>NC_135308.1:108580946-109816172 GCF_048772815.1 Callospermophilus lateralis
TGAGGTTTGCAGATAGCCACACAGTGATCATAGGACAGAAAAAATTCTGTTAATCTCAAAAGGGTTAAAAATAAAACTAAAATTGTGCCAGGAAAGAATTTAGGAAATGATGGTGTCCTCTGTAACAATGATGATCAGAAATCTAGAAATGCAGACTGTTGTAAATAAAATTTCTAAGCAAGAGAAATTTTCCAAAAAAGAAATACATGGGAATTTTCAAATGAATGTTTGCTAGTGTCAATGTAACAATCTTTATATTTCCATTTAAACTCAATAAATTTGTGATCAGCATGAAGGAGAATATTACTGCTAGTAACTCTGGGTCATCTGGAAGTCCCAGAAGAATAAATTCTCTGATATTTGATTTGGCAAGGCCATTCTTCAAATTCTGGGTATGTCTATAGGTAAAAAGAAAAATGAATGTCCACTCATGATACAATTTCAAATACATCTGTGGTGTTCTTATTTTTCATAAAGAGCATTACTAGACACATTCAACAGGAAGCAGCAAAACAGCTGTCCATCAGAAGTGAAGCTCATATCAGAATCTATTAGGGAGGGAAAGGATTAATCTGTGTTCTTTTACTTTAAAAGACATATTTCAATCTCAGTTTCAATAGTTCTTTTTTTATGCTAATATCTGCATATTACTCATTCATTTTTAATATTTAATTGATATTATTTTTAAATACAAGACAGTGCAATGCATTACAATTCTTATTATACATAAAGAGCACAATTTTTCATATCTCTGTATTTATAAAGTATGTTCACAGCAATTCATGTCTTCATACATGTACTTTGGATAATAATGTCTATCACATTCCACTTTCATTTCTAAGCCCCTGCCCCTCCCTTCCCCTCCCACTCCTCTGCCCTATCTAGAGTTCATCTATTCCTCCCATGTTCCCCCTCCCTACCCCATTATGGGTCAGTCACCTTATATCAGAGAAAACATTCAGAATTTGTTTTTTTTTTGTGATTGGCTAACTTACCATTATTTTATCCAATGCCATCCATTTACCTGCAAATGCCATGAATAGTTCTTTCATATAATTTGATTGTTTAATTAACATACATTTTTTGACAGTTATAAAAATGATAACTGCTTGGCTTCATTGTTCTTGAGGAAATTAAAAGCATGTCCAAAGAAACTGTCATTTTGAAAAGTTAATGACCATAAAATAAAATTATGAATCTGTCATTAGAAATTGCTTAGTCATGTCAGTATTTTTTCTAAATGATTTTTGATCTAGGTTCATAAAAATAAATAAAATACTATATTTTTTGGAAACTCAATGAAATCTTCTGCTCTTGCCATTATGAAAAATTGACCTTTTTATTACTCTAGTTGACACAAATACAATCTTGGCCCTGATTAACAATGTCTTGTTATAAAAGTTGTGATTTGACTTCTTAAATTGTCAATCATACAGTGAAATAAATAAAATTAATCTTATTATGATTAAATATATTTTTAATAAGCTGTTGCATGACAACTTTTAATAAGCTCTGCTTTGAAAAAAATAATCTCATAGTTTTCTTGATTTTTTCAAAGGTGTGATAGGAAAGGAATATGTTAGATGTAAGATAATATCTAATCATAAGGAATAATATATTTCATAAAATAAAATACATTTTATGTCCTCCTCCTCCACCCTCTTCTTCTTCCAAGCATAGAAACGATCTACCTAACTTGTACTTTATGCCTAACAATTTTTGTCAAATTTATACTAAGTATTACATCACAAATTTTCTATTGGTCCATAATAATTATATTTAATGGTATATTCAATTGAGGCCTATTCATACATATACAATATATAATTTGATCAATTTTATTCCCTACTACCTACATTTACCTCCTCCGTCCTCTCTCCACCTGATGTGCTTCTTCTACCCTACTGGTTTTTCTTATATTTTCTTTAGATTTCCACTTTTTCCTTTTTATTATCCAGTTTCCACATATGAGAGGAAATCATAAATTCCTTGATTTTTGAATTTGGCTTATTTCACATGATACTACTCTAGAGTGTGAGCAACACCTCTTCTCCAGGTGGGAGAAAGATATGATGAAGTTCATCAAATATAGGTCTCTGCAGTGGAGAACACTCTGAAAATCTTTCAATGGTTGCTTTTCTCCTCTTCAGCAAGAGGGGTTTTTCTTGGTTCTTTAGCATAGAACTTAATAGTGCTTCTAGAGGTGGCACCCATGAAAGTATAGGGTCCTCCAATGATTTTAGTTCCCAGGAGTTTCAAATTCTCATTACAGTTCACATTCTGCCTCCAGGAATTTTTGAAAATTGCTACTTAATTTTTTCTTTCAGTATACAGGGCCAGCAATTCTGCTTCAGGTAAGCAGATCTCAGCTGTGACTTTCTGCTTTTCAATTTGATAGCAATAAACTGGTAGGCTTTCTACACATAAATAAGGTATTTGTTATTTGTATCCCTACATGAAAATCAATAACTTTCCAATTTTCAGTTAATCATATGTAAAATTAATTTGAAAATAAACTAACATGTTATGGTTTGATTTTACACATAACTGTGTATCATAAACATAAAAGACACAAAATTAGATAATATGAAACTATGGAAAATAGAAACTTTAAAACTGTTAAAGAAAGAACTTTATGTATTTAAATTCATTCCTTGATATTTATCACCTGAAATCATGTTTTTCAAAATGCTTATGAGACAATTAGATTTCTTGTCACTAATTTCAAAATTGAGTGTGTCAGAATTGGCCATTTTCACTGCTTATGTCTACCACTTATTTACTCCTCTGCTGACATTTCCTGTCTTCATTTAAAAGCCCAGGAAAAATTGTTTTTCTTATGTCAGATCCCTTCATATCATTGATATCTCCCTACCCCTACTTCAGACTCTTTTATTTAGTCCCATTATTACTTCAAGGAAGTTTCAAGTATCTTGAAAATACGTTCTTATTGTGTTGTTTTTCCATCCTGCATGCTATCTGAGTTCTGGATCTTACTGCTTTTATTTGAATCATTACAAAACCCTGATCTTCCATTAATTGTTGTGTGTATTGCCACTTGAATATTTTTTTCTACCTCCTTAATATACTTCCTCAAAAAACTAGGAAAGAAGCCCCTATATAATTCAGCTATCTCACTCCTTGGAATTTATTCAAAAGAACTAAAATCAACTTATAATAATGGTATAGTCATATCAATTTTATAGTATACAATTCACAATAGCCAAGTTATAAGTTATATAAGACAATTTATAAGTTATATAAGTATACCAAGCTAACAAATAAAAATATTAAGAAAATGTGGTATATATACACCATGAAGTTTTACACAACTATAAAAATAATGAAATTATAGCATTTGCCAGTAAATGAATATAACTGGAGAACATTGTGCTAAGTTAAATAAGTCAGATTCAGAAAATCAAGGGTTGGATTTTTTTTTTCATATTCAGAAGCTAGAGCAAAATAAGGGGAAAAGGTAAGGGGTTATAAAGTTATAGGGAAAACTCAGTGGAGTAGATGAAGATGATTGAGAGAGAGGAAGGAGTGATGGAAAAGGGGAAGGAAATGTTCAGTGAATTTGATAAAATCACAATATGTTCATGTACAAAATTATCATTATTAATTCTACCTTTATGTATATCTATAAAGCATAAAACAATGATAAATAAATAAATAAATGAGTGAAAGGAAGACCAGTAGAGTAGAGGAAGGAGAATAGGGGGAGGGAGGAGGAAAGGAAAATTGGGAGGAGACACTGGGGACTGAAGTGGAATAAATTAAATTCTTTGCAGGTGTGATTTTGTCAAAATGAGTTCAAATTTTGTATGCAAGTATAATAAACTAACAAAAGAAAAAGTTTAATTTTCTTTGAGTATTATTAAGCATAGGAAAGACACATTATTTTTATAAAGTGAGTGCTTTGTCCTTAGCTATCTATAGATTTTTACTATCACTCATGAGCTTTTCCAACTCCTACCACTAACCGATTGGAAGTCAGAAATACTGAGCAAACTCAGGTGTCAGAGACAGAGGGGAGAAAGAAGTAGAATACAACAAAGACTGGAAGGGCGGAATCTGAGGTTTATTTTATGTGAATCACTTTCAAAATTTCATGATATTTTGGCAGACCTGAGTGTTGTCTTTTGATATTTGTGCCTATTCTACTTAGTTTGCATTATAGTTAAAATAATAAATGTTATTATTGCTAAAATTTGAGGATGCCCTCATTTAAAGAGATAGATAAGCATAGTTTGAGAAAGCTTGTTTTAATTATTTATTCTTTAAACAAGACCTCAAAATATGCTGTCTCCAACACACTCACCTCATAGGCAATGAAATACAAAAACTGAAGGTGAAAGAATGGAAAAAAAATATCACTCATATCAATCATGTAACAGGTAGAGGTTTCTATTATTATATCAGGGAAAGTGTACTTCAAGCCAAAGATAATCAGAAGGGACAAAGAAGGACATTTAATACTGCTTAACATAATTATACATCAACAAAACATAAATGTTATTAGTATTTAGGCCTCTAACAATGAAGCATCTATGTACAAGGAAGAGATTAAGAAAATAGCGCACCATGACCAGGTGGGTTTCATCCAATGGTTGCAATATTGTTTCAATATGTGCAAATCAATAAATGTAATTTACCACATAACTGGAATTAAGGACAAGAATCACATGATCAACTCAATAGATTAAGAAAAAAACCTTGACAAAAGCCAGCACCATTCATGTTAAAAATGCTGGAGAAACTAGGGGCAGAAGGAACTTATCCCAACATTAGAAAAGCTATATATGACAAACCCAAACCCATCATACTGAACAGAGAAAAACTGAAATCATTTTCTCTAAAATAAGGAACAAGACAAGGATGGTCACTCTCACCACCGATATTCAATTATATTTCTTGAAACTCTAACTAGAGCAGTCAGGCAAGAGAAGGAAATTAAAGGAATACAAATAGGAAAAGAATAAGTCAATTTTTCTGTGTGCTGATGACATGATCCTATATCTAGAAGATCCCCAAAACTCTACCAGACTTCAAGAGCTGATAAACAAATTCATCAAAGTAGCATGATACAAGATCAACATAGCTAAATCAATAGTTTTCATATAGTCCAATAATAAATCAACTGAGAAATTTAAAAAATCATCCCATTCACAATAACCTCCAAAAACAACAAAAACAAAACAAAACAAAACAAAAAAACCTTGGGAATAAATCTAACCAAGGAAGTTAAAGACCTCTAAAAATGAACTTTAGAACACTGTAGATAGAAATTGAAGAAGACCTTAGAAGATGGAAAGATCTCCCATATTCTTGGAAAGGCAAAATTATCATTGTCAAAATGGCCATAATAACAAAAGTGTCATGCAAATTCAATGAAATCCCCATAAAAAACAGTGAAATTCTTCACAGAACTAGAAAAATTAGTCCTAACTTTTATATGGAAGAATAGCCAAAGAAATAGCCAATAGCCAAAGCAATCCTGAGTACGAGGAGCAATGCTAGAGACCTCACAATATCTAGTTTCAAAGTATGCTGTAGAGCTATAGGAACAAAAACAGAATGACATTGGCATAAAAACAGACATGTATTCAAATTGCATAGAATAGAAGATGCACAGATGAACCTACAGTCATCTGGTACTTGAAAAAGGTGCCCAAACCATACATTGAAAAAAGATAGCATTTTTAACAAATGGTGCTGGGAAAGATAATCATATGTACATTAATAAAAATAGACCCTTATCTTTCACCTTGCACAAAAGTCAACTCAAAGTGGAACAAAGACTTAGGAATTATACCCCAAAGACTGCAAGTTCTAGAAGAACATATAGGGTCAACACTCCAACTATTTGGGTCAGGCGCTGATTTCTTTCATCAGACACATAAAGCTCAAGAAATAAAACCAAGAATCAATAAGCTTTTGCACAGCAAAGAAAACAAAGGAGTGAAGAGAAAGCCTATAGAATGGGAGAAAATCTTTCCTAGCTACTCCTGTGACAGGGGATTAAAATTCATAATATAGGAAGAACTCAAAAGACCATCAAAAATAAAAATAAAACAAACAAACAAACAAAAACAACAAACAAACAAACAAACAAAAAACAACCCACAGTCAATAAATGAGCTAAATAACTAAGGAAATTTCTCAAAATAAATGCAAATGACCAACAAATACATTAAAATCTGTTAAACATCCTTAGCCATCAGGGAAATGCAAATAAAAACTACATTGAGATTTCATCTTACTCCAGTTAGAATGGCAATCATGAAGAATACAAATAATAATCAATGCTGATGAAGTTGTGGTGAAAAAAAATATTCATACATTTTGTTGGGCCTGCACATTAATACCAATACTTTGGAAACAGCATGTAGATTAGGAATGGAACCACTATATAATAATAATGGTTATGTGTGTGTGTGATATATATACATATACATATATGATATATATGTATATATACACATTTTATATATATTGGCTATTCCTTTGGCTATTCTTCCATATAAATGTTAAGACTAATTTTTCTATATAACCATTATTATTATATAGTAGTTCCGATCCTAGTATTTATCCCAAAAAACTAAAAATTGCACTGTTGAACCCCTTGGTATTTACCCCAAAATACTAAAAATCAGCATACTATATGATATGGGCACCCTCATATTTGCAGTAGTGCAATTCACACAGACAAGTTCTGGAACAAGACCAGATGCCCTTAAACAGATTAATCAAAAAGTAAAATATAATATATATGTATATATATATATAATATATATTATATATATATGTCTGTATGTGTGTGTGATATATATACATATATGATATATACGTATATATACACATTATATATATATATTATATATTATATAATATATATATATACACATATAGTTTCTCAGCTATAAAGAAGAATTAAATACCAGCGTTTTCTTCTAAATGGATGAAAGTGGGGGACATCATGCTAAGTGAGGTAAGCCAGACTCAGAGAGTCAGTAGTTAAATATTTATTTCATACACAGAAGCTACACCAAAATAAGGCAGGGTAAAGTGCGGTTTTCTATGAGGATAGAGAAGAGATTAGGGAGTACAGAAAGGAGAGATGGGAAAAGGAAGGAATTCCAGAATGAAATTGAATATTTGGTTTTGTATAAAAATAAATACATCACAGTGAATTTCCCATTTATGTATGTCTATAGAGCACCCTCTTAATAAATTATAAAATAAAGGCCAATATAGTATAGGATGAGGAATTGGGGAAGAGAAGAGGAGAGGGAGTTCAATAAAGCAAATTATTTTTCATGCATGTATTATTATGTCAAAATTAACTGAAGTATTATATATAGTTATGATGCACTATAAAAACATTTAAAAATCAAGACTGAATCAAGAAGAAGAAGAAGAAGAAGAAGAAGAACTACTTTAGATTGCATTAATTCCCCTTACCTATTGAGACATCAACAGATTGAAAGCTTAAAATAGATGAAGATACAGCTTCCATAGTTTTACATTGGGTTTTAGTCATTTATATGGGTAATTTACATACATTTCATGTTTTTTGGTTTTTTTTTTTTTTTTTTGGTGGTGCTAGGATTGAACCCAGGGCCTTGTGTATGCTAGGAGGCACTCTACCTACCAAGCTATGTAATCAGCCCCTCATGTTTCTCACTTTTCAAATAATTTTATAGTCATCTAATAATTATAATTACTTGAAAGCTAATAATTAGTTATAGATAAATTATAAAACCAAATAAAGATATAGATATATAAACATTTGCCTTGCAAATACTAGTCTTTCAAGAATTTTGGGGGCTGGGGTTGTGGTTCAGTGGTAGAGCACTTGCCTATCATGTGTGAAGCACTGGGTTCAATCCTCAGCACCAATAAAATAAATAAAATAAAGGTCCATCAAAACTAAAAGAAAATTTAGAAAAAGAATTTTTAGCATCTTACTTCATGAAATTCTATTAAACTTAATTCATTTGCCCTGTGGTTTTCAGAGTATTCAAACTTGTAGAATTTCATGTTTTATAATTCAGTTTCCACGTTGACATGAACATTTATACAGATGTTTATTAAACATTGAAATGCATCTGTTTTTAGTTGTTATTTTTGTTTATAACTTACATGTAATATGTTTTATCATGTTTTTAATTCATTGGTTCCATAAATCCATTAAAACACTAGACTCAAAAGGACAGGAAATTAGAGGGTTTTCTATTTAATTCATCTCCATTGCCTGAAATGGTGCCTTGCTTTAGAAAGACTTTCAATATTAGAATTTTATATAAAATAAACACCCATAAATCAAAGGCATTTCTGCATATGAACTACAAATTCTCAGAAAGATAAACGAGGAAAACTACACCAGTTTCAATAGCCTAAAAAAATTAAAATAAAATACTTGGGGATCAATTTATTGAAAGAGGTGAAAGATCTATATAATGAAAATTACAGAACCCAAAAGAAAGAAATCAAAGAAGACCTTAGAAGATGGAAAGATCTAACTTGCTCTTGGATAGGCAGAATTAATATTAGTAAAATGACCATACTTCCAAAAGCACTATACAGATTTAATGCAATTCCAATCAAAATTCCAATGACATTCCTCATAGAAATAGAAAAAGCCATCATGAGATTTATCTAGAAAAATAAGAGACCCAGAAGAGCTAAAGCAATCCTTAGCACAAAGAGAGAAGCAGGTGGCATTGATACACCAGACCTTAAACTATACTATAGAGCAATAGTAACAATAATAGCATGCTATTGGCAACAAAACAGAGTAGTAGAAGACACAGAGACTAACCCACAAAACTACAATTATATTATATTAGACAAAGGTGCCAAGAACATGCACTGGAGAAAAGATAGCCTCTTCAACAAATGATGCTAGGAAAACTGGAAATCCACGTGCAAAAAAATGAAATTAAACCCCTATCTCTCACCATGCACAAAACTCAACTCAAAATGGATCAAGGACTTAGGTATACAACCAGAGACCTCATGTCTAATAGAAGAAAATGTAGGCCCTATTCTCCATCATGTGGGATTAGGCACAAACTTCCTTGATAAGAGTCCTGTGGCACAAGAAATAAAATCAAGAGTCAATAAATGGGATGGACTCAAACTAAAAAGTTTATTTTCATAAAAGAAACAATCTGTGAGGTGAATAGAGAACCTACATCTTGGGAGAAAATCTTTACCCTTCACACATCTGATAGAGCACTAATCTCTAGAGTATATAAAGAACTCAAAAAGCTAAACACCAAAAAATCATATAGCCCAATCAATAAATTGGCCAAGGGCCTGAAGAGACACTTCTCAGAAGATGATGTATAAGCAATCAATGAATACATGAAAAAAGTTCATTATCACAAGCAATTAGAGAAATGCAAATCAAAGCCACTCTAAGATCTCATCTCACTCCAGTCAGAATGGCAGCTATTATGCATAGAGACAACAATAAATGTTTGTGAGGATGTGGAGAAAAAGGTACACTCATACACTGTTGGTGGGACTACAAATTGGTACAGCCAATATATAAAGCAGTATAGAGATTCCTTGGAAAATTGGAATGAAACCACCATTTAACCCAGCTATCCCTCTCCTCAGTCTATACCTAAGGACTTAAAAACAGCATACTACAGGGACACAGCCACATCAATGTTTATATCAGCACAATTAACAATATTTAAACTGTGGAAGAAACCTAGATGCCCTTCAATAGAAGAATGGATTAAAAAATGTGGAATATATACACAATGGAATATTACAATAAAAGAGAATAAAATCATGAAATTTGCAGGTAAATGGATGGAGTTAGAGAAGATAATGCTAAGTGAAGTTAGCCAATTCCAAATAAACAAATGATGAATGTTTTCTTTAATATAAGGAGGCTGATTCATAGTTGGATAGGGAACAGGGGCATGGGAGGAATACACGAATTCTAGATAGGGCAGAGGGTTTGAAGGGGAAGGGAGGGCGCATGGGGTTATTAATGATGGTGGGATGTGAGGAACATTATTATCCCAAGTACAGGTATGAAGACATGAATTGGTGTGAATATACTAGTATACAACCAAGATTTGAAAAATTGTGCTCTGTATGTGTAATGCATTCCGCTATCATATGTAAATAAAAAAATTAGAACTGGGAAATGTTATCAACACAATTACTCAGTCCCAAATCTGAGGTGATTGCATTGATTCTGTTTTTTTTTTTTTTTTGTGTGTGTGTGTGTGTGTTTCAATTTATTTGCAGTTCTGTTCAGATTTTCTATTATGTGAAGTTTTTTAGTTGCCTGTAAGTAGGCTTTCTTTTTGAGAAAACTTATCCTGAAATTTTTCCTTGAAATGAGAGGAATGATGTAAAAAGTCATAGATACATATTTAGAGATCCACAATCTTTTCAATAAACTTACAATATTTTTACACTAGCAAATTCCCTTACTTATTTAAGAACAATGCAATTCTTTTGACTGAGTCCTTGAAGGCCTGTTTTACTTGCTTGTTCCTCAGTGTGTAAATGAAAGGGTTCAACATGGGACTGATGGACGTAACAAGGACTGTCACCCCCTTGTTAATAGCCACTGAATCTTTTGCTGAAGGCTTAACATAGATGAAGATACAGCTCCCATAGGTTATGGAGACCACAATCATATGGGAAGAACAGGTAGAAAATGCCCTTTTCCTTTGTTGGGCAGAAGGGAATTGCAGAATAGTCTTAATGATGTATACATAGGATAGAACTACACATATGAGAGTCATGATAAAAGTTAAAACAGAACAAATTATAACCATCTGCTCAATGAGCCATGTTTTTGTGCATGAGATTTTTAGGATGGGTTCTGCATCACAGGCAAAATGGTCAATAACATTAGAGTTGCAGAATTCCAGATTCAGGCCCAGGCTAAGTGGTGGGAGTATGACCAACAAAGCGGCTGTCCAGCAACAAAGGATGAGTCTTCTGCACACCCTGGTGTTCATGATGGTCACATAGTGTAGAGGTTTGCAGATAGCTATGTATCGGTCATACGACATGGTGGCGAGGAGAAAAAATTCTGTTACACCAAAGAGATCAGTGAAAAATATCTGAATGGCACAACTGTCATATGTGATGGTCTTATCCCCTGTTGATAAGCTGTACAAGTATCTGGGAATACAAGCAGTTGTGAATGAGATTTCTAAGAAGGAGAAGTTTTGTAGGAAAAAGTACATGGCAGTTTTGAGGCGTGTATCCAGGAAGGTGAGGGAGATGATTGCCAGGTTCCCAGTTATGCTCAGCATGTAGGTGAGAAAGAGAAAGATGAAAATCACGACCTTCAGTTGTGGGTCATCTGTCAGTCCCAACAGGATAAATGTTGTTATTGTGTGATTTCTCATAAGTGGATCCTGACTTCTACTTAATTTGCATTTAAAATTCTTGATATTTGTGTAGGATAGTAAATCACAGAGGAAGAACCTGGAAAACCCATTCACATGTAAGTATTTTGTTTACAAATATTGTCATTCACTGGTAGCATAGGTTCTATAATCATATATTTTTGGTCATTCCAGGATAGATTAAAATAATCAAATTACATTATCTATACCAATTCCAAAATGTTATGGTTGCTTCCTTATTATTGCATTCTGTTCTTATTTTTTATTTTACCTGCATGTCAGATTTAATTTTCCCAAACAGTTCAATTTGACTACTAGTGTTTTCTGAGATTGAGAGATTTTCCTTATTCATACTGTGAACCCTAAAGCTGAATCTTAAACTTTTCATATTTATGTTTCCTTAAAGTCTTGTTATTAATACAATTATATCACACAGAGAGTTAATTATACAGGCTCTCCTTCTGTGGCTGAGGATGTCAAGTACACTTGTGTTTTCTGTAAACAACTACTTCCTTACTTATTCCTCTGATTTTTCCTCATAATTTTCTATTTAAAATACTGCTTTCTTATTGTGGTACATAAGAAAGAGTATTTTGAGGATGAATTTATTGTATAGGATGATAATATAAGTTAGGTATAGAATATATACTTGTTAAAAATCACAATTTTTTTTTTACTTTTTAATGTCTATAAGTGTGAAGCATAGTCAAAAATACTGTATTAGTATTCCAAGTCCAAAATATAACAGGTTTAAACTATAACATATTTCTTCAAGCATGATTTAATTTGACTGTGACTCAGTTTCTTAGTGTAAAATGGAAAATATAATATTACTCTTCATACATATACTATGTGATAGTATATTATATAACATATTTATAAGAGTACCTGTCTAATAATGAATAATGAATATAATTTAACTACTTCAGTGCCCTGGTTCATAATTATTTTCCTTTTGTTGGTTACCATACATTCAATCATTATTAGTCTGAAATCATGTTTTGACCCCATGTTTTTAAATATATGAATTACATGAAAGTTTATCAAATACCTCCCTTTTTCTGTTGAAGTTTAGGAAATTTCTAAGTATAATGTTATAATGTGTGTTTTCTTTATTTGCTTTTCCTAATTTTGAGACAGGGTCTAACAAATTGCCCAGGCTGGACATGAACTCGTGATTCTCCTATCCGAGCCTCTCCAATGGCTGAGATTATTAGAGTGTGCCACCCTTCCGAGCTCAGAAGTGTTTTCAACCACACAGTATTTTTAGTAGCCTCTATTAACTTGGTGATAGTTACATACATATTGAACCTGACACCTTTTTGCTTTGTCATTTCTAGACATTTATTTTCTTGCTGGTGTCTCTTATGTTGATAGTTCTTAGTGCTTTATTATTTCTTTCTGATGGATTAGTATCTTGAATTTCTCAACTCTACAAAGTTATTGCTTTTTATGATCTCAATGGTATAATTAGATGTACCACAAACACGACCAAAGTGAAAATCATGATTTCCCCACCCCTTTTTACTTCTCACTTCATATTCTTTATAATCAAATTAGTATGTTCTATTTATTAAAACTTTACTACAAACTAGACATTGAATTAAGCACTTCACATGGATGATCTGGATTAATCTTCTCTTCAGTGCTCTGTATTTCTCCATTTTATCTCTGTCCCATAGTATTCAATTTTACTGGATATATACATATCTAGCCATTACTTTGTAGTTTTTATTTTCTAGAAATTTTTCTTGGAGATGTTACTACTTTTCACATGACACAAATTTTGCTATCTTTTTTATTATTGCCTAATATAATCTTATAGATACCTATACAATGTACAAGATTAAAGCACTCTAAAAATACTGTTTAGTTAATACCACATTAATTTACATTTCTAAATTTTAATGAAATCAGGAAAGGTTTATTTATTAGAGTCACATATGACCCAATTCTCAAAAAAGAAAATGAAACAAATAACAGAATTTACTTTACTTACCCTTCTGGCAATTAATCATAACCTTCCTCTATTAGTTGTTTTCATGTATTTTTACAGATGCAACTTGAAAATGTTGAGAATAAACTTGATAATTTTTAGCCATTACTGATTGAATTTGGTCACTTCAACATTAACAATATCCTGGGAATACGTGATTTCCTTGGATTTTCTCTTTTATCAATTGCACCAACTGTCTCACATATATAGTGCTATATATCTCACAGATATAGTGCTATATAAGTTCAGGAATTTTTTTTAAATTTTTAACTATCATTGAAAAGTGGGTTCAAGGGAACTCTTGTTACCTTTAGAATAATTGATGTTCAGAACTCTTTTGCTCAGAGAAAGGGTTTTCCAATTTGAAGCTAGATATTTATTTTATTTGCCAAATCTGCAATAAAGTTAATGAACAAAAAAGTCCTTTGTGACCCAGATTCAAAAACCACTAATGAATCATTTGTGTAATGAACTTGGGGAAAAAACAATCAAACCTACCATAGTAACAATGGGAACATGGACTTTAGAGACAAGAGAAAGCATGTGGATCATTAAAAGAGACTTTAGGACAACTTTAAGAATCTCATTAAAAGCAAAACCTAGTCTAGTTTCTTTTAATTAATTGTTAGCACACAAGGTAACTAAAAGATCTGTCTCTTTTTCTGCTTTATCAATTTTTATGCAAAAACATAAAGATTTTAAAATATTACTCAGCTTTACTTTCTTAGAATGTTATTCTTATTACACAAACCATAAAAATTCTTCAGTCAAAACAAATAGATAATTTCAACATGCCTATTTTCAACTGTGAGCATTCTAAAAGAAAGCAGAAACGTCTATTTGTTTTTGTTCACTAACATATCTAATACTTTAAATTATGTTAAAAGCTAGTACTCCAGCATTTCTGTGACTTCAAATCCACTGGAAGGTCTTCATAACATGAAATTTATTCTTTCATACAATTTATTTTATAATTTCCCCAGAAATAGAAATATAATAGAATGCATGAAAATATTGTTAAGCAAATTTCTTATAATACCACTAACTATAAGAATATTTTTAGAGCTCACATACAATAAATATATTTTTATTATTAATATTAATTTGACAAACCATAATTGTCTGCAGTAATGGCATGCAATATGTTTTAATATATATGTGTACAATGAGGACTGATCAAAGCATGCTAATTAGCATATCCATTGAAGGGTTATGGAAAATAATATTTCTACAAGACAGCGCCCCAAGGAAAAATGAAGGGACAGTATGGCTCGGGAAGAGGGAGGGAAATTAGTCAAATATTTACATGGGGCCCTGAGAGAAAAAGTGAACATTCATCCTTTCCAGGTTCATTACCAGCATCTCCACCAAAAACAAACCTTCACCCTTCCCAACCACAATGGGTCCTGAAGGAAGGAGGCAAATACCAAAATGCTGAGCACTGGACTTTTACCCTTTCCCATTGCAGATGAATCCTGGAAAGAGAAAAAAGCAAATAGTGAAGCTCTAGGTAACAGTGGGTTCTAGAGATAAGCAGTGAACATTTGAGTTGGGAGCTTTTCCCAGTGACAAGAAGTGTAAACCTTTTTACAAATGCCTTCCTGAGTTAAAATTTTAACTTGCACAACTAGATCCCTGACTGTCCAAACTGCACATCTACAGTCTCCATTGATTAAGTCACCCTCATGTAAACTATAAAACCCAAACTTCTTCTGTAACCTGGGGGGGGGGCCCTTTCCTCTACCCAGAAAATGAGTCCTTCCAAGCCTTATCAGTGAACTTCACTGCAGAATAGAGGAAAGCTTGCTGATCCAAGGTTTGCTTCCTGTCTCTTGCCCCTGTCATTTAGTCACCATGTGCTTACATCCATCACCTCCCATGTTTTTGTGCTTAGAGATTTGAACTTATTTTCACCTGTTTTGTAATATACAATATATTGTTATTCAATATATTCACCCTGATATATTTTCAGTTAGATCTCCTGTCTAACTGAAACTGTCTTTTGGCCAATATATAAAAATATATTTGCTTTTTCAGAATGGGAAGAAATGTGGAAAGAGATAGATGAAAAGTGATGACTGAAGTTGACAGGGTTCCTTTTGGGATGATAAAAATGTTCCAAAGTTAGATTCTTGTGAGGTATGCACAACTTTGTAAATATAAAAAAATTGATTTTATATTTAATTGTACAATTAAAATCTATACTTCATATACTTATATGTATATAAGTCACATATTAATAAAGGTGTGCTTATTTTTTAACTATGTATATTTAAGGTGTATTTTATGGTATTTGATTTACTAATACAGCTGTTTTTTTTAATGGATTAAGTGATTCAATCAAAAGGAAATGTCTGAAGTAGAGTTAATTGGTAAAAATCTCCTTGCTAGTAGGAATGATGACAGGATCTGAATTTAGATACTATTACCTCAAGGTTAACTTTTCAAAGAATTAACTCTTTTGAAAAGTTTCAACTCTTTTGTAAAGAGTTGAAAAACCCCAGGATCTGTGATTTTATATATTTTACTAGAGAACATGCAACTAACTGGGTAGAATCTGGATGCACCTTTAGAAAAATAAAATGTATGATATTTAACCAATCTCTGCAATGTAGGTCAAAGGGTACAAACTTACAGTTATGCAAAATGAATGAATATAGAGATAATATACATCAGGAGAACTATAATTAATAATATTTTATTTTATTCTGAAAAATCCATAAGAGATATCAGGTGCTTTTACTATATACAAAGACTTTTTGAGATGATGGATATATTAATTTTCTTGATTGTAGTAAACATTTCATTATGTATATCATGTTGTTTACTTTAAATACATACAATAAAATCAATAACATGATACATAAAGTAATATATATATATATATATATATATATATATTATAATAAGTTGGAACTATATATTCACTGAAAGCAGCAAGCAAAAATGAAATGCAGGAAGAATATTTATGTTATAATCAATATAGCATAAATTCATCTTTGTTTTCAACACTGATACATTCAATTCCTCTTGTTGACGATATTTTCTCTTTTATTTTTTGTTATAATGATTCAAATATTTTTGGTGTCATTTTTATTGTTGAGAAAGTTGTACTTTCAAGATATTTGAAATTATTCATACTCAAGGACACAAACTATATTGATAAAGTTTATGCTTTCAATACTCACAATCTATTAAAAGATATACACAGAGAGATAATATTATAATAGCAGAGATATAGGCTGCTTCTGCATCATGAATCTTTGGGGTTTGAGCATGTAGGATTGGACAGGAAAAATTTCTTAGCAGGAGTAAATTTTATTTTGAGAATGAGGCATAAAAAAATGAGGAAAAATTATTTTGACATATAAACATCATATGGAATAGATGAGGGACAAAAAATTAGAAAAATGTAAATTCAAATACCATTGGGATGGGGGAATTAGTTTAGGATGATGAGCCACATGAGCTTTTTGTGGGGGAAATCTGGTAAACAATTGATACTCTTACATTATACAGCTGTTTATGTCCTAAAATTGTAGTACTATTATTGTAGCTTTTCATATTCCTTTTGAAAATTATCTAAATTTTAAAATTCCCATATAGTTGGCTGCTTTTATTTCCTTGCTTTCTTTTATTTTTTTTCTGTGTGTGTTTGCTTATTTTAGTAACATTTTGGGTAGATATTTTAATATACTTATCTATATGTGGCAGATTTTTTTGTAGTACAAAAACATTCAAATTTCTCAAAATAGCATTTTAACCTTATTCCTTTTAACTTCCTTTTTATTGAGAAAAGCCTATCCTATTTAAAATTTTGCTTTATTAATTTGACATAATTTAAAATGTCACAATTTTCAAGTTTTAGTAATTTAGAGGTTTTTCTCAAATTAAAAGGTTTGTAATTCCCTTTCATGACAAAAACACAAATTTTGATGCAATCAAAGCTTTTTGTTTTTATTATTTAAATTTACTTTTTAAACTAAAACATAAAAGGTATACATATTTATGGGGTACAACATGATTCTTCAATATGTATACTTTATATAATATTCTAATCAGGGTGAAAATAATCTGTCTTCACAAACATCATTTCTTTATGACTGAAACATTCAAAATCCTTTCTTCTAGCTGTTTGAAATATCTGATGTATTAATGTTATCTGAAGTCACTCTTCTGGGCAGTAGCACAGCAGAACTTCTTACTCCTATCTGTAACTTAATACTCATCAATTTACCTTTCCCCATTCTACTTTCTGCAGCCTCTTGCAACTGCCACTCTACACACAACTTCAATGAGAAGTGCTTTTTTATATTTCAGACATAAAGTACTTGTCTGTCTGTTCCTGGCTTATTTCTGTTTGTATCTCTCTTCTTTAGGACTGAGGATTGAAGTAGGAGCACTTAACCACTGAGCCACTTCTCCTGCCATTTTTATTTTGTATTTTGGAGACACGGTCTCTCTAAATTCCTGAGGGTCTCACAAGTACTGCGACAGGTCTCAAATTATGATCCTCCTCCCTCAGCCTCCTGAGTCACTGAGTTTACAGGCATGCACCACTGCACCAGCTTATTTCTCTTAATGCAATTGTTTCTACTTTCATCTATGTTCTTGCAAATAACAGAGTTTCATTTTATTTTATGTCTGGGAAGTATTCCAATGTGTATATATACCACATTTTCTTCATCCATTCTTCAGCTGATAATCACTTAGCTTGCTTGTTCTGTTTCCTCTTTTTACCTCTGAGGGTGCATAGGAGGATTTTTTTTTTCTGATTTTTTTGTCCTCTGTTTGTAACCCTAGAACAGTACCTACCCTAAAGAAAGTACCCAATAAATATATATTACGTGAATTATTGAATGAATCATTTGGAAGTTTTGGATTGGAAGAAATAGTGGTGATAACTATTTGTTCTGTTGTCCCTGAAAATGTAAAAATGACAAGAAGTTTATATCTATTTATTTTCTTTTATCTTATCTATTGATCTTCACATTTGAAATTGAAGCAAGGATTTAAAATTTTGAAAGCTATTAACATGCCTATTATAAAATGATGTGATCTTAAAAGAGGCTTGTTGAGAAGATGACACTGGATGAGGATGAGCAAGAGCGTTTTGAAAAAGTTAACTTGCCAGCGGACTTTAGAAAGTTCACCAAAATTATTCATCAACTTCATGTCCCTTATTTCTTGAAAAATATAAAAATTCTTTTGACTGAGTCCTTAAGGGCAGTTGTACTTGCTTGTTCCTTAGTGTGTAAATGAAGGGGGGTTCAGCATGGGAGCGATGGAAGTAGTGAGGAGAGTCACCCCCTTATTTATGGCCACTGAGTCCTTCGCTGAAGGTTTAATGTAGATGAAGATGCAGCTGCCATAGGTGAGGGAAACCACAATCATGTGGGAAGAACAGGGAGAAAAGGCTTTTTTCTTTTGCTGGGCAGAAGAGAATCTTAAAATTGTCTTGATGATGTAAATGTAGGACAGAACTACACACATGAGTGTCATAATGATGGTCAGTACAGCTCAAATGATAATGATCTGTTCCATAAACCAAGTATTTGTGCAAGAGATTTTCAGGAGGGCAAATGCATCACAAACAAAATGATCAATGATATTAGAATTACAAAACTCCAGATTTAGGCCTAGGCTGAGTGGGGGGATTAAAAGAAACAGACCAGCTACTCAACAACAAAAGACAAGTCTCCTGCAGACTCTACTTCTCATGATAGTCACAGAATGCAGGGGCTTGCAGATGGCCACAGAGCGATCATAGGACATGGCAACCAGGAGAAAAAATTCAGTTACACTAAAGAGGTCAGTAAAAAATACTTGGCTGACACAGGCATTGTAGGTAATCATCTTGTCACCTATTGCTATGTTACATAAATATCTGGGAATACATGCAGAAGTGAATGAGATCTCCAAGAAAGCAAAATTTTGTAGGAAATAATAGATGGCTATTTTAAGGCGAGGATTCACTAAAATGAGAGAGATATTAGTCATATTTCCACTTATGCTTAACAGGTACGTAAGAAATACAGTTATGTGGGTAAAAAGTAAGTAGGTTGCTCAAACTGAATAGTTAAAAAGAAACAAATAAATGTGATACATTGATCAACTGACTAATTGGCTCTGGGGCCATTGATTATTAGACAGAGCCATCAGGAAAACCTAGATTCTGATTCTGACTTACTTTTGGTAACACTTTGATACAGTGTAATTTTCCTGGCCTCAATTTCTGCACCTATAAAATGGCAGAAAAGAGAAATGAAGAGACAATTAACTTTATAAGTAAACGAACATTCAATGAGTACATAAGATGGGAAGAAAATTAAGCCATTTCCAACATAACACATCCCTTCTCTTGAGGACAGTTTGCCTCCTTCAACAGTTACAAGGATGCACTAGGCTATGGTGGGAATGGGAACAGAATCCAATGTTTGAGCTAAAACCTACTGTCCAGGATCAAAACATTCAAATACAACACAGCCTATAAGCAACCAAAGATATAGCATAACTGAGGTAATAGTACATACAATAAAATGGTCCATAGATTAATGCAGTTTGTAATGGGTTAAAAAAAATGACAGGAAACACTTAGACTGATCCTCCATGATTTACTTTGTCCCTTTACTCTTACAGAATTAACACCCACCCCACAATAACTTTAAAAATTCTTAAAGCAAGTGTTTTTCCTTTAACTCTTCATCCTATTGAAAATATAAAACAAATACCTCCCCCTCTTAGGTACCTTCCATGGACAAAGACCTATAGCATATTTAAAAATGCATATTCTAAATGTGCCATAGAAACAACTGCATTTTAAAATGCCAAGATGGAAGTGTTCAAGTAGGAATGGAGAGCCCACTGCTTCTCTCCTGAAGATCAGAAGAGCATCGTTTCTGTGGCTTATTCTCTCCATGAAGTTTCTCTGAGACTTGCCCAGAAAAGTTTGGACCTGCTGTTGCCTCAGAACCTGCTGCTACAGTTGGATACTGAGGGGCAGAGGTAGGGAGGGGTGGCAGGCAGCAGGTTTATTCATAGACAAAGACTGTGTTAATAAGAAGTCTTCATGTTCAAGGGTCCTTTGAAAATTCTTCATGAATATGACCCCTCCCCACTTTTGCTTGTAGGCTTGAGTTAATCATTCTAAATTTATTAAAAATGAACACTGGCTTGTTCAAGGAAAAAAAAAGAAATAGAAAGATTAAAATCTGAACCTACAGTTTTGGGTCATCTGTCAGTTCCAGTAGAATGAAAATTGTTACAGTATTGTTAGCATTGTTGATTCCTGACTTCTGTTAAATCTACATGTAACATTCAGAGACAGTTTGCTACAGATTATTTATCAGTTTTACCTCTATCACTTAGGTGTTTTCTTATTCACAATGGTTTTAAAAAATATTTCATGTTTACATTTGAGAACTATTTACCTTTGCAGTGTATATTTAAATGTTTATGTATTTGTATATAGGTGTATATCTATGTGTATAGGCATATGCTCTAAAATAACAAATCACTTAATTTTTAGATAAAAGAAATTACATTTCTAAATGAATTTTATCATGATTAAAAGAAAATGTGATAATCTCAATGGTATGTTTTGAAAATTAATAATGAAACATATTATTTGATGTTTTCAAACTACCCAAACCTTCTCTGATTAAGTTGGAATATCCCTAAAGCAAATTCTAAGTGATTTGTGAATTGCTGTGAAGTAAGAAAAATACTAATTCTGTTTTATTTTCAGATTTTATTTGTCTGACCTATGTGTCAGATGTACATGTAAAGCAACACTGTTCAAGTTAAATTACTTGATTAGCTGTCATTTATTCTGAAATACTTCATATATTAGTTTTTCTGAGCCCTCTCAAAATATCACTTTTCTTAAGTACCTGTTTTCTCAATTCAAGTCAGAGTTATCATTCAGTTCCCTGTGCTACTTCAGTCATAACTCAATGGTACCTATCCCAGGAAAGTCATTCTAATTTGCCCATAATTTACCCATTAAATTAACTATTTGAATTAACTTTTTTTTTCAAAATTGATGCTTATAGTTATACACTTCCATTCTGAGTTTGCATACATTCAGGTATTGTGTACTCATAAAATTAATCTTTCTGCATTGGAATAAATACTTAAAAGTGAAAGACCTTTATTTATTATTCAAAAGAAAACTTTCAGAATGTTAATTATTTTTTAAAAAAATATTTTAGTTATCAATGGACCTTTATTCTATTTATTGATATGTGGTATTGAGAATTGAACCAAGTGCCTCACGCTTTCTGAGCAAGCACTCTGCCAATGAGCCACAACACCAGCCCAGAATGTTCATTATGATCTCAAAATAAATATCTCGAAATTTTGGTCAGTTATCTAATAATACAAAATCCTTTATCCCATAAATAAATAATTTTATTTGTACATTTTAATGGAAATATTTCTTCATTAATTTTACTAAGATAATAAGTAATTTAACATTATGTTGGCATTACTTTATGGTTAGACTTTTTAAAAGGTCAATATCATTTACACATAAATTAAGTTCTTAAGCAGAATTTTGCAGTCTTTTTCTGAATAAGTGAAAATATATTATTTTCTAAATTTTATATTATTTATTCTTACTGCTCTCTTTCCCCAAACATGTCATGATCCCAACATTCAGATATTCTTACAAATTTATATTCATTTTCTTAAGATAGTCATAACATAAAATTTTTAGTAACAGATTCTCTTTCATAAACTTATTTGTTGGGTTCCTTTTACATTCAGATCCTGAATTTCTATTGTGGTCAAAGTACTTGATATATTATGGCTTTTGATTCAGAGTGATACCTCAGAAAATGAATTTGTAGGTGTTCCCTGTACGAATATTTTTTTTCAAAGAGTTGAAGAATTGGTATTAATTCTTCCTTGAGTTTTTGTCAAATTCATCTTCAAAACCATTTTATCTTTGGCTCTTCCTTTTTTAGGGAAGTTTTGACTACTGCTTCCATCTATTTGTAATTAGTTTGTTCAGGCTATTCTTGATTCAGCCTTGGTAGGGTACATACTTCTAGGAATCTATCCATTTCCTCTAAGCTATTCCATTTTTGTGGCATATAATTTTTAATAACATTTCATTATGATTTTTTTTCCTGAGATATCTGTCATAATGTTTCCTTTTTCATTTCTGATTTTATTTATTTCAGTCTTCTCTCCTCTTATTCTTAATTAAACAGCCCTAGAATACTTTTTCTATTTTGAAGAAAATATCTCTTTGTTTGAATAATGTAAAACATTGTACACACTCCCTACAGGTAAAAAGGAACAACAAACTCGTTCTTGTGATTCAATAGAATTATTCTTTATAAAATGATGAAATTTCTGTTATTTTACTAAAAGTTTAATATGATTACAGATAAATCATAAAACCAAATAAATATATAAACATATGAATATTTGCCTTGCAAATACAAGTCTTTCAAGAATTTTCAGGGCTGGGGTTGTAGTTCAGTGGTAGAGCACTTGCCTATCATGTGTTAAGCACTGGGTTCAATCCTCAGCACCAATAAAATAAATAAAATAAAGATACATCAAAACTAAAAAAAAAAAATAGATACAGAATTTTTAGCATCTTACTTCATGTAAATTCTATTAAACTTAGTTCATTTGCCCTGTGATTTTCAGAGTATTCAAATTGTACAATTTCATGTTTTATAATTCAGTTTCCATGTTGACATGAACATTTATACAGATGTTTATTAAACATTCAAATGCATCTGTTTTTAGTTGTTATTTTTGTGTTTATAATTTACATGTACTATGTTTTATCATGTTTTTAATTCATTGGTTCCATAAATTCATTAAAACACTAGACTCAAAAGGACAGGAAATTAGAGGGTTTTCTATTTATTTCATCTCCACTGCCTGAAATGGTGCCTTGCTTTAGAAAAGGCTTTCAATAGTAGAATTCTATATAAAATCAACACCCATAAATCAAAGGCATTTCTGCATATCACTGACCAAAATCTTAAAAAGAGAAATGAGGAAAACTACACCATTTTCAATAGCCTAAATAAAATAAAATAATATACTTGGGATCAATTTCATGAAAGAGGTGAACGATCTATATAATGAAAATTACAGAACCCCAAATAAAGAAATCAAAGAAGACCTTAGAAGATGGAAAGATCTACCTTGCTCTTGATAGGCAGAATTAATATTAACATAATGACCATACTTCCACAAGCACTATACAGATTTAATGCAATTCCAATCAAAATCCTAATGACATTCCACATAGAAATAGAAAAAGCTATCATGAAATTTATCTAGAAAAATAAGAGACCCAGAAAAGCTAAAGCAATCCTTAGCAAGAAGAGTGAAGCAGGTGCCATCACTATACCATAACTTATAGAGCAATAGTAACAAAACAGAATGGTATTGGCACCAAAACAGACTGGTAGGCCAATGGTACAGAATAGAGGGCACAGAGATGCTCACAGAACTAAAATTATCTTATCTTAGACAAAGGTGCCAAGAATGTACATTGGAGAAAAGATAGCCTCTTCAACAAATGATGCTAGGAAAACTGGAAATCCACATGCAAAAAAATGAAATTAAACCCCTATCTCTCACCAGACACAAAACCAAACTCAAAATGGATCAAGGATTTAGCAATACAACCAGAGACCCCATGTCTAATAGAAGAAAATGTAGGCCCTATTCTCCATCATGTGGGATTAAGCCCCAACTTCCTTGATAAGAGTCCTGTGGCACAAGAAAGAAAATCAAGAGTCAATAAAAGGGATGGACTCAAATTTAAAAGTTTATTTTCAGCAAAAGAAACAATCTGTGAGATGAATAGAGAGCCTACATCTTGGGAGCAAATTTTTACCCCTCACACATGTGATAGAGCACTAATCTCTGGAATATATAAAAAACTAAAAAATCTAAACATGAAAAAATCAAATTTCCCAATCAATAAATGGGTCAAGGGCCAGAAAAGACACTTCTCAGAAGATGATGTATAAGCAATCAATGAATATATGAAAAAATGTTCATCATCACTAGCAATTAGAGAAATGTAAATCAAAACCACTCTAAGATTTCATCTCACTCCAGTCAGAATGGCAGCTATTATGCATACAGACAACAAGAAGTGTTGGTGAGGATGTGGGGGAAAAGGTACATTCGTACACTGCTGGTGGAACTGCAAATTGATGCAGCCAATAAGGAAAGCAGTATGGAGATTCCTCGGAAAATAGGGAAGAACCACTGTTTACCTCAGCTATCCCTGTCCTCAATCTATACCCTAAGGACTTAAAAAGAGTATACTACAGGGACATAGCCACATCAATGTTTATAGCAGTACAATTCACAGTAGTTAAACTGTGGAAGCAAACTAGATGCCCTTCTAAAGACGAATGGATTAAAAATGTGAGATATATACACAATACATTATTACAATAAAAAAGAATAATATCATGAAATTTGCAGGTTAATGGATGAAGTTAGAGAAGATAATTCTAAGTGAAGATAGCCAATCCACAAAACCAAAATGCTAATGTTTTCTTTGATATAAGGAGGCAGACTCATAGTTGGATAGGGAACAGGGGCATGGGAGGAATAGACAAACTCTAGATAGGGCAAAGGGGTTGAAAGGGAAGGGAGAGCGCATGGGGTTATTAATGATGATGGAATGTGAGGAACATTATTGTCCAAAGTACAGGTATGAAGACGTGAATAGGTGTGAATATACTATGTATACAACCAGAGATATGAAAAATTTTGTTCTATATGTGTAATAAGTATTGTAATGCATTCTTCTGTCATATATAAATAAAAAAAAATTAGAATTCGGAAATTCTATCAACACAATTACTCAATCCCAAATATGTGGTGAATGCATTGATTCTGGGGTTTTTTGCAGGTTATTTTCATATTTTCAATTATTTGAAGTTCTTTAGTTGTCTGGAAGTAGATTAAATATATATTAGTATATTATATAAGATATTTATAAAAGTACCTGTCTAATAATGAATAATAAATCTAATTTAACTACTTCAGTGTCCTGGTTCATAATTATTTTCCTTTTGTTGGTTACCATACATTCAATCATTATTAGTCTGAAATCATGTTTTGCCCCCATCTTTTTAAATATATGAATTACATGAAAGTTTATCAAATACCTCCCTTTTTCTGTTGAAGTTTAGGAAATTTCTACTATAATGTTATAATGTGTGTTTTCTTTATTTGCTTTTCCTAATTTTGAGACAGGGTCTAACAAATTGCCCAGGCTGGACTTGAACTTGTGATTCTCCTGTCCCAACCTCTTCAGTTGCTGAGATTATAGGAGTGTGCCTCCCTTCCCAGCTCAGAACTTTCTTCAACCACACAATATTTCTAGTAGCCTCTGTTAACTTGCTGATTGTTACATACATATTGAACCTGTCACCTTTTAGCTTTGTCATTTTTAGACATTTTTTTCTTGCTGGTGTCTCTTATGTTGATAGTTCTTAGTGCTTCATTATTTCTTTCTGATAGATTATTTTCCTGAATTTCTCAGCTGTAAAATGTTATTGCTTTTTATGATCTCAATTGTATAATTAGATCTACCCCAAACAGGACCAAAATGAAAATCATGATTTTCCACATCCCTTTTTACTTCTCACCTTGGATTCTTTATAATCAAATTAGTATCTTCTAATTATTAAAACTTTACTATAGACTAGACATTAAAGAAACAATTCACATGTATTTTCTGGAGTAATCTTCTCTTCAATGCTCTGTATTTCTCCTTTTTATCTCTGTCCCACAGTATCCAGTTTTACTGGAAATGTGCATAAGCCAATAGTTTCTAATTTTTAGTTTCAGAAATTTTTGTGGGAGATGTTGCTACTTTTCACATGACACAAATTATGCTACCTTTTTTAATTGTTGCCTAATATAATCTTACAAATATCTATACAATACACAAGATTAAAGCACTCTAAAAATACTGTTTAGTTAATACCACATTAATTTGCATTTCTAGATTTTAATGAAATCAGAAAATATTTATTTATTAGAGTCACAAATGACCCAATTCTCCAAAAGGAATTGAAAAAAATGACAGAATTTATTATACTTACCCTTCTGGCAATTAATCATAACCTTCCTCTTTTAGTTGTTTACATGTATTTTTAGAGACACTAGTTGAAAATGTTGAGAAGAAACTTGATCATTTTTAGCCACTACTGATTGAATTTGGTCACTTCAACACTAACACTATCCTGGGAATATGTGATTTTCTTGGATTTTCTCTTTTATCAATTGCACCAACTTTCTCAAAATAGGTATAGTTCTATCATAAGCCCAGGAAATTATTTTTTTTTATTTTTAACTATCACTGAAAATCTGTTCAAGGGAACTCTTGTTACCTTTAAAATAATTGGTGTTCAGAACTCTTTTGCTCAGAGAAAGGGTTTTCCCATTTGAAGCTAGATATTTATTTTATTTGCCAAATCTGCAACAAATTAATGAAAAAAAAAGTCCTCTGTGACCCAGATTCAAAAACCACTAATGAATCATTTGTGTAATGAACTTGGGGAAAAACAAGCAAACCTACTGTAGTAACAATGGGAACATGGGCTTTAGAGCAAGAGAAAGCATGTGGATCATTAAAAGAGACTTGTAAGACAACTTTAAGAATCTCATTAAAAACACAACCTAGTCCAGTTTCTTTAATTAATTGTTAGCACACAAGGTAGCTAAAAGATCTCTTTTTCTGCTTTACCAATTTTTATGCAAAAAATAAATTATACATAAAGATTTAAAAATATTACTCAGCTTTACTTTCTCAGAATGTTATTCTTATTACACAAATCATAAAAATTCTTCAGACAAAACAAATAAATAATTTCAACAAACATGCCAAGATTCAACTGTGAGCATTCTAAAAGAAAGCAGAAATGTCAATTTCTTTTTGTGCGCTAACTTATCTGATATTTTAAATTATGTTAAAATCTAGTACCCCAGCATTTCTCTGACTTCAAATCCACTGAAAGATCTTCACAACGTGAAATTTATTCTTTCATACAATTGATTTTATAATTGTCCCAGGAATAGAAGTATAATAGAATGCATGAAAATATTGTTAAGCAAATTTCTTATAATACCACTAAGTATAAGAACATATTTAAAGCTCACATACAATAAATATTTTTTTATTAGTATTAATTTGACAAACCATAATTGTATGTAGTAATGGCATGCAATATGTTTTGATATATGTGTACAATGAGGACTGATCAAAATATGTTAATTAGTGTATCCATTGAAGGGTTATGGTAAATAATATTTCGAAAAGACAGAGCCCCAAGAAAAAAATGAAGGGACTTGTGGCTCCGGAGGAGGGAGAGAAATTAACTAAACATTAAGAATAGATATCAGGTGCTTTTACTATATACAAAGCAAAGACTTTTTGAGATGATGGGTATATTAATTTTCTTGATTGTAGTAATCATTTTATCATGTATATCAAGTTGTTTACTTTAAATACATACAATAAAATCAATAAAATGATACATAAAATAATAAATATATATGTATAATAAATTGGAACTATATATTCACTGAAAGCAGCAATCAAAAATGAAATGCAGGAAGCATATTTATGTTATAATCAATATAGCATAAATTCAACTTTGGTTTCAACACTGATACATTCAATTCCACTTGTTGGAGATATTTTTCTCTTTTATTTTCTGTTATAATGATCCAAATATTTCTTGTGTCATTTTTATTGTTGAGAAAGGTGTTCTTTCAAGTTATTTGAAATTATTCATACTCAAGGACAATAACTAAACTGAAAAAAAATTTTTTTCAATACTGACAATCTACTAAAAGATATAGACACAGAGATAATGTTATAATAGCAGAGATACAGGATGTTTCTACATGGTGACTCTTTGGGGTTTGAGCATGTAGGATTTTGATTGGACAGAAAAAATTTCTTAGAAGGAGTAAATTTTATTTTGAGAACGAAGGCATAAAAATGAGAAAAATTTTTTGAACATATAAACATCTTATGGAAAAGATGAGGGACAAAATAATTATGAAAATGTAAATTCAAATGCCATTGGGATGAGGGAATTAGTTTCAGATGATGAGCCACATGAGCTTTTTGTGAGTGGAATTTGGTAAACAATTTATACACTTATATTATACTGCTGTTTATGTCCTGAAAATGTAGTACTATATTTATAGCTTTTCATATTCCTTTTAGAAAATTATCTAAATTTTAAAGATAATATGTATTTGGCTGCATTGACTTCCTTAATTTATTTTATTTTATATTTTTTTCTGTGTGTGTTTGCTTATTTCACTAACATTTTGGGTAGATATATTAATATAGCTATATATATCTGGCAGATTTTTTTGTAGTATGAAAACATTCAAATTTCTCAAAATAATATTTTTTAACCTTATTTCTTTTAACTTCCTTTTTTATTGAGAAAAGCCTATCCTATTTAATATTTTGGCTTTATTAATTTGATATAATTTACAATCTCACAATATTCAACTATTAGCATTTTAGAGGTTTTTCTCAAATTGAAAGGTTTGTAATTCCCTTTAATGACAAAACAATAATTTTTGAAGCAATTTAAGCTTTTTGTTTTATTATTTAAATTTACTTTATAAACTAACACATAAAAACATAAAAATTATACATATTTATGGGGTACAACATGATTCTTCAATACATGTATACATTGTATAATATTCTAGTCAGGGTGGAAAATAATCTGTCTTCGCAAATATTTATCACTTCTTTATGACTGAAACATTCAAGATCCTTTCTTCTAGCTTTTTGAAGTATCTGATATATTAATGTTATCTGAAGTCACTCTTCTGGGCAGTAGCACAGCAGAACTTCTTACTCCTATCGGTAACTTAATACTCATCAATTTACCTTTCCCCATTCTACTTTCCCCAGCCTCTTGCAACTGCCACTCTACAAACAACTTCAATGAGATGTATTTTTTTATATTTCACACATAAAGTACTTTTCTGTCTGTTCCTGGCTTATTTCTGATTGTATCTCTCTTCTTTTGGACTGAGGATTGAAGTAGGAGCACTTAGCCACTGAGCCACTTCTCCTGCCATTTTTATTTTGTATTTTGGAGACATGGTCTCTCTCTCAATTCCTGAGGGTCTCACAAGTACTGAGACAGGTCTCAAACTATGATCTCCCTCAGTCTCCTGAGTCACTGGGATTACAGGCATGCACCACTGAACCAGCTTATTTCTCTTAATGCAATTGTTTCTACTTTCATCTATGTTCTTGCAAATAACAGAGTTTTATTTTATGTCTGGGAAGTATTCCAATGTGTATATATACCACATTTTCTTCATCCATTCTTCAGCTGATAATCACTTAGCTTGCTTGTTCCATTTCTTGTTTTTATTTCTGAGTGTGCATAAGAGGATTATTTTTATTATTATTTTTTGTCCTGTGTTTCTAGGACCTAGAACAGTACCTACCCTAAAGAAAGTACCAAATACATATTTATTAGTTGAATTAATGAATGATTCATTTGGACATTTTGAATTGGAAGAAAGAGTGGTGATGATTATTTATTCTGTTGTCCCTGAAAATGTAAAAAATGACAAGAAGTTTATATCTATTTTATTTTCTTTTATCTTATTATTTGGTCTTCAAATTTGAAAATGAAGCAAGGATTTAAAATTTTGAAAGCTATTAACCTGCCTATTATGAAATGATATGATCTTAAAAGAGGCTTGTTGAGAAGATGCCACTGGATGAGGATGAGCAAGAGTGTTTTGAAAAAGTTAACTTGCCAGTGGACTTTGAGAAATTCAACAATCTTGTTCATCAAACTTCATGTCCCTTATTTCTGGAAAAATATAAAAATTCTTTTGACTGAGTCCTTGAAGGCCTGTTGTACTTGTTTGTTCCTTAGTGTGTAAATGAAGGGGGGGGTTCAGCATGGGAGTGATGGAAGTAGTGAGGAGAGTCACCCCCTTATTTATGGTCACTGAGTCCTTTGCTGAAGGTTTAATGTACATGAAGATGCAGCTTCCATAGGTGAGGACAACCACAATCATAAGGGAAGAACTGGTAGAAAAGCCCTTTTTTTTTTTTTTTTTTTTGCTGGGAATCTTAAAATTGCCTTGATGATGTAAATGTTGGACAGAGCTATGCACATGAGTGACATAATGAGGGTCATTACAGCACAGATGATAATGGTCTGTTCCATAAACCAAGTATTTGTGCAAGAGATTTTCAGAGGGGAAATGCATCATGAAGAAAATGATCAATGATACTGAAATCACAAAACTCCAGTTTTAGGCCTAGGCTGAGTGGGGGGATTAAAAGAAACAGACCAGCTACTCAACAACAAAAGACAAGTCTCCTGCAGACTCTACTACTCATGATAGTCACATAATGCAGGGGCTTGCAGATGGCCACAGAGCGATCATAGGACATGGAAGCCAGGAGAAAAAATTCAGTTACACCAAAGGTCAGTAAAAAATACTTGGCTGACACAGGCATTGTAGGTAATCATCTTGTCACCTGTTGCTATGTTACATAAGTATCTGGGAATACATGCAGAAGTGAATGAGGTCTCCAAGAAAGCAAAATTTTGTAGGAAATAGTAGATGGCTATTTTAAGGCAAGGATTCACTAAGATGAGAGAGATAATAGTCATATTTCCCGCTTATGCTTAACATGTAGGTACTAAATACAGTTATGAGATTAAAATGAAAGTAGGTTGCTCAAACTGAATAGTTAAAAAGAAACAAATAAATGTGATGCATTGATCAACTGACTAATTGGCTCTGGGGACATTGCTTATTAGACAGAGCCATCAGAAAAACCTAGATTCTGATTCTGACTTACTTTTGGTAACACTTTGAAACAGTGTAATTTTCTTGGCCTCAATTACTGCATCTATAAAATGGCAGAAAACATAAATGAAGAGACAATTAACTTTATAAGTAAATGGACATTCAATGAGTACATAAGATTACATTTGAGAACTATTTACCTTTGAAGTGTATATTTAAAAGTTTTATGTGTGTATTTGTATATAGGTGTATATCTATGTATATAGGCATATGCTCTAAAATAACTAATCACTTAATTTTTAGATAAAAGAGATTACATTTCTAAATGAATTTTATCATTATTTTAAAAATGTGATAATCTCAATGGTATGTTTTGAAAAGTAATAATGAAACATATTATTTTATGTTTTCAAAATCCCCAAACTTCCTCTGATTAACTTGGGATATTCCTAAAGCAAATTCTAAGTGATTTGTGAATCGCTGTGAAGTAAGAAAAATACTAATTCTGTTTTGTTTTAAGATACTATTTGTCTGACCTATATGTCAGATCTACATGTAAAGAAACACTGTTCAAGTTTGGTTATCTGTCATTTATTCTGAAATACTTCATATATTAATTTTTCTAAGCCCTCTCAAAATATCACTTTTCTTAAGTACCTGTTTCCTCATTTCAAGTCAGAGTTATCAATCTCTTCCCTTTGCTACTTCAGTCATAACACATTTTTTTTTTAGTAACTCAATGGCACCTATCCCACAAAAGTCATTCTAATTTGCCCATAATTTACCCATTAAATTAACTATTTGAATTAACTTTTTTCAAAATAGATTCTTATAGTTATACACTTCCATTCTGAGTTTGCATACATTCAGGTATTGTGTACTCATAAAATTAATCTTTCTGAATTGGAATAAATACTTAAAAGTGAAAGTCCTTTATTTATTATTCAAAAGAAAACTGTCAGAATGTTCATTATTTTTTAAAAAATATTTTAGTTGTCAATGGACCTTTATTTTATTTATTGATATGTGGTACTGAGAATTGAGCCAAGTCCCTCATACTTGCTGGGCAAGCACTCTGCCATTGAGCCACAACCTCAGCCCAGAATGTTCATTATTATCTTAAAATGGTAAGTTAAATAATAATACAAAATCATTTATCCCCTAAATAAATAATTTTATTTGTATATTTTAATGGAAATATTTTTTCATTAATTTTACTAAGATAGGTAATTTAACATTATGTTGGCATTAGTCTATGATTAGACTTTTTAAAAGGTCAATATCATTTACACATAAAGTAAGTTCTTAAGCAGAATTTTGCAGTCTTTTTCTGAATAAGTGAAAATAAATTGTTTTCTAAATTTTATATTATTTATCCTTACCGTTCTCTTTCCATGTCATAATCCCTACATTCAGATATTGTTACAACTTTATACTCATTTTCTTAAGATAGTCATAACATAAAATTTTTACTAACAGGTTCTCTTTTATAAACTTATTTGTTGGGTTACTTTTGCATTCAATTTATAGTATTATTTATTCAAAGCTGAATTGGGATTTCTATTGTGGTCTAAGTACTTGAGATATTATGGCTTTTGATTCAGAGTGATATCTCAGAAAATGAATTTGTAGTTGGTCCCTGTACTTACATTTTTTTTCAAAGAGTTGAACAGTTGGTATTAATTCTTCCTTGAGTTTTTGTCAAATTCATCTTCAAAATAATTATATCTTGGGCTTTTCTTTTTTTAGGGAAGTTTTGACTACTACTTTCATCTATTTGTAATTAGTTTGTTCAGGCTATTCTTGATTCAGCGTTGGCAGGGTACAAATTTTTCTAGGAATCTGTACAGTTCCTCTAAGTTATTCCATTTTTGTGGCATATAATTTTTATAACAGTTCATTATGATTTTTTTTCCTGAGATATCTGTTTCCTTTTTCATTTCTGTTTTTATTTATTTCAGTCTTCTCTCCTCTTATTCTTAATTAGACTGCCCTAGAATATGTTGTTTTTCTATTTTGAAGAAAATTACTCTTTATTTGAATAATGTAAAACATTGTACACACTCCCTAAAGGTAGAAAGAGACAACAAACTCTTTCTTGTGATTCAGTAGAATTATTCTTTCTAAAATGATGAAATTTCTGTTATTTTACTAAAAGTTTAATAAAAAAAAGTTAATAAAACACCAACAAGATTTTTCTCAATGGATATAATTAAAACTGAAAGCATTGATATAGACTATATAAGATGTGAAATTTTTCATATAATAAAAAGATGATCATAGGAAAATATGAACTTTTAAATATGTATTACTGGGCAAATTGATTAACAATTTGGAAAGATAAAATTAGTTCATTTCTTACATCTTACATAACAATCAACCCCAAATGGCTTAGGGAATCTAAATGTAAAAAATAAAAATAAATGGTATAAAAGAAATTGTGAGCAAATTTCTTTTTGAATTTCTATCTGATACATAGAACATAAATGATCCATATATTTATAGAATTTGCTCTGAAATATTGGTACTTATATTATGAAATATTTAGGTAAGTGTAAACACATAAATCTCCTCAAATATTTTTCATGTCTTTATGATGAAAACATTCAATAACCTTTCTTTCAGATTTTTGAAATATACAGTGCATTGCTGTCATCTGTATTCACCCTACTGTGCAATAGCAAAGAACTTCTTACTTCTATCTAAATGTGTCTTCATTCCCAATGATAAACCAGTCTTCATCCCTTCTTCTTCCTTATTCTTCCCAGTTCTGTTAACTATCATTTTACTCTGATTTTCATGAAATAAACGTTTTTAGTTTCCATATTAGTGATATCACATAGTACTTGTCTTTCTGTGTCTAGATTTTTCACTTAACAAAATGATCTCCTATTCTATTCATGCTTTTTCAAATGACAAGATTTTATTCCCCTGCCCCTGAGGTTGAATAGTTTTCTAGTATGTGACTATGCCACATTTCCTTTATTGTTCATCATTTGATGAACACCTAGGTTGTTTTCACTTGTTGGCTAATGTGAATAGTCTGCAATAAACATAGGAGTACAGATGTTCCTTTGACCTACTGATTTCATTTCCTCTGAATATGTGCCCATCAGTGGGATTGCTGGAGCATATGACATTTCTATTTTTAGTTTTAGAGGATCTTGTACACTGTTTTCCAAGTGGTCCTAATTCACACTTCCATCAACATATACAAAGGTTCTTTTCTTTCCACATCTTCAGTAACACTTGGTGTCTTTTGTCTTTTTGATGATAGTAAGGTAATATTGTGGTTTTGATTTGCAATTCCGTGATAACTTGTCATGTTGAGGATTTTCTTATATTTGTGTTGCTCATTTGTTTGTTTTCTTTTCATGAATATCTATTTAACTTAATTTCACATATTTAAAATCAGGTTTTTATACTAGTTTTTATTCTAATTAATTTATTTTTTTAATTTTTTTTGACATTGAGTTCTTTAAGTTCCTTATATAATTGAATATTAATCCCTTGTCATATATGACATTTCTATTTACAACAATCTCCAATTAAAGAAAAGCCAAGGATAAGATAGATGGTTTAGCTGCTCTATTTCACCAAACATTGAAAAAAGAACTAATACTAATTGTTCCTAAATTTTTCCAAAAAATTAAAGAGAAGACAATTCTTACAAATTTATTCTATGCAGCCACTATTATTCTAACACCTAAGCCAGACAAGGATGTACACACGCACGTGCACACAGACACACACACACACACACACACAGAATACACAGAGAAATCTATATGTCCTTGATAGATATAGATTCAAAATTATTGACCAAATACTAAAAACCTGAATCCAACTAAATTAAAAAATTATTCATCAGGCTGAGCTTGTGATTCATTGGTAGAATGCTTGCCTAGTATGTGTGAGGCACTGGGTTTGATTCTCAGCACCACATAAAAAAGTGAATAAATAAAATAAAGGTATTGTGTCCATCTTCAACTAAAAAATATATTTTAAAAAATTATTTAGCATAATCAAATGTTATTTGTCCTAAAGATGCAAGGATTGTTCAACATGTGAATTAATAAATAATAATAATAAATTAGTAACTATGTCATCATATTGAAGGACAAAAATATAATCATTTCAATACATACAGAAGAGGCATTTAATGAAATTTATTATCCCTTTATGATGAAGACTCTTAACAAATTAGGTTTTGAAGGAAAGTAATGTCAACATAATAAAGGCTGTGTATAACAAGCCATAATCTAACATCATTGTCTATGGAGAAAAGCAGAAAGGTTTCTAAGATCTGGAACAAAATGAAGATGGCTATTTCCCCAATTTTATTCAACATAATACTCAAAGTCTGAGCCAGAGCATTCTGCAATAAAAGAAGTAAAGTGCACCAAATTAAGAAGGAGGAAAACAAATTGTATGTTGGCAGATTACATGATCCTCCTAAACATTCCACCAAGAAACAAATAGAATTAATAAGTGAATTCAGCAAAATTGCCCAATAGAAATCAATATATAATACAGTTCAATTTCTATAGGTCATTGGTGAATTATCTAAAACCAAGAGAGAATTTTCCTTTGCAATAGTTAGAAAAATACAAAATATATAAGAATAATCTCACAATAAAAACTACAAACATTAATGAGAGAATCAAAGATGAAAGACACAAAAATAAGAAGACATGCCATGCTTTTGAATTAGATGAATCAAAAGTTAAGATATTCATATTACCCAATATGATCAACAGACCCAATGCAATTTCTATCAAAATATCAATGGCTTTCTTCACAGAATTAGAAAAAAATCCTAAAACTCACATTCAACCACAGAAGACCCTAAATAACCCAAAAACTCTTGAGCAAAAGGAAAAAATCAGGAGACATTACATTACCTGACTTCAAAATATACTGCAAAGCTACAGTAATCAAAAGGGCATGGTATTGGGATAAAAACAGATGCATAGACCAGTGGAACAGAATAGAAAGCCCAGTAAAGCAACCCACACACCTACAGCCACTGATTTATGACAAAGATGCTAAGAACATGCATTGGAGAAAAGATACCCTTTTCAATAAACAATGCTGGTAAAATTTAATATACAAATGCTGAGGAATAAAGCTAAATTCCCATCTCTTATCAATCCTAAAAACTAAGTCAAAGAGAAAGAAAGACTTAAATGTGAAACATGAAATTAGAAAACAACTAGAAGAAAATATAGGGGAAATCTTTCAGTCATTGGAATGGGCAAGGATTTTTGGACAAGACCCAAAAGCATAGGACACAAAAGCAAAAGCAAATCAATGGATTTATATTAAAAAAGCTATTCAACATAGTAAACAGTTAATATGGTGAATTTCTTTTTATCTTTGATATAAGAAAGTGTTTTTACCTGTTAATCAAATACAGGCACAATAAAAATGGTCAATACATTTAAAGAAACTAAAATAAAGTGGGTTTTGTTATTGTTTTTTTAGTACAAGCCACATAGACACAATCTCATAGATTCAAATCACATTCAAACTAGGAGGAAATACTTGCAACATTTCAAAGATACAAAGATGATATTAATGATATATAAATAACTCTTAAAAGGTGTAAGAAAATAAAAACTTGGTAGAGAAAATTAGCGAAAGATGTATATAAACAATTCACAATTATATAGGAAATGGCTTTTGCCATGTGAAATGATATTCAATCACACATATAATTAGAGAAATACAAAGTAAAATAATTTTCTGTTACCATGTTCAACCTGTAAGATTGCCAATACTTTATAATGATAAAAACCTCTTCTGATGTTAAGGTTATTGAGAAACAAGAACACTAATAATAAACTGTTAATGGGAGTGGAAACACTGTGTGTAGAAAATGATTTAACATTGCTAACTGAAAGTGAATGGCATTTACTTTTGACTCAGAAATTCCAATTTTAGGAATTTATACTGACATTATGACCTCCCCAATATTATATAATTTCTTTTTTATTAAAAAATTATAAAAATGCATGTCCATGATTTTATTCATGGTTGCACTCTAATTGACAATATTGAAAACAAATTATTAGCTAAAAATGAGAGCAATTAAATATGTTATGACAGATCCTCATAAAGAAGGTCTATGCAGCCATAACAAATTTGAAATATCTCGAAGAGTAGATGTGGTGTGTTTGACAGGATATTGTTATTTAGTGAATAAACCAAAAGGAATCATGATATCTGTAGTATATAAAATTTAGCTTGAATTTAGTTGATTTACAGAGGCTATATATTTTTTCATTTTATATTCTCAGTTTTTATATCAACTTAAAAATATTTTTCTTTCTGTTTCTAAATCCTAAACTATGTATCTGGGAATGGGCAAGTACTAGGCAATGAACTAGGAGAGCAACATACACAGAATTTCTGGAAGCAAAATTAGAACATATAAAAGTGTGTGTGTGTGTGTGTGTGTGTGTGTGTGTGTGTAGAAAACACTTCTGTAATTCAAAAATTGGCAGTCCCTTAGGAAATGACGTTTTGGGATCTCAGTTACCCTGAGAGTTCTTTGTTCTTGTTAGATGTTTTCCTGTAAGAAGACATAAATCCTTCACGGTATCGAGAGATGGTTAATTTTCATATTTCATTGCATATCACATTTAGGAAGGGTCAGATAGTGGGTTATAGCAAATTTTAGCAAAGAAGGTAATTTGATAAATTTCCTGAAAACATGTAGTACATAAATCAAATATAATCTTTCTTGAATAACATTTTAATCAATCATATATTTTATGTAGATTTAAGTGCTTAGAGAGAAAAACTTGATCATCAGTGTTCTCTGCTCACCAAGATGCTGAGTTAAGTATGGAACTACAGTGGGTTGGCCCAGATAATGTATACAATAATCTGTATTAAACTATTAAATGGTTAGTGTTTCAACTACTAACTATACTTTAACTTGTAGATATTGGTGAAATATTATAGATAAGATAAATAATGATTTAAAACTGACAAGCCTTTTAAATTTTAATTTTTATGTGGTATTCACTATTGTCAAAAAACTGCATATAATTGCATTTATTGGTCTGTGTTCACATGATCTTATATTATTTTCCCTCATAGCATATGTTGTAAAGATACATGGTATGTGTGATTGTTGAATCGGGACAAATCAACAATTTAATATGAGGAAATTCTATTTTATTATATAATTGAACATTTATATCAGTGTTCTCATTGGGATCATTTTTATAAATGAGATAATTTTATAATATATACTTTCACAATCATCTAACTATGATAAGGAACTCTGGACGTGGATCACTGCTCTTTCCAATGGTTTATGCTTTTATTAAGATGATTAAATAGGGGAAGTCTAAATACTCTTTTTAACCAAATTATCTTGGAGCCATTGCTTTTCTTTGGCTTTTATCTTGCTTCATCTGCCTAACATAACTTGTCTCATCTTTTCATTTCCTTCTAAGGCCCATCTAAGAAGCAATTACTTAGATATCTCCTTCTTTAAATTCCTGTAGAGAACACTGGGAAGACCTCTCATTTTTTGGTTAGTTTTTTTTTTTTTTTTTCTGTACGAGTATCAATAATTCTTTTTAGGATGAGGGTCCATAATTTATATTCTAGTTAAAACTTATATGAAAACTTGTGAGTAAAACTTTTAGTCAACTGTGTAATTTTAAAGCTATAACTTCTGAAAATAATCTCTATTAATCTGACCCCTTGCTCGAATGTAAACCTGAGCACAGTTTTTAATGTTTAATCTCTTTTGTTCTACAGAACAAATGCAGAGCATTGAGAATAGTAATTGTTCCATATATAGTTCTCAATAGGCCCAAAGTTACAGTTATTACATAATTGCTTGTTTCCCTGACATTTCAATATCATTATTTTGAGAAGGCTGTACATGCTATCTAAAATTTACTTGAAAACCAGTCCAACAACCCAGTGTAATTTTGAAATTCATCACATATTTTTTCCCCCTCTAGATCATTCTGACTTAAAGTACACTCATGATTGCAGTCTACACATTAGGGAATAAGCAAAGAGGTATGTTTTAATAATATAAGCATACTATGTTTTAAAAATTCTTTCCTTATTACTTCTATATATAATTATCTTTCTGAATTTTATTGATCGATTTTTTTCCTTAAAATCATTCATCTAACTTTTTAAAAGTGTCCTTTGTCTTTAGGTTTCTATAACCCTTCTTTTCTTCTCATGATGTATTTCCCTTCTAATGACATATCACAAACACAGTTTTATATTTGTCTGCTTCAATAAACCTTTAGTGTCCATTTCACATCACTGGATCTTATTTGTTTTTAAAGCTATAACTAGAAGAAAAACATTATCTTGTTATCTACCAGCATACTACCTGCAATTCATAAATGAGCATTGCATAACTCTACCTGAAACATAATTTTGCTAACCATAACTTGAGTACTAGCTATCACTGTTATTAGATAGAGCTTTCCCTCTACCCTCACCATTCAGACCTGATAAAAGACAGAACATGCTAATTGGAAACCGTACAGTAGTGACAGTGTTTATCTTGGTGAATTCAAATTACCCACATTTGAATGTTGTGTTATTTACGTTCCAGCTTCACAAATATTTGTTAAGCACTGCTTGGATCTAATCATCCCCTCACTCACCCTGCTGTATATTCACTGTATTCTCATATATTTTTTCTTTCTTAGAAATTTCCTATACTATTATATGTATCCATAAATTTCTAGTTATTTTGGCTACTTGGAAGAAAACTATTTCGTATAATCATTGTGTCACTTGAATGATAATTTGCTTGATCACACAAGCTGGGCATGGTGGTGAACGCCTATAAATCTAGCAGCTGGTAGGGGGCTGAGCCAGGAGGATTCTGAGTTCAAAACTAGCCTCACCAACTTAGTGAGTCCCTAAGCAACTCAAAGAGACTGTGTCTCTAAATAAATAAAGTGTGTGGGGAGGTGCTGGGGATGTGGCTCCGTGGTTAAGTACCTTTCAGTTCAATTCCCAAGACCAAAAAAAAAAAAAAAATCAAATATTTGAACAGCCTTTTGTGATAAAGTATTTGAAAGATTAGTTATAGATTAACATGAATCAAATTGAGGAAATACATTTCAAATGAGTATTAACCGTCCTATAAACTGGTGAGTAGGTCACACTCAGTTCTAGACAAGGAAAGGATCTCTCAGTGTTCTCATAAAGATAATGAATGAAGTGTGGATTAGGTTCCTTGTGATGAAATCTAAGCTGATTTGAGAAATATTTGTGATTTGGTAAATTTTTGAAAATGGAGTTTTATATAGATGAAAAGAAAGAACTAACTTCTTACTCATGATATTAGTTTTTATTTTCTGTAAATTTGATAGGACAAAAGAGAAATGAAGAATCAATCCGTGGAGATAGAGTTCATTTTACTTGGACTGACAGATGACCCTGTGCTACAAATTGTGATTTTCCTGTTTCTATTTTTCAATTATATCTTGAGCCTAATGGGAAACTTAACCATCATCCTCCTCACCCTGCTGGATCCCCGCCTCAAGACGCCAATGTATTTCTTCCTCCGAAATTTTTCCTTCTTGGAAATTTCCTTCACAACAGTCTGCATTCCACGGTTCCTGATAAGCACTCTCACTGGAGACAGAACGATTTCCTACAATTGCTGTGCAACTCAATTATTCTTTTTTTTCCTACTAGGGATTACAGAGTTTTACCTCCTGGCTGCCATGTCCTATGACCGCTATGTCGCCATCTGCAAACCTCTGCATTACCCAGTCATTATGAATAGCAGGGTATGCTACCAACTGGTGCTCAGCTCCTGGGCAGCTGGATTCTTAATCATCTTCCCCCCTTTGCTCCTGGGACTCAAACTGGATTTCTGTGCTTCCAAAGTGATTGATCACTTTCTGTGTGACACTTCCCCCATCCTGCAGATCTCTTGCACAGATACACATTTAATAGAATTGATGGCCTTTGTCTTAGCTGTGTTAACACTTGCCCTCACATTGTTATTAGTGATCCTCTCCTACACATTCATCATCAAAACCATTCTCAAATTCCCTTCTGTTCAACAAAGAATGAAGGCCTTTTCCACCTGCTCCTCACACATGGTAGTTGTGTCTATTACTTATGGAAGTTGTATGTTTATGTATATGAAGCCATCAGCAAAAGAAAGGGTGACTTTAACTAAAGGTGTAGCTGTGCTCAATACCTCTGTTGCCCCATTGCTCAACCCTTTCATTTATACCCTGAGGAACCAGCAGGTGAAAGAAGCTCTCAAGCATATGCTCCAAAGGTTTTGTTCTTTTGAAAACAACAAGACAGAGTTTAGACATAAATAAAAGTTTCTCCTTTGGAATCAAAATAATTACAAATAAGTTATTTGTAAACATAAATAGATGTCATTTGGAGTAAAAAGAATTGAACACCAGGCTTTGGTTCTTACTTCATAGTCTCTGAACAATAAAGATGATACTAACCCAAGAAAGAAAGTCAACCTACAATTCATTATATATAAATTTTTATGTTGGTTTGGAGAAATATTTATATATTTAAAGCATGTGTATAAAAACATCTCCATCTGCTATTGAATCACAGTATACAATGATGATCTTTAGTAACTGGTCTGAATGCCTGTCATGCCTGTTCTGAAATTTTATATGAAACAAACTACCCTGTTTGAATTTCATGTCTGACTTCTTTTGTTCAACATAGCAAAGTTCACCCATGCTATTGCACGCATCCACAGCTTTTTCTTTATGCTGTTGTGATTTAGCAGCATGTCTCCTGTCCTTTCGATAGTTTTTCCTCCCTTACTCCAATACTGTGATATTTTACTTTCTGAGGAATCTCTCCACAAAATTGAAACTTTTTTGGGGTGTGAAAAGTGAATAAATTGAATGTCAATCCCTGAAAATTATCCTTTCATATGTCTTTTTGAAATAAAATCTGTCAAAGGGGAATTAATAGGAATGGACTATCTCCTCATGTCTTGCTGATTTCATTCCTCAGTTCCCATCTTCCAGACAAAGAAGCTTAAGAAATTATCCCTTAAGGAAAAAAAAAAGAAAGATACCTGTAGAGAAATACATTCCACATTTTGTTGCTCTCCTTATGACCCCCTTTGGCTGAAACTATACTTGAGTTATTTGTTTTTATAATTCAATAGACTCCAAGATTCATCTTGCTTTTGAAGACCTGAGGGAGCCAAAAGCCAAAGTGTGACTGTTGATGACAAAATGTCGAGGAAATTAATACTGAAAATTTCAGGTTGGAGCCATACAGAAAAGGTATAGAAAGTGTGAGTGGAAAATGGCAATGAATTTTAGTAATGTCTTGGAAAGTGCTTCCAAAACCTTAGGAGCAAAGTAGGTAATTCTTAAATACTTAATGAGAAGATACTCTGGATGTCATGTTAACTCAGCAGCCTGACTACAACACCTCTGGAGAATAATAACCTTTGCTTCTCTTCTCACATCCAATTTTTGCACAAAGTCCTTCCATGGTTTTAATTTCCCATTCTGAGAAGGAAACTCTGGGAAATGGCTTCTTAGTTGGTCCTCTACTGTTAGTGAACAACTAGGAAAGTCATGTGTGATGTTGACTCAGCAACCTATAATTCAATGAAGATTTAATGACTAAAGCATGGTATCAGAGAGTGCAAAGCAGTGATTCTATCACCGGCTCTGCTCAAAGAGTAGCACATGCCTGTAATCCCAGTGGCTCAGGAGGCTGATGCAGGAGAATCTTGAGTTCAACACTAGCCTCAGAAAAAGCAAGGAACTAAGCAGCTCAGTGAGACGCTAAATAAAATATAAAATAGGGATGGGGATGTGGTTTAGTGGCCAAGTGCCCCTGAGTTCAATCTCATTACTCCTCTCTCCCAGAAAAAAAAAAAAGAGCGATATCAGTGTTGTGGACAGGTGGGGAGGGATAAGATGTATTTTTCATCTTCTTACTCAAATTTCTCCCATAATATAAGGCTGTTTGAAGTTCCTGTCCATTACGAATGCTTAAGTCCATGAAATCTACTAATGTTGATGTCCTGGTTGGTAAGCATGGTTTTACAGGGCAAAGTACATAATTTCTGATGTAGTGAAGAATCAGGAAAAAAGAGCAACCTACATAAGAAAATATATTACTATTAAAGCAATTTAATTTTGCCAATCTAAAACATGTCTATCTTTTATGATCTCCATATATCCCTGTAGAACAATATCTCTACTCCAAGCTCTTCTAGGACAAATATTTCTTAGTCATTGAATTACAATACCTAGGGGGAAAAAAAACTATGCTCATTCATTCTTTAATTTATTACTTCTCCAAACAGTTATCTAAGAACATGTATTGTACTAGACAAAATAGACATGCTCCTGGAATTTGAATAAAGTGTTTCATTGACAGTGGAGTGAGGTCTATAAAATAAAATGCATAGTACAAGAAATATATTTGAATGCATGTATGATTATGTCAAAATTAACTGCAGTATTATGTATAGTTATGATGCACTATAAAAACATTTAATAAACAAGATTGGCCTTAAATTGATAATTCTTAATACTGTGATAGATGTGTTCCTTATGAAACTGTTATCTATTTCTGTAAATATAAAATTATTAGATATAAAATGCTTAGCATATGACCTTGCATCGCATAAGCTTTCAAGATTAACATTTTTTGGACATTTCAAGAAATTTAGGATACTAGCTGTGAAAAAAGGCTCTGAATATGACCTGCAATTGCTTCTCAGTCTGGGCCATTAGATCTTCTTTAAGTGAACCCAAAGCTTCAGGTGACTTTATTATAGGTCTCCTCCACTATCTTGATCTCAAGATAGGTGAAGAGCATTATTTCAATCTAAGTTTTGTTTTTTTGTGTGTGTGTGTGTGTGTGCCACAGATTGAACCCAGAGGCATTTTACCACTGAGTTACATCTCCAGTCTTTTTTTTTTTTTTGTACTTTAAACAGGGTCTCACTAAGTTGCTTATTGCTTTGATAAGTTGCTGAGGTAGGCTTCAAACTTGTGAACCTCCTGACTCAGCCTCCTGAGTTGCTGGTTACAGGTGTACACCACTGTGCCTGGCTGCAATATAAACTTCTTGAAACAGAATTTCTAATAACTCACTAGTCACTAAGTTCACTGATTTCCATTCATAAACACCCAGTGCTTGTCATATCAGGGATTTAGAACAGTAAGAATATAATTAATAGTGTTAACTAAACTTGGAGTTAGGGCATGAACTGGGTCCACTGAAAAAATGTGGGAAGTTTGGACTAAATTGAAAAAGTGATGAAAAGAGAAGTCGCCAGAATCAGAACTGGAGACCAAATTGGAGTTAGTGTTGTAGAACAACTAAAAATATTAGTGGCCCCAAAATGCCTATATTAGATAGAGCTTCTCCACATCCCTAACTCCTTTTACTCTATTCCCCTTCTCGCCTGGTTGGTATTACTAGGTGTTGATCTAAAAAGTGGCATATTTTACATATTTCCATTCCAATTGTTTATATTGAATTATGTATGCAAAATTTAATTTTTTTCCAGAAAATATCAAATTATGCTAGTGCATCACAACACTTAAATTTTTATCCAATAGTTCCTTTAGTTGTTAACCCATAGGTAAGTTTCATTTGCATAGTATGAATCTTATATTGATAAGATGCATTGAAAAAACATTTTTAAAATGTTAGTAGTTGGAAATGTTAACAGCAAGGTAGTTTGATCATTATACACCTTACATCTATATTGAATTATTGAATTATAACATTATATCTCATATAGTTGTACCATTAAAATAATAATTAATAAAAAAGATATGTTGCATTTCGATTCTTTCATTATGGCTGTTAAAAACAGCCAGGTGTCGTGGTGCATAGCTGTAATCCTAGCCATCCTGGATGCTGAGGCAGGAAATCCACAAATTGAGGGCAGCCTCAGCAACTGAGCAAGGTACTAAGCAACTTAATGAGACCCACTTTCAAAATAAAAAAGGGCTTGGGGATATAGTTCACTGGTAAAGTGCACCTGGGTTTACTCCCTGGTACCAAAAAAAAAAAAAGGAGGAGGAGGAAGAGGAGGAGGAGGAGGAGGAAGAGGAGGAGGAAGAGGAGGAAGAGGAGGAGGAAGAGAAGAAGAAGAAGAAGAAGAAGAAGAAGAAGAAGAAGAAGAAGAAGAAGAAGAAGAAGAAGAAGAAGTTGTTGTTTAGATTGCAATATGCCCCTTACCTATTATGAGATCAACAGATTGAAAGCTTGATAGAAGGAGATATAGCTTCCATAAATTTACATTGGGTTGTAGTCATTTATATGGCTAATTTACATACATTCCATGTTTTTCAATTTCTTTTTCTTTTCTTTTTTTTTTTTCTTTTTGTTTATGCAGGGATTGAATCCAGGGCCTTGTGCATGCTAGGCAGGCATTCTACCTAATAAGCTAGATCCCCAGCCCCTCACATTTTTCATTTTTTAAATAATTTTATAGTCATCTAATAATTATAATTTCTCAACAGATAATGATTAGTTATAGATAAATCATAAAACCAAATAAATATATAGATATATGAACATTTGCCTTGAAAATACAAATTTTTCAAGAATTTTGGGGGCTAGTGTTGTGGTTCAGTGGTAGAGCACTTGCATACCATGTGTGAAGCACTGGGTTCAATCCTCAGCACCAAAAAAATAAACAAAATAAAGATTCACCAAAACAAAAAAAAATTAAAAAAAGAATTTTTAGCATCTTACTTCATGTAAATTCTATTAAACTTAGTTCATTTGCCCTCTGACTTTCAGAGTATTCAAACTTGTAGGATTTCATATTTTATAATTAAGTTTCCATGTTGAAATGGACATTTATACAAATGATTATTAAATGTTGAAATGCATCTGTTTTTTAGTTGTTGTTTTTGTGTTTATAATTTACATGTAAGATGTTTTATCATGTTTTTAATTCACTGCTTCCATAAATCCATTAAAACACTAGACTCAAAAGGACAGGAAATTAGTGGGTTTTCTATTTATTTCATCCTCACTGCCTGAAATGGTGCCTTGATTTAGAAAAGGCTTTCAATATTAGAATTTTATATAAAATCAACAGCCATAAACCAAAGGCATTTCTGCATATCACTGACAAATCCTCAGAAAGAGAAACAAGGAAAACTACACCATTTTCAATAGCCAAAAAATAAAATACTTGGGGATCAATTAAATGAAAGAGCTGAAAGATCTATATAATGAAAATTACAGAACCCTAAAGAAAGAAATCAAAGAAGACCTTAGAAGATGGAAAGATCTAACTTGCTCTTGGATAGGCAGAATTAATATTAACAAAATGACCATATTTCCAAAAGCACTATACAGATTTAATGCAATTCCAATCAAAATCCCAATGACATTCCTCATAGAAATAGAAAAAGCCATCATGAAATTTATCTAGAAAAATAAGAGACCCAGAAAAGCTAAAGCAATCCTTAGCAAGAAGAGTGAAGCAGGTGGCATCACTATACTAGAATTTATAGAGCAATAGTAGCAAAACAGCATAGTATTGGCACCAAAACAGACTGGTAGGCCAATGGTACAGAATAGAGGGCACAGAGACTACTCACAGAACTACAATTATCTTATATTAGACAAAGGTGCCAAGAACTTGCAATGGAGAAAAGATAGCCTCTTCAACAAATGGTGCTGGGAAAACTGGAAATACATATGCAACAAAATGAAATTAAATCCTTATCTCTCACCAGGCACAAAGCTCAACTCAAAATAGATCAAGTACTTAGGAATACAACCAGAGACCCCATGTCTAATAGAAGAAAATGTAGGCCCTAACCTTCATCATGTGGGATTAGGCCCAAACTTCCTTAATAAGAGCCCTGTGGCACAAGAATTAAAATTAGGAGTCAATAAATGGGATGGACTCAAACTAAAAAGTTTCTTTTCAGCAAAAGAAATAATCTGTGAAATGAATAGAGAGCCTACATCTTGGGAGCAAATATTTACCCCTCATAGAACACTAATCTCTAGAGTATATAAAGAACTCAAAAAGGTAACACTGAAAAATCAAATAGTCCAATAAATAAATTGGCCAAGGGCCTGAAGAGACACTTCTCAGAAGATGATGTACAAGACATCGATTAATACATGAAAAAATGTTCATCATCACTAGAAATTAGAGAAATGCAAATCAAAACCACTCTAAGATTTTATCTTACTTAGTCAGAATGGCAGCTATTATGCGTACATACAGACAACAGTAAGTCTTGGTGATGATGTGGGGGAAAAGGTACATGCGTACACTGCTGGTGGAACTGCAAGTTGATGCAGCCAATATGGAAAGCAGTATGGAGATTCCTTGGAAAATGGAAAATGGAACCATCATTTAACCCAGCTATCCCTCTCCTCAGTCTATAACCTAAGGACTTAAAAACAGCAAACTACAGGGACACAGCCACATCAATGTTTACAGCAGTACAATTCACAATATTTAAACTGTGGAAGCAACCTAGATGCCCTTCAATATATGAATGGATTAAAAATGTGGTATATATACACAATGCAATATTGCAATAAAAGAGAATAAAATCATAAAATTTTCAGGTAAATGGATGGAGATAGAGAAGATAATGGTAAGTGAAGTTAGCCAATCCCCAAAATCCAAATGCTGAATGTTTTCTTTGATATAAGGAGGCTGACTCATAGTTGGATAGGGAACAGGGGCATGGGAGGAATAGACAAACTCTAGATAGGGCAGAGGGGTTGAGTGGGAAGGGAGAGTGCACGGACTTATAAATGATGGTGGAATGTGAGGAACATTATTATCCAAAGTACAGGTATGAAGACATGAATAGGTGTGAATATACTATGTATACAACCAGAGGTATGAAAAATTGTGTTCTATATGTGTAATAAGAATTGTAATGAATTCTGCTGTCATATATAAATAAAAAATATTAGAATTGAGAAATTCTATCAACACAATTACTCAATCCCAAATATGTGGTGAATGCGTTGACTCTGTTTTTTTTTTTTTTTTTTTTGGTCAGGTTCTTTCAGATTTTCTATCATGTGAAGTCCTTTAGTTGCCTGGAAGTAGGTTTTCTTTTTGAGAAGACTTATCCTGAAACTCTTTCCTTGCAAGGAAAGGAATGATGTAAAAAGTCAAACACACATATTTAGAGATCAAAAATCTTTTCAGTACACATAGAATACTTTTAAACTAGAAAATTCCCTTACTTATTTAAGAACAATGCAATTCTTTTGACTGAGTCCTTGAAGGCCTGTTTTACTTGCCTGTTCCTCAGTGTGTAAATGAAAGGGTTCAACATGGGACTGATGGACGTAACAAGGACTGTCACCCCCTTGTTAATAGCCACTGAATCTTTTGCTGAAGGCTTAACATAGATGAAGATACAGCTCCCATAGGTTATGGAGACCACAATCATATGGGAAGAACAGGTAGAAAATGCCCTTTTCCTTTGTTGGGCAGAAGGGAATTGCAAAATAGTTCTAATGATGTATACATAGGATAGAACGACACATATGAGAGTCATGATAAAAGTTAAAACAGCACAAATTATAACCATCTGCTCTATGAGCCATGTTTCTGTGCATGAGATTTTTAGGATGGGTTCTGCATCACAGGCAAAATGGTCAATAACATTAGAGTTGCAGAATTCCAGATTCAGGACCAGGCTAAGTGGTGGGAGTATGACCAACAAAGCAGCTGTCCAGCAACAAAGGGTGAGTCTTCTGCACACCCTGGTGTTCATGATGGTCACATAGTGTAGAGGTTTGCAGATAGCTATGTATCGGTCATACGACATGGTGGCGAGGAGAAAAAATTCTGTTACACCAAAGAGATCAGTGAAAAATATCTGAATGGCACAACTGTTATATGTGATGGTCTTATCCCCTGTTGATAAGCTGTACAAGTATCTGGGAATACAAGCAGTTGTGAATGAGATTTCTAAGAAGGAGAAGTTTTGCAGGAAAAAGTACATGGCAGTTTTGAGGCGTGCATCCAGGAAGGTGAGGGAGATGATTGCCAGGTTCCCAGTTATACTCAGCATGTAGGTGAGAAAGAGAAAGATGAAAATCACGACCTTCAGTTGTGGGTCATCTGTCAGTCCCAGCAGGATAAATGTTGTTATTGTGTGATTTCTCATAAGTGGATCCTGACTTCTACTTAATTTGCATTTAAAATTCAGAGATATTTGTGTAGGATAGTAAATCACAGAGGAAGAACCTGGAAAACCCATTCACATGTATTTAAGTATTTTGTTTACAAATATTGTCATTCACTGGTAGCATAGGTTCTATAATCATATATTTTTGGTCATTTCAGGGTAGATTAAAAAATCAAATTGCATTATCTATACCAATTCCAAAATGTTATGGTTGCTTCCTTATTATTGCATTCTGTTCTTATTTTTTATTTTACCTGCATCTCATATTTAATTTTCCCAAACAGTTCGATTTGACTACTAGTGTTTTCTGAGATTGAGCGATTTTCCTTATTCATATTGTGAACACTAAAGCTGAACCATAAACTTTCTTTTTCATATTTATGTTTCCTTGAAGTCTTGTTATTAATACAATTATATCACACAGAGAGTTAATTATACAGGCTCTCCTTCTGTGGCTGAGGATGTCAAGTACACTTGTGTTTTCTGTAAACAACAACTTCCTTACTTATTCCCCTGGTTTTTCCTCATAATTTTCTATTTAAAATACTCCTTTCCTATCGCTGTACATAAGAAAGAGTATTTTGAGGATGAATTTATTGTATAGGATGATAATATAAGTTAGGTATGAAATTTATACCTCATAAAACCACAATTTTTTAATTTTTTTAATGTCTATAAGTGTGAAGCACAGCACAAAATACTGTATTAGTATCCTGAGGTCCAAAATATATCAGGTTTAAACTATTACATATTTCTTCAAAAATGATTTAATTTCACTATGACACAGTTTGTTAGTGTAAAATGGAAAATAAAATATTACTCTTCATACAATACTATGTTATAATATATTATATAAAATATTTATAAAAGTACCTGTCTAATAATGAATAATAAATATAATTTAACTACTTCAGTGCTCTGGTTCATAATTATTTTCCTTTTGTTGGTTACCATACATTCAATCTTTATTATCCTGAAATGATGTTTTGCCCCCATGTTTTTAAATATATGAATTACATGAAAGTTTATCAAATACCTCGCTTTTTCTGTTGAAGTTTAGGAAATTTCTAAGTATAATGTTATAATGTGCGTTTTCTTTATTTGCTTTTCCTAATTTTGAGACAGGGTCTAACAAATTTCCCAGGCTGGCCTTGAACTTGTGATTCTCCTATCCCAGCCTCTGCAGTCACTGAGATTATAGGAATGTCCCACTCTTCCCAGCTCAGAAGTGTTTTCAACCACACAGTATTTCTAGTAGCCTCTGTTAACTTGCTGATTGTTACATACATATTGAACCTGTCACCTTTTTGCTTTGTCATTTCTAGACATTTTTTTTCTTGCTGCTTTCTCTTATGTTGATAGTTCTTAGTGCTTCATTATTTCTTCCTGATGGATTATTTTTCTGAATATCTCAGCTCTAAAAGTTATTGCTCTTTATGATCTCAATCGTATAAATAGATGTACCCCAAACACGAACAAAGTGAAAAATTATGATTTACCACACCCCGTTTTACTTCTCACCTTGTATTCTTTATAGTCAAATTAGTATGTTCTAATTATTAAAACTTTACTACAGATTAGACATTGAAATAAACACTTCACATAGATTATCTGGAGTAATCTTCTCTTCAATGCTCTGTATTTCTCCATATTATCTCTGTCCCACAGTACACAATTTTAGTGGAAATGTGCATATCAAGTCATGAGTTTCTAGGTTTTAGTTGCCAGAAATTTTTGTTGGGGATGTTACTACTTTTCACATGACACAAATTATGCTACCTTTTTTATTGTTGCCTAATATAATCTTATAAATATCTATACAATACACAAGATTAAAGCACTCTAAAAATACTGTTTAATTAATACCACATTAATTTACATTTCTAAATTTTAATGAAATCAGGCAATATTTATTTATTAGAGTCACATATGACCCAATTCTCAAAAAAGAAAATGAAACAAATGATAGAATTTATTATACTTACCCTTCTGGCAATTAATCACAACCTTCCTCTATTAGTTGTTTACATGTATTTTTACAGACACAACTTGAAAATGTTGAGAAGAAACTTGATAATTTTTAGCCACTACTGATTGAATTTGGTCACTTCAACACTAACACTATCCTGGGAATATGTGATTTTCTTGGATTTTCTCTTTTATCAATTGCACCAACTTTCTCACAATAGATACAGTTCTATCATAAGCCCAGGAAATTATTTTTTATTTTTAACTATCACTGAAAAGTGTGTTAAAGGGAACTCTTGTTACCTTTAGAATAATTGATGTTCAGAACTCTTTTGCTCAGAGAAAGGGTTTTCCAATCTGAAGCTAGATATTTATTTTATTTGCCAAATCTGCAACAAATTAATGAAAAAAAAAGTCCTCTGTGACCCAGATTCAAAAACTACTAATGAATCATTTGTGTAATGAACTTGGGGGAAAACAATCAAACCTACTGTAGTAACAATGGGAACACGGACTTTAGAGACAAGAGAAAGCATGTGGATCATTAAAAGAGACTTGTAGGACAACTTTAAGAATCTCATTAAAAACACAACCTAGTCCAGTTTCTTTAATTAATTGTTAGCACACAAGGTAGCTAAAAGATCTCTTTTTCTGCTTTACCAATTTTTATGCAAAAAATAAATTATACATAAAGATTTAAAAATATTACTCAGCTTTCCTTTCTCAGAATGTTATTCTTATTACACAAAACATAAAAATTCTTCAGTCAAAATAAATAAATAATTTTAAGAAACATGCCTAGGTTCAACTGTGAGCATTCTAAAAGAAAGCAGAAATGTCAATTTCTTTTTGTGCACTAACTTATCTTATATTTTAAATTATGTTAAAATCTAGTACCCCAGCATTTCTGTGACTTGAAATCCACTGAAAGGTCTTCACAACATGAAATTTATTCTTTCATACAATTGATTATATAATTCCTCCAGGAATAGAAATATAATAGAATGCATGAAAATATTGTTAAACAAATTTCTTGTAATACCACTAAGTATAAGAATATTTTTAAAGCTCACATACAATATATTTTTATTAGTATTAATTTGACAAACCATAATTGTATGCAGTAATGCCATGCAATAAGTTTTGATATATGTGTACAATGAGGACTGAACCAAGTATGCTAATTAGCATATCCATTGAAGGGTTATGGAAAATAATATTTTTACAAGACAGCGCCCCAAGAAAAATATGAAGAAATAGTGTAGCTCCAGAGGAGGGAGAGAAATTAGCCAAACATTAAGAATAGATCTTGATGAAAAAGCAAACTTTCATCCTTTCCATGTTCACCTTCACCCCTTCCCAAACACAATGGGTCCTGAAGGAAGGAGGCAAATACCAAAATGCTGGGCTCTAGACTTTTATAGTTTCCCATTGCAGTGACTCTTGGAAAGAGAAAAGTAAATATTAAAGCGCTAGGTAAGCTCTAGGTGGGTTCCAGGGATAAGCAGTGAACAATTGAGTTCGGAGCTTTTCCCAGTGATGAGAAGTTTAAACCTTTTTACAATTACCTTCCCAAGTTAAAATTTTACCCTGCACAACTAGGTCCCTGACTGTCCAAACTGCACATATGCAGTCTCCATTGATTAAGTCACTCTCATTGTAAACTATAAAACCCAAATTTCTTCTGTAACCCAGAGGGCAATTTCCTGTACTCAGAAAAGGAGCCCTTCTGAGCCTAATCAATGGACTTTGCTGCAGAATAGAGGAAAGCTTGCTGATCCAAGGTTTGCTTCCTGTCTCCTGCCTCAGTCATTTGGTGGCCATGTGCTTCCATCCATCACCTCCCATGTTTTCATGCTTAGAGATTTGAACTTATTTTCAACTGTGTTGTAATATACAATATACTGTTATTCAGTGTGGTGAGCCGCTTCTGCAGATTATGGTTGCCATTACAAGATGGCGCTGGCTCCGCTGTGGTCTGTGACAAACAACTCCTTATTTGGGAGAGTTGGCGCATGGTTTTTCAACACCCTATGAGAAAGTTCCACGTGGCAGCTTCGCATTGGGGCTTGAGATGCTTTATTAAGGCTGGGAGGGGCATCCGAAGGGATTAGAAGAAATATCAAGGGCCTGAATAAACTACTGAAAGAAGATTCCTGAGTTGCATCTTCCTTGCGGGCAAGGGGTCGTGAAAATTCAGTATATTCACCCTGATATACAACAGATCTCCTAACTGAAATTCTGTGTTCTTTGACCAGTAAGAGAAGAAAGTATATTTGCTGTTTCAGACTGGGAAGAAATATGGAAAGAGATGAAAAGTGAGCCTGAGGATAAGAGGGTTCCTTTGGGATGATAGAAATGTTCCCATATTAGATTATGGTGAGGTATGCACAACTTTGTAAATATAACAAAATAATTTGATTCTATATTTAATTGTACAATTATAATCTATACTTCATATACTTATATGTATATAAGTCACATATTAATAAAGGTGTGTTTATTATTTTTTACTAGGTATATTTAAGGTGTACTCTATCCTATTTGATTTACTATACAGCTGTTTTCTTAAAAAATGGAATAAGTGCTTCAATTAAAAGGAATGACTGAAGTAGGGTGAGTTGGTAAAAATCTCATGGCTAGTGGTATGATGACAGGATCTGGATTTAGATACTATTACCTCAAGGTTAACTTTTCAAAGAGTTAACTCTCTTTGAAAAGTTTCAACTCTCCTTTAAAGACTTGAAAAACCCCACGATCTGTGATTTTATATCTTTTACTAGAGAACATGCAACTAACTGGGTAGAATCTGGATGCACCTTTAGAAAAATAAAATATATGATATTTAACCAATCTATGCAATGTAGGTCAAAGTGTACAAACTTGCAGTTATGCAAAATGAATGAATCTAGAGACAGTTTACATTAGGAGGACTATAATTAATAATATTTTATTTTATGCTGAAAAATCCATAATCTCGAGATATCAGGTGCTTTTACTATATACAAAGACTTTTTGAAATGATGGGTATATTAATTTTCTTGATTGTAGTAAACATTTCATTATTTTTATCATGTTGTTTACTTTAAATACATACAATAAAATCAATAAAATGATACATAAAATAATAAATATATATGTATAATAAATTGGAACTATATATTCATTGAAAGCAGCAATCAAAAATGAAATGCAGGAAGCATATTTATGTTATAATCAATATAGCATAAATTCAACATTGGTTTCAACACTGATACATTCAATTCCTCTTGTTGGAGATATTTTTCTCTTTTATTTTCTGTTACAATGATCCAAATATTTATTGTGTCATTTTTATTGTGGAGAAAGGTGTACTTTCAAGATATTTGAAATTATTCATACTCAAGGACAAAAACTAAACTGACAATTTTTTTCTTTCAATACTGACAATATACTAGAAATATAGACAGAGAAAAAATGTTATAATAGCAGAGATACAGGATGTTTCTGCATGGTGACTCTTTAGGGTTTGCACATGTAGGATTTTGACTGGACAGGAAAAAATTCTTAAATGGAGTAAATGTTAATTTGAGAACCGAGGCATAAAAAATTAGGAAATTTTTTTGGACATATAAACATCATATGGAAAAGATGAGGAACAAACAAAATAAGAAAAATATAAATTCAAATGCCATTGTGATGGGAATTAATTTCAGATGATGAGCCACATGAGCTTTTTGTGGGGGGAATGTGATAAACAATTTATACTCATATTATACTGCTGTTTATGTCCTAAAAATGTAGTACTATATTTATAGCTTTTCATATTCCTTTTAGAAAATTATCTAAATTTTAAAGACACTATATATTTGGCTGCTTTTATTTCCTTGATTTCTTTTTACTTTATTTTTTTTTCCGTGTGTGTTTGCTTGTTTCACTGACATTTTGGGTAGATATATTAATATAGCTATCTATATCTAGCATAATTTTTGTAGTACAAAAACATTAAAATTTCTCAAAATAGCATTTTTAACCTCATTCCTTTTGTATTGAGAAAAGCCTATCCTATTTAAAATTTTGGCTTTATTAATTTGATATAATTTAAAATCTCACAATATTCAACTTTTAGTATTTTAGAGGTCTTTCTCAAATTGAAAGGTTTGTAATTCCCTTTCATGACAAAAACACTAATTTTTGGTGCAATCTAAGCTTTTTGTTTTTATTATTTAAATTTACATTTTAAACTAACACATAAAACATAAAAAAGTATACATATTTATGGGGTACAACATGATTCTTCAATACATGTATACATTGTATAATATTCTAATCAGGGAAAAATAATCTGTCTTCACAAACGTCATTTGTTTATGACTGAAACATTCAAGATCCTTTCTTCTAGCTGTTTGAAATATCTGATATAATAATGTTATCTGAAGTCACTCTTCTGGGCAGTAGCACAGCAAAACTTCTTACTCCTATTTGTAACTTAATACTCATCAATTTACCTTTCCCCATTCTACTTTCCCCAGCCTCTTGCAATTGCCACTCTACACACAACTTCAATGAGATGCACTTTTTTATATTTCACACATAAAGTACTTGTCTGTCTGTTCCTGGCTTATTTCTGTTTGTATCTCTCTTCTTTTGGACTGAGGATTAAAGTACGAGCACTTAATCACTGAGCCACTTCTCCTCCCATTTTTATTTTGTATTTTGGAGACATGGTCTCTCTAAATTCCTGAGGGTCTCACAAGTACTGAGACAGGTCTCAAATTATGATCCTCCTCCCTCAGCCTCCTGAGTCACTGGGATTACAGGCATGTACCACTGTACCAGCTTATTTATCTTAATGCAATTTTTTCCACTTTCACCTATGTTATTGCAAATAACAGAGTTTTATTTTATTTTATGTGTGGGAAGTATTACAATGTGTATATATACCACATTTTCTTCATCCATTCTACAGCTGATAATCACTTAGCTTGCTTGTCTTTTTCTTGTTTTTATTTCTGAATGTTCACAAGAGGATTTTTTTTATTCTGATTTTTTTGTGCTCTGTTTGTACGATCTAGAACAGTACCTACTCTAAAGAAACTACCCAATACATATTCATTAGGTGAATTAATGAATGAATCATTTGGAAGTTTTTGATTGGAAGAAACAGTGGTGATGATTATTTGTTCTGTTGTCCTTGAAAATGTAAAAAATGACAAGAAGTTTATATCTATTTTATTTTCTTTTATCTTATTTTTTGGTCTTCAAATTTGAAATTGAAGCAATGATTTAAAATTTTGAAAGCTATTAACATGCCTATTATGAAATGATGTCATCTTAAAAGAGGCTTGTTGAGAAGATGCCACTGGATGAGGATGAGCAAGAGCGTTTTGAAAAGTTAACTTGCCAACAGACTTTGGGAAGTTCACCAAACTTGTTCATCAAGTTCATGTCCCTTATTTCTTGAAAAATATAAAAATTCTTTTGACTGGCTCCTTGAAGGGCTGTTGTATTTGCTTGTTTCTTAGTGTGTAAATGAAGACAAGCTTCCATGGAAGCGATGGAAGTAGTGAGGAGAGTCACCCCCTTATTTATGGCCATTGAGTCCTTTGTTGAATGTTTAAAGTAGATGAAGATGCAGCTGCCATATGTGAGGGAAACTAAAATCATGTGGGAAGAACAGGTAGAAAAGGCTTTTTTCTATTGCTGGGCAGAGGGAATCTTAAAATTGCCTTGATGATGTAAATGTTGGACAGAACTACACACATGAGTGACATAATGAGGTTCAGTACAGCACAGATGATAATGGTCTGTTCCATAAACCAAGTATTTGTGCAAGAGATTTTCAGAGGGTTTGAAATGCATCATGAAGAAAATGATCAATGATACTGAAATCACAAATCTCCAGATTTAGGCCCAGGCTGAGTGGGGGGATTAAAAGAAACAGACCAGCTACTCAACAACAAAAGACAAGTCTCCTGCAGACTCTACTACTCATGATAGTCACATAATGCAGGGGCTTGCAGATGGCCACATAGCGATCATAGGACATGGCAACCAGGAGAAAAAGTTCAGTTACACCAAAGAGGTCAGTAAAAAATACTTGGCTGACACAGGCATTGTAGGTAATCATCTTGTCACCTGTTGCTATGTTACATAAGTATCTGGGAATACATTTGGATGTGAATGAGGTCTCCAAGACAGCAAAATTTTGTAGGAAATAGTAGATGGCTATTTTAAGGCAAGCATTCACTAAGATGAGAGAGATAATAATCATATTTCCTCTAATGCTTAACAGGTAGGTAAGAAATAGAAAGATTAAAATCTGAACCTGCAGTTGTGGGTCATCTGTCAGTTCCAGTAGAATGAAAATCATTACAGTATTGCTAGCATTGTTGATTCCTGACTTCTGTTAAATCTACATGTAACATTCAGATACATACAGTTTGCTACAGAGTATTTATCAGTTTTACCTCTATCATTTAGGTTTTTTCTTATTCACAATGGTTTTAAAAAATATTTCATGTTTATATTTGAGCACTATTTATCTTTGAAGTGTATATTTAAATGTTTTATGTGTGTATTTGTATATAGGCATATGCTCTAAAATAGCAAATCACTTAATTTTTAGATAAAAGAGATTGCATTTCTAAATGAATTTTATCATGATTAAAAGAAAATGTGGTAATCTCAATGGTATCTTTTGAAAATTAATAATGAAACATATTATTTGATGTTTTCAAACTACCCAAACTTTCTCTAATTAACTTGGGATATCTCTAAAGCAAATTCTAAGTGATTTGTGAATTGCTGTGAAGTAAGAAAAATACTAATTCTGTTTTGTTTTCAGATAGTATTTATCTGACCTATGTGTCAGATCTCCATGTAAAGCAACACTGTTCAAGTTAAATTACTTGGTTAGTTATAATTTATTGTGAAATACTTCATATATTAGTTTTTCTTAGCCCTCTCAAAATATCACTTTTCTTAAATACCTGTTTCCTCATTTCAAGTCAGAGTTATCATTCAGTTACCTGTGCTACTTCTGTCATAACACATTTTTTTAATAACTCAATGGCACCTATCCCACTAAAATCATTATAATTTCCCAATAATTTACCCATTAAATAAACTATTTTGATTAACTTTTTTTCAAAACAGATGCTTATAGTTATACACTTCAAATCTGAGTTTGCATATAGCCATGTATTGTGAACTCATAAAATTAATCTTTCTGAATTGGAATAAATACTTAAAAGTGAAAGACCTTTATTTATTATTCAAAAGAAAACTGTCAGAATGTTCATTTTTTTAAAAAAAAATAGTTTAATTATCAATGGACCTTTATTTTATTTATTGATATGTGGTACTGAGAATTGAGCCTAGTGCCTCACACTTGCTGTGGAAACAAATTTCCACTGAGCCACAACCCCAGCCCAGAATGCTCATTATTATTTCAAAATAAATATCTCGAAATTTTGGTCAGTTATCTAATAATACAAAACCCTTTATCCCCTAAATAAATAATTTTATTTGTATATTTTAATGGAAATATTTCTTCATTAATTTTACTAAGATAATAAGTAATTTAACATTATGTTGACATTAGTCAATGATTAGACTTTTTAAAAGGTCAATATCATTTACACATAGAATAAGTTCTTAAGCAGAATTTTGCAGTCTTTTTCTGCATAAATAAAATATATTGTTTTCTAAATTTTATATTATTAATTCTTACTGCTCTCTTTCCCCAAACATGTCATGATCCCAACATTCAGATATTCTTACAAGTTTATATTTATTTTCTTAAGATAGTCATAACAAAATTTTTAGTAACAGATTCTCTTTTATAAACTTATTTGTTGGGTTCCTTTTACATTCAGATCCTGAATTTCTATTGTGGTCAAAGTACTTGATATATTATGGATTTTGATTCAGAGTGATATCTCACAAAATGAATTTGTAGGTGTTCCCTGTACGTATTTTTTTTCAAAGTGTTGAAAAATTGGTATTAACTCTTCCTTGATTTTTTGTCAAATTCATCTTCAAAATCATTTTATCTTTGGCTTTTCTTTTTTTAGGGAAGTTTTGACTACTACTTCCATCTAATTGTAATTAGTTTGTTTAGGCTATTCTTGATTCAGCATTGGTAGGGTACATACTTCTAGGGATCTGTCCAGTTCCTCTAAGCTATTCCATTTTTGTGGCATATAATTTTTTATAACAGTTTATTATGATTTTTTTCCTGAGGTATCTGTCATATATTTCCATTTTCATTTCTGATTTTATTTATTTCAGTCTTCTCTCCTCTTATTCTTAATCAGACTGCCTTAGAATATGTTGTTTTTCTATTTTGAAGAAAATAACTCTTTGTTTGAATAATGTAAAATATTGTACACACTCCCTACAGGTAGAAAGGAACAACAATCTCTTTCTTGTAATTCAATAGAATTATTCTTTATAAAAAATGATGAAATTTCTGTTATTTTACTAAAAGTTTAATACGATTACAGATAAATCATAAAACCAAATAAATATATAAACATATGAATATTTGCCTTGCAAATACAAGTCTTTCAAGAATTTTTGGGGCTGGGGTTGTAGTTCAGTGGTAGAGCACTTGCCTATCATGTGTTAAGCACTGGGTTCAATCCTCAGCACCAATAAAATAAATAAAATAAAGATCCATCAAAACTAAAAAAAAAAAAATAGAAACAGAATTTTTAGCATCTTACTTCATGTAAATTCTATTAAACTTAGTTCATTTGCCCTGTGATTTTCAGAGTATTCAAATTGTACAATTTCATGTTTTATAATTCAGTTTCCATGTTGACATGAACATTTATATAGATGTTTATTAAGCATTGAAATGCATCTGTTTTTTAGTTGTTATTTTTGTGTTTATAATTTACATGTAATACGTTTTATCATGTTTTTAATTCATTGGTCCCATAAATCCGTTAAAACACTAGACTCAAAAGGACAGGAAATTAGTGGGTTTTCTATTTATTTCATCTCTGCTGCCTGAAATGGTGCCTTGCTTTAGAAAAGGCTTCAATATTAGAATTTTATAAAAAAAATCAACACTCATAAATCAAAGGCATTTCTGCATATCATTGACAAAAACTTAAAAAGAGAAACGAGGAAAACTTCACCATTTTCAATAGCCTAAATAAAATAAAATAAAATACTTGGGATCAATTTAATGAAAGAGGTGAAAGATCTATAAAATGAAAATTAAAGAACCCCAAATAAAGAAATCAAAGTAGACCTTAGAAGATGGTAAGATCTACCTTGTTCTTGGATAGGCAGAATTAATATTAACAAAATGACCATACTTCCAAAAGCACTATACAGATTTAATGCAATTCCAATCAAAATCCCAATGACATTCCTCATAGAAATAGAAAAAGCCATCATGAAATTTATCTAGAAAAATAAGAGACCCAGAAAAGCTAAAGCAATCCTTAGCAAGAAGAGTGAAGCAGGTGGCATCACTATACTAGAATTTATAGAGCAATAGTAGCAAAACAGCATGGTATTGGCACCAAAACAGAGTGGTAGGCCAATGGTACAGAATAGAGGGCACAGAGACTAACTCACAGAACTACAATTATCTTATATTAGACAAAGATGCCAAGAACATGCATTGAAGAAAAGATAGCCTCTTCAACAAATGGTGCTGGGAAAACTGGAAATACATATGCAATAAAATGGAATTAAACCCCTATCTCTCAGCAGGCACAAAACTCAACTCAAAATAGATCAAGTAATTAGGAATACAACCAGAGACCCCATGTCTAATAGAAGAAAATGTAGGCCCTATTCTCCATCATGTGGGATTAAGCCCCAACTTCCTTGATAAGAGTCCTGTGGCACAAGAAATAAAATCAAGAGTCAATAAAAGGGATGGACTCAAACTAAAAAGTTTCTTTTCAGCAAAGAAACAATGTGTGAGATGAATAGAGAGCCTACATCTTCGGAACAAATCTTTACACCTCATTCATGTGATAGAGCATTAATATCTAGAGTATATAAAGAAATAAAAGCTAGACATGAAAAAATCAAATAACCCAATCAATAAATGAGCCAAGGGCCAGAAAAGACACTTTTCAGAAGATGATGTACAAGCAACAAATGAACATATGAAAAAATGTTCAAAATCACTAGCAATTAGAGAAATGCAAATCAAAACCACTCTAAGATTTCATCTCACTCCAGTCAGAATGGCAGCTATTATGCATACAGACAACAATAAGGGTTGGTGAGGATGTGGGGAAAAAGGTACATTCATACACTGCTGGTGGAACTGCAAGTTGATGCAGCCAATATGGAAAGCAGTATGGAGATTCCTTGGAAAATGGAAAATGGAACCATCATTTAACCCAGCTATTCCTCTCCTCAGTCTATAACCTAAGGACTTAAAAAGAACATACTACAGGGACATAGCCACATCAATGTTTATAGCAGTACAATTCACAATATTTAAACTGTGGAAACAACCTAGATGCCCTTCAATATACGAATGGATTAAAAATGTGGTATATATACACAATGCAATATTGCAATAAAAGAGAATAAAATCATAAAATTTTCAGGTAAATGGATGGAGCTAGAGAAGACAATGCTAAGTGAAGTTAACCAATCCCAAAAACCCAAATGCTGAATTTTTTTTTTTTTTGATATAAGGAGGCAGATTCATAGTTGGATAGGGAACAGGGGCATGGGAGGAATAGACGAACTCTAGATAGGGCAGAGGGGTTAAATGGGAAGGAAGAGTGTATGGGGTTATAAATGATGGTGGAATGTGAGGAACATTATTATCCAAAGTACAGGTATGAAGACATGAATTGGTGTGAATATACTATGTATACAACCAGAGGTATGAAAAATTGTGTTCTATATGTGTAATAAGAATTGTAATGCATTCTGTTGTCATATATCAATAAAAAATATTAGAAATGGAAAATTCAATCAACACAAATTCTTAATCCCAAATATGTGGTGAATGTATTGATTTTGTTTATTTGTTTCACTTTATATGCAGTTTCTGTTCAGATTTTCTATTATGTTCCAGTTGCCTGGAAGTAGGTTTTCTTTTTGAGAAGACTTATCCTGAAACTCTTTCCTTGCAAGGAAAGGAATGATGTAAAAAGTCAAACACACATATTTAGAGATCAAAAATCTTTTCAGTACACATAGAATACTTTTAAACTAGAAAATTCCCTTACTTATTTAAGAACAATGCAATTCTTTTGACTGAGTCCTTGAAGGCCTGTTTTACTTGCCTGTTCCTCAGTGTGTAAATGAAAGGGTTCAACATGGGACTGATGGACGTAACAAGGACTGTAACCCCCTTGTTAATAGCCACTGAATCTTTTGCTGAAGGCTTAACATAGATGAAGATACAGCTCCCATAGGTTATGGAGACCACAATCATATGGGAAGAACAGGTAGAAAATGCCCTTTTCCTTTGTTGGGCAGAAGGGAATTGCAAAATAGTTCTAATGATGTATACATAGGATAGAATGACACATATGAGAGTCATGATAAAAGTTAAAACAGCACAAATTATAACCATCTGCTCTATGAGCCATGTTTCTGTGCATGAGATTTTTAGGATGGGTTCTGCATCACAGGCAAAATGGTCAATAACATTAGAGTTGCAGAATTCCAGATTCAGGACCAGGCTAAGTGGTGGGAGTATGACCAACAAAGCAGCTGTCCAGCAACAAAGGGTGAGTCTTCTGCACACCCTGGTGTTCATGATGGTCACATAGTGTAGAGGTTTGCAGATAGCTATGTATCGGTCATACGACATGGTGGCGAGGAGAAAAAATTCTGTTACACCAAAGAGATCAGTGAAAAATATCTGAATGGCACAACTGTTATATGTGATGGTCTTATCCCCTGTTGATAAGCTGTACAAGTATCTGGGAATACAAGCAGTTGTGAATGAGATTTCTAAGAAGGAGAAGTTTTGCAGGAAAAAGTACATGGCAGTTTTGAGGCGTGCATCCAGGAAGGTGAGGGAGATGATTGCCAGGTTCCCAGTTATACTCAGCATGTAGGTGAGAAAGAGAAAGATGAAAATCACGACCTTCAGTTGTGGGTCATTTGTCAGTCCCAGCAGGATAAATGTTGTTATTGTGTGATTTCTCATAAGTGGATCCTGACTTCTAGTTAATTTGCATTTCAAATTCGGAGATGTTTGTGTAGGATATTAAATCACAGAAGAAGAATCTGGAAAACCCATTCACATGTATTTAAGTATTTTGTTTACAAATGTTGTCATTCACTGGTAGCATAGGTTCTATAATTATATATATTTTGTTTCAAGGTAGATTTAAAAAATCAAATTGCATTATGTATACCAATTCCAAAATGTTATGGTTGCTTCCTTCTTATTGCATTCTGTCTTATTTTTTTATTTTACCTGCCTCTCGGATTTAATTTTCCCCAACAGTTAGATTTGACTACTAGTGTTTTCTGAGATTGAGAGATTTTCCTTATTCATACTGTAAACCCTAAAGCTGAACCTTAATCTTTCTTTTTCATATTTATGCTACCTTGAAGTCTTTTTATTAATACAATTACATCACACAGACAGTTAATTATACAGGCTCTCCTTCTGTGGCTGAGGATGTCAAGTACACTTGTGTTTTCTTTAAACAAAATTACTTCCTTACTTATTCCCCTGATTTTCCCTCATAAATTTCTATTTAAAATACTTCTTTCCTCTTTTGGTACATAAGAAAGAGTATTTTTTTTTTTGAGAGAGAGAGAGAGAGATTTATTTATTTATTTATTTATTTATTTATTTTTGTAGATGGACACAACACAATGCCTTTTTTAATTTTTCATGTGGTGCTGAGAATCGAGCCAGGTCCCACCCATGCTATGCAAGTGCTTTACTGCTGAGCCACATTCCCAGCCCCAATAAGAAAGTGTATTTTGAGGATGAATTTATTGTATAGGGTGATAATATGTTACATATGGAATATATACCCAATAAAAATCACAATTGTTTTTTTTTATTTTTTAAATATAATATATTATTTTTTAAATATAAGTGTGGAGCACAGTATAAAATACTGTATTAGTATTCCAAAATCCAAAATATATCAGGTTTAAACTATTACATATTTCTTCAAGCATAATTTAACTTCACTGTGACTCAGTTTGTTAGTGTAAAATGTAAAATAAAATATTACTCTTCATACATATACTATGTGATAGTATATTTTATAAAATATTTATAAAAGTACCTGTCTAATAATGAGTAATAAATATAATTTAACTACTTCATCGCCTTGGTTCATAATTATTTTCCTTTTGTTGGTTACCATACATTCATTCATTATTATCCTGAAATGATGTTTTGCCCCCATGTTTTTCAATATATGAATTACACGAAAGTTTATCAAATACCTCCCTTTTTCTGTTGAAGTTTAGGAAATTTCTAATTATAATGTTATAATGTGTGTTTTCTTCATTTGCTTTTCCTAATTTTGAGACAGGGTCTAACAAATTGCCCAGGCTGGCCTTGAACTTGTGATCCTCCTATACCAGTCTCTCCAGTTGCTGAGATTATACGAATGTGCCACCCTTCCCAGCTCAGAAGTGTTTTCAACCACACAGTATTTCTAGTAGCCTCTGTTAACTTGCTGATTGTTACATACATATTGAACCTGTCACCTTTTTGCTTTGTCATTTCTAGACATTTATTTTCTTGCTGGTGTCTCTTATGTTGATAGTTCTTAGTGGTTCATTATTTCTATCTGATAGATTATTTTCCTGAATTTCTCAGCTCTAAAAAGTGATTGCTCTTTATGATCTCAATTGTATAATCAGATGTATCCCAAACAAGACCAAAGTGAAAATCATGATTATCCACACCCCTTTTTAATTCTCACCTTGTATTCTTTATAATCAAATTAGTATGTTCTAATTATTAAAACTTTACTACAGATTAGACATTGAAATAAACACTTCACATGGATTATCTGGAGTAATCTTCTCTTCAATGCTCTGTATTTGTCCATTTTATCTCTGTCCCACAGTATCCAATTTTAGTGGAAATGTGCATATCAAGCCATTAATTTTTAGGTTTTAGTTTCCAGAAATTTTTGTTGGAGATGTTACTACTTTTCACATGACACAAATTATGCTACTTTTTTTATTGTTACCTAATATAATCTTATAAATATCTATACAATACAAAAGATTAAAGCACTCTAAAAATACTGTTTAGTTAAAACCACATTAATTTACGTTTCTAAATTTTAATGAAATCAGGCAATATTTATTTATTAGAGTCACATATGACCCAATTCTCAAGAAAGAAAATGAAACAAATGACAGAATTTATTATACTTACCCTTCTGGCAATTAATCATAACCTTCCTCTATTAGTTGTTTACATGTATTTTTACAGACACAACTTGAAAATGTTGAGAAGAAACTTGATAATTTTTAGCCACTACTGATTGAATTTGGTCACTTCAACACTAACACTATCCTGGGAATATGTGATTTTCTTGGATTTTCTCTTTTATCAATTGCACCAACTTTCTCACAATAGATACAGTTCTATCATAAGCCCAGGAAATTATTTTTTATTTTTAGCTATCACTGAAAATTGTGTTCAAGGGAACTCTTGTTACCTTTAGAATAATTGATGTTCAGAACTCTTTTGCTCAGAGAAAGGGTTTTCCCATTTGAAGGTAGATATTTATTTTATTTGCCAAATCTGCAACAAAGTTAATGAAAAAAAAAAAAGTCCTCTGTGACCCAGATTCAAAAACTACTAATGAATCATTTGTGTAATGAACTTGGGGAAAAACAATCCAACCTACCATATTAACAATGGGAACATGGACTTTAGAGACAAAGAGAAAGCATGTGGATCATTAAAAGAGACTTGTAGGACAACTTTAAGAATCTCATTAAAAACACAACTTAGTCCAGTTTCTTTTAATTAATTGTTAGCACACAAGGTAGCTAAAAGATCTCTTTTTCTGCTTTACCAATTTTTATGCAAAAAATAAATTATACATAAAGATTTAAAAATATTACTCAGCTTTACTTTCTCAGAATGTTATTCTTATTACACAAAACATAAAAATTCTTCAGTCAAAATAAATAAATAATTTCAACAAACATGCCTAGGTTCAACTGTGAGCATTCTAAAAGAAAGCAGAAATGTCAATTTCTTTTTGTGCACTAACCTATCTGATATTTTAAATTATGTTAAAATATAGTACCCCAGCATTTCTGTGACTTGAAATCCACTGAAAGGTCTTCACAACATGAAATGTATTCTTTCATAAAATTGATTTTATAATTGCCCCAGGAATAGAAATATAATAGAATGCATGAAAATATTGTTAAGCAAATTTCTTACAATACCACTAAGTATAAGAATATTTTTAAAGCTCACATACAATAAATCTATTTTTATTAGTATTAATTTGACAAACCATAATTGTATGCAGTAATGGCATGAAATATGTTTTAATATATGTGTACAATGAGGACTGAACCAAGTATGCTAATTAGCGTATCCATTGAAGGGTTATGGAAAATAATATTTCTACAAGACAGCGCCCTAAGAAAAAAATGAAGGTACAGTTGAGCTCCGGAGGAGGTAGAGAAATTAGCCAAACATTACGAATAGGCCTTGATGAAAATGCAAACTTTCATCCTATCCAGGTTCATCACCAGCATCTCCACCAAAAGTAAACCTTCACCCTTCCCAACCACAATGGGTCCTGAAGGAAGGAGGCAAATACCAAAACACTGGGCCCTGGAATTTTACCCTTTCCCATTGCAGTGAGTCTTGGAAAGAGAAAAGCAAATAGTGAAGCCCTAGGTAAGCTCTAGGTGGGTCCCAGAGATAAGCAGTGAACAATTGAGTTGGGAACTTTTCCCATGACAGGAAGTTTAAACCTTTTTACAATTGCCTTCCTGAGTTAAAATTTTAATCTGCACAACTACATCCCTGACTGTCCAAACTGCACATCTGCATTCTCCATTGATTAAGTTACCCTCATTGTAAACTATAAAACCCAGACTTCTTTTGTAACCCAGAGGGCCATTTCCTGTACCCAGAAAATGAGCCCTCCCAAGTCTGATCAATGGACTTTGCTGCAGAATAGAGGAAAGCTTGCTGATCCAAGGTTTGCTTCCTGTCTCCTGCCTCAGTCATTTGGTGGCCATGTGCTTCTATCCATCACCTCCCATGTTTTCATGCTTAGAGATTTGAACTTATTTTCAACTGTTTTCTAATATACAATATACTGTTATTCAATATATTCACCCTGATATACAACAGATCTCCTAACTGAAATTCTGTGTTCTTTGACCACTAAGAGAAGAAAGTATATTTGCTGTTTCAGGCTGCAAAGAAATGTGGAAAGAGATAGATGAAAAGTGATCCTGAGGATAAGAGAGTTCCTTTTGGGATGATAGAAATGTTCCCATATTAGATTATGGTGAGGTATGCACAACTTTGTAAATATAACAAAATAATTTGATTCTATATTTAATTGTACAATTATAATCTATACTTCATATACTTATATGTATATAAGTCACATATTAATAAAGGTGTGTTTATTGTTTTTTACTAGGTATATTTAGGTGTACTCTATGGTATTTTATTTACTAGTTCAGCTGTTTTCTTAAAAAATGGATTAAGTGCTTCAATCAAAAGGAAATGACTGGGGCTGGGGATGTGGCTCAAGTGGTAGCGCGCTCACCTGGCATGAGTGCGGCCCGGGTTCGAGTCTCAGCACCACATACAAACAAAGATGTTGTGTCTGCCAATAACTAAAAAAATAAATATTAAAAAAATTCTCTCCCTCTCTCACTCTCTCTTTAAAAAAAAAAAAAGGAAATGACTGAAGTGGGGTGAATTGGTAAAAATCTCATGGCTGGTAGGAATGATGACAGGATCTGATTTAGATACTGTTACCTCAAGGTTAACTTTTCAAAGAGTTAACCCGTTTGAAAAGTTTCAACTCTTTTTTAAAGATTTGAAAAACCCCAGGATCTGTGATTTAATATCTTTTACTAGAGAACATGCAACTAACTGGGTAAAAACTGGATGCACCTTTAGTAAAATAAAATGTATGATATTCAACCAATCTATGCAATGTAGGTCAAAGTGTACAAACTTGCAGTTATACAAAATGAATGAATCTAGAGGCAGTTTACATCAGGAGGACTATAATTAATAATATTTTATTTTATACTGAAAAATCAATAAGAGATATCAGGTGCTTTTACTATACACAAAACAAAGACTTTTTGAGATGATGGGTATATTAATTTTCTTGATTGTAGTAATCATTTCATCATGTATATCATGTTGTTTACTTTATTTTTTTAATTTTATTTTTTTAAAGAGAGAGTGAGAGAGGGAGGGAGAGAGAATTTTAATATTTATTTTTTAGTTATCCGCGGACACAACATCTTTGTTTGTACGTGGTGCTGAGAATCAAACCCGGGCTGCACGCATGCCAGGTGAGCGCGCTACCACTTGAGCCACATCCCCAGCCCCATGTTTACTTTAAATACATACAATAAAATCAATAAAATGATACATAAAATAATAAATATATATGTATAATAAATTAGAACTATATATTCACTGAAAGCAGCAATCAAAAATAAAATGCAGGAAGCATATTTATGTTATAATTAATATAGCATAAATTAAAAAAAAAACTTTGGTTTCAACACTGATACATTCAATTTCTCTTGTTGGAGATATTTTTCTCTTTTATTTTCTGTTATAATGATCCAAATATATCTTGTGTCATTTTTTATTGTTGAGAAAGTTGTACTTTCAATATATTTGAAATTATTCATACTCAAGGACAGAAACTAAACTGACAAAAATTTTTCTTTCAATACTGACAATCTATTAAAATATATAGACAGAGAGATAATGTTATAATAGCAGAGATACAGGATGTTTCTGCATGGTGACTCTTTGGGGTTTGAGCATGTAGGATTTTGATTGGATAGGAAAAATTCTTAGAAGGAGTAAATTTTATTTTGAGAACCGAGGCATAAAAAATGGGGAAATTTTTTGGACATATAAACATCATATGGAAAAGATGAGGGACAAAAAACATTAGAAAAACGTAACTTCAAATGCCATTGGGATGGGAATTAGTTTCAGATGATGAGCCACATGAGCTTTTTGTGAGGGGAATCTGATAAACAATTTATAATCTTATATTATACTGCTGTTTATGTCCTAAAAATGTAGTACTATATTTGTAGCTTTTCATATTCCTTTTAGAAAATTATCTAAATTTTAAAGATACTATATATTTGGCTGCTTTTATTTCCTTGATTTCTTTTTACTTTATTTTTTTTTTCCATGTGTGTTTGCTTATTTCACTAACATTTTGGGTAGATATATTAATATAGCTATCTATATCTAGCATAATTTTTGTAGTACAAAAACATTAAAATTTCTCAAAATAGCATTTTTAACCTTATTCCTTTTTTATTGAGAAAAACCTATCCTATTTAAAATTTGGCTTTATTAATTTGATATAATTTAAAATCTCACAATATTCAACTTTTAGTATTTTAGAGGTTTTTCTCAAATTGAAAGGTTTGTAATTCCCTTTAATGATAAAACACTAATTTTTGGTGCAATCTAAGCTTTTTGTTTTTATTATTTAAGTTTATTTTTAAACTAACACATAAAACATAAAATGTATACATATTTATGGGGTACAACATGATTCTTCAATACATATATACATTGTATAATATTCTAATCAGGGTGAAAATAATCTGTCTTCACAAACATTTATCATTTCTTTATGACTGAAACATTCAAAATCCTTTCTTTTAGCTTTTTGAAATATCTGATGTTTTAATGTTATCTGAAGTCACTCTTCTGGGCAGTAGCACAGCAGAACTTCTTACTCCTATCTGTAACTTAATACTCATCAATTTACCTTTCCCTATTCTACTTTCCCCAGCCTCTTGCAATTGCCACTCTACACACAACTTCAATGAGATGTACTTTTTTATATTTCACACATAAAGTACTTGTCTGTCTGTTTCTGGCTTATTTCTGTTTGTATCTCTCTTCTTTTGGACTGAGGATTGAAGTAGGAGAACTTAACCACTGAGCCACTTCTCCTGCCATTTTTATTTTGTATTTTGGAGACACGGTCTCTCTCAATTCCTGAGGGTCTCACAAGTACTGAGACAGGTCTCAAATTATGATCCTCCTCCCTCAGCCTCCTGAGTCACTGGATTACAGGCATGTACCACTGCACCAGCTTATTTCTCTTAATGCAATTGTTTCTACTTTCACCTATGTTCTTGCAAATAACAGAGTTTCATTTTATTTTATGTCTGGGAAGTTTTCCAATGTGTATATATATATACCACATTTTCTTCATCCATTCTTCAGCTATAATCACTTAGCTTGCTTGTTCCATTTCTTGTTTTTATTTCTGAGTGTGCATAGGAAGATTTTTTTTATTCTGATTTATTTTTGTCCTCTGTTTTTAGTACCTAGAACAGTACCTACCCTAAAGAAAGTGCCCAATACATATTTATTAGTTGAATTAATAAATGAATCATTTGGAAGTTTGGATTGGAAGAAACAGTGGTGATGATGATCTGTTCTATTGTCCCTGAAAATGTAAAAAATGACAAGAAGTTTATATTTATTTTATTTTATTTTATTTTATTTTATTTTATTTTATTTTATTTTGGTTCTTCAAATTTGAAAATGAAGCAAGGATTTAAAATTTTGAAAGTTATTAACATGACTATTATGGAATGATGTGATCTTAAAAGAGGTTTGTGGAGAAGATGCCATTGGATGAGGATGAGCAAGAGCGTTTTGAAAAAGTTAACTTGCCAGCAGACTTTGGGAAATTCACCAAACTTGTTCATCAACTTCATGTCACTTATTTCTTGAAAAATATAAACATTCTTTTGGCTGACTCCTTGGAGGGCTGTTGTACTTGCTTGTTCCTTAATGTGTAAATGAAGGGGGGTTCAGCATGGGAGGGATGGAAGTAGTGAGGACAGTCACCCCCTTATTTATGGCCACTGGGTCCTTCTCTGAAGGTTTAATGTAGATGAAGATGCAGCTGCCATAAGTGAGGGAAACTACAATCATATGGGAAGAACTGGTAGAAAAGGCTTTTTTATTCCACTGAGCAGAAGGGTCTTGATGATGTAAATGTAGGACAGAACTATGCATATGAGTGTCATGAGGGTCAGTACAGCAGAGATGATACTGGTCTTTTCCATAAACCAAGTATTTGTGCAAGAGATTTTCAGGAGGGGAAATGCATCACAAACAAAATGATCAATGATATTAGAATCACAAAACTCCAGATTTAGGCCTAGGCTGAGTGGGGGGATTAAAATAAACAGACCAGCTACCCAACAACAAAAGATAATTCTCTTGCAGATTCTGCTACTCATTATAGTCACATAAGGCAGGTGCTCGCAGATGGCCACATAGCCATTATAGGACATGGTAGCCAGGAGAAAAAATTCAGTTACACCAAAGAGGTCAGTAAAAAATACTTGGCTGACACATGCATTGTAGATAACCATCTTGTCACCTGTTGCTATGTTACATAAGTATCTGGGAATATATGCGGATATGAATGAGATCTCCAAGAAAGCAAATTTTGTAGGAAATAGTAGATGACTTTTTAAGTCAAGGATTCAGTAAGATGAGGGAGATAATATTTCCACTTATGCTTAACACGTGGGTGAGATACAGAAAGATAAAAATCAGAACCTGAAGTTGTGGGTCATCTGTCAATCCCAGTAGAATAAAAATTGTTACAGTATTATTTACATTGTTGATTTCTGACTTCTGTTAAATCTACATGTAACATTCAGAGACAGTTTGCTACAGATTATTTGTCAGTTTTACCTCTATCATTTAGGTTTTTCTTATTCAAAATGGTTTTAAAAAATATTACATTTTAACATTTATTACATTACGGTAAGCATACTTTATTTGATCAATTTAAACTTCTGCTTTAAGCCCTCTGGAAAGTTTTCTGCAAGTCTGATGACTGCTATCATGTACTCTAGTAGAAAATGACATGTGCTACTCTATTAACACCTAACAAAGAATACTAACTTGGGGAAGGGATCAGGCTGCGTGTGTTTTTTTCATCATCACAGTCCCCACAATATACACTGTTATACACATGTTTTTCAATTGTCCAAAAATGTTTCTAAATTAATTCATCTATTGCATATTTTCTAATTAGATGCCTACTAAACTATTTTCCTTTCAATTTAGACTCTTAATTTAGACATTAACTTTGTTTATTTAAATTATCTTTGACTTTGAACCACTGTGAATTTTTTTTTTAATTTTCACTTTTCAAGAGATCAACTTTTATGCTTTATTATTACCTTTATTTATTACCTTCATAGCTCATAAAAGAGAAACTGCCTTCATTTTGCTACTATTTTCAGGTATAAATCCTTCCTCCAGTTCCCCTTCTGATCTCTCAGATCACATCATTGAGTCCAATTAAACAGCCTTATCACCATTGGATATTGGTCATGCTTTAAATGAGACTATTTTTTTGTTTATTCTGTTTTCAAAGTGTGTGTTTGAAATGAGGACAGAGAACTCTAATGAGGTGATGAAAATTATGCCAGTTTGCCATTCTTTTGGAGGGCCGGGGGTTGTTATATGCACATTTATCAGTTTCTGATGTGAGCTGATAAATAGGTAATATATTTCTGGATAACTACCAAATTTTAACATTTCAATGTCAAATTGAAATGTGTAAACATCTCCCCAAAGTGGCATTTTATTATGCAAGGAAACCAGATTCTATAAAGAAAAAAAACATGCTTTACTAAATATAATTTTTTTCTCTTCCACAAATAATAATATTTAGATTACAAAAAAGTAAATATAATTAAACTAAAATAATAAAATTTATTGCACTTACCATTTTAGCAGTCATTTATAGTTTCTTTTGGTTATTGAAAACCCACAAAATCTTAGAATTTCTAAACTGAAAAAGGTAATTAAAACGATTTTCGTATGAATTTCTTGTTACATTTGCTTCTGAATTCACTGTCAAATTCATGACAACTCTAGGTAGCATAAACATCTCAGAGGTATCCATCTTCAAACAGTTCCTTGGACTTCTTCCTACTGTTTTTATACCCTTAAAATAAAAGAAAGAAATAAAAGAAAACATTTTAATATGAAGACTGTGGAATGTTAGGAATCTGCATCTGAGGATAGTTGGCACTGATTTCTCAGGACAATGGGCACCTTTGTTGTATCTAGCTTAAAATTTGCTGTTTGATAAAAATGCAACCAAATGAAAAACGGGGTCCCTGGTGACCTACAAATGGTTTCTAATGAATCTTTGGAGTAACCAAATTTGAGGTTATAAACAGAAGAATGCTAATTTTGACTTCCTTGGAGACAGTGTCCTTGGAGACAGGAGGATGCAGCTGTGGATAAAAGTCAGCAGAACAAAAGAAGAATCTGATGGTGAAATAAAACACAACTTTATCTCCTTTTTAAAAACTTTCACTTTACATAAACTGAGGGAGAATCATAAGAAACCACATTAAAAGTTTGTTACATGAATTACTCATTATATTTGGGAAATTTCAATTAGAAAGGAAAAATGTAAAATTACATAACCCATGTTGAAAGGGCACTCCCAAAGTCCAAAGACCACACCACACGCCAGAGATTTATTGTCAGTAGCATGGAGCAAACCAACATGGCTGTCCCTTCAAGGAGAGCAGCAGCATGTTGGTACTCCCAGAGCAGCTTTATAACCTGCAAGAGGAATTTCACATGCATGATTAGGGGTTGTGACATGGGCTGGGGTAGGGTTGACCTTTTAGCAGTTACATGTTTTAGGGGAAGCCAAGCAGTTGTGCTTCAGGATGGAAACTTTGGGAATTCCTAGATAAAATGATTCTCTACCCCAAATGGAAGATCACATGCCAATATATGTGTTTACATTTCTAATTTTTTCTACAAATATATCAGTATATTTATAAGTGCTATTTAAAAGTAAACATTAACAACATAATTTGGATAATTAGGTGTATAATGCCAAATGTTCTTAAACTTTTTTGGGGGGTGGGTGGGTGGTATTGGTGGTTGAACTCAAGAGCACTCCACCACTGATCCACATCTCCAGCCCTATTTTGTATTTTATTTAGAGACAGGATCTCACAGAGTTGCTTTTAGTGCCTCACATTGCTGACGCTGGCTTTGAACTTGCTATCCTCCTGCCTCAGCCACTGAGCTTCTGGGAATACAGGTGTGTGCCACCATGCCAAGCTAAATGTTCTTAAACTACACATAATTATGTATATTTATGGGTTACAGTGTGATATTTTGATTCATGCATATAATGTGTAATGATCAAATTAGAGTAATCAGCAAGTCCATCATCTCAAACATTAATAATTTCTTTGGGACATTCAGATGTTTTCTTCTAGCTATCTTGTATATAAATAACTTATGGTCAAGTATCGTCACCCTACCATGCTTTAGAACACTAGAACTTGTTCTTTCTTACTATACTTTTGACTTCAATCACCAAGCTCTCTCTATTCCTCTTTTATTTTACTCCTAGTAGCTCTTGGTGACCACTATTCTACTCATGGTTTCTATGAAATTAATGATTTTTTGCATTCTACGTATGAGTGAGATCATGCAGCAGTTGTCTTTCTGTGCCTGGTTTTCAATATTTTTATGGATGAGTTAGTATTCAATTACATAAATGTGTGTATGTGAGTGTGTGTGTACAAACACTTTCTTTATCCTTGTATCTGCTCATGGAGATCTGGGGTGATTCCATATCTTGGCTACTTGTGAATAATGCTTCAGTAGACACAGAAGGGCAGATATCTCTTCCACATACTTATTTCCTTTTCTAAAGGAAATAATCTAGCAGTAGGATTCCTGGATCATATGGTAGTTGTACAGTTTTGAGGAACCTCCATTCTGGTTTCCATAATGGGAATACTTACTTACATTTCCATCAACACTGTATGATGGAAGCAGCCTCACCAGTTGTCTTTTTTTGTTTGTTTTCTTTTTTTGTCTTTATGTTAATAGCCATTCTACCTGGCATTAAACAGGATCTCATTGCGGTTTGCTTTCATTTCCCTGATTATCATTGAGGTTTAGTGTATATTCATAAACTTTTTAGCTACTTGTAAGTCTTCTTTTTTTGTAATGGGGATTCAACTCTGGGGCACTCAACCACTGAGTCACATCCCCATCCCTATTTTATATTTAGAGACAGGGTCTCTCTGAGTTGCTAAGTGCCTCGCCATTGTTGAGGCTGGCTTTGAACTCTCAATCCTCCTCAGTCTCCCAAGCCACTGAAAATACAGGCATTTGCCACCGCACCCAGCTGTAGGTCTTCTTTTTGAGACATTTCTATTTAGATCATTTGCTCATTTTAGAATTAGATTTTTGCTACTTTTGCTATTGAGTATTTGAGTTCTTTATATATTCTTGTTATTCCTCCTTTGTTGAATGAATAGTTTGAAAAATTTATTCCCATTCTGCAGGTTTACTTAACTCTGTTGATTGTTTCATTTGCAGTGTAGAAGATTTTTCATTTGATATAATACTATTTGTTTATTTTTGTTTTGTTTCCTGTGCTTTGTGAATTATCCAAAAAGGACTTTGCCCAGACCAATATCCTAAAGTGTCTCTCCTATGTTTTCTAATAATTTCAAAAGTTTATGTATGACATTTAAGTCATTTTGAGTTAATGTTTGTATATAGGGAGAGGCTGGGATCTAGATTCTGCATATGGATACATGTTTTCCCTACCACTATTTGTTGAAAAGACTGTCATTTACGCATTGTGTATTCTTGAAAACTTTGATGAAAAATAGTTGGCTGTATATCTGTGGATTTACTTCTACCTTATCTCTTCTGTTGCTTTGCTTTGTGCATTTACTTTAATGCCAGTACCAGGCTGTTTTTGCTACCATAACTTTATATTATGTTTTGAAATCAGGAATTGTGCTGCTCCAATTTTGCCTCTTTTGCTCAAGATTTTTTTTTTTTTTTTGCCTATTTGGAAGTTATGTGAAGAATATATTTGGTAATTTGATGGGGATTGCACTGAATCTGTAAATGATTTGGGTAGTATTGCATTTTAACAATATAAATTCGTCAAATTCATGAACATGAAAGATCCTTAAATTCTGGGCCTTGTTCAGTTTATTTTATCAATATTTTATAGTTTTCATTATAGAGATATTTTGCTGCCATTGAAAAGTATTATTCCTCAAAAGTTTACATTTTTAATAGCTATTATGAATGGATGACTTTCTTGATTTCTTTTTCAGCTACTTTATTATTAGTTTTTAGATATGCTACTAAGTTTTGTACATTAATTTTGTATCCTGAAAATTTACTGAATTTTTTTATCAGTTTTAATATATTTTTTAGAAAAGTATTTTGATTTTTTTCCATATAAAAATTTCCCCTGCAAACAGGGACAACCTAATTTTCTCCTACCTAATTTAGATGCCCTTTATTTTTCCTGCCTTAATGCTCTGTCTGGATTTTACTACTGTGTGGAATAGAAATAGTGAAAATGGGTATTCTGTTAAGAAGAGCTTCAAACTGTCCTCATTCAGTAGAATCTTAGCTGTTTCCTGTACTTATACTTAGTTTATTGAGAATTTTTATCATGATGGGATGTTGAATTTTATCAAATTGCTTTCCCCATATCAATTGATACTGGTGATTGAATCCAGGGGCATTCTACCCACTCCTTTTTTTTCTGGGAGGGGGTGGTACTTCTTGCTAAATTCATTTAGAGGACAATTATGCTATTTTGATTATTATGATTTTATTTTTAGACTCCTTATTTCCAGTATCTAGAAATAAAATTGATTTTTGTTTATGGACCTTCAATTTAGTAGTTTTGCTATGCTCACTTAGTTCTAGTAGACTTTTTAAAATCTATTGTCTACATAGACAAAGATTTGCAAATAAACATTGTAGCTCTACTTATTTTCTTTAATTTTTATACCTTTTCTTTATTTGAACTTTCACTGTGGCTACTCTTGCCTTATTCCTGATTTTAGGTAGAATGGATTTAGGTTTTTATTTTTTGCTATTAAGTATGATCTTAACTCTATGTTTTTGTTAAAGTACGACTTTTATTTAAACATTTTTATTGAAATAGAGTATATGTATTTAAAAGTTCATATATCATATATAGATAACAAGATGGATTTTCAAACATTTACAAAATCAAATAACACAGATAAAAATAAACAAAAAAAAACAGTATTACTAGCACCCTCTGCTATTTTGAAAATGATCTTTTATATGAACTACTTTGTCATACATCATTTTACCATATATATGTGTGGGAGTTTTTTTAGTCTACATTTTTGTACTAATATATTGTTTCATCTTGCATTAATGTCATTTTATTACCATGCTTATATAATAAATCTTGGTAACATATAGGATGCATCCCGCTGTTCTTCAGAATTTGTCTTGTGCATTCCTGGCTTTAATATTTTGACACAAGTTAGGAGTCTGTCTGGAATTTCCCACAGAAACAATGAAATGTTTTTCCTGCTTAAAGCATCTATTCATGTGCTTCTTTTCCATACCTTCTGGTCACTAATTTTGTACATGGAAAGGACCTAAATTTTGGCAGGCCAGAGGACATCATTTTTGCTGTTGACTTGTGTCATCCAAAATGGCATTGTGAAGTTCAAACCTTCAGTACTTCAAAAACTAATGTTATTTTGAGGCAGGGACTTTTAGATACAATCAAATTATGATTAAGTCATTAGGTTGGGTGCTAATTCAATATGATTACTGCTCTTATAAGAAAGGGAAATTCAAACATGGACACCCACATGCTCAGAGGGAAGAGTATTCAGAGACACCAGTAAAAAGATTTATGACAGCAGGTCTGGGGTTATGATAGCAGGCCTGGGTTGTTACTCAGTAGTAGAGCACATCCTGGCATGTGTGAGGCACTGGATTTGATACTCAAGCACTACATAAAAATAAACAAAATAAAGTTTGAAAACAAAAAAAGACTTATGATGGCAGAGTCAATGACTGGAATGATGTGCCTACAAATCAAGAATCATGAATAAGTAGTTTTGGTCTCTGTCTACAAGTACCTTATTGTTTTTGTAGACCCATCACACATCTGAAACAGGGAAGGAACAGAGTTGAGTTAACAAGGTTTTCAGTCTGTATCTGATCCACGTGTTATATGGTAAATTTCTTTCCCTTTCCTGGACTCCTTATTCAAATATTAGAAAAGAGGTTTGGCTTAGCTCTAAGGAGCCATGTGAATCTAACTTTCAATGACTTTAAAATGAAGTGTAGTAATGCTGATTCAATTATCCAAGATGCCCAACAGTATGTTATGACATGTAATTAAGTGTCCTGAAGATTTCCTGGTACTGAGACAACCTCGCATGATCAGAGCAGAATATGAGAATAAGAAATAATGGGGATGCATTACAATACTTATTACACATATAGAGCACATTTTTTCATATCTCTTGTGATATATAAAGTATGCTCACGCCAATTCATGTCTTCATACATGTACTTTGGGTAATGATATCCATCACATTCCACCATCATTGCCAAACCCCTGCCCCATCCCTTCCCCTCCCACCCCTCTGCCCTATCTAGAGTTCATCTATTCCTCCCATGCTCTATATGTGTAATAAGAATTATAATACATTCCACTGTCATTTATTTTTTTTTTTTTAAAAAATCAGTTAAAAAAAGGAAGTAATGGGTTCAGAATAAACCACTCATGGTTTAGCTAGGAACATCAAAGATAGCTGCTTTCATTCCCAACATTTCCAAATATGGTATTATTCAGTGAATTACATCAAATCTGCTTCTTGACACCTTGATTAAAATATCAGCAATAGTCTTCCTACTCTATAGGCATTATTTTCTAAGGGCTTAATTTTAGGAAAATATTCTCTAAATGTAAATGAATATTTCATTTATATCTGGAAGATGTCTTGGACCTTTGATGGCAGTAAACAGAAACAAGATAGAGACTAATTTGTTAGAAACATCCATCCATTGAACTAGAGTTGAATGACCATCACCTGGGGCAAAAAATAAGTTATAAGCATATAAGGAATTATACATGAGTGTATGATCATAAGATATCTATACCACTGAATTTCTATTGGAGTTATTATACCATCAATGTGATTTGAAGATTTCTTAAAGAAACATTGGAATAATTATTTTGAATTTTCCCATAATGTCTAGCCAAGAATAGTTGCTCTCCTCATTTCCCACCCATCATAGAGACAGGATAGACTTCCTGACTTTGGAATTATTTGAAAAAATGGCATTTTAAACTATTTCAAAGTTTTCAATGGTCAGTATCTGAATGGTCCACCAACTATCCCAGGGCATTAAAGGTTGGTAGTTACTGGACATAAGGAGTACCTCAATGATAGATCAGTGGTTTTGCATGTGTAAGACTCTGAATTCAATCCCCAGCAACACACACACACACATGCAAACATACACACACACACACACACACACACCACTTTGTGGTTCCTAGTAGGTAGGCTGTTCCTTGGGAAAGGGGAAAAAAGAAGATTGCCCTTACAAATTATATGATCCTTTTCCTCAAAGATTAGTTGTTTTTTTTCCTTAATTAAACCCGATGGGTTAGGGAAACATTTAGAGGGTGCCAGGAAAAGGCATCATATTAATCAAGGTTCGAAGAGTCACCATATTCAGTTTTTGCTTTCCAAACAAGATTCATGCATCTGGAATAATTTCCCCTGTGCAAAGTACAAAAAAAGGAGAAAGTGATTTCTAATCCCTTTGTCAATTCTTTCTTGGGGACAAAGAACTTTCCTGAATTGTTGAGATTGGTCTGCATATCACGACTTAATGTTGACTCCACCTGCTTGTTGTTGCCCCATCACAAAACAAAACCCAACCAAAATGCAATATCTTCTTTAATACCAGCAACCATAAATTATACTTAATGTATTGTTTAGAGTATCATGTTTTGCTAATTTATGGCTAGTATACAATACTCAATTTGGTCTGTCTGATACAGTTCAGTTTTGTTAACAATAATGATATATTCATTCTTATCTCAGCACAATGATTATTTATCATTTTGTTGAGAAACTGTAGAGGAGGAGAATAATAGATGATTGATACCTTAAAATCCATAATTGGTTTCAAGCACCAATTCATCCCCTATTCAAAATTTACCAAGCAATAAACTTGAAAATTACTGCAGTATTTGGTGGAAAATAAGACTATGTACTTATACAGTCATATATTTTTTGGTGTGTTGCAATGTTACAATTCAGGAACATTGTGTTTGAAAATAAGAATGATTTCTTTGACACAAGCAGAAATATAAAAAATAAATAAAAATTGTAATAAGGCACCAAAAGTCAACCTTTCAGAGCCATGGAGAATATGTAATGTCAAGCGAGAGTGAGTCTCATGTTAGGAAAAAAAAAAAAAAGAACCCACATTATATGAGTCAGATCTTCCCACAACTAAAGTTGAGAGTGTGTTTAGCTTTTAACTTCCTATATTATCTGAAAATATCCTTAGAATTTGACTTATTAGATACTTAGCCATCAAAACTAAATCACTGAAGGCTCAAAATCTTCCAAAGCTTCAAATTTTTAAAAGCTTATGCATGGTGGGCTGGTGCTCAGATTTTGATTTTATAAATAAAGTGGCTATTAAAATTCAACTGTCACTGGGTTTATGAAGAGATGGAGGTAAAAGACAGAAGAGAACCCAGTAGGATCCTTAACTATAAATCGAGGATAGCTCCATTTGAAAACATAGCAGGGTTGGATATGAAAAAAGCAAGTGAGCATCAGTTTAGCCCCAAATGTATCAGTCATCTGAGTCAGTTATTCAACAGTCAAATTTTGAATTTTATTTGTTGTGATGTTCTATTAGTATCTCTGTGTTTAGAAGTTCTGACCAATAGTTTTCATCTGATCATCACTACCTATTAAAAACTTAAATGTAAGACATGAAATTGTAAAATTTCTAGAAAGAAAACGTAAGAGTAAACTTATATATATATATATATATATATATATATATATATATATATATATCCAAAACATAAAATAGAAGGAAATCACAATATCAATTTAATAGCACACCCCAAAAAACTCAATTTAAAAGGATGAAAGACATTTCTTAAAAGAAGACTTAAGAATAGCCAAAAGATATTATCTTTGAGTTTCATTCAGCTATAATTCATTAAAAATTAATTTGAAATGCAACATTAGACCCCATTCCTTTCTGGGATCCATGTGTGTACTAACAAGAAGTAGCACTAAGTCAAAATAGGGAACTGTAAAATATCCCATTTAAAAAGAAAAGGAAGTTGCAGTGTCTCCCTCCCTCTGTCAACTTTCTCTCTTGAATCACGTCTGATTGTGCAGTGTGCTTGTGTAATACAATGTGGTAGGAGGGATATTGGACCTCGCATGACCTGCTCTGGGGTGACATGACCTCTCATGTGAGCAAGTGTGGCCTATAGCATAAAACACCATGGGGAGTGGATTTAGTAGTCTCCATAAGGAGCCATCCTACTTCTGTATTTGTGATTGAGACCAGACATTCATCCTGCCAATCCTGAGAACAAGTCAGACTGAAATCAGTTGATTGCTCCCCAGATCACCATAAATATCCAGCTAGCCCAGAAATCTGTGTTTGAGAGTGCTAATTTGAGGTTATTTGTTATTTGGCCATAGTCAACTCTACAAAGGTAACAGGTACACACATGAGGGCTACTGAACACAGGTCTAGAGTACACAAGAGGGGTAGGGAGGAGTCCATATATTTTACTGCTTTAGTTTTTTAATTTCTTTCTATTATTTCATCTAGCTGAGCTTCCTGCCTCCTATTGGCTTGTTTAAGCTACATTAAGGAATTTGAAATTAGCACATTTTTTCAAATTGGTCCTGGTTTGCCATCCTAAAGATGGCTTTATGATACCTCAGTAGAGTTTATTGGATACCTATTATGGGGGTTATTAATTTGTGCAGAGATTCCAATCTTTCATTTTGGAGATAATCCAGTGAATCTGAATTCTAAATCACAGGGGTTTAAAGTTTCCTTTTTCAGGCTAGATATTTTCAGATTCCTTAACTTGTATATGTTAATTTTCAGGTATATAGTGACATTCTGGTTTTCTTTATTTTTTAAAATTATCTTGTTTCTGATTGAGAATAGTATTAACATATATGATATTTTTCTCTTGTCAGGAAGGTTTTTTAATTGGAAAAAAGAATGGTCATTACTGCCCTTTGTTTTTCTGTTAATTAAATAATATAACTTTCTTTTTTTTGTTTTTGCTTAAACTAGTTTGAATATACTCAAGACTCCTTGATCCTGGAAATCTGATTCCATTTTCTCTGAGGACAGCTGTAACCTCAAAGAAAATTTATTTGCCAAAAGAAGAGAAAGAATTTTAATTGTTAATTCAAGAAACGGTAGTGCTATAAGTAAGACAGTAATACTATACCAGGGACAAGGAAGAGATAAAAAATTAAGAAAATGAGAATATATACTTAAGGTTATCTGCTCTAGTCTGATAAGTTAAATGTTTAAATTCAACATTCTTTTACTTTGAGATCATTGAAATTCTTTTGATTAAGTCTGCAAAAGCTTGTTTCACTTGTGTGTTCCTTAGGGTATAAATAAATGGGTTTAACATGGGGGCAACTGAAGTAGTAAGCACTGAAACACTCTTATTAATTGCTACTTGGTCTTTTGGTGAAGGTTTGATATAAACAAAAATACAGCTCCCATATGTGATAGAAACCACCACCATGTGAGAAGAGCAGGTAGAAAAGGCCTTCATTCGTTGCTGAGCAGAAGGAAACTTTATAATAGTCTTGATGATATAAATATAGGACAGGACTATACACAGAAGTGTTATGAAGGTGGTCAGTGCAGCAATGGCAATGGTCATCTGTTCTATGAACCAGGTATCTGAACAAGAGATTTTTAGCAGTGGAGAAGCATCACAGAGAAAATGATCAATGACATTATAGTCACAGAATTCCAGGTTTAAGCCCAGGCACAGTGGCGGAAGTATGACCAACAAGCCTGCCACCCAACAGCAGATAACAAGCCAACTGCGGGCTTTGCTGTTCATGATGGTCACATAATGCAAGGGCTTGCAGATGGCTACATAGCGATCATAGGACATGATGGTCAGAAGGAAAAATTCTGTAGCTCCAAATAAGATGATAAAAAATACTTGAGCAACACAAGAATTATAGGAAATTGTCTTGTCTCCAGTTGATAAGCTATAGAGGAACCTGGGAATACAGGCCGTGGTGAATAAAGTTTCTAAGAAGGAGAAGTTTTTGAGGAAGAAATACATGGCACTTTTAAGGTGAGAATCCACTAAAGTGAGTATAATGATGATCAAGTTCCCAGTTATACTCAATGTATAGGTGACAAACAGAAGTATAAAAATCAGAACCTGCATTTGAGGATTATTGGTGAGTCCCAGAAGTATGAATGTAGTTAATGATGTATGGTTTCTCATCACTGACTCTCACTTTTCAATTTTGTCACAAACCCAGAGGACATTGAACTGAGAACGTTTATGTAAGATCTCAAGGACGATGGCTGGGAAATCCAATTTTGCCATCTGTAGTCATTTTCTTCTTTTACTTGATATATGACTGTTGTCAAAATTCCTGTTGATAAGCATTGTATGTCTCATGAAGAGAATGTTTCTCTTTAATATTGGTTTCACTATGTTATAGTTCACATACTTATTGCCTTTTGCACTTTCTCACACATTTTTTAAATTACTCTAGTATCACTCTTTTTTGCCTCTAAAATGAATTAAGATATAAGACTAGGAAAGACCTTTCATGTTACATAATTTGATGAGTTTTATAATGTCCTCTTGTTTCCAATGGTTCTTCAACTACTCATAAGTTGAATCCAATGACTGTCTTGTTGTCAAATTCCTGTTTAATGGAAAGAAAGCAATGAGTTTGACAGACAGTCTGAAGTTATGTGTACAGTGTTTGAATGCTATCTTTCATTGTTATGATTAAAGAGGTTTGTGTAAGTCAGATTTCCATCACTAAAAAAATACCTCAGATAATCAATGTAAAAGAAAGGACACTTTTTCTTGTCCTTTCTAAAGCATTTCACTCTTGAAAACAGTGTTTATAGCCATTGAATTATTGTCATCAACTTAAGTACACATCTATACGCCTTACAGTTACATGTATCAAATTATCACTCTGTACCCCATATATTTGAATAATTAAAATAATAATTAATAAAAAGAAGAAATCTATGTGCAATTATCTCTGGTATTAACTTTTTGTGTATCTTTAAAGGGTATTAGTGATCTTATATTCTAGGACAATGAATAAAATATATATGTCCATTTAAAATAAACTTATTAAGAAAATTACTGTGTAACTACTACTTGGGTCAAATATAGAAAAATAGTGAAAGCCTCAGAAGTTGCTTCTTTATTTCTTAGTTACCACTACCTTCTTCCTTCTCTGTTGAACTAACACATGTCCTGATTTTTTCCTTTAATCTTCCCATTTATGCATGTGTTCTTAAACATTTTTAAAATATATATAAAGAGGAAAGCAGAATGGTAACTACAGGTCCTAGGGGGAAGTAAAATGTAGCAAGGGTTCTTATTTAATAAATATAGTATTTTAGTTTTGCAGGATAAAAATATTATGAAGAGCTCTTTCACAACAATGAAACATAACACTACTAATGTTCAGCCTCAGCAGTAATTTGTCTTAGAGTGCAAGAAGTCAAAGATTTATAATTCTTTTCTGGGTCAATACCTATCCTATATCTGGTCTTGTTTTTTTTTTTTTTTAAAAAAAACTGATTATAGCAGTTGCTTAAATATTTCCTCTCTTTAACCTGGACAGCTTGTCATTTTTTAATATCACAAACTTAAAAACATTTACCTTGGAGTCTTGATGGGATGTGACAGAAAGTTTCCCTGGTTGTTTTAAAACATTTCCTTTCTACTAAGGGTAATGAAGGTAGATATCATTTATTTTGTTTCTAGTTCCATAGGTTAGTCTAAAGGGGATTTAGAAAACAAAACCATAAGAAGAGATTACAACTTGCCTCAAAGTTAGACCCCCACCTTGACACCATGGCAAGGATCACAAAGGCCAAATGTAGCACATGGTAGAGAAATGGGCTGCACCTGCAGCCAGGTGCCTTGCCTCCATTCCCCTCTCCCCAGCTCACTCCAGGCAAACTGTTCACTCTCTCTACCTAGGATTGTATCTTTTCATTCAAAAACATCAGTTTTCTTTAAGTCGTTAATAATTCATGTACTTGAGAACACTGTCATAAAATTGTCATTAAGATGCAGAGATTTAAAACTTGAGTTTAGATTTTAGAAGGTTATTAGAGGGTAGGGTCACCAAGTGACAACACATCAGCAAATAAGAAGTCAGTCGATGGAGGTAGAACTTACATATTTTATACACAGCTTTTGATGAACTAAAGGATGAGATTGTGGTAGATGCTGCTGAATGGTGTTCTCCCAGAATTCTACTAACGTTAGACCACCTTTGTTTTATTGATACATGGAAACATGGCATCAGAGACTATCATATATTTGCCACTTCTGTTAAAAGGCTTACTTCATATTAAATTATATAATATTAAATTCATTCATAAAATATCAAAATAACAAAATTACATTATTTATTTTGTTATTGATACTTTTCTCAGAAGAAAGCAACATTCTATAATTTAAAATAAGAAAATAAAAAATGATAAAGGTACTTACTTTTTTATTTGTCATGGCTTCATGTGTTAACTGAACTCCAAAGTAGTAATGGATGGAAAAAGCCGCCTAGTAATATCTCAGTGGAGGTAGGAGGGTGGGCTCTGGCCACTCATTCTTACGAACACATCCTTACACAGGGAGATCTGCAAAGCAGTTTTCACTAAGTCTTCTACCACCTACACAACATGAGGACTACGTGACAGAAATCCTGTCTCTTCTTGAGCCAAAGGAGTATTTTCTTTACTCTCTGTTTCTATAAAGATAACAATAATTTAAAAGCCTAGGAGGTATTCCCTATTTCTCCCTCCCTCTCTCCCTCTCTCTCTTCCCCTCCCTTTCATTCTCCCTCTCCCTCTGACTGTGGTTCTGACCTTTCTGGGAAGAGGTAGATATTTCTAACCTGACAAAATTGACTTCATAATAAAAGCTTCAATTTTCAATTAAGTGAGGTAAACAAAAGTGTCCTTAGTGGCCTCATCTACACATTAGTAATGAATCTCTACTGTAATAGACTTTGGGGCTTTAGAGGATAATAGGCAGTGCTGGGAAAGTGTGTTCAGAGATACAGGTGTAAACATTAGCATCATAAGCTGGTCAAGGGCACCACAGTAGCCATCACAGGCAAATGCAACCTTATTTTATTTTCTTTTTTACAATTGAAATAAGAACTTTATTTTAAAAAAATGACATTAGAAAAGAACATTTAGACAGTTTTAAAAAGCATAATAGACTGTGAAGTGGCTCTGTTTTCCTTAGAAGCAAGTATAGGAGTGTCACCAAGAACCAAGAGGCATAAGCAGTCCTTAGAGACCCAAGTGAAGATATTGCAAGTCTCCAGGCCGCTGCTTGTCCCCTTTCCTCTTATTTATGGTATGAAAGAGCCCTTTGCTCCTGGCCTTGTTTTGTTGTGATGACCTTTAAACATTTGATGTTTTTATTTCTAATGAAAAATAATGCAACAAACAAAACCCCACCTTCTTTTATTTTAGCATTACTTTAGGCATTATAACATAGTAAGGTTGACATTTTCCTTTCCCACTAATTGTAGAAAATTAATAATAGTTAATATAAATACTGCTTTTCCAAAAATCAAAGAGAAAAAAGGGCTTATAAAAACAAAAAAAAAAATAAAATAACTACCAGTGATATTTATAGAATAAACATCCAGATATTTATTATTTTTTATTTTTATATATTGTTATTTTTATTTTAAATATCTGTTATTTTAAAATGTATACTCTTTATACATTTTTGTTTTCATTTTTATATGTCGTCACTTTTTTTTGTATTTTTATGTTTATGCTTTCACTATGCATAGGTTCATTTGCAATTTTCTTTGAATTGATCTTCAAATATTTTTTTTAAATCACTTTCTGAGTTTTCCTCTGAGAGTCTAATCACACTTATGCTAGAGCTTTTACTTTTTATCCTGAATGTTGGAGACTCTGCTATTTTTTAAAAAATACATAACTATTTATTCTAAATATTACATAATTTTTATTATTCTAATTTCAAGATCATTGCCCTTCCCCTGTGTAATCTATATTATATTTTAAGTCCAATCAGTGAATTTTTTTCAGTTGCATAATGTATTTATTTTTATCTTAAATTTTCACCTTAAATATATATTTTATACTTTTCTGTGGGCTTTCTTAACTTTTTGTTTTTCTTAACTTTTTGTGTTTTTCTTCCTTTTATTTCAGAAATTATTGTTGAACTGTTTGCTTTAAAGTCCTTGTCTGATTATAGCAGTATTAGAATCTGCTTGGATTTGGCAATGACTGATTATCTTATTTTTTCCAGAATGGAATATATTTTACTAGTTCTTTGTAGTAATTCATCTACAATTTAGGATAGGTGAATTGTATCCTGGACTTTATAGATATATATTAGTTTAACTCTGAGTTCTAGTATAATCCTTTGGAGATTTGGTCTAATAGATAAATTGTTCTAGTAAGCATTCTACCCTTTTATACTTAGACCATGAGCCAAATCTTACCTACATTTGTGTTTTTTCAAATTTCAGATAAGCATTTTAAGCTTTTGCTAAAGTCTGTTTTAGTCTGAACCATAGGCATTTGGTTCAGGGTTAAGCCTAAAATTTGTGCAGTTTCATTAATGTAGTTAGGAAATAATCCTCTTTTCCTTTTCCTCTCCAGAATTTCTATCTATTTACTGAATGTCTCCAACATTCAGGATAAAAAGTAAAAACTGTAAATAGTTTTCCATGTGTTCTGTTATTGTTGTCAAGCATGTTCTATAAATTCATATAGATGCTCTTGGTTGATGAAAATCTCAATAGAGATCTTCACTATTCATTTAAAATTTTCATTTTGTAATTTAAGTTCTAAATATTAAAAGTCAAGTGATCTTTTTTAATAAAATATTAAAGTCTATGAAATTCTAATAAATTGGAGATGGATTTTGTAATTATTCACAGAACATATGAAATAAATCTTGAACACTATATGATTTATAATTGAAAATAATGTTGAACTGCATACATTTATTGGATTATGTGAGTATTCTAGATCATTATTTCAGCAGAAAACAAGGTTTAACCTAAATTCTATCCAATTAAACAGCAACATAGAGACTGTTGATGTTAGATGCATGTGTATGTGTGTGTGTGTGTGTGTGTGTGTATGTTTACATATCCTATGAATACATCATGTATCTTAAATTATCCTCTTAAGATACATGATGTATTAATCATTATAGAATATATAATGTAATAATCATTATAGAATATGCTTCAACAAGTATGGCCAATGTGGCTAAAAATTCCAATGATGTTTTAGAGAAAAAACCTGAGATCATACTCTATTCATAAATTCATTTTTATAACACCACACATTTCATTCTCTTCACTTCATGGTTCATTGTCTACATTTATCAACCTAGTTATTTTTCAGATGTCAATTTGGGATTAACACTAATGAATCCCCAGGCCTGAGTCCATCCTGCCACTGGCAGACAACCCCAAGTGATCAGGTCCAGCCCAGATCCAACTTGTTGACCTGCATGGAGCCAGGGCCCAGGGTAATCCTGGGTCGACCTGCCCCACACCTGGAGCCCAGGTCTAACCCATTTCCATCTTGAGACACTGCAGCCATCCTCATAGCCTTTCCAACATTGTAGCCTCTACTTTGGGACAAAAGACAGGGCCTAGAAGCAGCTGCATCTTATAGTAGACATCACAAAGCCAGTGTAAATCCCACCCTTTCAAGCACATCTCTGAAAGACATTACATCTATCTTTGGGCACCTTCCCTGCTATATCAAGTTATCTCCTCCTATTGCTGCCACCACCTATAGTTGCAGTAGCATCCATGTTGGGACACCAGCAGGGTCAGGAAGCCCAACACCAAGGACATACAGATAATCTGCACAGATACTACAAGATTGTAGGGTTCAAACTGTAATATCTCAGATGAACACTGCAAGAAAGGAAGACACACAGACAACATGAAAAACAAAGAAGGAAATTGCCCCAAACAAAACAAGATACTTTAATAACAAAACCCATGGACAGTACAGTTAATGAAATATCAGAGAAGGAGTTTGGAATGTTCTTAATAATGATGATCTGTGAATTAAAGAATAACCTAAATGAGCAAATATAGGCAAAAATTGATAACTACAATGAAGAGATAAGAGAGCAAATACAGGCAACCATTGATGACATCATAAACAAATAAGGGAGCAAATGCAGGCATCAGTTGATCACACCAACAAAGAGGTAAGGGAGTAAATACAGGTATCAAAAGATTACTTCAAGAAAGGAGAGAGATTCTGAAAAAAAAATCAGAACTCTTTGAAATTAAGGAAACAATAAACCAAATAAAAAACTTAATAGAAAGCATCATCAACAGACTAGATCATTTAGAAGACAGAAATTCAGATAATAAAGACAAAGTATACAATCTGGAGTTTCAAACCCAAACAATGCACAATTCGTTCAATGAGATAATATCAGAAAATTTCCCAAACATGAAGAATGAATTGGAAAAGTCAAATACAAGATGCTTATGGACACCAAGTGTACAAAATTTCAACATATCTACACCAAGGAACATTATAATAAAAATGCCTAGCATACAGAATATAGATGGAATTTTAAAGGCTACAAGAGAGAAGAATCAGATCCCAAATGAGGGAGACCAATTCGTATCTCAGCAAATTTTTCAACGCAGACCCTCAAAGCCAAGAGATCCTGGAACAACATACACTAAGCTCTGAAAGAAAATGGATGCCAAGCAAGAATCTATATCCAACAAAATTAAGTTTTATATTTGATGATGAAATAAAAAGCTTCCATGATAAACAAAAGAATTTACAACTAGAAAGCATTCACTACATAACATATTGAGTAAAATATTCTATGAAGAGGAATTAAAACACAATAAAAATCAGCAAAAGGATGTATTAAACAAAGGAAAAAAAATGAATCAAAGGAGAAACCAAGTAAAGTTAAATGCCAAAAATAAACAAAAATGGCTGGGAATACATATCATGGCTCAATAATAACCTTGAATGCTAATGGCCTAAACTCACCAATAAAAAGACATAGACAATAAAGAGCCAGCAATATGCTGTTTCCAAGAGACTTCTTTCATAGGAAAAGACATCCATAGACTGAAGGTGAAAGGTTGGGGAAAATTCATAATATTCACATGGACTGCACAAGTAAACAGGGGTTTCCAGTTATTTCCATCATAACAAATAAAGTAGACTTCAAACCAAAGTCAATCCAAATGGATAAAGAAGGATATTTCATACTGATTAAGAAAACCGTTCATCAACAAGGCATAACAGTAATAAATGCATACGCCCCAAACAATGGAGCATCTATATTCATCAAACAAACTCTTCTCAAGTTCAAGAGTCAAATAGACCTCAAAACAATAATTCTGGGTGATTTAAACACACCTCTTTCAACACTGGATAGTTCTGGAAAAAAAAACTGGAAAAAGAATCTATAGAACTCAACAATACAACCAATAACTTAGACTTAACTGACATATATATATAATATTTCAATTTCAACAGGTGAATATACTTTCTTCTCAGCAGCACATGCATTCTTCTTCAAAATAGACTATATATAATGCCACAAAGAAACTCTTAGCAAATACAAAAAAAGTAGAGATACTACCCTGCATTCTATCAAATCATAATGGAATGAAATTAGAAATCAATTATTAAAAAATAAAAGCTACTCCAACACTTGGAGAGTAAATAATATGCTACCAAATGAACAATGGGTTGCAAAAGACATCAAGAAGGAGATTAAAAAATTCTTAGAGGTAAATGAGAACACAGATACAACATATCCAAATCTTTGGGACACTACAAAATCAGTACTAACAGGAATGTTCATTGCATGGAGTTCATTCATTAAAAGAAGAAAAGGTCAACAAATAAATTACTTAACACTACATCTCAAAGTCTTAGGAAAAGAAGAACAAATCAACACCAAAAGTAGTGGACAGGAAATAATTAAAATCATCTGAAATCAATGAAATTGAAACAAAAGAAAAAATTGACAAAACAAAAAGTTGGATCATTGAAAAGATACATAAAATTGACAAATGCTTAGCCATGCTAATTAAGAGAAGAAGAGAGTAAACCCAAATTACTAACATATGTGATGAGAAAGGGACTATCACAACAAACAGTGCAGAAATACAGAAGATAGTTAGAAATTATTTTGAAAACTTGCACTCCAATAAAATAGAAAATATCAAAGGCATCAACAAATTCTACAGCCATATATTTTGCCCAAATTGAATCAGGATGATATAAATAATTTAAACAGATTTCAAGTGATAAAATAGAAGATGCCATCATAAGCCTACCAACCAAGAAAAGCCCAGGACTGGATGGATACAGTTCTACCAGACTTTTAAAGAAGAACTAATACCAATATTTCTCAAATTACTTCATGAAATAGAAAAAGAGGGTATACTTCCAAAATCATTCTATAAGGCCAATATTACCCTGATTACAAAACCAGGCAAAGACATATCAAAGTAAGAAAACTCAGACCAATATGTCTAATAAATGTAGATGCAAAATTTCTCAATAAAATTCTAGCAAATTGAATATAAGAACATATTAAAAAGATCATCCACCATGATCAACTGGGATGGATTCCAGGGATGCAAGGTTGGTTCAACATATGGAAATCAATAAATGTAATTCATCACATCAATAGTCTTAAAGATAAGAATCATATAATCATCTCAATAGATGCAGAAAAAGCATTTTACAAAATACAGCACCCCTTCATGTTCAAAGCACTAGAAAAACTAGGGACATCAGGAATATATCTCAACATCATAAAGGCTATCTATGCTTAGCCCCTGGCCAACATCATTCTAAATGGAGAAAAATTGAAGGCATTCCCTCTAAAAACTGGAACAAGACAGGGATGCCCTCTTTCACCACTTATATTCAACATAGTTCTTAAAACACTGGCCAGAGCAATTAGACAGACAGAAGAAATTAAAGGGATACACATAGGAAAAAAAGAACTCAAATTAACACTATTTGTTGATGATATGATTCTATATCTAGGGGACCCCAAAAATTCCACAAGAAAATTCTATATTGAATTCAGCAAAGTAGCAGGATATAAAAATCAACACCCATAAATCAAAGTCATTTCGGTATATCAGTGACAAATCCTCTGAAAGTGAGATGAGGAAAGTATCCCATTTATAATAGCCTCAAAAAAAACCTAGGGAATCAATTTAATGAAAGAGATGAAAGACCTCTACAATGAAAACTACAACACACAAGAAGGCTTTAGAAGATGGAAAGATCTACCTTGTTCTTGGATAAGCAGAAATAATATTTTCAAAATGAGCATACTACCAAAAGCATTATACAGAGTTTATGCAATTCCAATCATACTCTCAATGAAAACTTGCACTCCAATAAAATAGAAATAAAAAAAGCAGTCATAAAATTCATCTGGAAAAATAAGAGACTCAGAATTGCTAAAGAAATCCTTAGCAAGAAGAGTAAATCAGGTGGCATCACTATAGCAGAACTTAAACTACACTGTACAGAGAAATATTAACAGAAATCGTATGGTATTGGTACCAAAATAGACTTGGTACCAATATACAGAATAGAGGACACAGAGACTAACCCACATAATTACAGTTATCTTATATTAGACAAAGGCATCAAAAACGTATTGTAGAAAAGATAGCCTCTTCAACAAATGGTGCTGGGAAAACTGGAAATCCATAGGTAACAAAATGAAATTAAACCCCTATCTCTCACCATTCACAAAACTCAACTTAAAATGGATCAAGGACTTAGGAATTAAATGAGAGACACTGTGCCTATTAGAAGAAAGAATAGTCCCAGATCTACATCATGCTGGATTAGGCCACAACTTCCTTAATAAGACTCCAATAGCACAAGAATTAATATTATGAATCAAAAATGGAATGAATCAAAACTTAAAAGCTTATTATCAGCAACAGAAACCATCACTGAGATGAATAGATAGCCTACATTTGGGAACCAATTTTTACCACACACACATCATATAGAGCAATAATCTCTAGAATATATAAAAAACTCAAAAATCTTAACACCAAAAGAACAAATAACCCAATCAATAAATGGGCCAAGGAACATAACAAACACTTCTCAGAAGATATATAATCAATCAACAAATTATAAAGAAATGTTCAACATGTCTTGCAACCAGAGAAATGGAAATCAAAACTATTCTATGATTTCATCTCACTCCAGTCAGAATGGCAATTATTAAGAATACAAACAACAATAAGTGTTGGTGAGGATGTGGGGAAAAGGCACACTCATACATTGCTAGTGGGACTGCAAATTGGTGCAGCCAATATAGAATGCAGTATGGAGAATCCTTGGAAAACCTGAAATGGAAATACCATTTGATCCCACTCCTCGTTTTATACCAAAAGGACTTAAAAGTAGCATACTAAAGGGACACAGACACATCAATGTCTATAGCAGCACATTTCACAATAGCTAAACTGTGGAAGCAACCTAGATACCCTTCAGTAGATGAAAGGATAAAGAAAATGTGGTACATATACACATGGAATATTATTCAGCAATAAAAGAGAATAAAATCACAGCATTTGCAGGTAAATGGATGGAGTTGGAAAATATAATGCCAAGTGAAGTAAGTCAATCCCCAAACACAAATGCTGAATGTTTTCTCTGATTTAAGGATGCTGATACATAATGTGTTTGGGGTAGGGCATGGGAAGATTAGATGAACTCTAGATTGGGCAAAGGGGAGGAAGGGGAAGGGAGAGGGCATGGTGGTAGGAAAGACTGTGGAATGAGATGGACATCATTATTTTGTGTCTATGGAGACACAAATTGTGTGATTCTACTTTGTGTACAGATATAAATATAATTGTGCTCTATATGTGTAATATAAATTGTAATTCATTCTGCTTTCATATATAACAAATTTTTAAAAATCCGTACAAAGACCAAAAAAATTAATGAATCCTTTAGGTCAGGTATTACTGAAGAAAAATTCTTTCTTTTATATATGAAAACGAAGATAATGTATTAATAAATCATGTGTCTGAATGTGAATGAAATAACTTTAAGGAAAAGATATGAATCTGCTCCGACAGAAGATAAGTGAATTAAGGTGTGGAAATACATTTCAGTAATGGTAATGACCCCCTTAGAGTATCAAATGATTTAATGTGTGAATAATCAATGGCATCTACAAACCCAGCTACACTTAGGAATAGAATATAATCAATTGGCAGTTTTGTGGAGTTCAAAACACTTATAAGTGCATATAATACCTCAGTTGCACTCATTACTATTAAATCGGAAGGAACACTTGTGATAGCTTAGCAGTCTCCACCTTATTAGATATTCTTTGGAAATACTGGGAGCTAATCATGTAGTACAAGATAGGTGAAAATAACACATAGAAAATTTGTTCAATGACATAATATCAGAAAATTTCCCTAGTCTTTGGAATGAGATGGACTTGCAGGTACTGGAGGCATTTAGATCTTCAAATAGATATGATTATTAAAGGACTTCTCCATGATCTATTATGACTGACATGCCAAAAAAAAAAATGAGAACAAATAAATAACATTAAAGGCTGCAAGAGAAATGCACCAAGTAACTAAGAAAGGTAAACCATTCAGAATAGCAGCAGAATTTTCAGACGAAACTTTTAAGGCCCAGAGGGCATGAAATGATATATTTCAAGCACAGTAAGAAAATGACTCTCCACCCTAATTGACATATACAGAAAAACTCTCCTTCAGAATTGAATAAGAAATAAAAAGGCTTTTAAGATAAGCATAAATAAAGGAGTTGATGAATACTTAAAGGAATCCTCCACATAGCAGAGAAAGCAAAAAATAACCATAAGGGCATTGGAAAGAATGTAGAAAAGTAGATAAACAAACAAAAATTAGGAATGGTTCAGATATTAGAAATGAAACAAAATGATTATTAACACACACTTCCCTAAGGTAAGGCTGAATTTAAATGGTCTTAATTCTCCAATTTAGTGATATTGATTGGGAAATTGGATTAAAAACAAGACTTAATTGTATATTGTCTCCAAGAAAATCCTGCATAGGCAAAGGCATTCACAGACCGAAAGTTAAAGGATGGAAAACGATACTCCATTCAAGTGAAACCTAAAAGTCACTCTCAACAAGGCAATCTTTAAGCCAAAATCAGGCATCTCAATACCTGATTTCAAATTATATTACAGAGACACAGTAACAAAAACACCATGATGTAGGCATAAAAACAGACATATAGACCAATGGAATAGACTAGAAGACACAGAAACAAACCAAAAACAGTTACAGTCATCTAATTTTGAAAATGATACTAAAAATATACATTGGAGAAAAGAAAACCTTTTAAATAATTGATGTAAATAGAAATGGATATCCATATATAGAAGATGAAACTAGACTCATATCTCTCACAAAAGGCAACTCAAAATGGTTCAAACATATAGATGAGAAACATTTCAATTCTTAGAAGAAAATGTAGGGAAAACACCTCAACATATAGGTACAGGGAAAGACTTTGAATAGGAGCTTTATAACTCAGGAAATGAGAAATAAAAAATTTTGTGGCCTCAAATAAAAAGGCTTCTGCACAGCAAAGGACAGAATTGAATGAAATTTAAACCTTAAAGAATGGGAGGAAATCTTTGCCAGCTATTCTTCTGACAGAAAACTAATATCCAGAATATATAAAGAACTCATAAAATCTCAGTATTAAAAAACTAATAAAAGGGCAAATAAACTGACCAAATACTTCTCAAAAGGAAAAATACAAGTAGACAACAATTACATGAAAAAAAATATATTCAACATGATAAGGCATCCAAATCTACAGATTACAACTCACCCAGGATGGCAGTCATCAATAATATAAACAGCAATAAAATGCTGGTAAAGATGCTGGGAAAATAAACTATTTTTAGGAGACTTCATTTAAATTTTTGTAGTGTATTATATTTATACATAATATTGGGATTCATTTTGACATAATTATACAAGCATGAAATTTAATTGCTCCAGTTCAATCCCAAGTACTTCCCCTTTAACTATCTTTCTCCCTCCCTCTATTCCTTTTTCTCCATTCAGTGAATCCTTCCTCTACATATTTATAGTATTATTTTTAATTAGTGCATTATAGAGACACATAAAGTTGAAATTCTCCATGGTATATTCAGGTATGTACATAGGATAGTTTGGTCAGTTTAATTGCACCACTCCTCCTTTTTCCCAGTCTGTTTCCCTTCCCGTCAATTCCCTTTTCCACTCTACTGATTTCTATTTTTATGGAGTTTCCCTCACATTTTGTTATTAGTTTTCATATATGAGAAAAAAAATATTCTACCCTTGACTTTTTGGATCATGGCCTTTCTGGTGCTCCCCAGTTCCATCCATTTATCAGCAAATATCATAACTTTATTCTTCTTTATGGTGAGTAAAACTCAAAATGGAGTTTTATATATCACATTTTCTTTATTTACTCATCTGTTTATAGGCTACTGTGCTGGTTCATAATGTGACTAATGTGATTGTATCTGCTATAAACATTCATATTGTGATAACTTTAATAAGATGAAGGTATTTCTTATGTTTCAAATATTCATAATATTTGTATATTTAAAATATAGATAAATATAAAATAAGACCAGTATCCAAAATTTTCTCAGAAATCACAAATATGGTCCTGCCAAGTTATACCATTTTTATGAATAATAGTAAAAAAAATCCAAATAAGAAAGAAGTGAAGATTTTAGTTTCTGGAAGTAAATTCTAATGTACTCATATTTTAATTTAATTTTTCAGTACTGGTGATTGAACCCAGGTATGCTTAACCACAGAGCTGCATCCCTAGCCCTTCTTAATTTTTTAAAAATTTTTAGACAGGGTCTCACTAAGTTTCTTAGGATCTCACTAAGTTGTTGAGGCTGGTTGTGAATTTGTGATCCTCCTGCCTCAGCTTCCTGAGTCAATGGGATTACAGATGTGCATCACCATGCCTGGCCTGATATATTTTAATGATAGAAACAATTATGATATTAAAGAGAGAAAAAATTAATTTTATCTAAGAAGAGTCCTAAATCAATATTTGAAGGACCATGAGAAAGTTAATCTAGCTAATCTAGTTAGAACTTCAAGAAAGACATAAAGGAACTAACTTGTCATTTTCATTTAATTGCTTATATCCAGCATGCTCCTAATTGTATAAGATAAAGGCAGTTTCTTTGATTGTGTCATTGATAGCTTGTTTCACTTGCTTGTTCCTCAAGGTATAAATAAATGGATTTAACAAAGGGGCAACAGATGTAGTGAGCACAGATACCCCTTTATTGATGTCCACCTGTTCTTTGGCTGAAGGCTTGACATAGATGAAGATGCAGCTGCCATAGGTGATGGAAACCACAATCATGTGGGAGGAGCAGGTGGAAAAAGTTTTTATCTTTGCTGAGCATAAGGAAATATGAGAAGTGTCCTAATGATATTTCTGTAAGAAAGAATCACACCTATTAGTGTGATAATGAAAGTAAACACTGCACCAATAACAGTCTGTTCTAGAAACCACGTATCTGAGCATGAGATCTTAAAAAGAGGAGATGCATCACAGCCAAAATGATCAATGACATTGGAGTCGCAGAACTCCAGCTGGAGGCCCATGCTGAGAGGTGTGATGATGATCACCAGCCCAGAGATCCAGCAAGAGAAGACGAGGATGGCACAGATTCTGTTGTTCATGATGGTGATGTAATGAAGGGGTTTGCAGATGGCCACATAGCGATCATAGGACAGGCTGCCAGGAGAAAAAACTCTGTGGCCCCAAAGAGTCCAGTAAAAAATATTTGGCACAAGCATTGTAAGTTATATACTGTAGAGGAATAGTTGATATACTAGTTGATATACTGTAGAGGAATCTGGGAACACAGACTGTTATGAATGAGATTTCTAAGAAGGAGAATTTTCAAAGTAAAATATACATAGGTGTTTTAAGATGGGAATCCATCAGGGTGAGAAGTATAATAGTCAGATTACCAGTGATGCTCAGAATGTATGTCAAGAATAAAAAGTTAAAAAACAGAATTTGCAGCTGTGGGTCATCTGTAAGCCCCAACAAGTTGAATGTTGTTATTGCTGTGTGATTTATCATGACTGAATTTGATGTTTTAGGCAATTTGCATGCCAAAAGTCAAAGTACCTAAACAGAAGAAAAAGAAATACTTATAATCTTTGAGAATGAGGTACAATAAAAAGGATGAAATTAACTCCAAGCATACTAAGACAAACAATAATAAGGACAATAAAGTCAATAAAATTGAAAATGAAAAAGGAAATAGAGAAAAATCAATAAAATGCAAAATTGACTTCTGAAAGATGCATGACACTAATAAAGCTCTAACCAGACTGACAGTAAAAGAAACACACACACACACACACACACACACACACACACACACACAAAATAATAATCACTAAAGAAAAAAAAGCACATATTAGAAATACTAGGAATTAGAGAGGAGTAAATCACTAGGGATTTCCCATGAAGGAAAAGCAATGAAAATTATAATGAGATACCATCTCACCATAGTTAGAATTATTATCAAAAAGCAAGAATACAAACAAAATATCCAAATGTTGACAAGGATGCGGAGAGAAAGGAACTCTTAGGGATATAAACCAGCAGAGCTATTGTGAATAACAGTATAGAGATTCCTTAAAAACTAAAGATAGATGTACCGTATGATCCAGGTATGCCACTTCTGGGTACACAGTCAAAGGAAATGAAATCTACTCACTAAAGAAATAACTACCTGTCCAGGTTTATTGCATCACTATTCACAATAGCTAAGATAAGGAATCAGTCTGGTGCCTATCAATAGAAGACTGGGTAAGGAAAGTATATCTCATATACACAATAGAATATTGTTCAGCCATAAAAGGGAATGAAATCTTGACATTTGCAACAAAATGGATGAAATTATTTGGATGTGCATTATGTTCATGTAAAAAGCCAGACACAGAAAGACAATTACGACATGTTTTAACACACTGCCCATTGGATGTTTTTGGATAAAAGTATTTGCTAAATTCTTATCTTTCCTAAGATATTTGCATGTCCTTAACATCTAATTTTTAATGTCTTTAGAAGTCTTATATCTTAGAAATCTTATTTCATGATTTAATATTTAATACTAATGATAGAGTTTATATTTAGAAGAATTTGTTCTTATATCATAATATATATTCTTGATTTTGATTCATGATTTCTAAATTTACCAGCATTATTTGACCTTTTCTTTTGACCCTGATCTGGACATACATGTTACTTATATTTTCTTCCAGTGATTTTATTATTTACCTAGTTTATATTTACATCTGTGTCCTATATTAATTATAATTTGGTATAATGTATAAGGATATGTAATTTTACTCCAAGTAATTAGTCATTTTTTGACTTAATAAACAATCAACTATTTCGATTTGTTTTTAGAACTTACCCTATTTCTTCACTTCAAAAGGAAGAAAATGAGCCATCTTTAGTGTATAAGTTTTGAAACATTCCTAATACCCAGAAAGTTAAATTGTCCTATTTTTTCCTCGATTCATTTTCACTCCATATTTATATCATCTTACTAATTGATCCACTGGATGGGAAAGAGAAAGAATTCCTGACACTTATATATGTTGGATTACTACATGTCCAATATATATATCCATTATTAACCAATAGGAACAAGAGCAAAAAGATAATTTTCCAGTGGAACTGGATTGCTTTATGGAGGAGGCTGAAGGTGTCAAGAAGTACAATGAAAAAATAAAAAGGAGAATGGGGGTCATGATACTCGCAAGTGCTGATTAAATAATTTAAATATATTTTCTCTGTTGAATGAGAAGGGTAATAAATATAAGACTGAGTTAACAGAAGTGGAAAGTAGATGGGTTTAGAATTAGAATTTGTCAAAATATCAAATAATAGGTGCAAAAGAGTAATTTATTAAATATTCTAATTCATTGATTCATCAAAGAGTGATAAAAACTGTAGTGTTCCTACATACCCTCTATTTATCTATAAAAAGTCTTGATATCCAAAATATGAGTGGAATGAAATTATAACATTTTAAATACTCACAGCTAATAGAATATTAAAGTAAATAAACACAACTATTTAAATTTTGAAAAAGAAAAAAGTTAGTTGCTACGTCTTGAATGTGTACTCTCCCAAAGTTAGTCATTGAAATATAATGGTTACTGTTGTCTTAAGAGTCAGACATTTAAAAAGTGAGTAGGCCATGAGGGCTCCTCTCCAGTGAGTGAGATTGAGGTCCAGTCTCAGGTATTTTGTTATGGAACCACAAATGGACTAAGACACTAATGTTTATTTAGATGTAATTGAAGTCAAGTTACATGTGGACCAGTTTTTCCCTGATTTCTTTATATTGTACAGAAGTTCTCAGAGACAGAAATAGTTAGTAATAATACTAAAAGCTTATTAAACAATGGGATTATAAATAATGATCTACTGATATGTTTCAAGCAAGATAGTGATCCCAGGACAGTGAAACAGGGAAGGCAAGGCAGCTGAGTTTACTATGAAATACCCATTCTACTCTGGCTTCCCAAGTAGATAACTAGGTCAACTATGGTAGCCAGAAGAAAAAAAAAAAAAAACCTGCAAGCAAAAACTAAATGAGACAGATAACTATGTTAATTAAGTCAACTTGGAAGCAGACTGAAATCTCATCCTAAGCAAGGAGGGTGGTAATCTGAGTTAATTGGATACCCATCCTGAGATCTCTGAACAGATGTGCTACTTGCTTTTTCTTATCACAACATAATAATGCAATTAACTTGTATCAACAGTATGGACTATTTGTTAACACACATTTTATTTCAAAGATAGCAATACCCCCAAAGACCAGAATGTATTCTGTCTACCAAGATTTGACATGCAATTGTAGCAAAATGTGCTTTCAGTGGATCTTCAAATTCTAGTAACCATGATATTTGAGAAAGAAATGTTCTAAGCATAAAGAGAAAAGAAAAATGGCTCCATCTTGAAAAATATAACTGATTTACATACTTCTTTCTTCATCAGCAATTTTACATTTAATGATCTAAGTTCAGGAAGTCTTCACTTCTCTTTTCATGCATAATTGCTTACAACTCTAGTCCAGTTTTCCTTCTTTATACATTATTGTTATCAAGTTAATTAGGTAGAGGGTTTTTAATTATTTTAGCATAAACTCTAGAAAAAAAGCAGCAATATTCTGTATTTGTATGGTAGTGAAGTTTGCATAATTCCAGCGGCGTGGATATCACATCTCCATTTTTAAACACCAGCAGTGGAAAATAAGCAAAACCTGCCTTGTTCCTTCCTATTGACAAAAACATCTCCATACACATTACATCCAGAATTGAATCACCAATAAAAGATGCCATGATGATCATGGCATTAAAGAGCAAGCAGATGAAGGGGCCATGTGGGCTGTTACTCTAATGTTCTTTCTCTAAATAAATAAATTCTTAGAATAAAATGAAAATAGACATAGATCAGAACAGAATCACTGGGATATTTTGAAGGTTGTTCTAAGAGGAAAGTTTATAGCTATTGGTACCTATATAAATACAACAACAACAAAATAAACAAAGCCCAAACCCAGAAAGATCCCAAATAAACATCTAATGTTGCATCTCAAGGTCCTAGAAATACAAAAGCAAACCAATTCTAAAACAAGTAGAATTAAGTAAATAATTTAGATCTGAGATAAATTAATGAAATAGAAAATAAAAAGTACAAGAAGATGTAATAAAGATTTGATTGTTTATAAAGATAAAAATGATAATAGACCCTTAGCCAAACTAACTAAATAAAAAGAAAGATGAGATAAAATGAGAGATAAGAGATACAATTATAGAAGAAAAAGGACATATCACCACAGACATCAGTAGAATCCAGAGGCTCTTTAGTTACTATTTTGAAAACTTTGCAGGGCATAAATATTTAATATTATAATATATTCTTGTTGGGTTGCTCCATTTACAGTGTGAAGAGAACTTCTTTGCCTCTTCTGATTAATTTTGTCTTGAAGTCTGCTTTGTTAAATATGAGAGCAGCTACTCCTGCTTATTTTCAGGCTCCATTTCCACAGATTTTAATTTCTGTCTTTTTACTTTAAGCCTGTGGAATTCTTTGCCTCAGAGTTGTGCATTTTACATGCAATATATAGTTGGTTTTTTTTTCTTTTTTGTTAAATGACAAGTATGCTGTTAATAGCTTCAAACTCAAAGCTCTTTAATTTTTGAGTATTTTCTGCATTGTTCTCTTGATCCCTGTATCACCATTTATATTCCCTTATGTTTTTCCTATTTTGCTCATTAAAAATCATTGATATCTTTAATTTTTCTCTATATTTTTGTGTTGATTTAATTAATTTTTCCATTTTTTGGAACTTAAAATTTATTGTTCCAATAAATGCATCTATTCTGAATTAGTACTTATAATAAGTGATTTTAAATTTATATTTCTTTAAATTAAGTATATTTTTAAGTGATGTTCTTTTATATAAGGAAATAACAAGTAATTTTACAAGTGATTTTAAAGATATCATCAATTCTAATTACTCATAAACTCCTGTTGATGTCTCCTTCCTAATTAGTGTAATAGGCCTGGAATGTCTTATTTGGTTTAATATATGTTAGCATGTCTCTGCTATTTTTTTTTTATCTTTTGAATAAGCATTTGTGCTATTCATTTTATATCTGTATTACAGTAAGAAAGTAACTAGTATTATTGCCATATAATTTAACACGATAATTTGTACAATTTAAAATATTATTTTCTTTCTTTTCCTAGCTCAGAAGTGGAGAAAAATTTAATTCCATGGAAATTATATTTTTTAGATTCACAATGAAGGAAAACACAATGAATGAATTTGGTTCAAAGTAATAAAGAGTTTAATAAGCATGAGATCAGGATGAAATATTAAATGTCTTTGAGAAGGCTAATGTGACTGAAATGTAGAAAGGAAACAATGAAAAAAGTTAGAAGCAACAGTAAAACAGTCGTAGAATGTTTTATTTCCTTCGATTCATCAAAAGTCCTGCTTCTTTGAGAGAAATACAATCTTTTTTATGGAATCATTGAAAGCGAGTTTCACTTGCTTGTTTCTCAAGGTGTAAATGAAAGGGTTCAACAAGGGCGCTACAGAAGTGGTGAGAACTGAGACACCTTTATTTACAGACACCTCTTCCTTTGCTGATGGCTTGATGTAGATGAAGATGCAGCTGCCATAGGTGATGGAAACCACAATCATGTGGGATGAGCAGGTGGAAAAGGCCTTTTTCCTTTGCTGAACAGAGGGGAATCTCAGAATGGTCCTGATGATGTACGTGTAGGACAGAACCACACAGACTAGGGTAATAATGAGCCCAAATACAGCCACAAATAGAACCATCTGTTCTAACATCCATGTGTCTGAGCATGCGATCTTTAGGAGGGGACTTGCATCACAGATGAAATGATCAATGGCATTAGAATCACAGAATTCAAGCTGGAGACCTACACTTAAGAGTGGGACAATAATCATCAAGCCAGCTACCCAGCAGGAGAGGACTAATAAGGTGCACACTCTGTTGTTCATGATGGTCATATAATGAAGGGGTTTACAGATGGCCACATAGCGATCATAGGACATGGCTGCCAGGAGAAAAAATTCTGTTGCTCCAAAGAGAAAAACAAAAAATACTTGACTTGCACAAGCATTGTAGGTAACAGTATTGTCTCCAGTTGATAAACTGTACAGGAATCGAGGGATACAGACAGTAGTAAATGAAACTTCTAGGAAGGAAAAGTTTCTGAGGAAGAAGTACATAGGTGTCTTAAGATGGGAATCCACCAATGTGAGGGTGATAATAGTCAGGTTCCCTGTTACACTCAACATGTAAGTGAGCAGCAGAAAGATAAAAAGCAGAACTTGCAGTTTGGGGTCATTAGTCAGTCCTAGCAGGATGAAAGTGGTTATTGCTGTGTAGTTCCTCATCGTTGAACATTGATATTTACCTAAGCATTGTGTAAAAATCAAGATTGTATGAAGAGAAATATTCAAATTCTACATCAAAAAGGCATGCATATAGAAGCCCAGCAAATCAGCTTACATTTATCTTTTCCTTTTACATCATTATCAATATTTTTGCTATTCTAGTAACTTTCATGAATTTATGTGTTTGAACAGTGGAAATTTCCTTAAGTTTTCATGTTATTGTAAAATAGTCCATTTTTTTTTTATTCATTTGTCAACCCTCTGAATTTGTAAATGTAGTTGATTTGTCATATTAATTTGTCACATATGAATCATTACATGGACTGGATTTCCAAATGGGTTAGTGAAAGATGTCATTTTATGGATGGCTAACGTTTCTTTGTCCAAGGCAAACGTTGGATACAGGGCATATCCAGGTAACTAAGAGCATGGATTCTCTTCACTTGTTACTACCTGGTGATTGTTGTAAGGATAAGATATATTTTCTCCTGGAAAACAAATAAATGACAGTAACCAAAACAGGATTTCTTATACTGGAAATTCTAGCACTTGTGGACATTTTGATGTACAACTATTTTACCTATAGTGTGAGAAAATATTATGTGCAAGATATATACAAAAGGAATGTTTTCTTATGCATACATTTATGCTCAATTACTTGACTGTGGCTCTTATTTTCTCAAAGTCCCAGAAGTTAATTTATATATAATATTGCTAAGTATAGCCTTCTAGGCTGTATCTTTTTTCCAGATGTTTTAAATTCATTTGAAAACATTCATTTCTCCTCAGTTCATCTTTACTCCATTGAGGTTTTTAACTGGCCATGCGGAACTTTCACTTACAATTCCCTATAGCTTTCTGAGCACATCCAAAGACTTCATTTCTGTTGAAGCCAATGACATATTTTAGTTTTCATCTTGCCTGAAATTGCCAAAGCGTTAAAAAGCAAAGTTTGGTCATTCTTTAGATTAATCCCATGGCATATTTTGATTTTCTTTCTAGGTTTATATTATTATTTTTAATGTTTCTCATTTTAGCCCTCTCTTCCCTATTCATATATGAAATATTTGAGTTCTCTAATATTGTATTTTCTGACCTCCCACTTATTGTGTTCTATTTGTTATTCTTTTTTTCTTTATACTCTTAATGAATGATTTAACTGATTCACTTTTATTTTCTATAAAAACATCATTAAGCACATGGGTCATCCCTGGGCATCTGTAGGATACTCCACAGATACCAAATCTGAGGATGCTCTAAACATAACAAGTTGTGTGTCCACATCTCAATTACCATATGCTCTAAATGATTTACCTTATCTTCTTCCAGTGTTAATTATTTTTTGATATAGAAAGAATTATGTTTTTGTTTAACCTGCAAGACTAATGGAAAGTACCTTCTTTGATTTTCTCATTTCAATATTTGTCATTTTCTTATCTGTCTTCCTTATGGTTTGAGTTCCAATAACACTGACAACTTGAAATTCTTTATATTTTCTACATGGTTTCTCCTCTGCACAGGCTAACTTTTGATTAATGACTATTAGTCCTTCAGAGTTCCCCATAGGTATCAGTTCTTTCAGGAAATCTTCATTCATGAACCCAAAGCATATGATAATTTTGTGGTGTTTCCAAGTACCTGCTTTTTATCCATTCATGGAGTATATCACATTATATTATGTTGTACACGGTAATTACATTTCTCCTGTATGTTCCTATAAATTTTTCTAAAGTACAAACAATATTTTATGTGCTCTTAAATTTCTTTATATTTGGCTTATCTAATAAATTTAGGGACAAAAAAAAGCAGCATTGTCTATATACTGGGGTACTCCTTAATGCCTATTCTGGTCAGTTGGTTCAAAGTTCTTCTTTTACATGTGCTTCAAACTAAGCTTTCATTTTGAATACTTTTTAAAACAAAAGGCCTGGATATGCCCAGTTCTAAACTTTAAAGATTCTCCTTTTTCAGTGTTTCCCCCATTCTGTGTACTGCCCATTCCTTTAACCTTAATAATTAATTCTCTATCTGCAGGTGCTGTTTTCTTTCTAGTTTCTGATAAACTCTTTCCTGGCCTACTCCTTGTTGGAAACTTAAGATTCCCACACTTTGTAAAAAGTATTGGCTTCCCATATATCACTTTTTGATACTGCAATTATTTCACGTTCTGATTTTTTGATGCTTATACTCCCTACTAAATATTTTAATTTCTGATATTATTCTTTTTTGAGACTTATACCTCCTATTATATGTCTATAAATTTAATCTTCCCAAAGAGATTTTGTTTATTCTTACTAAAATAGATAATGATCCGCATAGATAAAATGAACAGCTACATTCAAGAAGCCCAAGAGTACCTGAATATTCTCAAGATTATTAGATTTTGGGGGTCAATAGAAAATGTACTTTAAAAACAGGAAATTTGTTCTTTTCTGTTGCATATTTTGTACCTACAAAGACAGTATCTGATATATAACACATGTTTAATAATATTTGAAGAAATAATTTAATGTACCTTTATGTAATTGTAATTTGTGTTTCCATCCTTCTAAAAGTAGAGAATATTTTAGGTAATGCTCATCGCCAAAAGGCTCTCGCTGCAATGTCTGCAAGATTAGAATTGCTATGAAACCTTGTGATTGTAACCCAAATAGTTTTTTTTTCTTCTTTATTTACTTTTCTATCTATATCCCCAAACCATTTTTGTCACACTGACACTCCAAGTACATTGGTTGATATAACCAGAATGTAATTAGTGATAAAGCATTTTCATGTTCATAGTATTACTTCTATTCATCTCTTTTATTCATATTAGGATGTTAATTTAGCCATCTAGTTTTCTGTATTTTTCATAATCAAATTCAGTGATAGTGTTTCTAGAGAAAACTGCTGCCATAGAGATAAATATATAAACCCACCTTTTGTAAGGGAAAAATAATGTCATCACATTTCTATGGCCCCAGAACATTCACAGTCTGAAAAACTGCTTTGCCTGGCCAGGTTTCCTTCTCTTTTCTCCATTCTTCTAGTCCATTGATTCACCTAAAATATTATTAAATGATAAATTTCTTAGGATCCAACAGTTTTGAGGTAAGGTACACAATAGCAGTGAATTTTTCCTTTGTAGTGAAGGAGAATCAGTTACAGGATAAAGAAAAGTGCAATATTTGTTACACTGAAAATCTTGGGTGTTTGGAGTCGTACAATAAAAACAAAACAAAAGAAACCAAACTTGACTATTCAGCTTCCTAACAGCTCATATTAAGATGTAAACTACAATAAAATGTCACCTTATATATCTTACAATAAATATTAGCAGCAAATATGTGTTTTGATAAGGACGTGGAGAAATTTAAATATGTGCAACCTTTTGATGGTAATGTAAACTGGTATAGTTAATGTAGAAAACATTATGAAGTTTTCTCAGAAAACTACCAATAGAATGGCTGTATAATCTAGAAATCCAATTTTGTCATATTTCCAAAAGAATAGAAATAAGTATCCCAGAGAAAAATCTGCATTTCTGTGTTCATTGCAACAAAATTGAAAGTAGCAAAGACATGGAAACAACACAGATTTATGTCAACACATAAGTGGATAAAAAGAAAATGTGGCACACACAGACACACACACACACACACACACACACACACACTATGGAATATTATTTAACTTTAAAAATAAAGAAACCCTGCAATATGCAACAACATGAATAACTTTGATAAAGATATTATCAAAGTGAAATGAATTACAGAAGGTCAAATGTTGCAGGAATCTACTTTTGTGAGTATTTAACATGGTCATATTCAAGCAAACTGAGATTCAAAAGGGTGGTTGCCATGAGCAGAGGAAGGGGAAATAGAGAGTAGTTCTGTGGCTATGAAATTTCAGTATGGAAGATAAGTAAGTCTAGAGATCTATTGTGCAACATGGTGCCATTATTAGCACTGCTATTTTGGGTACTGAAAAAAATTTAAGAGGGTATATGTCCTGTTAAGTGTTTTTAGCAAAACAAAGAAATAAACAACAACAGTTATAAACAAACAAACAAACAAAAAACCAAAATCTAAAAGGGAAACAAGGAAATTTTGGGAGCTGGAGGATATATGTTCATTTTCTCTATTGTGATGATGTCTTCACAGTATGCATGTGTCCCACCTCATCAAATTGAGTATTTCAAATATATGCAGTTTATGTTACAAATTATACCTCAATAAAACTGTTAAAAAGAAACCCATGCTGAAGACAATTACACTATCTAAATGAATTCTCACTTCCATAATTATGAACAGGATGCCTCATACTTTGTCAAATGGCATCTGGCCCCATACCGACTGATCTCTGTCCCTAGTGCATGGGCTATTGGTGAATCACATCTAAAGTCACTTGGTCAACTGTATCATTTGGGAAAGACCTAGGATGTTTATTTGGTGTCTTAAAGTAAAAATTTCTTTAATTATCTGACACAGAGTTTTTCTTTTTGTACTTTTATAGCCTTTCATGTGATCCTTTACCCAAACTTCAAATTTCACCTATTTTTCTCCTCAGAAACACAATATCACATTCATTTCAGTCTTTATATTTTACTAAGTAGGGATAAATATATCTTCTCCTTTTTTTTATAAGAAAAGAATCCTCTTAATTCCCTAATATTTTTGAGTTTTTTCCTCTTAGAAATCTTTCCACCAGTGCAGGCTATGGGAAGTTGTATTAAGGTAATTATTGCTTCATAGTGTCTATTCTCCATACTCATCTTCCCAAACTCCCAATGTCCTCTGCCAGAGTGCTCCACTCTGACATTCTCTTGCCCTAGTCTTCCCAAACAATGAAGTGCTTTGGATCCTTTCATCCTCCTCGCTCTTATTAATTCTGGTTCAGGGATTGATTAAACTGGGCTATTGGCAAACATGAAACAAGCTATATAAAATAAATCTATTCTATTCATCATCCACCATTTCCCAGGCACCAGGCTAGGTTCCATATCATAAAACTCATTTAATTTGTACTAAAACTCTCACTGTCACTGTAATGTGTAATATTCATCTTCTTAATTAGAATTGTCAAAGAAACTTTTCACAAACATATATGCTTGGGAATTAGACAGAGCTAATAATTTTCACCGGGAAGTAAGGGACTGAGATCAAATGCTAGTGGAGAAATTAGAAGCTAGAATAATTGTAGTATAAAGATTAAGAGTTTCATATGAATATTAATATTTGAGAATCACCTAGGTAATTAAAGCTTAGTGTTCAACACTGACATTGTCATCTACCCACTTCATCAGTGCTGTTCTTTATGCCATAAACCATCACTTAATTTATATATTTGCATTATAATGTAGACACAAATGAAGGATGAGTTAAATATTAATATAGTCTTTTACCTGAATTACAGGTCTTATTTTGTTAATATAGCCTCTGAGCATTATGTGTATTCTTCATGTATAGGAACAGATTGTACTTCTGTTTATGGAGTAATGATTGCCCCTAGTCTGCCAGGATTAATTATTTATTATGCTAGCAATGAACATATGCACTATCTTAAAATACAGTCTCTTGAGCATTTGCTATTTCCTTATCATGGAATGAAAGGATATTTCTGCAGGAGATAACAATTTGTTTTAAGAATGACTTTATTTTATTTTATTTTTAACTCAATTTGCTTTTTAAAAATTGCTGCAAACAGGGCTGGGGCTGTAGCTCAGTGGCAGAGCACTTGCCTAGCATGTGTGAGGCACTGGGTTTGATACTCAGCACCATATAAAAAAATAAATTAAATAAGACCATGCTGTCCATCTACAAATATTAAAAAAGTCTTAAAAATTCCTTCATATAACATGAGTCCTGTTGGTCTGGAACAATTGAATTCTTCATTCCAATGCCACGTGCCTTAAAAAATCCAATGTGATATATATGGAAAGGTTCATCTTGCTTTCTGGATATCATCACTGGAAAATAGGCAGAACACTAAGGGAAATGGCACAGACCTGGTATGACTTGGATGAAGATGCTAACAAAGCATACTGATCAATATTGTACAATGACAGTGTGTCACGTGCATTTACTTCTGAGTGACAATCAAGGTTTTCAAAGAAATCCATAAAACCAAATCTATTCCCTTTGATGATATCCCACCCCCACCTCAAGATTGGTTTCTGAAAGCCTTTCAGGTTAACCAAGAGCTTATTCAAGGAAAGGAAAACAGCTCTTTGTTTTCAAATTCTCTGTGGTTTTCCATGTTCAGCTCAATCTTTTTAAACACAAATCCTATTTTGCCTTTGTTAGATAAAAATCAATGTATTAATGGTTTCTCTTTTATACAAGTAAATCATAAGCTACTACTTTACAGTAACTTGTTCTTTGATCTTAGTTTATCTAGCAACTAATTGTCTCTCAACTACTTCAGGGCCACAAAAACTGCAATGAGGAGAATAAGCTATGAAGTAGATAAAAGTTGACAAGCTTTCTGTCATCTCATTCTTCATACTCCCCCTCTGAACACATACCAGCAAGAACTGTCTTGGTGGAAATCTTAGCCTTGATGATTTTGTGCAGTGAATGATGTACAACTAAAAAGTTCTCTCAATAGAGAGTAATTTCTCTTACTTAGCTATTAAGGAAAAAATTTCATTAAACTAATAGGAGATATTTCATAGTAAAGGAATATTTACAACTTGGAAAATTTTGAAATTTTCAGCTATGTAATATCTTTGTGGTGCATTTCCCAAGACCATGGAAGGCATATTTCATGTGTCTTTTAGATGGATAACTACAAATTACTGGATCAGTGACTATAGAAGTATGTTTAATATGCCCTGAGAAGTCATTAGTCTTTTCAAGGATGTGTTGAATAATTTAAAAACATGTTTTTTACAATTGTCCATATTAAAAAGTTAAAGAAATTACAGGAAAATACACCAACAAATATTTCTCTCAAAAGAGAAAGCAGTTCTGACATCTACCTTACATTACTTACTCTTGATAATTTTTCATCATTTTGACTGGCAGCTCCTTAGTAACTGTGCTGTGTTAAAGAAGATGTGACTTGTCCTGTGTTAGAAGCATCATCTTAATTTGATCTCTAGACATGTTTTACAGAGTATTGAGTTTTCCTAGTTTCCTTTTATACATAGTATGTTTAGATCTTTAGAAACGCTTTCTTACTTTGAATATTGGAAATATTTTCTTTGCTCTCCATGATGCTGGTAGAAAATCTGAGAGGGAAAAGTAAAAAAGAATTTTCTTTGGGCTGAGAAGAATGATGCTCTGATCTTTCTGAGCAGCAGTAAATATTTCTACTCCCAAAATTATGATATTTATGTTTTCCGCTCTCTCACCTGGAGGCACACAGGGATTAACTGAATTTATAGCCAAGTATCCTTAGTGCCCAGATTCAAACATCACTTACTGAGCCCTCTGTGTAATTAGCCTTGGCAAAGCAATGGAAATAGGCAGCCGCAGAGACACTTTCCTTTGAGACAGTAAGATAGCAAAGGAGAATCAGTCAGAGGGCAGGTGCTCATCTTAATGGGAAAAAAAAAATTTAAAAAGCACAAGTCAGATTCAAATCCCCATTCTCCCCATTATACTTTCTAAGGATATAATTATGTCTGCTTATAAAATATTTCAGGAACAGCTCTTCATTTAACTTTTCTTTTGTGTTATTTTTTAAAATTTCTATTCTACTCATTTTGTCTTAAACCATTATTTCTCTCTTTTTACTAATTTTGAATTCTGTTTGTTCTTTTTTCAACTGCCTTGAGATGCAAAGATATATCCTTTATTTAAGGTCTTTACTTTTTTGATGCAGGTGTGACTGCTGTGAACATTCTTCCTAGTACTACTTCTGTTGTATATCATTGGTTTTGGTATGCTGTGTTTCCAATTTCAATTGTTTCAAGAATTTTTAAACTTCATTAACTATTGGTTATTCAACACAGAGTTGTTATATGATTTATATAATGTCCAAAGTTTTCTTTTTTATTGATTTCTATTTTTATTATGTCATGCTATGTTTGGAAAAGATAAATGAACATGATCTCAATTTTTTAAATATTTATTGAGATTTGTTTTGTAGCCTATCATATGATCTATTTTGAAAATTATTCCATGGCTTTGGAAGAACATGTATTCTTCATTTGTTGGATGCAAGGTTCTGTGCATGTCTGTTAGGTAGAATGAACTCTGCTGTTTTTGTTCATTTTCTGCCTGAACAATTCTGTGCTTTGCTGAAAGTGGGATATACAAGTTCCATACTATTATTGGTTTGGAGTGCATTTCTCCCTTTACACATATTAATATTTACTTTATATATTTGTGTGCTCAAATATTAGAAATATATATAACTATTATCTCCTTTTATAGAATTGACCCTTCATCACTATTTAATTATTTCCCTTGTATAATTTTTTAAAATTTATTTTTTATTTCTATTTTTGGTCTTGGCAGTGCCGGAGATTAACCTCAGGGCCTCACACATTCTCTTTAAGCACTTTAGCACTGAGCTACAAGTCAGTGAGAGTTTTTATTTAAGGTATAGTTATGTGATGTGACTGTGGATACTCCTGATTTATTTTAGATTCTATTTTCATGGAACATCTTGTTACTGTGTGAGTCTTAGAGGAGAATTGAGCTTCTTGTCAGCAATTTATACTTCATTCTTTTTTTGTTGTTGTTGTTGTTGTTGTTCATTTAACTACTTTGCATCTCTTAATTAGAGAATTTAACATGCTTACATGCTTACATAGGTAAAGTCTTACTACAGCCTTTGTAACTTCTTTTCTGGTTTTAGTGTACTTCCTTTCTATCCTTTCCCCTTTCTTACTGTCTTCTTTTGTGATTAAGTGATTTACTTCATTTGTGAGAGTGTTTTTATTTCTTGCTTACTATATTTGGCTTACAGATTTTTTGTGTTTACTGTGAATGTTACAAAGACATCTTTGACTATAACAAGTTATTTTTAAAAAGATATCAACACAGCATGATTATGAAGCTAAGAAAAAAAAGACATATGAAAAAGAAACTATACCAACAAAAGCACTACATTTTCACTCCACTCCTCCCCGTATTTTGAATTTTTAATATCCCACCCCACATATTCATGTAAACATATAATGTACTTATTAGGCTTGTTTGTTCATCATCTTCATAGACTCTACTGTACAACATTAAGGCATTGTGAATTTGTCTGTATGGGAACTCTTATTATTGAGTTTTAAATCTTGCCATCTTTCCTTCCTACTCTTCAACATCACTTTCTTTCATTTTAAAGAACTCCCTCTAGCAATTCTTGGCATTCAATTCTGGTGGTGTCTAATCCTCCCAGCATTTAGCTAAGCACACCTTTTCCTCTTTTTCATTTCAAAGAATAGCTTTGATTCCTTTGAAGTTAAAAGTTAAAGAAATTACATGAAAATACACCAACAAAAATTTCTCTCAAAAGAGAAAGCAGTTCTGACATCTACCTTACATTACTTTTGTTGATAATTTATTTTTCCTTCACTGTTTTAAAAATCTCATGCCACTCTCTCCAACCTATAATATTTCTGTTAAAATGTCTGTTTTCAGGTAAATTGAGATGTCCTATGTGTTGTTTATTTCCTCCAGCCACCTTAAGAATCTTATTTTTATCTTTGGCATTTGATAACTTCATTTAAGTATGTCTTGAAGTAGACTTGGTCAAGCTAAGTCTGTCTGGTGATAATTGAGTTTCCTATATATGGATATTTGTATTCCCTTATCAGTTAGTGAAGTTTTCTGTTATCATGTCTTCTAAAAAGTTATCAACTGATTCTTTTAAATTCATCCATAGAGGCTGTGGCTGTGGCTCAGTGGTAGAGCACTCAACTGGCACACGTGAGGCACTGAGTTCAATTCTCAGCACCACTTAAAAATATATAAAATAAAGGTATTGTGTCTACCTAAACTATATATATATATATATATATATATATATATATATATATATATATATATATATATATATATATATGGTGAGTTCATCTGTATTGGTTACTAACTGGTTGGCTTCCTGTACATTATTTTTACATTTTGACAATTAGTATTTTCTGGAAAGTTCTTGATGCTTAATGCTGTTCAACATCATTTAAGCACTGAGTGTTTATTCCAGTCTACATAGTCCATCTTTGGTTAGGCCTTTTGTTCTAGGAATTTTAAGAGGGCTGCTTATTTTCTGAATCTTTAGTTATTTCTGCCATTTGAACACTAGATAGTGTACTAAGTCCAGGGTTACTGTAGTCTTGTTATTGATATGTTCATTGTTTCAGCACTAGAGGGTGATCCAAGTGTAGTTTGCCCCAATTCTGCAGCTTATATTGTTCAGTATAAATTTAGTGTTCATCAGAATAAAGTGGCTTGTTTTTAGACGTTTCAGTCTATGGTGGCTTGTTCCCACATTCTGCTGGGATCAGTGCAGTGCTACACTGTAACAGACAAATTACAATGATAATTGTTAATATTACTGAAAAGTTACTTGTTTTCTTACAGTATTTTAGATGTTAACCTACATAAAATCAGAACAAAATAATCTATGCATTGACTACACTTATTTTTCCTCCTTTACAACAAATGAACAAATCTGAATTCTAGAGAAGGTAATGGTTTGTTCAAAGTGTCAAGGTTGTAAATTACAAAGCCAGCATACAAAGCCAGGCAACCTAATTCCAGCACACATTCACTTAAGCAGCACACTGTTGCTATGAAACATATGACTGATTCTCTTGCATCAAAGAGATAATTCAGAGACTTATATCTATTCAAAGGAATGTTAATCAACACTATCCAATTGACCCTTTAATTGAAATCAATGGTGATGAATCTTTTAGTTTTCTATAAGGAACAAAATATAAAGAATTGTATTTTTTATAATAAAAAGGTTTTGAATTTTGATAATTTTTCTGTATCTATTGAGATGATCATGTGATTTTATCCTTCATTTTGTTAATGTGGTTTAACTAATAAATTGATTTTCCCATTTTGAGCATTTTGTGGATAAATTGCTATTTTATGATTAAAAATTCTCAATGCACTAGGTTTAGAAGTAGGAAATAATCCCAAAGTAATAAGACAGCATATTACAAGCCCATCACTAACATCCTTTTCAGTGATGGAAAAATTGATCATTAAAGATCAAATTCAAGACATATATTGCCATATTCACCACTTTTTTTATTCAATGAGGAACTGAAAGTGATAGCTATTTAATTTGACAAAAATAAGAAATGAAAAGTATTCATTTGGAAAAAAAAAGTCATACTCTCTTTCTGTATAGATGACATGATTTTCTATAAGGACAACATTGAAGAATACACACACACACACACACACACACACACACACAGTAAAAACCAGTAAACAAAGTAAAGTTGCAAGATATCAAACATACAAAAATTAGCTGCATGTCCACACTAACAACATATATTTGAAAATTAGTAAGGAAACAATTTAATTTACAAAAACAGGGCATAAATCACTTAAAATAAACTTAAATGATTAGTGAAAAAACTTCCATGCTGAAAACTGTAAAACACTGAGGAATGACATAAAAGGATTCCTTGTTTTTGGATTGGAAGTTTTAAGTTTTTAAAATTGTTTCTTACACAAAGTTATCTATACACTCAATGCAATCTTATCAAGATTTTAACAGCAGTTTTTTTACTAAAAGAAAAAAATGTCTAAAATTCTAATGAAATATCCTAAGAATTAGAATAGCAAATCTGTCCTGAGAAACAAGAATAGAGCTGGATGCAAACACTTGATGATTTCTAAATATATGACAAAGCTACAATTAAACAGTATGGCATTTATATAAAGACAGGCATGTAAACTAATTGAACAGAATACAGAGCTCAGTAAAATCTAATAGCATGCACAGAAAACTGATCTTTTACATGGTGCTAAGAATTCACAATAGGAAAGGACATTTCATACAGTAAATAGAATTTCAAAAATCATATATTCACATGCAAAAGAATGAAACTAGAGCCTTATCTTACATTATACACAAATATGAACTGGAAAAAGACTAAAGACTAAACATAAGATCTGAGACAACACACACACACACACACACACACACACACACACACACATACAAACACACATCTGAGACAGTAAAACTCCTAGGAAGAAATATATGTGGAAAGCTTCATGACATTGATCTTGGCAATGACACCAAAAGCTCAGGTGAAAAACCCCAAAATAGACAAGTGGCAGCACATCAAATTGAGAAGCTTCTACACAGGAAAAAAAAACAGAATGAAAAGTCATTCCATGAATGAAAAAAATTATAAAATATAAACATTGTAAGGGATTAATATCCAAAATTAAAGGAACTCCATAGAATTCACAGAAAAAAAAACTAATGCAATTGAAAAAATGGGGAAAAGACCTGAATAGTTATTTTCCCAAAGATGAGTTACAAATGTATAAGGTTATCAACATCCCTAATTATCAGAGAAGTGCAAGTTAAAACCACAGTGAAGCATCACACCTGTTACGATGGCTATTATATAAATAAAAGTAAAAACAACAATCCTCCAAGTAAAAGTAACAAGTGTTGGCCAGAAGAGAAGAAATTGAGACTCATGTACACTGTTGATGAGGATGTAAAATGGCACCTCCACTACAGAGAACAGTACAATTGTTCCTCAAAACAATCACAAATAGAACTACCACATGATATGGAAATGCAAAAATTCATTTTATATGTATCCAAAAGAATTAAAACCAGGATCTTCCAGAGATTTTCAAATACTTATGTATATACCACATCATTATTCACAATATCGAGGATATGAAAGCAATCCTTTAAATATCCATCTACAGATTAGTGGACAAAGAAAACATGATATATATATACACATTAGTATATTATTCAGCCCTAATTAATAATGAGATTTTGCCATATGTAACATACATGAATGTGGAAGACATACTAAGATAAAAGTCAGTCAGTCAATGACAAATAATGCCTTGGCTCCACATACTGAACATAGTCAAACTCAGAAGCAGAAAGTAATGAATTTTTTAGGTCTGCTGTCTTGGGGAAATCAGCAAGTGCTATTCAGTGAGTATAAAGTTTCAATTATGGAGGATGTATATGTTTTAGAGATCTAATACATATCATTGTGTCTATATTAACGATAATGTATTTTGCACTTAAAATTTTGGAAAGAGAGTAAATGTTGATGTTGTGTTCTTACTAAATTAAAAACAAAAAGAATGGGGAGAAGGAATGAAATTTTGGGAGGTGATGGATATGTTTAATACCTTGAATTCTTAAATGTGGTGATGATTTTATGGATGTAAATATAATGTCAAAACAAATCATATTTTGTGCCTTACATGGTGCACTTTCTTTATATCAATCCTAGGTCAATAACTGCTAAAATATATTTTAAAATAAAGAAGTAATGTGTTATTTTTTAAAGTGAGTGAATTGGGAACTGCTGGGAACTATGCTACTTATTATGTGATTATCTGATTATTAGGAAAAGGAAACAAAACATGAACCAAGAAGTTATGATATATTAAAAGCAGGAACAAAATTAATTCATAATAATAATAATTCATGGCATACATGAAGTACTTTTTTCTAGCCCCTAAGCTAAGCAGAATTTTCCTAGATTTTATAAATTTTCCTTTTAATGTCTTAAATATTTTTTTCTTAATCAATTTTTATCTTTAATATTTATTTGACAAATAATATTACCTCACATAAATCAATGTGCAAACTTTACCAAAATCAGAGTGGAACAACTAACAAAAGAGAAAAAATAATATTAGCTAGTATACAACATGGATATATATTTCTAAATCATGGCCTAAGTAAGGTAAAATTCCTCAGAAAGTGTCATTCCTAAGCTCACATTTGCTTTTTTTTACAAATGTTTTATAAAAATTTGAGTTTTGATATTGCCTTTTCCTTAAGTAATAACTGTAATTAGAACAGTTCTACTCCCATGAAATTGGCCTTTTTGTTTGTTTGTTTGCCTCAGAGATTGAACCCACACATGCTTAACAACGTGTTAAGTACACATCCCCAGCCTTTTTTAGTTTTATATTTTGAGATTGATTCTTGGCTTTGAACTTGTGATAGTACAGCCCCAGCCTCCTGAGTCAGTGGAATTATAGGTGTGCATGACTATACCCAACATGAAATTGTTTTTAAAGTCATAGTTATATTAATTTATCTTGTGAAAGCCATCATAAAAAAGTAAAATAATACAGGTAATAATAAATATAATAAATTTATTTAGAAGCAAAAACTAGAAATAATATTAAATCTATTTCTAATTTGCTATCATGATCATGAATATTACTCAATTTTTAAATCATATAGATTTTAAGTAAGTTGTGAATTAAATTTCAAATGTTCAATACAAAAATTAATCCTCCTCTTCCACCTTGTTTAACCTATATTGTTTATATATTATTTCTTCCTGTAATCTATATGTCTGTTTACCCTATTTAAAAAACAACAACAACAGTAATCATTTAAAACACAGTATTTTAGATCTCTAGAACTACCAAAAGGCAAAAAGACGGTATACACATACACATACAGACACACCTATATGTACACACATTTGTAAGAACATATATGTGTATGCAAATATTTGTATAAACACATACATGAATTACTAACTCAAGAAACACAATGATTATTCTGTTCAAATATATGTGCAGTGATTATCATTAGCATGTATATACTTGAAGTATATAAATTCATATATAAAGAGACTTTAGACCTATTTTTGTAGTGTATCATACAAAAATGCATCAAATCATTCCACAATAATTTTTGTGTGTGAGTTCATAAAGGACTTGATATATAAGTACATTAAATTAATCCCAAATAGCATTAGAAAGTTGTTTTTCTTAGAAGAGATAAGAAAGCAGAGACTAACTAAACAGCAAGGGTTTTGGCTTTATAGTTAAAATCATGCACCTGAATTAGTTGTAAATCATGTTCAGATTGATGATTTTGAGGCAAATATCTTCCTCACAATGTCTTTAATTGCTTGTTTCACCTGCTGGTTCCTTAGAGTGTAAATAAATGGATTCAGCATAGGAGCGACAGAGGTGTTGAGCATAGCCACCCCCTTTGTTAAAGCAACTCCTTCCTTTGCTGATGTTTTCATGTACATGAAGATGCAGCTTCCATATGAGATGGAGACAACAATCATGTGTGAGGAACAGGTTGAGAAGGCCTTTGTTCTTTGTTGAGATGAGGGAATTCTTAGAATTGTTCTGAGGATGTAAGCGTAGGAGAGAATTATTAGTGTCAACGTGGTCAGGAGAGTGAACAAAGCTAAAACAAAACTCAAGAGCTCTAGAGTACTGGTATCTGTGCAAGAGATTTGCAGCAAAGGAGCAGAGTCACAGGTGAAGTGGTCAATGACATTGGAATCACAGAAATCTAACTGCAAGCCCATGGTCAGTGGTGGAAAAATGACCAAGAAACCAGCCAGCCAAGAGATGATGATGAGCTGGTAACAGATCTTGTTACTCATGATGGTTGTGTAATGTAGAGGCTTGCAGATAGCCACGTAGCGATCATAGGACATAGAGGCCAGGAGGAAAAATTCTGTTGAGCCCAGGAAGATAAAGAAAAATAGTTGAGCTGCACAAGCATTGTAGGAAATGGACTTGTCCCCAGTTAGGATGCTGATCAAAAACCTAGGGTTACAGACAGAAGTAAATGAAATTTCTAGGAAGGAGAAATTCCTGAGGAAGAAATACATGGGGGTCTTCAGGTGGGAATCCAGGAGGGTAAGGGTGATGATAGTTAGATTTCCAGTAACACTCAGCACATAGGTGAGAAACAAAAAGAAGAAAATCACAACCTGTAGCTCTGGATCATCTGTTAGACCCAGGAGGATGAAGTCTGTTACTGATGTTCTATTTTTCATTTCCAAGGAGTGGTTTAAGGCAGATTTTACTGATAAAATGTATCTGGAAAACAATAAAGTATGAGTCATAAGGGAAGCAAAAATGTTTGCATATGTTTTTTGAAGTAATTTTTTTTTGCATTTTTGATATTAAGCACTGGGGACTTTGGTTGTGTGTGTGTGTTTCTCACTTTCTATTATTCAATCATACCTATATATATTTATTTTTAATATGACTGCTCTGTTTTACTCTGTCTCTACATTTACATTTATTATTGAGAAATAAATTTATTGGCCACAAATTGTCAAATGCTTCATTATTAACTAAAATATAAGGGGTACTGTGCCTTTATTACATTATCTTTTCTAGGATTAAACATTCTTATTTGATCATGCAACATGTGATCAACATAACTTTCTAAGGAAAGTTCTAAATAATTTTTTTTGAGAAGTAGCCACTACTAACTTCACTAGTATTTTTTTCTTGACATTCACACACACACACACACATACACACACACACACACACACACACACACACACACACACACAAATAACCTGGATAATTGATTCTAATTAATATTTTGAACTTTTAAACATGGTCTGTGTAAATAGTATCCCATTTTCTCCATTCCAAATACAATCTATTTCTAGATATTATTGGAAATTTTGGAACCTCTAACTTCATTCTTGATTTAAAAAACAATACATACCATTAATTAATGGTATATTTCATAATTGCTAAAATATTTTTAAAAATCTAATTAAGCATCAAAGAGTCTGGCCAGAAAATTTTAATGTTCTATATGAATAATTCACAAATAGCACTCGAACTTGAAATATATAAATGCTTTCCATAAATTAATTAGAACTATCTTGAACATTAAGACCATTAACATGTGATAGGTCTCCTAAAATAAAAATGTACAAGTATTAAGGAAGGTGTGGTGTGTTCTACATATTTCAGTCAGTTGCCAGAATTTATTACAATATATTCTTAAATATCAATTTATTAAGTTAACTACTAAATGTATGTGTACAATTTATTAAGTTAACTACTAAATGTATGTGTATGTTTTATATATATATATATATATATATATATATATATATATATATATATATATATCAGATATATATAAATAAGCACACCAGATCAAACATTATGAAATAAATATGATAGAATAAATAGTAGTTGAAACATAGATAAAAAAATCTTAAAATTACTTGCCTCTTATCAAATATTGATGGCAAATCTTAAGTGTTGAATACAAAATAATATTCTCAATTTGCTTAAATCAAAAGTCATGCAACTGTTCAAAATATATTTTGCTCTCTCCTTCCATAAAACTGCAAGTTCCCTCACAAAGTCTTTGATGCTTCATTTTGAAACACCCAGTAAAATATTTGATTTTTAGCTTTTAATCATCATTTAATACCTGGAGGCCTGACATATTCCATTCCACCCAGTAAAATATTTTATTTTTATCTTTTAATCGTCATTTAATACATGGAGGCCTGACATATTCCATCCACTACCTTAGGATCATATCTTTAGATGAAATTTCTCCATTATAAATGATAAAAATTCTAGAGTTGGTTTTGATATTTCTCAGAGGGCCAAATCCATTATTTTCCCCTAGGAATAAAGTAAAAATAGCACCTTCAGTGTACTTTGTTTTACATAAATTCAGAAAAAACTTGAGGCAAATAAATGCTTAATTACTTTTGCGGTATATAATAGGGCCCTAATCGATCTGTGTACTTGATCCATTTTAGTAATCATATTTTAATTGTGTGATTATGGTACCTATGTCCCAGGAGAAGTCTGAGGAAATTATCCAGCAAAATGTTAACTGGGTATTTGGGAAAGGGTGAATCCCAGGAAAAATAAACAAATATCTTCTGATGTTCACTGTCATACTTTGCAAGTATTATCCTTAATGTTGAGGAAAATCAGCTTAAAATATAAAAATAAAAAAAGTGAGAGGTCTATTAAGAAAAAAGTCCTGAAAAAAATAATCTATGGAACACTTTCAAAAAATTACCTGAGGTTATTGAGATATATTATAGCAGCTGAAATTTACAGAGAGTATTGCTCCTTTCATTAGTTAAGCTAAGTTATAAGTGTTCATCTAAAATTGGAAGTAACTTTTACATTTATTTTTATTTCCAAGAAGATCAACATAGTATTGTCTGCATCTCATATGCAGATCTAAGAAAGACTGAGGCAGAAATGATATTTGAACAAACACTAAGAAACTTCCCAATTTTGATGAAAGACATACATCGACAAACCAAAGAAGTTAAAGAGACTTCAGGTGGGATAAGCTCAAAAATAATTATATGAAGCCACATTATAAATTAATTTATTGAAAGACAAAAATAAAAAGAACACTTTTGGAGCAGCAGAGGAATTCAAAGCAATTCTTGGTAAGCCTATCACCTAATTTCTCACTAAAAACCATGAAGGCATCAGGCTTTCTTTTCTCCATCCTCTTACCAACACTTGTTATCTCTTTGTTCATGTCTTACTCATATAGTAATTTAAGCAAGATATAATGTAATATCTTACTGTGGTTTTTAATTGCATTTCCATGATGTTTGGTGATGATGAGAAACTTTTGGTCATTTGTATGTATTATTTGAAAAAAAAAATGTCTATTTAAGTCTTTGTCCTTAAAAAAAAAAAGGGGGAGTTTTTCTTTTCTATTGTGTTGTAGGAGTTTCTTAATATTTTGGATATTAGCTCCTTTTCACATATATGGTTTGTAAATAATTTTTCTTCCATTATTCACATTGCTTTTTCATACTACTGATTATATATTTTGCTGTTTATAAACTATAGCTTAATACAGTATCATTTGTTTTTGTTTTTATAGATATACTTTTGGTGTCATATAAAAAAAAATTTACAAGGCCAAGGTCTTTGTTTTCTTCTGGGAGTTTTAGGGTTTCAGATCTTATGTTTACATCCTTAATCCATTTCAAAATTTTTATAAGGTGTATAAATAAAGATACAATTTTATTCTTTTGCATGTATATATTTAGTTTTCCCATTTATTAAGGAGACTTTGTCTCCTTGTATATTATTTGTGACCTTAACTACGATTAGTTGACCATATTTGTGGTGGTTTTTCTCTATTTTGTTTGATTCTTCTATGTGTTTTTTTTTTTTAATTCCAGAACTATACTCTTTTGAAAGCTGTTGTTCCATAATATAGTCCTAAATTAAGTGATACCTAATTTTCTTCCTTCTCTTTGATTGGCTTGGCTATCTGAGTATTGATGGTCCCATACCTATTTGAGAATTTTTAAATTTTCTATATTAAAAAATGTCATTAGTATTTAGATGAGAATAGCATTAAATCTATAGTTCACTTGGATAGTATAGACATTTTACTAGTATGAATTCTTGTAATGGAAAAGAACAAAAAATTTTCCATCTGTTTGCAACTGCAATTGTTTTCATGAATATCCCATAGTTTTTTTTTTCTAATATTTTTTTAGTTGTTAATAGACCTTTATTTAATTTATTTATATAAGGTGCTGAGAATCAAACCTAGTGCATCACAAGTTCCAGGCAAGTGTGCTACCACTGAGCCACAATCCCAGCCCTCCCATAGTTTTATGAGATGGAAAAACTTATCTGGGAAGTATTCATAGCAAGCATAAGGGGAAAAAATGAGTATTTGTCTTCTCATTCTGAATATTTGCAAAGTTTGCTTCAGTTTTTTAAAGTTTTAGCATTGTCTAACTGTATCTGGAGCCAAAAAAATCTCTGAACCAATTCATACATGGGATGGAGTGGCATTTTTTTGAGGTCATTTCTGTGAATATTAACTTCACCTCTGAGAAAAATTTCAATTACTCATTTAATATGTATTTTCTTTAAGGTTTTGATATTTTTAGTGTCATAACTGTGTTAAATATTTTTTTTTAGTTTCCATTGAGGATTCATGGCACATAGTATACGTTTTCAGGTATTTTAAGTGTATTTCTTGTCTAGTCCATTTAAAAGATAACATCATACATTATATCTCAAAGTTTCTTTATAATTCGATATCTTTGTACTTTTTTTGTACTAGTGTCTTCTTAATACCATTGACTCATTATATTAAGATTTATATGTGTTTATATCTAACGGAGACTTTGATATATCATGAAGGGAATAATTTTTCCATCATTTTATAATTTACAAATATTCACAAGAATATAATTCTTTAAATGAAGTTTAGAATAAAATATTAATAAAACATTGTAAATATTTTGATTGCACAGGTCTTTGAACTATTTATATTTTCAATAGTTCACAGATAAAATATATATTCAGGTAATCTGATGCTACATGAATGTTTGCTTACTGATAATTTTTCCCCAAAAAAAATTTCAAAATTGTTTTAATTTCTTATTGAACCACTATAATTATATAATAAGGGCGTTAATTGTGACATATTTATACATACACATAATGTGATCAATTTTATTCCCCAGTACCTCCGTTCCTTTATCCCTCTCCGGATTTCCTCCCTTTATTCTATTTGTTTCCCTTTCATTTTCATAATATCCTCCGTCATTTTTTCATTTTTTTCTCCGGAGCTTCCACATATGAAAACAAACAAAAACAACACTTGATGAGTTTGTCTTATTTCACTTAACCTAATGCTCTCAAGTTCCATTCATTTTCCTACAAGTGACATGATTTCATTTTTTGTGGTTGAATAAAACACCATTGTGTACATTCTTTTTAAAAACTATTCACTAGTTTTAGTTATAGGTGAACACAATATCTTTATTTATTTTATCTTATGTGGTTCTGAGAACTGAATCCAGTACCTCACACATGCTAGGCAAGGGCTTTACCTCTGAGCCACAACCCCAGCGCCCCCCCACATATTCTTTATTCATTCATTAATTGATGGATATATAGGCTCTCTACATAACTTGGCTATTGTGAACTGGGCTGCTATAAGCCTTCATACATATATCTGTAATGGTCGATGTGAATTGTCAACTTGATTGGCTTAAGAGCTGTCAAGGAGTAAGAGGCTTATAAATGTGTCAATGAGGGTGTGTCTAGAAATGATTGGCATGTGGGCTAGCCAACCAAAATGGAGACCCTCCCTAAATGTGGGCAACATGATACAATAGGGTGAAGGCTTGGATGGAATAAAAGTTGGAAGAATAAGGAAACAGAGCAGATGCAAGCTCAATTCTTCTTGAACAGGTTCTTGATTGCTACTGTAATCATATGAGGATATCAGACTCTTGCTTCTACACTTTTCCAAAGCCGACTCTGCCAGTAATTCTCCAGGGAGTTTCCAGAAGCCTTTGGTCACAGACTAGGGTAGAATTGTTGATCCCTGTTGTTCTGAGGCTTCAGCCTCATGGACTGTACAGCTACTGGTTCTTCCAGCTCTCCAGCATGCAGACAGTCATTGTGGATTATCCAGCTTCTGGTCATTTAAGCCAACCTAGTAAATCCCCTTAGTTATGCTTCCTATTGATTCTGTTCCTCCAAAGAACCCTGACTAATACATTTCTCCACAGCAAGTGTACTAATTTACAATTCTACCAGCAGTGGAATAATAAGTGCCAGCACTTATTATTATTTGTATTTGTGATGATTGCCATTCCAACTGGCATGAGTTCATATCTCAGTGTAGCTTTGATTTGCTCCATGATTGCTAAGGCTGTTGAACATTTTTTTCATATATTTCTTACCATTTGTTTCTTCTTGTGGGAAATTTCTTATTTAGTTCATTTGGCCATGTGTTGACTGGGTTATTTTTATTTTAGTTTTTAATGTTAAGTTATTTGAATTTTTAAAATATATATTCTAGATATAATCCCGTCAGAAGAGTAGATGGCAAATATTTTGTGTAGGAGCTCCATGCTCTTATTTACTTTGCTGTGCATAAGCTTTTAAACTTGATGCCATCCCATTAGTTAATTATTGGTATTATCTCCTGAGCAGAGGAATCTTTACTGATTTTATGTCTGGTTGACCTGTCCTAGGGAAAGGTGTGTTAAAATATCTCAGTATTATTGTTTTGGCTTCTTTCTGAATTATTACATGGAATCATGTTTGTTTATGTAATTAGGTGCACTAATGTTTGGGGCATAAATATTTAATATCATTATATCTTCTTGGATTTTTCACTTTATAATGTGACTGTCTTTGTCTTTTATGATTAATTTTGGGTTTGATGCCTATTTTGTTAGATATGAGGAAAACTATTCCTGTTTTGTTTCTGCCTTTATTTATCTGGAATATCTCTATCTGTTTTAGAGAGCTTTTTCTCTACTCTGACCAAAAGACCTGAAGAAAAAAAAAAAAACAATTTAAGAGGGAAATTTATTTTGGGGCTCATGGTTTCAGGGTCTCAGTCCAAAGACAGCTGACTCCATTTCTTGAGGCTCAAGGGCAGAAGAATGTGGTGGAGGTAGCAGCTCAGGACATCACAGTAAGCAGAGAGAGAGAGACCTTTACTCAACAAGAACAAAATGTATACCCCAGTGACACACATTCTCCATTTTCTCTTGCCCCACCTACTGTTAGCACCAAGTTAACCCCTATCATGGTATTAATCCACTATTTGGATTAAGAGTCTCATAGCCCAATCATTTTACCTCTAAAGCTTCTTGCATTGCCTCACACATGACTTTTTGGGGACATTCCAATCCTTTCATTAAACTTTTTTAGAAAACTCATTTTCATTGCATTTGTCTGCTTCTAATGAATGGCCATTTAGCAAAGGCAAAGAGACTTTAAATTGAAATTCTTTCTGCCAGTTCTGGGAATAGTTTCTATTTAATGCTACTTCAACCAGAGAAAAAGCAGAGTATTCTCTCTTAGAACTGAGTGTTTTTTTGCAAGTTGAAGCTGCTAGCACAAACAGATTCTGTTCCACACTTGCAGGAATTTCACAGCCAGTACATTCAAAGCACAGTTATGGCACAATATTTAAAAAGTCCTAATAAGAAAATCCTTGTGCCTAGGAACAGAAATTTTAGCTTATGCTTATCTTGGAAGATTTTCAAGAAATCAAAACTTTATCTTTTCATTCTGAAGTACAACTTTATTGAATATGGAAATCTTGGTTTGTAGTTATTTTTGTTCAGGGCTTAAAACACATAATTCAATCCCTCCAAGATAAGGGAGAGAGAAATCAAATTCTCATTGAATTACTTCTAAATGTTACATGACATGTTTTTCTTGAGACTTTTGAAAATTATTTCTTTTGTTTCCCCTAAATGCTAGACAATTTTATTATACAATAAGTCATGGGGAAGTTCTTTTCTGATCTTCTCTATTTGGGGTTCTGAATGTCCTTGTATCTGGACAGCCATCTCATTCCCAAATACAAAAAAATTTCTGATATTAATGAAAAAGTTTATACTCAACCTTATCTTGTATCTCAGATCCTTCTTTGATTCCAATCATTCTTACATTTGATCTTTTAATGTTGTCTGTTGAGTTCTTGTATATTCAGTTCATGATTAACTTATTTTCTTAATACAGTCTAAATATTTAATGCCATACATTTTGTCTTCTAGTTCTAGGATTCTGTCTTCTAGTTGACCTACTCTATTGGAAAAACTTTCACCTGAATTTTAGTTGATTTATTCTGCCTTTTATCTCCAATATTTTAGTTTGGTTCTTTTGAAGTCAAAAGCATAATGATTTCTTTCATTTGTGAATGGCAGAGAGAAATAAAGAATAAGAAAAGTGGTGAGGGGTGAGAAAAGTTGAATAGAGAAAGTGAATTGAGAAGGAGGTAGGAGAGGTGAGAAAGGGGAGAAACTGAGTAATGAAATTGACCAAATTATGCTAAGTGCATGTATGAATATATCACAATCAATTCCAGTTTTACGAATCACTATTTTTCACCAGTTAAAAAAATAAAGACATATGTGGAGGCACATGCATCTAATTCTGTCGAATGGGGAGGCTGATGTAGAAGGAGCACAAGTTCAGTTAGCTTCAGCAATTTAGGGAGGGCTTAAGCAACTAAGTGAGACCTTGTCTCAAAATAAAAAATAAAAAAGGCCTGAGGATGTAGCTCAGTGTTAAAGTCCTCCTGGATTCAATAATCTGTATAAAAACAAACAAACAAACAAATAAACAAAAACAAAAATAAACATAAAAATAATAAAAACAATAAAAATAGAAGAAGGATCGATAAAGCAAAGGAAGGGGGTCAATACTAGGTACTAAAATGGAGCAATGGAAAAAATTATGTTACATGAATTTATAAATGTGTTACAATAAACTTCCCTATCATATATAATTATAATGTATTACTAAAACATAAAAATAATAAAATAAAAATAAAGCTATATGATAATGAGGAAAAATAAAGACAGGTGGGAAATTGTAGCAGTGTTCATATTGAAAATATTAGAGGTGTAAGGCAAATGCAAGTTTAATCAATACACTAGCATAATCTTTTTGTCCTTAATTTGGAAAAGAGAAGGTAAAGCCACAGTGTCGAGTTTTATAAATCTTGAGAGAAAGTTATTAACCAATGTGATAAATTTTAAAATGAATTAAACAAATGGAATTAAACTATATTTAAAAGTTTTTAAAATTAATTGAATAAGACAGACTTAATGGCAATAAATCTATAGGAAAAAGTAGATTGAAATATGACTTTATCAAACTGATATTGAATTGTAACATTTACTTCTCATAGATTGGAATTTGGTGAAAATCAAAAAAACATTCTGGGAAAATAAATTGAGTGTATAAAATTTGCAATGAAGATCATGGTATGTTGTATTATTATTATTTGTAAGTTGTATTCATAAAAATTATGTCTGAACATTTTTTGATAATAAACTAATTGTTAAACAGTTACCAGAGTATTATTGTTCTCTTTCCAAATGCTTTGAAAGAGCTAAAATTTCCTGTAGCTGAGTGTGAATATTTTAAATATTTTTAGTCCCCCAACTTCCTAAGTCTCCAAACACACCTCTGTTTTTTAAAATATTTAAACCAATTATTGATTGGGTTGTTTTTTGGTGTTATTTTTTAAAGATTTTTATATATCCTGGAGATTAGTGCTCTATCTGATGTGCGTGTGGCAAAAATTTGCTCTCCGAATGTAGGCTGTTTCTTCACCTCATTGATTGCTTCTTTCCATTGCATTTATTAATTCTTGATTTTATTTCTTGCACTTTAGGAGTCTTGTTAAGGAAGTCAGGGCCTAATCTGATGTGATGAAGATTGGGCCTACTTTTTCCTCTATTAGAGGAAGATATACAGTTGATCAACAAATATATGAAAAAAATGTTCAATATCTCTATTAATTACAGAAATGAAAATCAAAACTACTTTAAGATTTCATCTCATGCCAGTCAGAATGGCAGTTATCAAGGATACAAACAACAAAAAGTGTTAGCCTGGATGTTGGGGAAAAGGCACATTCATACATTGCTTGTATGACTGCAAATTGGTGCAATCAATCTGGAAAGCAGTATGGAGATTCCTTAGAAAACCTAGAGTGGAACAACCATTTAACCCAGTTATCCCGCTCTTCAATCTATACCCAAAGGACTTAAAAAAAAAAAAAAAAAACATACTCCAGGGACACAGCCACATCAATGTTTATAGCAGCACAGTTCACAATAGCTAAACTGTGGAGCCAACCTAGATGTCCTTCAGTGGATGATGGATTAAAAAAAAAAATGTGGCATATATACACAATGGAATTTTACTCAGCAATAAAAAAGAATAAAATCATGGCATTTACAGATAAATGGATGCAGTTGGAGAAGATAAAGCTAAGTGAAGTTAGCCTCTCCCCCAAAAACAAATGCCAAATGTTTTCTCCGGTATAAGGAGGCTGACTCACAGCGGGGTAGGGAGGGGGAACATGGGAGGAATAGATGAATTCTAGATAGGGTATAGGGGTGGGAGCAAAAGGGAGGGGGCAGGAGATTATCAAGGATGGTGGAAAGTGATAGACATCATTATCAAAAATACATGATGAAGACACAAATTGGGTATCAAAATACTTTACATACAAACAGAGATATGAAAAATTGTGGTATATTGTGATAATAAGAATTGCAATGCAATCTGCTGTTATTTTTTTTTTAAAAAAATCAATAAAAAATATACATTATAACAATAAAATATGGAATTCATGATGAAGCTATAACATCTATGTATTGATACCATAGGACCAATATTTATGATGCAAAAACAATAGAAGACAGAATGACAAATAGAAACATACAAGAAGACATTACCTCACACCCTCACAAGCAAAAAAATTGCTTACTTAAATAGTATTTTTTAAAAAAAAAAATGCACTTGGAAAAATAATTTTCAAAGTTGCTTGAAATAACATTTATTTTGCTTAGGTTATGAAGTTTCTTGGAAAGTTTTTCAAGGATTCTTAAACCAAAATTCTAGCATTAATGCCAGATATCATTTTCTCATTCTTATTTTTGTGACATTAAAACAATCTTAGGATTTTCAGCATGCATAAATGTAAAATGATAACTGTGGCAAAGGAGATCAAAGTGAGACAGCTGAAGAACAAAACATTCTGGAAAAAGAAGTTGATTTTGGAAGTGAATGGACAAATGGAAGAATGGTGTATGTGTTGCATACATAAAAATGCAGCTTCCATAAGAAATGGAGACAACAATCATGTGTGAGGAGCAAGTGGAAAAGGCCTTTTTCCTTTGCTCAGCAGAGGAGATTCTCAGAATTGTCTTAATGATGAACACATAGGACAGAATCACTAACGTTAAGGTTACAATGAGAGTTAATATTGCCAGGGAAAAATCCTAAGAGCTCTAGAAAGGATGTGTCTGTGCAGAAGATAAGGAGCACAGGAGAGGAGTCACAGGTGAAGTGGTCAATGATGTTGGAGTCACAGAAATCCAGTTGTAGTCCCATGATCACAGGTGGAAAGATGGTGAGAAAGCCAGTCAGCCAAGAACCAAGGACAAGCAGGGTGCAAATCCTGCTGTTCATTATTGTTGTGTAGTGCAGTGGCTTGCAGATAGGCACATAACATAGGACATGGCAGTTAAAAGGAAAAATTTTGTTGAGCCAAGCAATATGAGGAAAAACACCTGGGCCATGAAAGAATTATGGGAAATGGTCTTATCTCCTGTTATGATGCTGACCAGGTATCTAGGAATAGAAACTGTGGTGAATGAGATTTCTACGAAAGAGAAATTCCTAAGGAAGACATATATGGGTGTTTTTAGGTGCAAGCCTACCAGAATGAGGGTGATAATTGTTAAGTTTCCGGTAATGCGTAGTATGTAGGTGAAAAACAGAAATAGAAAAATTAAAATATTGAGCTTTGGGTCATATGTTAATCCCAGAAGAATGAACTCAGTTGCAGATGTATGATTTTTTATTCCCTTTTGTTCACTCCTTCCAGGTCTAAAAATAAAAATAAGAAACAATTCTTTAATAAGTTTAAGACTGCCTTTTTGTTACATGTCCTAAGTTAAGAAACATAAAAGGCCTATAAATAAGGAATAAATTGACAAGCAAGATATTACTGGGGTAGTAGCTCAGTATTAGAGCACTTGCCTTGCACATGTGAGGCACTGAGTTTGATCCTCAGCACTACATAAAAATAAGTAAACAAAGGTATTGTGTCCATCTACAAGCAAACAAACAAAAATTAAACAAACAACCAAAATTGTACTTTTTGGAAAATGTACATTAACCATAACAAAATAATCTGTCTGTTATCTTCCATATGCATCCCCAGTCATTTAATATAAAGTTAGTCTCTTGATAGCTTTAATAAATATATCTGCATAAGAAAATTATGCTTTTAAAATATGCCCTACTTTCCTTTAAATATCTGATTATATGTGTGTAAAAACTAAGCAGAAAATTTTAAAATATAAAATATTTGTTGTTCAAATTTTTTCCAATGAACAGATGTTCTGAATTTCTGAACATGAAACTGTTAAAGAACACCTGTTCAGGGAGACTTGTGGAGGAGGCACACAAAGGACAGACACAGACACACAGGGAAGGTGCAGACAGGCAGAAGGATGGTGGAAAAAAAGGGGTTCCTGCCCCTCTCTACCATCATCTTTAATAACCCAAAAAGTTACATATTACCCACCACCAATGACTACACTTTAGCCAGTATTCCTTTTAATCCTGAAGTCTAGCTAACTGAGATAAGGTCCAGGTTAATGCAAACACAGAGCCTCTGTCCTTCAAAAGATATCAGTATGGAAACCAGGTAGTTCATGTGCATAGTTATCTTAATAACCTCAGCAGGGAAAAGCTGGGGGTTCCAATCATGGAAATCAGGGTGCCAGTTACCCCCAGGAGTTTGCTCACCAGGGGTAACTGTCTATTTCCACAGTCAGAATATCTACATGAAACATTTTGAAGTGTTTCTTAATTTTCCATGTTACTCAGTATCACCATTATTGGTATAGAGAATTAATAATTTCACAAGTGAATCAGAACTATAAAATATTATTTACAAAATTCTAAAGAAGCAAATTCAGAATTTTCCAATGTATTAAACTTATTTCTTTTTGAATTCAATAATAATTTATCACTGTATAGATCAGTTTCTGAGGGCCAAAGTTTAGTTATGTATGTTATACAATGATTAGAAAGGAGAAAAAAAATAAATGAAGCCAGAAATAAAAAAAAAAAATGCATTTATATTGAGATAATCCTACATGGTAGCAGTTGGATGCTGAAAGTCAAATGCTAAGTTACTTTTCTTTGAGTGACAATGTTTGTTGTTTTTCTTTCAGATCTTTGCATGCACTTGTCAACCTGTGGCTACCTCTGATTTTCTTGCATAATGACAAACTTCTGTTGATGGAATCTGGGTTTATAATCTTTACTATATACAGTGAACATTCTGTAGGAATGACTCCATTAAAAAAACATATTGCTGGACTGGGGATGTGGCTCAAACAGTAGCACGCTTGCCTGGCATGCGTGCGGCCCAGGTTGGATCCTCAGCACCATATACAAACAAAGATGCTATGTCTGCCAAAAACTAAAATAAATAAATAAATAAATAAATATTTAAAAATTCTCCCTCTCTCTCTCTCTCTCTCTCTCTCTCTCTCTCTCTTTAAAAAAAAAAAAAAAAAAAAAAAAAAACATTGCTTGCTGAGAGCCATTAGCCAAGTAGGTATGACAATTTCCTTGCCAGTGTACCCCATGTTGCTTAGAGGAAGGACTCGTGGAAATGGACTTGCCCAGGTCATCTGCAGTGACATTGCATGTAAGGTGACCTTGCTCAAGGACCAGGGTGGATCCGGGTTTAGGGCGGATCAGGGTTTAGGGCTCTCCTTGGGTTTAGGGCGGTTCCAGGTTTAAGGTGTACCCTGCTGGGAATAGGGCGTATCCTGTTGCCTCAGGCGTGCCCACTCCTGTAGTTCCCATTGAGTTCTCGTGGGATTCAGAGAGTATTTTGGGATTTTCCCCCAGAACGTGTTTGCCTCAGAACGTGTTTGTAGAGTGTCGGTGTGAGTTCGGGAATAAAGAATTGCTGTTTGAATCTACAAAGCTGTGAGTGGCTCATGATTTTGTGCCCAGCCAGACTGCGGCAATTGCTGGCTGGTTCAATACTCAGCACCATATAAAAATAAATAAATGAAAATATTGTGTCCATCTATAACTAAAACAAAACAAAACAAAAAACAGATTTCTGACATCATAGAGTCCCTGACGGGATGGGGACATGCCCTCAAATACTCAGAGAAGGTCCTACAACCAGACCTAGACAAAGTATCTAAGAAGTTCTGCTGCTTAAGGTCTGAGAAAGAGTTGGTGACTTGAGGAGAAATTTGGTATTCTGGTCAGTGGTAGAAGCTCTAAGTGCAGTCCCAAGTAGTCAATTCATGTTATAGCCCCAACGTCTGAAATTTAAGTAGTATTGCAAAGTTGTCATTGAGTAGAAGTGTCTCTAGTACTAACTTATTATTTAGAAATAAAAGTATGAGCTGTGGATTTGGAGATGGCAGTAGAAAAATCGACGCTTTAGAACTGGTTACAGGGAAGGATTGTGAAGCCAGAGATCATGCTCTTATGGAGTTTGAAAAGCTATTGGAAAGAAAAAAGGACAGAGGAAAGGGAAAAAAGAAAGGAAAGGAAAAAGGGATAGGGAAAAGGAAAGAGAGAGAAAGACATGGGGGTGAGAAAGCAAGAAAGAAAAAAAAGTTGGAATTTTTTCAGTATTTTGGGGAAATACAGAGAAATAGAGGTGATAAAGGTGTATATTTTGCTTGTGAATCAACTGAAAATGATTTCTAATCAAGAGAGGGCTCATTTCATGAATAAGAATCAAGGAGCAATATTTATGGAAAAGAGGTGAGCTACATGGTATATGAAATAAAATTGTTGAGATGATTAATAGTAAAGGATTATCCTAGGTTGTATGATCCAAGACCAAGTATTTGGCATCTTGTTTGCCAGACTTTCTTTAAAAAGAACAGTGTCCTGACCCTAGGTGTTAGGAAACCTGAAATACATTTTACTTGGCTCTCAATAAGAATTGTTTAAAGAAAGATGGGCTGTATTTTTTTAATTACTTTGTTCACCTTCCAGTTATAAAACTTGGTTTTGTAAATATTCTTTCTTAAACAATCTAATTTTATTTGCTTTTTTCCTGCCTCCAAACAGACACAGGGGATTCTTTTGGGAGAGCATAATTAAACTGTCTCTGGAGAGCATTGTACTAAGGAGAGCACCCTAAATAAAAGCTGAATAATTTTAATTAGGCACTTTTAGAAATTATGTTTTTTCCCCAACATTAAGTAACATAAAAATGAACAACGCTTTTGCTAGCAACAACAGGGAAGAAATGATAGTCTTGACTTACTGTGGACTTCATACTGTTAATATTATTTTCTTTCAACCTGAAACAAATGTCTCCCAAAATAATATATCCTACTTCATGGGAACATGTAAAAAAGCAGAAAATAGAGCAGAGACCATAGAATATTGTGCTGGTTATCATTTGGTTGCTCTGACCAAAATACCTAACAAGAATAATTAGAGGGTAGAATATTTATTTTGGATGACTGTTTCATAAGTTCAGACCATGGTTGGTTGATTTAATTGCAGTGGGTCTGAGGTGATATGGAGCATCATGGTAGGGGGTGTGGTGGGAAAGAGCTGCTGATCTCATGGCAAACATGAAGGAGATATCTCTCTCTCTCTCTCTCTCTCTCTCTCTCTCTCTCTCTCTCTCTCTCTCTCTCTCTCTCTCTCCAGGAACTGAGGACAAAATATAAACTCCAAAGTCATGCCTCCATTGATCTACTTTCTTCAACCACACCCCTCCCACTTATATAGTAAGCACCCAGTTAATACATTAAAATTAAGATGGCCTAATTTGTTCATTACTGTCATAAACTAATCATCTTTACCTCTGAATGTTTCTTTATTAATTCAGGAGCTTTTGGAGGATACCCCATATCCAAACCATAATACATACTAACTGTGCCATTTAGATTATTACTTGTTGACAGAAAGAATTTGAGTATGTATTTTAGGCAAGATAAAGTTAGTAGATGATCATATCAGCAAGATACAATGAAAATTGAGGGTAAATATAAACATAAAACTCATGAAATATGTATCTGAAAAACTTCTCGTATATTGTTTATTTCTATACTCCATGTTTGTGTAAATAATGTGAAATACACTCTACCATTATATGTATCTAAAAAGAACAAATAAAAAATATTGTTCCTTTCACATTAGAAACCAATTAAGCAACATAAAAAATAGTTCATGACATACTTTCTTTTTCTATGTGTGATTTTTCTATTGGACAATTTCAGGCCTGGTTCAATGTTTCAGCTATGGAATTCTTTGAATACAGTATGTTTTATATGTACGCTGAATTTGAATTGTTTTTGTCCTTAGAATTGTGTTCTATATACCTGGATGTGCTATGACAGATGAATCTATGGAACCTGGGGAGAAGTATTGGTGAATTAGGTTGATTATCTTTTTTTTAAGAGAATGTTCAATTAAGGACAGTGTTTTTCTAACCAAAAAAAAAATTTAAAAATTCATCTTTTCCCTTTCTTATGTTTTGTTGTTGTTGTTGTTCTTTTTAGTTATACATAACATGAGGATGCATTTTGGCATGTAGGAAAGCATGGAATATAATTTGCTCTAATTCATTCCCAAATATTTCCCCATTCCCTCTTCTCCTCCCTCCCCTCGTTTTTTTTTTTTTTTTTTTTTTACCATTTTTTGATAGATTTTCTTTTAAATTATTGTCTTGTGGATATACATAATGGTGAGATTCACTCTGGTACATTCACATATGTACATAGGAAAGATACACCAGATTTGTTCTACTGTTATTTCCACAACCTGTTCTTTCTCTCTCTCCCTCAATTCCCTTCTTGTACTTGATTGATCTTTATTCTATTGAGATGGAAGCCCTTATTTACTTTGTTTTTTTCTTTTGTCCTTTTGTTTTGGCCTGGCTTCCAGCTATCAGAGAAAACATTGGACCTTTGACTTTCTGGGTCTGGCTTATTTCACTTAGCATGATTGTCTCCAGATAGCTCCCACTTCAGCAAATGCCGTTATTTCCTTTTTCTTAATAGCTGAGTAATACTCCATTTGTGTTTGCTTACTACATTTTCTTTACCCATTCATCTGTTGAAGGACACCCAGATTGGTTCTACAGCTTGTCTATTGTTAATTGTGGGGCTATAATTTGGCTGCATTTTAATACAACCCTAATTTAGATTAGTTTTTTGATATAAAATAACTTCTGTAGCATTATACAGGGCAGAAATAGGAAAGGTAGAAAGATAGGCACATGAGAGAGAAAAAGAAAAAATAAAGAAAAGTTGAAAGAAATAATATACATCAAGTTAAATAGAAGAAAATTATGGATGGTTTAGGATTTATTTTATTTTATTTTTATTTTTTATTAGTTGCTCATAACAATATAATGATCTTGACATATCATACATTTGATTCAAATAGGGTATGAATTCTCATTTTTCCAAGTGTACTGTTTGCAAAATCACATATTGCTGTATGTATATACTGCCACGTATATACATACAACAATACTAGTGAAGTTAGCCAATCTCTAAAAAACAAATGTCGAATGTCTTCTCTGATATAAGGGAGGTGACTCAAAATAGAGTTGTGTTGGGATTTGATGCAGTAGTAGATAATGTTAGAGGGAGACTAGGAGTAAGAGGAGCAAGTATAAACCAGAGGTGGGAAAACACAGACTCATTCCAATCAATGCTTTAAATGTATAGAAGAAATACATTGAAACATGTTGAGGGAACAGCGTCACCTATTAGTGTAATGACTAACAATCCAGATAAAGAATAATATATATTGATATATATGATTAAGTTGATGTTAGTGTTATTTATAATAAACATGGCAAATTGAAGAAAATTCTCTTTGAATCTTGGTTTGGATTTTATTAGGATTTGGAACCTTCAGAAGATGTCCATCATTCTTGGCTTTGGACCCCTCCAGAGAAGCTGTCATTGGAGCCACTACCTAAGTTGCTGTGGATCTCCTACCACCTGGTTTTGGTTTGTCAGCTCAGGTGCCTGTGACTGCCTGACATGCCTGTGCCATGTTGTGTGTGTTGATCATTTTTCTTGTGTGTAGAAGTTCAGGATGCTGGGCTCTGGACTAGGGCTGTGATTGCCAAAAACCACCTTGTACTTGCTCTCCTCTTCAGGATCATTTTCAAGGTTGTAAAAGGCCTGTTGGCTGTGTACAAGCACAGGTCCCATGGTTGTAGATTCTTTGTGGTTCAAAAGCATTTCCCCTGGCTGTCACAGATCACTGGGGTACTGTCCTTATCACTAAGTAAAGAGACTCATCTGGTTTACCTGGGTTCTAGCTTCCAGTGCCCAAGATGTGAATGGCAGGCTCCACTTCCCCCTGCAGACTATGACTGAGGTAACATCCAGTAGGTGTTCAGACAGTGCCTAAACATTCGCCGTCTCTGGCCATGAGTCAGTTTGTGCACCATTGCTCTTCACTGCATTGAATTCTGGCAACTTTCTACCTTGATTAACTTCCTAGTGCCTAATATCACAATTCAGGCACCTTTACCTTAAGCTTCCTGGGGTTCAGGCAACTTTTCCTCATGGTCTTCTGCTGATTGCTGCCATGGTCCAAGGACTGCCCTCTATGCCTGGATTTCCAGGCAGCTTCCTTCTAGGATAGGTCTCATGCAGGCTGCAGCTGCAATCAGAGCAATAGTCCCTTCTTAGGACTTAGGCAACTTCCTGGTCAGGCCTCCTGTGTAATGATGAGCTTGTGTAATGATCCTGACAGTTTCTCTTTCCTCTGCTTTGTGTTCAAGGTGCCTTCTTGCTTTGATATGAGCTCTCACTTTCTGCACAGAGAATTGTGTGTGTCCACTCCATCTCTGCCACAGTTCCTGAGGAGAATGTGTGGAACACTGGAACAGGCTTACACTTCCCAGGTTGGATCCCCTCTACCCCACTCCCCTTGTTCCTGGTGAGAGGGAGTGAGTGGGTTCAGGCATTTTCAGGTAGTAGTGATTCCTCAACAAGTTCTTTCTAAACAGATTCTTAAGAGACCCACATGCAGATACCTCTGGTTTAGTTTATTGCTTACTGGAGGTGGCAAGATGCTGTGTTGATTTAAAGGGTGTTTGTTCAGCTGTGGGCTCCACAAAAAAGGCTGCAGAGCCCAACTCAGCTTTCTCTTCAAGATTTGGCCAAAATGCTTGATCTGAGCCAGGGGTGATGTTGCATTCCTGTAATCCCAGTGACTTGGGATACTTAGGCAGAGGATCCCATGTTCTTAGACAACCTCTGCAATGTAAAAGGCCGTAAGCAACTTAGTGAGACCCTATGTCAAAATAAAAGGGTAATGTGGATGGGGCTCCTCCTGTCTTGCTTATTTTGATCTATTTATGTTCCCCAGCTGTTGTTAAAGGGGTGAGTTTTTGTGCTTTTCTGCTCTTTCTCTGTCTGCTGCCCTTTTCTTGCCCCATTCTGTCCTGAGTTAAAGAACTAAATTTATTTTCTTCTCCAGTAACTAATTTTCAAGTCTTTCCAGGTCTCAGATTTGTAATACTGGGTCTTAGGGCATTTATTCTGCAACCATCTCTCAGATCAGCTGTTCCTTCACTGCCTCCTTCCTGTGTTGTTGGGAATGGGGAATGGCTGCCTAGCTCTGCTCTCCCATCTTCTAATCCTCCTCTTCCCTCTTTTCCTAATATTCTTAAATGTTACATTCAGTATGTTTCAGGCATTTTTTAAAATTTTTATTTTTTTTACATTCTACACTGGACATTAAGAAAGTATTTTCTTTCTGAGATGTGGCAAAAATATTTAAGGTAGGATTCAAGATCATCATGTTCATGCCTTTCATAGTCTGTTTTTCACCAATGTTATGGCTGTGCCTTTCTTCTATCCAACACAATATGGTAAAGATGATGAGCTGTCACTATTGTGATTATGTTATCTAAAACTCTTGCCAGCTTAGTTGCTCTCCAATCTTCCCATTGCTGTCTCTGAAGAAACAATTTTCAAGAATTCCAAAGCCATGATAAAAGTGATGGTGGCAATAAACTGAGTAATCTTGGAAGTGGATCTATGATTCCTAGTTGAGCCTCAGGATAAGGACCCAGCCCACAAGGTGACTTGGTAACTATATTGTAGAACACCCCGGTTCTTTACTCACAAACACTAGATTTACATGTGTGTCCTTATGCAGCAATTAGTAACACAGCATTGAAAACTAATACACAAAATACCTGACTCTGCTTCAGAAGTGAAAGCTTTTTAAGGAAGTGTTGAGATTCTGCATGATTTCTAATATATTTCCTTTGGGCTCATCTTTCCCATTGTTTTTCTTTTAAAATTTATTTTGCATTCATATATTATAGTTTTATATAATTGTGTGGTTCATTTTGACATACTCATAAATTAAGATAGTTTGTGTGCGTGTGTGTGTGTGTGTGTGTGTGTGTTTTATTCTCAATCCCCAATACTACCCCCTTCACTCCCCATCGCCATCTGGTCTTATTATTGGGCTGGGACTTTCCATTCAAGTGGGAGAGAAAGACAAGAGGGAAAGGAAAACAAATGAGAAATGTACTGAGATAGTCTTCTGGGTTCTGGGGATGTCAAGAATAGAATAAAAGTTGCAAAAGTGGATGTAGATCACTTATCCTCTCTGCAAACAATCTTGAGGTGGCAAGATGCTGTGTTGATTTAAAGGGTGTTTGTTCAGCTGTGGACCCCACAAAAAAGGCTGCAGAGCCCCACTCAGCTTTCTCTTCAAGATTTGGCCAAAATGCTTGATCTGAGCCAGGGGTGATGTTGCATTCCTGTAATCCCAGTGACTTGGGATACTTAGGCAGAGGATCCCATGTTCTTAGACAACCTCTGCAATGTAAAAGGCCGTAAGCAACTTAGTGAGACCCTATGTCAAAATAAAAGGGTAATGTGGATGGGGCTCCTCCTGTCTTGCTTATTTTGATCTATTTATGTTCCCCAGCTGTTGTTAAAGGGGTGAGTTTTTGTGCTTTTCTGCTCTTTCTCTGTCTGCTGCCCTTTTCTTGCCCCATTCTGTCCTGAGTTAAAGAATTAAAGTCCACACCATCAGATGCACATGAATTTAACAATTTTAAGTACAGGATTACAAATGGTCATGATGTGGAAACAAATCTGAACTGGGGACCTGAACTGCACTCCTGTGGAGACAGTGAAAACTGGGACAAGGATCCATGTTAAAAGGGACAATCTTGAGCTCTTTCTGAAATCTGCACCCTTTCCCAGAACTCAAAAAGGGAATTCCCTATTTCCTCTGCGTAGCCAGACTCCAGGTGGCCTTGTAGGTTGTTACTCAGAATCACCCCACCTCTGCAACTCTTTTATTTTTCTAAAAGTCTATTATTTTCTGTGCTTCTGCTGAGTTGGAATGCAGCTCTGCTCTCCTGTCCCCTTGTGGAGCTGCAAAACTGTTGATCTGTTCAAAGGCAGAGCATCCAATCTCATCTGCCTGCCACTCACCCACCACCATCCTCCATAATCGCATATGTTCTTAAATACAGAATAATGCAAAATCCATAAGGAATGAATGTCATAATCATATGAAAATAACAAGAGAAAAAGGCATTTTTACTTTGCAGGACAGAGGGAATCTTTATATATCCCAAGATGTGTGTGTAGGAAAGAATCAACAATATTAAAATCTCATGAACTTTAGAAATTTTGTGGCAGGCAAGTAATCAGCATAAAAGGAAAAGAGTCACAGGTGGAGTGCTCAGTAGTGTTGGAGTCACAGAGATTCATTTGGAGGCCCCAGATCACTGAAAGAAAAATAATAAACCAGCTAGCCATGTGTTGGTTACAAGACAGTTGCAGACTTTGTTGTTCATGAAAGGTGTGTCATGCTGAGGTTTGCAGATAGCCACACAGTAATTATAGGGCATGACAGACAAAAGAAAAAAGTCTGTTGCATGAAAAAGCATTAAATAAATACCAAATAAGGCTGGCATGGAAGCCCATGCCTATAAGCCCAGAAGCTTAGGAGGTTGAGGCAGGAGGATTGTGAGTTTATAGCCAGCCTCAGAAATATATTGAGGCCCCAAGCAACCCAATAAGACCCTGTCTCTAAATAAACTGTATAAAGGGTCTGGGCATGTGGGCATGTGGCTCAGTGGTTAAGCACCAGAGGGTTCAATTCCGGTTACCAAAAAAAAAAAAAAAAATACTGATCATAACAAACAAAAAAAATCGTGCCGGGCAAGAATTTAGGAAATGATTGTGTCCTCTGTAAATAGACACAGGAGATTCTTGTTGGAGAGCAGAATTAAAATGTCTCTGGAGAGCATGGTATTGATGAGAGCACCTTAAAGAAAAGCTGAGAAATTTTAATTTGGATTCTTTTAGAAATTATGGTTTTTTTCAACATTGCACATCAGAGAAATGTATGATGCCATCAGGATTACACAGGCTGTTGCTAGCAAGTTTATCATGGCTTTGGAATTCCTGAAAGCCTGTTTCTCCAGAGACAGCAATGGAAAGATGCTGGAGAGCAACTAAGCTGAAAGACTCTTGCATAATACAACATAATGATAAGAGGGGCAAAAAATCAGCTTTCTCACATTAGAAGCAAGCCTGTCTTTCACTGGTGGGGAAGTGATTATAACAAGAGAGAGGACATGACAGTCTTGAATACTTTGGACTTTCTATTGTCAATCTCATTTCAACCTGAATGAAATGTCTGCCAAACTCATGTAACTCCAGGGAATGGGAAATGTAACAAAACTGAAAGAACAAGAAGAGAGGCCACAGGATGTTATATTTGCAATCCAAATGTTTTGTTCATTTATAAAAACATGTTGAGTGCCTATTTTAGGCAGAAGAAAGTAGATAGTCACATCAGCAAGATACAATGACACTTGACATTCGGCATTTGATTTTTTGGGATTGGCTAATTTCGCTTAGCATAATCTGCTTTAATGCCATCCATATCCCTGCAAATGCCATGATCTTATTATTTTTTTGTGCTGAATTGCCAAATGTCTTCTCTGATATAAGGGGGATGACTCAAAATGGGATAAGGAGGAAGAACATGGGAAGAAGATTACTTCTAGATAAGGAAGAGGAGTGGGAGGGAAAGGGAGGGAGAAAGGGAATTGCATGGATGGTGAAAGGAGACCCTCATTGTTGTACAAAATACATGTATGAAGATGTGAATTTGATGTCACATATCTTTTATACAGAGATATGATAAATTGTGGTATAAAGGCATATTAAGAATTGTAATGCAAATAATAATAATAATAATGAGACCTCATGTAAAAAAATAAATAAGTAAAAATTTAAAAAAAAGATACAATGACACTTGAGAGTATAATATAAACATAAATCTCATTAAATTGGCAAGTAAAAAACCCTCCTCAAGTGTTGTTTGTTTTGTTTTTCCACAGTAAAAATAAAGCAAGCAAAGTTGTTGGGCTTGCTGTGACCTTCACAGCTGAATCTTAGGAACCAGGGAGAAGTGAAGGGGGGTTAAGAAAGACAAACACTTATAGCTGAGACCAGGTGGGACATTGTCCTCTGATGGAGGAACAATGGCATAGAGCCAGTCCAGCACATTTATTATATGTTTTTATTATCAATAGGTTATTTGTGGGAAGGATTCTGAAAAGCAGACAGGACTGCAGGTCGAAGCACTTGTGAGACATTGTGGTTATTATCTTATTGTGCTCAAAATTCTCTATCCCCAGGAGCTGGTGTCTGAGCTTAAGGTGAAGACTGATATAGTTCTGTGTCTTTGCACAAAGCCTTCTCAGGAAGAGCATCACCATATCAATGAGCAATCTTGTTCTTCCACTTTGCACAGAAAGTTCCCAGTGCAAGTTCCTCTTGCCACAGGCAAGAGGCAGAGACCATGATACAAGTCACTGTTCTCTAAAGTGCTCCTGTTATTGTCTTTGTCAGATTACTTCTATTGGACAATTTGGGGTCTGTTACATTGTTTCAACTACAAATTGTTTGATAGAGTATATTTGGCACATATGCCGAATTGGATTTACTTTTGTTCTTCAAATTGTTTTTGTATCTACTTAGATTTGCTATGGCAGAAAAATCTATGGGAATTGAGGAGAAATATTGGTGACATAGGTTGATCATCTTATTTTAAGAGAAACTTCAGTGAAGGACAGAATTTTATTTTTTAACCAAAAAAGAAAAAAAAAAGTGCTCCTTCCTTTGTTTTCTAATATTTTGTCAATGTTTGGTGCAAGATGTTTCAGAACTTTTTTTTTTTCTTTACATTCTCCACATTCATACCAGGCTTGTAGGAAAATATTTGCTTTTGAAGATGTGGCAAGTGGGATTTAATGAAGGCTCCATGATGGGCAAGCCTTGGGATCAGACCCTTTTATAATCACTTCCCCACCAGTGAAAGACAGGCTTGCTTCTAATGTGAGAAAGCTGATTTTTTGCCCCTCTTATCATTATGTTGTATTATGCAAGAGTCTTTCAGCTTAGTTGCTCTCCAGCATCTTTCCATTGCTGTCTCTGGAGAAACAGGCTTTCAGGAATTCCAAAGCCATGATAAACTTGCTAGCAACAGCCTGTGTAATCCTGAAATGAACTCATGATCCCCAGCTGAGGCTCAGGAAGGGACCCAGCCCACAGGATGCCTTGGTGAAAGTATTGTAGAATATTCAGGTTTTCCACTCAGATTTTGTGAGACTTCATTTGTGTGTCCTTTGAAAATGCTTAATTTGTAAAACTTAGTTATAAGACATCAGAAACTACTACAAAAGGGGCCAGACTGTGCCATCAAAGTGAAAGCTTTGTAAGGAAGAACATTAATCTATTAAGCCTGACATCTATTTCTTTTGGATTCTTTTGTACCTGGCAATATAGTGCACCAGATTTTTATTTTTTCACTTAATGGGATCATTTTCCTTCTGAGGTAGCTTATCAGTTTGCATTTATTTTTTGTGTTTTACACTTTTCTCATCTAAGACTCAAACTAACTTTACTCCACAAAATTTTTACTTTACGTCTTATTTTGCTGTGGGCTTGGAGACAAATTTTCTATTCTTCTATTTGTACTAACGCCGTAAATTATGAGTAATCCTATTTATGCTTCTTATTAATATATTTTTCTTTACATGTGTGAAAATATTTGTATCTAGAGAAACACAATATTCTTAAAGGAAACTAGCCAGTGCAAAACCTTTTTACCCTTTGTCTCTTCAGCTAGAAAAACAGGAGGAAAAATAATTCAGTTATAAAATTCATGGTGGGCAGCATAGACTCCTCCTGTGATCTTATGCCAAAAAAACACACAAGCCTAAAGAAAATTTTATCTATATAAAACCCTCCGACAAGAAAATGGAAAAACATACCCTTTCCCAGTACGAAATTGCGTCTCTTGAACCATCAAATGCATGCTCCATTTCTTCAGTAAAGGGAAAATCAGATTGTAATAACTTTTATTCTTTGGGTAATATTCTTTCCTCTTATACTTTGATAAAATTCTTTTTTAATATCTTATAAATGTTTAAGTTCTAAAGGTCACGACCACAACTTATCTTTTTATAAAATAGTTGGAAATGTAGAAAATATAGAGGAGTAACAGCAAGAAACACAGTAATATTTACTATTGAGCTACTTTTCAGCAATTATTTATAAAAGCATCATAGGAATATTCTTGAGAAGTTTTTTTTCTCTTCTTTTTTTATTTCTTTTATTCCTTCTTCTTCCTTTTCAAAAGTTTATTGTACCATCTGGATAGAACCCAAGGTCTCATGCAGGATGCCTGGGTGTCCTATCACTGGGCTATATCCCCAGCCTTGGGGGTTTTCCAGGGTGTTATGATTTAGATATGAGGTGTACCCTAAAAGCTTATGTGGGAGATAATGCAAGAAAGTTTAGAGGTGACATTACTGGGTCATGAGAGGTTCAGCCTAATCAGTGCATTAATCCCTGATGGACATGAGCTGGGTGATAACTGCAGGCAGGTGGGTGTGCCTGGAGGAGATGGGTCACTGGGAGTGTGACATTGGGTATACATTTCCATAATGAGGGGGTCTCTTTCTCTCTCTTGCTTCCTGATCCCATTCAAATAAGAGCACCAATTTCATCTAGCAGCAACTCTGAACTCCTGTGTTCTGAAAATTTACCTCTTTCCACAGAATCCACAATCCAATAGACTGAGGCAAAGCATCAGTGCCATTTATGATCATCTTCAGGGTTCATGCATGTGTACCTCCTTTTCTCTAACTTATCCATGAGGAGACATTTATTATCTCTGAATGGCCCCCATGTTCATTTTCTTCTTCCTTCTCTCTTCTTTCTTTTCATGGAATAATAAATCCCCTGTGTAAAGTTTGTCCTAGTGATATTTCTCTTTTCCTTCTAGCCCAGAACTGATGAAAAAATATAGGTGAATGTAAGAAATGACTACCATATATAGCCTTACTACATCATCATTCCATTGGCTACACTACCTCCTTTGGCCTTGATCCAGACTTAAACTGAGTCTGTTTACTTATTAGCTAAAGGGCTACACAAACACATATTGAGGAGCTTCATTTCAGCTGGCTTTATTGAAGAAAAAGCTGAGTAAACTGAGTATAGTTTTTGCTTGAGGTTCATTGAGATTTGATGTGTTGAGTTGACACATTTTATCTTATTTTTAATTAATTAATTATTATTTTTGTTTTAATGAGATGGGATCTTGTTATTTAGCCAAGCCTGACCTTGAACTTCTGATCCTCGTGCTTTAACCGCCTGAGTATCCTGGGTTGATATATTTTAATCGGCAAAGAAAATCTTTGCAGTTATTGTTTGGAATATTGCTATTGGATTAATGCAATACCAGTTCACATATATATTTGAACATTTTGCTCCTCATGAAATACTATATTTCACATATTTTGTCATCTGTTCTACAAATCATATGACCTACTATTTCCATTTTCCCTAAAATATCTTTTAGTCCATACTAATCATAATGAATTTTCTTCTTTATTATCAAACCCTATAAAGTATTTTATTCTTCTGTACTATCAAAACACCTGTGAAGAACATATATTAATACGAGAAAGGTAAAAATTTTTCTTGTTAGTTTAATATTAAATTTTGAACATTTTATAAAATATAATGTATCAACTATGAAGGAGATACATAATATTTCCTCCTACTATACTATATATGTCTTAATGAATTACTAATATCAATATCTGTAGAAATTTATCTGGCTTTTTCTTTTACCAGTTGAAATTGTTTTTTATATTTTTTTCACATTTTACTATAGTCTTTTTAAATAAGGAGTTTATTTTAATGTAATTTTTTATTATGTTTAATGACAGAATAAATTATCTACATGGTTTAAAGAATGTGTATCCAAAAATTTAGATGTGCTTTTTCTTGAAAAGAACTTATTTAATTATATTTCTATTTAAAGTTACTTCCTAGAATGTTGGTTATCACATTGTTTTTCTGGCCGTCATATTCATGTGTAAATACTTCATGCTTTGAGGTGGTGTAGAGACTATAAGAGATAAATATGTTTGATGCCCCCAAAATGAATATTATGAGATAATTTTAAAATATTCAGCGATTAATGATTATGAACAACATTGTCATTAGCTAGACATTCCTCTCTCAGTTCTTGTTTTGGAAGAGAGAATTAGAACGTTTCCCCTAGATCATATACTTGGTACAACTTAGTTTTTCATTCATCATTTGAACACCACAATAGAAATTAGAATCCACTTTAACATCAACATTTCAGACTTCCCTATAGACACTGTAACAAAGCTATTAATTAGCTCTGATATTTTGTTTCTGGGGTTAATGATGAAAATCGTCAATTAGTATGTTTTCCCATAAGAATCCCCAAGAACCTTTACCAGTTCCAAGTAAATATTCTCTGTATATAAAAACTGGATATATAACATATGGCAATGTTTTTATTCAAAACTGTTTTCCTTCAAGTCAGAAAACACTGTAGCTAGTTCTTAAGAAAAACAGAAAAAAGAAGCATTAATAATAAAATAGTACCATTTTGATACAAATAAATAGCTATGACTTCTAAACTTTAGGTTAGGCAGAACCCAAAGGTTAATCTGATTTGTAGAGAAATCAGAATAACATGTTGAAATGCCACATGTATGCTGATTGGAGAGAGAGAGAGAGAGACAGAGACAGAGAGAGAGAGAGAGAGAGAGAGAGAGAGAAATGCACAAATGTTTATGTATGTTTGTATGTTTCTAAATATCTCTGGATTTTAATGTGAACAGACTCTCTGATGAAAGTGAACCAAACAAAAAATGTGGGTTAGAAATTAATTTTTAGAAAATTTTAAAATATATATATATTTGATTATAATAAAAAATCACAATGCATCAGCAAAGAAAACCCCTGGGGAATATGTGGAAAGTAAGTATTTTTTCTATTTTGTTGTTTTGTGCATAAAATATTTGTCATGTAAAGAAGTATATTCTGAATATGTGACTACAAGATTCAGCCAGTAAAACTCAGATTTGGAGAAACATATATTTGTGTATCTCATAATGAAAGATTCAAAGAACATATTTGAAAGAAATACTGTTTATCTATTGAACTAACATCATGAGCAATAATTCTCAAAAATGTATATTAAAATAGTGACTGATACATATTACATTATATTTACTAAAGGATTCAGTATTTGAATATTACAAAATGCAAATTATTTATTATATAGGTAAATCTAATGATGAAGTGAAACTTACTGCACAATTGGGAAAATATTGCAAATTTCATGTAAATTTTCAACTCTGCATTTATTTACTACTTTTGCAACTCATATTGCATTTAGGCTTAAAATGAGGAAAAAACATTTTTCTGTTGAAAAACTTCTAGTGGCCACTACCAAAAATCTCAAAACTAACCATACATATATCATCAGGAAATAACCATTTAGAAAAGATTGATTGCAAAATGTCAGTTTTAATAAGCTACACGTTTTGGAAAACAGTTATATTCTGAAAATATACATCTTTATAAAAGAAACTGAGCAGAAGATGATTTTACTAATAACAGGATTAACCATGTTTACCTAAAAATGTTTTGGGTGAGATTGTAAAAGGTAAGTCTGCATGTGTTAGGCAAACTAGGTAAATGTGCAGATACTTCTAGCAGGAAATCATAAAGCTATTCATTTGTAAAGTAAAAGTATCTAAAAAGAGAATTAGGAAAAGGAGTATCCAGAAAGAAGATAAGGAGTTAGCCTGGAGTTCTGACTATTATGTAAAATTTGAAATCTCTAGAAAGAAAACAAAGCTCCTGCATGTCTATTGAGTTGCTGGGTGCTTTGTTGTCACTTGGAAAACTGCACTTGATGTATCCTTAAAATATTGCTTAATTATTTATCACCTCCATTCCCTTGCAGGTCAGATGGCATCTTGACAGAACTGAATCATGAGGAACCACACAGTAGTGACAAACTTCATTATTGTAGGACTGACAGAGGACCCAAATTGGGAAATTGCAATTTTCCTTTTTCTACTTCTAACATACCTTTTGAGTACTACAGGAAATCTTCTTATCATCCTTCTGACCTTGCTGGATCCCCACCTCAAAACGCCCATGTATTTCTTCCTAAGAAATTTTTCCTTCTTAGAAATCACACTGACAACTGCCTGCATCCCTAGATACCTGGTCAGCATAGTCACTAAGGAAAAGACTATTTCCCGTGATGCTTGCTTGGCACAGGCACTTTTTGCCATTTTCATAGGTATAACACAGTTTTTCCTGTTGGCAGCTATGTCCTATGACCGCTATGTGGCCATCTGCAAACCCCTTCATTATGCAACTATTATGAGCAGCAGAGTGAGCCACCTGCTGGTTGCTGTCTGTTGGATAGCTGCTGGGGTAGCAATCACCCCTGGAGCTATAGTGAGTCTGACCATAGAATTCTGTGATGGCAATGTTATTGAACACTTTGTTTGTGACTATTTTCCTATCCTGAAACTCTCCTGCACAGACACCAAGGACATAGAATTGTCAAATTTTATTTTAGCCATTATCACACTCTTAAATACACTGGCTCTGGTATTGTTCTCTTATATCAAAATCATAACAACAGTTCTGAAGATCCCTTCTGCCCAGGAGAGAAAGAAAGCTTTTTCCACCTGTTCCTCCCACCTGATTGTGGTCTCCATCTCTTATGGCAGTTGTATTTTTATGTATATCAAACCTTCTGCAGAGGAAAGTATATCTTTAAACAAGGGAGTATCAGTGCTCACTGTTTCCATTGCACCTGTACTAAATCCTTTCATTTATTCCCTAAGAAATAAGCAAGTGATACAAGCCCTGAGGGATCTAGCAAAAAGATGTACGTTTACAACTTTGAAATAACAGCTTTGGCTTTTGTGAACACATACTACTTAAAATTAATTAAAAGTGTACACTGTACCAGCTACTTTTATAACACGTTCCTTTAATTTGTTAGTTTGTATATGGCAGTCATGTATGTCAGCCATAAGGAGCCTTCATTGTCCTCCTGGATATTTATCATTGTAATAGCATTATATATCCCCATGATGTTCGCTCATGCATTGCTTGAGTTCTTTATTCTTAGGATGTAATTGTGTGATTTTGCTCATCAAAATATTCTGCTATGAATCCTTATTAGAAAACTCACACATCAATAATGAGCCCATTTGTGAACTCTGTAAATATTAACTTATTTTATCAATCACTAAGGAAGACTGCCTTCTTAGCCACACAATGTTAATATTTTATTAAAATATGTGATGCTGCTAGAAACCAAACTGCCTTCTTCCTTCACTTCCTTCATGCCTTATGTTCTTTCTTCATTTTTTCTTATTTTTTGATCATATCAAATGACAGTTATTTCCACATATTTTCTTTATCCTCGTTTTTTTTTGTATATTTTCTATTAATGTTTTTTAAGCATTTCTTCTTTGTTTCTCAGCTAAATATCTAAGGGTATATACTTGTAAGAGTGAATATTTTAAATAGATTCCACTACTACTGTGTCATTTTACTGTCTGGTATACCCTGTTTTTATGCATTTGATCTACAAAACTAAGGAAAAAAATAAGACATTGAATCATCAACATGGTTTATGCATCATATTCCCCTTCCCGTGTATGTTTGCATTGTATCTATAAGAATTCAATGAATTACCCCTAGTACGCCTCAATGACATGCAATTTTATTCTTTTTTTTTTCATGAGTGTTTCTGTATGTTTTGAAGATATGTGATCAGGTACTAAAACCTCACTCTCACATATTAGAAGCTTTGGGGAAAGAAAATTGGTTGTAAATTTTCTTGGTTAGCAACAAACCTGCCTATTCTCTAATTTGAGGACAAAGGTTGAAGTTTGAAATGTCTATTATTTTCAGACAGACTGGATTTCTTGAGTTGATGTCTCTATAGATTTTTTAGTGAGTGTTACATTCAAAATTTTTCTTGGTGCATAATAATTATATGTACAGTGGATTCAATTGAGGCATATTCATACATGCACATAATTTAACAAATTTCAATCCCTCGTACCTATATCTACCCTCCCCATGTTTCTCCTCCTGATCTTTTTCTGTACCCTACTCATTTTCCTTCTGCTTCATGAGATCCCTATTGTTCCTTTTTACTCTCTAACTTCTACATAAGAGGGAAATTTAGAAGACCCTTCTTTCTTACTTTTTCTTATTGTCTAGCTCAGAAAACTTTTCATTAGTGTGTTCTTTTCAAAATCCTGTGTTAGGTTCTGTGGCTCTTCTCTCAGTGCTTCATGATTATCAGTGTTTGCATCATGTGTTGACAGTTATCTACAGGTATTGCTGCTGTGAGTGTGGACCAGTCAGAGAAATTTTAACAGGTTCTTTTCTTAAATCTAAGAAGCTTTGCCTTCTTTTACCTTATTATATCAATTAACAATGTCTCATTCTTTCCAAAGTTACTAAAATTCCATCTGATACTAGCCACACTAATGTGCTTTCCTTCAAATTTTGTACATGTTCCATCATTTGCAACATTGTACTATAGATTTTTCAGAAGGAGAGAAAATAATCCAGAATGTGTACTTTTTGCTCTTTATAATATCTGCAGATGATTCTATTTAAACTGGGAATATAATGAAGTAAGATGTATGTTTAAAAGCAAGAAATATAATTTTCAAACATGTTTTTCACCACCAGGGCTACCCTAAACTCTTTATCACCTTCACATGAGTTAGACTGCAGAGGCTCAGTTGAATTAGGAGAATTATACATGTAGAAATAATCCACTGCCTTCTTCATCAGGATATGCCTAGTATATGAGTTATTGTTAACTGATGATGAATTTATAGACAAACAAACATTGGACAAATATTTCCATATTTGAAAGCTAAATAAAGCTTAGATATGCATACAGACTCTTTGGCAAGGAGGGATCAGAAATATCCCTGAAGTCAAAATATAATTTTCCTACTTCCTTTGTGTTTTACCACTTTAGCTGTTTATAAAAAGCTGTGAATCTTTCAATTTCCAGAGTTTCTTACTACAACTGAACAAGAATTCATTTCTTGTTGGTGCACAATGGAAATACAAATCCCTGGCATCTTGCACCTGATTTACATGTAAATAAACATAGAGTGCCAACTGAGATTCTGTTTGGTGGGCAGACTCATAGACAGTGTCATATAAATCCTAGTTTAATCTTAATGAAAACAAAAGCAAGTCAGTCCAGAGTTCATACTCTTCCCAAGTGAAGGAAATGGAGACTTACAAAACCCTCAGGGGAAAACAGGAGCTCAGGAATCTGACCTATAGCAATCTCCCTTATCTGCCAAATTCCCACTGTCTGCAGAAAGTAAGCCTGCCAAAAGTAACTGATCAGCCCCTCCCATGGCCTGGCCCTGCTAAACCCTATAAAACTCAGATGCTTCTTCAGCCTGTTGCCATTTTCCCCTCTTGAAAATGTGCCCCTCCACTGCTTAACAAAGCATGGCTGATCTGTTGAGGTCTGTCTCCCTCTCTTTTCCTTTTGTATTCTCTTCCATTTGCTTTCACTAAGTAGCCTCCATTAACACAATATGCATCCAGTGAAATGATTTAAATTTGTGTCAACATAAAACTGAATTATGTATTCATTTATTCAATAAGTACATGTGTATTTATTCCTCTTATAGATTTTTATTGATAATTTTAGAACCTATAAATATAGTGAGAAACATGTACTCATATGAAGAAAATGTGGAACATAATAGACTATGTCTTGCTTGTTTTTTTTTTAATAAGCCACATACCTGCTCATACGATTTAAATGTCTTTTCCCTTGTTTTTAATATTTTATTTAAAAAATATTTCTATTATAGTATAGAATGCACCTTTTTAAAGTGTACAGGACAATGAAGTTTGTCTTATATGTATAACTGTGGAATCAGAATATTCTTATAATTAGTAACTGAATAATTATAAGTAAATATGTCATTATAAAACTATGGTTTCAGATGTATGGTACAATTTAACAAACAATCTATAGTTTAAGTTTTCTCCAAATTATTGTAACGAAGATTACTCAAAGACTGCTAATATTCATTATTTTTGCTACTTTTCTAGGAATGAAACAGTGGTCCACCTCAGGCTTTGAATATAATCCTCCCTGCTCTGCCATTATGGCTCATTTTAAAAGGGATATGTATATATTTTTTTCCTTTTCTCTCTATCTCTTCTTCCTCTTCCATTTCCTAACAGATCTGGGGAGACAGGGTGATCTTTTCATCCCCATTTTAGGCTTATTATCTGTCCTTCAGCACACACCCACCAAAGGAAGGAGAAGATCTTAGATCTTCTTAGAAGATCTAGGAAGTGACTTTCAACACACCATCAGGGTGCACCTGGACTTCCTGGAATGTAGCCTTTGAATCATCTTTTAAAAACTCTCTGTTCTTCTTGATGGGTGGAATCAGCCTCTGAACAGAAGTTGCCTGTGCTTCTCCTTTGCTAGCAAACAATAAAGCTTTTTCTTTTTTCTCAAAACTGTGTCCTCCATATTAAATTGTCATTGGGGACAGGACTTTTGGTAACAAAATTTATGATGGAGGAGTAGACTCAAGAGCAGCTCCTGCTCCAGCTTTTTGGGGCAGGCCTGGCATTCCAAGCAACTCCACCTCCCAGATGAGGATGTAAGGCAAGCTTGTTGAGGGCTGACTACTAGAGTTAGGAGACTGGAGAGTTTGCCTCAGTAGAACACAGGAGGTATCCCTATGAGTAAAAGGAGGGACTGAAGGGCTGTCCCAGAAACTGCTGACATCCCTTTTGCATTGGAGAAATCCTGCCTTCCTTCCCTGAACTTTATGGATTGCTCCATCTTGGTCCACTTTGAGAAAAAGAAAACTCAAAGCCCATATATCTTACTTTGGTTTTTTAATGTTGCAGCAGATTTTCTGAGTCCTCTGGTAATAGCCTATTTTCCATAACTCTATTTTCCAGATTATATATCTCATGTCTTTGAGGCCTGAAAATATGTCTTCTCTATGGTTTAATCAGTCAGTGATACTTTCAATTGAATTTTACATTTTATCTATTCATTTATTTCTGAGACATCTATTTGATTCTTCTTCAAAATAGCTATTTATTTAAATGAACTTTTAATTCCTTTGTCTTTTCTCCTGACTTATCCTTTGATTTTTCTCTTCGTTCATTGATCATTTTAACTCTCATCTTATTGATCACTTCATATAGGCTTTTGTCCACTTCAGTGTCTGTGGATTCAGTTGTCAGGGATTATAGACTTTTGGAGCATGCTAGTGTCCTGTTTTCTCACATTTTCTGTATTTCTATATTGACATTTGTCTCTCTATTCATATGGGTCATTCTCCCACTGTTGTCTGAAGGACTCTTGTGAACTGCTTTCACTTTATTATAAATCCCAATCCAGGAATTTATCCTGGCCCATGTCAAAGAGCCCAGTCAATGTGTTTTCAGTGCTTTTTTCCTTACACCCCTTTGAAGGAACATGATGATCACCTGTGACTGAAAATAATTAAGACAAGACCATGTGTTAATATGTTTTTAAGCTTCCTAAATAATTTGAAAAAGTCCAATTGATCTGAAGTGGACATGGGACATTTGAAGTGGACATACCACACTACAATAGGCTTAAAGTTTGATATGAAAGAGGTGGAATTGTTACTGTACTACATATGGCATGAGCCAAAGAGAAAGAAGGCAGGGTACAATGAGAAAAAATGGAGAAAGTGAGGAAAATAACGGGGGCCGAAAGTGAAAAGCAAGTGAGATTATTAAAAGTAGAACGAATAAAAAGTGAATGTATTGATCCAATTCCTACTTTACCCTAAAGAAGATAACACTGGCAAACAACCCCTCACAAAAAAGTAATAAAATATATCATGCAAACAAATAACACTAACAATAACAAAAAAAAAAACTAGGAAAGAAGAAGAAAGCAGGAAAAAATAAGTAAAAGTATAGAAGGAAAGAGAATAAATCTAAACCAATACAAAGACAAAAAACTAAACAATGAAGCAATTTAACAAAAGAAAAATCAGACAAAAAGCAGAACACACACACACACACACACACACACACACACAAATCACATATATGCACATACACATGCACACGTACACTTACCAAAAACAGAACAGAATAAAACAAAATAACAAAAAGAAAGAAAAAAAACCTACAGAAATTATATATATATATATATATATATATATATATCAATCAAGGGGGCACATAAGGTCAGTGAAAGTGGCAAAAAATAGAGAAATAATGATGAGAAGAGAGAGTATGAGTAATAGAGTAAAAAAGAGAAACAGAATATGTAAGTCCAATTTATACAACATTTTCCATTTAAAAATATCAGAGAAAAAAACTCTTTCTAGGAACCCAGCCAATCAGAGGTCTGGGACAATAGGATTACAGGGATGAGCATCCCTTGGTTCATCTCTAGTGCTACAAAACTCAAAATGCAATAAACATAATCAATAATCATCTAATAAAAAACAGAAAAAAAATTTAAGAGAGAGAGTAGACAAAGAAAGGGGAGTGGAGAAAGAAATAGCCAGGAGGGGAAATAACAAAACAATGAAAAAGAGAGATGGAAGATCATCCAAAGATAAAACAGTGGTGTATTCCCAATTAACATATTATAACATTACAGATTTTTTAAAAAAAATATAGAAGAATGGATTAAGGAATGTAATTCTTGGTAGTGTGGGGGAATCTCAAATCAGTACATAAAGTTATAAAACTGATATAACAAAGAATAACATTAGAGAATAAAAAATTATTCCTTGGTGATTTTTCAGAGATGGAGGGAGTTCTGAGACTCCCGTTTTGGATTTTGTACAATTTGGGGAGTATGCCTTTTGTATACAACATATAGTTGGGGTTTTCTTTCCCTTTTCTTTCAATGACAAGCACATTGTTAATAGCTTCAAACTCTAGCCTCTTTAATTTTTGAGTACTTTATGCATTGTTCCCTTGATCTTAATTTCAATCTATATTACTATTTTGATTTCCTTATTGGTTCTTATTTTGCTCATTGTATATCATTGATAACTTTAAAAAAATTTATTTACTTTTGTGTTGACTTAACTAATTACACTATTTGTGGGAACTTAAAATTTGGTATTCCAATTAACGTTCATGCATCTATTCTGAATTAGTAATGCTTCATAGTGATTTCATGTTTATATTGCTTTAAATTAAGTATATATCTTTTAAGTGGTGTTGGTCAGCTATATAAGAAAATAGCAACTAAATATTACCAATGATTATGAAGATATCTTCAATTCTGATGAATCATAAACTCCTACTGATATCTCCTTTCCCAATATTGTAATAGGCTTGGAATGCCTTCTTTTTTTAATATATTTTAGCATGTCTCCGCAGTTTCGGGATTTTATTTTTTTTTTATTTTCATTGTTGCATTCATGCTATTCATTTTATAACTTGTATTACAGTAAGAAGGTAGCTAGCACTATTGTCATATAATTTAACATATAGTTAACTAACTTATAAGTGGAGAAAAACTTAATTTCTTAGAAATTATATTTTTTAGTTTCTCACTTAAAGAAAATGCAATGCATGTATTTGATTTGAAGTAATAAAGAGTTTAATACAGGTGAGATCAGGATGAAATGTTAAATGTCATTGAGAAGGCTAATTTGACTAAAATGTAGAAAGGAAACAATGAAGTTAGACAGCAGTAAAACAGTCACGGAATGTTTCATTTTCCTTTGACTCATCAAAACTTCTGCTTCTTTGAGAGAAACACAATCTTTTTTATGCAGTCATTAAAAGCATGTTTCACTTGCTTGTTTCTCAAGGTGTAAATGAAAGGGTTCAGCAAGGGCGCTACAGAAGAGGTGAGAACTGAAACTCCTTTATTTATGGCCACCTCTTCCTTTGCTGAAGGCTTGATGTAGATGAAGATGCAGCTGCCATAGGTGATGGAAACCACAATCATGTGGGAGGAGCAGGTGGAAAAGGCCTTTTTCCTTTGCTGAACAGAGGGGAATCTCAGAATGGTCCTGATGATGTATGTGTAGGACAGAACCACACAGACTAGGGTAATAATGAGGGCAAATACAGCCACAATGATAACCATCTGTTCTAATATCCATGTGTCTGAGCAGGAGATCTTTAGGAGGGGACTTGCATCACAGCTGAAATGATCAATGGCATTAGAATCACAGAATTCAAGCTGGAGACCTACACTTAAGGGTGGGACAATAATCATCAAGCCAGCTACCCAGCAGGAGAGGACTAATAAGGTGCACACTCTGTTGTTCATGATGGTCATATAATGAAGGGGTTTACAGATGGCCACATAGCGATCATAGGACATGGCTGCCAGGAGAAAAAATTCTGTTGCTCCAAAGAGAAAAACAAAAAATATTTGAGTTGCACAAGCATTGTAGGTAACAGTATTGTCTCCAGTTGATAAACTGTACAGGAATCGAGGGATACAGACAGTAGTAAATGAAACTTCTAGGAAGGAAAAGTTTCTGAGGAAGAAGTACATAGGTGTCTTAAGATGGGGATCCATCATTGTGAGGGTGATAATAGTCAGGTTCCCTGTTACACTCAACATGTAGGTGAGCAACAGAAAGATAAAAAGCAGAACTTGCAGTTTTGGGTCATCCGTCAGTCCCAGCAGGATGAAAGTGGTTATTGCTGTGTGGTTCATTGAACCTTGATATTTACCTAATACCTGTGTAAAAATCAAAATTTTATGAAGAAAAAACATATTCAAATTCTACAATAAAAAGGTGTGCATATAGAAGCCCAGCAAATCAGGCTACGTTTATCTTTTCCTTTTACATCATAATCATATTTTTATTATTCAAGTAGCCTTACTGAATTTTAAGTCTACAAGTAGTGGAGATTTCCTTAAGGGTTCATGTTATTGTAAAGCAATCCAACTGTTTTTGATCATTTGTTGCCCTCATAATTTACAAATGTAATTGACTCATCACATAGGAATCATTATGTGGATTGCATTTCCAGGTAGGTTAAAGAAAGATCTCATTTTATGGGTGGCTAATATTTCTTCATCCAAGGCAAACCTTGGATATAGGGCATATCCAGGTAACTAAAAGCATGGATTCTCTTCACTACCTGGTGATTGTTGTAAGGATAAGATATATTTCTCCAGGAAAAAAAATGATAATGACAAAAAAGAATTCTTTATAGTCAAAACTATAGTACTTACTGATGGTTTGATGTACAACTATTTTACCTATAGCGTGAGAAAATGTCATGTACAAGATATTTACAAAAAGAGAACTTTCTTATGCATTCATTTATGCTTGATTATTTAATTGTGGCTCCCTTTTTCTCAAAGCCCTATAAAGTAATTTATATTTAATTACACTAAATAGCACTTTCTAGGCTGCATCTTTTTCATGATGTTTTCAATTCATTTGAAAAAAAAACATTAGTGTCTCCTTAGCTCAGCTTCCCTCCATTGAGGTTTTAACTGGCCATGTGGGACTATCACTTGCAACTCCCTTGCTTTCCTAGTACTCACTAGACTTCATTTCTGTTGAAGCAAGTAGCAAATTTTAATTTTTATCTTGCCTGAAATTGCCACAGCATTAAAAAGCAAAGATTGGTCATTCTTTAAATGAGTCCCAGACCATCTTTCTGATTTTCTTTCTAGCATTATATCGTTATTTTTAGTGGCTCTCTTTCTAGCCTCCTTTTTATTCTATTCATATATGAAATATTGGTGTTCCCCAGTATTCTATTTTCAGAACTCTCACTTCTTGTGTTGTGTTTATTATTCTTTTTTCTCTGTACTCTCCATGAATGATTTCACCAATTCATGTATTTTATCATTCATATGAGGTACTCCAAAGATGAGGCCTGTTTTCTATTTTTTTTTTTAATTATTTTGTTTGTTTGTTTGTTTAACCTGCATGGCTTTTTATGGAAAGTACCTTCTTTGATTTTCTCACTTCAAGTCTTGACATTTTTTATCTTTCTTCCTTAGGGCTTGAGTTCCACTAACACTGACTGCTTGAAATTCTTCATATTTTCTACATGTTTTCTCTTCTGCACATGCTAATCTTTGGATTAATACCTATTAGTCCTTCAAGATTCCCTGTAGGTATCAGTTCTTTGGGGAAAACTTCATTCATGAACCCAAAGCATGTGAAATTGTGCTCCTGTGGTATTTCCAAGTACCTGCTGTTTATCCAGTCATGGCATATATCATATTACATTATGGTATGCACGGTAATTACATTTCTCTAAAGTGTCTATAAATTCCTCTAAAGTAGAAACAATATTTTATGTGGTATTAAATTTCCTCATATTTGGCTTATATACTAAATTTAGGGACAAAACAAAGCAGCACTGTCTATGTACTGGAGAAATTTGTATTCCTTAATGCCTATTCTAGTCAGTTGGTTCCAACTTTTTATTTTCATATGTTCTTCAACTTACTCTTTCCCTTCAAATGCTTTTATAAAACAAAAGGGCTGAATATGCCATGTATGCAGTACTCCGTGCGCATTGGGGGCAAGTGCATGGAGTACTGCATATATGGCATATGTTAAGGGCTGTGCCTACGGGGTAAGTGGCCTGCCACTCACTCACCTAGCAAGAGAGGAGTGGCCTGCCACTCAGAAGCCCTTAATGTATGCCATGTATGCAGTATTTCATGCACTTGTCCCCACAATTCCCTGTTCCAAACTTTAAAGATTCTCCTTTTCCAGGGTTTTCCCCATTCTGTGTACTACCCCTGCCGTTACCTTTAATAACTAATTCGTACTTTTTACAGAATTTTCTTCCTATATATCATTTTTTGAGACTGTGATTGTTTCACTTTCTGATTTTTTCCCCCTTTTTTTAAAGTTTATACCACCTACTGCATATTTTATTTTCTGATTTTTTTTCTTTCTTTAAGCTTATAACACCTACAGCATTTCTAAAAATTTCATCTCCTAAGAGAGATTTTGTTTTTTCTTACAAAAATCAATAGTGGCTCAGCGGTAGAGCACTTGCCTAGCATGTACAAGGCCCTGGGTTCAATCCTTAGCACGACATAAAAATAAACAAATAAAATAAAGGTATTGTGCCCAACTACAACTAAAAATTTTAAAAAAATCAATAGTGATCCATATAGATAATATGAACAGATACAGTCAAGAAGGTCAAGATACTTGAATATTCTCAAGATTATTAGATTGTTAGTGTTGATAGAAATTGTTAGTGTTGATAGAAAATGTACTCTAAAAATGAGGAATTTCTTCTTTTTCTGTTATATCCCATGTGGCTACAAAAACAATGTCTAATACATCACACATGTTCACTAATTTTTGAAGAAATGATTTAATGTACCTTTATATAATTATAACTTGTATTTCAATGTTTAAAAAAGCAGAGAATGTTTCAGATAATACCCATAGCTAAAAGGCTTTTACTACAATGTCTGGAAGATAAGAATTCCTGGGAAATCCTGATTGTAATAAATGTAGTTTTTTTTTCTTCTTCTTTGTTTAATTTACTTTCCTATCTATATCCCAAAATCATTTCCGTCACACTGACTCCAAGTACATTTGCTGATTCAACAAAATGTAATTAGTAATAAAGCCTTTTCATCTTTGTAATATTAAATCTACTCATCTTTTCATATTCATATTGAAATTTTTATTTAGCCATCCAGTTTTCTGTATTTTTCATAAGTAAATTCAATGGTAGTGTTTCTAGAGAAAAATGCTTGCCATAGAGATAAATAGATAAATTTACCTTTTGTAAGGGAAAAATAATGTCATCACAATTCTACGGCCCAGAACAGTCACAGTCTGAAAAACTGTTATTCCACTTTTTTTTTGCCTGGCCAGGTTTCCTTCTTTTTTCTCCATTCTTCTAGTCTATCGATTCACCAAAAATATTATTAGATTATAAATTTCTTAGGATCCAACAGTTTTGAGGTAAGGAACACAATAGCAGTGAATTTTTCTTTTGCAGTGAACAGAAACCAGGTAGAGGATGAAGAAAAGGCTGAGTGAGTAAGAAAAGATCAAGGTTTTTTGTTGTTGTTGTTTGTTTGTTTTTTAATTTCTCTCGTCTAGTGATTTTGCTATCCCCCAGGAGTTGTGCTCATGGCTTACAGTCTTTGTTACACTGGAAATCTTGGGTGTTTGGTGTCATACTGGAAAAATAAATCTTGTCTATTCAGCTTTCTAACAGCTCATATTAAGTTTTAAACTACAATCAGATGTCACCTTATATTTTTAAAATTTCATCTCCTAAAAGAGATAGATATCTATTAACAGCAGCATATATATGTTTTGATAAGGATGTGGAGAAATTGGATTCTGTGCACCCTTTTGATGGGAATGTAACCTGGTATAATTACTATCGAAAACATTATGATGTTTTCTCAGAAAACTAGCAAGAGATTGGCTGTATATTTTAGCAATTCCAATTTTTGTCATATTTTCAAAAGAATAGAAACAAGTATCCCAAAGAAAAAATCTGCATTTCTGCGTTCACTTCAGAAAAAAAAAAAATAGCAAAGCTTTGGAAACAACCCAGATATCCACCAACAGATAAATGCATAAAAAGAAAATGTAGTGCATATGCATGCACACACACAAACACACACACACACACACACACACACACACACAATGGAATAGTATTTAACTATAAAAAGAAGAAAATCCTGCAATGTGCAACAACATGAATAACCTGGAAGACATTATCAAAATGAAATGAGTTACAGAAGGGCAAATGTTGTGATTCCACTTTCGTGAGTATTTAACATAGTCAGATTCAAGCAAACAGAGATTCAGAAGGTGGTTGCCAGGAGCAGAGGAAGGGGAAATGGAGAGTTGTTCTGTAGCTATGAAATTTCAGTATGGCAGATAAGTAAGTCTAAAGATCTGCTGTGCAACATGGTGCAATTATTAGCACTGCTATTTTGGGCACTGAAAAAAAATTAAGAGAGTATATGTCCTGTTAAGTGTTTTTACCAAAACAAAGAAAAACAACAATAGTTATTAACAAACAGATCCAAAACCTAAAAGGGAAACAGGAAATTTTCGGAGCTGAAGGATATATGTTCATTTTATGCTCTCTATTGTGATGATGTCTTCATGGTATGCATATTTCACACCTCATCAAATTGAGTATTTCAAATATATGCAGTTTATGTTACAAACTATACCTCAATAAAGCTGTTGAAAAAAATACATGCTGAAGACAATTACACTATCTAAATGAATTCTCACTTCCATAATTATTAACAGGCTGTCACATACTCTTCCAAATGGCATCTGGCCCCATACACACTGATCTCTATCCCTAGTAAGTGGGCTATTGGTGAATCACATGTAAAGTCGTTTGATAAACTGTATCATTTGGGAAAGGCCCACGAAGTTTACTTGAAGTGTCTTAAAGTAAAAATTTGCCTCCTTAATTATTTGACATATAGTTTTTCCTTTTGTACTTTTATAGCCTTTCATGTGATCCTTTACTCAAACTTCAAATTTCACCTATTTTTCTCCTAAGAAATACAATATCACTTTCACTTATCTTTTCAGTCTTTATATTTTACAGAGTAGGGGTAAATATATCTTCTCCTTTTTTTATAAGAAAAGAATCCTCTTAATTCCCTAATATTTTTGAGTTTTTTCCTCTGAGAAATCTTTCCACCAGTGCAGGCTAGGGGACATTGTGTTAAGGTAATGATTGCTCCATAGCGTCCATTCTCCATGCTCATCTTCCCAAACTCCCAATGTCCTTCTGCCAGAGTGCTCCACTCTGACATTCTCTTGGCCCTAGTCTTCCAGAGGAACGAAGTGCTCTGGACCCATTCATTTCCCCCTGCTCTTATTAATTCTGTTTCAGGGATTGATTGAACCTGGCTATTGGAAAATAAGAAGCAAGCTATGTAAAATAAATCGATTCCATTCATCATCCACCATTTCCCAAACACCAGGCAAGGGTCCATATCATGAAAGTCATTTAATTTGTACAAAAACACTCACTATTCTTTTCTATAATCTGTAGCATTCATCTTTTAAATTAGAATTATCAAATAATTTTTTTTCAAACATACATTCATGATAATTAAAGGGAGTTAATAAATTTTCACCAAGAAATAGGGGAGTGATGTCAGATTCTAGTGGAGAAATTAGAAGGCAGAATAATTGTAATACAATGATTAAGAGTTTCATATACATAGTAATGTTTGAGAATCACCTAGGCAATTAAAGTTTAGTGTTCAACACTGCCATTGTCATCTACCTACTCCATCAGTATTGTTCCATAAGCCATAAACCATCACTTAATTAATATATTTGCATTATAATGTAGACCCAAATGAAGGATAAGTAAAATATTAATAAACTTCCTTTTACCAGCATTATACTCCTTATTTTGTTGATGTAATCCCTGATCATTACATGTAGTCTTCATGTAGAGGAACAGATTGTGCTTCTGTTTATAGAGTAATGATTGCCCCAATCAGCCAGCCCTAATTATTTATAATGCTGGCAATGAACATATGCATTATCTGAAAACACTGTCTCTTGGACTTTTTTATTTCCCTATCATTGAATAAATTGTTGTTTCTGCAGGAGATAATAGTTTGCTTTTAAAATGATTTTATTTTTTAAGTCAGTTTGCTTTTTAAAAATTCCTGCAAATAACATGAGTCCTGTGGGTTTAGAAAAATGAATTCTTCCTTCCTATGGCCATGTGCCTTAGAAAATCCCATGTGGTATATATGGCAAGACTTAGCTTGCTTTCAGGGTATCATCACAGGAAAATACGTAGAAAACTAAGGGAAATGACGCAGACCTGGTATGACTTAGATGAAGATGCTAACAGAGCACACTGACCAATATTGTCCAATGACCGTGCGTCACGTGCATTTACTTCTGAGTGAGATGCAAGGTTTTTGAAGACATCCATAAAACAGAATCTATTCCCCTTGATAATATCCCATCCCCTTCTCAAGATTGGTCCCTGAAAGCCTCTCAGGCTAACCAAGAGCTTATTTTAGGAAAAGAAAACAGGACTCTATTTTCATGTTCGCTGGGGTTTTCCATATGAGCTCAATGTTTTTAAAAGCAAATCATGTTTTGACTTTGATAGATAAAAATCAATGTCTTAATGGTTTCTCTTTTATACAGGTACGATTTACTATAACTAGCTCTTTGATTTTAGTTATCTAAGAACTAATTTTCTCTCAACTACTTCAGACCGAAAAAGTGCAATGAGTGGAATAAGGTATGAAGTCAATAAAAGTTGACATATTTTCTGTCACCTCATCCCTCAGATCTCCCCCTCTATACACATACCAGGCAAAAAAGGTCTTGGTGAAAATCCTTGCCTCGATAATGTTGTGCAGTGAATGAGGAAGAAATAAAAGTTCTCCCAATAGACAATAATTTGTCTCACTTAAATATTAAGGGAACAATTTCATTAAGCTAATAGGAGATATTGGAATATTTCTACTTAAAATTTTCACAGTAAAAGAACATTTACAATTTAGAAAATGTTGAAATTTTAAGTAATCTAATATTCTTCGTGGTACATTTTCCAAGCATTTGGAAGGCATATTTCAGTGTGTCTTTTAAATTACACAGCATGGATAACTACAAATTACTAGATGGATACTTAAATATGCCCTGACCAAGTCATTAATCTTGTCAAAAATCTGGTGAATAATTAAAAAACATGTTTCTTACAATTTTGCATATTAAAAAGTTGAAGCAAATCTTAAAAAAATTACAGGAAAATACAGCAACAAATATTTCTTTCCCTGATCTCTCAAAAGAGAAAGCAGTTCTCTCGTCTACCTTACATTACTTACTCTTGATAATGTTTCATCATTTTGGCTGGCAGCTCCTTAGTGGGTTTAACTGTGTTGTGTTAAGGAAGATGTGACTTGTCCAGGGCTAGCACCATCATCTAAATTTGCTCTGCACACATATTTTGGAGAGTCTTGAATTTTCCTAGTTTCCAAGTTTCACATAGTTATGTTATCTTTAGAAACTCTTCCTTACTTTGAATATTGGAAACATTTTCTTTGCTCTCTATCATTTTGATAAGAAAATCTGAGAGAGAGAAGAAAAAAAGAATTTTCTTTGGGTTACAAAGAGTGATGCTCTGATCTTTCTGAGCAGACAGTTAATATTTTCACTCCCCAAATAATGATATTTATGTTTTCTGCTCTATCTCTGGAAAGCACACTGGGATTACCTGAATTAATAGTCAAGTATCCTTAGTGCCCAGGTTCAGACATCACTTACTGAGCCCTCTGTGTAATTTACTTGGCAAAGCAACTAAAATAGGCAGCAGCAGAGACACACTCCTTTGAGACAGTAAGATAGCAAACAAGAATCAGCTATGGGACAGGTGCCCCTCTTAATTAAAAAGAAAAATCACAAGTCACATTCAACTCCCCATTCTCTCCATTAGACTATCTAAGGATATAATTCTGTCTGTTAATAAAATATTTTATTGAATCCTCCATGATAAAATGTTTGGTAGTATATCTACTACATGGGAAAATTTTAATTGACAAAGATTATTATGTATACAAAGTTACTATAATATCCATCATTTTGTTAATCTGAATTTACATTTGAAAGCAGGAAAACAAATATAAGGTGGACATTATTTGTTCTATATGAAAACAATGCATCTTCTTATTGTTTGTGTTTGGAGACTTCCAGCTTCTGTCTTTTAGTTATTTATAAAATACAAAATAAGTTATTATGAATTACAGTTGACCCTGTTCTATAGAATATCATTGCACTGTATTTGGGTACCACTTTTTTTACCCCCATTACCCTCCCCATTACCAGTGCTAGTAATCACTGTTATACAATGTGATCAACATTTTTTAAAACATCAATTTATGAGAAAGAACCAATAATATTTGTCCACATGTGATTTATTTTACTTTCCATATTATTCTCTAGTTATATCCATTTTTTGGCACTTGGTATTAATTTATAGCTGAAGAATCTCTCTCGATTTCTAATTCAAACAATTAGCTATTAGTGCACAGAAACACTAAGGATTTTTGTATGTTGATTTTTGTATCATGCTACTTTGCTGAATTAATTTAAATTCCAATAGCTTTTTAGTGGAGTGTGGGGGATTTTCTCTACCTAAGACCATATTATTTTACAAACAATGACAATATGATTTCCTCTTTACTAATTAAGATGCCCTTTATTTCTTTCTTTTGCCTGATTGTTCTTGCTAGAATGAAAGTGGTGGAAATAGCATTCTTGTTCCAGATGTTAGAGAGAAAGCTTCCAGCTTTTCTCCATTCAGTGTGATTGAAACTGTTGACTTACCATTTATACACTTTATTGAGATACTTAATGTGTTCTGTTTTTATCATGAAGGGATTGTGAGTTTGTATCAAATGCCTCTTCTACATCTATTCAGGTGATTACATATTTCTGTCCTTCATTTTGTTGATGCTGTATATCTTGTTTATTTATTTGCATATTTTGAACCATCCTTGCATCCCTGGCATGATTCCCACTTAATCATGAAGCATAATCTTTTTAATATGTCATTTGATTCAGTTTAGTTTTATAGTTGTTTTTGAGAATTTTTGCATCTACATTCATTGAGGATATTGGCCTGTAGCTTTGTTTTTTGTTAAGTCCTTGTCTAGTTCTGGTATCAGGGAAATTAATGCTAACCTGAGGGAAGAAATTTGGAAAAAAGTTCCTCCTCTTCAATTTTATGGAACCACTTAAAAAATTAAATTAATATATATTACATATTTGGTAGAACTTCATAGTGAAGCCATCTAGTCCAGGGTTTTTCTTTGAAGGAAGATTTTGTTTACTGATTCAACCCCATTATTCACTGTTGGCCTGTTCAGTTTTTCTATTTCTTCATGATTAAATCCGGGCAAGGTGTATGTTTCCATATATTTGTTTTCCTTTCTTCTAGCTTATAAATTTTGGTATAGTTGTTCATAATAATATCTAAGGTTTCTCTGTATTTATTCAGTACCAGTTTTAATAATTTATATTCATCTCTGATTTAGTTTGTTTGAATATTCTGCCTTTTCAATAGTTTTGCTAGAGAATTGTCACTTTTATTTCTTTTTTTTTTTTGAAGGAATAGCTCTTAATTTACTTTTCTTTTGTGTTGTTTTTTAAATTTTGTATTCCACTCATTTTGTCTTAGATCATTATTTCTTTCCTTTTACTAATTTTGAATTTTGTTTGTTCTTTTTCTACTGCTTTGAGATGCAAAGATAGGTTCTTTATTTTAGGTCTTTAGTTTTTTGGTGCAGGTGTGACTACTGTGAACATTCTTCATAGTACTACTTCTGTTGTATAGCATTGGTTTTGGTATGCTGTGTTTCCAATTTCAATTGTTTCAAGAATTTTTTAAACTTCATTTATTATTGGTTATTCAAAACAGAGTTTGTTTAATTTCCCTGGATTTATACAATTTCCAAAGTTTTCTTATTGATTTATAGTTTTATTATGTCATGCTATGTTTGGAAAACATAAATGAATATGATCTCAATTTTTAAAATATTTATTGAGACTTGTCTTGTAGCCTGTAATATGATCTATTTTGAAAATTATTCCATGGTTTTAGAAGAACATGCATTCTTCATTTGTTGGATGGAAGGTCTGTAGATGCCAACAGATGATTAATTCTGCTGTTTCTTTGTTGATTTTCTACCTGAACAATTCTATGCATTACTGAAAGTGGGGTGTACAAGTCCCATACTATTATTTGGAGTTGATTTCTCCCTTTACATCTATTAATATTTACTTTATATATTTGTGTGCTCAAATATTGGAAGCATATATAACTATTATTTCCTTTTGCAGAATTAACCCTTTATCACTATTTAATTACTTCCTTGTATCATTTTTTTAAATTTATTTTTTATTTCCTTTTTTGGTCTTGGTGGTGCTGGGGATTAACCTCAGGGTCTCACACATTCTAGGAAAGCACTTTAGCACTGAGCTACACCGCTGGCCCTATAGATTTTTATTTAAGTTATGGTTTCATGATGTAACTGTGGATACTCCGGCTTTATTTTACATTCTATTTTCATGGAACATCTTATTACATACCCTTACTTCTAGTCTCTGTGAGTCTTAGAGGTGAATTGTGCTTCTTATTAGAAATGTATAGTTGGTTCTTTTTTTGGTTGTCATTTAACTACTTTACATCTTTTATTAGAGAATTTAACATGCTTACATTTAAGTAAATTATCAATAGGGAAAGACTTTTTTCCTCCTCATTATTTTTTTTAATTTATATATGATAGCGGAATGCATTAAAATTCCTACTACACATCTAGAGCATAATTTTTTATACACAGTATATTCACACCAATTAGTGTCTTCATACCTGTACTTTGGATAATAATGGTCATCACATTCCACCATCATTAATAACCCCATGCCCCCTTCCTTCCCCTGCAACCTCTCTGCCCTATCTAGATTTCATCTATACCTCCCATGCTCCCACTCCTTATCCCATTATGGATCAGCCCTCTTATATCAAAGAATACATTCAGCATTTTTTTGAGGGCGGGGAATTGGCTAATTTCACTTAGCATTATCTTCTCTATCCATTTACCTACAAATAACACGATTTTATTCTCTTTTATTGCTGAGTAATATTCCATTGTGAGTATATGCCACATTTTTCTTATCCAATCATCTATTGAAGGGCATCTAGGTTGGTTCCACAGTTTAGCTATTGTAAATTGTGCTGCTATGAATAGTGATATGGCTGTGTCCTGTGGTATGCTGTTTTTAAGTCCTCTGGGTATAGTCCGAGGAGAGGGATAGCTGGGTCAAATGGCAGTTTTCTTCCCAATTTTCCAATTAATCTCCATATTGCTTTCCATATTTACTGCTCCAATTTTCAGTCCCAGCAGTAGTGTATGAGTATACATTTTTCCCAAAATCCTCGCCAACACTTATTGTTGTTTGTATGCATAATAGTTGCCATTCTGACTGGAGTGAGATGATACCTTAGAGTGGTTTTGATTTGCATTTCTCTAATTGATAGAAATGATGAAAATTTTTTCATATATTTGTTGATTGATTGAATATCCTCTTCTGATAATTGTCTCTTCGGGTCCTTGACCCATTTATTGATTTGGTTACTTGGTTTTTTTGCTGTTAAGCTTTTTGAGTTCTTTATTTAGCCTAGAGATTAGTACTCTGATGTGTGAGGGGAAAGATTTGCTTCCAAGATGTAGGCACTCTATTCACCTCACAGATTGTTTCTTTTGCTAAGAAGAAATTTTTTAGTTTGAGTCCATCCATTTATTCATTCTTGGTTTTAATTCTTGTGCTAGGAGTCCTATTAAGGAAGTTGGGGCCTAATCCCACATGATGGAGATTGGGGCCTACTTTTTCTTCTATAGACACAGGGTCTCTGGTTGTATTCCTAAGTCCTTGATCCATTTTGAATTGAGTTTTGTGAATGGTGAGAGGGGTTTAATTTCAATTTGTTGCATATGGATTTCCAGTTTTCCCAGCACCATTTGTTGAAGAGGCTGTCTTTTCTCCAGTGCATGTTCTTGGCACCTTTTTCTAATATAAGATAACTGTAGTTTTGTGGGTTGGTCTCTGTGTCTTCTATTCTATACTGTTGGTCTACCACTCTGTTTTGGTGGCAATACCATGAGGTTTTTCTTACTATTGCTCTGTAGTATAGATTAAGATCTGGTATGTATTGTATAGATCTTTTTCAACTCTTTTGTTAGGTTGATTCCCAAGTATTTTCTTTTATTTCTAAGAAGCAACTTTTTGTTTTGTCAATTTTTTCAATTTTTTTCAATTGTCTCTTTTGTTTCAATTTCATTGATTTCCACTCTGCTTTTAATTATTTCTTGTCTTCTGCTTCTCTGAGTGTTGATTTGTTCTTCTTTTCCTAGGGCTTTGAGATGTAGGGTTAAGTCATTTATTTGTTAACCTTGTTTTCTTTTAAGGAATGAACTCCATGCAGTGAAATTTCCTCTTAGAAATGCTTTCATAGTGTCCCAGAGATTTTGATATGTTGTATCTGTGTTCTCATTCACCTCTAAAATTTTGTAACATCCTTCTTGGTGTCTTCTGTAACCCTTTGTTCATTCAGTAGCATATTATTTAGTCTCCCCGAGTTGGAGTGGATTTTATTTCTTATTTTATGATTGATTTCTAATTTCATTCCATTATTATCTGATACAATGCAGGGCAGTATCTCTACTTTTTTGTATTTGCTAAGAGTTGCTTTGTGGCATAGGATATGGTCCATTTTAAGGAAGGATCCGTGTGTTGCTGAGAAGAGAGTATATTCTCTATTGAAGGATGAAATATTCTCTATGTGTCAGTTAAGTATAAATTATTGATTATATTATTGAGTTCTGTCTTTTCTTTGGTCACCATTTGTTTGGAAGATCTATCTAGAAATGAAAGAGGTGTGTTAAAGTCACCCAAAATTATTGTGTTGTGGTCTATTTGACTCTTGAACTTGAGAAGAGTTTGTTTAATGAACATAGCTGCTCACTGTTTGGGACATATATATTTATAATTGGTAAGTCTTGTTGGTATATGGTTCCCTTGAGCAGTATGTAGTGTCCTTCTTTATCCTTTTTGATTGACTTTAGTTTGAAGTCTACTTTATTTAATATGAGCATGGAAACCCCTGCTTGCTTCTGCAGTCCATGTGAGTGGTATGAGTTTTCCCAACACTTCACCGTCAGTCTATGAATGTCTTTTTCTCTGAGATGAGTCTCTTGGAGGAAGCATATTGTTGAGTCTTTTTTTTTAAAATCCAGTTTTCTAGTCTGTGTCTTTTCATTGGTGAGTTTAGGCCATTAACATTCATGGTTATTATTGAGAAATAATATGTAGTCCCAAACATTTTTGTTTATTTTTGGTATTTAACATGACTTGGTTTCTCCTATGATTAGATTTTCCTTTAGTGTAATCCCTCCCTCTCCTGATTTTCATCATTGTATTTCATTTCCTCTTTTTGGAATATTTTGCTGAGGATGTTCTGTAGTGCAGGCTTTCTAGTTGTAAATTATTTTGACTTTTTTTATTATGGAAGGTTTTTATTTCATCATCAATTTTAAAACTTAGTTTTTCTGGATATAAGATGCTTGGTTGACATCCATTTTCTTTCAGAGCTTGGTATATGTTGTTCTATGATCTCCCGGCTTTGAGGGTCTGGGTTGAAAAATCTGCAGATTTTCAATGTAGTCTCCCCCTATATATGATCTGATTACATTCTGTTGCAGCATTTAAGATTCTATCCTTATTCTGAATGCTAGGCATTTTCACTATAATATGTTTTGCTGTAGATCTGTTGTAATTTTGTATATTTTGTGTCCTATAAGCCTCTTGTATTTGGTTTTCCAATTCATTCTTTACGCTTGGAAAATTTTCTGATAGATTGTGCATTGCTTTGATTTGAAACTCTGTGCCTTTCTGTATCCCAATAACTCTTATATTTGGTCATTTGATGCTGTCCCATAATTCTTGGATTTTCTGTTCATGGTGTCTAACTATCTTCACTTTGTGATCAACTATATTTTCCATATTATATGCTTTGTCTTCAATTTCTGACATTCTTTCTTCCAAATGAACTAATCTGTTTGTTATGCTATCTATTGAGGTTTTTTTAAATTTCATTTATATTTCATTTCAACGATTTCCAGGTTTTTTTTCCCAGAGTATCTCTCTCTTGAAGTAATCTTTTGCTACTTATATTTGCTCTCTTATCTCATTGTTGAAGTGATCAATCTTTGCTTATATTTGCTAATTTAAGTCATTCTTTATTTCATAGATCATTTTAATTATGAACCTTCTGAGCCCCTTCTCTGAAAATTCATCAACTTTGCTGTCTATAGGTTCTCTTATTATAGTGTCCTGATTTGTTTGGGGCACTTTCCAGTCTTGATTTTTTCAGGTTGTTTATGTCTCTTCCTTTTTTTGCAGTGTGGGTCTGAGATATTATAGTTTCTTCCCTATATTCTTGTAGTACCCATGCAGATTGTCTGTACCTCACCTTGATGATGGGCTTCCAGACCATGCCAGTGTCCCTCAATGAATGCTACTGCATCCTGGGTCTGGGTCCTGCTTAAGTTGAAGTGGGTGGATCTGGGCTGCTGGGCTTGACCTACTGCAGTAGTCTGCTGGTGGGAAAGGGTGGTCCTGCGCCTTGGCTAGGCTCTGGTGAGTGTCTGCCCCACCAGGGGAGAGGTGAACTGGGTCTACTGAAAGCCTGGGTCCTAGGTGGGCTGGTGTGGGCACTCTGGCCTGGATCTCAGCTCCCGTGGTAGTCCACTGGTCAGAAGGGGTGGTCCCGCACCAGAGACTAGGCTCTGGCAAGTGTCTGCCCTGCCTGGGAAGGGGTGTACCAGGCCTGCTGTGTGCCTTGGCCCTGCAGAGGTCTCAATATGCAAATACTTACTACAGCCATTTTGTAACTTCTTTTCTGGTTTTAATGTAGTTCCTTCCTATCCTTTCTACTTTCTTACAGTCTCCTTTTCTGATTAAGTGATTTACTTCATTTGTGACAGTGTTTTGATTTCTTGCTTATTATTTTTTGTTTACAGATTTTTTGTTTTTACTCTGAGGGTACAAAGACATCTTTGAGTATAACAAGTTATTTAAAAATGATTACAACGTAGCATGATTTTAAAGCTAAGAAAAAAAGAAACTATAACAATAAAAACACTACATTCGTACTCCACTCCTCCGCATATTTTGAATTTTTAATATCTCACCTCACATCATTCACGTAAACATATAATGTTCTTATTTGGCTTGTTTTGTTCACCATCTTCATACACACTACTATACAACATTAAGGCATTATGAATTTGTCTGTATGGTTACTCTCACTATTGAGTTTTAAATCTTCCCTTTTTTCCTTCTTACTCTTCAACATCACTTTCTTTCATTTTAAAGAACTCCCTCTAGCATTTCTTGGCATTCAGTTCTGGTGGTGACTAATCCTCCCAGCATTTAGCTAAGCACACCTTTTCCTCTTTTTCATTTCAAAGAATAGCTTTGATTGGTACAGTATTTTTTGTTGATAATTTATTTTCCCTTCACTGTTTTAAAAATCTGATGCCATTCTCTCCAACCCATAATATTTCTGTTAAAAGTCTGTTGTCAGGTTAATTGAGACACACTTATGTGTTGTTTCTTTTCTCCTGCCACCTTAAGAATCTTCTTTTCTCTTTATCTTTCACATTTGATAACTTCATTTAAGTATATCTTTGAATAGACTTGGTCAAGCTAAGTCTGTCTGATGATTGTTAAGTTTCCTATATATGGATATTTGTCCCTTATTGGTTTATGTATTCCCTTATTGCTTTTATCTCTTCTAATAAGCTATCAACTGATTCTTTTAAATTCATCCATGAGGGCTGGGTCTGGGGCTCAGTGATAGAGCACTCACCTGGCACATGTGAGGACCTGAGTTCAATTCTCAGCACCACATAAAAATATATGAAATAAGGTATTGTGATTTCCTGTTGTTGGTATAGGAGCAAAATTCTATGAGTTGGACCTATGTATGTCCCCCTGTAGCCATTCTTACATAAGGTTTGTCATTGCTTTGGGATTTTTGTTTCCTGAATTATTTGTGTTGAGGTATTGCTGAAGTTTGAACATGGTTATGTTGTGTGAGTATTAATGTTCAATGTCTCTTTACTGGGTTGAAGTGTACCTCAGCAGCAGCAAAGTGTCCATAATGTGAGCTTATCATCGAACTGAATTCTCAGTCCCTTATAAAAAGGGAAGATAAAGTATAGTAACAATAGCAGTGAAGAATATACAGCATTACAGCAAACACTACTTGCATGTCATGACCTTTATTACAATAATAACTACAAAAACAAGAATTGCAGAGTCAGAAATTAACACCAGGTCGAACAACAAAGAGTTGTGAACAAGATAGTGCATTAATATAAACATCAGTTGTCAACAACATCCACAATACTAATAACAAAAAAAAACAAGAAAGGTGGGTAAGAAATTATATAAACTAAATAGTTTAAACAGTTGGTGAAAATACAGTTAGTTGGGAGAAAAGAAAATAGGGAAAGAAGGCAAAGAAAATTTAGAATATTGAAAATGTGAAATGAGAAAAAGCAGGAGAGGGGAAGCTACTGAAGCCCACAGAGTAAAAAAAAAATAATAATATAAAATACATTTATATATAATACACAGAGAGAGAGAAAGTGAGAAAGAGACAGAAAGAGAAAGAAGGAACAAGACATTTTGACTACTGAAGAGAAAAGGAAAGAAAGTATAACAAACCAAACCAAACCAAACAGTTAAAGGAAAAGCAAAAGAGAAAACTCATCAGCTATCAGGGAACAAAATAACAAAAGGATACTAAAAACAAAAAAGAAAGATGGAACTTGAAAAGGAACAAACATGTATGTATTTGCATATGCATGAACTAGTCTGCAAATGAAATGGGAATGAACAAAAAATTCTTAATGAAAAATAAAAGAATTGTGTACACTGAGGTGGCCAAAAGTATGGACAAGGAGAGATATTTATTATATATGCCTTACTGCTCTTATTTCCATTTTTATTGGATTGTGTGCCCTTTAGAGATGACAAGAGTTGCGAATTACTTAACAATTCCTCCTTTGGTGTCCTGGGATCAAAACTGGAGTGGCCTGGAAAATTGGTTGAAATGGCTCTCAGCTTCCCTGCTCACCAATAAAAGGTAGGATAGAATGGGAAGTATGAACTATTAAAAACTATTAAAAACCAAAAAAATAAATAAATGAAAAATATTGACAAAGTGACAGATTATAACAGCAAATCAAACAGAAATTTCAACCTGCAAAGTACAGAGCTAACAAAAAACTTGCAAAGGACTTCAAGAGCAGCTTGTACTGCCCATGACAAAGGGAAAATCTTGAATGTAGGTAGGAAAATTGAAATTATGTAGTTAGAGGATACAGAAATAAAAAAGAACAGAGAAAAAGTATCTGAGCCTGTAGGACCTGCAGTGTATACATTTTGGGAGGCCCAGAAGGATGAAAGAAAAGGGCAAAGAGACTATTTGGAGAATTAACTTGTTAAAATTCCCCAATTTGAGGAAGGACATGGATTTACATATGTAAGAGATTCAATAAACTCCAGTTAGGAAAAACTCAAAAAACTACAAAGAATAGGTTAAAATCCAATGTCTAGAGCCACCCAATTTCTGGTTCTCAATACAGCAGTACTTATAAATGAATGTATTTTCTTACAGTTTTACTCTGGAAAGGTTTACATTGATTTTCAATTATTTCCAATTTTTGACTTTTAGAACAACCATCTTCAGATAAGTTTTGAATAATATTTTATAATTTTGCTTTATTTACCTTCAATATCTACCATTACCCTCTATGTATCTATGTATCTGTATTAATTATGTATGATCGTATAAAGTTAACATTTATCCTATAATTTAACATTTACTTGTGTTTTAGTCAGCTTTTCACCACTGTGACTAAAATGACCCAACCAGGACAATTGTAGAGGAATAAAAGTTTATTTGAGGGCTTATGGTTTCAGAGGTCTTAGTCCATAGAAGGCCAGTTCCATTCCTCAGAGCTCAAAGTGAGGTAGAATATTATGGTGTAAGAGTTTGGCAGAGGGAACCAACTCTCATGGTAATCAGGAAGCAGAGGGAGTGTCTCCACATGCCACATACAAATATATACCCCAGAGTCATGCCCCCAATTAGCCACTTTTTCCTGCCACACCCCACCTGCCTCCAATTACCACTCAATTAAGCATATCTCTGATTAATTCAGTGATTAGGTTAAGTCTATAGCTCAATCATTTCTCCTCCAAACCTTGCATAGTCTCACACATGAGCTTTTGGGGGACACCTCACATCCAAAACATAATAACATGCTTTATCCACATCTTTCATTTTCTCTTTTGCATTTTTGCTTGAATGTCTTACAAAATGTCTTATTTCATATCTTTGTGAGTTGTGTGCAACTATAGGAAATGCATAGACAAAATAACGATAGGTTTATTGTTTTGTGTTAGTATAATGTATAGTGGATTAAATTATCAATAGTCAATTTGCTATTTTAAAAAAATCTCTGGTAAATTGTAAGGTTGTTATCTATAGGTCAAAAACCATTGAAAATGTTTATTGGGAAGACTATATTATTAAAGAAAGATGGGTGGATGTTCACTTTGGCAGCACATATATTAAATTTTCAACAATACAGAGAAGTTTAATATAACCCTTGTGAAAGAATGGCATATAAATTCATAAAATGTTTCATATTTTTTTAAGAAATAAAATGGCAGGAAATGATAATTTTTATAAAAACACTAAATATCAATGGTCTCAATTCTCCCATTAAAAGATAGACAGGCAGATTGGGTTAAAACTGGCCTCAATCGTATGTTGTTCATAAGATATATGCCTTATAGGAAAAGACAGCCACAGGTTGAAATTGAAAGGGTGGAAAAAGATATTCCATGAAAAGGAGAATCAAAGTAGGCAAGAGTAACTACTCTCTTGTCCAAAAAAAGCAGACATCAAGCCAAAATTAATCAGAAGAGTCAAGAAAGGTCACTTTACATTGGTAAAGGGAACTATCCAATGATGCCATATAACAATTTTAAATACTTATGCCCCAAACATAATTACATAAATAAAATACTACTTAAAGACTCAGATATATTCTAATACAATAACACTACGTGGTTTTTAATATACCCCTCTCTCTAATGGATAGATTATCCAGGCAAAAACTAATGACACTATAGACATTAAGAATAATATAAACAAAATGAATCTAACAGACATCTATAGACTATTTTATTTCCTCAACAATAGAATTTACTTTTTGCTCAGCTGTACAAGGAATCTTTTCCAAAATAAAACATATTTAGGGGCACAAATCAAGTTTTATAAAATACACAAAAGTAGAGATAATTCCTTGTACTCAATCTATCAAAATAGGATAAATTCTAAATTGACAAAACAATGAAAACAAATCATTTTGACATGTGGAAATTGAATAATACCCTCCAGATGAGAAATGGGTCATATGAGAAATATAAAAATACCAATTCTAAAATCCATAGACAACAGGAAATCATTAAAACAGAGATCAAATTAATGGAATTTAGAATAAAAAATAGTTCAAAGACCAATGCAACAAAAAGTTAATTCTCTGAAAAGATAAACAAGATCAAACCTTAGCCAAACTAAGCAAAACAAAGAGAAGACCCCAACCAAAAACACTAAAGATAAAAAAAAGAAAAATATAGACATGGCTGAAATCCAGAGGTATAAACAAGTATTTTGAGCTGAGCAAGGTAGTGAGTGCATTCTTTTAATCCCAGCAGCTCTGGTGGCTGAGGCAGCAGGATTATACATCCAGAGTCAGCCTCAGCAATTTATCAAGGACTTAAGTAACTCTCTGTGATCCTGTTTCTAAATAAGATACCAAAAAGACTGGGGATGTGACTCAGTGTTAAATGTCCCTGAGTTCAATCCCTGTTACAAAAAAAAAAAAAAAAAAAAACAAGAAAAAGAAAGAAAGAAAAGGAAAAAGAAAGAATAAGAAACTATTTTGAAAACATTTTCAAATAAATGAGAAAATCTAGAAGATATAGACAAATTTCTACATACTATGGCCTACCCAAATTGAAACAAGAGAATACAGAAAACCTAAACAGACCAGTATCAAGGAATAATATTAAAGCAGTAATAAAAAGACTTTCAACAAAAAAAAGCCTTGGATAAGATGAATTCTCAGCTGGGTTTTACCAGATCTTTAAAGAATAAATAAATGCTAATATATTCAAATTATTTTGTGAAACACAAAGAGAAGGAACACTCCCAAATTCATTCATAAAGTTAGTATTACTCTGTTACCAAATCCAGATAAAGACACATTAAGAGAAAAAAAATTACAGAAAAACATCACTGATTAATGTAGACCCTGGAGTCCTTAGTAAAATATCAGCAGTTCACATTTAAAAATACATTAAGAAGACTGTAGACGATGTTCTAGTTGGCTTCATCCAAGAGACACAAGTTTGGAGATTATATATATATATATACACACACACACACAGATATATATATATATATATATATATATATATATATATATATATATCAGTAAATACAATTCATAACAGAAATAGAAATAAAAATGAAAGCCACATGATCATCTAAATAGATACATAAAAAGATCTTGACACAACTTAGCATTGGTTTCCATTAGGGGTTGTGACTCAGAGGTAGAATGCCTGCCTAGCATGCATGAGGCACTGGGTTCGACAACATAAAAATAAAATAAAGGTATTGTGTCCACCTACAACTAAAAAATAAATGTTTAATTAAAAACACTGAAAAAGTTTGGATAGAAGATACTTACCTCATCATCATAAAGCACATATACGACAAACCTAAAGCAAACATCATAAAGAATGAGGAAAATCTGAAAGCATTTCCTCTAAAATCAGGAACAGCATGAAGGTGTCCAGTCTCACCAAACCTATAAACATAGTTCTAGAAATTTTGGCCAGAGCAATCATTTAAGAAAAGGAAATTAAAGGGATACAAATAAGAAAAGAAAACATCAAATTATCTTTATTTGCAAATGATATGATCCTATACATATACAGAAACTTCACCAGGATTCTTCTAGGGCTGATAAAGTAGCAGCAAAGTAGCAGGACACAAGATCAGAATCCAAAAGTCAATAGCTTTCCTATATTTCACTAATCCACTAATGAATCTGCTGAGAAACAAATCAGGAAAACAATTCCATTCACAACACCCTAAACAAACAAACAAACAAAAACAAATACCCAAACAAAAAATACTGAAAATAAATCTAACCAAAGAAGCAAAAGACCTGTGCAATGACTGTGGATCACTGAAGAAAGAAATTGAAGAGGGCATTAGAAGTGGAAAAGCCTCCCCTGTTCTTGCATAGACAGAATTAATGTTGTGAAAATGGCCATAGTACCAAAAGTAATATAGAGATCTAATGCAATTCCATGAAAATACCAATGACATTTTTCATGGAACTTGAAAAACACAGTTTTAAAATTCATAAGGAAGAATAAGTGACCTTGAAGAGCCAAAGTAATCCTGACCAGTAAGAGCAAGGCTGGTGGCATCACAGTACTGAGTCTCAATTCTACTGAAGAGCAATGGTACCAAAAACTGCATGGCACTGACATCAAAACAGACATGAAGACCAATGGAGTAAAATAGAAACACAGAGACAATACTACACAGATACAGAGAAGCACCAAAAACATACATTGGAGGAAAAACAAACTTTTAAAGAAATGGTGCTGGGGAAACTGGATATCTGTATTAGAAGAATGAAACCCGATCCCCCTCTCTCGCCCTGCTTAAAAGTCAACTCAATGGACCAAAGATATACAAAGTAGAGGAAGAACTTTGCAAGTCTTAGAATAAAATGTATGGTTAACATGCCAACATATACATACAGATACTGACTTCCTTAATAAGATCCCAAAGCTAAATAAATAAAACCAACAATTAATAAGTGGGATGAAATCAAATTTTAAAACTTCTGCACAGAAAAGAAAACAATTAAGAGTGTGAAAGGGTAGCCTATAGAATGGGGGAGAATCAATGACAGCTATTCTTCTGACAAATAATTAATATCCAAAATATATGAAGAAAAAAAACACAGAAAAAATACCTACTCAGTAAATGCACAAATAAACTCAACAGACATTTCTAAAAAGAAAAAAAATGCAAATGGACAACAAATACATCAAGAAATGTTCAACATCATTAGCATCATGCAAATCAAAAGTACACTGAGATTTAATCTCACTCTGGGTAGAATGGCAAGCTTCAATAACATAAATAATAATAAATGCTAAGGAGAATGTAGACAATAAGGTACACTTATACACAGTTTGTGGCACTGCAAATTAATTCAGACTCTTTGGAAAGCAGTATGGAGATTCCTCAGAAGACCAGAAATAGACTCATCATATGACCTAGCTGTTCCAATCCTTGACATTTACCCAAAGTACCTAAAATAAGCATATTTTAGTGATAATTGCATTCCAATATTTATAGCAGCACAGTTCATAATCATCAAGTGGTGGAAACAGCCCAGGTATCTTCCAACAGATGGACTGATAAAGAAAATGTGATGTGTATACACTGGGGTTCTACTCAGACATAGAGAAGTCTGGAGTTATGTCATTTGCTGATAAATGGACAGAATTGAAATCATCATGCTATTATGTTAAATAAGCCAGACTCAAAGTCAAAAGTGTAATGATTTCTTTCATATTCGAATGGAAGAGAGAAATAAAGAATAAGAAAAGTGGTGGGGGTGAGAACAGTTGAATAGAGAAAGTGAATTGAGAAGAAGGAAGGAGGGGTGGGGAAGAGGAGAAACTGTGTAATGAAACTGACCAAATTGTGCTGAGTACATGTATGAATATATCACAATGAATTCCAGTTTTATGAATTACTATTTTTCACCAATTAAAAAGCAAAGACACTTGGAAGCATATGCCTCTAATCACATCGAATGGGGAGGCTCATGCAGGAGGAGCACAAGTTCAAAGTTAGCCTCAGCAATTTAGAGAGAGCCTAAGCAATTTAGACCTTGTCTCAAAATAAAGACTAAAAAGGGCTGAGAATGTAGCTCAGTGATAAAGTCCTCCTGGGTTCAATAATCTGTATGAAAACAAACAATAAAACAAAATAAGACCAATGTAACAACAATAAAAGAATAAAAATAGAAAAAAGACCAATAAAGAAAGGGAGTCAATATTAGGTACTAAAGTCAAGCAATGAAAAAAAATTATGTTACATGCGATTATGAATATGTTCTTCTGAACTCCACTATCATATACAAACATAATGTACTAATAAAACAAAAAATAATAAAATAAAAATAAAGCTATATAATGGAAAAATATAAAGACAGGTGGGAAATTGAAACAATGTGCATAATGAAAATACTAGAGGTGTATGGCAAATACAATTGTAATGAATACCCTAACATAGACTTTTTGTCCTTAATTTGGAAAATAGAAAGTAATGCCACCATGTCAAGATTTTAAAAGTCTTGAGAGGAAGTTATTAAACAATGCCATGGATTTTAAAATTAATTATACAATATAATTAAATTATATTTAAAATTAATTAAATATGACATTGCTTTTCAGACTTAATGACAATAAATCTATAGAAAACAGTGGATTGAAATATGACATAGTCAAACTGATCTTGAACTGCAACATTTTCTCCTCATAGATTAGAAATTGTTAAAAACATTCTGTGAAAATGAATTGGGTGTATAAAATTCGTGGTGAAGATGAAGGTATGTTTTATTATTATTATTTATAAGTTGCATTTGTAAAATTTATGTCTGAGCATTTTTTTATTACAAACTATTTGTTAAACAATTACCAGAACATTATTTTCCTCTTGCCAAATGCATTGAAGGAGCTAGACTTTACAGTTACAGAATTGTGGATATTTTAAATAACCTTAACCCCCCACACACTCCTAAGTCTCCAAAGACACCCCTGTCTTTTAAAAGAGTAAAACCACACAAAACTTGGAAAATAATTCAGTATATGATGAGCGTACCAGATATTTTGAGAACAAGGTGAGAGAAAGGGCTACATTTGGTATATATAAACTGCCAAAAAAAAATAGACAAAGAGGGTATTGCATCCAGTGAAACTAAAAACAAGACAGGATCTTTCCAAAGAAGTCTAAGATGAAGTCAAGGCTCAATGTTAGCAAATTAAAAGAAAAAAAAATGAGTGATGAACCAATCATCAGAAAAGCTTGTTAAAGATGCTTAGTGATGAGATAGCAGGGGTCTTCCAGAAATACCAAGATAATCCTTTAATAATCTTGAAATGAAAGTCAATAAACATGAAGCAACATGCATTATGACAATGAAAGATAAAATTCATCATGAAGGTATAACACCTATGTATTGATACCCTAGAACGATATTTATGATGCAAAAACAATAGAAGACACAAGGAGAAATGTAAATGTGCACAAAGACACTACCTCACCAAAAAAAAAAAAAAAAAAGCTGCTTGCTTAAATACTTATGTCTTGGAAATATAATTTTCAAGTTGCTTGAAATAGCATTTATTTTGCTTTGGATTGGTACTCACAAAGAAAGTTTTTCAAGGACACTTAAAATTCTAGCATTAATACTAAATATCATTCTCTCATTCTCATCTTTGTGACATTAACACATGCTGAGGATTTTCAGCACATATAAATGTAAAATGGTAGCTGTGCCAATGAAGATCAAAATGAGAAACCTGAGGAACAAAACATTCTGGAAAAAGAAGTTGATTTTGGAAGACAATGGACAAATGGAAGAATACTAGTACTGCATTAGATATCAGGTTCTATTTATACTCAGGCACTACATTTCTTTATCATTAAAATTTACTTGACCAGCATTTTTTGAGAAAGTTCTTAAAAGATTGTTTTGTTACCTGCTGGTTCCTTAGGGTGTAAATAAAAGGATTTAACATTGGGGCAACAGAGGTATTGAGCACAGCTATGCCCTTGGTCAACGTTTCCCCTTCTTTGGCTGAAATTTTGACATACATGAAAATGCAGCTTCCATAAGAAATGGAGACAACAATCATGTGTGAGGAGCAAGTGGAAAAGGCCTTTTTCCTTTGCTCAGCAGAGGGGATTCTCAGAATTGTCTGAATGATGAACACATAGGAAAGAATCACTAATTTTAAGGTTGTAATGAGAGTTAATATGGCCAGGAAAAACGACAAGAGCTCTAGGAGGGATGTGTCTGTGCAGGAGATCAGGATCCAAGGAGAGGTGTCACAGGTGAAGTGGTCAGTGATGTTGGAGTCACAGAAATCCAGTTGTAGTCCCACAAGCCCAGGTGGAAATATGATGAGAAAATCGGTCAGCCAAGAACCAAGGACAAGCAGGATGCAGACCTTGCTGTTCATTATTGTTGTGTAGTGCAGAGGCTTACAGATAGCCACATAACGGTCATAGGACATTGCAGTCAAAGGGAAAACTTCTGTTGCACCAAGAATTATGAAGAAAAACACCTGGGTCATGCAAGAATTGTAGGAAATGGTCTTATCCCCTGTTATGAAGCTGACCAGGTATTTAGGAATAGAAACTAACCATAGAGATTTCTAGGAAAGAGAAGTTCCTGAGGAAGAAATACATGGGTGTTTTTAGGTGCAAGTCTACCAGAGTGAGGGTGATAATTGTTAAGTTTCCAGTAATGCTCAGTATGTAGGTAAAAAATAGAAAGAGAAAAATGAAAATATTGAGCTTTGGGTCATCTGTTAATCCCAGAAGAATGAACTCAGTTGCAGATGTATGATTTTTCATTTCCTATTGTTCCTTTCTTCCAGGTCTAAAGATGAAAATAAAAACCAATTCTTTAATAAGTTTAGGACAGACTTTTCATCACTTTTTCTGAATCAGAAAAAATAAAAGGCCTGTAAAGAAACAATAAATTAACCATCAAGATACACTAACTTTGGGGACTGAGGTTGTAGCTCAGTGGTAGAGCTCTGTGTTGGATCATCAGCACCACAGAAAAATAAATAAACAAAGGTACTGTGTTCATACAGAACCAAACAGATATTTGAAAAAAAAAGATGTACTAAATTTGGAAATTATACATAAACCACACCAAAATAATCTATGTCTGTTACTTTCAGTGTACATCTCCATCCATTTAATATCAAGCTAGTCTCTTCATAGGTTTAATAAGTGCATCTGCATAAGAAAATTATATTGTCAAATGTGCCCTGCTTTCCTTTAAATATCTGACCATGTATGTGTAAAAACTAAGTAAAAAAATCTTAAAATATAAAATATTTGTTGTCAAAATACTGTTGCAATGATCACATGTTTTGAATTTCTGAACGTGAAAACTTTTGAAGTGTTTCTTAATTTTCCATGATACTCAGTATCATTCTTACTAGTATGGAGAATTAATAATTTCACAAATGAATCACGAAAAGGAAAAGTATTATTTACGTAATTCTAAAGAAGCAAACTCAGGGGGCTGGGGATGTGGCTCAAGTGGTAACACGCTCGCCTGGCATGTGTGGGGCACTGGGTTCGATCCTCAGCACCACATAAAAATAAAATAAAGATGTTGTGTCCTTCAAAAACTGAAAAATAAATATTAAAAATTCTCTCTCTCTTTAAAAAAATAAGAATCAAACTCAGAATTTTACAATGTATTAAATTTTTTTTTGAATTCAATAATAATTTATCACTGTATAGATGAGTTTCTGAGGGCCAAAGTTAAGTGATGTAGGTTATACAATGATTAGAAAGGAGAAAAAAATAAATGAAGCAATAAATTTAAAAATGCACTTACATTGAGATAATCCCACATGGTAGCAGTTTAATGCTGAATCCCAACTGCTAGGTTACGTTCCCTTGAGTGACAATGTTGATGCTCTGCTTTCAGATCTTTATATACACTTCTCAATCTGTGCCTACCTCTGATTTTCTTGCATAATGACAAATTTATGTAGCATATTGGTGGAATTTGGGTCTGATGATGTTTGCTATGTACAGTGAACCTGCTTGTAGGAATGCTCCACTAAAAACACATTGCTAACATCACAGAGGCCCCAATGGGATTGGGACATGGCCTCAAGTACTGGCAGAAGGTCCTATAACCAGACCTGAGCAAAGAATCCAAGAAGTTCTGCTGTTTATAGTCTGGGAAGGAGCTTGTGAACTCTTGAGAAATCTGGTGTTCTGGGCGGTGGCAGAAGCTCTAAGGGCAGTCCCAAGTAATCAATTCATGTTAAGTCTGAAAGTGAGTTCCTCAGGTAGCTTTTCAAAATTGCATTGAGTAAAAGTGTTTCTGGTATCAACTTATTTTTTAGGAGTAGAAGTATGAGTTTGGAATTGGAGATGGCAGGAGAAAAATGGACAGTTTAGAACTGGTTACAAGGAAGGATTTCAGAGCCAGAGATCATACTTTCATGGAATGTAGAAAACCTATGAGAGAGAGAGAGAGAGAGAGAGAGAGAGAGAGAGAGAGAAGGAAGAAAGGAATATAGGAAGGGATAAGGGGAGAGAGAGAGGAAGAAAAAGGGCAGGTGAGAAAGCAGGAAAGAAAACAATGGAATTCTTTAGTGTTTGGGGTAATACAGATAAATAGACTTGATAAAGGTGTATATTTTGTTTGTGAATCAACTGAAACTAATCAAGAGAGGTTTCATTTCATGAATGAGAATCAGGGAGTAATAATAATGGAAAAGAGGTAAGCATATGAAATAAAAAATGTTGATATGATTAATAGTAAAGCAATATTCCAAGGTTGTATGATCCAAGATAAATCTTGTGTCACAAATTTCTTTAAAAAGAACAAAGTCCTGACCCTAGGTGCTAAGAAACCTGAAATACATTTTACTTGGCTCTCAGTAACTATGGTTTAAATAAAGATGGGCTATATTTTTTATTGCTTTGCTCACCTTCCAGTTAGAAAACTTGGTTTTATAAATATCCTTTCTTAAATAAACAAGTTAGTTTTATCTGCTTTTTCCCCTCCTCCAAACACACACAGGGAATTCTTGTTGTAGGGAAGAATTAAACTGTCTCTGGAGAGCATGGTACTGATGACAGCACCCTAAAGAAAAGCTGAGTAATTTTAATTAGGCACTTTTAGAAATTGTATTTTTGTCCTCAATATTAAATAACAGAAAAATGTACAATTCTAGCCCCAACAAGGAAGAAATGACAGTTTTGTCTTACCTTGGACTTCATATTGTTAATATTATTTTCTTTCAACCTGAAACAAATACTTGCTGAAGTACTAGTTATTTATTTATTATAAATAAGTAAAGATATTGTGATATAATACCACTTCATGGGAACATATAAAAAAAGCAGGAAATAGGAAGAGGAGTGGCCATAGAATATTGTTAGTTATGATTTCATTGCTCTGACGAAAACACCCAACAAGAACAATTAAAGAATTAGATATTTATTTTGGATGACTGTTTCATAGGTTCAGACCATGGATGGTTGATTCTATTGCAGTGGGTCTGAGGTGAGATGGAGCATCATGGCAGAAGGGGGAGGGAAGCTAATAACCTCATGGCAAACAAGAAGATCAATAGATCTATCTATCTATCTATCTATCTATCTATCTATCTATCTATCTATCATCTCTAGACACTGAGGACAAAACATAAACTCTAAATTCATGCCTCCAGTGACTCACTTTCTCCAACCACACCCTTCCCACTTATATAGTAAGTACATAGTTAATACATTAATTTTAAGAAGGCTTGGTTAGTTCACTATTCTCACAAGCTCATCACTTTATCTCTGAATATGTCTGTAATTGATTCAGGAGCTTTAGAGGGACACTCCATATCCAAACCATAACATATTAACTGTGCCATTTACATTCTTTTTTTTTTGATAGGAAGAATATTCATATATATTTCAGGAAAGATAACGTTAATACATAATCACATCAGCAAGTTACAATAAAAATTGAGAGTACAATATAAACATAAAACTCATGAAATATATATCTGAAAAAATTCCTCATATATAATTTACTTAATTTCTTTAATTTTTTAAATTATAGATGAACACAATATCTTTATTTGTTTATTTTTATGTAGTACTGAGGATCAGTCCCAGTGCCTCACACATGCAAGGCAGGTGCTCGACCCTCTTAGCCCCAGCCCCAGCCCTCATTTACTTCTATACTCCATGTTTGCAAAAATAATGCAAAATATACTCTACTGATATATGTATCCAAAATAACAAATAAAAAATAAAAGATAAAAAATATTGTTTCTTTCACATTAGAAACCAAGCAAGCATAGTTTCTATTCTGATTTCATTTTCTTACGTGTGGTTTTTCTATAGGGTCTGGTTCATCATTTCAGATGCTAAATTCTTTGACTACAGTATGTATGATATATATGCTAAATTTGAATTGTTTTTGTCCTTATAATTGTGTTGTATCTCCCTGGATGTGCTATGGCAGATGAATCTATGGAAGTGGGGGAGAAATACTGGTGACTTAGTCTGACTGTCTTATTTTCAGAGAATGGTCAATGAAGGACAGAATTTTTCTAACCAAAAAACAAACAAAAAAAAAGTATCTTGTGTTTTTTAATTGGTTTCCCTTAGTTGATTCACTTTTGTCATGTATGAAAGCATGGAATATAATTTGCTCTAATTCAATCCCCACTATATCCCCTTTCCCTCTTCTTCTCACTCCCTCTGTTCCCTTTCATCTACTGAGTTTTCTGCCATTTACTTATAGTTTTTGCTTATAAATTACTGTCTTGTGGATATGCATAATGGTGAGATTCACTCTGGTACATTCCCCTACGTTCATAAGAAAAATAGGTCAGTTTGTCCCACTGTTCTTCCCTTACCTGTTCTTCCTCTCTTCCTCAATTCCACCATCTAATTGATTGATCTTTCTTCTATTGGGATGGAACCCCTCATTTTCTTTGCTTTTTCTTTTTCCCCTTATTCTGGACTGGTTTCTACATATCAGAGAAAGCATTTGACCTTTGACTTTCAGGGTCTGGCTTATTTCACTTAGCATGATTGTCTCTATTGAGCTTCCACTGATCAGCAAATGGCATCATTTCATTCTTCTTTATACCTGAGTAATACGCCAATGTATATGTGTATGACATTTTCATTACCCATTCATCTGTTGAAGGGTACCCAGGTTGGTTCCACAGCTTGTTATTGTTAATTGTGGTGCTATAAACATTGTTTTCCCTGCATTTTTACATAATGCTGATTTTACATTATTTTTTAAATACAGAAAATTTTCTATAGCATTATACAGGGGCTGAAAGGGGAAAAGAGAAAGACTGGGCAAATGAGAGAAAAAAAAGTTGGAAAGAATAATACACACCAATTTGAAAAGAAGAAAAATATAGATGGGGTGGGATTGATGCAGTAATGTAATAGATAATAGTAGATAATGTTGGAGGGAGACTAGGAGTAAGAGGAGCAAGAATAAACCAGGGATGGGAAAAGATAGAACAATTCTTATTAATGCTTTAAATTATTAGAAAAAATACATGGAAATGTATTGAAGGTACAATGTCAGTTATAAAGGTAACAACTAACACTCAATCATATTAATATACATGATTAAGTTGAAGTTAGTGTTATTTATAGTAAACACTGCAACATGAAGAAAATTCACATTGAAAATGGCTTGGATTTTATTAGGATTTGGAACATTTAGAAGATGTCCATCATTCTTGGTTTTGGACCCCTCCAGAGGAGCTGGGTCACAGGAGACACTCCCTAAGTTGCTATGGATCTCCCACCAGCTGATTCTGGTTTGTCGGCACAGGAGCCTGTGACTGACTGACAGGAGGTGTCATGTCATGTCTGTTGGTTGTTTTTATTGTATGCACGAGTTCAAGATGCTGGGCTCTGGACTAGGGCTGTGATTGCCAAGAAGCATCCTGTACTTGCTCTCCTCTTCAGTGGTAGGGGACTCACCTGGTATACGTGAGGCACTGAGTTCAATTCTCAGCACCACATAAAAATATATAAAATAAAGGTATTGTGTCCACCTAAACTAACTCACTCTCTCTCTCTCTCTCTCTCTCTCTCTCTCTCTGTTACTATCTTTTTGGCTTCCTGTACCTTGTTGTGACAATTAATATTTTCTGGAAAGTTCTTGATGCTTATTGCTGTTCAACATTATTGAAAAACTATGTATTTATTTCAATCTTCATAATATGTCTTTGTTTAGGTCTTGTTTAGGCCTTTCTTTCTAGGAATTCTAAGTGCTTATTTTCTGAGTCTTTAGTCATTTCTGCCATTTAAACACTAGATATTGTCCTAAGTCCAGGTTTACTGCACTCTTGTTATTGATATGTTCATTGTTTCAGCACTAGAGGGTGATCCATGTGTAGGTTTGCCCCAATTCTGCAGCTTGTGTTGATCAGCATAAATTCAGTGTTGGTCAGAATAAAGTGGCTTGGTTTTAGTGGTTTCAATCTATAGTACTTTTGATCCCACAGTCTGCTGGGACCAGTGCTACACTGAGATGAACCAAATACAGTGATAATTGTCAACATTACTGAGAACTTGTTTACTTGCAGTATTTTAGATGTTTACCTACATAAAATCAGAAAAAAGTAATCTATGCATTGAATATAATTATTTTTCCTCCTTTACAACAAATGAACAAATCTGAATTCCAGAGAAGGTAATGGTTTGTTCAAAGTGTCAAGGTTGTAAATGACAAGGTCAGTGTACAAAGCCAGGCAACCTAATTCCAGCACTCATACACTTAAGCAGCACACTGTTGCTATGAAACATATAAATGATCCTCTTGGATCAAAGAGATAATTCAGAGACTTGCACCTATTAAAAGGATTGTGAATCAATACTATCCAATCAACCCTTTAATTTAAATCAATGGTGATGAATCTCTTGCCTTTCTATAAGGAATAAAAAATAAGGAATTGTATTTTTTTTCTAATAAAATAGTATTGAATTTTGATACATTTTTCTGTATTTATTGAGATGGTCATGTGATTTTATCCTTCATTTTGTTAATGTGGTTTATCTAATAAATTGATTTTTTCCATGTTGAGCATTCTGGGGATAAATTACTATTTCATGATTAAAAATTCTCAAAATGCTTTAGAAGGAATTAATCCCAAGGTAATAAGACAGTGTATAACAAGCCCACCACAAACATCATATTCAGTGATGGAAAACTTGATCCTTAAAGATCAAATTCAAGAAAAATATTCCCATATTCACCACGTATTTTATTCAATATGGAACTGAAAGTTATAGCTACAGCAATTAGATAAAAATAAGAAATGAAAGACATTCAATTGGAAAAGAAGTCATATTAGCTTTCTGTATTGATGACATGATTTTCTATGAGAAAAACATTGAAAAATACACACTCACATACATAGACACACACTGTAAGAACCAATGAACAACTAAAGTTGCAAGATACCAAGCCAACATACAAAAGTTAGCTGCATCTCCACACTAACAACATATATTTGAAAAATAGTAAGAAAACATTTTAATTTTCAATAACAGGGAATAAAATACTTAAAATAAACTTAGAGAAAAGACTTCCATAGTAAAAACTCTAAAACACTGAGGAAAGACATAAAGGACAAAAATCAATAAAAAGGATTTCTTGTTTTTGGATTGGAAGTTTTACTTTTGATCAATTGTTCTTTACACAAAGTTATCTATACATTCAATGCAATCTGTATCAATATTTCAACAGCAGTCTTTTACTGAAAGAAAAATATGTCTAAAATTCTAGTGGAATGCCTTAAGAGTTTGAATAGCCAAATCAGTCATGAGAAAAAGAATGGAGCTGGATGTGTAACACTTGCTGATTTCTAAATATATAACAAAGCTACAATAATTAAACAGTATGGAATTTATATAGGTAGACACATAAAAACTAATTGAGCAGTATACAGAGCTCAGTAAAAATCTCATGCATGTACAGAAAATTGATATTTATAAGGTGCTAAGAATTCACAATAGGAAAGGACAGTTCGTACAATAAATAGAATTTCAAAAACGATATATTCTCATGCAAAAGAACGAAACTGGAGCCTTATCTTACATTATACACAAAAATGAACTGGAAAAAGACTAAAGACTAAACATAAGATCTGAGACGACACACACACACACACACACACACACACACACAAACACACATCTGAGACAGTAAAACTTCTCGGAAGAAATATACGTGGAAAGCTTCATGACATTAGTCTTAGCAATGACACCAAAACTTCAGGTGAAAAACCCCAAAATAGACAAGTGGCAGCACATCTAATTGAGAAGCTTCTACACAGCTAAGAAAACAACAGAATGAAAAGGCATCCCATGGAATGGAAAAAAAATTATAAGACTTTATAAAACATAAACATGGTAAGGGATTAATATCCAAAATATAAGGAACTCCAGAGACTTGACAGAAAAAAGAACTAATGCAATTGAAAAAAATTAGAAAAAGACCTGAAGAGTTATTTTCCCAAAGATGATATACAAATGTATAAGGTTATCAACATCACTTATTACCAGTGAAGTGCTAGTTAAAACCATAGTGAAGCATCACACCTGTTATGATAGCTATTATATAAATAAAAGGAAAAGGAACAATCCTCCAAACTAAAAGAAACAAGTGTTGGCCAAAAGAGAAGAAATTGAGATTCATGTACACTGTTGATGGGAATGTAAAATGGCACCTCCAATACAGAGAACAATACTATTGTTCCTCAAAAAAAATCACAAATAGAGTTACCACAAGATATAGAAATTCAAATTTTTTATATGTACCCAAAAGAATTGAAACCAGGATCTTCGAGAGATTTTCAAATACTTATGTATACTAAATCGTTATTCATAATACCAAGGACATGAAAGCAATCCTTTAAATATACATCTACAGATTAGTAAACAAAGAAAACATGTTTTATATATATACACATCAGGATATTATTCAGTCCTAATTAATAATGAGACTTTTCCATATGCAGCAACATACTTGGACTTGGAAGACATACTAAGATAAAAGCCAGTCATAGAATGACAAATAATGCCTTGGCTCCATCCACATCCTGAAAATAGTCAAACTCAGAAAGTAATGAAAGTTTTCAGGTCTGGGGTATTTTCATCTGCATGAAGATGCAGCTTCCATAGGAGATGGAGACAACAATCATGTGTGAGGAACAGGTTGAGAAGGCCTTTGTTCTTTGTTGAGATGAGGGAATTCTTAGAATTGTTCTGAGGATGTAAGAGTAGGAGAGAATTATTAGTGTCAATGAGGTTAGGAGAGTGTACAAAGCTAAAACAAAACTCAAGAGCTCTAGAGTACTGGTGTCTGTGCAAGAGACATGCAGCAAAGGAGCAGAGTCACAGGTGAAGTGGTCAATGACATTGGAATCACAGAAATCTAACTGCAAGCCCATGGTCAGTGGTGGAAAAATGAGCAAGAAACCAGCCAGCCAAGAGATGAGGATGAGCTGGTAACAGATCTTGTTACTCAAGATGGTTGTGTAATGTAGAGGCTTGCAGATAGCCACATAGCAATCATAGGACATAGAGGCCAGGAGGAAAAATTCTGTTGATCCCAGGAAGATAAAGGAAAATAGTTGAGCTGCACAAGTATTGTAGGAAATGGACTTGTCCCCAGTTAGGATGCTGATCAAAAACCTAGGGTTACATACAGAAGTAAATGAAATTTCTAGGAAGGAGAAATTCCTGAGGAAGAAATACATGGGGGTCTTCAGGTGGGAATCCAGGAGGGTAAGGGTGATGATAGTTAGATTTCCAGTAACACTCAGCACATAGGTGAGAAATAAAAAGAAAAAAATCACAACCTGTAGCTCTTGATCATCTTTTAGACCCAGGAGGATGAAATCTGTTACTGATATTCTATTTTTCATTTCCAACGAGTGGTTTAAGGCAGATTTTACTGATAAAATGTATCTGGAAAACAATAAAGTATGAATCAGAAGGTCTACCATGCGGCCAGAGCAATGGTTTCATTAATGAGGTTCTTGGCATAAAAGTTAGCTAGCAGAGATTGAAATAAACACACGGACTCAGTTACCTTTTTCTATGGCCAGGTCCGAGATGGCTCCCCTCTCTTGTTCCCTCCTCTAACCGCCCGGCAGGGCAGCAAGGATTACTCAGGGCTAGCAGGAGAGAGAGAGCGAGCACGCCAGGGAGTAGCCTTTTATTGGGGAGCAAGAAATTCAGGGGAGAATTCCATCCAATGAAGGTTAAAAGGGGGGCCGCACTCCAAGGTCAGGGTCAGTGATTGGGCCTCCGGGGTCAGTGGTCAGTTACACCCCCACACGGACAGGTTCTCTCGACAGGAGAGGGCCGGGAAAGCTCCGACACAGCCAGAGCGCCTCAGACCCTGACCGGGAGTCACCCAGTCACGTGTGAGAATGGCTCCCGACATATTCCCCCTTTCTTTTCGTAAAAATGAGGCGGCGGTTCACTCTCTGGAGTTTCTGCATTCTTGTTCTGAAGACTCGCCATCCTACAATCACAGTACAATAGAGAATTAACAGCAAAGAGAGTAATCCAATAATGTACTAGGCCGAGTGTTTGAGGATATTTCCAGGGTTGAATCCATTTAACTCCTTCAATATTTGGTTAGCTAAAGAAGAAGGATCTGAAAAATCAGCTCTATTATTTTGAATGTCTTGTATATGGTGATGAAGTTCCAGAATATCCAAGCAATTATTACTATTTTGCCAAATACCTAACAAATGGTTTTGAACCTTCTCCCAATCCCAGAGAGAAGCATTGTACTTGGCAGCTGTAACACACACATACTTATAATTAGCATGGCATTTAAGCCTTTCTTTAAATTTTAAGGCTGAAAGTTCATTACCTATGTCTATAACAGTTGCTTCTAAGGCGTTTAATTTAGTTTCAATCTTTTCATCAATATTTACTTGATTACTCAGAGCCTTGGAAGTATTTTGAGCTAAATTATTAAGAAATTTTGCATGCTGAATATTCTGAGACAATGTCAGAGATGCAGAGACAGTTGATGCAATAAAGGAGACTAACGCCAAAACACCAACAATTATAACTCCAATACCACGTTTAGGTCTTGCCAGCTGGGCATGAATTTGCTGCAAGACTTGTAAACTAGCATCAGCATACCATGGCTCTGAAATATTAGCAGGTAATAAAACGAAAGAGGGCTGATGAAGTATCAGCACTCCTTTCCTCCATTATACCTAGTAATACAATTGGTTAGGTTACATTTTTTACAAGTAACAATATATCTGTCATCTATCCATTTAACTTTTACATTTCCAATAATTAAAACATAAGGAGATTGGACACAAGCTCATAAGCCATAGCAAGATCCCTCTTTACAGTTCTTGCCAATAAATCTTGGTAAGGGTTTGTCTGTAAAATGTAAGAATTCTGAGGCATCAATTAAATGCCAAATATCTTTTTGAACACCACCTTCACTATAAGTCAAAATATTACTAACAAATCCTGCAGGTGTCATAGCAGAATTTCTTCGTAATTGTCTCTTATCAATTTTTGGAGACCAGTCTAATATATACCCACTATCTTTAGACACCCTTATGTTGTACAGGAAAGGGATTTATACAATCCATCCATTTAGGAAAGGTGCCAATCTTAATTGTAGAACTATTTGGACAGTGGTGTATCCATGGAGGTTTTGCAGAAATGACTGGCTTGTTATGGGAAAGTCCCATCTTAATTACTGATCTAGTATTAGGTTTTAAATCTCCATAAATAGAATTATTTGTCAGTCTAGGTCTACCAATCGCTGTTTTTTCTTCGAATGATACTTTTAGACAGCCAGCATGTTTATCATGGGACCAACACAAGGGTAATTGGGCAATATAGCCAGAATAATTAAGTCTAGTCACATGATTGGGAGTAATATGAGTATCTGTAAATCCTCCCATCATGAATGAGTCATTAGTAAATACTGGAATAGATTCTCCAGTCCACACAGCTGGGTGTACCAGGGGTGGATCTGGGAAATACGTCCAATAAGTGTCTACTTGATCCCCCTTTACCTGACAGCCCAGTAGGGCAATTACTGTTGCTACCATCATCATTGGGGTCCTGTTTTCTCCTAGATCTCAAAGTATTTGGGAAGCCTGGGTTGTTAGCTTCTTTACGTCTTTCCATGAAATCAGCTTTTCGGCTGGGTCAATCTGGTCTTTCTTCATCCTTTTCCGATATCTCCTCCTTCTGGATGGGGGCTCCTCTGGGTCGATCCTCAGTCGCTTGAATCTGGGTTCTATCTCTTCCATGTCTGATAGCACGTTCAGGCACCCAAATAGGACGAGAAGAATTTTCTGGGAAAATACAAGCATGCCCTCTGCCCCATATAATCACCGGGTCTGGGCCCTTCCACTGACCAGTCTGTAAATCTTTCCACAAAACTCTGCCTAAAGGGCCTGTTACTGAGGGAGACATTTGTCTCTCAGCAGCAGTGTGACCTTCTGCATCACAGTTTAAAAGATTTAGAACAAACAAGGCATGATTAAGGCTATTTTGGGGAGTCATAAGCCTATCCCCCCTTTTTAATTTTTGTAATTGAAGTTTAATAGATAAATGAGCTCGTTCTACAATGGCTTGACCTTGGGGGTTATAAGGAATTCCTGTTTTATGATTAATTTTAAACTCTTGACAAAATTGTTGAAAAGAAGAGCTCACATAAGCTGGAGCATTATCTGTTTTAATCTGCATAGGGCATCCTAAAACAGAAAAAGCTGCTAGGCAATGAGAAATTACATTTTGAGTATTTTCCTTAGTACGTGCTGTGGCAAAAATAAATCTAGAATAAGTATCCACTATGACATGCACATAACATTGCTTACCAAATTGAGGAATATGAGTTACATCCATTTGCCATATTTGATTTGGTTTTAATCCACGGGGATTTACCCCTGATGGCAGAGATGGAGTGTGAATAACACACTTTGGGCATTGGCTTACAATCTGACGAGCTTGATTTCTAGTAATATTAAATTTTTTACGTAAGCTAGAAGCATTTTGATGATGCAAGGAAAGGGAAGCTTGTGCACAGTCATATGAAGACATCTGTTGACAAAAAGCTACTAATCTGTCAATTTTGTTATTACTTGAAGCTAAAGGTCCTGGAAGATTAGTACGAGCTCGTATATGTCCTATGAAACATGGATATTTCCGCATTAGCACTGCCTTTTGTAAATTATGAAATAATTCAAATAACTCTTGTGATGAAGTATACCCAATAACTGAAGTTTCAATATTTTTAGTAACTCCAACTGCATATAAGCTGTCAGAATAAATATTAATAGGCTCATTTGCAAAGTAGGTTAAGGCACAAATCAGAGCTTGAAGCTCTGCTCTTTGGGCAGAAGTATAAGAAGTTTGTATTACCTCTGTGTGAACACGACTATAAAATCCTGCTTTACCTGAACTAGATCCATCAGTGAACACTGATAAGGCTTCATCTATAGGATGGGCACGTACAATCTTTGGAAAAATAAGTGACGTTAATGATGCAAATTGTATAATTTTATCACGAGTATAGTGACTATCTATCTGGCCAGGAAAATCAGCAAAAGCTATTTGCCATGAGCTAGAAGTTTGAAAAAGCCAATTAATCTGTTGAACAGAAAATGGAATAATTATGATATCAGGTTCAGATCCAATTAATTGTAAAATCCTAGTTCTACCCTTAATTACTAATTGAGCTATAGAATCATAAAAAGGAATTAATGTTTTTTGAGGGGAGTGGGATAAATAAATCCACTCAATAACTCCTAATTTTTGCCATATGTCTCCTGTTGGGGTATGCTCAGTTGGAAATATTAATAAATATACCATTTCCTTAGGATCAACTCTAGTAAGCTGTGCATTTTTAATTGCATTTTCAACTTTCCTTAAAGCTGTTTTAGCCTCTAAAGTTAGCTGATGTGGAGAGGTTGGAGAAGGATTTCCTTGTAATATCTGAAATAAAGGACTTAACTCAGAAGTAGTTAGTTTTAAGGATGGCCTCAGCCAATTAATATCTCCTAATAGCTTTTGAAAATCATTAAGGGTATGTAACTCCTTAATTCTTATCTGAAGATTTTGAGGACGGATTGTACATCCTTGAATTATCTGACCTAGATATTGAAAAGGAGACACTTTTTGAATTTTTTGAGGAGCTATGCATAAACCCATTGCTGTAAGCGAAGTCTCTGAGTAAAGATTTTTAAAAGTACCTCTGGATTAGCATGATCCAATAATATATCATCCATAAAATGAATAATATATGCATCAGGAAAGCTATTTCTTATGGGATCTATCGCCTGGTCTACGTATTTTTGGCACAGAGTAGGACTATTACGCATTCCCTGTGGGAGTACTTTCCAGCAATATCTTTTAACAGGTTCCTTAAAATTAATTGTTGGGACAGTGAAGGCAAATCTCTCACAATCTCCAGGATGTAACCTTATAAAGAAAAAAGTCTTTTAAATCTATTACCATCAAGCTATAATCTAAAGGGATAGCTGTGGGGGAGGGAAGTCCTGGCTGTAACGATCCCATAGGCTGAATTGCATGATTTATTGCCCTTAAATCCTGTAGCAATCTCCAATTTCCTGACTTTTTCTTAATAACAAAAATAGGTGTGTTCCAAGGACTAAGCGTTGGTTCTATATGACCAGCCTGAAGTTGTTCCTCAACTAACCTATGAATTATTTTAAGCTTTTCCCCTGAGATGGGCCACTGAGAAATCCATATAGGCTCCTCTGTGAGCCAGGTAATTTTTTCAGCTGTCTTAGGGATCCGGGAAGTACTCAGGGCCCCTAATAAAAATTTTGGCTTGGAACATTTACTAATCTTTGTCGTGGAGACTGGTTTGTAAACAGATACTCTTCCTGAAGGGTCTCCTTATCATCTCCAGGAAAATACCTCTGACTAACTTCCTCAACTGATCTCATAGAGTTAGGAGTAACTAATAATAATCCCATTTTGGTTAAAATGTCTCTTCCCCATAGATTAGCTGGTAAAGGTTCTTTGCTGTCGCCATTTTGAAATTGGGCTTCTAAGTCATGTGGCTGAGAGGAACTCTGAGCCCCTCTAGGAACCTCTTCCCGATTTTCCTCTCCAGGAAGATTGTCTACCTCCCTTGGAGGGCTCTCTAGGACCTCGGAGGTATCTCCTCTCTGATATTGCTCTCCATAATCTCCCTGTGGAGTAGCCTGATTTTGCAAGTTTAAATTTACATTTTTAACTTTGGGCTTGGCCCCTAGCGCTTTAGTTTTTAAGAGGCTTAAAGGAAAAGGAATTAACTTAGCCTCAGGTGGATTTTCCATTTGAATAGACTTGATGGCCCCTTGAATGCCTTTTAACAGGTCCTCAGGGGGCCATGAACTTTGACCCATATATTCAAAAAGACAAACTTCCAAAGCTGTCCAGGTTCTCTGAATATTATCTATGCCTCCAGGTAATTCATTTGAAAGACAGACCTTTTGTAACTTTCTTCCTAATTTCTCCCAAGTAAGTAAATTTCTCCCAAGTAAGTAAACCAAGGACAATATTTACCTACAATCTCTAAAAATTGTAATAACTGAGCTTTCTTTATCTGTTTTCCTTTCTGATTAATTATACTATCTAAAATAGTCAGATACATTTCCTAATCCGTAGAAGTTGAATTTCCCATTTTAATTAATTTAACGTCTCTTTCCTTCAATATCTTAAGGTACTTTTGTGACCCAAATTGTCACCACTTCCTTTATCTTTATTTTTTTCTTTATCTTTATAGCACACTCCCACTCAATCTAGCTAATCTAGAATGCCCCCCTCGTGGGCGCCAATTCTACCACGCGGCCAGCGCAATGGTTTCATTAATGAGGTTCTTGGCATAAAAGTTAGCTAGCAGAGATCGAAATAAACACACAGACTCAGTTACCTTTTTCTATGACCAGGTCCGAGACGTACTCAGGGCTAGCAGGAGAGAGAGAGCGAACACGCCAGGGAGTAGCCTTTTATTGGGGAGCAAGAAACTCAGGGGATAATTCCATCCAATGAAGGTTGAAGGGGGGGCCCGCACTCCAAGGTCAGGGTCAGTGATTGGGCCTCCGGGGTCAGTGGTCAGTTACACCCCCACACGGACAGGTTCTCTCAACAGGAGAGGGCCAGGAAAGCTCAGACACAGCCAGAGCGCCTCAGACCCTAACCGGGAGTCACCCAGTCACGTGTGAAAATGGCTCCCGACAAGAAGGGAAGCACAAATATTTGCATATGTTTTTTGAAATATTTTTTTTTTTTGCATTTTGATATGAAGCACTGGAGACTTTGGTTGTGTGTGTGTATTTCTCACTTTCTATTATTCAATCATACCTATATATATTTATTTTTAATATGACTGCGCTATATTTTACTCTGTCTCTACATTTACATTTATTATTGAGAAATAAATTTATTGAACACAAATTGTCAAATGTTTCATTATTTAGCTAATATATAAGGGGTACTGTGCTTTTCTTACATTATCTTTTCTAGGAATAAAAATTCTTATCTGATCATGCAACTTGTGCTCAATTGAACTTTCTAAGGAAAGTCCTAAATATCTTTCTTGAGAAATAGCCACTACTAACTTTAGTAGTACTTTTTTTATTTACATACATGCACATACATACACACACACATATACACACACACAAACAAAAAACAAAACAAAAAAACTGGATAATTGATTCTAATTAATGTTTTGAATTTTTAAACATGGTCTGTGTAAATAATATCCCATTTTCTCCAGTCTAAATACATTCTATTTCTAGATATTACTGGAAATTTTGGAACCTCTAACTTCATTCTTGATTTAAAAAACAAAGAAAGCAGGATTAAAATGTCTCTGGAGAGCATGGTACTAATGAGAGCCCCCTAAAGTAAAGAGAGTAATTTTAATTAGGCTTCTTTTAGAAATTATGTTTCTTCAACAATAAATGCCAGAGATTTGCAATACCAGCATCAACAGTGAGGTCAATATGACAGTGGCTGGGGTTGTGGCTCAGCGGGAGAGAGCTTGCTCAGCAAGTGCAAGGCCCTCGGTTCTATCCTCAACACCACATGAAAATAAATAAATAAAATAAAGCTATTGTGTCCAACTACAACAACAAAAAATATATTTAAAAAATGAGGACATGACAGTCTTGAGTTATTTTGAACTTCCTATTGTCAATCTCATTTTCTTTCAACCTGAAACAAATGTCTGACAAAGTCATATAATCCAATGGCATGGGAAATGTAAAAACAAAAACTGAAAAAAGTAAGAGGAAAGGTCTTGTGATATTTAATTTGCAATTCAAATGTTTTATGCATTGATAAAAACATATTGAATGTCTATTTTAGGCAGGAGAAAGTAAATAGGCACATCAGCAAGATAAAATGACAATTGAGAGTAATATAAACATATAGCTGATGAAATGAAAAAAAAATCAGCAAGTATTGCTCCTTTCACAGTAGAAGTAAAGCAAGTAAAGTTTATGTACTCTTTTCATTTTCTGTCTTATTTCTCTTGGAAAATTTGGGGTCTCTCACATTGTTTCAACTACTGAATTGTTTGATTGCAGTATGTTTGGCACACATTTTTCATTTGAATTCTTTTGTTCTTCTGATTGTTTTTGGCTTACCAGGATTTGCCATGGCAGATAATGGGGGAGAAACATTGGTAATTTAGGTTGAACATCTTATTTTAAGAGAAAATTCAAAAAGGGACAGGCTCTTTTTCTTTCTTTTTAACCAAACAAAGAGAATAGAAGTGCCCTTCTTTTGTTTTCTAATATTTTGCAAATGTTTGGTTTAGTATATTTCAGAACTTTTCTCTTTCCCACATTTCCACCAGGATTGTAGGAGAATATGTGCTTTTGAAGACTTGGCAAATGGGCTCTACTGAAGGATTCAAGACTGGAACCCCCTGGGGTCATGCTCTTTCAGAATCTCTTCTCCACCAGTAGAATAATATGACAAAGCTTTTTTTGTTGTTGTTGTTGTCCCTGTTTTGATTATGTTGTTTATATATAATTCTTGCCAGCTTGGTTGCTCTGCAGCATCTTTCTATCCCTGTCTCTGGAGAAACAAGCTTTCAGGAATTCCAAAGCCATGTTAAATGTGCTGGCAACAGCCTGAGTAATCCTGAAATGAACTCATGATCCCCAGCTGAGCCTCAGCATAGGGACCCAGGCCACAGGTGGCTTTGGCAGCAATGTTGTAGAACTTCCAGGTTTTCTACTCACAGACACTGTGAGATTTCTACTGTGTGTCCTTTTGAAGTGCTGAATTTGTAGTACTTAGTTACATGGCATTGGACATTACTACAGAAGATCCCTGACTATACCTCCCAAGTGGAAACTTTGTAAGGAATAGCATTAAGGTCCAGCAAGCTTGACATCAATTTCCATTTGGCTCTTTAGTACCTGGAAATCTAGAGCACTAAGTTCCTTAGTTTTCCTCTTAATGAGAGCAGTTTTCTTCTGAGGTAAACCCTTGTGAGCTTATCAGTTTGTATCTATTTTTTTCATTCTTTGTCACATACATTATCTATGGACTGAGACCTCTAAAACCCTCAGCCCCCAAATACACTTTTCTTCCACTGATATTGTTCTTATCAGTCTTGTTTTCAGTGGTGAAAAAGTTGACTAAAACACATGGTGTTCTTTTTTTTATTAATATCAAGATTTCAAGGACTTAAAAGTATTGCTCTCCTGACATGTTAAATATATAATGGCTAAAGGTGGTTCCATATCTTGCTCATCCAGGACCCGTTTAAGATTGTTTAAGTGAGTAACTATAAGAAGGAAAGCATGGTGAAGCATAATCAAAGGCTCTTACATGTTTTCACTCATGATACAACAGTTTTCTATAGTTCACAGTCAAAAGGGTCATAGATATATATCTATAGTAATTAATATGAAAAAAATAACAAAATTGGAAAACAAAACATCCTAATTTTTATGGATCATATTGCAGCACCAAAACCAGCATTTATATTGAATATTGTATATTGTACATTGTATATTGTATATTGTACAATGTATATTGTACACTGTGAAGAAATCTTTATAAATAAAAATTATGTTGTGAAATGAATTATATAAACAGAGTGTACATAATAGAAAAATAATGTGTCCATTAAAACCAAGAAAAGGCAGAATAACAGAAAAAGAAGAAAAGGACAAATGGACTGACTTGTGATGTTTAGACATATAATGTTTTACCTTTATGAAGGTATAAAAGTGATATGCATTCTCTAGAACCTAGCAAAATTAATATGATACTCTCATGACTCTGGCAGTGGCAGCCAGCTATAGTTCCCAGTCAGCCACAAAATCACAGGGTCACCATGTGTAAAAGAGACTTTGTTACCTAACTGCAAGCTAATGTAATTGTTCTGAGTACATTTGAAGTAGGCAAGGCAAGACTGTGGTGTTCAGTTGGTTATTTGTATTAAATGAATTTTTGATATGATATTTTTAATTTTCATAAGATTTATTAAAACAAAACCCAATAAATATCAAGGGCATTCTAATTGGCACACTTGTGTTTTATTTTTTATTTTTTTGCCTTATTTGATTAAATACTTTGCTGATGATGTTGAATAGGAGGTGAGAGAGAGAATACCATGGTCCTGCATTTCGGGGGAAAAGTGTCAAGTTTATCCACATTAAGTATAATGTTAGTTTTCTGTTTATTAGGTGAATATTCTTATTAAGTTATGAAAGATTTCCTCCTATAACCAAGACTTTGAGATGAATCTGGTTTTGTCTCTCTCATTTTTCTTTTTTTAAGAATTGTCTTTCTAAAGCACTTGCTATCCAGTAATCATACTGTCTTTTAACCTGGTGATATTTTTTAGCCTGGTGATAGATTATTTAAAGTTCACATTAAAAATTGAACTAGACTTGAATATCTGGAATAAATTCCATCCATTCTTGACATTTAATTATCTTCACATATTTTAGACATGATTTACTAATATTTTGCTGAAAAATTCTGTCACTATGTTCATGAGAGATATTTGTAGCCTTCCTTCCTTTCAATGACTTTACATGTTTTTTTTTTTATCAGATTAATGCTGGTATTATAGAATAATAAGACATGTGCATTCTTCTTTTATATTCTGAAAAAATGTAGGCAATTCATATGTTTTCATCTTTATGCCAATTGATTTCACCAATAAAATCCTTTGGACCTAGATTTTTGTTTTGAAATGGTTTTAATGAATGACTCAATTTCTTTAATACAGATGGACTTGTTCAGATTATTCTCTGTGTGGGATGTGACAGCTTCTATTTTTGAGGAATCAAAAGGTTCATTTCATCTACACTTTCAAGTTATGGGCACAAAGTTTTCATTACCAAGTTTATTACTTTATGATTATTATTTATGATTATTTGCTGAATCAGTAGTGATGACAACTGATTTCTTATTTCATTAATTTTTATCTTCCTTTTTTGGCATATTTTGTTCAATTTAACTAGTATTTATCAATGTTATCAATTTACCCTTCTTTTCCTAAGTATAAATTTCATTAATGTTTGCTTTTTTCTGTTACTTACTTAATTTTTCTTCTTTTTGCCTTAAAAGTGCTCTTCTGGCAATATTTTATAAATGTCTATAATTTTCCTATATTTTATAGTGCTACACCAGCTTTTTTTGACTAGTTTGAGAATAATATTAACTTTTGCAGTCCTTTACTTTTAACCCAATTGAATCTTTTTACTTAAATTTGGTGTATTTGTAGATTACTTAAATTGGTTTTTCCTCAGAAATTCTCTCTTTTTGGGGGGAAGAATACTGGGGATTGAACCCAGGGACTATTTGCCACTGAGCCACATCCCCAGCTCTTTTTAATTTTTATTTTGGATTCTGCAAAAGTTCTTTATTTTGATCATTCTGGTGAATACATAATTGCATAAATTTTTTATGTTCCATAAAATTGTGTAAGGATGAAATTTGTACAATTACCTGAGCAAAAATAAAAGATAAAGATAAAACAAAGAGGTAATTTTGATAGTGTGAACAAGAAAACTACAGCAATATCAATAAAGTTGATGAGTCTTGGGGATAGATATATTTGGTAATATATAAACTTGAAAATCCAGTTACTGATGGTGTTTGTATGTTATTCTGGATTTATGCATAATTTTTCCTTATTATACAGAAATTTGCATTATTGATTTTGTATACTTTCTATAATACTCATTTAACAATAAAAAATAGTGTCATGAGTTTTGTTTTAAAATGTTTATTTTCCACCAAATCCAAATTATCTAATTTTTGTTTTATGTTTATAATACTCAATTAAGTGTAAAGTTAAACTGTAATGTGTTATTTTAATTTCAAATTATTTTTACATATGATTAATTGAAAATTGGAAAGTTACTGCTTTTCACTTAGGGATATAAACACATTATTTGTGTGTAGAAAGCTCACCTTGGGATCAGGTCTTCTCTAGGGAGTGTAATGCCTTTTGGAATTTAATCCTTCCAGATTAAATTCTTAGGTCCTTAAGGCCTATATGTTGCTGTGTGACCACAGAAACATTTTACTACCATGTTGGTGCTTGATGGGCAGATGTATGGGAAAGGCAAGACTGATTTTAATTACCTGAACTGTAGTGATGATAAAAAGGTGTTTATAAAGATTAAATGATATAATATGTATGCAGTATATGTATTAATTTCAATGAAAGAGTCTGGATTAGTACGTCATGAATCATCTTCCTCCTGATTCACCTTCACATTTCAGCTTCAGTTTAATGCAATCAAATTGAAAACAAAACTTTGGAAATGAATAATATTGTCCTTTGTGTAGTTATTAAAATGACCTCATAATTTTGTCCCGAGGTTAATTTACTCAGATTATGTAATTTGCATGTTGCATGTAATCTCCATGGTAGATGCTGGTTTAGATGATTTTGTGACTCTTTTACATTATGTAAGAGATTAATTCTTTGGTTAGTATTTTAAAGAGATCTAGAAGCAGCTACACTCCTGTGAGTGGAGCAGTCCTTGAGAAAGGACATTGCTTCCTGATAGCCCCTTTTCCCCACTTCCCACTTGCAACTAAAACACTCAGGGGTCACTCCAGGAAAACTGGGCTAACTGGGCTGTGTGAAATAAACACACAAGAGACAGAAATACTTTTTCTTTGGGGGAGCTGTGACGGCTCCTCTGACCTTAAGGGTCCCCAGAAAGAGAGAGAGAGAGCAAGAGCTGACCCCTTTTATTGAGGAGAAGCTATTCAAATGAGGCAAAAGGTCAGGTTTCAAGGGACTGAATCTAGTTTCATGATATCTGCTATCAGCAGGTTGACTGACATCTAGGTAGGCCACACCCAAGGACAGTAAGAGAAGGGGACACACAAAAGGCATTTATTTCCATGGAACATTCTATCCTAAACAGGGCAAGGGGTAATATTACAAAGGAACAGGTGAGCATATCTCCACCCATGGGAATGTAGGAAGGCATGCCCATGCAAAAAAAAAAACACAGTCACTAGAACCCTAGAAGACTGGGGCTACCTAGTAGCGTGGCCGATGCAGGACGCCATCATGCTCAGCAGAGGAATGGACTCAGTCACATGCATGACGGTCTCCCACACCCACTGAACCCCATTAATTTTGAAATACCCATGCCATTTGAACCAAGTAATCTGTTAATATAAAGCATTCTTTTTTAGGTCAATAAAAATGTGAATATAGTGAATTCCCCAAATGTGCAGAGAGATTGCAGCATGGGACTCAGTCTATAGAGAATAACAAATTTAACTCTTATTATGGCTAAGAGCCAGTATTTGAAGTATTAATTTTATGTATTTAAATTTATTCCTCAATATTTCTCACCTGAAATCATTTTTCAAAATGCTTAGGAGACCCTTAGATTTCTTGTCACTAATTCTAAAGTGGAGTGTGACAAATTGGCCCTTTTCACTGCTTATCTGTTCTACTTATTTTCTCCTCTGCTGACATCTCCTATCTCCATTCAGAAGCCCATGAAGAATTACGTCTCTTATGTCAGATCCCTTCATGTCCTTGAAATCTCCTGGATCCCACCACAGACTCTTATATTTGGTTCCAATATTACCTCAAGGAAGATTCAAGTGACTTGAAATAATTTCTTATTTTGTTGTTTTTCCATCTTGCATACTATCTTAGTTCTGGATCTTACTGGTCTTGTTTGGATCATTGCAAAACCCTGATCTTCTATTAATTGTCCTGTGCGTTGCCACTAGAGTTATTTTTTTTCTATCTGCTTAGCATACTTCAATGACTGCTCATTACAATAAAAGCAACCCAAGTTGGTGTTCAGAAGTGATTTTAGCAATTATTTCTAAATAAAAAATAACAATTTTTAGTATTAGATTTCAGCATGGAGGTGAGAATAGCATTTGTGTAGTTATTATAGTAATGCCAGTGTCGGACTCACAGAATGTATCTATGAGTTGTTCCCTTCACAAGCTAAAGACAAACTGTACTGAAACCTTCCATTCATCTAAAAAAATGTGTGCACATATTTTTGCTGCTCCCAAACTTTTACCTAGAGAAAATGTGTCATATATACACAATGGAGTTTTACTCAGCCATAAAGGAAAATGAAATTATGTCATTTGTAGAAAATGGATGGAACTGAAGAACATCATGCTTATATGAAATAAGCCAGATTCAGAAGGTCAAGGGTTCCATGTTCTCTTACATGTGCAAGCTAGAGAGAAAAAAGGAGAAAAAGGACCTCATGAGAATAGAAGGGAGATCAGTAGTGTTTAGGAGGAAGATTAGGGGGAAGGAGGAGAGGAAGGATTGGAGAATATATGAGGGGATGAAATAGAGTAAATTGTACTATATGTACAAATATATCACAGTGAGAACTACTATTATGTGTGATTGCAATTCACCAGTAAAATATTTTTAAAAAGTAAAAAAGTACAAATAAAAGGATTAAATTAGAGTTTATTGTGTTTAAGATTTTAAATGTATATGTGTATTTATATATAAATATCATTGTGTATACTTATATGCAAATATTCACACACACACACACACACATATATATATATGCATAGATGTGTATGTACTTGTTTGTAACTAGTGTATGTCTATGTCTAGGAAACTCTGAAGAATTTGATTTTTTTCTTTTCTCCTTCTTTATTTAATAATGGTCATAAGAATATTGGTATTTTGAAATTTGCCTTGGTACATTGTTTCTTTCAACGATTAAATATTGAGGATGCACATTTCATGCCACATGAAACTTTAGAGGGCATACACACATACTCTTGTGGATCTCTATGTTCTGGAAGATGAAAACTAAGAGCAAATAACAGTTAGCAGCATAACATGGGCATCTGTAAAGAAAGACTGGTGCTGAGGATGGCCTGTATTTACTGTTTCTAAAGACAGCAGCTTTCTGAGCCTTCATTCATTCATCCAACTACTTCCTTATTGAATAAAAAATATTTCATTAAATTTGTGGACTGTGGGCACAGGTTAATGATATAAATTTCTGCTTCATTTAGACTAATATGACTCATTGCAAAGTACTTAATATTAGAAATTTAATCAGCACACCAGTCGACTTTATAAACAATAATTTCTTTATAAAATACATGTAATGGTTTTTAATAATATCCTGAGTAAAATAACAGGAGAAAAGTACAAGGAATTAAATATGCCATTAAATATACTCACACGGTTTCTAACTTATGCATAGTTCCTAATAGTAATCCTTTTCTTATAGAGCTTTGTCTAATAGTATTTTTGGCCACTTAAAGTCTAATAAACAGACAATGCTTTGTCCAGTGTTCTATAAACATTATTTTAAAAGGCAATTAGTTTCATTTTTTGTCCAATGATAAACCTTATTCATAGAGAAATTGATATATTTTCTGTGCTTCCCCACAATCCCTCCTTGTTATTTGTAGGGGTTCTGGGTTTTGGGATCTGGGTCCCTGATGACATTATGACTGTGGCATGCTTGGTGCCTGGGAAAGTTTCTGTGCAAAGGCATAGGTGGCCTGGTTGCTATGGTAATACTCTCCATATTAGAGTCTTATCAGCTTTGACCTTAATCTTAGACACATAACTCCTGGGAATAAAGACACTTGCTTGCTTGATAACTACAATGTTTCACCAAGCTCTGGTTCTCCTGGAGCTGCCCACTTAACAGTAACTTCAGACAATGGGTCTTCTTGAGAACTGCACAAACCTCCTAACATTGCATATTTTAACTATGAAATATGACTGCAGAATAAGCAACCTTACTGACACTCTAAACAATAATGTGGGTATGGTACTCATGACCTAATGTAACCTATTGTTATAGTGGCTGCTTGGACAAAGGGCCACTCTGCCACCTTCCCTGCCCTTGCACCTTGTCTCTGTGTCTCCTTTCTTTGAGATTGTTTACAACTGACACCCAACGTGGGGCATGAACCCATGACCCTGGGATTAAGGATCCCATGCTCTACCAATTGAGCTGTTTTCCATCTCTTCTCAACAGGCTCATGCTATAGTCAACAACTGTTCTCACCTTTCGGGACCCTATGTAAAAATCTGTAAATCCACAAGTTCCACTTTCTTATACACTTTGACGAATGGAGGTTACCCATTTCCCTTCTTTTCATCCTTACTCCTTTCTTCATGTTTTTCATTGATAAATCAATGTCCAGTTTGGATTCAGCATGATGCATGAGACATATCAATTATAATTGGACTTAAGGGACTTCACAACCTGATCCCCAAGTTTTGTTTTATTGTGGATAAAGAGAATATCACCAAACAAAAGGACAAAGTTCACTTTCCTCTAAAGAGAAGATACACTGAAAGAGGATCCCAAGCTACTAGACTTCCAGTGACTTCCAGTGGGGAAATACAAAATCATTAACAACATCAGATCAACAGCTGTTGGCTCAAATGGGGTTAAAATGTCCTCCAGAAAACGTAGTTTCTGCTTTGATTGCCAAACTCACACAGAACTTTGTAAATGGTTTGGTCTTAACAATAATGTTGTTCAGTTGTTGTACCCCAGCTATGGAAATTCAGTACAGTCAGACTCCTTGACTTCTAAAACCCATTATACTATCTGGGTTCACTTGGCTAAAGTTGTTATATACCTACAAAAATGTCTCATGGTACCCATTGTTAATGTCTTAACAGGCTAATTGTGTTCTTACCATCCCTACAGGATTTAACAGGCCACCATCCTGCATAATGGATTCATAAAAGGGCTATTCCCCTTGATAAAAACTGTGATGATTCAGAGAGCCTTCTCTCTAAGACAAAATTTGTCACTTTGACATTGTCCTTAGTGGGTATCCCTGGACTAGCTGTTAGGGCTTACAAAACCAGCATAAAACTGGGCTGTGCTATGGCAAATAATTTTAATTCTACCTCTGTGTCAATTAATATGCTTCATGAAGAACAAAAACAACATCATCAAACCATATTTGACAATTGGGCTGCAATTGATTATTTGTTATTATTACATCATAAAGGATGTCAAGAGTTTAATAATATGTGTTGCTTTAACTTAAGTGATAATAGTAATTGTATTTCAAAGGAGTTAAATTACTTTAATGATATCATTGATAAGATCCGACAAGGTGATGAAGGTTTAGACTTTTTGGATTGGCTAACTTCATGGTTACCTAACTTTGCTTAGGTCAAGCACTTATTCATAGCTGGATGTTTACTAATACTGGAATTGTTATGTTGTATTTGCTATTGTCAATACCTACCCTATTTTTTTTTGCCTCCACCAACATTAAGAAGGAAACACACATTATTCAACCAAACGCCTTAAAAGAAAATAAAACAAAACAAAACAAAAACAAGAAAGGGGAGCCGTAGGGGTTCTGTGTTTGGGATTGAGGTCCCTGATGGCTGTAGCATGCTTGGTGCCTTGGAAAGTTTCTGTGCAAAGGCATAGGATGCCCAGTTTCTATGGTAATGCCCTCCATGCTAGATTCTTATCAGCTTCAACCTTAATCTTAGGCACATAACTCTTGGGAATAAAGGAACTTGCTTGCTTGATAACTGCAATGCTTTTCCATGCTCTGGTTCTCCTGGAGCTGCCCGCCTAAAAGTAACTTTAGAGAATGGACCTTGTTGAAAACTGCACAAACCTCTTAACATTACATATTGTAACTATGAAATGTAAGTGCAGAATAAGCAACCTTACTGATATTCTAAACAATAATGTGGTTATGGTACAAATGACCTAATGTAACCTATTGTTATGAAAAAATGTGGCTGCTCTGACAAAGGGCCACACTGCCACCTCCCCTGCCCTGCATTTTGTCTCTGTGTCTCCTTTCTTTGAGATTCTTTACAATTATTCACACATTTCTGCCACTCTCCTCAAAGATTGAATGATATTAATTATTTTAATTTTGGAAGATGTTGAAGTTAGCATTATTAAATGACTGTACCTAAACAGTTCCCTTAGCATTGTGTGGATTAGAGATAAAGAAAAATAATTTTTATGAAAGCATAAATATAATATAGAAAGTAGATACACAGAACTGGAAAATACCACCACCATTCCTGAGTTATCAAGTTGGTCCTAGAAGAAGAAGAAGAAGAAGAAGAAGAAGAAGAAGAAGAAGAAGAAGAAGAAGAAGAAGAAGAAGAAGAAGAAGAAGAAGAAGAAGACGACAAATGTGGTTTACTTTTATAGACACATAAATAAGTAGATTATTTTAGAAAAATATTGATGGCTGTGGTGGCACAGGCCTATAATCCCAGCAGCAGGAGGATCACAAGTTCAAAGTCAGCCTCAGCATCTTAGTGAGACCCTGTCTCAAAATAAAGAATAAAAAGGACTGGAGATGTGGCTCAGTGTTTAAGTGCCCTTGGGTTTCATCCCTGGTATCAATAAAGCAATAATGAAAAAAATAAAGAAAGAAAAATATTAGGTCATTTATTCTTAACTTAGAGGAATTTAATTAAGTAGAAAACAAGACAAAAAAAATGTCATGCAAGGTTAAAAAATAACTCCTATCCTCTTTTTCTACTCTAATTAAATTATCTCTATATTTGTTTCACCTTTCCAAGTAAGTGTACATATACAGACACACATACAATTAAGACTCTTCCAAAATTGTCTGGTTGTATAATTCTTACTTAGACCTCATGGATGATAATCTCTCATGTTTTTCTCACGTTTTTCTTGCAGTAAGGGTGATTAAACCCGGGTCCTCAGGCATGCTAGGCAAGTGATCTACTAGTTAGATCCCTAGTGACAGATCTTAATAATTATAATTTTTTTTAGCCAATCACCACTTGTAATTTCAAGTGATTCAATGTTCAGTATATGAATGTTGCTTTGTTGAGTATTTTTATTATCTAGAACATCAGCAATGTTTTATGGAAATGTGAAATAAGGAAGTTCTAGTGTGAGATAATGTTAAGAAATTTTCATCCTTATCAACCATTTAACTTTGCTAGAATCAACTTCCAATATGATTATTCACTAATGAAAATCAATTGACTATGTATGTGTTTTTGAATTATGCAGACAATAATGTGACATTGTCCCATGATTACAAAAACAGCATGAGACAGTGAATGCTACATACATACAATTTCTGTATGCTTGAAGGAAGACTTTTTAATGAAATATTACAGTATAAATAATAAAAATTATTATAAATAATTTATTGAGTCTATAAAAAATGACCACCAATGTTTGTCTGATGTATTTTTCATAAAACCTCAGCAATCAGAATTTTATTGTTTTACAATATTTTGCAATAATATTTCACCTTAGAGCATAAGGCTGACCATTAAACAATTCTAGGGTTAGGGTTGATGAATCCCTTCACAGTTTAAAATTAATGTCTAACACTGACTCTCCCAAAGATGTGTTACTGACAGCCGGCTGCTAATTGGAGGCCTTACTGAGGACATGAACAGTCAACACAAACTGCTCATAAGAAAATGATTTTAGGAGTAAATTCTCAATCTTTCTTGATTTGATATGAGAAACAGTAGGGATTATTGATTTACCTAAAATTTAACTACACAGGTGCAAAATCAAGTGTTCTATATATTACCTTAAAATAGTTAAGTCTCTGTTTTTAGGCTAACTGGGACAAGAGGTGTTGGTGATATACAAATATGTCTAAGCAAAGAAGCAAAATGAGGTGTTCAGAAAGAATTTATAGGTAATTTTTCATTCAGTTTTGCCTCAAGAGGTCCATTTTCCCACATAATCACACTCATTAACTTGCAGAAAATACCATCCTCTGGTCCATGCTCTTGAAGACCTGCTTTACTTACTGATTTCTTAGTGTATATATGAAGGATTTCAGGAGAGGAGCCTCTGAAGTGTTGAGCACAGCTACTCCTTTGCTTAATGTCACCCTCTCCCTTGCAGAGGGCTGAATGTTCATGAAGATGCAGCTGCCATAAGAAAGGGAGACAACTATCATGTGGGAGGAACAAGTGGAAAAGGCTTTTTTCCTTTAATTTGTAGAAGGAATTTTCAGAATTGTCCAGATGATATTTGTGTAGGAGAGAATAACTAATGTTAAGGTGACCATGAGTGTTACCACAGCTAAAAGAACGCCATGAGTTCTAGAAAGTGTTTGTGCAAGAAAGCTGCAGAATTGGGGAAGAGTCACAGATAAAATGATAAATTATATTGGAGGCACAAAAATCCAACTTCAGCAGAAGGAAGATTGGTGGAAAGATGATCAGGAATCCTGCAAGCCATGAGCTGAAGACAAGAAGGATGCAGACTCTGCTGCTCATGATGGTCGTGTAATGAAGAGGTTTGCAGATGGCCACGTAGTGATCATAGGACATAGCAGCCAGGAGGTAAAATTCTGTCACTCCCAAGAAGATGAAAAAAAAAAAAATAACTGATCCACACAACCGTTGTAAGAAATAGTTCTGTCTCCTGTCACAATAGTGACAAGGAATCTGGGGATGCAGACAGAAGTGAACCATATTTCTAGGAAGGAGAAGTTCCAAAGGAAGAAATACATGGGAGTCTGCAGATGAGGATCTGAAAGGGTGAGGATGATAATGATCAGGTTCCCGTCACACTTAGCATGTAGGTAACAAGAAGAAACACGAAAAGTACAACCTGCCATCGTGGGTCCTTTGTCAGTCCAAGAAGAATGAAATCTGTCACTGCAGTGGAATTTCTCATTATGTTTTTTCTCTTTATCAAGGTGTCCTCTAGGTTAATTGTAAAGTATGTGAAGAAATAAGAAAACTACTATCCTAATAAAGAAACAGAAAGAAAATTTTTTTTCGGTGTCTGGCTTATTTCACTTAGAATAATGTCCTTCAGGATTATCCATGATGTCACAAATACCAATGAGGAAGTATCTTTGTTATAAAGCTGAATAATATTCCATTGTTTGTGTAGATGTATATATGTATAAATACTTTTATATTATGGTATATTTAAAATATATATTGTAATATCTTCAAAAGTTACAGATTTGGGGGTATGAAGAATACATAAGACTAGAGAACTAATATTGGTACTATAGTTAATACTATATTGTATCCTAAAAATGTGATTTGGGAGCAAATTTTAGGTGCTCTTGTGATAAGAAAACAAACAAACTTGACTTAGTAATCATTTTACTAAGCATATATATTTATTTATATATTTATATATGAAAACATGATTATACACCTTAAACATATACAAAACAGAATATCATGTAAACACATATAATTTTAAAACAATTCCTATTTGTTGTTTTAGAGAAAAATTATTTTTTAGTACATTGACACAAAATACTTTTTAAAATCTGTTATCACAAATATTAGTTATTCCTTTGTTTTCTTTATTATATTTTCACAATTTTAGTATAAATCTCTGTCTTTTGAATATTTCAATATATTCATTGAAAACAAAGAAAAAATAATAAAAATTTTTAGAGTAAAATCTTTTCAAAAACAAACAAACAAAAACACTTGAGAACTCACTCTCTGTGTAACACAGTACGTTTTGATGTTGCTTTCCTCTTCATTAAAAAATATTTTATAGTTTAACGAATTTATTTCTCCTCCTGCATTCAAACCACTACAAACTATCAGGATAAGTCAGTCATCCAAAGCAATGTGTCCATGATAATAATATATGGAGATGTCTAATGAATGGGAGGAAGCCACCAGTCTAAGTCCAAAGTTTGTATTGCATGACAACTACCAATCTGTTAAAATGGCCTCTGGTATGGCAGGAGATGTGGTTCAGTGGTAGAGTGCTTACATGGCATGAGTGTGGCCCTGGGTTCAATCCTTAGCACCACATATAAATGAATAAATAAATAAATAAAATAAAATAAAAAACCCATTTACAACTAAAATTATTTTTTAAAAAATGGTCTCTGTTATATAAAGCCATACTTAAATTTAAATTTTCACCAATTTTACTTTTCTAAACTGGAGACACTCCTATTTGTCTTCTTTTCCAAACCACAAAGCACTTTCCCACATTATTTCTTTTTTTGTGGATGATGAATGGGATATTTCAATATTCAAGGTAATATTTGAGGGGAAAAAACTATTTTCTTTTGCATCTCATAGCACTCTTGGTGTTATACAAAATTTGTTTGTTCATTTTAAAAGTTATTTATTTTTTTCAGATATATTTTCACATAAGTTCATTTTAAAAATAATTAAGTATCCAGACAAATTGCCTACGTCTGAATTTCTCTTTTCGTTTCTATGTTTTCCATAGTTATCAGTGCTCTAGAACAGAAAAACATTTCTTCAGGATCAGTGAACTGGTTTAATAGTTGAATCAATTGTACCCCAATTTTTATCTATAAATGTTCTGGGAGGCATATATTCCAACTTTTCATTATCTGCTCTCTTTATTCTCATATGATAAACAGATTTTTGTCTTCTACTTTTATATGATGGGTGCTACACTCCATAAAATTCATATTGAGCAAAAGTAAAATATAAAGCTTATCTGCTCTATCTTAAAAACTATGAAGTTGTTATTTTGGATCTCATTATTTCTAAATTTCTGGCATTGACTATGGTATAAATGGTTGCAACCTGATATCTAGACACATAAACACAGAGACATACACACACAAATCATATATTCCTATCAGTGACTAAATATTCATGCTATAATGAACAAAAGTATTACATGATATTATTGACTGACAGAATTTTTGAAATTGTCTTTCATTTATATATTTCATAGAATTTGTGTGGTTTCATTTTAATTATATACAATGTGTATAACAGAAAATGGTTGCATAAATACAAGTATGTTTTATTAAAGAAAAATTATATTCTAAAAAAATACTTTACTTTTTGGTAAATATGACTGGTTTAGTCAATGATATTTCTAATGACTTATTAATTTGTCTAAAAATGTGTATGTCAGAATTTTTCAACAGTTTTTAATCTGCTTTTACTCTGTCACTTTATATTTGTAACCAATCATCCAAGATATTTATTAAAGGTCAATTTCAAGAGCCCCTCTACAGTTTTCACAAGATAGCACACATTAATCCACTTGCATACATTGACCCAAATATTCAAAGGATGGAGTGTCCCAGGTTATCTTACCCATGCCATTTAAACAAGTATTATCTTGATACTTGACATAAGTTAGGTTACAGTGAAGGTTAATTGGAGTGTCTTCCCAAGCCTGATGGACAAGATGGATGATGTGACCTTCTGAGCAGAAACAATGCTATTCAGGTGGGCCTTAATTTTGTCTTCCTTATTTACAATGAACTCAGGGGGATTAGTTGAATAGGTAAACAAAAGGTACCATGGAGACTGGTGTTCTCAGACCCCATGTGTTAAATAATAGTCCAAATTAGTATTCAATTTCAAATGAAATACATGGATGATAGTGGTCTGAAATCAAATTTTAGGAGGGCTTAGAAAAATATCCATTTTCTTCATAATCTATGATTTCACAAGGAGAAGAAACATAAGGACAGAGTAATAGAGATTAACAGTCTAGCAACAGACAAAACTGTGAATGCATGACTTTTTCTATTTTAGGGAAAAATTAAGCACTCATTGTGATGGTTTAGAATGGCCTAAAGCAATCTCCATTATTCTATATCATAAAAGATATAAGATTACCTTTAAGCTTTTACAGTTTCTCTGACTGATAAAATAGAAATCTGGTTATCATTATCATTATTACCATTTATTCATTTAGTAATTATTTGGTATATTTATTAAGTGTTGAATTAAATTTAATTTTTTTTTACTCTTACTGAAATAAGTAAGAATTTTTATATTACTTAAAAATCTCAGAGTTACTTATCCAAGTCCAATGCAAACAATATTCCTCCCCAGGTTATTATACACTGGTTTTAACTGAAAAGACTCCTTTTACATCATTATTGTTAGAGTTTTATTTAGTTGATATTTAACTCAGGGCTCCATGTATCAACTAAATAAAACTCAATCAAAATTTGGATTGATTATTGTTTCTATGGGGAGAAATGAAATTATTTAATACATAAGATTGCTATGATTAGGGCTGTGATTGTGACTCAGTGGTAGAGCGCTTGCCTGGCATGTATGAGGCCCTGGGTTTGATCTTCATCACCACATAAAAATAGATAATTAAAAAAATGTATTGTGTCCAACTACAACTAAAAATAAGTATACACAACACGCACACACACACATATATACTTAAAGATTTCTATGATTAAAAAAAAGGAGGTAAGAAATACAGAGTGTAGAAGGAAGAAAGAAACTATCAAATAGAAGAACACCTGTATTAAACTCTATGCACATCATGGAAATTTATCAATGATCAAAATCAATAACTTGAGTAATATGTCTTAAACATGCTCATGTTTAGTTAAAAATATCATTGGAAGAATAATTATATGATGTCTGTAGGCCAGAATCATTTAAAAATATACATTATAAAATACTTGTAATTAAATGATATGTGGGAAATGGCCTTAATGTATAGGACTGATTTCATCTTAACTTGATATATGCAAAGTCCTGTTTTCAAAGAAGGTCATCTTCATAGTTTCCAGGTAGACCTGAATTGTTGAAGTGCATTTCAAAACCAGTGTAGTATTGAAAATCCAGGCATAGAATATTGATTTTAAACCATAACATATCTCTCATGAATGTAACAGTTTATGTGCTTTCACAAATTTTAGCAGAACCTTCCTTTATATTAGTATTTTCTTTTTTTTATTGGTTGTTCAAAACATTACAAAGCTCTTGACATATCATATTTCATACATTAGATTCAAGTGGGTTATGAACTCCCATTTTTACCCCAAATACAGATTGCAGAATCACATCAGTTACACATCCACAATTTTACATAATGCCCTATTAGTAACTGTTGTATTCTGCTACCTTTCCTATCCTCTACTATCCCCCCTCCCCTCCCCTCCCATCTTCTCTCTCTACCCCATCTACTGTAATTCATTTCTATCCTTGTTTATTTTCCCATTTCCCTCACAACCTCTTATATGTAATTTTGTATAGCAATGAGGATCTCCCTCCATTTCCATGCAATTTCCCTTTTCTCTCCCTTTCCCCTCCCTTTCCCTACCACCTCATGTCTCTGTTTAATGTTAATCTTTTCTTCCTGCTCTTCCTCACTGCTCTGTTCTTAGTTGCTCTCATTATATCAAAGAAGACATTTGGTATTTGTTTTTTAGGGATTGGCTAGCTTCACTAAGCATAATCTGCTCTAATGCCATCCATTTCCTTGCAAATTCCATAATTTTGTCATTTTTTTAGTGCTGCGTAATACTCCATGGTGTATAAATGCCACATTTTTTTATCCATTCATCTATTGAAGGGCATCTGGGTTGGTTCCACAGTCTAGCTATTGTGAATTGTGCTGCTATGAACATTGATGTGTCAGTATCCCTGTAGTACACTCTTTTAAGGTATTCAGGGAATAATCCAAGAAGGGCAATAGCTGGATCAAATGGTGGTTCCATTCCCAGCTTTCCCAGGAATCTCCATAGTGCTTTCCAAATTGGCCACACCAATTTGCAGTCCCACCAGCAATGTACAAGAGTACCCTTTTCCCCACATCCTCGCCAGCACTTATTGTTGTTTGACTTCCTAATGGGTGCCAATCTTACTGGAGTGAGATGGTATCTTTGGGTGGTTTTGATTTGCATTTCTCTGACTGCTAGAAATGGTGAGCATTTTTTCATGTACTTGTTGATTGATTGTATGTCCTCCTCTGAGAAGTGTCTGTTCAGGTCCTTGGTCCATTTGTTGATTGGGTTATTTGTTATATTATTGTCTAATTTTTTGAGTTCTTCTATACTCTGGATATTAGGCTCTATCTGAAGTGTGAGGAGTAAAAATTTGTTCCCATGATGTAGGCTCCCTGTTTACCTCTCTTATTGTTTCTCTTGCTGAGAAAAAACTTTTTAGTTTAAGTAAGTTCCATTTGTTGATTCTTGTTATTAACTCTTGTGCTATTATTAGTATTTTCTATAAGGGATTATAGACACATGCATAAGACTGACAGAACATTGTAACTAAACCATAAGTATACAATTTACTCAAGAAGTAAATGAATATTTTAATATAGCTTTTAAAAATAATGCCATTAAAGATTGAAAATTGTCTTAAACCTATTGTTTGAGAGTTTACTAATGATAAGACCTATGTAACTATCTTAGCTTTAGTTAATTTTGAAATTTAACACTGGGATCATATTTTGCCCAAGTGAATGAAGGGATACTATTTATCTGAGTTAGTGATATGCATAGTGAAGGAAAGGAAATATATGAATACATAGTATTGGTCTTTATTTTATACTACCAAAAAGAAAAATTATGAAAACAAATGTTTACAACTATAAATAAGGAGTGAAAGAAAAAGAAAACACTATGGGTAAATTTTGTCCATAGCATATTAACTAATTCTTTTTTTCTTTGTGTTTATAATCTTCTTTATTTTATCTTCTAATGTGAAAAAAAAGTTTACTTTTAAGTTTATTAGGGTGATTGCCAGCTTATAGTAATTATGACTAAAGATAATATGTGTATTAACAGAGATGTGTTTGTGTAAATGTAAATTTTCATTAAACTTGTTAAAATAACTAGGAGTGATACTGCTGAGGGTTTTTTTGTTGTTACATGTGTATTTAACATCACAAGAAATAGCAATTGTACCATTATTTTTCCTATCTACTATATGTGAGTCTTTCTTGTTCCACTTCTTCTTTAGCATTTCATTTTTAAGTTTATATTTTGAAATATTAATAATTCTATTACCTACAGGAATCCATTGGCACTTTATTTTAGTTTTCCTGGAGATCAATGATATTGAGCATAATTTACAAGGCTTAGTTGCCATTTGTGTATTGGTTTTGGTAAAGTTGAGTATTCAGATATTTAGCCACGTAAACTTTTTTTTTTTTTTTTTTGGTGGGTTTTGATAGTTCTTTATATATCCTGGATATACATCTTTTTATTTGTTTGAATTACATATAATATTTAAAATATTATATATATAGACTATTTTTCTTTAACCAGTTATTTTGTTGGAGGTTATGTGGTGACCTACAGCTCCTTCTTGAGTAATCATGTCCTTCCTTGCATAGATGCTCACTCTATCTGCCACATTTGTCCGATTCTAATTATCATGATGTGTGTTCTTATCAGAAAGATCCTTGGTGATCCAAGGTATGTCCTAGACTCTCCAGATGTTAAATTAGAAGCCATATTTCTCACAAATGAGGAAGAGTAGTCATCATAGCTCTGCCTAATCTCTTATAGTGTAAAATGATTTCCTTTCTCTGTATCAATTTTATGTAGCTCCTTGTGACAGTAATGAAAGAAAATGGTAAACTAAAGATGGTGTTGCTGGCAAAAACACTGTGAGAAACAAAAACAAATGCATATTTTGAATAAGTATCTCTTCCACTGAGTGCAAATGGTAAGCTCCTTCATGAAGGCAGTGTGGGGTGTGTGTAAAAATAATAATTTGCTGTCAGGTTTCTGGTTTCTTCCTCTAGCATATGAGCTGTATAAGCATTGGTCTCTGCTATTAGCAGTTTGTTCTCTGGGTAACTCATATTTAAATTTAATCTTTGCTCTCATAGCCAAATTTTTCATGAGTCCATTATTAAGTATTTAGATGAATGATTCAGGGTAACAACATTGTTTGCAAAATAAGTCATCATATCCTCTTATTTATTATATATCTTCTCTTCACGTGGGTACTTTGCTGAAAAGTCACATGGAACACAAACACCTAAATAATCTAGGTCCATTGCAAGACTCATTCAAGCTCCAGATACTTTAATTTGTCTTTTGAAATGCTTGACTACACAATACATTACAAACTACTGTACATGAGTCAGAGTAAAATCTTGTATATGGCTAATTGTAAGATTCTTGATAACACGAACAACTGGATATATACCTGTAAAATGGCTACTAGTGAAGAAAGATTTCCATTCCAACTATGATTTAAGGTTATACCTGTTCTAAATCACAAATGGTATATTGCTATTTTCATTTTCATTGTTTTTAGTAATCTGTCTTTAGTTTCCCTCTGTATATAAACAATACAAAGTTTGTTTTTACTTGTTTCTTTATTTAATACAAAGTTTATATCAAGAACTGTTTTAGATGTATTTGAAATAGCAGCTGAGAAAAATGACAGACACCTATCCACATAAGTTATATAGAGACAATGTATTATAAACAGAATAAGTAAAAATTTATTTTTGTTAATGATGACAATACAAAATTAATAAAACCTCAACAAAGGTAACTGCTCTATCATGGAGACATATTCCCAGTCCCTTTTATTTTATTATTGGTGTTTAGTATTTACACATTTAGCAAGATTACTTGTGACAGGGTCATACCACTACACCTACATGATTTTATCAGTTTAATTCTCAACTATCTCTTTCTTACTCTTCCCACTTTCATCCTCTCATCCCATTCTTCTGCCCTACAAACCTCTATTCTATTTTCATGAGATTGCTTTCTTTTTTTTCTCTCTCTTTCTTTCTAGATTCTTTCTTTCTTTCTTCTGAGAGAAACAAGATACTTAACTTTCTTTAGTCTGGCTTATTTTGCTTAACATAATGTTCTCTATCAGTTTTCCTGCAAATGGAATCATTTCTTTTTTCTCTATGGCTAAATAAATGTCACTATGTATTTATACCAGATGATCTTTATACACCCATCTGGACATTGAGGCTTGTTCCATAACTTGACATCTTGGACACAAAGCCTGGTTTCATAACATGCTATTGTGAATAGCACTACAATAAGTATGGGCATATATATATATATATATATATATATATATATATATATATGGCTATAGAATGTGAATTTTAAGTCTTTGAATAAATGTCAAGAAGTGGTATAACTGAATAATATTTCCAGTTCAATCCCAGCTTTTAAATGAAAAAAAGTAATTACATTTTAATTCAATTATATAACATTTAAAATATTTCCTAGAGAAATTGCAAAACACTGAAGAGAATTTTTGTAAAAAGTAAAAAATCACAAAATTATATTTTCAATATACAGTAATTAAAACACACCTCCTATATCTGAGGATAATGTCTTTTCCTGAGCAAAACATAAAATACATTTTTTGGTAAAATACTTATTATTTAAGAAGATGTAATCAAAAACTGTTGGAAGAGTAGCATATCAGCAAAACAGAAGAAAACTAATTCTATTTGGGTGAGAAATATATTAAACAAATGTGCCCGTAAACTGTTAGAGAAAAAAAAAAAAGAACGAATGTACAAGAATGAGACGGAGAGCAACACTGATTTGAGTTAGATACTCAAATTTCACTCTTTCATATTTTAATTACCCATCAATATGCCTTTACCTCAAGACACCAGATCTTTTCATCTACTTTTGAAAAACACAATCTTCCTTGCCATGTTCATGAAGCCTTGATAGACCTGCTGATTCCTTACGCTGTAAATAAAAGGATTCAACATAGGAAGCACTGAGAATTTTAGTACAGCCACTTCCTTACTCAAAGACACTCTCTCTCTTTCTGAGGGTTTAATGTATATAAAAATGGAGCTGTCATAATGATGGAAATGACAATCATGTGGGAAGAACACGTGGAAAAAGCCTTTGTCCTCTGAGTAGTAAAAGGAATCTTCAAAATTGTTCTGATGATATATATGTAGGACAAAAATATCAATGCCAAAGTGACCATTAGAGTAAACAGAGCATAAGCAAACACCATCACCTCTAAGATTCTTATGTTTGAACAAGAAAGTGGAATAAGCAGAAATAATCACAGGTAAAATGACCAATGATATTAGACCTACAATAATCAAGCTGTAGCAGCAACATGAGCACGAGGAAGACAAATAAGAATGAGACAAGCCAGCAAGCAAAGAAAAGCATTGTGCAGACTTGTCATTCATGATGGTCATGTAATGCACAGGCTTGCACATGGCAATGTTGTGACCATAGGACATGGCAGTCAGGTGGCATAATTCTATGACTCCCAAGAAAATAACAAAAAAAATAACTGAGCTATATAACCATTAAATCAAATGGTTTTATCTCTTGGAATAATGGTACCTAGGAACTTGGGTATACTGACAGTTGTGAATGAAACTACCAATAGAGAGAAATTCCTGAAAAAAAAAAATACATGTGAATCTGAAGATGGGGATCCAGCAGGGTAAGGATGATGATGGTCAGGTTTCCAGGAATGCCGAGCATGTAGGTGAGAAAGAGAAAAGACGAATATTACCTCCTGGAGTCTGGGATCCTGTGACAGTCCCAGGAGGATAAACTTTATTAATTCTGTTTGGTTTCTTTCTTTTTCTTTTTCTTTCTTTCTTACTTTTTTTTTTTTGCTTACTTTTCCTTTTGTCAAACCTAGAGAAGAAAGCACAAAGAAAAAGAACATGAGAATTAATAAATATCCAAGTTTGGATCTGGATTATTCTGAAATATTGTATCATTTCCACCTTCAGAAGAAATGGAAAGCCACCTAAGAATGACAATTATCCTTTAATTTCCTCCTGTTTACAGTGAAAAACCTTAGTTGTGGCATATTAAGAAATAGTTTTGTATTAAAACTTCAATGAGATGCCACCTCACATCATTAAAATGGTTATTTTTAACAAAAGAAGCAGATAAAAAAGCCCTGCTCCACAGATATTCTAGTGAATATGTAGAGAAAGGACTCAAATACATTTTAAGTCAGAATATAAATTAATAATGCCACTAGGGAGAACAGCAGGGTGGTTCTCAAAACATTAAAACAGAACTACTAGATGATCCAGCTTTTCCTCTCTGGGGGTATAATTAAGGGAAATGAGGTCAGCATACCAAAGAAATACCCATGTACCCTTGTCTTTGTGGCGCTATTCACAGAGTGAATATAGATTCAACCTAGGTGCTCATCTGTAGATGAATGGACAAAGAAAATGTGGCATACTTATAATGGAGCAGTATTCAGCCATGAAGAAATATAAAATCTTTGCAGCAAAATAAATGGAATTGGAGGACATATGTTAAGTGAAATAATCCAGATAACAGAAAGTCATGCATCACATGTTCTCTCTCATGTGTGGAAAGTAAAAAAAAAAAAAAAAAACTGGACCTGAAAGTAGAATACTGATTTATAGTGATTAGAAAGGGGAAATGGAAATGGTAGGGCTTGAGGGGGAGAATGGAAGAAAGATGGTTAGACATGATCAACGCAAACTATATGCATGTATAGAAAATCATACTGAATTACATTAATATGTCTGTCTAATGCATATTTATGAATAAAATGCATTTATAAAGATAAAAATTCTGGGTTTTACAAAGATTGCAATATTTGGCAAGGGTTTGTAGCCAGAGTTTTCTGATTCCCATTATTATATTTAACATTTCAGAAATGTTTCTTCAACAGTTTTTTTCCAAATAAAATCGCTTTTGTCACTGCTCCTATCTGTGTAGATATCTCCTTTTTAAAAGGACAAGAATTATACAATCACATAAATAGTTGCAGAAAAGACCTTTGGTAAAATCCAGCACCCATTTATGTTTTAAATGCTAGTGAAACTAGGTAGAGAAGAAACTTAACTCAATTTTGTATAGGCTATGTATGGAAAACCCAAAACCAACTTTCTACTGAATGGAGAAAACTGAAATAATTTTTTTTCTAAAATCAGGAACCTGACAAGGTTGTCCAATCTTCCAAATCCTATTCAGTGTATTTCCTGAAACTCTTGTCAGAGCAATCAGTCAAGAGAAGGGAATTAAATGGCTACAAATAGTAAATGAAGTCAACTTATCTGTTTGCTCACTATATGATCCTGTATCTAGAACCCCCCCCAAAAAAAAATACTCTTCCAGAAGATTCTAGAGCTAATAAATTTCCCAAATAGCAAAATACAATACAAAATTCATAAATCTATAGCTTAAGTATAGTCAAATGTTAATTCTCCTAAGAAATTATGAAAACTATTCAGTCGCAGTAACATAAAAAGCAAACAAAACAAAAAAACCCACCTCTCCAAATCATATAAACAAACAAAATTGGAACTAACCTAACCAAGGTGATGAAAGATCTCTACAATGAAAATTGTAGAATGATGAGGAAAAACTCTAAGAAGATGTTAGATGATGGAAAGAGCTTCTAAGTTCTTGGATGTGCAAAATTAATATTGCCCAAATGGCCATACTGCAAAAATAATATACAGATTCATTGCAATGCAACCTCTGTCAAAATAACCATTGCATTTTTTACAGAACTAGAAAAACACTCCTGGAATTCATTTGGAAGAATTAGAGACCTAGAACAGTCAAAGAAATCCTGAACAAGAAAAGAGGGTGGGTAGCTGGAAGCATCACAATACTTAATCTCAAATGACACTATAGAACTATATCAATGAAAACATTATGATATTGGCATCAAAATATAAATGAAGGTCAATTAAATAGACTTAAAGACACAGCAATAAACCCATACACTTATGCTGGCTGACAGTTGACAAAGGTGCCCAAATACACATGCTGGAGAAAAGATAACCTGTTTCACAAATGGTGCTGGGAAAACTGTGTATCCATATAGAGAAGAATGAAACTAGATATCAATCTCTTACCCTGCAGAAAAGTTAAATCAAAGTGGATAAAAGACCTAATTTGGAATTAGACCAAAAATTCTGCAACTTGCTAAAAGAGAACATAGGGTTAACAATCCAACATATTTGTGCAGCCACCAACTTCCTTAACAAAATCCCTAAAACTCAAAAAATAAAACCAAAAATAAATATGTGGAATGAATTCAAGCTAAAAGCTTCTGCATAGCAAAAGAAATGATTAAGAGCATGAACAGAGAGCCTAAAGAATAGGAGAAAATCTTTGTCAGATTCTCGCCTGATAAGGGATTAATATCTAGAATATATAAAGAACTCATTATATTTAACACAAAAATAAAATAAAATAATCAATAAATTGGCAAAAAATCTAGATGGACATTTCTCAAAAGAAGAAACACAAATGGTCAACATATTAAAAAGTTATTTAAAAACTATAGTGATTGAGAAAATGAAAATCAAAACTACAAGAAGATTTCATCTTACTCTTGTCAGAATGGCAATTATCAAGAATCCAAATAATAATAAATGCTGGTGAGGATGTGGGGGGAAAGGTACCCTCATACTTTGTTGATGGGGATGCAAATTAGTACAACTACTTTGGAAAGCAGCATGAGGATTCCTCAAAAGACCGGGAATGAAGCCACCATATGAACCAGCTATCCCACTCCTTGGTATTTAACTAAAAGAACTAAAATCAGCATACTATAGCAGTATTGTCACATCAGTTTTTTTTAACAGTGCAATTCACAATACCATGTTATAGAAGCAGCCCTGGTAAACAATAGAAAAAATTAAGAAAATGTGATCTATAAACACTTGAAATTTACTCATCCATAAAAAAAAAGAAATGGGCTGGGGATGTGGCTCAAGCGGTAGCGCGCTCACCTGGCATGCGTGCGGCCCGGGTTCGATCCTTAGCACCACATACAAACAAAGATGTTGTGTCCGCCAAAAAAACTAAAAAATAAATATAAAAAAATTCTCTCTCTGCCTCTCTCCCTCTCTCTGCCTCTCTCCCTCTTGCTTTAAAAAAAAAAAAAAAAAAGAAAAGAAATTATGGCATTTGCCAGTAAATCAATGTAAATAGACAACACCAACCTAAGTGACATAATACAGACTTAGACAATCAAGTATTGGGTGTTTTTTCGTATGCAGAAGCTAGAGAAAATTAAGGGAAAAAGGTAAGAGGTCATAAAGACAAAGGGAAAATCAGTGGAATAGAGAGAAAGAGGGAAGAGGAGTAGGAAACGGGAGGAAATAATGAATTTGACAAAATTACACTATGTACATGTATAAATATACCACAGTGAATTCCACCTTTACATATATCTATGAAGTATAAATCAATAATAAATAAATAATGAGCGAAAGAAAGACCAGTAGAGGAAGGAGAATGGGGGAGGGAGGAGGGGAGGGAAAGGGAGAAGGGACACTGGGGACTCAAGTGGAATGAAACACATTTCTTGCAGAATAAACCCAACTACTATGTGCAACTATAATAAGCAAATAAAACAGTAAATTCCATTCAGAGTTATTAAAAATATGAAGGATGCATTGTTTTTATAATGTGAGTGCTTTGTCCTTTGCTATCTATCAACTTTTACTGCCACTTATCAGCTTTTCCACTCCTAGTATTAACCCACTGGACGTCAGAAATACTGAAGCCATTGCCATGAGTGACCTAGAGTGTCAGAGACAGAGGGGAGAAGAAGTAAAAAGCAATGTACCCTGGAAGGCTGGAGTCTGAGGTTTATATCAAGTGAATCTCTTGCAAAATTTTATAATATTTTGGTGGACCTAAGTGTTGTTTTATGACCTTTGTGCCAATTCTACCTAGTTTTCTTTCTAGTTAAAATGATAAATGTTATTATTATTGTTCATATTTGAGGATATCCTCATTTAAAGAAATATAATAGCATATCTTGAGAAAATTTGTTTTCATTATTTATTCTTTAAAAATTATAATTTTATGCTTTCATTTTTTAAAAAGAATACACTGACACATGCCTGTAATCCCAGAAACTCAGCAGGCTCACACAGGAGGATCACAAATTCAAAGTCAGCCTCAGCACTTATCAAGATCCTGTCTCAAAATAAAAAATAAAATGCCCTAGGTATGTGGCTCAGTGGCTAACTGAACCTGGGTTCAGTCCCCAGTATCAAAATAAAAAAAATTTAAAAAAAATAAAAAGGACTGTGGATAGTTCACTGATAAAGCACCCCTGACTTCTATCCATAGTGCCATAGATATTTTCATAGAAAAGAATGAGGACATAAAGTTTTGAATCCATTCCATTTTCTAGGTCAGAAAATTAATTATTCCATGTGCTCAGTTTCTGTATCTAGAAAAAAAATAATTTTTTCTCCTGTAACAAATCAATTTCAAAGGTTGTTTGGGAGTGTTAATTTAGTTAATATACATGAAGGATTTGGAAATATATTTAACAATTAATGAAAACTGTAGAGACTTCATTCTATGCATAAAATGTTCCTTAACCATTGAGCCAGAACCCTTTGGCATTAGGTGGTTGTCCTGTACAAAAGTCTATGTCTTAGATAAATAGAGGGTTTTTATTTGTTTGTTTGTTTGTTTTTTGTGTGGTGCTGGGATTAGAACCTAGTGCCTTGTGCATTCAAGATGCAAGGCAAGCACTCTACAAACTGAGCTATATCCTCAGCCCTAACTGAACTATATTCTCTGCCTAATAAATAATAATATATATATTTAATACAAAGAAGATTGGATAAGAACAACAGAGTAGAAACTACCTGATTATGCCAGACCTATCTCTATTAGGTAAGGGATTCCTTAGCTTTGTGGCATCCTCATCCGGGATTTGGTCATTGCATATTAGGCCGTTTTTCATGGCATTTCAGCATTGGTATACATGGCCCAGTTTGCTTCTCAGAGCCTCATTAATATTAATCTTTCTGGAAGGAATTGTGAAGCTTGCAGACAAATACACACTCGCTTACACATATATGCACACAGTATAACTAGAATTTTAAGTAACATGTTGTAATGATACCCCAAATCCCTCTTTCCATCACATTAGGTATAATACTGATTGTGCACTTGCCATTAGAACCTAATACACATCCCCCCTAAACCTTAGACTGTACTGAAATCTTTTGCGAATTGCATTATTTTGTGTATTCTTGAAAGTTAGGACAGGGTTTTCAAGGCTATTTTTCAACGTTTTCTAGTGACTAGCTTAGGTATAGTCAATTTAAAAGAAACATTGATCTAGTAATTAATGTTGAGTTTGTTGTTGAATCAAATGCTGCCTTCAGGTGCAGTTCCCTGTTTTATGCTCTGTGCCAGCCTGGACAGTAAACTTAGGTTTTATCGTTCTTTTACAAGAGGTATTTCCCAACATTACAAAGTAATCTTACATACTTGATCCAAATTTCTTATACTGAATAAGTTTAAAACAAAAGACAGAAAGGAAACTATGTTTCCTTGATATATGAATTTAAAGAAAACACATTTTTCTAAGATTTCTTTTATCCTCCTTCCAAGCTACTTTACTCCTGCTCTAGTAATGTCACTCTTACCTCCTCAAAGTTTGTGATTATAAGCAGGAGTTTTCCAAAACACCCTGAGGTGACAAACTACCTTCTCATTAAATAAACAAGTTTGGGTTTCTATTGAAGGAATTTCAATTACTTACTGATATGGGAGACCTTTATTTTATGAATATATTTCACATTATTTTTATACGGTGCAAAAGTATGAATGCTGTTTTTAAACTTGTTTTAAGTTTATTGTGCATCTATTTCTTTCTTAAACTTGCTATTAATGTAACATTTTTTGAATAATAATAATAATACCAACACTCGCTTTTTTTTTTTTTTTTTTTTTTGCTACTGATTAAAGCTGTGAAGCAATGTGAGAGGGGGTGGGAGGGAAGACATTAAGAGGTACAGAAGGGGTTTATGAGAGCATAAAAAAATTTAAATTTCTATAGAAAGTCTCCAAAGACCAGAGAAAATACTTAAATAAATTCTACTAGCAGAGGATCTATATTCAAGAATTAAGGGTGGAATACCATGCTTTTAATGTAAAAAAAAACTTATGAAAATTCAATGGATTGTATTCATTTGCCAATATTAAATAAGACTGATAAAATTATGAGCATTTATACAATTTTGATATTTAATAAGGTGCATGTAATTTTCAGAGCCTTCAACTATTCCAAGGAATTATTTGTGTAGCAATGAACTTTCCTCTTAATACTACCTTCGTAGTGTCCCAGAGATTTCAATATGTTTTGTCAGAGTTCTCATTTTCCTCTAAGAATTTTTTAATCTCCTCCTTGATAACTTTTGCAATTGATTGTTCATTTAGTAGCATATTATTTAGTCTCCAGGTGTTGGAGTAATTTTTACTTTTTATTTTGTCATTGATTTCTAATTTCATTCCATTATGGTCTGATAAAATGCAGGGTAGTATCTCTACTTTTTGTATTTGCTAATAGTTGCTTTGTGGCATATTGTATGGTCTATTTTACGGAAGGATTCATGTGCTGCTGAAAAGAAAGTATATTCGCGTGTTAAAGGATGAAATATTCTCTATGTGTCAGTTAAGTCTAAGTTGTTGATTGTATTATTGAGTTCTACACTTTCTTAGTTCAGCTTTTGTTCGAAAGATCTATCCAATGGTGAGAGAGGTGTGTTAAAACTACACGAGATTATTGTGTTTTGGTCAATTTGACTTTTGAACTTGAGAAGAATTTGATGAACATAGATGCTCCATTGTTTGGGGCATATATATTTACAATTGTTATGTCTTGGTGAATGGTTCCCTTGAGCAGTATGCAATGTCCATCTTTATCCCTTTTGATTAACCTTGGTTTGAAATCTGCTTTTTGATATGAGGATAGAAACACCTGCTTTCTTCCACAGTCCATGTGAGCAGTATGATTTTTCCCAACCTTGCACATTCGATATGTGTATGTTTTTTTCTATAAGTCTCCTGGAGGCAGCATATAGTTGAGTCCTTTAAAAAATCTAATCTGCTAGCCTATGTCTTTGATTGATGAGTTTAGGCCATTAACAGTCAGGGTTATTATTGAGACATGATTTGTACTCCCAGACATTTTTGTTATTTAACTTGAATTTTTTTGTATCAGTGAATCTAAAGCTTAATTTTGCTGGGTTCTTGGTTGGCATCCATTTTCTTTCAGAGCTTGATATATGTTTTTTCAGGACCTTTTACTTTTCAGAGTGTGTGTTTCAAAGTGCCATTATCCTAATTGTTTTTCTCTATATGTAATCTGATTCCTTTTTCTCATGGGCTCTTTTTGTTTGTTATTTATTTATTTATTTATTTATTTATTTATTTATTTTTGCATTATGATTCTTAATACACCATTATACCATAATTTATCATATGTCTGATTATATATAAGGTATGTTGACACCAAATTCACATCTTCATACATATATTTTGTATAATGATGAGAGTCTCCTTTCACCATCCATGCTATTCCCCTTCTTCTTCCCTTTACCTCCCACCAATATTCCCTATCTAGAGTAATCTTCCTCCCTTGCTCTCCCTCCCAACACCATTTTGAGTCACCACCCCCCCCCCCCTTATATCAGAGAAGACATTTGGCATTTGTTTTTTTGGGATTGGCTAACTTCACTTAGCATGATCTTCTCTAATGCCATTCATTTCCCTTATATATTTTTTCATTATAATGTGCCTTGGTGTGGATCTGTTGTGAGTTTGTGTATTTGGTGTCCTATAAGCTTTTTGGATTTGGTTTTCCAATTCATTCTTGTTTGAAAAGTTTTCTGATATTATTTCATTGAATAGATTGTTCATTCCTTTGGTTTGAAACTCTATGCCTTTCTCTATCCCAATAACTCTTAAATTCAGTCTTTTTATGCTATCCCATATTTGTTGAATATTCTGCTCATGGTTTCTTACCATTTTCACTGTGTGGTCTATACACTTTTCAAGATTATATATTTTGTCTTTATTGTCTGAGGTGCTTTCATCCAAGTGGTCTACTCTGTTGGTAATACTTTCAATTGAACTTTTAATTTAATTTGGTTTATTGGGGTTTTTGTTTTGTTTTGTTTTATTGATTTTATTTAAAAAAATACATGACAGTGGAATCCATTACAGTTGTTATTACACATATAGTGTACAATTTTTCATATCTTTGTATATAGAGTATGTTCACACCAATTCATGCCTTTATATGTATACTTTTTTCCATTACAATTCTTTTACACATATATACCACAATTTTTCATATCTGTTTATATATAAAGTATGTTGACACCCAATTTGAGTCTTCATACATGTACTTTAAATAATGATGTCCAACACATTCCACCGACCTTGCTAATCCCCTGCCCTCTTCCTTTCCTTCCCACCCCTTTCCCCTATCTAGAATTCTTCTATTCCTCCCATGTTCCCCTTCCATACTCCACTATGATTCAGCCTCCTTATATCAGATAAAACATTCAGTATTTGTTTTTGGGGGATTGGCTAACTTTACTTAACATTATCTTATCCAATACCATCCATTTACCTGCAAATGCCATGATTTTATCATCTTTTAATGCTGAGTAAATATATGCCACATTTTTTTTATCCATTCATCCACTGAAGAAAATCTAGTTTGGCTTCACAGTTTAGCCGTTGTGAATTGTGTTGCTATAAACATTGATGTGGCTGTGTCCCTGTAGTATGCTGTTTTTAAGTCCTTTGGGTATAGTCCGAAGATAGGGATAGCTGGCTCAAATGGTGGTTCCATTCATGGATCTCCAAGGAATCTTTCTGTTTTTTTTTTTTGTTTTTTTTTTTTTTTTGACTTGTATCTCCTACTGAAGTAATCATTTGCTTCCTGTATTTGTTTATGAAGGTCTTTGTCAAAAGGATCTTTTGCTGCCTGTATTTTCTCTCTTATATCATCCTTGAATTCACAGAATATTCTAATTATGTACATCCAAAACTCCTTCTCTGTCATTTCTTTCATTGTGCTAGTAATGTGGCATTTAGATTTGTTTGGGGCACTTTCTTGTCTCTTCATGTTGCTTGTGTGTCTTCTCTTCTAGCACTATGAGTTCAAGGTATTATTATTATTATTATTATTATTATTATTATTACCCTATAGACTTAAAGTGCTTATAGGGTTCCAATACCTCTCCTGTATTGGGAAGGACAAAAAAATTCCAATATGAACAATACACCACCTATAAACAATTTGTTGCTATTAAGACATTTACAGTTTGGTCACAATGTACAGAAACGCTTAATTTTATTATTATCTATAATATAATCAGTAGGTTTGTAAAAGGGTTTACAGTTTCTGATGGTGGACAATGAACTGGGGGTGAGGAGTAGAATGATATGCTGAGGAGGCAAGATATGAAGGTATAAGGTTAGTATATCTTAGGAAGTGTGAAAGGAAAATCTAATGAATAGGTTTAGTAGCAGGAGAATAGTCAGAAAGTAATTTGGGGTAAACAAGTAAGTGGGAAGACAGCAGAGTGCATAAAACAAATACACATATGTATTAAGAAAAATAAAGAATGTTAAAATAGTAAAAATTGGAGGGGGAAAATGACATATACAACACAAGTATAATATACTATTCAGATGCCCCAGTCCTCAAAATACTAATTCATGCAAAGTACTTGGTTTCACATATGCTGGGGATGTTAGGGTGGGAGAATAGAGGGGGGTGAAGAAAAAGAGAAAAAAAAAAAATCTTAAAGGAAGAAACCAGGATTGTTAATTGTTTTGGTTGGAGATTAGTATCTTTCCTGCTTTCCTTGTCATTTAATAGGTGGGATTGTCTGTTGTTAGCTGGTATCTCGCCCTCAGGATGCTGAAGATAACCAGGGTGGGAAGGCTGGTTTTGGTGCAGGGCACCTAGAAGTGAGGTGTGGCACCTGTCAGTCCCTGAAGAGAGACTGCAGCTCAAGGGTCTTTTTTGGGGGTCCACTCGTATGACTTGAGCACCCTGTTCTTTCTGCCTATCTTGCCTGAGGATTTCCCAGTTCCTGGTCTCTCTGTTAGTCTCCAAACTGTTGCACCCTCTCCTTCTCCCTTAGTGGTTCCCAGTTAAGGGGCCTCTCTCACTGGGGCCCCTGTGGGTGGCACCCTGGTAACACTGTGCACTCCTCTGAGAGCTGTTTTGTGTTGGTCTGTTACTGTTCCAATTTGGGAGCTGCGTCACCAAAGATGGTGAGAAATGTGACCCAAGATGGAGGTGGGCTGTTTCCAGTGCCAAGTGTCTGGTCAGTGGTGGGAGCTGGGCGATGGTGTTGTGCAATATGTTCACAGATGAGCTTGGTGTGCTGTCTTCAGAGCTGTCTTCAGAGCTTGTGGAATGTCCCCTGGTACAGGCAGACTACCATATGTAGGGGACTATGGCAGTAGCTACTTATATGATGAAGGCTGCTACATTTGTAGACGAGGACCACAGGGGAGTGGTACCCCTATGAGTGGGTAGCAGCTGAGTGTCCTGCATGGGAGTGTGCTGAGAGCCACAGCCAAGTAGGCATGACGCATGGCATTTTGGTTTGAAAGGTGACCCTGATCAGGGATTAGGGTGGCTCCAGGTTTAGGGTGGATCCTGCTGGGAATAGGGTGGCTCCAGGTTTAGGGTGGATCCTGCTGGAATAGGGTGGCTCCAGGTTTAGGGCGGATCCTGCTGGAATAGGGTGGCTCCAGGTTTAGGGCGGATCCTGCTGGGATTTGGGCATATCCTGCTGCCTCAGGTGCCCACTCCTGGAGTTCCCATTGAGTTCTCAAGGGGTTCTGAGAGAATTGGTATGCAGAGCCTGGTGGAGGGAGTGTATTTTTCCCAGAACGTGCGTGTAGAGTGCTGGTGAGAGTTCGGGAATAAAGAGTTGCTGTTTCAATCTATAAGGCTTTGTGGTGGCTCAATTATTTTGTGCCCAGCCAGACTGCGGAAGGAGTGGAGTGGCATCTGGGAGTTCTGTGGCAGTGCTGATGTGGTGATCCTGCTAAGGCTCTCGGAAACTCTGTGTGGGCTAGCAGTTGGGTATTGGGTGTGGGGAGTCAGAAGTCCTGCTCTAATGCTGAGGCCCAGAGCCCTTCATGGAAGCACCGCACTGGTGATTTTTGCAGGAGAACAGCTGTGTAGGTGTCCTCTATCACTCTCAGAGAAGCAGTATTCCCACTAGTTGAGAGGTTATGCATAGTAAAAACATCTAAAACAAATTTATTTTTCTATCATTACTAATACTTTCATTTACCAGAGAGAAGCATCACTTTCTGGATGGTGTTCTTAAAGGCTTGTTTCACTTGCTGATTCCTCAGAGAGTATATAAATGGATTCATCATGGCAGCAACAGAAGTATTGAGAATAGCAACTCCTTTGGATAATGATGCTCTTTCTCTTGCAGAGGGATTAAGATAAATGAATATGCAACTTCCATAAGAGATGGAAATGACAATCATGTGAGAAGAACATGTAGAAAATGCCTGTTTTCTCTGACTGGCAGAAGAAAGTTTCAATATTGTCCTCATGATGAAAATGTAGGATAGAATTATTAATGCCAAAGTGGAAAGCAGAATCACTACTGCAGAGTAAAGTTCAATCACCTCTAGGAGCCATTTGTCTGAGCAGGACAAGTTCAATAAAGTGAAGTAGTCACAAGCAAAGTGATCAATGACATTGGAGCCACAGTAATCTAACTGGAGAAAAATAATAACTGGTGGGAAGATGTTTAAGAATTCTGCCAGCCAAGCACAAAAGACAAGCAATATGCAAACTCTCTTGTTCATGATGGTAGTATAATGCAGGGGTTTGCAGATGGCTACATAGTGATCATAAGACATGGTCATTAGAAGGTAAAATTCAGTTGTACCCAAGAAGATGGAGAAAAACAGCTGAGACATGCAATCATTATATGAAATTCTTTTGTCTTTAATAATAATTATGCCCAGGAATCTAGGGATACAGACAGTTGTAAAGGTGATTTCTAATACAGAGAAGTTCCTGAGGAAGAAATACAAAGGAGTCTGTAGATGGGAGTCCACCAAAGTGAGAGTGATGATTGTCAGATTTCCAGCGACACTCAATATATATGTGATAATTAAACAGGTGAAAATCACAACCTGAAGCTCTGGGTCACCTGATAGCCCTACTAGAATGAATTCTGTGGGTACAGTGTGGTTTTCATTGCCAATACTTTTTTCCACTTGGTTAGAACATAAAATGTATGTTCCCCTATAATGTAAAAATATTAGCAAGAGATTAAAAATAGGGCAAAACACTTTAAAAAGATTCATAAAGATGAGTTTTATGTAAAATAAAAAGAAACATTGTCCTCATCAGTATCCCTCTCCCATTTCCATTGTATCTCACATCCAAATAATGTATATTACCGAAGTCAAACATTGATCTCTCTGCATTGAAAATTCACTATTACAGGCCATGTACAAAAGATTACAGTGATAATATTTAAATTGAAGCTATTTCTTGCAATATTTCTTTAAAATTAAGTTTTTATTTATTTACAAAAATATTTATTTTATAAAATACATGAAACTATTGTAATTGATGTTTTTCTTTCCTCAATATTACAAAACTAATCTAGAATACAGTACAATTGAAATAAGAGTTTGAAAGTCTTCAAAGTTTATTTAGGTTTCTATTTTGAGAAACTCAGTCCCCTGTAGCTTAGGCAACTTTCACAGGTTTAACAGCCAGTCACTGTAATAATCATCTCACTTTAGAAACTACAAGTTTATTCATGGAAATGTGTTAGCATCCTTTCCTAAATTTCCAACTGTACAGTCTGGCTAATGCAATTACCCTCCTTGACTCATTTATTTTTCTAGCAAAAGGAATAAAAGGACAAGAAAAAGATACTCCTTTCAATCATTGCCTAGAAGTATTTTAATTCATAAAATGCGTGATTCAATCATTTTCACAATATGGCTGTAGCAAATGAACAATTGGATGATCAAAATAGCATTTACTGGGAAGAAGATATTCTTTCAGTTAGAGAATGCCCTGTTTAAATCCTATCTCCATCACAGCATAGCATTTAAACATAGGGAAAAAATAATAAAAATAGAAATCCCGGTCTGTTGCTGTGCTCTCTTGGGATCCCATTGATGGTATTCCCAGTAATAAATAACAAGTAAATTTGTAATTCTCTAAAATAATATATATTCCATTTCTCCATTTATACATTTCAAAATACACTTTGCACATACAATTGTAGATTTAGAACCCTTGTAATATTAAAAATTAAATAATTGAAGAATAACTAGCTTACTTTCTGTTCTTGATGATTAATTCTGAAATGCTACCACCTGGGTTTCTTAAATAATCATATTTCACAGCTGGTCAATGGGTTCAGCAACTTCTTTGATTTCCTTTGTACTCTCAAAACAAATGGGGTGATTTAAGCTTTTCATGGACCTCTGAAATTTCATTCACCTTAATTAGAGACCAGTAATATTTGACCAATAAGATGATTAGTTCTTTTAAAAGTAAACTTCTTGGAACATTTTATAATATTTCAATTAATCCTATGTTTCTGTCTCTCACAAGATCCACGTGTAAACAGATTTAAGTTTATGCTGACTAAACTACTCTTCCATTTGTCCCTTTTTATACAATACAAAATACTTATTAAAAACATTTTCTTTGCCTTTACACAACTGTTTTAAATAAATATTTTGTAAACCTATAATCCTACATGCATGTAATATCTTTCATAGACATCAGAGCTTGTTACATTTTCCTGAAAATGTTGATTTGTACAATATAAAATAAAAACTATTTCAATCTATGTATGTTATACTAGTGTAGTTGGACTTATTTTTATCTGTCTCTTATAACCTTGGGAATTCGTTTAGTAAATGAAGAGTGCCAAGGAGAGTCATTATTAAAAATACAGATGAATCATTGCATTGTGTTTTTTTATTAACATTGATAAGAAAGTATAAAATGTATTGATGTTAATAAGGCATGTATATAAATAACATGTGATATTGGGTATACAAAAGTGTGATTTAGAATTTGATTTTCCTATTGCTGTTTGAAGTTATACCATTTTCTTTGAGAAATTCTGGGCCTGTTTTCAGGAATGTTAGCATATTTGCATCCCTTGAATTTTGACAACCTGGTCAAATCTTCTTTACAATAACACAGGGAGATGGTGGAAAATGCTACTTGAGTTTCTAGTCTGACTTAAGTGTCTTCTGAAATGGCCAGTGTTAAGGATCTATGATGAGTGTTATCCCTCTATCCTCATTTACATTTGGGGAGAGCCTTCTTATGCCCATAACTAATGTTATACCAATATTTTCTAAAAGTTGCATTTACTTTCCTTTATTGTATTATATACTTTAATTGAACTGTTGCTTATAGTTATGCATATGACATCCTCTTATTGCAAAAATAGTTGGTATTAAATATCTAAACTTATAAAATTGTTCTATGTACAATAGATATGAATTTTATAACTAGAAAAATATAATATCACAAACCATATATAAGTATAGATGCAACAAACATTTTCTATTTAGCTGTTTCTTCTTATTTTTCATATATAACAAATACACACAAGGCATGTGTGTATTAAATTTCAGAAGTGTTATCTCTGATGGATTGGAACATGAGAGTATCTGGAAGTAGGACAAAGGAGAGAAAATAAGAAAAGATGAGTAAGCCACTAGTGAACTTGAAGAAAAATGCAATGGCATTGAGTTCTGTTGAATTGATAACTGACACACATTAAAAAAAAAAGCTAGGTACCGATGCAATTTGTATTTGGGGTAAAAATGGGAATTCATAACCCAATCGAGTCAAATGTATGAAAGATGATATATCATGAGCTCTGTAATGTTTTGAACAATCAATTAAAAAAAAGCTAGGCATTGAAATGACTGACTCAACATATTTATGTAGAAATAATAAAAACTATTTCCTACTTATGAACACTGCATTCCATGGCCTCAGTTTTTATTTTTTTTAGTTTTTATTTTATTTTATTTTATTTTATTGGTTATTCAAAACATTACAAAGATTGCAGAATCACATCGGTTACACATCCACATTTTTACATAATGCCATAATAGTAACTGTTGTATTCTGCTAGCTTTCCTACCCTCTACTATCCCCCCCTCCCCACCCTTCCCATCTTCTCTCTCTACCCCATCTACTGTAATTCATTTCTCTCCTTATTTTTTTCCCATTCCCCTCACAACCTCTTATATGTAATTTTGTATAACAATGAGGGTCTCCTTCCATTTCCTTGCAATTTCCTTTTTCTCTCCCTTTCGCCCGACCTCATGACTCTGTTTAATGTTAATCTTTTCCTCCTGTTCTTCCTCCCTGCTCTGTTCTTAGTTGTTCTCATTATATCAAAGAAGACATTTGGTATTTGTTTTTAGGGATTGGCTAGCTTCACTTAGCATAATCTGCTCTAATGCCATCCATTTCCCTGCAAATTCCATGATTTTGTCATTTCTTAGTGCTGCATAGTACGCCATTGTGTATAAATGCCACATTTTTTTTATTCATTCATCTATTGAGGGGCATCGGGGTTGATTCCACAGTCTAGCTATTGTGAATTGTGCTGCTATGAACATCGATGTGGCAGTATCCCTGTAGTACGCTCTTTTAAGGTCTTCAGGGAATAGTCCAAGAAGGGCAATAGCTGGGTCAAATGGTGGTTCCATTCCCAACTTTCCTAGGAATCTCCATACTGCTTTCCATATTGGCTGCACCAATTTGCGGTCCCACCAGCAATGTACAAGAGTACCCTTTTCCCCACATCCTCGCCAGCACTTGTTGTTGTTTGACTTCATAATGGCTGCCAATCTTACTGGAGTGAGATGGTATCTTAGGGTGGTTTTGATTTGCATTTCTCTGACTGCTAGAGATGGTGAGCATTTTTTCATGTACTTGTTGATTGATTGTATGTCCTCCTCTGAGAAGTGTCTGTTCAGGTCTTTGGCCCATTTGTTGATTGGGTTATTTGTTTTCTTATTGTTTAATTTTTTGAGTTCTTTGTATACTCTGGATATTAGGGCTCTATCTGAAGTGTGAGGAGTAAAAATTTGTTCCCATGATGTAGGCTCCCTGTTTATCTCTCTTATTGTTTCTCTTGCTGAGAAAAAACTTTTTAGTTTAAGTAAGTCCCATTTGTTGATTCTAGTTATTAACTCTTGTGCTATGGGTGTCCTATTAAGGAATTTGGAGCCCGACCCCACAATATGTAGATCGGAGTCAACTTTTTCTTCTATCAGATGCAGAGTCTCTGATTTGATATCAAGGTCCTTGATCCATTTTGAGTTAACTTTTGTGCATGGCGAGAGGAGGGGATTCAGTTTCATTTTGTTGCATATGGATTTCCAGTTTTCCCAGTACCATTTGTTGAAGATGCTATCCTTCCTCCATTGCATGCTTTTAGCCCCTTTATCGAATATAAGATAATTGTAATTTTGTGGATTGGTTTCTGTGTCCTCTATTCTATACCATTGGTCCACCCAGCTGTTTGGGTACCAGTACCATGCTGTTTTTGTTACTATTGCTTTGTAGTACAGTTTGAAATCTGGTATGGCTACACCTCCTGATTCACACTTCCTGCTTAGAATTGCTTTTGCTATTCTGGGTCTTTTATTTTTCCATATAAATTTCATGATTGCTTTATCTATTTCCACAAGAAATGCCGTTGGGATTTTGATTGGCATTGCATTGAACCTATCGAGAACTTTTGGTAATATCGCCATTTTGATGATATTAATTCTGCCTATCCATGAATAGGGTATATTTTTCCATCTTCTAAGATCTTCTTCTATTTCTCTCTTTAGGGTTCTATAGTTTTCCTTGTATAAATCTTTCACCTCTTTTGTTAGGTTGATTCCCAAGTATTTTATTTTTTTTGAGGATATTGTGAATGGAGTGGTTTTCCTCATTTCCAGTTCAGAAGATTTGTCGCTGATATACAGGAATGCCTTTGATTTATGTGTGTTGATTTTATATCCTGCCACTTTGCTGAATTCATTTATTAGCTCTAGTAGTTTCTGGCCTCAGTTTTTAAATGCAAATAGGTATTATTTTTCTCCCTAACCCTTTAACAGTAATAAATATAGCAATTGTTGTTTGAGATTTATTAATTATCAGGCACTGAAATTGACTAAACATTTTGCTTATCTAATTTTTCTAAAGACAATAAAAACTATATGAGGCAATTTTTATTCATATAAATGCTTGAAGAAGAAAGTAGTTAAATATCTAATCCCCTTCATCTCTGTATTTGTCAGCAGTGTAACCTTACTAATATTTTTAGTGGAAAAATAAAATGAATTTATAATAGACAAAAGATAGGATTTTATGTAAATATCCTACTTTATATGCTTCTTTAAAATATTTTCTCACAATCTTAAGTGGTGAATGGCCTGCCTCTCTTATTCCACAACCACATGCTCATTTTAATTTTCTATATTTATTTATTTATTTTTGTTTCTCTTACACCTATAGTTTTTCTCCTGACCTCCTAATATTTCACTTTTAATTTTTTTCTTTAATTGTTTATGGATCTTTAGTTTATTCATTTATTTATATGTGGTGCTGAGAATCCAAACCAGTACCTCACACACCAAGGCGAGTGCTCTACCACTAAGCCACAAACCCAGCCCTCACTTTTTTTAATATTTATTTTTTAGATGTAGATGACACAACACAATGCCTTTCTTTTCTTTTCTTTTCTTTTTAATGTGGTGCTGAGGATTGGACCCAGCTCCCGCCAGTGCTAGGCGAGCACTCTACTGCTGAGCCACAATCCCAGCCCCAGTCCTCACTTTTAATTTTGACTGATCTGTTACACATCTACCCAAAATCTAATAAGACACTTGCTTTTTAATAACATGCCCACTTGTCTCCAAGGTGCTCTGGGGATGATCAGTGACTAGATATTAAGCCAACAAAACATAGTTCAGCTACCAGATCCCACCATTGCTTTGAAAGGGGATTGGAATTTTGTGAATGGCAGAGCAAGATGGTGGTATAAGATTCTCTATCCATCATTGCTTTATAATTTGTACAGCTATACTTATATGCAATTAGTTTAACAGCAGACAAGGCAACCAGGTAAAACATCAACAGAACTCAGTTGAAGAGTAAGAATAAAATTTGACACTTCAAAGAGGATATAATGCGTGGTTTTATATTATCTTTGTCACCTCTCCCAACCCCAGGCTGCACAGTGTGGAGAGCAACACCATCTACATGGGAAAAAGAGAGGTAAATGAACATAGGAATTGGCCTTAGATTCAATTCTAGACCTACCACAATAAACACATCAAAGGTAGAGTACTGGCTTAAGATTGGACCTATGGACTGAGCTTCTAGATTCACTCTGGAACAAAAGACACAACAAATCCATTGAGATTCACTCACTTTCTGGTTCTCAAAACCACAAGCAAAGTGCAGTGGACTTGGGTTTTGGACAAATCTCATGGATGAAAGATCACACTAGTTGTGGGCTTCAGGTGCCCCCAGCACTGCGCCAGCTCAATGGCCACAGAATTAATGTCCAGTGTTGAGCTACTCTTGTCAGCCCAAGATTAGAAGGCCACAGGATTACAGCCCACGTTGCCAGCTGTGGCAATCCTGTGACAATGGCTGCAGTGTTTATGGGCTTAGGGAATACACCAGGTGGTCTACTCAGAAAATATGAATAAACTTATTTTTAAAAGATGTCCTTTAACAAAGTGCTACTGAAAAGACTGGAACAAATGCATACATTTTCAACAAGTTGACATCAATGCATGAGCAAAAGAATTAAGAACAATTGAGGAAGCATGACTATTTAACTGTAATTTAGTATATCTTGGTCAACATTTCCCTGTAGTTCCTATTCTCCCAATTCTTGCCTCTGTAACTACCATCTACCATTCAACTCACCTTCTATGAAATCATATAATATATATATATATATATATATATAACATGAGTGAGATCATGCATTACTTTTCTCTGTTTCTAGCTTATTTCACTGAATATAATGATCTCCAGTTCTACCCATGTTTTTGCAAATAATGGAATTTATTTTTTGTCTATGCCTAAAGAATAGTCATTATGAACCACATTTTTTTTTATTCTTGTCAGTTGACAGATTCTTTCCATTTCTTGACTATTGTGAATACTGCTACAACAAAAATGGAAATGCAGATGCCTCTGGATATATAACTAGTAGTGGGATTGTGGATCATATGAATTTATATTTCTAATTTTTGAGGAAACACCATTTTCCCCTAAATAATACATTAATTTGCTTTCTCACCATCCATGTGTGAACATTCACATTTTTTCCCCATCCTCACCAATATTTATCAAAATCTTCCTGATAGTAGCCATTCTTATTGGAGTGAAGTGAGAGTTCATTGTGGTTCTGATTTGAGTTTCCGTGACACTAATCTTACAATAAGAAAATAATTTCAAAATTCTAGTGTGGGCTTTGAAAATTTAGTGTGTCTAATTTTCTTAAAATTTTGTTGAAGGTAAGTTAAGAACAAATATGATAACTCAAAAATTCAACAAATACTCCTCCACATGTTTATAAGGAAAAACATATGCCATATTTCTTATAATTTATTGGGTGATAATAAAGTATATTATTCACTTAATAAGAATTTACCAAATTAAAACTCAGTAATTCTATGGATTATGTAAATACATAAACAGACATTTAACTTCTTCCTTTTTTTGTTAGAGTTGAACAGACCAAACTGTACTTAAGAAAAAAGGTTTTTTTTCTTTTTTCTTTTTTCTTTTTTTTACTGAGTTTGATCAGAAGCACAGCTTTTGTTTTGACATGGCAGTTCAGTTTAAAAGTATTTAACCACTCACTCTATTTCTGTGACAGCTTTGATAGCTCATTAGCCACTGTAAAACTATTGCTACAAATACCATAAGAGTTTGCAAAGACATAATAATTTTATGTGGTTAGCAATGTCTGACAATTTTAAGTATTAAGAGAATGTTAGCCAGGTGCAGTGGTGCACACCTGTAATATCTGTCATCAGGAAGCTGATGAAAGAAGATTGATGGTTCAAAGCCATCCTCAACAACTTTGAGGCACTAAGCAACTTAATGAGACCCTGTCTCTAAATAAAATACAAAATAGGACTGGGAATGTGGCTCATTGTTTGAGTGTTCCTAAGTTCAACCACTGGTCCTGACCCCCGCCCCCCAAAAGAGATAATCTTAGCTATAAAAGGCATGTCTATTTATCTAAGGCTTTGATATAGATAGATAGATAGATAGATAGATAGATAGATAGATAGATGATAGATAGATATAGATATATAGATATAGATAGATAGATAGATAGGTATAGATATATGGATTTGTGTGTATACACACACACACACATATATTTAATCCATATTATGGCTATTATCCTGGTACAAGAAATAAAAATAACAATTATTTATCTTTCTTATTGGTAAAATTATGTAAATTGTTAATGTTGTGAGTTAACTGTTATTTATATTTCAATACATTTTAAAATATATACATTATAGAGGCTGGGATTGTCAGTAGTAGAGCACTTGTTTAGTGCATGCGAGGCACTGGGTTTGATCCTCAGCACTACATAAAAATAAATAAATATAAAAAAGGTATTGTGTCCAAATATGTATAAAAATAAATCTAAAATATATATACAATATATTCCTCATAGAGACATAAAACTTATAAAATTACATCGTGATAACCTATTTTCTTATTTTATTCTCTCTTGCTTAGGACTGCATAATAACAAAAATAAAATTTTTCAATTGCAGAACCATATTTTAGTGGACGTAATTTTAAAAAATGTATGTAATACATATATGAAAGTTCGTTGGAAATATTTAATTCAAAAAGCCACCAGAAATCATTTAATTCAAAGCCATGTGTTCATCTATATATCATAAGAATTCTTAATGTCTCAGAGAGATATTTACATTTTAATTTCTTTTTTAAATATAATATTTTTTTTTTTAGTTTTTCATGGACCTTTATTTTATTTATTTGTATGTAGTGCTGAGAATCAAACCCAGTGCCTCACACATGCTAGGCAAGGGTGCTCCCACTGAGCTACAACCCCAGTAAAACATTTTAATTTTTTATATTAGAATCCTTTGATTTCCAGATATTAGCAGACAGTTGAGATGTAAGGACTAAGAATTCTTTGAAATGTTTTAAAATCAGTATAATGATTTTTATTTTATAAATATTTAAATTCATTGTGTATTTTACTTTGTAAATTATACTAGTCTACAAATTTAGAAATAAAATGTATTAGTCTTCAATTTTTCTACTCAACATTACTTGGGAAAAAATTTATTTATAAATGGAACAATTTAATTTGAAATACTCCTGTGGTATAACTATTAATTGATAACTCAAGACAAAAGTTTAATTGTTGAGTTGATAGTCATATGCTTAACATAATTATAATGAAACTTAAATTTATATTTGTCTATTAAACAAGGAATTCAATTTACAAATAAAATGAAAGTGATGCCCTTTAAATTTCACAAATCTGTACATTTAAAGATACAGTGCAATAGAACACATTACCTATAGGGACTAAATTTAATGAATCAAGATACAGAATATGTAGAACTAAATACATTATGACATTATTAATATTCACCTTGAAATTCCACCTGAAGTACAATGTGGTGATATAAACAGAATTAAAACTATTTACTATATCATAGAGTATATTTTAAATAAATACATGCCATTTCAAAAGAAAATTCTGTATTGGAAAACTTTTTCATACTTTTAAATAACTTGGTAAACAGTATGTTGGATGTCCTTGGGTGTGGAAGTGGAAGAAATGGACCAGAAAAAATTTCAAATTAAGTAAAATGTGACATTTAAAGAAATTATTAGAGAACAACAATATTTAGTAAAGATATTTATGAATTTCAAGATTTTACTGAGTTGCTTTTTATAGTTCCCCTTGTTTTTTTTACAAAAGCTTCTCTTATTTATTTGTAGAAAATACTACTCTGTGGAGCACATCCTTGAAGGCTTGCTTTACTTGCTGGTTCCTCAGGGTGTAGATGAAAGGGTTCAGCATGGGGGCAACAGAGGTGTTGAGAATAGCTACTCCTTTAGTCAGTGATGCCTTTTCTTTGGCAGACGGATTAGCATACATGAATATACAACTTCCATAAGAAATAGAAATGACAATCATGTGAGAGGAACAGGTGGAGAAAGCCTTTTTTCTCTGACTGGCAGAGGGAATTCTCAAAATGGTCCTGATAATGTACATGTAAGATAAAACCACTAATGCCAAAGTGAATAGTAAAGTAACCAGAGCAAAGTAGAAACCAATGATTTCTAGGAGCCATGTATCTGAGCAAGACAGTTGTAAGAGGGGAAAATAATCACATGCAAAGTGATCAATGACATTGGAAGCACAGTAATCCAGCTGGAGCAGAAGCATCAGGGGTGGGAAAATGGTCAGAAACCCACCTGCCCAGGCACACAGCACAAGCAGGGTGCAGAGTTTCCTGCTCATAATGGTTGTGTAATGAAGGGGCTTGCAGATGGCAACATAGCGGTCATATGACATGGCAGTGAGAATGTAAAATTCTGTCACTCCCATGAAGATAAAGAAAAAAAGTTGTGCTGCACAATTGTTATAGGAAATGGTCTTATCCTGGGTGACAATAGCGCCTAGAAACCTAGGGATACAAACAGTTGTAAATGAGATTTCTAAAAAAGAGAAGTTCCGGAGGAAGAAATACATAGGAGTCTGTAGATGGGAATCCACCAAGGTTAGAGTGATGATAGTCAGATTCCCAGTGACACTTAATATGTAAGTGATAAATAAAAACAGGAAAATTACAATCTGAAGTTTAGGATCATCAGAAAGGCCTAGGAGCACAAATTCTGTGATCACTGTATGGTTCATCTCTCTTTCTTTCTGCTTTTCCCTGTCTCTGGGACTCTCCTTGTTCCTCTTTTAAAGATATTGGGGATACAAGAAATTAAAGAGAGAAGAAAGATATAATTATCATGAACAATATAGTCCTTATTGATACAATTCTAAAATATCTTCCATAATCTCTAACAATTTTATTTACATTATTACTCTCTTTGCATTATATTTTATGACATATTTGTAAGGCCAGCTTGTTTGCTACTGGTTCTTTTATTTTAAATCTAGCAATAGTGTTTAGGGAATTTTTATAAATTAAGCCACATGATTGAGCGATGTTGAATAAAACCAATAATTTTTATGTTGAGTCAAATTTCTGCAAAATATTATTACCTTTTTAGTTGGAAAAGTTACATGAATCATGCATTTTTCTTTCTTTTCCCGTGGTGAATATGTAAGCTCATACTACAACCTAAAAACAAAAATAAATTATCTTGATTTGATCAAATGGCAAAAGTAAAAATAAAATAAAATAAAAGTAAAAAGTAACAACCCATTATTCCTTTTATGATATAAGAAATTAATTAATAATTCTATTAAAATATGAAATACATTTTAAAAATATAAATTATTTGATTTAATTATTCATTGTATTTTAATATTACTGTTTTGGAGTAATTATCAAGATAACACAAAAACATTATATACCTAATATATATATATATATATATATATATATATATATATATATAAATTTACTGTATGATAAATAATGTGATTATTTCATGTAGCAACCAGGGAATGTGTTTACTTCTTGATTTATCTTATAATTCTATTAAAATCTTTAATGTTTGATGTCTTTGACGATTTTTTTAGAAATATATGTGTATACATATATACACATATATGTATACACATATATACACACACGGGGCACACATTACACAGACTTTTTCATTCATGAGCTTAAAGGAACATATATTTATTTTTCATTTTGCTTTGAAGCATAAATTTGAAATTAATACTTGCCTTAGATCTTGGCAGCTCTGTCACTTGGATTAGAGCGCAGTATATTTTCCATTTGAACATCATCCTTCCTTAGCCATTAAGTTTTATGGAAAAATGTTTTCTTCCTTAGACATTTTGTCCCACATGAGACACTCATTTCATGGATCCACTAATCCATTAGGATATCTAGAAATGTACAGGAAGACCTCTCCCATTCACCTTAACCCATTCAGTTAGTCCCCAGCTCTTCAAACACTGCCCTGGGTATACTATTCTGTGGATTTGGTCAGCTAAGTCCTGATACCTGACTTTTCCATATTTTACATAGTAAAATTTATGCTGTGAAGGACAGACATTAGCAAAGTTCACGCTAATCAAATTTGATTTTATATTTTCCCTATTTTATGATGATGAAAGGGAAATATTTTAGGAAATAAAAATGTAACATCAGAAACCTTCAGAAAATGTAACAATATACTATATTCCCCTTCATTCATTTGATCTAGTATTTTAAGAAAGTAATATTTAAATAAAGAACAGAGAAAAATAAGACATTATTGGGTATTATAAGTATAGATTCTTACATCATAATCCTGTTTTCAATTAGTTGTACCTTATATCTCAAATATAAATACTTCAATTCTATTTCATTTGTTTTCTGAAGATTTGATCTCATGGGAACTAGATAAAGTCCAAGCCACATCTCTTCTATCTTATTGACCTTGAGGGATTTCTGTTAGCCATCCTTCAGTTTCTCAATAGCCTCCTAACTTTTCTCTATTGTGGATATCCCTTGAGAGCAGTTACATTCCTTTTGTATACCACAGAGAATCTACAATGCTCAATGCTATTCTACAAATTGTTTATTTCCATTGATTGCAATTATGTAATATTTTATTATTATGTAATATTTCATGAACAAAAATAACTATGAAGTGTACTTTGTTACAAAACCTAACCCTAATCTAAATCATATTTAATTATGTTTTTAAAATATACAAAATTTCTATGTATGCCTTTTTGATTGTTAATACTTTGTCATTGTTAGATGTTGGTTACCTGTAAACTAAGGATTACTCTATTATAATAAGTTAAAGAATCACTATTATAATGTACATATTTTTCTCATACTTTAAGAAAATATTATTACTTATTTTAACTAATTTCATCCTCATTGTAGAGTATTTAATTGCCATGTCAACTTTCCTCATCTTATGATTCATCTTGGCTTTACATTTATTTAAAATCATTTCAATATTTTAATAAGAAATAATCACAATTTGATAAACCTTTATTTATATGAAAATCTGGTTAGTGGGTTATACCTATTTATTCTCTTTCATGTTCTTCATGCTTCTCAAATATTTTTACATTATTCACAGAAATAGAAAAAAACACTCCTGAAATTCATCTGGAAGATTAAGAGACCCAGAATAACAAAAGCAATCCTAAGCAAAAAGAGCAAGACTGGATGCATTAGAATATCTAACCCCAAATTATGCAATGAAGTTTTAATAACAAAAACAACATGTTATTAGCATCAAAAAAATACAGATCATTGAAGTAGAATAGGAGGCACAGAGACAAACCCACAAACATAGAGCCATCTGATGCTTGACACAGGTATCAAAAATATACATTGGACTCCTTAGCCCATTTATTGATGGGGTTGGTAGTTTTTTGTTTGTTTGTTTTTGTTTTTTGGTGTTGAGTTTTTTGAGTTCTTTATATATCCTGGAGACTATATACAATTAATCAACAAATATATGAGGAACATATTCAACGCCTCTAGTAATTAGAAAAATGTAAATCAAAATTACTCTAAAATTTCATCTTACTCTAGTCAGAATGGCAGTTATCAAGAATACAAGCAACAATAACTGTTGGCAAGGATATGGAGGAAAAGGTACACACAAACATTGCTGGTGGGACTGCAAATTGGTACAACCACTCTGGAAAGTAGTTTGGAGATTCATTAGAAAACTTGGAATGGAACCACTATTTGACCCAGGTATGCCACTCTGTGATTTCTACCCAAAGGACTTACAAACAGCATACTACAATGAAGCAGTCACATCAGTGTTTATAGCAGCAAAATTCACAATAGCCAAACTGTGGAACCAACCTAAATGTCCTTCAATAGATGAATGGATAAAGAAACTGTGGTATATATACACAATGGAATGTTACTCAGCAATAAAACAGAATAGAATTTTGACATTTGCAGGTATATGGATGGAGCTAGAAAATATTATACTAAGCAAAGTAAGCTAATCTCCAAAACCAAAGGCCAATTGTTTTCTTTGATATGTGGATGCTAATCCATAGTGGGGGGAGGGGTCAGGGGATGAATGTAGGAACTTTGGATTAGCCAAAGGGGCAGGAGAGAAGGGGAGGGAAAGAGGGATTGGAAAGATAGTGGAATGAGATGGACATCATTATCCTAGGTACATGTATGATTGCACAAATGGTGTGACCCTGTGACCCTACATTGTGAACAACCAGAGAAGAGAAAAATTGTGCTCCATTTGTGTACAATGAATCAAGGAACATTCTGCTGTCATGTATAACTGGTTAGAACAAATAAATTTTTAAAATTACCTATATATATACTGTTGGAGAAAAGCTAGCCTCTTTAACAAATGGTGGTAGGAAACCTGATCAGCCATATATAGAAGAATAAAACTAGATCCTGATCTCTCATCCTGCACTAAAGTCAACTCGAAGTGAATCAAAGGTTCAGAAATTAAATCCAAAACATTGCAACTGTAAGAAGAAAACATGAGGTCATCACCCCAATGTATTGGTGCAGGCACATCTTCCCAAAGAAGACCTACAAAGCTCAAGAAACAAAACCAAGAATAAATGAGTAAGATGGAATCAAATTGAAGAGCTCTTGTACAACAAAGGGAAGAATTAAGAGCACGAAAAGGAAACCTACAGAATGGGAGAAAAAATTGCCAGCTACTCCTCTGACAGGGGATTAATATCTAGAACATATAAAGAACACAAACAGCACCGGTAAAATAAATACCTCAATTAATAACTGGGCAAAAGAATGAAACAAAAACTTTTCAAAAGATGAAATACAAGTAGCCAACAAATACACACAAAAAATTCAACATCCATGAAGATGAGAGAAATGCAAATCAAAACTGTATTGAAAATTCATCACACTCCAATTAGAATTGTAATCATAAAGAATACAAATAATAAATCATTCTGTTGAGAATGTGAAGAAAAAAGTATACTGATAGACTATTGGTGGGACTGTAAATTCACACAGCCACTCAGGAAAGCAGTATGGAGGTTCTACAAAAGATTAGGAATGGAACTACTATATGACCCAGCTATCCCACTCTTCAGAATTTATCCTTAAGAACTAAAATCAGCACACTACAGTGATATATGCAAAGCAATGTTAATCTCAGTGAAATTCACATTAACCAAATCATAGAACAAGGCTAAGTGCCTGTCAACAGATGAATGGATTAAAGAAATGTGATATATAAACACAATGGAGTTGTTACTCAGTCATAAAGAAGAATAAAATCATGACATTTGCTACAAATGGATAGACCTGGAGAATATAATGCTAAGTGAAATAAGCCAGATTCAGAAATGATCGGTCTCATCATATACAGAAGCCAAAACAAAATAAGGGGGAAAAAGAGTAATGGGGATCCCAAGAAAATTGGTGTTGTTAGGATCCCAAGAAAATTCCCAGCATCTACAAACATCATTATAAAGATTTCTGAAGCTTTATTTCCTAGTGGTCTTGTCTGAGTATTGAGACGAAGAGAAACTCAAGACTTATTGTCAACATCTCCTAAAATTGTAATCACATTTTTCCAGTAAAAATTTTCAACTTTTGACTGACCATATATATTTTTGTATGCTTTTGTTTTCTTTCATTTTTAATTAGCTTTATTGATCCCTTTAGTTTATTATGGCCTCTCTACACTTGTATTTAGTAAGCAAAGGTTATTTTTGTTTGTTTTTGGTACAAACTTCATTTCAAGCACTCTATTACATGCTTGAGAAACTATAGTCAAGAAAAGTAACAGAGACTTTAATTTGCATGAACTGGATGGAGGCACAATAAAAAATAAACATAATAATTTTTAAAATTATGTTATTAGGTGATAAAATGCTATAAAAAATTGACAAAAGCTCACACACGTAGACTAGGCTAAGGATTATGTGCAGTCTTGCAGTACAGATAGGCTTAAGATTAAGTCAGATGTTTAGAATTTGCTCATTAAAATAGTAATGCTCAAACAAAGACATTAAGGAGATTTCAGTGACAGAAATTTTTATGACTGTGTCAGGAAAACCCAAGAAATGAGATCACATAGAATTTATGACCTATAAGTTTTACTGACAGGCTGTTTGTATGATTCAATATTTTATCTTATATGCCACCCAAAGCCTGGTTACATATTATAGGATCAATTAAAAATAATCAGTTTATGGCTTGTTTTGTTAGTCCTTCTCAAATATTTTAAAAATATATCAAACTATCCCTTTTCCCACTTAACCTGGTTCTAGAAGAATTATGGGTGTTGAGAGCTTAAACAAAACAAAAAGGTAGAAGAAAGATGGAATTTTCTCTCTTTTTAACTGAGAAATCCAACTACTCTTGCCCTTGGAGAGTTCTAAGGTTTAAAACTCAGACAAGGCCTTCAGCTATGTACTCCCCCACCTCAGATCTTTGGTCATGGGTTAGAGCTACACCATTGGCTTTACAGGCATCCAGTTTGCAGATGGCAGATTATGTGACATCTGTAACTATGGCTGCATAAGTCAAATCTTTCTAATAAAAGTCTTTCCATTTATCTATCTGTACCTATATCTCCTATCACTTCAGTTTCTTTGGAGAACTTTTACTAATACACTCTCCTTTCCAATAATTTAGAGAAAATATTTTCAGGAATTAAGAACTGGGTGTTCTACAACTTCTTCTTAAGCTCAATGTTAGAAAAATGATGTATCTTAAAATGAATTCTGTTTATACTTACTTAATGAGATTATGAGATCTGAGATTATGTTTGTTTTTTTTCACAAAATATTGTTTAACTTTTTAACATGTCCATTTTGTCAGCTTTGTGTATACTATTTTGTAGTTTCTTGAAATATTTGTTTTTTGGTAAATTTCTATTTCTTGCCATTATTGCTCTAGGAGTTAGGTCCCCTTATTTACATGCTGGGAGTGATTTCTGATACATCTCTCTTCTAACTGGTGATTTAAAAACAGCTGTTCTATAAAATCTATGTGTTTAAACTAGTCTGCACCTGCATATTGGTAAAAAAAAAAGTCTGACATCCAGAGAGTTCATTTTTGTTTTATCATGATTCATTCTGTATATGCACTAGCTCAGAAAAAAATTTCTTCAAAATTGAATGTATTGATTTGTATTCTTCAGATAATATATGGTAACCATGACACCTGGCATATAGTAACTATGCTTAGAGGATATGATCAACTCTTTATGAAAATATTTATTAGGGCAGAATTTTTCTCAAACTAATAAAGCTACTGTTATATTACTAAAAGAGATTAATAAAAAATACAGTTCTCTTGTTGCAGACTGTAGTTGACAAGAGGGATAAATTTCAAGGATCAATAATCACACAATGCAGATAGAACCTATTTCTACATTACAGACTAACATTTCCATCTATAAGGCAATCTTTCCCAACCAATGACATCTTCTCTAAACTATCCTAATAATAGCTGATAAATTTGAAACATACATTACATTTGGGTTCTAATTTCATATCATAAGCTTTCTCTAGAGATTATAAAGAAAAAAAATATGTTGAATTTTGGCCTGGAAAAATGGTCCAAACCTGCCTGAAAGAAACTATGCATTCAGCACTTTATTAGAAAAACTCAACTTCAGTAGACACCTGCTGGGCAGTAGCCAGAATATGTGCTCATTTTAAAAATATATGAAAGGTTTTGAATAGATATTTCTCCAAAAGGTCATATAAGGGGTCAAGAAGTATATGGAAAAAAGCTCAACATTATTGATCATTAGGGAAAATTAAATCAAAACTATGAGATATCATGTCATACCTGTTAGTTCAGAGAGCTATTATAACAAGAGAAAAAATGTACGGCCATTGAGGAGGATGTGGAGAAATCAGAACTCTTGTCCATGGTTGATGAGAATATTAAATGGTTCAGTCATTATGGAGAACAGCACAGAGGCTCCTTTAACAATTAAAAGTAGAATTAACTTATGATCTAGAAATCCCACTACTTTGTATAGATCCAAAATAGTGGAAATGAAGACCATAAAGAACTATCTCACCATCATGTTCATTGTAGCATTATACACAACAAAGATATGGAGATACACACACACACACACACACACACATATACATACATACATATATATATTTCATTTTAAACACACACACATATTATTTTGTAAAAAAGTAATCTTGCCATAATATACTTAGTTGTATAAGCCAGTCATGGTAGGATAAACACTGAATCATTTTACCTATATGAAGTATCTAAACTAGACTCATAGAAGCAGAGAGTACAATGGTAGTGGCTACATGTTTGGCAGAAGAGGAAAAGGGAGTTTTAATTGAAGAGGTCCATAGGATTTCCCTTATGTAAAATGAATAAATTCTTGAGATATAGTGTCCAATATTGTGTCTATATTTAACCATGATGTATCATGCCTTTAAAACGTGTTCAAGGGGTTAGATCTCATGTCACTTGTTCTTACCCCAATAACAATTTGTATCTGAAAATGTTCAAAGCTATGTCAGTTGGATCTAGAGAAAACTATAGTAATTGCTGGTAGTTAGAAATATAGACAATCATTCTATATGCTTTACAGATTTGGTTTCATCCTCATAATAAGTTATTATTTTTCATTAATCTGATAGCATACCTTATTTATTGGTTAAGAAGTATGTACTTAGAGGTTATAAAAACCTAAGGTTATTCAACTATTTACTTCTTAACAAAAACTGTAATTCACTTGGAAGAAATGTAATTTAAAGTCATTTGTAATTTCCTCCAAAATTTAGAGTCTCCTTCAAGGTTGTATCACTTTTTATCTCTCAGTAAATTTCATACTCAATCTCTCAATTGATTATAACATTAAGAATGTACCTCTATTGACAGAATTACAGTATGTGTTCTCAAATGTTAGAATATGTCTCAGTACTCATATTCTTAAGTTTTGTACACACAAACACAGATGCACACAGAACTTTCTTTTGTTACCTTAGACATTATTTTAGATTTTTAAGCATACAACCTGGAATAGAAATTTTAACAAATAAAACCATAACTTTATATATAATGAAATATTTTGCAGTGAAGCTTGTATTTTATACAAAACAGAAACTTAAAATATTTTACTTAAGTATTTAAGTATTTACTTAAGTAACTTAAAATATTTTATTTAAGAAAACTTGGAAGTATGCCCTGTTTCTAACTAGTCCAAAACAGGAGAAGGTTATCTAAACCCATACGTAAATATTTCTTCACATATATAATATGTTCAAAGGATTATATGTTTAAGAGATTTCATATACTTACATACATGCATAATCATGTTTTGGATTAGTTTCAAATAATGTATGTATTTATGAATATATATATATATTTATATTTATATTGATATATGTATACACACACGTATATATACATACGTGTGTGTGTATATATATATATATATATCCATATATATGCACATGTGTACGTGTGTGTATATATATATATATATCCATATATATACACACTTGTGTATACACACACACAAACACATATATACACATATAAGCACACTCACATTCAAAAAGGAGCTTACTCATGATGGAATTTGAGAAAATAAATTTATCCCATATATCTAATGCTTATTTCTTCACGATTTTCTACAGAATGTGTTCATTAGGTCTTTATGTTGTTTATATAAATATGTATGTATATATTTATATGTATGCCTACTTATACATCTATGGAGAAACTGTAGGATTTGGAAATATGAAAGTCTATTCACCACCCAAGTCTAAAGATGTATTATTAATGGTCCACGTTACTTTGTGAATAGAAAAATAACATGTTTCTTGGTTTATTTTTATTTTTAACTTTTGAATTATTATTAGGATTCTTTTTTTTTTATTATTGTGGTGCTGGGGACTGAACCTAGGACCTTGCAGATACTAGGCAAGTACTCTACCATGGAGCTGCAACCCAATCCCATTTCTTGGTTTTATATGGAAAAAAATTACATTTTTTCATTCACTTATGTAGCATTTAAGATATTTCCTAGAAAAAAATGCAAGAAAATTCAAAGGAATTTCTGTGAAATATATATGAAATCACAATTTATGTCTTTAGGTGTGTTAAAAATATATCAATATCTTTAAGTGATGTCTCCTATATAAGGGGTATGTTTTTTTTCCTAAACAGAACTCAAATTGAAATTTTCTTTGTAAAATAATTATTGATTGGGGCTGGGATTGTGTCTCAATAGTAGAACGTTCGCCTAGCATGGGTGGGACCTGGGTTTGATCTTCAGCACCACATAAAAATAAAGGCATTGTGTTGTGTCCATCTACACCTAAAAAATAAATATTTTAAAAAATAATTATTGATTAAGAAGTCATGATAAATAAGCACCAGAAAAATGAGGTGTCAGAAAGTCATAAGAAAATTATTTAAGTCTATTGATATGATAAATTAGGTGTATTGATTTCTGTATGATTAACCAACCTTGCATCCCAGGGATGAATTCCACTTGATCATGGTGTACTATATTTTTGGTATGTTTTGCACTCAATTTGCCAGAATTTTATTGAGAATTTTTGCATCTATGTTTATTAGAGATATTGGTTTGAAGTTTTCTTACATTGATGTGTCTTTGCCTGGTTTGAAAATCAAAGTGTTATTGACCTCATAGAATGAGTTTGGAAGTGCTGTCTCCTTTTTTTGAAGAGTAATGGTATTAGTTCTTCTTTAAAGATCTTGTAGAACTTGGCTGTGTACACATGCAGTGCTGGGCTTTTCTTGGTTGGTAGATTTCTGATGGCATCTTCTATTTCATTACTTAAAATCGGTCTGTTTAAATTCTGTATATCATCCTGACTCAATTTGGGCAAATCATATGGCTCTGGAAATTTGTTGATGCCTTCAATATTTTCTATTTTATTGGAGCAAATATTTTCAAAATAATTTCTAATTATCTTCTGTATTTCTGTAATGTCTGTTATGATATTACCTTTTTCATCACACATGTTAGTAATTTGAGTTTTCTCTCCTCTTAATTAGCATGACTAAGGGTTTGTCAATTTTATTTACTTTTTCAAAAAGGCAACTTTTTGCTTTGTAAATTTTTTCAATTGTTTCTTTTGTTTGATTTCCTTGATTTCAGTTCTGATTTTAATTATTTCCGGTCTTCTACTGCTTTTGGTGTTGATTTGTTCTTCTTTTTCTAGAACTTTGAGATGTAATATTAGGTCATTTATTTGTTGACTTATTCTTTTTTTAAGGAATGAACTCCATGCAATGAACTTGCCTCTTAGTACTGCCTTTATAGTGTCCCAGAGATTTCTACATGTTGTATCAGTTTTCTCATTTACCTCTAAGGATTTTTTAATCTCCTCCTTGATGTGTTTTGCAACCCATTGTTCATTCAATTATTTAGTCTCCAGGTGTTGGAGTAGATTTTATTTTTTATTTTATTATTGATTTTTAATTTCATTAACTTTTGATCTGACAGAATGCAGGATAGTATCTCTACTTTTTTGTATTTGCTAAGAGTTGCTTTTTTGTATAATACATGGTATAATTTAGAGAAGGATCCATGTGCTGCTGAGAAGAAAGTGTATTTGCTCATAGATGTATAACATTCTATGTATGTCAGTTAAGTCTAAGTTATCAATTGTACTATTGAACTCTATAGTTTCTTTGTTCAAGTTTTGTTTGAAAGATTTATCCAGTGGCGAGAGAGGTGTGTTAAAATCACCCAAGATTATTGTGTTGTGTCAATTTGACTCTTGAAGTCCAGAAGAACTTGTTTGATGAACATAAATGCTCTATTGTTTGGGAGATATATATTTATAATTGTTAAGTCTTGTTGGTGTATGGTTTCCTTTATTAGTATGAAATGTCCTTTTTTATCCCTTTTGATTAGCTTTAGCTTGAAGTCTACTTTATATGATATGAGGATGGAAACCCATGCTTGCTTCCATGGTCCATGTGAGTATGATTTTCCCACCTTTTTCCTTTTGGTTTGTGTATGACTTTTCCTATGAGATGAGTCTCCTGGAGGCAGCTTATTGGTTGTTTTTTATTTTATTTTATTTTAAATTTTTTAATCCAATCTACAATCTTTTCAAGATTATGTCTTTTGAGTGATGAATTTAGGTCATTAACATTTAGGGTAATTATTGAGACATGATTTCTATTCTCAGCCATTTTTGTTTATTTTTGATAATTAACTTTATGTGCTTTCTTCTTTGATTAGCTTTTTCTTTAGTGTAACACCTCTCTCTACTGATTTTGATTTCCTCTTCATAGAATGTTTTGTCAAGGATGTTCTGTAGTGCAGATTTTTGAGTTGTAAATTCTTTTAACTTTTGTTTTTCATAGAAGGTTTGTATTTCATCACTAAATCTAAAGCTTAATTTTGCTGGATACAAGATTTTTGGTTGGCATCCATTTTCTTTCAAAGCTTGATATATCTTTTTCCAGGATCTTGTAGCTTTCAGAATCTGGTTTGAAAAATCTGCACATAACATAACTGGTTTTTCATATATGTAATCTCATTCCTTTCTCTTGTGGCTTTTAATATTCTCTCCTTATTCTGCATATTAGACATTTTCATTCTAATCTGTCTTGGTGTAGATCAGTTGTGATTTCATACATTTGGTATCCTCTAAGCCTCATAACTTTGGTTTTCCCATTAATTATTGATGTTGGAAAAATTTTCTGATACTATTTTATTGAATAGATTTCTTTGGTTTGGAAGTCTATGCTTTCCTCTATCCCAATAACTCTTAAATTTGGACTTTTTATGCTATCCCATATTTCTTGAATGTTCTACTCATGATTTCTTACCATTTTCACTATGTAGTCTACACTCTTTTCAAGATTATATATATATATATATATATATATATATATATATATATATATATATCCTTAATTATCTGATGTCCTGTCTTCCAAGTGGTCTAATCTGTTGGTGATGCTTTCAAATGAACTTTTAATTTAGTTTATTGTTTCTTTCATTTCAAGAATTTCTGTTAGTTTTTAAACCTCTATTTCCTTATTGAGTAATCTTTTGCTTCCTGTATTTGCTTACATAGCTCTTTATCAAAATGATCTCTTGCTGACTATATTTGCTTTCTTATATCACTCTTTAATTCACAGAACATTTTAATTATGTATATTCTGAACTCCTTCTCTGCAATTTCTTCTGGTGTTCTATCCATGGGTTCTAATAATGTGGTACCTTGATTTGTTTGGGGCACTTTCCTCCCTTGTTTATTCATGTTGCTTGTGTCTTCCCTTCCAGCACTGTGGACCTGAGGCATTACTGTTTTTACCCTATAGGCTTATAGTGTCCCTATAGAGTTCCAATACCTCTCCATTGAGGGGAAGGACAATGTTAACAGACCCCAATATAAAAAATATACAACCTTAAAAACAATTAGTTTCTATTAAGATGTTTACAGTTTGATCACAATGCACAGAAATAGTGAATTCAATTATCACCTACAATATAATCAGTAGGCTTGTAAAAGGGTTTACAGTTTCTGATGGTGGACATAGAACCAAGAATGAAAAACTAGGAATATGTGCTGAGGCAGTAGGAGTTGAGGATGTAGAGTTGTCATATCTTAGGAAGCGTGGAAGACAAATCTAAAGAAGAAGGTTATTAGCAGGAGAATAGTCCGGAAGTAATTTTGGGTAGACAAGTAAGTGGGAAAACATTATAGTACATAAAACAAACACATTATATATTAAGATTAAAAATCTAAAGAAATGCAGGAGGATCTGTGAAGGAAGACATAAAAAATGAACATTTTCTTGAGCACATCACAAAAGAATGAATACTTCTATAGAAAGTTTTCAAAGACCAAAGAAACAGGCTTAATGAAACTAGAAGCAGTAGATCTAATGTTAATAATTGGGGGTGGTATACTATGCTTTTATGTAAAAATTTATAAAGATTCAATGAACTGATTTTATTTGCTAATAAAAAGTAAACATGATAAAATTATGAGCATTCATAATTCTTTGAAAGAATAATTCAATACTGAATAAGGTGTATATGATTCTTTGAGAGGTTTCCATCCATTATTTTGTTTTCTCTTCTCTTTTGAATTCCATCATGCATATATTCATACTGATGAAAATATTCCTTGTAGGATTATAGCCAAATATGGTGGGAACCAGGACGTTGGCTGCTTCTCAGTCTTTAGTGGGGTCTACAGTTGGTGGGTCAAACTAGGAGTTTGGGCAGCTACTGATGCTTTCTGATCCCTGTATGGATATGAATGTCTCTAAGACCTTGTCAATGGAATTGAAACTGTAACAGAGATCTATTTCAGGGCACCTCAGTCAAACCCACAAGGAAAGAAACTGTTTCCATGTCTTTTGGGGACACCATGCTCTCCTTTATCTTCTTTAAAATGGCCCTCCCCTATCTTGGGATTCAAGAGGGTTTCACAAGCTCCTATCTACCTCTGAAAGTTCCTATAGGCACTTAGTGGATAGCTCCCAAATTATTTTTCCTCTGAGAATTATGAGCAGGGCACTTCTTCTTACACCATCTTGATGACAACTGGGTCTTTATTTTTTCTTATCCTGCTTTTGAGTAAGCTAGAATTTTGGTTACAGCTCAATATATCTGCATGTAGCACAACTAAACATCTATGTAGAATTTACATGTTGGTTAATTTCCCTTAATCTGAGTAACACCCAATCACTAAATTACCACTTCATTTTTAATTCACATCATGATCTATATCAGAATTCATTCTGCTAGCACAAAATGACCATGCTGAATGCAACCATCACTGATCAGCAAAGACTTTATTCAGCAATGGAGTCATGTATCTGACACACCCACCTTCCAGATGTAAAATAAGACACTGAACAAAGGTGGAATCTGAGTTTACACATGTAACATTAGAGATGGCATAATTATTGGCAGAACATGTCAGTTTGAGCCCTCAGGAAACAGGTTTGTGAGAATTTGAATTTTTTTTTTTAACTGGGCGATATTTTTACGTGGGGAAGAATGGAGGTTCTGGGGTAAGTATTTAGTGCTTATCTCTTTCCCTTCAGAGTCCCATTGTATTACCACTAGGAAAAGATTTATTTGGGAAAAGATCAATGCTTTTGCTTTCTCCCAGCAACTTCCATTTTAGGCTTGATGGATATCTCCTTCCCAGGGATTGTCCTGTCACTGGAAAGGATGTATTGGGAAAGGATCAATCTTATCAATGATCTTTCTCACTCCTTCTTCCCAAGCCACACTATTTTGGGGTCTGTCATTTTCCACTTCTTACATATTCACCTCTCTGTCTTTCTGGACACTGCAAACTTTCATTTTTCTTTTGGTTTATCCCTTCATATTATCAGTTTCTATCACAACCTTCATGTTTTGGCAAAAGAAAGATTTTTTTTCAAAGAAAAATCTGAGTTCTTCACTTTATGAAGACTCTTTTTAATTTATATTATTGATAGCATAACTATGTATATAATCTAACTTCTTTTGTTGACCATTGTATTAGCTTACTATGATGGCTGTAATAAATTATCACAAACTGACTGACATGAGACAATAAAAAAATTATTTTTTCATGTATTTTGGAGTCCATAAGTCTAAAATAACTTTTACTGGGCAAAAATCAAGGTGTTGGCAATAACATGCCCTTTTCATGTTACTGTTCTAGAGTAAAGTCTATTCTTTGCCTCTTCCAGGTTCTGAGGGCTGCTATTGTCACTTGACTTATGATCACCTTATTAAATCTCCAACTCTGTCATTACATCATTTTCTATTCTTCTGTTCTTTTCAAATACAGTTCTGCCCCCACTTAAAGGACACTTATAATTTCATTAGGGCTCACCTAGTTAATCCATGATCTTCCCCATATGAAGATCACCCAAGACTTTCATAATAAATACTCTCAAGCAATAGGAACAGATGGAATTTAGCTCAACATAAAAGCCCATGTTCATAATCTCACAGATAATCTCATACTCCATGGTGAAAAACAAAAGCAAAATTTTCTCTAACAAAGAAACAAGGAATTGCTGACCAATCTCACTACTTCTATCCAACATAGTACTGTAAATTATCGCTGGAGCATCCAGTGCCAAAAAAAAAAAAAAAAAAAAAAGAAAGAAAGAAATCAAATCAGATATGATAAAATAATGCTTTTTTTAAAAAAAAAATACTGGGTATTGAACTCCAGGGTACTCTACCACTGAATTACATTCCCAGTCCCTTTTATTTTTTATATTGAGACAGAGTCTCACTAAATTACCCATGCTTGAAATCCTCTTTCCTTAACCTCTTAAGTAGCTAGGATAATAGGCATGTACCTATGGCCAGCAAAATTACTTGTGTTTAATGACAAAATAATCTTATAAATAGAAAATCCTACGCACTCCAAAATTAAATAACAACAAAGAACAATTGTTAAAACTGTGGCTAAATGTAAATTTGTAGGATACAAATCAACATACAAAAAGCAGTTAATTTTCTGTACACTAAAAACAATCTGAGACTCTAAGACAGCAGCAATGTGATGAGAAATGTGGGCCCTGGAGTCTCCCTCCTCCTACAGTCACACTGAGCAAACAGTACAAATAGATCAGTTCCATTCAAGAGAAAGTCAGAATCCAGTTGAAAAACTCCTACAGACCAGACAACTGAGAAAAGAGCCATACCAAAAGTGGGTAGGAAAAGCAGAGATAGTCTTGTGCTCTAAACTTAAGTAGGTCACCTTATAATTGGGATGGAAATTCCAATTCTCAGCTTCTTTACAAAAAGTGAACAGCTTATCCCCAATATAGTATTCACCTTTAACAGTTCTTTTCAAAGAGCTTATCTTCTACATAACCCCGACTTGAGGATTGGCAAGGACAGAAAAGTGGAGGGTTCTCCTCACACCCAAAGAGCAAAGTAGAGGTTCCCAACCATTAAAGCACTCTGAGAAGCTGTACCTCTTGGATCAGCCCAGTTTCAAACTTCCCCATGGAAAGTTTTCGCATCAACCTTTTCTAGCAGTTCCTGTGGCTCTTACAATGCACTATCTAGGAATCTACATAATGAATGAAGAATAAAACTTTTTAACCCTATTCCTTTGTTTTGTTTTGTATCAGGGATTAAACTCAGGGGCACTCAACCACTGAGTCACATCCCTAGCCCTTTGTTGTATTTTACTTAGAGACAAAAATCTCACTGAGTTGCTCAGCACCTCAATGTTGCTGAAGCTGGCTTTGAACTCCCAATCATCCTGTCTCAGCCTTCTGAGCTGCTGGGATAACAGACATGGGATACAGTGCCTAGCTGACCCTATATTTTTGTGACTGTATTCAAAATACCTGACAAGAGAACAACTTAGAGGAGGGAAAGTTTAGTTTGATTCATGGTTCCAGAGATTCAGTCCATGGTCAGTTGAGTTCATTGCTACATCTGAAGTAAGGAATAACATCATAACAGAAGGGCATGATGGAGGATGCTACTCCATTCATGGCAGGCAGAAAGCAGAGAGAGGGAGGGAGAAAAGGGGACACAGAAAACAACTCTTTCAGGGAATGCCCTCAGTGACCCACCTCCTCTAGCCCTACTCCGCCTGTCTACACTTATTACCCACTCAATTAAAACTAGGATGGACTGACTCAGTTACACCACACACAATCTAATAATTATATCTACAAACATTCTTGCATTGGCACAGGCATTTTGGGGGAATACCTCAAATCCAATAAGAATACTTAAATGGGACGTTTGGATCTCCCTGCACTTTCTTCCCTAGATTTCTCCAGTGATAATTCTAGTCCTATATTCTCTCCATGGAAATTAGTTGGAAGGTGCTGCTTCCAAGAACAGCAAGAAAAAAATGAGGCACTCTGTACATCATGTTCCATGGTTTGCTTCAGTAATAACCAGAGACCAGAAGTCTCCCCTTGTTACCAGAGTGTGAGATTTCTTCTTGCTTTCTGCACATTCTTCTTCTGCTTCCTTCAGGGATAGTAACAGCTTCCTTCATGGATAAAGATTTTCCTTCAGTGAGACCAGAAAGGATGCATGCCAGCTCCTCATCTTTATCTCTCCAGACTTGTTCCTGAGATTTATTCCTATGATCATTCACTGAAAGAAGACAGGGAGACCTCAACATTCCTAAAAGACACAGTTCACCTTCCTCTCTGATTGCTTTAGCAATAAGTACATACCAGAAGCATCCCCTTACTAGAAGGATGTGAGACCTCTGCTTATTTAGGCAGGAGAGTGGGTACTTGCCACATCTTCTTCCCTGAATTGCTCTAGCAATAAATTCAGATATTTAAACTCACTCTGCAAGTAGTTTCTGCAAGCACTCAGCGTCTCAAATTTTCAGTAATCACCAAAGTTATTTGTTACTAAATCACTGTATTCTTGGAGGTGGCAGAGTTCAGAATTCCTGCATCTCCCATACTATGAAAAATAAAAAGGTGAATTTAACATTTTCAAATTATCTCTGTAGCTTGAAAATGAGAAGGCTGACCAAGGGTGCAGGCATCTGCCTCATATCCAATGCTTATCTTATCAAAATTTTAATGCCATTTTCATAGAAATAGAACAACTAATTTTAAAACATATATGCACTCAGAAAAGACCCCAACAAGCCAAAGTAATTTTGAATTATCAGAACAAAACTGGAACCCTAAAGTTCCCTGATTTTAAAATACAATATGAAGGCATTATATTAAAAACAGCATGACACTGGCATATATAATCAGAAATGACAAGAAACGGAAGAGGATAAAATGCTCAAATATAAACTCCAAATCAGTATATTTTTAACAAAATTTTCATGAATATACAACAGAGAAATAAATATTCTTTTTAAATAAATAGTTTTGGAGAAACTGAAAATCCACATACAGAAGGGCAAAATTCAACTTTCATTTCACACAGTAAAATTGGGCTTCTAAACAAACATCTACACAAAATGGACAAAAGTCTTAAATTAAAGATCCTCAACTGTTGAGTTGCTAGGAGAAAAAAGGACTTGCATTGTTTTGGACAATGATTCATCAGAAACAACTCCCAAAACACAGGTAACAAAAGCAAGAGTAGACAAAATGGAATGACGACAAGCTAAAAAATTCTCTATGGTCAAGGAATCAATTAACAGAGTGAAGAGGCAACCATAGACTAGGAGAAATATCTGCAAATCATATATCTGACAAGGGGCCAATATTCAAGATATATAAGGGACCAAAGCAACTAAAGAGCAAGAAAACAAGTAATTATATTTAAAAATTGGTGAAGAGGAGCTGGGGTTGTGGTTCAGTGGTAGAGCGCTTGCCTAGCATGTGCAAGGCACTGCATTTGATTCTAAGCACCACATATAAATAAATAAAAATGGTCCATTAACAACTAATAAAAATATTTTTAAAAATTGGCAGAGAACCAGACATTCCTTTAAAGAAGAAAAGCAAATAGTAAACAAGTTTGTGAAAACCTGCACAGTCTCTCTAATCATCAGTGAAATTCAAATTAAAACCACAATAAGACATCACCTTGCAAACTTTTGAATGCTTGTTATAAGAAAGATGAGTGATAACAAGTGTTGGCCAGGATGTAGAGAAAAGGGAACCCTATATACTGTTGGTGAGAATGTAAATTATTAGTACAGCAATTTGGAACAATAGTATGATGGTTCATCAAAAAAACTAAAAATAGATTACTTTATAGTTCAGTTATCACACTCCTTAACAATCCTGGTTATATATTGAAAGGAAATGAAAATGTCATAAGAAAGAAACACGTACACTCCCATGGCTATTGTGATGTTACTCACAATATCTAAGATATAAATCAACATAGTTGCCCACCAGGATATCAATAAATAAGGAAAATATGGGGTGTGTGTTTGTGTGTACGTGTGTGTATACACACACATATTGTAAAATATATATATAAACACACACACACAAAGGAATATTACTTGGCCATAAAAAGGATGAAGTGAAGGGCATTATGTTAAGAGATATAAGCCAGGGAAGGGATTCTATCTCAGTGAGAAGAGCTCTTGCATAGAATGGGCGAGGCACTGTGTTCGATCCTCAGAATCACATAAAATATAAATAAATAAAAAATAAAAGGTTAAAATCTAGAGAGAGAGAGTTCTCTCTCAGATGAGGAAACCTAAGAAATTTAACTTGAATGTAGAACAGTGGCCAACAGAGTTTGACAAGAGTTAGGGTGTGTGAAAAGTGAGTAAAGGAGTCTGGATTTGATTAGCAAACACTGTATGCATGTGTTGAGATATTATTTTGAACCCACAATTAATGCATGATTATCAAAAATAAAATGTTTTCAAAAATTAAGAAAAACTCATTAATACATGGTGAAAATGTCCATAGTTTGGCAAATAACAAAGTAAGATGTTTAACTCAGTGTCTTTTTCAACTATACCTAAACAAAAATAACTGGAAGAAAATGTTCCAATATATGAATGAATATTTAAGGGATTGAACAACACAGAAATTTAATCTGTATTTTATATTTTATTTTATTTCTTATTTCCAGGACTTCTACAGAAGAAAAAATTATCAACTTTTTAATCATAAACACATCTACAGAAATTCTTCAGTATTTCCAATAAATTGCTATACATGTGATATAGCCCATTTGTATTGCCATCATCTGACAGCATGTTCAAAATTCAAAACCTAATGAAGGAAAATGCTATTTAAAAATCTGATGGTCCTCAGGCATCATGACAAAATTACTGTATGCTCAAGGAGATACTTTTTATTCCTAGATGTCTATCATTTCACTTTTCATTTATTTCATGTGTTTTACTTTAGTAACTTTTCATCTTAATCATTCCCATGCTTAAGCAAAGCAAAGCACTATTTTAAAGAAAAACATTTGATGTTTTGGCCATGTCTTTTAGATACTATTTTTTAAAAATAAAAATGGTGATATTAGTAGACCTAATACTTAAAAATATGTTGATCTTTGAAAAGAAACATATAATATCATCTTATTAAGCCTTCATATAGATCATTCCAAAAAAAGTTAAATGAAACATCAAATTATTCAAAATTTAATTTTCTCAATGGAAAAAAATTTAGTTACATTGTTCAAAGGGCTCATCAATTATGCATTACATGAGAAATTGTAATTTCAAAATTTATTATTTAAATCTTCCCTGACATTGATATCATTTGGATATGAAGTGTGTCTCCATGACATATGGTAGCTGTATCTTTATGTATATAAAACCATCAGCAAAAGAAAGAGTGACAGTATCCAAAGATGTAGCTTTGGGCTGGGGATGTGGCTCAAGTGCTCGCCTGGCATGCTTGCAGACCAGGTTCGATCCTCAGCACCACATACAAACAAAGATGTTGTGTCTGTCGAAAACTAAACAATTTTATTAAAAAAATTCTCTCTCTCTCTCTCCAAAAAAAGATGTACCTTTGCTAGGTACCTCAATTGCTCCTTTAATAAATCATTTGATCTATACTCTAAGGAACTAGCAAGTGAAAGAAGTCTTTTGGGATGTATTACACAAGATTTAGTGTTTTTCAAAAAACAAAATTTATGAACATGATACAAATTACAAACTTAAAAACTAAAAACCAAATTATACAGAGTTATGAAAAATGGTGTTTGGAATGGATAATTATGATTGTAATGAATTCCACTATCCACTATTGTCATGTATGTAAGAAATATAATAAATAAATAAATAAATAGATAGATAAATAAATAAATAAATAAATAACAAAAAAACCTAAAAACCAGTTCCATACATTTGTTATGATCATCAATTACCTCAGGAAGGAGATTCTCTTGAAAAGTCTTATGGCTCTATTCCACTGTTCCTTCTCACAAATAATTTTGCTCTACTTTGGTAACTTCCTTCAATTTTTAAATCCAAACTGTATTTTACCTCTCCTTATAAAATATTAGATTCCACAAAACATGATTTTGAAATTTTCATAATTATATCTTGATGGATATAATTCACTAATTAATTCAATATGTATTTATTATGTAAATATCTTGTTTCATACATTGGATGGAGTAAAATCCTTAGTTTTAAGACATTTTTATTACCTGAAAGACACATACATATAAACCAAATATTGCTACACAGTGTGTGTAATTAATGTTATAATAAAGGTCTACAAAAATATTATGGTGTGGAGAAGATGACTTCTGTGGAATTTAAAAGAAGAGGAATAATTTTCAGAAGAAAGTAATAACTCTGCTGAAACTAAAAATATATGTAAGGAAACAAGATTGAGTGATAAACATTTGCAAATTACACAGTGGTGTTAGATGACTATATGCATTTGGAGACAGTAAGACTAATGGTTAGAATAGGGTTTCAAAATATTTATGGCTCAGTAAACATTTCACCATACACTCTCTAGGACACTGTGTAAGTCATGTACTTTTCTTGCCTTAGTTTCTCTGTATGTAATGTAGAAGAAAAGAAACCCATTCCTCTCATTCAGTAAAAATATGCTGTTGGAGCTGCTTACACTCATTGAAGGATAACACTCAAGTTTGTGAAGAATTCAAGAATGTGCTATTTGATATGCTGATGCAATAGAGACAACACTAATTAAAGAGGTAGAATGGGCACAGTGGCTCACACCTGTAGTCCCAGAGGCTTGGGAGGCTGAGACTGGAGAACTGTGAGTTCAAAGACAGACTCAGCAAAAATAAGGTACTAAGCAACTCAGTGAGACCCTGTCTCTAAAAAAAAAAAAAAAAAAAAAATACAAAATAGGCCTGGGGATTTGACTCAGTGGTCAAGTTCCCCTGAGTGCAATCAGTAATTTCCAAATATAATGATTTACTAGATAGATTTAAATTTTAATTTCTTTTTTGTTTTCAATTGATATATAAACTTTGTATATATGTATGGTATATAGTATAATATTCAATAAATGTACCCATAATAATACTCATATCAGGATATTTACTATATCCATGACCTCATACATTCACCAGTTCTTCTGATATATCAAGTGTTTACTCCTAGGGCTTCTGTGTAAAAATTTCAGACATAGTCAATACATCATACATTTAATAAGCACCTCCCATTTTTTTGAGGTCATGGATTTTCTTGACAGTTTTAACTAAAGTCATTAAAAGACAATGTGAGATGGAAATTTCAATATTCACCTCTTTTATTTTAGGAGTTTGCCTTTCAAAATAATATTGAGCATGAATATATTAGAATCAGAAGGACAAAAAAAAGATCATTGTTTTAACCTCTTAATAATTTTTGAGGCTTAGGATATAAATGTGACAGTGGATCTAGAATACAGGTACTTGGATGAGAAACAATTATATCCATTATATAATTCAATTATATCCATTTGATTATTTCCACTAAAAGTTTAAGTATTTTTAGGACAAAACAATTAAAGAGAATTAAACTTTTAGTTTGTGAAAAATAAGCAAATGGATATATAAAATTATGTTAAGAAAGTTGTTTATAATCTCTAATAAATCTTTTGAGGCACAAAGAAATTATCTAAATGAGTAATTTTCAAAAGAACCAGATTCCTCAATAGAATAAGGACTTGGGTGAACCACATAAAAAATAAACCAAGAAGGAAAAAAAGAAAAATATATTTTAGGATATTTTAGTATTGTTTTAATTATTTTCCTCTGTATTTCTGAATTGATAAATATTAAGTTATAGCTTAGGCTCTAATTATTCATTTATTTCTATTTTTCATATTTTAACTCATCCACTTAGCCCCAAAGAAAATGTTGTCACATTGTTTTCCCCTCAACCTTACAAATCCCTTTTCCTTACAAGCTTTCCCAAACCTTTTCTGAAGTCAAGATTTCCTAGGGGCAAGTTTATTGTAACACACAACTATGGAAACAATACTTAACAAATATTTGCATAATTTTACACACTTGTGTATATTTAAAAGTTTCGCCTGTAGGTGAATGTCTCAAAAAACAAAAATAAAAACTTAATTATAAAAGGTCTAGTTTATTCATTTAGAATATTTATTACCTTATGTGTATAATAAAAGCATAGAGCTTCATGTCTTCATATTTCTAGATTTTGAAAGTTTCTCTCCATAGGACAAATCCTCATTCTGTTTAGAGAGAGTGATGCAGGAATGAATGTGACACTGTGCTCACATATCAGGCCCTGGGGCATAATTCATTCACATTCCCTGCAACTGTATCAAGGGATATTCCCAGCTTACATGGCTAGGAGACTTAAGTTCCCGTGTCCTTGATAAACTTACTTCTTCTTGTGCATTTTCAATTGGATCTCCCAGGAGAGCCTTCCAAGTGTGAAAGTAGTAGTACATATGATTTCAGATCAATCATTGCTTTGCCTCAGTCACTTTATTCCATAGTATACAGCAATTCTTCCAACCCCTCTTTCATTTTTGAATCATTACATTTTTTTCATGTCTTCTAGAGGTTACTTGCCTTTAATTTCTAACTTTATATAAATCTCATCTCCAATTTCTGAAAGCCCAGTTTACATCTTTTTTAAATTGGGTCTTCTTAGTTATAAATGACAGTAGACTCTATTTCAATAAAATTATACCAGAATGGAACATATATTATTCTAATTAGGACCTCATTCATGTGATGGGCACAATGGTGGGATTCATTAGGTATAATCATATGTGTATGTAGGAAAATTATGTTAGATTTATTCTACTGTCTTTCCAATTCCTATTCCCTCTCCCTTTCTTTCATTCTCCTTTGCTTAATCTACTGAACTTCTCTGTTTCTCTCCCCAACCCATTATTGTGATTTAACTTCCACATATCAGCAAAAACATTTGACCTTTGATTTTTTTTTTGAGGTTGTATGATTTTGCTTAGCATGATAGTCTTCAGATCCATCCATTTACTGACAAAAGTTATAAAATCATACTTTATGGTTGAGTAATACTCCATTGTGTGTGTGTGTGTGTGTGTGTGTGTGTGTAATATATATATATCACAATTTCTTTATCCATTCATCTGTTGATCATCATCTAGGCTGGTTCCACAGCTTAGCTATTGTGAATTTTTCTGCTGTAACATTGATTCAGCTGTGTCACTGTAGTATGGTGCTTTTAAATCCTTTGTTATATTCCAAGGAGTGTGTCAATGGTGGTTCTATTTCTTGTTTTTTTTTTTTTTTTTTTTTTTTTTTTAGGAATCAACATCCTGCTTTTCAGAGGGACTGTAACAATTTGCAGTTCCACCAACAATGTATGAGTGTTCCCATTTCTCCATATCCTTAGCAATATTTTTTTATTTTATTCTTGATTGTCATTCTCACTGGAGTGAGATGGAATCTCTGTGTGGTTTTCATTTGCATTTCTGTAATTCATGGAGGTGTTGAACATTTTTTCATAGATGTCATGAGCCGTCTGTGAGCCGTATGTGGACTATTGCATATAGTAACCTCCTAAAAGGATAAGTCTTGCATTGAGAACTCCCCATGGCACCCCCACAGGGAATGACCATCTGATGCAGGTGAACTTCCCCCCTCAAACTCTGCCAAACAGCCCACACAGCACCTGAGATGGGTGTGACCTGCCAACATGTCAATCAACCTGCTGATTGCAAGACATCATGAAGCAAGGCTCTGCCTTGAAATCTTATCCCTGCCTTTGATGTACCTACACCTAAATACACCACCACAGCCATTTTCCTTTGTCTATTTCCAGAACCCATGTAGACTAGATCTATCAGAGGCTTCACATTCTGTAAATATTTCTGAGTATTTGTGCTTTTTTATTTAATAATTTTTTGAGATTGTAAGTATTAGGGGGACTTGGATTATCCTGGGCAGGATGAAGAATCCTTCAGTGAGATGCTGGCCATCATCTTCCCAATACATATATTTGTTGATCATTTATTATTTCTTCTTTTGAGAAGAGTCTGATCAGTTCCTTTGCTCATTTATTGATTCGATTATTTTAGCTTCTTTTCTTTTTTCTTTTTCTTTCTTTCTTTTTTTTTTCCTGATGGTAAGCTTCTTGAGTTCTTTGTATAGCCTGGGAAATAATGTCCTATAACATCACTTTTGCAGAGACTGCCGTTGAACTCACAATCCTTTGTCTCAGCCTCCTGAACTGCTGGGCTTATAGGCATGTGCCACTGCATCAGCAAAATCACACTTTGAGTCCAGTCAGTGATAGAAGCAGTGATTTTCACTCCTGACCATGGCTTTGGTTCTCATACAGTCTACATTGAATTATGTGTAGTTGAGTCAACCTCACACATGACCTTCCTAGTCATTCTCTAAGAGCAGATGACCAACTAGGAGGCCACTTCTCAGTGTTTTGTACGGTGTGTTAAAGCCATGAGAGGACTTTGTGCAAAACTTGGAAGTGAGAAGAGAAGCAAAAGTTATTGTTCTCCAGAGGGGTTTGTAGTCCGGCTGTTGAGTTAACAGGACATCCAGAGTATCTTCTAATTAAGCATTTGAGAATTATCTAATTTGCTGCTAAGGTTTTGAAAAGTGGAGCCAGAATTAGACAGCAGTCAAATATATATATATATATATATATATATATATATATATATATATATATATATGTAAATCAAGTCAGGTTGGATCAAGGAGGCCAATTTGAGTGAGTCTGGAAGTTGTAGAGGGATCAAAATGCTAATGCCTTCTGAGCCCTTCCTCTACCCTTATCAAGATAGCCTGCCCCTGCGCCAACCTGTTGCTAAGGTAACCTGTCCCTGGGGTTGTCCTTCCCTACAGGGAGTTGTTCATTATACCCCCTTTCTGCCTAGATCACCCTGCTTTGGCCTCTTCAGCCGATCTGCTTCTCATCTTTTGCCATCCCACAGAGAATCACCTGGGTTTAATCATGAAAGCAGGAAGGAGAGAGACATGCAGGGGAAGAGAGCAGGAGAACAAAGGAAGCCTAAGGCCTATAAAAAAGCCAGAACACCTTCACCTCTGGGGATACCAGGATACCAGCTATGGTTCCCTTCTCCTTCCCAGGAGAAGTCTCCGTCACTCCTTTTTAAATAAACCCAGCTTTATATTCTTGCCTCAGGTGTTTCTCTAATGTTATGCTTCAACATGTGGGGAAACAGAACTGTCACCTGGTAAACAATCTCAGAAATTACAGAAATTCATTGCCATTTCCCATTCACACTTCCTGCACCTTCTTTGCAGGCCTCCAACCTGAAATATTCAATATTAGTTTTATCAACATTCTGTCGTCAACACTCAAAGTTTGGTTTTTGGCTCCCTCAGGTCTTGAAAAGCGAGTAGAGTATTGGAGTCTGTCAAATTGTTAAAAACAAGTAATCTAGTTTATTTTATTTATTTTTTTATTTGATGAAGTGGGCTCATAAAGAGAGCAAAAAAATGTGGAGTGTATTCCTCTATAGATGTCCTTCTTTTCCTTGAAGGATAATTTCTTAAGCTTCTCTGTCAGAATGATGGGAATTGAGGAGTGAACTCAGCAAGACATGAGAACAGTGCATTCCTATTAACCTCTTTGACATATTTCATTTCAAAAAGATATATGGAAGAATAGTTTTCAAGAATTTGCATTTCAATTTACTCACTTTTCACACCAAAGAAAATGATTCACTTTTATGGAGAGATCCCTCAGAGAATAAAATTGTGTATCTGTCAGTTTTAGCAATGCAAAATACTTAAGAGCAGATACAATGCTTAGCAATTAACATAGCAAACCTAATAAGATACAAATAGTCAAGGGAAAAAATGGCAGAGGTATGAAGTAATGCAATAGATAACCGTATTGGAATAAGGGAGGAAAAATGGGCTATTTCCAAAGGACAGGAGACATGCTGATAAATCACAACAGCATACAAAAGGAGCTATGGATGCATGCAATAGCATGGGTGAACTTTGCTATGTTGAATGAAAGAAGTCAGATGTGAAATTCAAACTGTGTAGTTTCTTTCACATGAAATCTTAGAACAGGCATGTCTAATCTACAGTGACTAAAGATCATCTGTGTATACTTTAATTCAATGGCAGGTGGAGGTGATTTTATACACATGCCTTAAATATGTGAATATTTCCCCAAGCCAAGATATAAAGGAATTGTGGGTTGAATTTCTTTCATGAGTTAGTGTCATCTGTAGTGCTCAGAGACTATAAATTTGGGTCCAAAGCCTGGTATTCAAATATTTCAATCACAAATGACATCTATTTATGTTTACAAATAACTTATTTGTAATTATTATGATTCCACAAGAGAAACTTTTCCAGTAGAATATCCATCCTTTTCATGTGTTATAACTCTCATTTCAAAACCCTTGAATTTTTATTTTCCTTATTTGTTTTTCAAGATTCATTGTAAGTGATGATTCTTCTTGAAAGGTGACTTTAACCTGTAAAATTACTTAGGTTTTTTTACTTTTTCTATCACAATGTCAATTACATTACATAATAAATCATCATGTTTTGTGTATCTGTTAATTTTAGCAATGCAAAATACTTAAGAGCAGATGCAATGCTTAGCGATTAACATATGTATCAAAATATTTAACTAACTATGTATAGCAAGTTTCACTTGCAAAAAGCATTCAGTATATAAAACAGCCCTTTTTGAGAATAAACATTTCTAGGTAAAGATGGAATTTGATATTCTGTATTGAAGAAGGCAGTTCATTCCTAGAGATAGAAAGATCCACTCAGAAGAGGAGAGAAGTGCAGATAGACATAGCAAACCTAATAAGATATAAATAATCAAGGGAAAAAATGGCAGAGATCTGAAGCAATGAATTTTTTCATTTTATGTTCCCAAGAATGTTATTTGTGTCTAACCTTTGTCCTGTTGTTTTGAAGAGAACAAAACCTTTGGAGCATATGCTGGAGAGCTTCTCTCACCTGCTGGTTCCTCAGGGTGTAAATGAAAGGGTTGAGCAAAGGGGCAACAGAGGTATTGAGCACAGCTACACCTTTAGTTAAAGCCACCCTTTCTTTTGCTGATGGATTCATATACATAAAGATACAACTTCCATAAGTGATAGAGACAACTACCATGTGTGAGGAGCAGGTAGAAAAGGCCTTCATTCGTTGTTGACCAGAAGGGAATTTGAGAATGGTTATGATGATGAATGTGTAGGAGAGGACCACTAAAAACAATGTGAGAACAAGTGTCATCACAGCTAAGACAAAAGCCATCAATTCTATTAAACGTGTATCTGTACAAGAGATCTGCAGGACAGGAGAAATGTCGCACAGGAAGTGATCAATCACTTTGGAAGCACAGAAATCCAGTTTGAATCCCAGGAGCAAAGGGGGAAAGATGATTAAGAGTCCAGCTGCCCAGGAGCTGAGCACCAGTTGGTAGCACACTCTGCTGTTCATAATAACTGGGTAATGCAGAGGTTTGCAGATGGCGACATAGCGATCATAGGACATGGCAGCCAGGAGGAAAAACTCTGTAACCCCTAATAGGAAAAAAAAGAACAATTGAGTTGCACAACCACCATAGGAAATTGTTCTGTCTCCAGTGAGAATGCTTATCAAAAACCGTGGGATGCAGACGGTTGTAAACAAAACTTCCAAGAAGGAAAAATTTCGAAGGAAGAAATACATTGGAGTCTTGAGGCGGGGATCCAGCAGGGTGAGGAGGATGATGATTAAGTTCCCCATCAGGCTCAAGATATAATTGAAAAAAAGAAACAGGAAAATCACAATTTGTAGCACAGGGTCACCTGAGAGTCCAAGCAAAATAAACTCTAACTCCGTTGATTGATTCTTCATTTCTCTTTTGTCCTATCAAATTTACAGAAAATAAAAACTAGTATCACAAGTAGGAAGTTATTTCTTCCTTTTCAGAGATAGAAAGTTCAATTTTCAAAAACTTAGTAATTCACAGATATTTCTCAAATCAGCTTAGAGTTCATCACAATGGTCATAACCTTCACTTCATTCATCATGTTTATGAGAACACTGAGAGATCCTTCCCTTGTTCAGAGCTAAGTCCTACTTTCCAGTTCATAGGACAATTAATAGTCATTTGAAATGTAGCTCCTCAATTTGATTCATGTTAATTTATGACCAGTCTTTAAGTGCTTTATCATAATGGACTGTTCAAATATTCATTTTTTTTTTTTTTTGGTACTCAGAATTAAACTTGGGCACACTTAACCACAGAGCAACACTCCCAGGCCTTTCCTGTATTTTATTTAGATACAGGGTCTGACTGAGTTGCTTAGGGCCTCACTAAATTACTAAGGCTGACTTTGAATTTGAGGTCTTTCTGTCTAAGCCTCCTGAGCCACTGGAATTACAGGCATGCACCACCACACCTGGCTTGATATATTTTTAATTTCTAAATTTAGCTAATATTTCAAGTTAATTGTCATTCAAGTGACACAATGGTTATAAGAAATAGTTTTCTTCCCAGTAGATATAATAATTAAAAATTAAGGGATACACATAATACTATAGGAAATTTACAAGAAGGAAAACAATATATGAGGCTCTGGTGAGCATTCAGCAGGTTGAGTGCAGGAATGATCAGATCAAAGCAGTGCCTAAATAATTGAGAAACAGGAAGATAAATAACACAATTCTCAAATGTGAGTCATCATTTGAACCCACTATGATGAACATTATCACTACTTTATGGTTTTTCGTTACTATACTTTTTCTTTTATCAGGTTTATATGATGGGAGTTAGGGAGTAGTTGTGTCTAATAACAGTGAAAACTAGTGCTTAAGTTAGAGTTAGCAAAATTATGTTTCAGGTAGAGTTATGCAATGTTCTTCATATTTTACAGGTAGTGTGCTGCTAAGAAAAATAGTTTGTATTTCCTGAATATCTTCACAGAAAAATTAAAACTTCATATATTTTAGCAAAATTATAATTCTATAAATGTAGTGAGTAGTAATTATTTATAAGAACATTTAGAAGACCCATAAGGTTTGAATAATGCACCTTTTTACAAAATATGCAAGAGTTGAGAAGTTATATCATTTCTTGATTAAGAAGTTATAAAGTAGAACAACATGTACAAAAATCTATATTTGGCATTTAAAATTCACATTCTGAAAAACAAATCTAGTTGAGGTAAATAACCCGACTGTGTCTGCCTCTTCTGTTTTATTCAGTGTATGAAAGATGACTGATTTTTGAGTGCTTTTTATGGTGAATGATACTTGTGGTCCTCAAATATTTCCAAACAAACAGATAATAATATATGCACTTTTTTTGGGAGAATCAAGCTCCTCCTGTCCGATGACAACTATTTCAGATATGATTCTCTTTCGAATACATTTTCTTATAGATAATTTGGTAATGCTGATGTAGATAACTATATATATATATATATATATATATATATATATATATATATATATATATAAAATACAATATGAGGAGAAAGAAAGGGTAATAGAAACCTAAAGGAAAATAACATTTTTTAAAAGTAAGGCGAATGGGTTTAAGAAAAAATTAAATCATTAAGATCAAGAAAGATAATTTTATAAATATATATGTGTAAAGAAGTAATAAGGAAAAAACTTTTAAAACTGAATATGCTTCTGTTACTAAAACATTCCTGTTTGCTGATTACCTAAAGTGTACACTATAATCATGAGTATACTTTAAGTCAAAATGATCTAGGGAGGTTTAAATATGTGATAAAGTTCAAACTTACACTGGGTGGTTGAAGTGCTTTTCAAACAAATTTTGGATAGCATGTACAGCCTTCTCAAAATAATGATATTTGAATGTCAGGCACATAAGCTACTAAGTCAATAATCTTGTGCTTATTGAGAACTCTATATGCAACAATTACTATTCTTGATGCTCTGCATGTATTATGTTGGAAAAATTAGATTAAACATTTAAAGAATGTGCTCAGGCTTGCATTCAGAGCAAGGGTTCAGATTAATAGTGGTTATTTTCAGAAGTCCTGGCTTTACATTCACACAGTATTCTAAAAGCTCTTACTCAAGTTTTCATAGAAATTTTAACCACAAGCTAAGTTATAAAATACTATTTCTTTAAAGAATTAGTGTTATCCCTATAGAAAAATTATTTCTTAGGTGTTTTCATGATCATGACAAAATAATCAAACCTATTTTAAATTGTTGCTATGTAAAATCTTGTGTTTTGCATTGAGGATATTAACAGAATGATTTTCAACATTGAAAGCATAATTAATTCTTGAGATAATAGAATGTATATAAAAATAAACAAACAAAAAAAAGAGGTCTTCTCAGTAAATTTAAAGAAGAAGATATTTGAGTATTTGGATCTTTAGATGGGCCTTAAGTTATGCTAGGCAGATGAAGTAGGATAAGCCAAAGAAAAGAAATGGCTCCAGCCTAATTTGGTTGTAAACAGTATCCAGAGTTCCCCTGTTTAATTGAATCTAATAAAGGCATAAAACACTGGAAAGAGCAGCGGCCCATTCCCAGAGTTCTTTACCACATTCAGATGATTGTGAAATTATATATCATAAAATTATCTAATTTACACAAATCATTTCAATGGCAACACTGATATAAATGTTCAATTTTGTAATAAACTAGAATTTCCTCATATCAAACTATTGATTTTTTCTGGTTCAGCAACCACACATACCATGTATCTGTACAACACAAGCTGTAAAGGAAAATAATATATATCATGTGAACATGAACCAATAAATGTAATTGTATGCAATTTTGTTGAAAATAGTGAATACCAAATAAAAATTAAAACTTAAAAGTCTTGTCAGTGTAAAATCATTATTTTATATTTATCTTATCTGTAATAATTCACAAGTATACACAAGCTGAACTATAGTTAGTAGTCAAAACACTCACCATTTAGTAGTTTAACACACATTGGTAAACACTTATTTGGGCCAACCTTCTGCACTTCCATGCTTAACTCATCGTCTTGGTCAGCAGAGAGCACTGATGATCTGTTTTTCTCCCTAAGCACTTAATTCTACTTAAAATATATAATTGATTTAAATATTATTTGAGAAATATTATTTTTGACTAATTTATTACATGTTCTTAGAAAATTTATCAAATCATCTTCTTTTCTAAAATTTACTATAACCCACTTATCTGAAGTATCGTACTCCTTGCTAAATGTGAAATGCAATGAAATATGAAAATTAACCATCTCTTGATACCATGAAGAATTTATGTCTTCTGTCTTACAGGAAAATATCTAACAACAAAGAATTCTCATGGTAACTGAGATCCCCAAACATCATTTCCTAAGGGATTGCTAAATTGTCAATTACAGAAGTGTTTTCTACAAACATACCCCCCCCCACACACACACACACTCGCTTTTACATGTTCTAACTTTGTCTCCAAAGAATTCTATGCATGCTGCTGTACTAGTTGATTGCCTACCACACACCCAGTCCCAGATCTACAGTTTAGGATTTAGAAACAGAGAGAAAGAAAAATATTTTTAAGTTGACAGGAAAAGTGAGTATATAAGATGGAAAAAATATAGCCTCGTATAGACAAATTAACCTCAGGCTAAATGTGTTATACTACAGATATCTTATTTCTTTGGGTTTATTCACTAAACAATAATATCCTGTCAAACACACCACATCAACTCATGGAAATATTTTAAATTTGTTAATGGCTGCATAGTCTTTCTCTGTAAAACTGTGTCAAATAGATTTAATTGCCCCTCATATTTTGCCTAATAGATTTTTTCCAATATTGACAATTAGAGTGCACCAATGAAGAAAATCTAACAGTCAATAGTAATGATGTACTCTCAGAGGAAGTCGTCAGTATCATCTGCCACTGACTACAAGAGTAAAATTTTAAAATACTAATGTAATTGTTTTCACTTGTTTTTATAACATTTAGGGCAATTGGAAAGCATAAGACCTGAAAATTCTTTTGTGTCTCTCACATGGTTAATTTAGGAAGTTGAAAATTTTGTCTGATAATATGGAAAAAGAATGTAAAATGAGTAACTGTTGTTTCGTTACATATATTTCTATATTTTTTTTCTGCAGATCTGCCAGGATATATTATAAGTAGTACTTATAGAAATGCAAACATTAAACACAAAAGTTGTACAATTGAAAGTATAATTTTTCTTATGATATTTGCTTTAAGACACTTAATCAATCTCTTCGTAAAATCTATTTGATACCGTGTAAGCTTAGTCATAATACCCAATCTAAGAAAAACATGATACTTGGTTTCACCTACCTCTTACACAGATAGCTCATCTTCCCCTCATGGTTGCTGTTTATCCTTGTTCAATCATTCAGTGACATACTAATGTTTAAGGATGTTATGTTCTAAGTTCTCACCAACAGCTCTTTCATAATTTTTAACAGTAATACTTCTTTTAAACATTTTTTGAGTATACCATTTCATTGATTTCCAGGGTAAATTTGACATGGCTTAATATGAACATGTTTGAAACTTGTAATAGCCCTTTTTTGAGGAGAAAGATAACAATTGAGAATTTTACATAACTCACACAAAATTTCACAAATTTTAATATATTTGTATTGAAATATGTACATTAACCAATATATCTGTGAAACTTCAGGTAACATATCCCTTATCTCTCCAGTCTTGTTTCCAAGAAGAAGAAAGAAAACTGCAACAAAAAGGGCTGTGCTCAAATTAAAAAGCTTCTGCTCAGCAAAACAATCAGCAGATCAAGGAGACAATCTACAGAGTGGGAGAAAATCTTGCCAGCTCTTCTTCCAAAATATATATAAAGACCTCAAAAACTTACAAAGAATCCAATAAAAAATGGGCAAGTGGTCTGAATAGACACTTCTCAAAAGAAGAAATAAAATGGCCAAAAAATATATATATGAAGAAATGCCCAATATTGTAGGGATTTTGACCATGGAAATATCCAGGGAAGCATTCCTCTGATGAGCAAACTCCCAGTGGGTAACTGGCACTCTGTTTCCTACCCTTAGAACACCCTGCAGTTTCTCCTAGGAACTAGTAAGATAACTAATACATGTGGCAATGCCGGTAGAGTTGTATCAGCCTTGCCCTTGATCTCAGGCACACAGCTACTGGGAATAAAGGAACTCTCTTGTTGGACAAGTGTTCACTGAGCCTAAACCTGTCCTCATAACAGTAACTTTATATAATGGACTTTCTTGAGAGCTACACAAAGCTCGTAACATTTCACATTGCAACTTAGTATGTAACTAAGGAATAAACTGCATAATGTTGCTAAATCTGTAATCTTCCTGGTAACACAATGAACAATATGTACTAATGATGCCAGTGACCTAATATATCCTATTGATATAAAAAGAGCTGGGAGCTTGGCCATTCTGCAATTCTGCCAAATTTCTCTTCTGCCTCTGCATCTTGTCCCTGTGTCCTTTTTTAAAAAAAATTCCCTTTCACAGTCTTTTTAGCAACCAAGGAAATGAAAATCAAAGCTACTATAAGGTTTTGTCTTACCACAGTTAGAATGGTTATTATCAAAACAACAACAAATATCAAATGCTGGCAAGGATGTGGACAAAAAGGAATTGTTCTACGTTGCTGGTGAGGTTGTAAATTAGTACAATTACTGTGGAAATCATATGGAAATGCCTTCAGAAACTGAAAATATGACTACCATATGATACAATTATCCCACTCCTGGGTATATATTGAAAGAAAACAAATTCACATACAAAAGAGACACCCACATACCCATGTTTATGACAGCACAATTCACAATACCTAAGATATGGATTAAGTGTTGTTGACTGTCAACAGATGAATGAATAAAGAAAATATCACACAACACACACACACACACACACACACACACACACACACACACACACACTGGAATGCTCATCCAGATACAAAAATGGATGGAATTGAAGGATGTCATGTTAAGTAAAATAAACCAAAGACATAAAAACAAATTTGGCATTTTTTTCTTATGTGGAAACCAAATCAAACAAGCAGCAAACAAAGTCAAACATGAAAGTAGAAGAGGGACCATGAGGAAATAAGAAGGATGGAAAGGGTGTGAAGAGAAGGAGGAGAGGGTTGAAAAAGGGTTAATGGGATGATTGCCCCACACACACATACAAATGTATGAAAAAGTCACAATGAATCCCATCAATTTGTACAATGTATGTTAATAATCAAAATAAAATACATTTGTATTACTGCAAAGATTGAAACAAAAAGTTACTCATTTGAAACAAAGACTGCATTCATCAGGGACATTTCCAAAGCATGTGTCTTCTGCTCTTATGGGCTTCCCAAGCTCTATGTGAAGCTGCATTACTGTGTAAGTTATACCATTCAGATCAAGGTAGGCAGGAATCTACCTTGTGCAGTTTAGAAGAGCTTCACCCCAGTTTAGATCTGCTGGTCCTGCCCCACATCCTCTACCCAAACCCATGTCATGAGCTGGATCCTCAAGGACTGAAGAAAACCTATTCTCTGGGGGAAAAAAAATACAGGAAATTATAGTTTGGAAACATCTCTTATCAGAAATGTTTGGGACCAGAAGCACAGTTTTGGGATTTACTTGGATTTTGAAATATTTGCTTGTTCCTAATGAAATATTTTGAGGATGTGACTCAAGTCTAACCATGAAATCCATTTGTTTCATATACAACATACACACATAATGTGAAGGTAATTTGGGGCAGTATTTTATAGTGTTCCTGTGTTTTGACTGTGGCCTGTGACACGGGACAGGTTTAGGAAGCCATCTTGAAATGCATGAGGACATTTTTCAGCATCATAGCCAGTGAGGGGGTAAATCTGGTACTGGGAACTCCCTGTGGCAGTCCCAAACGCAAGTGAACTTCCCCTCAGCTCTGCCAAGAGGTCTCATGCAGCACTGGAGATGGGTGTGAACCGCTAGGAACCCAGCAGCTTACTTGCCCCCACCTCTACCTGTTTTGGTGAAGAACTTTCCATAGAATTTCTTTGATGTGTCCCAATACAAATAAAGCAAACACAGACTTCTTTCTTTGTTAGACCCGTCTGGTCAGCCTTGCCTATTGCTGCTCCCACTCTGAAACTACTTTTCTGTATTCCTTGATTATTTCATAGCACTATTTTCTTAGTTTTTATTTCTCAACTAGCCCATCCCTCTGGAGAAAAACCCATTTCTTCGCTTGAGCAGGATGGGGGCGAGAGTCAGGTATGGTATTTTTCCACCTGTGGCATCATGTTGGTGTGTAAAATGTTTCCTATTTCAGAGCATTTTGGATTTGGAATTTTTTGAATAAAGGATGATCGACTTGTAATAGAATTTAAGTACATAAATCCAATGTCACTTATTTTAATCTTGTGTAGTTTTGTTTACGTTGTTGTTGCTGCTGCTATTGTTATTATTATTTGCTATACTAAGATCAAACCCAGGTCCTCCTGTGTCTAGCTAGGCAAGTGCTTTTCTACTAAGCTATATTTATTATTTCTGTATATTTCCATATGTTTTGTAACTTTTGTGTTTTTCCATAAAAATATGACATGCATATATTTTAATAAAACTTCATGGATGTGTATCATTATCGTGGGGTTTTATATCTTTTTTATTATTCCAGAATACTTTTAGATAATTCTAACTTTGGAAATTAATTGATAATTTCGTCTAGTATTAAAAGGTCTTTATTGTGCAGTAATACAAACCATATTTATTTATTTATTTTCTTTTTAAAAGTTGTTCTAATTAGTTATACATGACAGTAGAATACATTTTGACACATCGTACAGAAATGGAGTATAACTTCTCATTCTTCTGGTTGTATATGTTTTAGGATTACAGTGGTCATGTCATTGCACGAAGGGCATTAATGTCCAAGTAATTCTACTATCCTTCCTCCCCCTTCACTCCTCTTTACCTAACCCAAAGTACCCCTATTCTTCCCCAGCCTCTCCACTCTTATTGAGAATTAGCATCTGCATATCAGAGAAAACATTTGGCCTTTGTTTTGGGGTGTTGGCTTATTTATTCTCCAGTTCCATCCGTTTACTGGCAAATGCTATATTTTCAGTCTTATTTAAGGCTGAGTAATAGTCCACTGTGCATATATACTACATTTTCTTTAACCATTCATCTGCTGAAGGGTATCTAGGTTGGTTCAATAGTTTAGCTATTGTGCTTTGACCTGCTATAAACATTGATGTGGCTGCATCACTGTAGTATGTTGATTTTAAGTCCTATGTGTATAAACTGAAGAGTGGAATAGATGGATCAAATGGTAGTTCCCTTCCTAGTTTTCTGAGCAATCTCCATACTGCTTTCCATGGTGGTTGCACCAATTTGGAGTCCCATCAGCAATGTATAAGTTTTCCCACATCCTTTCCAATATTTATTGTCTCTTGTATTCTTGATAATTGCCATTCTGAATGAAGTGAGATAAAATCTTTGAGCAGTTTTGATTTGCATCTTTCTAATTGCTAAAGATGTTGAACTTTTTAAAAATATTTGTTGATCAATTGTATATCTTCTTCTGTGAAGTGCCTGTTCAGTTCCCTACCCATATTTATTTATTGGGTTATTTATTTTTATGCTATTAAGGTTTTTCTCATATATCTTGGAGATTAATGCTCTCTCTGAGGTGTATGTGGTAAAGATTTTCTTCCACCCTATAGGCTTTCTCTCCACCTTCTTGGTCATTTTGCTGAAAAGGAGCTTTTTAGTTTGAATCCATCCCATTTATTGATTCTTGATTTTACTTCTTGTGCTTTAGGTGTCTTGTGAATGAAGTCAGTACCAAAGCCAATAAGGTAAGATTTGGACCTATGTTTTCTTCTATTAGGTACAGGGTGTCTGTTCTAGTGCCTAAGATTTGGATTTCCTTTGAGTTTAGTTTCATGCAGGGTTAGATATAGGGGTTTAATTTTATTTTGCTCCATATGGATTTCCAGTTTTTCCAGAACCATTTGATGAAAAGGTTATCTTTTTTCCAATGTATGTTTTTGGTGCCTTTGTCTAGTATGGGATAACTATATTTTGGGGGGTTTGCCTCTGTGTCTTCTATTCTGTACCATTGGACTGTGTGTCTTTTTTGGTGTCAATACCATATCAGTTTTGTTACTATGGCTTTGTAGTATAATTTAAGATCTGGTATTGTGATGCCACTTGCTTTACTCTTCTTGCTAAGAAATACTTTCACTATTCTGCCTTTCTTATTTTTGCAAATAAATTTTATGATTGCTTTTTCTAGTTCTAGGAAAAATGTAATTGGGATTTTAATAGAAATTGCATTAAATCTGTATAATGTTTTTGGTAGTATAACATTTTGACAATGTTAATTCTCCCTATCCAATAATATGGGAGACCATTCCATCTTTTAAGTTCTTCTTAAATTTATTTCTTTAGTGTTCTATAGTTTTCACTGTAGAGGTCTTTCACCTCTTTTTCAGAGGATTCATCACTGATGTATAGAAATGCATTTGATTTATGGGTATTGATTTTATATACTGCTATTTTGCTGAATTCATTTATTAATTATAGAAGTTCTCTGGTGGAATTTTTGCACCCTGTAGTATAGAATCATGTCTTTGGCAAATAGTGATGGTTTGAGTTCTTTAAATATATACATATATGTATATATATATATATATATATATATATATATATATATATGTGTGTGTGTGTGTGTGTGTGTGTGTGTGTGTGTATTTGTGTATGTACTCAATGCCTTTATTTCATTGTATGTGGTGCTAGAATCAAACCCAGTGCCTCACATTTGTGAAGCAAGTGCTTCACCACTGTGCTACAACACCAGCAGCATTGAGTTCTTATTTTCCTATTCATATCCATTTAATATCTTTCATCTGTCTAATTTCTGTAGCTAGAGTTTCAAGAACTCTGTTGAATAGAATGGTATAAGAGGGGATCCCTGTCTTATTCTAATTTTTAGAGGGAATGCTTCCAGTTTCTCTTTATTTAGAATGATGTTGGCCTTGGGTTTTGCATAGATAGCTTTACAATGTTGAGGTATATTTCTACTATCCCTAGTTTTTTTTAGTGTTTGAAAATAAAAAATGTTTTGTATTTTGTCAAATGTTTTCTCTTCATCTATTGATGTAATCATATGATTCTTAACTTTTAGTCTATTGATGTGATTAATAGTGTTTATTGATTTTCATATGTTGAACCAACCTTGTATCCCTAGAATGAACCCCACTTGATCATGGTGAACTATATTTAATATATTTTTGTATGAGATTTGCCAGATTTTTATTGAGAATTTTGCATCTATGTTCATCATGGGTATTGGTCTGAAGTTTTCTTCCTTAATGTGTCTTTGTCTAGTTTTGGTATCAGGGTGATACTAACCTCATAGAATAGATTGGGGGGGGGGCTTGGGTTAAGACTCACCAATAGAGTGCTCACCTAGCACGTTCAAGGGGCTGGGTTCAATCCTCAGCACCATATAAAAATAAATAAATAAAACAAAGTTTTTGTGTCCAACCACAACTAAAATAAATAAATAAATAAAAATTTAAAAGAAAGAATAGGTTTGGAAGTATTCTCTCCTTTTCTATTTCATGGAATAAGTTAAGGAGTATTGGTATTAATTCTTCTTTGAAGGTCTTCTAGAACTTGGCTGAAAATATGTCTGGTCCTAGGCTTTTCTTTCTTGGTAGAATTTTGATGCTGTCTCCTATTTCCTATAAGGTAAGGCAAGGGTGGCAACCAAAAGGAGGCAGATTTAAAAAGGCTGCTGATGAGGCTTTATTGAGACTCCACTCCCTGGCAGAACTCTATCAGACCAACAGAGTGGATAGGAAGAGGGTCTGAGGAGAAACTGTGTGGGAGCTCCACCGGACTGGAATTTTATGGGGCTTGTAGCAGGAAGAGAACAGCTTGGGACAGGAAAAGGGATTTTTAGAGTTTCATGTCCCAATGGAGTTACTAGGGGAAATGGCTGAGATCCAGGTTTGACCAGGAGACCCTGCTGATTGACAGACAGGGTCCTGTAGGTGCCTGATCGATATTTCTTTTGCGCATGGTGGGCTGCCTGGTGCTTTGTTCCTAAGTCACCTCCATCAAACTGACATTTCCTTGCTTGAAATTGATCTGTTTAAATTGTGTAGGTCTTCCTGATTCAGCTTTGTTAAGTAGTATGTCTCTAGAAATTTGTTGATGTCATCAAGATATTACAGCCAGTAACTGGTGATAATGAGTTCTGCTCCCCAGATGTGAACATTGAACAACAGGGAAATATGGAAGCAACAAGTTTGATTTAAAAAATAGTAACACAGTCTTCTCAGCAGAGAAGAGAGAACAAAGCCGAGGTCCATGTGAGGGGGTGAATCATGTCCTTCTTATAATTTCCATGTTTTTCACTTCTCATGTCTCTGACTTTTATCCCACCTTTGATAAAAAGGCAGGAAAGAGGCAATTCAGGGGGAGTGAGCCAGGAAATACTCATTAATAATTCTCTGCTGGGAGGGCCAGTCTCCTGGGCGCAGGTGTTATTTGGATATCTGTTAGGGGAATGTGAAGTGTCCTGAAGGTATTAACATTTCATTCTCCTTTGAAGCAGTGTCCTCCTTCCCAACCCTATTCATCTTCCATCTTCCTACCCAACTGGATTCATCTACCTACACTAACTGCCTGACCTTTGTTTTTGCTTCGAAGATTTTCTATATTTTTTAATAGAAATTTCAAAACACTTTCTAATTACTTTCTATATTTCAGTAGTGTCATTGTGATATCATTTTTTTCACCATGAATTTAGTAATTTGATTTTTTATTAGTGTGGCTAAGGGTTTGTTAATTTTATTTTTTCAAAGAACCAGCTTTTTGTTTTGTCAATTTCCTAAATTGTTTCAATTTTATTGATTTTAGCCCTAATTTTAATTATTTCTTGTCTTTTACTGCTTTTGGTGTGGGTTTGTTGTTCCTTTTCTAGGACTTTGAGATGTAATGTTAGGTCATTTATTCATTGACTTTCCATTTTTTTAATGAATGAGTCATTGCATGAACTCTCCTCTCAGCACTGCCTTCATGGAGTCCCAGAGATTTTGATATGTTTTAAGTATTTTTTCTATTGATCCCTGATTTCTTCTGTTATTTATTTGTCATTCAATAATGTATTGCTTAGTCTCCAAGTGTTGGGGTATCTTATATTTTTTATTTTATCATTGACTTCTAAGTTTTTTCTATTGTGATCTGATAGAGTTCAGGGTAGTATCCCTCTCTCTCTCTCTCTCTCACTCTTTTGTATTTTCTGAGTTGTTTTTTGACGTGAGAAATGACCTATTTTAAAGAAGTATCCATGTGCTGTGGAGAAAAAAGTGTATTCACTCATGGATGGATGGATGAAATATTCTACATATCTCCCTTAAGTCTCAATTATTGATTGTATTATTTAGTTCTATTGTTTCTTTGTTTAATTTTTGTTTGGAAGATCTGTTATGTCACTGCAACTTATTTTTCAAATGGACTTGTTTTTTTTTTCCCTCTTCCTCTCTCCCTGCTTCTTCCTAATCTATTCCCCTCTCTAATCTCAGGGGAAACAGGATTATCTTTCTTCCCCATCCTAGTCAGAGTTATCTGTCCTTGAGAACATACTCATCACAGGAATGAAGTAATTCTTTGGAGATGACAGCAGAACCTCTCAGAAATGACTCTCTCCCAAATTAACAAGTGAATTACAACAGAGAACAGGTGGAATATAACCTTTGAACCACCTCTTCAGAAGCTAAAATCTCCTGCTTAACTTGATGGGCAGAATCACAGCCACTTGGACAGTAGTCCTCTGTGTTGTTTTTCTGCTAGCAAAGAAATAAGCCTTCTTTTTCCTTTTTCTAAAAAAGTTTGTGTGACTATAACATTGCAAATATTTCTTTCCCCTCATTTTTGCTCTCTTCTTCTGGAACACATAATGAACATATTTTATAGTATTTGATATTGTGCCATGATTCAGGAATAGTCTGTCCCCCAATTCAGTTTATTATCTCTGGACTTAATTTGGATATTTTCTCTTAACTAAATACTAATTCTTTCTTGATCTGTGTCCAGTAGGTTAATTAAAAATTCTTTAATTCTGTTATTATGTGTTATAGTTTTAGCATTCAATTACATTCTTAAAAAATACTTTGTGTTTCCACAAAATTTCCAAATTGTCCAGACATATTTGCCCCCTTGTTTACTAAATCCTTAACATGGTCATCACAATAATTTCCAAGTTCCTGTCTGATAATGTGAGTATCTGTCATATCTGAGAATAGTTATATTTAGTGCTTTATGTTTTGCATAAGAAAGCAAAACAGTTTCTCCTTCTTCTTCTTCTTCTTCTTCTTCTTCTTCTTCTTCTTCTTCTTCTTCTTCTTCTTCTTCTTTATGATATGCAGTATTTTATTTTATGTTGGAGATCATGTGTAAATGAATAGTTAAAGGTAAGTTATATTGATGCCCTAAAGATGGATCACAAGATTGTAATAACTAGTTAGTAGCTAATTGTGAGAGCCAGGGGATCTGCATGGTAGCTTTCAAAGGAGGATGTATTTTCTGTAGTGTAAGAACAAACATGTGAGTGGCATGTTGATCTGCTTGTTCTAGTCATTGAGTTCCAGAAACCTCTGAATTTTTCACAACACAGGTGTTTTATAAAGCTAAATACCCTGATGGGGAAAACATGACTAGAAATATGAAAAAAAGGATGTTTGAATATATAGGCCTGAGTATTTTCACATTTTTAACCCTATGAACAATTGGAATTAAAACTGTGGCTCATTCTTCCTTAATAAGAAGTGGTAAGCAGGTGGTTCAGGGGTCTACACTATGCAAGAGATGAAAGACTTCCCTCTGGAGCTGTTCTCATCTCCTTTCCTAGGTGCTAAGCTAATGCATTAAATCCCATATCATGTATGTGGAGACATGGTGACTTAAGAGGTAAAACAAAATCTATACACTGAAATAGTTGTAATCACCAGACAATTGTCCTGGGTGGAGTCAGAGATATAGATATTGCTTAGGGGTCAGGCATGTAAGACTTGTTGAGCTGAAATTTATGGACATGGGAAACTTTCTAAAGACATGGGATTTAACATCTAGCCAAGGATCTCATTTCATGGCTAAGGTGTCCCATAGAGCCTGGAAAAAGCAATGTCCAATGCTCACTGATGTGGAAATATCTTATAAGGCCCTACAAAGATTCATTCCAGAGGAGGTCCCACATTTTCCAAGGGCATGAGGACTAGGATTCTGAGAGGGGAACAAGCATCACTAATGTTTAATAGTGGCTTTAATACACCACATATGATGGTGGGAGAAATAGATGGTCATGGGGGACATAAATAGCCATAGAGTTGGGATTGTTAATATTCTTGAGGATGTCAGATGCCAGGTGGTTCCACTTAAGCAGAGAAGCCAGGAGTCTACCATCCTCACAATGATGGGCAAGGTCAAAGGGGTATCCAAGGGAACTTCAAGCAGGAGCTGTGGAGAGGGTTAATAGACCATGACATAGCATCCTTATTAATAACCCTAACTGCCCCAGAATCATCTATAAATGTGTCCCCTAAATGTCAGGCACAGCCTTGTTACACTCTTGTCTTGGTGGATTTTTATCATTGCCAAAATTCCCTGTGATTTCTATTTGCCTGGGTCTCCTTTTCAACGAAACAGGATGATTCCATTTAACACCCTTCATTCTAATTTCAGCACCCAAATAAGACAGCCAGAAATGTCCTTAAAAATATTCATGTCATCTAACACTGTACCATAAGAAATTCTTTCTGTAAGTGGTGGCAGGGAGGCAGTTTTTGGAGTCACCAAAAGGAGTAGATTCATGGGCTGGGATTGTGGTCTGTGGCAGAGCACTTGCCTCACACATATGAGGCACTGAGTTCAATCTTCAGCATGACATACATACATACATACATACATACACAAAGGTATTGTGTCCATGTACACCTAAAAAACAAGTAAAATAAAATAAAAGGAGTATCTTCATAAATAAAGCTGTTTAAAACCATAGAAAAAGTGTTTTTGTAGAGTATTTGGGGGCATAGATTATGAACAATCTCTTCTGAGAAACAGCCAGTCATATTTAACACAGTACATTTACAACTTTTTGATAATAATAAAATAATTACTATTTTTTTTACTTCTGAACATTCTAGAGAAGTGTTCTATCACTATGACCTGTATCCACACTCTGATAACTAGTGATGAGTCCTAGAGCTCCTTGGGGGATAGAGAGTTGGTCATTCAACTTGTAATATTTATGATAAGCAAAAAAGTTTTCAAGCAGATTTTTTTTTTTGGTTTTTGTTTGTTTGTTCATTTTGTCTGTGTTTGCGTAGTTTAAAAAACACTCTCCTCTTTTTTTAAATCTAAAAGTTATCCCCTAAAAAATTTGAATTAACCTTCTTTAATTAACCATTTCTTGGTGGAAATTTAATCTGAAAATTCAATAGGTACTTACATTGAATTCATCTAAGAAATCACTTTAACAACTGAAGAGCACCTTCAGGAACATCTTTAACAATTTTCATTTGTTTTGAGGCCACTAAAATAAATGAAGATGCACAATTTTTCTGGTCATATCCTTGAAGGCTTGTTTTACCTTTTTATTCCTTAGAGTGTAAATGAATGGATTCAGTAAAGGGGCAACAGAGTTATTGAGCACAGCTACTCCCTTATTGAAGGCAACTCCTTCTTTCACTGAAGGCTTTATGTACATGAAGATGCAGCTTCCATAAGAGAGGGAGATGACAATCATGTGAGAATAACATGTGGAAAAGGCCTTTTTCCTTTGCTGAGCAGAAGGGATCTTCAGAATGGTCCTGATGATGTTTGTGTAGGAGAGGATCACCAGCACCAGTGTGACCAACAGTGTCAGAAGTGCTAAGATAAAGTCGAATAGTTCCAGTAGACTAGTGTCTGAGCAAGAGATTTCTATGAGGGGTCCATAGTCACAGTAATAATGATTTAGCACATTGGACCCACAGAAATCCAGATGACTGGTCAGGATTATTGGGAACAAGATGATCAGGAAGCCACAAAGCCAAGAGCAGAGAACCATCTGGAGGCAGACCCTGCTGTTCATAATGGTGGTATAATGCAGAGGTTTGCAGATGGCCACATAGCGGTCAAAGGACATGGCAGTCAGAAGGTAAAATTCAGTGGCCCCAAAGAAAATAGCAAAGAAATATTGAGTGAAGCATCCAGCAAAGCTGATAGTCTTGATCCCAGTTGAGATGCTGAATAGCAGCCTAGGAGTGAAAGTGGATGTAAAGGAAATTTCTAGGAAGGAGAAATTCCGGAGGAAGAAATACATGGGAGTCTGGAGGTGGGAGTCCAGCAGGGTGAGGATGATGATTGTAAGATTCCCAATGATGCTGAACAGGTATGTGAGGAGGAGAAATATGAAAATGATAATCTGAAGCTCTGGAATATCTGTTAGTCCAAGAAGGATGAATTCAGTCAAAGAGTGGTTTTTCATTGCAACTTCAATTTGCTGTGAAGCTGAGAAAGGGAAAAGCAGTATAGGAAGGGGAAAGTAGCTGAGGAATATTGAGCAGAATATTGAGAATATTTAGATATCCCTTGAAACTTGTTTAGAGGAAATACCTCTGTTTAAACCAGCCCCCAATTTTTTTTTACTTCATGCTTAATTGATCATTAAAAATTTTTCAAACAAGATTTTAAATAAAAATACCCCAAAGATTAGTAGAAACTCAAATTGATAAAGATCTGATAATTCACCACATTGGAAGGGTAACATTGATGACCTCTGTACATACTCACTTTTTGACATAGAAAAGATGATAAGAGATTGTATCTCTGAAGCTACATAATGTCAGAACTGAGATGTCAGATGTGCATGAAAAGGTCCAATAAATTATCACATATTTTCTTTCTTAATCCTAATGTATACCCTGATTACTCACAAAGTATTCAGGCAGGCTTTGAGAAGAAGGCATTTCTGTCTGTCCCTTCATTTAACAATTGCTTATTACTACCCTTCCTCCATTGATTCAAATCAAAACTCCTCTTACAATTTCTTAAGAAGCTGGCATATTTAAAATCATCAAAGATCAGGGACACACCCTCTTCTTTAAAGTCTTATTTTCTCCATTTTGTCTGAAGATTGGTAATGAACTTCATTGCAACTTTATACCAGTTTCAGTGGCGCACATTTCTTCTAGTTTAATCAGGAGAGACATTGGGGGATAAATTATTGTCCAGGGACCTAGGTCCAGAAATGTTAATTAGCTCCTGGAAAAAAAAATAATTCTGAGAATTAACTTTGAACAGGAAGCTAGGGAAGATGTTCCAAACCGACCCAAGAGGGAGCCGACACTGAGCATCACTAAGAGGGTAAAAACCTCTTGGGAACTGATGCTGTGAACATGGCAATAGTGAAAAATGAAACATGACAAGCTTCTTTATAGTAATAATATTTTTATTAAGCATAGGGTTATACATAAAAGTGGTGCTCATTCTAACCTGATCATGCATGCATGAATACATTTTGCTCCAGTTTAGTCTCCAGTACAGTTTATTGCCTCTTTTTCTCTCCTCTCCCCTCCCTGGTTCCCTTTTTTACTTTACTTGTCCTCTATTAATTTATGATTTTCATTGGTGCTTCATAGATATACATAAAGGTGAAATTCACTGTGGTGTGTTCATATATGTATAAAGCATAATTTGGTAAGTTTCATTCTTCAGTTCCTCCTCTTTCCTATTTATATTCTCTGGCCTCAATCCTCTTCCTCTATTCCACTGATGTCCATCCTATTTTAATGGAACCAACCTTTTTCCTTCTGTTGCTCTAACTTCCACATTTGAGAGAAAACATTTGATCCTTGATTTTCTGTGTCTGGCCCATATCTGTAAGAATGTTGTTCTTCATTTCCATCCATTTACATAAATGTCACAATTTCATTTCTCTTTATTTCTAAGTACAACCCTATTGTATATACATACCACATTTTCATAATCTGTTCATCTGTTGATAGGCTCCTGGGTTGATTCCTTAACTCCATTATTGTGAATTCTGTTGCTATAAACAATGATGTCCCTGTATCACTAGAGTAATGCTAATTTTTATTTTTTCAGAAAACTATCAAAGAGTAGAAAACCTGAGTCATAGGAATCTGGTCCTAGTTTTGTTTTTTTTTTTTTTTTTGGAAATATTCATAATACTTTCCACAGTGGTTGTATAAATTTTCATTCCCACCAACAATTTATGAGTGTACCTTTTCCTATATCCTTGCCAGTATTTATTATTATTTGTATTTTTGATGATTGCCATTCTAAATAGAGTAAGATGAAATCTGAATTTTTTTTATTTCCTAATTTGCTGATTTTATTTATACATGACAATAGAATCTATTGTGACACATGTGTAGAAACATGCAATATATCTTATTCTAATTAGAACCTCAGTCTTGTGATTTACATGATGATGAGATTCACTGCAATGTATTTATATATGTACATAGGAAAGTTATATCAGATTCATTCCACTGTCCTTCCTATTCTTCCCTCCCTTTCCTTCATTACCTTTTATCTAATCTGCTGAATTTCCAATCTTCTTCTCCCCCTATTTTGTGGGTTAGCTTCCACTTATCAGAGAAAACATTGACTTTTAGTTTTTTGGCTTTGGCTTATTTCACTTAGCATGATAGGCTCTAGATCCATCCATTTACTGGCAATGTCATAAAGTCATTCTTCATTTATAATTCCTATGGGTGAGTAATATTCCAGTGTGTATATAAGCCACATTTTATTTATGCATTCATCTGTTGATGGGTGTGTAGGGTTGGTTCCATAGCTTAGCTATTGTGAATTGTATTTCTATTAACATTGATGTGGTGATGTCACTGTAGTATGCTTTTAATTCCTTTGGATACATACCAAGGAGTCATATTAATGGGTCAAATTATATACACATTCTATCTTTCTGAGGAATCTCCAAACTGATTTCCAGAATGGTTGCACAAATTGTCAGTACCCACTAACAATGTCTTAGTGAACTCTTTCCCTCACATACTCACTAACATTTATTGGTACTTATACTCTTGATAATTGTCAGTCTGACTGGAGTGAGGTGAGATTTCTGTTTTAATTTACATTTCTCTGATTGCTAGAGATGTTTACCTTTTTTTCATATATTTGGTGACTGTTTATATTTCTTCTTTTGAGAAGTGTCTGTTTTGTCCCATTGTCCATTTATTGATTGGGTTATTATTATTATTTCTCTGTGTGTATGTGTGTTAAGTTTTTTGAATTCTTTGTATATCATGGAGATTAATAACTTTTTTGAGATGAAGTTTCTAAGATGTTCTCTAATTCTGTAGGCTCTTCATGTTCTTGATTGTTTCCTTTGTTTTAAAGAAGTTTTTAACCATCCAATGTGTTTATATTTTATTTTACTTCTTGTACTTTGGGCATCTTGTTAAGTGTTGGGCCTGCACTTTTTTCTAGTAGGTGCAGGGTTTCTTGTCTAATTCCTAGGTCTTTAATTTACTTAGAGTTGATTTTTGTTCAAGGTGAGAGACAGGGATGAAATTTTGTTCTGTTATATATGGATTTCCAGTTTTCTACAGCATCATTTGTTGTTCAGGCTCTCTTTTCTCCAATATATGTTTATGTTGACTTTGTCTAGTATCAGATAATTGTATTCATGTGGGTGTGTCTCTATGTTATCTATTCAGTTCCATTGGTCTTCATACCTATTTTGGTGCCAATACCTTGCTGATTTTGTTACAATAGCTCTGTAGTATAATTTAAGGTCTGGTATTGTGATGCCTCCTGCTTCATTATTCACACTAAAGATTTCTTTGGCTATTCTGGGACCCTAATTGTTCCAAATAAATTTTGTAACTACTTCTTCTATTTACATTAAAATTATCTTTGGAATTTTAATGGGAATTGCATTGAATCTGTATAGCACTTTTGGTAGCATGGCCATTTTTTAATATATATTTCTTGACACAATACCTTTATTTTATTTGTTTATTTGTATGTGGTGCTGGGGATTGAACTCAGTGTTTCATGCATGCTAAGCAAGCACTCTACAACTGAGCCACAACCCTGACCCAGTATAGCCATTTTGCCAATATTAATTCTGCTTATCCAAAAATATGGAAGATCTTTCCATCTTTGAAGGTCTTCTTCAATTTTATTTTTTAATATTTTTTAGTTTTTATTGTGGAGGTCTTACACCTCTTTTGCTAGATGAATCCCAAATATTTTATTTTATTTTTGTAACTATGATGAATAAGATAGTTTACCCAATTTCTCTTTCAGCTGATTAATCATTGGAATATAGGAATGCAATTAATTTATGTTGCTAATTTTGAGTCTTTCTAGTTTGGTGAATTTATTTATGAATTCTAGATGAGTTCTGGTATAGTTCTTAGGGTTTTCTAAATGCAGGATGAAATGTTTGGCTTTAGAGATAGTTTACGCTTATCTTTTCCTATTTGTGTCCCTATAATTTCTTTCATTTGCCTAATTGCTATGACTAGAGTTTCAAGGACTATGTTTGAATACAAGTGATGATAGAAGGCATCCCTGTATTTTTGCAGTTTTTAGAGGGAATGCATTCAGTTTTGTTTGTTTGTTTGTCTTGTTGTTGTTTTTTAGAATAATGTAGGCTTTGAGTTTGATGTGCATAGCTTAATGTGTTGAGGTACATTTTTTTACCCTAGTCTTTCTAGTGTTTTAAACATAAATGGATGTTGTATTTTGTCAATTTTTTATCTGCATCTATTGAGATAATGACATGATTCTTGTCTTTAAGTCTGTTTATGTGGTGAAAAATTGCATTGAATTTTGTATGTTGAAATAACCTTTCATTTCTCAGATGAACCGCACTTAATCATAGTGTAATATCTTTTTAATGTGTTTTTATATGTGTTTTGCTAGTATTTTATTAAGAATTTTTGCATCTATGTTCATCATGGAGGTATATTGTTCTGAAGTTTTGTTTCCTGGATGTGTTTTTGGTTTGGGTGTTAGGGTGATACTCTCTTCATAGAAAGAAGTTAAAAGGGTTTCCTCTTTTTCTATTTCATGGAATACTATGAGGAGTGCTGGTTTCAGTTCTTTCAAGGTCTTGTAGAACTCACCTGAGATGCCATTCTGGTTGTAGGCTTTTTTGTTGGTGGTGGTGGACTTTTGATGGTGTCTTCAATTTCATTGCCTAAAATTGATGTTTAAAGTTTTCTACATCATCCTGGTTCAATTTAGGTAGGTCATATGTCTTTGGAAATTTATCAATGTCTTCATGATTTTCTAATTTATTAGAGTATAAATTTTCAAAATTTCTTCTGAGTATCTTCTGTATTTCAGTAATTTCTGTGGTTATATTTTCTTTTTCATTACTGATTTTAATAGTGAGTTTTTCCCTGTATTTTTTAGCTTATCTAAGGGCTTATAAATTTTATTTATGCTTTCAAAGAGCCAACATTTTGTTTCATAGAATTTTTGAATTTTTTATTCAAATTATATTGATACTGGCTCTGATTTTAATTATTTCCTGTTTTCTACTGACTTTAGTGAAATTTCTCTTTTTCTAGTGCCTTGAGATGTAATATTGGATTGTTTATATATTGTCTTTCAATTCTTTTAATGAATGAGCTCAATGCAACAAATGAACTTTCCTCTTAGAACCACCATCATAGTGTCCCAGAGATTTTGATACGTTGTATCACTATTCTTATTTACCTAAGTATTTTTATTTTCCTCCAGACTTCTTCTGCTATGCATTTATCATTATAAATCTATAATAGCATATTTTTTAGTCTCCATGTTTTACAGTAGCTTCTATTTTTAATTTTATCATTGACTTCAAATTTTATTCTATTTAATCTCACAGAATACAAGGTATTATCTGTATTTTTTTTTTCTGTATTTGTTAAGAGTTACTTTGTGGTTTAACATATAGTCTATTTTAGAAAATAATACACATACTGCTGGGAAGAAAGTGTATGCACCATTGATGGATGAAGTATTCTATAGTGTCTATTAGGTCTAAATTATAAATTGTATTTTTTAGTGTTATAGCTATAGCTTCTTAGTTGTTTTGTTTTGTTTTGTTTTAAGATCTGCCAGTGTTGAGAGAAGCACATAGTCACCCAGTATAATTGTGCTGTGATCTATTTGATCCTTGATATCAATAAGGCTTTGTTTGTTGTACATAGGTGCTCCACAGTTTGGGGTATAAATATTTACAATTGTTATGTCTTGTTGACATATAATTCCCTTAAGTGGTATGAAATGACCTTATTTGTCTCTTCTGATTAACTTAACTTAAAGTACATTTCATCTTATATGGGAATAGAAACGCTGCTTGTTTTTGAGATTCATGTGAATGATATATTTGTTTGTTTGTTTTCCAATTTTTACCTTCAGTCTGTGGATGTCTTTGCCTATGAGGTGAGTTTCTTGTAGGCAACATACTGTTGAGTCTTATTTTTTAATCAAATATGCCAAATCAAGTCTTTTGATAGATGAGTTTAGGCTGTTTATATACAATTTCAGTATTGGAGGTGACTTTTTCTTCCCTGTCTTTTGATTTATTTCTTGTTTTTAATTTGTAATAGTTTTTCCCTTGATGGACTACTCTTTTAGTATAGTTTTTACAACTGTTGTTTATCATTTTTATTTATTGTTTCTTCTTCCTGAAATAATTTATTGTGTATGCTTTGTAGTGCAGACTTTATTGTTGTGAATTCTTTTAGCTTTTGTTTATTATGGAAGTTTTGTATTTCATCTACAAATGTGAAGCTTAATTTTGCTGGGTGTAGTGCTCTTGGCTGGCATCCATTTTCTTTCAGAGCTTGGTACATATTATTCCAAGATCTCCTAGCTTGAGCTTCTGGGCTGATTTCTCAATCCAGATTGGTCTACCTCTAAATGTGACCTGTTGTTCCATCTAGCAGCATTTAAAACTCTATCCTTATTCTGTATGTTATTCATTCTCATTATACTATGCTTTGGTGTGGGTCTGTTGTAATTTTGTACATTTGGGTTCTATAAGCCTCTTCTATTTGATTTTCCATGTAATTTTTCAGGTTTGGGAAATTTTCTGATATTATTTTATTAAAAATATTGTGCATTCTTTTGTTTGTATCTCTACAGATTCCTCTATCCTGATAAATATTAAATTTGACCTTTTCATGCTATCCTATAATTCTTGGAATTTTTGTTTATGATTTCTTGCCATCATCTCTGTGTAGTCAACTTTATTTTCAAGACTGTTTATTTTTTCTTCATTGTCTGGGGTTCTGTCTTCCAAGTGGTGATACTTTCTATTGAATCCTTAATTTGGTTTATTGATTCCTTCATTTCAAGGATTTCTTCTTGATTTCTTTTTTTATAATCTTTCTGTTCATTGAACTGATCTTTCACCTCCTGAAACTTATCTCTGATTTTACTCCTTACATTGTCCATTATGTCATGGATCAGTTTAACTATGAACATTGAAAAATAACATTTCTTCTACTATGTTATTAATGGAGTCTATGATTAGAGCATCTTGGTTTATTTGGGGCACTTAGTTCCCTTTTTTTAATGGTATTTTGTTTGTTTATTTGTTTTTGTTTTGTTTTGTTTTGTGAGTCTTCCCATTTGGCCTTTCAAATCTGAGGTAATATGATTTTTACTCTGTAGACTTGAAGTGTATCTGAAAGTTTCCAGTGCCTCATCTTTAAGGGTGAGATCAATATTAACAGCACCCAATACTAACATCATTACAGCCTTAAACCAAATAGATCATATTAAGACATCTACAGTTTTGTCACAATAAGCAGAAATGATATGTTCAATTATTTTCTACAATATAAATGCTAAGTTTGCAAGTGGGTATATGATTTCAAATGATGAACAAAAAGAGAACAGAAATGGTGTAGGCTGTGATGTATTAAGAAGTAGAAGATAAGGTAGAAGTAAATAATTATAGAAAGAGTGAAGAGGAATTAATAAAGATGGCTGCTAGCAGGAGAAAAGAGAGAAACAGAATCCAGGGAGACAGATAAGTGAGATGAGAAATATAAAAAAATTTAAAAACAAATTAAAGGAAAAAGTAAAAATAAAAGAATACATAACAAAACAATATATTATTCAGACATGCTCATCCTCAATAACTGATGCATGGAAATACTTGGTTTCAAAAATAGTTAAAATGTGAGCGAGAGAGAAAGGGAAAAACAGGATCTCAACGGAAAATTAAACAATTGTTTCCATTGGAGTTCAAGTTTCTCAGCTTCCCTTCTTAGCCAACAGGTGGAGTTGTCTGTACTTTGCTGGTAGCTCCACCCTCAAGTTGCTAGGGTTGAAGGGTTAGTTCTGGAAGTAGAACTCCTGGAGCTAGGGTATAGCATTTGCCACTCCATGTTAGAAGACTGCTCCCCAGGAATCTCCTTTGTGTTCCACTTGAATGATGTAAAAACCTGATCTTAGCCCTTATGTCACCTGTGGACCCCACAATTCCTGGTCCCTGATATAGTCTACAAACTTGATCTTTCCTCCTCCCACCCTTTTGAATTTCCAATTAGGCACTACTCTCCAAGGTGGTCCTGATGGCTGAGCACTGAGACTTCTGTGCCTGTCTCAGAGAGCTGTTTAGTATTGGGTGGATAAAGATGAGGTAATGAAATCTGCAGGCTGGCCATGTAGCTGCAAACATTGGGCTGGGTTGGTGGCTAGGGAGGGTTAGGGAGACTGAGGATTGGTTGCCAGACTGATGCTGAACCTGGCAGGGCCAAGGGATTGGTGGATGTTGGGCTGGGGAGGATGATGGGGACTAGTGTCAGGGTCCATTGAGTGCTGCCCTGAGTGGGCCCCAGGAACCCAGTTGGTACTGGACCAGCTGATTGGGTGAGCCAAGAGCCTCTTCTAACCTTCCAATCCACTACAGGCAGCCTATCTATTCCCTTGCACCTTATGACTTGTGTTGTTGGGGAGAGCCTTGCTGTCTTTAGCCTCTCTAACCTGTGTTCCCCTGGGTAAAAATGCCAGTATCTGCCTTTCTTCAGGATTGCTCAGCCCACATAGACTTTAGCTGCTAACTCACAGATCTGGATTTCAGTTTCTGTATGCTCCACTATGCTGCAGGCCCAAGGTCTCAAAGTTGTTTTAATTTGCAATAAGAGATACTACCAGGGATATGCTAACATAAAGGAGTGACCATGTGAAGAAGCAACACAATGGTGGCTATTAGCACACCTAGCATTATTAGTCTATATAATTTGTGAATCTTTTAATTTTAAAATTTTAGCATTTTATATGAATGCAAATATTACATACTTAGCAATAAACTTTTAGGATCTTAAATATCAAATCTACTTTTATTTAAAACACATTTATTTGGATGTGCATTTATTTTAACTTTCTTTACTTTTTAATTATATCATGTCCCTTATTGATAATTGTAATTTTAAAAAAATCTTTAGATATAAAGGATTATTAGTGAACTAAACAAATTGAAGAATATTATAAATATTTTTTTTTCTTTTTGAGTGTCAAGAGATAGGTGCTCAAAAAACATTTTTAAAAAACCACATAGCATCATTTAGAGTGGAAGAGGAACTGAGAAATCTATATGAATTATTTTCTTAGAAATACAAGTACATACAAGCTAAGCTATTTATTTCCTTGTTGGGTTTTGCTTTTGTTTTATTTTGCTTTATTTTCTTTCTTCTTTCTTTTATTTATTTATTTTTTGGGGGGTAGATTAAAAGTAGTGAACCAGGTTTACATTAATTACAAAAACATTATCACTTCTTTAGATTGGGAACTTAGCTTGAAAAGGGTTTGTTTGAAAGGGGACAAAAGGAGTGAATTTATGTGATGGAGACTATTTGTTCTGGGTGTAAGAAATATTTGAGAAGGTTTATGTGAATTGAGTTAAGAGCAAGCAGAGATAAATAGTTATGGAATTTAATGGTTTATCCTTAGTTAATATTTTATTTCTATATTTGAACGTTTTCTTTCCTCTTTGAGACCAAAGCAAGTTTTTTGAAGGAATCATTGAAAACGTGTCTTACCTATTTGTTTCTCAGAGCGTAAATGAATGGATTCAACATGGGAGCAATGGATTTAATTAGCACTGCCACACCTTTATTGATAGCCACAGATTTTTTTTACTGAAGTTTTGACATAGATGAAGATAGAGCTTCTATAGGTGATGGACACCACAATCATGTGAGAAGAAAAAGTGGAAAAGGCTCTTTTTCTTTGCTGGGTGGAGGGGAATCCTAGAAGGTCTTGAAGATGTATATGTAGGACAGAACAACACACACAAGGGTCAGAATGAAGGTCAGCACGGCACAAACAATCACTAACTGCTCTATTAGCCATGTGTCCGAGCATGAAATCTTCCAGATAGGAGATGCATCACAGAAAAAATAATCAATAACATTTGAATCACAATATTTCAAATTTAGGAAGAGAATAAGTGGTGGGAGTATGGTCAACAAACCATCCATCCAACAGCAGAGGACAAACTTCCTGCAGACTCTGTGGCTCATGATGGTGACATAATGCAGGGGTTTGCAGATGGCCACATATTGATCCTGGGACATAATGGCCAGAAGAAAAAAAATTCTATTACTCTAAAGATGTCAATAAAAAACACTTGAATGACACAAATATTATAAGTAATGGACCTGTCATTGGTTACTATGTTGTACAAATATCTAGGGATACAAGCAGATACAAATGAAATTTCTAATAGGGCAAAATTTTGTAGGAAAAAGTAAATGGGTGTTTTAAGGTAGGGGTCCAATAAAGTGAGGGATATGATGGTCAGATTCCCAGATATACTCAACATGTAAGTGAGAAATAGAAATGCAAAAATTGGAATCTGAAGTTGAGGGTCATCTGTTAGTCCCAACAGAATGAAGGTTGTTATTGTGTAGTTTTTCATCACTAATTATTGAGGTTTATTTAGTCAATCTTCATGTAAAATTTAGAGCTATTTTATCTGACAAGAGTGACATGAAAGCCTGACAGAAATAGTCACTACTAGAGACAGAAAACTAATACACATATAGTTTCTTTTGTAAGTTGCAATTGATGTTGTCAATACCCTGATGGGCGTGGCTACTCCTTTTATTCTACATTTGTAATTTGTATCTAACTGGATTATTCTGCATTGTTGGCTTTGGCTCACAATCTCTTGTGATTCAATAAAATTATAAATTCTTTTTATGGTTAAGATCTTCTGTATTTTAAAGGTGAATATTTAAAGGTAATTATTTTTCCAGCCTTTCCTAGAATATTTGGTCTAAAATGTAAATATGTAACATCTCATCTGGACTTCATGAATAAGTTTGTCAGTCCACTATGACCTGAATCTCATGTTTTGCCAACTATGACCAAGCCTGTGTGTATGTAGTTTGTTTTGTATTTTAAAATGTAACTGCCACATTGTTGGCTCACTCCTTTGATTCTCCTTACATTTCTCTGCTAGTATGTAATTTATTGCAGTGTCCACTGGGATACAAATGTGGCTACAAGTGAAGAATTTCTTGATCCAAGGATATACAGCTGGAAAAAAATTACTTATATACTTTCAGCCTGTTAAGGATGGAAAATATCCTAACTCCTTGATAACATAAGATCAAGTAAAACATCAAATTCCAAATGCTAAATAAACTCTCCACAGTCTGCCTGTGTACATCTACTTATTGTGATTTTCAGTTTCAGCATCTGCTCTATTGGAAAGTCTTCTAAAAATCTATGTTAATTGTTCATTTTTTTTCCTGTGACAATTAATTTTTATTTCAATTTTAGCATTTCCCTGAGAAACTAATTTTGTTGAAATTAGGATGTTATCTTTTTTGTTTAAATTAGTATACCTACCCAAACTAACACAATCCTAGATTTATGATCAATGTGTAAGAAATATTTATGAATAAATATATATCTATATAATTTGCTTACACATTCAAAGCTAGCTTCAGTTCTATTTGTGCCTCATCTTGAAATTACTTTGTCATTGATTTTAATTATTTAAATTTCATATGTCCTTGTATTTGACAATTTTTTTCCTTTGCTAGGGAATAAAGTCATACTGTGAAAGTATCACTCATGTGCTTATGTTGTTATGTTCCATGCCAACCAAACTGTTGATTGTCATCTCTTCCTTGTTTTAGCTCTTGAACAGACTAAGTGTATCTTTGGTGAATTTTTGTTTTCTTGAGGCATCTGTCAGTAATGTATTCAAACCAGAAGGCAAGAAATTTGCATATCTGAATTCACAATGTTACATGCTAGTCATCTTAAAATGAAAATTTTAAATACTTAAAAAGAAAATTTTTACATATCTATAAGTGCAATTAATTCTAATTTCAGCCCATTGTGTGTTTGTTATCAGTTTATAAATTTCTTTTTAGTTTTGCAAATTCTTATTTTTTCAAAATTTCACCTATATTAAAATAAACTTATGAAATATGCCACAAGTTTTAAACCAATTCCTAACACAATATTATACATCTTTTTGTTTTCTACAATTGTTAAGAAGTCTAAAATAAGCATATGTTTATAAACATTTCATGATTTGCACAATGCACAATTTCATGAATCTCAGGAATATAATTTCAAAGAAAAAAAAAATATATATATATGACACTTTTGTGTACATTTACCAGGGCACCATCTATAAAGTTCCTATCACCAATTTTCTTCAACTCACATGTGACTGTTATAGCTGCAACACTCAAAGCACTGTACCATATGGTAGATCTTTTTGAAAAATTATTGACACCTTTAGTTGATACAGGTTTTGGTCACATTTGGTTTTAATTCATACAATTACACAATGGTTAATCCTCTATTCAGTTTATATTTAAGGATTTCATCATTGTCTTCTACAAAAAAAATTTTTCCCCTAGATTTTTTACTTACACCTCTTCAATCAATATTTTAATAATATTTCAAAATGAGAGTTAAGGAATTTTTAGTTCTTGAATCAAGTTTTCTAGAGATTTTCCTCAGCTGTCACACAATTTTATTACCATGTTCGGGTTAATATCTCCAGTGTTTATCTTATGTAGATGAACAGGAACAGCCTCCCACCCACCACCATTTTCTAACAAGACTCAATAAGCATATTTTGTGAATGTCATTTCTTTTTAAAAATAGTCACTATTTCAAGAGATCAGGATGGATAACTTCTTAATTATATGACCAGTTACTGCAATGAAATCCCAAGTTTTGTTGCACCACCATTGAGAAGAAAAGCCAACAAAGACTTTTTGAAGACCTGTGTCATTCCTAAGAACTATGGGACACAATAACTACAATGGATCATTTTTATTGAAGGGAAGGATACTCTTTCAGCTTCCTTCTTCTCAACCCAGTTGCTCCTAGAGGTATCATATGATAGTAAGCTCTTTCCTGAACTCTTTCCTGCATGTTAGCCCTTTTCCCCAAAATGTCCCTTACTTATTCCATTCATTAATACTTTTTGTTTTTAAGAGGCAAAGACTCGGGAAATGGTTGTACGTTTAAATATTTTTATATTTTAAAAATGCAGGGATAACTAATTTTTTCAATAGAAAATAAAGTGCTACATTGGATATTTTTAGTGCAGATACTCATTTTTTTTCCTTTAAAAAGAAAAGTTAGGGTGTGAAAGTAATAATGTTCCCTCATCTATAACTTCATATTATTGTTACATAACAATAAAAATTAGCATTCCAAAAGACAACCCAATAAGACCTGTGAATCTTTATATAATAATTCAAATAACTAATCACATATAATTTGGTTAAATCATGTTAAACCAGCTTCTTAGAGAAAATCATTATACAAATTTATAAAAGATGAACTTAAATGAAATAGCCATTGTATTTATTCTTCTGAGACTTAACAATAGCTTGAACTGATTCTTTAACAAGAGTTCTAATGGGTAATTTGATGAAGATGACCTAATAGCAAAAGTTTATGAATGGTTTTCTTGTCTTAGTATATGCCCTCCGCCCCCATTTCCTATGATTGGTGCTTGGAAAATGTTAGAATTCTTGACTGCTATTGTTTTTGTATAAGTGATTGAACTTAGCAGCACTTAACCACTTAGCCACCTCTTTATTCCTTTTTTATTTTTTATTTTGAGATAGGGTCTCACTAAGTTGCTTAGGGTCTCTCTAAGTTTCTTAGGGTCTTTCTAAGTTGCTGAGACTGGCAACTTGCTGTTCTCCTGCCTGAGCCTCTGGAGACACTGAGATTATATGTGTGCATCACCATGCCTGGCTTCTTCAAGATTTTCATCTCCAACAAACTGGAAAGATTTTCTAACCAATCACTTTAGTCCAATTTTTACCTAGGAAATATTTTCTAGTTCTCTTTGGATTGAAAATAAAATATTGTTTCAAGTATTTCCCTCTCTTGATTTCAAGGCATTGGTATTGTGGTCTCTGGATGGGGTGAAGGCTTTTTACACTATTAAAATCTGCATTTATTTGTTAAACCTAAAACTAAATAAATAAATTTCAGAATAAAAATATATTCACATATTGAGGCTTTGATATTAATTTACTAAAGTACACTCAAAAGGTTAAACCAAATTATACAGTTGAATTTTATTTATGACCTAGCTATGTAACACACTTAATCTAACACTTATGACTGTCTCGTGATCACATACAATGTGACAATTTTTCATCAGTTTATCATTTTAAAAAATTTGTTGTTTATGTTGTTCTGATGTATAAAAACTCATGTTTTGGATTTTTTTTATTTTTCTAAACAGTATGTATTCATGTTAATTTCTATGTCCTAAAGCACAGGACAAAGCAAAACATAAGACACAGTAAAAATTGTCGCGACCCCTTGCCCGCAAGGAAGACGCAACTCAGGAATCTTCTTTCAGCAGTTTATTCAGGCCCTTCATTAAAGTATCTTCTAGTGACCCCCCTCCTCCCGAGCGCCCAAGCACAGCCTAATAAAGCCTCCCACGTACCAATCTTAAGCCGCCACGTGGATCTTTCTCATAGGGTGGCAAGGGATAGCGTGCCAACTCTCCATAAAAGGATTTGTTTACCACAGGCCACAGTGGAAGCCGGCGCCATCTTCTAATGGCGGCCACAATCTACAACAATGGCTTACCACAAAAATTCCACATAACTTAGAGCTGTCTGATACTTGACAAAGGTGCCCAAATATATATGTTGAAGAAAAGATAGACTGTTTCACAAATGGTGCTGGGAAAACTGAGCATCTATATGGACAAGAATAAAATTAGATTTCAATTTATCACCCTGCACAAAAGTGAAATCAAAGTGGATCAAAGACCTAATTCTGGAATTAAATTAAAATTTCTGCAACTGTTAGAATAGAGGAAAGGGTTAACCCTTCAACATATTGGTACAGCCTCCAATTTCCTTAACAAAACCACCAGAACTCAAAAAATAAAACCAAGAATCAATATGTGGAATGGCCTCAAATTAAAAGCTTCTACATAGCAAAGGAAATGATTAAGAGCATGAACACAGAATCTAAATAAAGGGAGAAAGTCATTGTCAGCTTCTCCTCTGATAAGAGATTAATATCTAGAATACATAAAGAACTCAAAATGCTTAACACCAAAACCAAATAACCAATAAATAAGTGGGAAAAAGAACTAGACAGAAATTTCTCAAAAGAAAAAATCACAAATGATCAACATATGAAAAACTATTTAAAAACTCTAGTGATCAGTAAAATGCAAAACAAAACTACCAGAAGATTTCATCTTACTCTTGTTGTAATGGCAATATCATGAAATAATATAAACGCTAGAGAGGATGTGGTGAAAAGGGTACAATCATATATTATTGATGGGACTATAAAATAGTACAATCACTTTGGAAAGCAGTATGCAGATTCCTCAAAAAATCAGGAGTGGGCCACCATATGACCCAGCTATTCCACTCCTTGGTATTTATTTAATAACTAAAATCAGCATATGATAATGATATAGTTTCATCACTTTTATAGCATAAAATTTACAATAGCCAAGTTACAGAAGCCGTGCAGGTCAACAAATGAATATGCTAAGAAAATGTGGTATATATACATAATAAAGATTTACTGAGCCATAAAAAAAGAATGAAATTATGGCATTTTCTAGTAAACTAATGTAGCTGTATAACATCATACTAAGTGAAATAAGCCAGACTCAGACAATCAAGGCAGAAGCTAGAGCAAAATAAGAGGAAAACATAAGGAGTCATAAAGGTATGGGAAAAATTTAATGGAGGAGAGGAAGATATGAGAGAGAGCGGGGGGGGAGGAAGGAGTGATAGGAAAAGGGGAGGAAATGTTGAATGGCAATATGAACTGGGTTCAAAGGGGCTGACTGTATCAATAACTAATAAAAGGGTGAAGAAACCACACAGCACACAAACCTCAGTTTCTAAGGCAGGATGGCTCAGCTCTGCTAAGTGACCCCAAGGGTCAGCTCCAGTGCTGGAAGAAGCAAGACAGCAAGCACACCTGAAAACTTCTATTTATTGGGGAAAAGACATTCAAAAAAGTTCCAGCCAAATAAGGCAAGGTTTCAAAGCAAGCAGTCTTGCTTGGTGATGTCTTGTGGTCAGCAGTTTGACTGACATCTTGGAAGGTCACACCCATCCCAGGTGTTGTGTGGGATCAAAGGCAGAGTGAGAGAAATGGCACACATAGGTCGCACAGCCCAATTAGGCAGCAATGTCAGTCCAGTTCCCTCATACACTCAAATGCGCAGAGCTCACACACACAACCCATGGATGGCTTGCAACAATGTACATGTATAAATATACCACAGTAAATTCCACCTTTATGCATATCTATAAAGCACAAAACAATAATAAATAAATAAGTGAGGGAAAGTAAAACCAGAAGGGAAGGAGAAGGAGAATAGGGGAAGGAGGAGAATGGGGAATAGGGGACGGGGAACTCGGGACTGAAGTGGAATAAATTAAATTCCCTGCAGGTTTGATTTTATCAAAATGAACCTCTTTACAAGTATAATTGACTAATAAAAATAAATATCTTAATTACTTTGAGAATTATCAAAAATAGGAAAGATACATTATTTTTATAAAGTGAGTGCTTTTTCTTTAGCAATCTATCAATTTTTACTACCACTCATGAGCTTTTCCAACCTTTACTACTAACCCATTGGAAGTCAGAAATACTAAAGCATTGTCATAAACAGCCTCAGGTGTCAGGGATAGAGGGGAGAAAGAAGTAGAAAAATAATATATCTTGGAAGGCTGGAGTCTGAGTTCTATATCATGTGAACTTCTTGTAAAATTTCATGATGGTTTGGTAGATCTGAGTGTTGTTTTATGACCTTTGTGTCTTTATTTATTTTTTAAAATGGTAAGTTTTTATCCTTTTAAAAGTGATTTGGCTAGGTGAGTGGTACATGTCTGTAATCCTATAAACTCAGGGGACTTACACAGAGGATGATCACTTGTTCAAATCCAGCCTCAGCAACTTAGTGAGACCCTTTCTCAAAATAAAAGATAAAATGGGCTGTGTTCAATCTCTGCTATCAAAATAAATAAATAGATAGATAGATAGATGATAGATAGATAAATGATTAGGGATAGTTAAGTCATAAAGCACCCCTGAGTTGCAGCCACAGTGCCAAAAAAAGAAAGAAAGAAGAAAAAGAAAGAAAGAAAGAAAGAAAGAAAGGAAGGAAGGAAGGAAGGTAAATTGTATTGCCATAGATATTTCCGTAGAAAGGAATGAAAACGTATAGTTTTGAACCTATTGCATTTTCTAGGTCAGAAAACTACATATTCCTTTGTGCTTAGTTTCACCATTTAGAAATTAAGAGAGAAATTAAAAGCAAAACACCCTGAAGTCATAAACTACCTTTTCATTAAAGAAACAAGTTATGGTTTCTATTGAAAAAACTTCAATTACTTACAGATGTGGAAGGTTCTTATTTTATAAATATATATTACATTATTGTTACCTAGTGAAAAAGTCTTTTAACATGCTTCAACTTTATCGTGTATCTATTTTCTTCTTAAATACCTCCTTTTTGTTTGTTTGTTTGTTACTGATTAAAGCTGTGAAGGAATATGGAAGGAGATATGAGGGAAGACATCAATAAGTACAGGAGGGGTTCATGAGAGCATCAAAACAGTGAACATTTCCATAGAAATTTTTCACAGAGGCATCTATACACCATGGAGTATTACACAGCACTAAAAAATGACAAAATCATGGAATTTGCAGGGAAATGGATGGCACTAGAGCAGATTATGCTTAGTGAAGCTAGCCAATCCCTAAAAAACAAATACCAAATGTCTTCTTTGATATAATGAGAGCAACTAAGAATAGACCAGGGAGGAAGAGCAGGAAGAAAAGATTAACATTAAACAGAGACATGAGGTGGGAGGGAAAGGGAGAGAAAAGGGGAATTGCATGGAAATGGAGGGAGACCCTCATTGTTACACTAAATTACATATAAGAGGTTGTGAGGGGAATGGGAAAATAAACAAGGTGAGAAATGAATTACAGTAGATGGGGTAGAGAGAGAAGATGGGAGGGGAGGGGAGGGGGGATAGTAGAGAATAGGAAAGGTAGCAGAATACAACAGTTACTAGTATGGCATTTTGTAAAAATGTGGATGTGTAACCGATGTGATTCTGCAATCTGTATTTGGGGTAAAAATGGGAGTTCATAACTCACTTGAAGCTAATGTATGCTAATGTATGAAATATGATATGTCAAGAGCTTTGTAAGGTTTTGAACAACCAATAAAAAAAATTAATATTGACAAAATAAAAAAAAAAGAAATTCTTCACAGACCAGAGAAAATACTTGAAAAAACTTTAGTAGCAGATGATCTATAATAAAGAATTAAGGGTGAAATACTATGCTTTTCATTTGCCAATATTAGATAAGATTAATAAAATTACGAGCATTTACACAACTTTTGTGTTTAAAAGGTGCAGTTTTTAACTATTTCAAGAATTTACTTGTGTAACACATGATGTATATCTCCACTTGACTCATCATTCCAGGTTTCAGATCTGATATGGTTTATTTGTTATTCAATCCCATTTTCTTTTACCCATTACATCAAAATGACTTCTTATTTCACCATCAAAGATCATACAGATTCCTAATATCATTCAAAATGAAAATGAATAGTGATATTTAATATTTGTTAAATAAGAGGCAACAAAACATGGTCAGGACTTTCCAATTCCTTCTTAATGCTTACCATAAAAAATAATATTAACAATGGTCCTCCAAATAGTTTAGATGAGATGCGGGCAATATACTTGATGCCCAATATGAAAAAAAAAATTCTCACTAAAAGAATATATTATGTTTTAGTGCCTCTATCAGAGCTACCAATCTAGCAGGTTCTGGTCAGGGGCGAAGGGGGATAAGAAAAATAAAAACTCACAGATGCATATCTTGAGATAATAGCTGGGGTCAGGTGGAGTGCTGCTCTCTGATGTAAAATCAGGTTTAAAGAGATATGCCAGCAATTTTTATTTATATATGTACCATTATTAGATTTAAAACTATGCAAGCATTATTCGTTGTATTTAGGAAATTTATAGCATTAGCAACATTATGCAACTTTCTCAATGTTGCATTCTACAGTTGCAATGTGCAATATTAGAAGCTTTGTGTAGCTCTCAAGAAAGTCTGTTGTCTGAAATTAATGTTAGGCAGGCAGGTTCAGGAGCAGTGGAGCTGGTGAAACATTGTGATTGTCTAGCAAGAAAGTTTCTCTATTCCCAGGAGTTGTGTGCCTGAGATCAAGATTGAGGCTAATAAGACTCTAGCACAGAGCCTCCTCATGGAGGACATTACCATAGCAGTTAGGTATCCTGCACCTTGCACAGAAACTTTCCCAGGCACCAAGCATGCCACAGCCATGATGTCATCAGAGACCCCAATCTCAGACACTGCTCTGCTCTCCCATTCTTTACCATCCCTCTCCACATTGGGTATCAAGGAGATAATTTAGAGGATCAAAGAGATCCTTATCTTTAAAGACTGTGATAAGACACTTTGGTTCCATTTGATTTCTGATATCTCTCTCTCTCTCTCTCTCTCTCTCTCTCTCGTTTGTAATAATTTTATTTTGTTTTTGCACTGGGTTGAAATCTTTTTTAGCAATGCAATAACTTAAATGCTACTTTTAAAAACTGTTCAGAGTCTAGGTTAACTCATTAGAGAACAGTTTAATTATTTAATACAATGTGTGGGCAACTCTAGATTATCTTCATAACCACACTAAAATGCACTCCTGGCATTGCTTAGGCATTCCAGGCTCTGGGCCATGCCATGGGAGTTGGTTCCTTTGAGAATGTCTGTCAGCATGAATAAAGCAAAGATTCCTCAGAAGCGCTGATTGAGTACTTAGAAGACTTATTAGAATCCATTTTTACTGTTCATCACAATCATTTAGGTGACTTTCTGTAGAGAAATAAAAATAATTTATATTTATTAATTTTGGTAATGATGGGCAGGTTTAATTCTGTGCATTTGTAGCAGTGTATATAAAAACAACCCATGGGAAAAAATAGATTATCAAATAACATTTGATGATTATTTCATATATACTAACTCTCATATATGTAAGGGATCATATTTTTATTCCATTAATTAGCCATCTATAATTTAAACAAGAAAGGAAGGGGAAATATAATAAAATCATCATATCTAAATGTGTTTAATTTCTCATTTATGACATAAAGTCATTTTTTTTCATAGAAAGTATTTGTGCTTTTCTGTTAGAGAGGCATAGATTTAAAATACAAATGTACCATGCAATAGATTTGTTACTTTGAGTTACTCAATTTCCTTAAGCTTTAGTTTCTCTCTTGAAAAATGTAGTAGGAATTTTAAGAGTATTTTTGATAATTAAATGAATTATATAAGCAAATGTGCTCCATAAATCATGTGAAACTTAGACTCTAAGAATAAATGTATTAATTATTTTATTTTTCTTTTAGCCAGAAATAATTCTCAATTCTGGAAAGTGAATTTGTAGTACTTGTGGTTTATTAAATGCACTATTTATTCTGGTGACTGAAAACTTATATTTTATCTCAATTCATATAACACAAGTATGAAATTGTTGTCCTTAAAGCTAAATAAAGTATTGAAGTTCAGAGACATGTAACTTCCTTTAATTCATATAACTAGCAAATGTCAAATATAATCTCAGACTATCCAAAAGTAAAGTCTATACTCTTAAGCACAGTATTACAAGTTTGTATTTAATTAAAAACACAAGAGATATAGAGAGTGATTTCCAGGTTTTATCAATGGAAAATTAATAACATAATATAATAAAAAATACAAATCATTTTATATACTTTTTAATGTACTATTTTAAAATATAATCCAAATATATTCTATTTAATATGATTGAATGTAATATGATTGAATGAATGTTATTGCATCAGTGCTGAAATTTGAGTCTTTTTCGAACTTCTATATGTTCAATTTACCTCAGATTTTCTAATAATTCTAATAATTTAGATAATAATTTCACTATTACTCAGAATGGCTATTAAACAGTAGAAATATTAAACAATGCCATTAATGTAATCTAGTAAAACCAGCAGTTCTAAATTCTAAGAAATATTCTCTCTTTCATCCACTAAACTAGTTTGCTTTTGGCCATCAATGTTTTTAATCTTTGTTTTTCCATTTTATTCAGAGTACATCTATTTCTTTGGCTTTGGAGATTAAGAAACAAAAATATAAAATACAGAAAATATCAGAATGTGTCTTAAAATTATTTATCATGTTTTATACATAAATTGTGTGAAGAATGAGCTACTTAATATTTTATCCATGTTACCTCCACTTGCTCAAGGGACTCATTCGGTGAGTAAAAATCACAAGAAGAATGTGCACCATACTCAAAGGAATATAAAGCATAATACAAATTAGTACTGAATTTCAAAAAGGAAGCTGGGGAACAGTGTCCAATGAGACAGAGAAAAAAATGATAACAAGAAAATAACAATGTCAGGGGGGCTGGGATATAGCTCAGTTGGTAAGGTGCCTGCTTCACATGCACAAGGACCTGAGTTCAATCCCCAGCCCCACCAAAATAATAATAATAATACAACACAAAGTCTGAAAAATTTTTCCCTCGATGATATTTTCTGGATAGAGACAGCAACAAAATACAGAATCTTAATTCCTACTGTGATCTCTACTCAATGTCCATGACACTTTTCAAATTGAGGAACTGCTGTATTTTAATAAATGCATTTATTATGTTCATTATTTTTAATCTGTCTTCATTTAATAATTTTAGCTATCATAATAATGTTCATAATTTATATATTTTCTTGCTTATTCGATTGCTCATTAGCACTAAAGATTTTTTTGATTGATTAATACTGTAATTTATAAGTTAAGTATAATATTTTAAGCTAGTATCCTCTCTGAAACAACTGTAATATAGTCATGCTTAAAAGAAATAATAGTCATATTTAAAAGAAATAAAATGATAGAATAAAAGCAAAAATAACAGTGTACAATACAAAAATATGGCAGACTGTTTTATTTGTTTATTTTTAAATCAGGTTATTTTATTGGCTATTATTGCTTAATAATCTTAAGTAACTGAATTCTTAAAGCATCAATATACATATTTATAAAAAGGACATAACCTCTTCTAAATTACCACATAACTGTGATGATTGAGTAAGATGTGATACAGAACAACATAGTCCAAAAAAAGGTATGAAATAGTGTGTTTTGTAAAACAGCAATTCTTTTATAAAGGAATTTCTATCTTATCTAAAAGGAACAACAACAAAAAAATAAATAAATTTTTATCAGATTTGCATGTTGCATAAGAGCAATGGTGGGAGCCTAAACATTCATTTTTTATATACAGTTTTGAAGAAAAAATATATAAAGGAGAACATATAAAACTGCATAAAACATATACTATAAGCATAACTAGGAAATAGAGAATATTTTCCAATTACTTCTAAGGGGAAAAACAAATGCCCAATTCCATCAGTGTCTGGAAAGACTAGGACAGATGCAGAAAACAGCATAGAAATAGTTTGTTGCAGACATTAATTTCATAGTTCATGTAATTTTAAAAATGAAACTGTATGCTAGTGACAGAAAAAAGAAATTTGAAGATTATTAAAACACCATTGAAATATAAAATATTTTCATTATAAGAATAACTAGTGAGGCTGGGCTATAGCTGTGATAGAGCACTTGACTAGCATGTGTGAGGCAGTGAGTTTGATTCTCACCACCACATATAAACAAGTAAATAAATAAAGGTCCATCAATAACTAATAAAAATACAAAAATGAATAACTAGCAAAGTTATTTAAATTCTACAGTCACTGGTTTTCTATTCAGAATTATAAATCAACAATTACATAGAACCCACAGATAGATCTTCACACATGCTAAGCAATCATCCATTGGTTGATTTAAATATCCAGCCATAGAACTCAGTACACATTTGTATGTGAGATATATTTCTAATTTCTTTTTTGTTTTTCCAATGGATAACCCATTTCCCTAACACTGTTAGGCTTGAGACAATGGTAGAGTCTGGAGAGTGAGTTGCACCAGCACCAGTGTCATGTTATGCTCTATCCCAGGATTTTCACAATGAGATCCATATGCAGTCTTATAGCTGGAAATGGAACTGAATGTATTGAAACATAACTTTGAGATGAGACATTTATTTATCTTTTCACTTTTCTGGAAAAAAAAATGTTTCTTTTTTTGCAAGGGCTTTGGCCTCTTATCATTTCAGACCATTTCTGTTATAATTGCCTTTTTTTAAAAAAATGTTTTTTGTTGTAAGTAGACACAATACTTTTATTTTGGTTTTAGGTGGTGCTGAAGATCAAAACCAGTGTCTTACATGTGTCAGGAGAGAGCCCTACCACTGAGCCCCAGTCCCAGCCCCTAAAATTGCATTTTGTAAGCCTGAAAATATACTCTTCTTGAATCTACTTTTTCTTTCTCCCTACATATCATGAGGTCATATGCCAAAATATGCAGCAATTTTTACATTAATGATTCCTAATTTTATTTTTGTAAACTTCAAGTGTTCATATTGCCTTAGAAAATTGTATGTTTCATTATGATCTATGACTTCACAAGAAGAAACAAAAGTACAAAGTAATGGGGATTAACATTCTCTAAAGAGCAACACACAAAACAATGAATGGGCAAAGTTTTTCTATTTTAGGGAAAAATTAAGAATTCATTCTGATCATTTAGAATGGCCTAAAACAATCTCCCTTAGTCTATATTATAAATGATGTAAGATTTATCTTTAAGGTTTTATATTTCCTCTGACTGAGTTTTATGTTTCCTCTGTGTTGAATTTAATCTTAGTTTGTAAATTTTTACTCTTATTAAAAGTAGTGAGAATTTTAAATTATTTTTAAAACTCAGTGCATATAACTTCATATAACTCAGTGCATATAACTTCAATTTAAATTGAATTTTAAATTTTAAATTTTAAATTATTTTTATAACTCAGTGCATATAACTTCAATGCATATAATATTTCTCTACAGGTTATCTTATTATTCATTGGTTTGACCTGAAAAGTCTCCATTCATATTATTATTTTGAGACTTTTATTTAGTTGATATTTAATTCAGAGTCCCATATATTTCAAACTCAATGAAAATTCGGATTGATTATTCTTTCTTATTCAAAACATAAGATTACTATGATAATAAAAAGTGAAGAAATACAGAGTGCACAGTAAAAAAAAAGAATCAACACAAAACCTATATTAAATTCTATGTACATCAAAATAATTTATCAAAGATAAAAATTCAGAACTTGAGTAATATGCCACAAAATGCTGATATTTAATTGCAATTATTATTGCAAGAATATATAATGCTTGTCCATAGGCCTAAATCATTTGTAATCATACAGTATAGAGGACCTGTTAAATGAAGACAAGTAGAAAACTTGCTATAATGTATGTGACTGTTTATATCTTAACTTGATTTTATCTGCAAAGTTTCTATTTTCAAAGATCATCTCCATAGTTTCCAGGAGGGCTTGACTGTTAAACGGTATTACTAAACTAGTTCAGATTCCAATGTTACGCATATCATAAAAATTTTAAGCAAAAACTTATCTCTTGAGAATGTAACAATTTATGTGCTTTCAGAATTTTTAAAGAATCTTCCTTTATTTTGACATTTTCCATAATGGATTATAGGGACATGCATAATATAAGTAATTAAATGTAGTAAATTGAGATTAAATACACAATTTACAATAAGATATAACTGAAGAGAGGACTGATGGTGGATTAGAGTAAGGGTACACTCTCCAGTTGCTCCTCAATTTGAGATTACAGCAGCAGGATTGCTTTTTGGTGAGGTGAATGCCAGAGGGAATTTACTGAAATTCAACCTTGGACAGGAAAACAATCATAGGGACAAAGACATTCAGAAGTTTTGAATGTAGAGAAATAAATAATACATTAGAGATATGCTAGCTTTGCTAGCATTAGCATCAGTGCCATAGTTCACTGCAGAAGGGAGGGATAACCCAGTCAAAAACAGAGGAGAATCTTTGGAATAGAGAGGGATCTTAACCAACCCAGAGATTGTTATCAAATTAATAATTCAAATGTGATCAGAATGTCTTGACTTTTGAGTGGAGAGTCATGTTGAGAACCATCTACAAGTGGCCAGGTAGGAGTTTGCAGAGGTGGGAGATTAGGAGTTTATAAAGGGTGTCAAGAGTATGTCCCAGCACACTCTGTTGTAGGATCCAGAATGTGCCTGGACCAGTGTGACTAAAACACTTTACAAGAGGATTATACCCAGAGAAATTCAGGCTTGAGATACGGAAGAGACAGAAGCTGAGTTTCTGATGTTGCTAGAGGACAATGCAACCAGCTGGGAAGAGACCAGATGGACAAACAGCCATACTTGCACTCCAGGCCTGATCTTGGGGAAATTACATTCATGGCAGTGGAGTAAGTGAGAGCTGTGGAGGGTTGCTCTGAGAGTGGCATTTTAACAAGATTCCTGAGCCCCAGACATCTGGCAAAGATTGTTCTCTGCCCAGCAATAGTGCATGTGAATCTATCTCATATATCTTCTGACAAAGTTCCAAATGCTGGCCATAATTAAATCCCACCTATTGGAATTTCCCATTTAGAGCCCTAAATGATTCATGATTTAGGAGTTTGTTGATATATTTCATCCAGGTAAAACTTCAATTTTCATTATACTTTTAAACTTCTGTTGACTTTTCAAATATTTCAAATTTTATTTTGCCTTCCTACCTCATTTTCTCTGCACTTAAGGGACTATAATTTTACTGAATTATTTAATTTATATAATGCCTGTCTCTCATCATTCATGTTTGTGGTGGTTATTTATATGGTGAATCTCATAGTTGACAACTTCTGTTTAATGTTAGATCTAGTTCATAGCTGTTTATTGTTAATGCTGATGTTAAATGCTAAGCCCACTATTTTCATATGGCAATTGTGATAAAGATGTCATATTAAGCATTAGACATTTATCTTAATCTGTATATTGGTTGCTACCCTTATTGCTATTATTTGTTCCATGTTTTTATAAGAAGAGTTTGGAAGCAATTGGGATGCTACAAGTACACAGCATAGAAATTCTACTGATGAGATACACTCACAACTGAATCAAGTAACAATATACCTCATTCCATTCATAAACTGCCTAAGCTCTAACAATACTTCGGCACTTAGAATAGAAAACACAAATTGATGACCAGATCATAAGTAGGAATAGCTAGAGGGGCCTCCATCTCACTTCTTGACATGTTTTCAAACAGCAAAAACAGAAAGACTTCCCAAGAATAGAAATGAAAACTATATACCAAAATTATGCATGCATAAAAAGGAATAGGAATCCATCTCAACAGATTCACAAGTCCCAAACCCCTGAAAACATGGAGAAAAAGGCAAACAAGTCTCCCTCCCCCGTCAAACGTACAATCTTTCAAGAAAGAAATCCATGAATACAAAAGTGGTTGCAATTACCGAAAAAGATAAAAATTTGATTATTAAAATGTTCAAAGAGTAGAAAAAGATCTAAGGAATGAATTAAGAAAGCAAATACAGAAGGTAATGGATTATTTCAATAAAGAAACAGAAATACTGAAAATAAACCAATCAGAACTTGAAATGAAAACACAATGAATCAAATAACAAATTTACTTCACCCTGTCACCAACAGTTTAGATCACTTAAAAAATAAAATTTCAGCCTTGAAGACAGAAAATCAGTCCTTTAAGACATGGTAAGTAAATTTGAACATTCAGCGTGCAATAAAGGAAAAAAGAACAGACCATGATCAGAGTATACAAGAACTCTGGTACAACATCTGGTACAAGTCATCCAGACCAAATTTTGGAGTCACTATGATAGAAAAGAATATTAAGATACATGCTAATGGCATTAAGAAACTTTAAGGAAATAATAGTGAAAAAAAATTTAACCTGAGAAATGAGATGGTCATTCATACATATAAGGCATATAGAACTCTAAATAGACAAGATCAAAACAGGACCTTTCCAAAACACAGCATAATTTTTAATGCAGAATATAGAATATAAAGAAAGAATTAAAACATCTGGTCACATTTAGAGGCAAACCAATAAGACTCATTTCTGAGATCTCAATTCAGACTCTAAAATCAGGAGAGCCTAAATTGAGATATTCCAAGCTCTAAAAGAAAATAATTGACATCAAATACTTCTAAATCTAACAAAACTGCTTTTTAGAATTTAATAAGACATGAAAACTTTCCATGATGAAAATAAAACTAAATAAATTCATAACCACTAATCCAACACTACCAAAAGCACATATAGATATACTACACACAGAAATTAAAAAACAAACTCCCAAATGAATGAGAGAGAAAGAGAGAGAGAGACAGAGAGACAGAGAGAGAGAGAGAGAGAGAGAGAGAGAGAGATATTTAATATTTATTTTACAGTTTTTTGGTGGACACAACATCTTTATTTTATGTGGTGTTGATGATTGAACCCAGCGCCCCACACATGCCAGGCGAGCATGTTACCACTTGAGCGACATCACCAGCCCTGTAAAAATTCTTAATAAAATATTAGCACATGAATTTAAAAATGCATTAATAATATAGTAGAAAATTATCAAAAAGTTTTCACTCCTGGGATGCAAGTTTTTTTCAACATATGAAAATCAATAAATGTAATTCACCACATAAATAGAATTGAGGACAAGAATCACAGAACAATCTCAATAGAAATAGAAAACATTTCAGACAAAATCCAGTACTGATTCATGCTAAAAATATTGGAGAAACTAGTGATAGAAGAGACTTACCTCAACATTATAAAGGCTATATATTACCAACACAAAGCCAATATCATACTGAACATAAGAAAACAATGCATTTCATCTAAAATCAGAAACAAGACAAGGATTTTCACTCTCAACACTGCTATTCAATATAGTTGTTGAAATTCTAATCCGTCAATCATGTGAGAGTAGGAAACTAAGGGGATATAAACAGAAAAATCAAAGTCAAATTTTTTGTTTATTAATGACACAATCCTATATGTAGAAGACTCTAAAAACCCAGCAGAAGATTTATATAATTGATACACAAAGTCAGCAAAGTAGCATGATACATAGTCAACATGCAAAAATCAATAGTTTTCTTATATTCCAACAATGAATCTGAAATGAAAAAAAATCAGGGAAACTATCCCACTCACAATAACCAAACACACACACACACACACACACACACACACACACACACACAATAATTGGGAATAAATCAAATGAAGAAGGTGAAAGATCAATCTTTACAATAAAAACTATAGAACATTGAAGAAAGAAATTGAAGATGATCTCATGAAACTCCTTCCATGTTTTTGGATAGGCAGAATTAATATTTTCAAAATGGCCATATTACCAAAATCACTGAGCATATTCAATGCAATATCTATTAAAATGCTATTGAAATTCTTCATAGACCTATAAAAAACAGTCCTAAAATTTATTTGGAAAAATAAAAGATCCAGAATAGCCAAAGCAATGTTGACAAAGAACAGTGGTGATGGATTCATCACAATACCTGATCAAAAATTATACTATAGACTTACAAAAACAAAAACATTATGGTATTGGCAGTGAACATAAAGACAAATAGTGAAAAAAAATAGAACAGAACATAGATAAACCCACACAGATATAGTTATCTGATATTTGGCAAAGTTGTCAAAACGTATGTTGGAGACAAGTTAGCCTTTTAAACAACTGGTGCTGGAAAAAGTGAATATAGATATATAATCTGAAAATAGGAAAAATTCAAATTCTTTCTTATCTGTGTTCCTTTTATTTCTTTCTCATCTCTAATTCCTTTTTAAAAATGATTAAATACTCTAGGGATATAATAATAATAAAAATAACTATGAACCTGAAACTGAAAAAAAACAGATATAGACAAATGGAATAGAATACAACCCAGAGAGACAAAACCACAAAGCTATAGTAATTTGACTCTTGAAGAAGATGCCAAAAAGATACATTAGGGAAAAGACAGACTCTTTAGCAAATGGGGCTGGAAAAAATGGATATCCTCATGCAGAAGAATGAAACTAGACCCTCACTAGTCACCTGCACACACACAGAAGAAAACCATCTACAAGTGGATCAAAGACATAGGTGTATGGTGTATGACTCCCAAATTTGCAAATGCTATTTAAAAAAATAGGGGAAAGCTCCAAAACATAGGCAAAGGCAAGATTTCCTGAATAGAACTCCTATAGCTCAGAAAATATTGAAGATTGATAAATGCAGTGACACCAAATTAAAAATCTTCTGCACATCAAATGAAACAACAGAGTGAATAGACAGCCTATGCAATTGAGAAAAAATTTGCTCACTATTCTCTGGGAAGAGTATTCATACCAAGAATAAATATATGACTCAAAAAACACAATAGAAACAACAAAAAATTACAAATCACCTATTAAGTGAGCAAATTAACTACAGAGACATTTAAAAGATAGTACAAATGACCAATAATTCTATTTAAAAAATTTCAACATTTTTACCCATTAGGAAAATAAAAATCAAAATTACATCAAGATTTGATCTCACTTCAATCAGAATTGGAATCATCAAGAATACAAACATCATCCAAAATAGTCAAAGTAATCCTTAGCAAGAAGAGTGAATCAGGTGGCATCACTATACCAGGCCTTAAACTATACTGTAGAACAATAGAAACAAAAACAGCATGGTATTATCACCAAAATAGATATGTAGACCAATCATACAGAATAGAAGACACAGAGAAAAACCCACAGAAATACAGTAATCTCAGACTAGACAATGGTGCCAAAAACATATATTGGAGAAAAGATAGCCTCTTCAATAAATGATGCTGGTAAAACTGGAAATTCATATGCACACAAAAAACTCAACTCAAAGTGAATCAAAGATCTAAGATTTAGACCAGAGACCCTGTGCCTAATAGAAGAAAAAGTAGACCCAAATCTTCATCATGTGGGATTAGATTCTGACTTTATTAATAAGAATCTACAGCACAAGAATTAAAACCAAGAATCAATAAATGGGATAGATTCAAAATAAAAAGTTTCTTCTCAGCAAAAGAAACAATCAGTGAGGTGAAGAGAGAGCCTACAGAATGAGAGCAAATATTTACCATTAAAACCAAGAATCAATAAATGGGATAGATTCAAAATAAAAATATTCTTCTCAGCAAAAAAAAAAAAAATCAGTGAGGTGAAAGAGAGCCTACAGAATGAGAGCAAATCTTTACCACAAGTACAACAGATAGACCACTAATCTCTAGGATATATGAAGAACTCAAAAAACTTAACACTAAAAAAATAAATAAATAACCCAATCAATAAATGGGCCAATGAACCGAACAGACACTTCTCTGAAGATGATATACAATTGATGAACAAATACATGAAAAAAATATTCAACATTCTAGCAAATAGAAAAATACAAACCAAAACTACTATAAGATTTCATCTCACTCTAGTCAGAATGGCAGCTCTTAAGAATACAAATAACAATAAGTTTTGGCCAGGATGTGGGGGAAAAGGCACACTCATATATTGCTGGTGGGATGACAAATTAGTCCAACAAATCTGAAAAGCAGTATGGAGATTCCTTGGACAACTTATAATGAAGCCACCAGTTGACCCAGCTATCACAAGCCTCACTTTATACCCAGAGGACTTAAAAACAGCATACTACAGTGACATAGCCACATCAATGTTTATTGCAGCACAATTCACAATAGTTACATTGTGGAACCAACCTAGATGCCCTTCAATAGCTGAATGGATAAAGAAACTGTGGTATATATACACAATGGAATATTACTCAGCATTAAAAGAATATAAAATCATGGCATTTGCAGGTAAATGGAGGGAGTTGGAGAATATCATGCTGACTGAAGTAAGCCAATCCCCCAAAACCAAAGGCTAGATATTTTCTCTGATATGTGGATGCCAATCCACAATGAGAGTGGGTGGGAGAATGGGATAATACAGGAACTTTGACTAGAGAAAAGGGGATGCAGAGGAAAAAAGGGGGCATGAGGGTAGGAAAGATGGTGGAATGACATGGACATCATTATCCTAAGTACATGTATGAAAACATGAATGGTGTGACTCTACTTTGTGTACAACCAGAGAAATGGAAAATTGTGCTCTATATGTATTATATGAATTTAAATGCATTCTTCTGTCATGTATAACAAATTAGAAAAGATAAATAAATTTTTAAAATAGAATACAAATAATAATAAATGCTGGTGAGGATACAGGGAAAAGGAAACTGTACAAAAGGTTGGTTTGAATGTAAATAAGTACAGCCACTATGGAAATAAGTATGGAAGTTCCTAAAAATGAAAGATTAAAGTACCCATGATCCAGCTGTACCAGTGCTCAATATTTATGCAAAGAATTAAAGTCAGTGTACTTTTAACATATTTATCACAGTATAATTCTCAATAGCTAACTTAAACACTAGAAAAAGCTTTGTTAGAACAGTATAATAAAATATAAAAACACTGTTTAATACTATGACATGCACACTGATTTTTTGACATGAAATGTTATTGGAGATCAATGAGTTTATCACACACAAAAATGTTTCCCTAGGTATCCATCTATGCTTGAATACATAAAGAAAATGTGGTTTATATTCACAATGAGGTTTTAATCAGCCATAAAGATTGAAATGAACTCATTTTCAGGAAAATAGATGGAATTGGAGAACATCATATTAAGCAAAATAGGCCAAACTCAGAAAGACAAGTATCAAATATTTTTCTCACATAGATGATACAAGGAAATAAAAGGACATAAAGAGACTATTAGGAAAGAGGAAAGAATTGGATCAGAGTAAGGTAAGGAAAATACTGTATAATAAAATTGATAAAATGATATTATATGTATGTAAAGATTGCCACATTGAAACAGACTCTTCTGTAAAATTAATATGCACTAGTGGAAAAACATTTTCCCCAGGATGTTTCTTAGAGCTTTTTTAGTATCTTTATTTCTTACAGAGTAAATAAAAGGATTAATGTGGGAATGATCAGCATATGCAATATGGAGGCCACACTCTGTTTTGATGACTCCCTTCATTCCTCTTTTCATTGTTCCTTGGCAATAATTAACACAAGACAAAATTATAAATATCTGAATTAAGGGAATGAGTGCTCAAAAGTATTTTCAGTTTCTATTTCCCTTCCAGTTTTTGAATTAGGATCCAGTAACTAAGTGCTTCAGAGTATCCAAAATTCCTGGCATGCTGGAAATCAAACTTTCCAAGTTAATGTACCTAGTGAAGCTCTTTATAGTTGGATCATTACTATTATTATTTCCTTGGTGTTCAACACATATAAAATATTTAATCAAGGTGAAAATTTAATTACCACTACATATACTAATGGAACTATCTATACGGTTGAAAAATATAGTATTTAAAAAAATAGGCATCTGTGAATTATCCATAATTGTAGGTATGAGGGAAGGACAAACCTAAAGACACATACTAGTTAAAGATTTGTTTGAACAGTATAATAAAATATGAAAACATTGTTCAACAGTATGGCATACACATTGATTCTGTGAAATAAAATGTAATTATGGATCAGTGAGAGGGTTTATCCTGAAAATAATTCCCTAATCTCCAGAACATCTCTCATATCCAGGACTTTCAGGATTAATGATGTCTAAGAAGGGGAAAAAGGAACCTTGGCAAGGGAATACACCTGGAAAATTCTACTAACAGTACTTTTTTCATATTAAGAAGAATATCATTAGTGGTCACAAGAGTTATGAAATAAATGCCACAATACAACTGTTGGAACAGAAATAATAATCATAGGATACCATTTTTCTTTTCTAGAAGTTTTCTAAGAGCCTCTTTGACATCTTTGTTTCTCAGGGAGTAAATCAAAGGGTTCAACATAGGTGTGACTAGGGAGTAACATAAGGAGGCCACTTTGCTCAGTTCAGGAAATCTGTCAGGGGTGAGGTACATGAAGAAAACAGCCCCGTACAGCACACTCACGACTCCTAGGTGGGAGCTGCAAGTGGAGAAGGCTTTCTTGCGGCCCTCAGTGGAGCGAATCTTTAGAACTGTGGACACAATATACATGTAAGAAACAACAATGACTATGATGGTTGGCAAAATAATGATGGTGGATAAGGTAAAAGATACCATATTGTGGACAAAGGGGTCAGAACAAGATAATCTCTGAAGTGGGCGACTATCACAGTAAAAGTGGTCAATGGCCCGAGAAGCACAAAAGGATAAATTGAATGTTGCACTAGTTTGAAGAACTGAGCTTACACAGCCAAAAAAATAGGACCCAGCCACCAACTGAGTGCAGAGACGTGCTGACATCTGAACAGAATAGAGGAGTGGGTTGCAGATGGCAATGAAGCGATCATAAGCCATGGCTGCCAGGAGAAATCCCTCTGTCACAATGAAGAGTGCAAACAGAAAGACCTGGGCCACACAGCCTGCAAAGGAGATGGACTTGCTTTCAGACCAGAAGTTGGTCATGGCCTTGGGTGCAATAACAGATGAGTAGAAGAGATCAACAAAAGACAGGTTGCCTAGGAAGAAATACATTGGTGTGTTCAGCCGGGGGTCAGTCATGATAATGGCCATCATCCCAACATTCCCTAGAAGGATCATGACATAGACAAGCAGAAATATCAGGAAGAGGAGAAGATGGAGTTCTGGGCTGACCTCAAAGCCTACGAGAATGAAGTCACTAACTTCTGTGTGGTTGTTTCTTCCCTGGTCAACCATGCCAGAAACCTAAGGAGAGGCATAAGGCAAAACAAACTCTTTTTTTGATTCTAGCATTTTAAGTGTAGAAATAGAATATTTACAGGTAAAATACTGCACATGAAAGCATTTTCATATCAACAAGCAAGATTTGCATTCAATATCCCTAGGCTGCTGAAACTGTAATTCTATCAAGCACATTGGTCTTTGTATTTAAATCAAAATGTATAAGGCATTTTAGGAAGAAGCAGATTTTAATTATTCATTTTGTACTTCCTTAATTTTGGTCATAATTTATAGCTAAAGAATTATCTCTATCTAACATAGCAGTATTACATATATTCTAATATAGGAATATTATATATAATCATACCATGTTGTCTGTAGCCATTATTTTATAACAAAGTCAGTATTTAAATCATTACATGATAGTAACAAACAATTTAAAAAATATTTTTACCTTGTTCTACTTTGATCTACCTTGTTTTTGTAGCAATCTTTGGAAGTATAAAAAAACATGATTTATTAGCATGTTAAAATTTGTTGCATCAAACAAACTTTAAAGTTAGTAAAGCTAATTTATGTAAAGCTATTTTCAAACATAAATGAATGAATTTCCTAAATAAATGTATTTTATTTTCTCTTTATGAAGAATTCATTTTCATTAGTATTTGATTAATTTAAAAATTTAAAAATCTCTTGGCTCTCTTTTTGAAATCAGTCAATAAACTGGCAAACGATTCAGTTCTTCCACTGCAAGAGATGGATTTCTAACAAGACTGAGTCTATTAAGTTAAAGGGATCTCACTCTGTAGTCAGGGCAGGTAAACTTAAGACAAAAATCTATTTTTTAAAAATTCTGGTATATTTATGCATCTTAAAAGAGGAAAATGGAATAATCATGAATATTTAACGACCTTTGCAATCTTGTGTCATCCAGGTTCCATGATTGTCTGCCAGAATAGAGGTTGTCTTTGATGGCTTTAGTTATTTTTATTCTGTAAAACCTTTATACCAAGTATTTCATCATAGAGGTTTTGCTCATCTCTGATGGAGTCCACTGAGAGAGGAATGATCATAAAGTCAATTATGTGCAGGCTCTTGGGCTATTGTCCATGAGGACTGCAGAAGCCTCAGATATAAACAAAGAGTCTAATAATAGTGAAAATAAATAGTTTTTTTTTCAATCTCTGGTTGCATGCATCCTTTGAGAATTCTCTCTGTATTTTATTGAAAAGAAAATCTTTCTGGTTATTACCACAGCAAGTATTTGATAAACAAAGAGAAATAGATTTAAAGATTCTGTATTATTTAAAAATTATTTAAATTTTGTGGCAACCTACTTTTGAATAAAATTTAAAAGCCCATTATTATCTCTGAATTTTTGAAATATTTTTTAATTGAATTCTTCACAGATTTGTGTTTCATCCTTGCACAGGGTCCATGACAACATTCTCTGTATGATTCCAATTTTAGTATATGTGCTGCCCAAACAGACACTCTTTAATATTTTTTTATTAACCCATTTATTTCATAATATGGCAAATGCCTTTTAAATCACAAACTCCAAATCAGATGATGTTTTGCTAATTCATGCTTTTCCTTACTTAAATACTAAATAATTCAAAAAATATAATGAAAGATATGATATCAATCAATATAGTCATAAAAAAATCCCCAGTAAAAATATTTCTAAGAGATCAGAATCTATGTGTAAAAATTCCTTAGAAAATACTGTGTGACTGAGACCTGGATTAAAATCATAAGTCAAATTAGTTTTAATTAGTTCAATATACTAAGTATATCTTTTCCCAATAAGTATTCCCATAAGTTAATCACAAGGCTATTTTTGAAAATTATTTTTAATTAAAAAATATTTCTTCAAATTCTCTGAAAAATTTTCAGTATAATGAAAAGGATATTGACCCATAGGAGCCCAGCCTCTGGCATAGGATTGCCCCCTTTCAACCATCAGACTACTGCAGGAACCCAGGCCCAGCCCAGATCTTCCCACACCCTGGTGGGACCCAGGCTCACAGTAGGCTCAGGTCTATACCCTCCATTGGTGGACAGAGACCCACCTGAGACAAGTCTCCAGCAGACTACCGCTGGAGGCCAGACCCAGCCCACATCCACCCACACCGACTTGTGCAGAACTCAAGTCCAGAGTAGGTCCGAGTTTCCCCCCTACACCTGGGAGCCTAAGCCTAACTCTATTCCATCTTGGAACACTACAGTAATTGCTATAACCTTCTACACACAATAACTCCTAACTTTTGACAGCAGAAAGGGCCTAGAAGCAGCTGCATCTCAGAGCAGGTAACCCAAAGAGAGTGTGAGGCCCACCCTTTCAGGCCTATCTCTGTAAGACATTGGTTCCATCTTGGGGCATCTTAACTACTATCTCAAGTTATCTCTGCTATTGCCACCACCAATTTTAGATGCAGTAACATACACTGAGAGACACCAGCAGGGTCTGGAAGCCCAACATCAAGGTGAGGTACAGACAATCTGCATGGGTACTATAAGAACATAGGGAAGAAACTGTAATATCTCAGATCCACACTGCAAGAAAGGAAGACACATAGACAACATGAAAAAACAAGGGAGGAAAGTGTCACAAACAAACCAGGACACTATAATAACAGAACCCATGGACAGCGAAGTTGATGAAATGTCAGAAAAAGAGTTCAGAAGGTTCATAATTCAAATAATCTGTGAATTAAAGAATGATCTAAATGAGCAAAAATTGATCACTCCAACAAACAGATAAGATAGCAAATACAGGTAGCAAAAGATTACTTTAAGAGAGAGATAAAGAATCTGGGAAAAAAACAGTCAGAAATTCTTGAAATGAAGGATACAATAAACCAAATAAAAAAAACTCAATAGAAAGCATAACCAACAGACTAGATCATGTGAAATAAAGAATATCAGATAATGAAGACAAAGTATATAATCTGGAAAATAAAGTGGATCACACAGTGATAGTAAGAAACAATGAACAGAACATCCAAGAATTATGGGACAGCATCAAAAGGCCAAATCTAAGAGTTATTGGAATAGAGAAGGCACAGAGTTTTAAACCAAAGGAATAAACAATCTCTTCAATGAGATAATATCAGAAAATTTCCCAAGCATGAAGAACAAATTGGAAAACCAAATACAAGAAGCTTACAGGACACCAAATGTACAAAATTACAACAGATCTACACCAAGGCACATTATAATGAAAATGCCTTGCATACAGAATAAGGATAGAATATTAACAGCTGCAAGAGAGAGGAATCAGATCACACATAGGAGGAGACCAATTTGTATCTCAGCAGATTTTTCAAACGAGACGCTCAAAGCCAGGAGATCATGAAACAACATATACCAAGCTCTGAAATAAAATGGATGCCGACCAAGAATCTTATATCCAGCAAAACTAATCTTTAGCTTTGATGATTAAATAAAAACCTTCCCTGATAAACAAAAGTTAAAAGAATTTACAACTAGAAATCCTGTACCACAGAACATCCTCAGCAAAATATTTCATGAAGAGGAAATAAAGAACAATAAAAATCAGTAGAAGTAAGTATTACACTAAAGGAAAATCTAATCATAGATTTTCTCAAGAAACCAAGTCATATTAAATACCAAAAATAAACAAAAATGGCTGGGAATACAAGTCATGTCTTAATAATAAACCTGAATGTTAATGCCGAAACTCACCAATCATAAGACACAGACTAGCAGATTTGACCCCCCCCCAAAAAAAGACCCAACAATATGCTGCCTCCAAGAGACTCATCTCATCAGAAAAGACATCCACAGACTGAAGGTGAAGCAATGGGAAAAATCATATCACTCACATGGACGGTGAAAGCAAGCAGGGGTTTCCATCCTCATATCAAATAAAGAAGTCTTCAAACTAAATTGATTCAAAAAGGATAAAGAAGGACACTACAAATTGCTCAAGGGAACCATATACCAACAAGACATAACAATTACAAGTCTAATTGTAAATATGTATGCCTCAAACAATGGAGCATCTACATTCATCAAAGTTCAAGAGTCAAATAAAAACAACATAATAATTTTGGGTGTCTTTAACATATCTTTTTCATTAGTAGATAGATCTTCCAAACAAAAGCTGAACAAAGAAATTATAGAACTCAATAATAAAAATAATAACTTAGACTTACCTGATATATATAGAATATTTCATTCTTCAGTGAGAGAATACATTTTCTGCTCAGCGTCACATGGATCCATCTCTAAGGTAGAGATATAAAAAGGTAGAGATACTACCCTGCATTCTATCAGATCATAATGGAATGAAATTAGAAATCAATTATAAAAGAAGAAACATAAGCTATTCCAACACCTGGAGACTAAATAAAATGCTATTGAATGAACAATATGTTGCAAAAGACATCAAAGAGGAGATTAAAAAAATTAGAGGTGAATGAAAACACAGATACAACATATCAAAATATCTGGGACACTATGAAAGCAGTTCTCAGAGGAAAGTTCATTGCATGGAGTTCATTCCTTAAAAGAAGAAAAAGTCAAAATAAATGAGTTAACATCACTTCTCAAAGCCTTATAAAAGGAAGAACAAATCAACACCAAAGGCAGTAGAACACAGGAAATAATTAAAATTAGATCTGAGACCAACAAAATTGAAACAAAACAAACAATTGAAAAAATTGATAGAAAAAAAGTTGGTTCTTTGCAAAAATAAATAAAATTGACAGATCCTTGGAGAAGGAGAGAGAAAACTCAAATTACTAAGATACATGATGAAAAAGTAAATATCACAACAGAAACTACAGAAATACAGAACATAATTAGAAATTATTTTGAAAACTTTACTTCAATAAAATAGAAAATATCAAAGGCATTGACAAATTTCTAGAGTTGTTTAATTTTCCCAAATTGAAACACAATGATATCCAGAATTTAAACAGGTAAATTTCAAGCAATAAAATAGAAGATGCTATCAAAAATCTACCAACCAAGAAAAGCCTAGAACTGATGGATACACAACAGCCAAGTTCTGGAAAACCTTTAAAGAAGAAATAATACCAATACTCTTCAATTTATTTCAGGAAATAGAAAAAGAGGCAGCACTGCCAAACTCATTCTATGAGGCCAGTATTACTCTGATTACCAAACCAGGCAAAGACACATCAAAGAAACAAAACTTCAGACCAATATCTCTAATGCACATAGATGCAAAAATTCTGAATAAAATCTTGGCAAAATGAGTACAAAGACATATCAAAAAAAATTGTGCACCATGATTAAGTGGGATTCATTCCAGGGAAGCAAGGTTGGTTCAACATACAGAAATCAATAAATGTAATTTATCACATCAATAGACTTAAAGATAAGAATCATATGATCATCACAATAGATGCAGAAAAAGCATTGGACAAAATACAGTACCCCATCATGTTCAAACCCTAGAAAATTTAGGGATAACAGGAACATATCTCAACATCATAAGTGGAATGAAATTCCCCAGGACAACATCATTCTAAATGTAGAAAAATTGAAAGCATTCCCTCTAAAAATTGGAATAAGAAAGAGATGCTCTCTTTTCAACTTGTATGTAACATATTTTTGAAATACCAGCCAGGGAAATTAGACAGACTAAAGAAATTAAACGGATACACATAGAAAAAAAAAGGCACTAAATTTGCTGATGACATGATTCTATACCTAGAATGCCATAGTCCCACTGGGCTAAATAACTGAGAGCTGACAAGCAACTTGAAGATTGAAGCTGGAACTACTTTATTGCGAGTGAACTCAGCAGGAGCTGAGCAAGATCTCAAAATAGCAGGCACCCGAGATAGAAGGAGCCGCTTCTCTGCAGGACAGCAGAGGTACATATACCCAACTAATTACACACAGCTTAACTTAATTAACATATTCTAGATACAGCAGTCAGTCATTAAGGAATCCTCATCATCTTAATGACTTGCTGGCGGCGTTACTTCACAAACCACTCCTCCTGGCAAAGTGCCAGGTGCCATCTTGACTTGATTTGCATCCCCAACACTAGAAGAATCTAAAAGTTCCACCAGAAAACTTCTAAAACTAGTAAATAAATTCAGCAAAGTAGCAGGATATAAAATCAATACCCACAAATCAAAGGCATTTCTGTATAACATTGACAAATCCTCTGAAAGGGAAATGAGAAAAAGTACCCCATTCTCAATAGACTAAAAAAAACCCAAACAAACAAAAAACTTGGGAATCAACTTAATGAAAGAGGTGAAAAATTTATATAATGAAAATTACAGAACCCTAAAGAAAGATGTCAAAGAAGACCTTAGAAGATGGAAAGATCTAACTTGCTCTTGGAAAAGTAGAATTAGTATTATCAAAATGACCATACCACCAAAAACATTATATAGATTTAATGTAATTCCAATCATTATCTCAATGACATTTCTCATAGAAATAGAAAAAAACAGTCTTGAAATTCATCTGAAAAAAATAAAAGACCCAGAATAGCTAAAGCAATCCTTAGCAGAAAGAGTGAAGCATCACTATGCCAGATCTTAAACTATACTATAGAGCAATAGTAACAAAAACAGCATGGTATTGGCTCCAAAACAGACTGGTAGACCAATAGTACAGAATAGAGGACACAGAGACTAACCCACAAAATTACAATTATCTTATATTAGACAAAGGTGTCAAAAAATGCTTTGGAGCAAAAATAGCCTCTTCAACAAATGGAGCTGGGAAAATTGGAAATCCATATGCAAAAAAAAAAAATGAAATTAAACCCTGGTCTCTCACCATGTCAAAAAATTATCTCAAAATGTATCAAGGACTTAGGAATAAAACCAAAGACCCTGAGTCTAATAGAAGAAAAAGTAGGCCCTAATCTCCATCATGTGGGGTTAGGCCCCAACTTTCTTAATAAACTCCTTTGGCATAAGAATTAAAATCAAGAATCAATAAGAGTGGTGGATTCAAACTAAAAAAGCTTCTTAGCAAAAGAAACAATCTGTGAGGTGAATAGAGAGCCTACATCTTGGGAGCAAATATTTACCCCTCACACATCAGATAGAGCACTAATCAGTAGAGTATATAAAGAACTCACAAAGCTAAGCAGCAAAACAACAAATAACCCAAACAATAAATAGGCCAAGGACCTGAAGAGACAGTTCTCAGAAGATGGTATATAATCAATCAACAAATATATGAAAAAATGCTCATCATAGCTAGCAATTAGAGAAATGCAAATCAAAACTAAGATTTCATCTCACTCCAGTAAAAATGGCAGCTATTATAAAGACAAACCACAATAAGTGTTGGTGAGGATGTGGGAAAAAGACACATGCATACATTACTGGTGGGACTGCAGTCAATATGGAAAGCAGTATGGAGATTTCTTAGAAAATTGGGAATGGAGCCACACTTGGACCCATCTACCCCACTCCTGGGTCTATATTCAAATGGCTTAAAAACAGCATACTACAGGGATACAGACACATCAATGTTTATAGCAGCACAATTCATAATAGATAAATTGTGAAACCAACATAGATGCTCTTCCATAGATGAATGGATAAAAAATGTGGCATATATACACAATGGAATATGACTTGGCAATAAAAGAGAATAAAATAATGTCATTTCCAGATAAATGAATGGAGTTAGAGAAGATAATGCTAAGTGAAGTTAGCCAATCCCCAAAAACCAAATGCCATTTTCTTCTTTGATATAAGGAGGCTGATTCATAGTGGGATAGGGAGAGGGAGCATGGGAGGAATTGACAAACTCTAGATAGGGCCGAGTATTTGGAGGGGAAGGGACGGGATATGGTGTAATTAATGATGGTGGTATGTGATGATCATTATTATCTGTAGTACTTGTATGAAGACACGAGTTTGTGTGAGTATACTATGTATACAACCAGAGATATGAAAAATGAGGTCTATGTATGTAATAAGCATTGTAATGTGTTAAACTGTTATATATAAATAAAAATAAATAAATAAAAATAAATGTAATTCACATAATTAAATCGAATAAAATTTATTATTATACATATAATATAAATAAAATTTAATATAAAAGTTTTATATAAATATAATAAATACATTTTTTATAATCTCTAATTTATAAATGACTAAGCTGAGATGTTGTAATTGTGATTAAGGGAACCACATTTGGTACCACGTAAGGACAGTTGTCCTGTTAACACTACTGGGCTTCATACAAGTGAATTATTTTTGAGCAAATTGTATGTAAATGGTTGTATACTATGTTGTTGAAGATAATATTAATAATGATACTTTATTAAGCACTTGGAAAGATAGTGACATGTTTCTAGAAAATGTTTAAGCCTCATCTTAATAAATATCAGATTCTCATTTTAAATGCAGGAAACACTGGGGTTTACTTTCTGATTTAAGTCCATGCACAAAGCAATCAGGAAAACTGTACAATTCATGCATGTTAAATAATGAGATAATATCTGTTAAATATTTTAATAAAGAAATTATGTGATATTTTAGAACACAAAATATAAAATGATAAGAATAAAAACTAAAGGGACAGCAAATGAAGAGATTTATCATAGGCTTAGCACAAAAACGTGCTCACATTTAGCAATTATTACAGAATTGATCATAACTCTGGTAGGGTAAACAGGTGAAAATCCAACCTTCTGTCATCATCAATGATAACATTGCCTGGACGATTTCTCCCCATAAAAATTTTAGAACATTTCATGCAGAATCAGCCTTTTTGCTCACAATATCCACCAAACCTGTCATAAGATAATTAATGATAACCTGTATAATAATGATAGAAGTAATGGAAATTTCTCTAACAATTCTGGTACTTATCAGAAACTTTTAATACAACATCCCAAGTGAAGGTCTGTGGTGAGCCGCTTCTGCAGATTATGGTCGCCATTACAAGATGGCGCTGGCTCCGCTGTGGTCTGTGACAAACAACTCCTTATTTGGGAGAGTTGGCGCATGGTTTTTCAACACCCTATGAGAAAGTTCCACGTGGCAGCTTCGCATTGGGGCTTGAGATGCTTTATTAAGGCTGGGAGGGGCATCCGAGGGAAGAAGAAGAAAGATCAAGGGCCTGAATAAACTGCTGAAAGAAGATTCCTGAGTTGCATCTTCCTTGCAGGCAAGGGGTCGCGACAAGTGGTGCCAAGACCTGGGAACCAGAACTTTCAGTAGTCAGGGGTGGTGCACCGGTTAGTCCCAGGTAAGTGGGATCCGCGATCAAAGCGGGGATTAGTCCCAGGTAAGTGGGATCCGCGATCAAAGCGGGGCAGCTCCTCTGTAAAGCAAGAGAGAGCGTTACATTTTATTGCAGCTGCACTGTGTACTTTCACTTTTGTTTTTTGTGCGTCTTTTGTTGTGTCATGGGTGCCGCATCTTCAAGTCCGCTTCTCCTGGCCCTAGATGGCCTGTTACATTCCAAGGGCCTAGAAGTGTCCCAATCCCGGTCACTGCGGATCCTGATAAATTCCCTATTGTTGAGCTACTTAGAGTCCGCAGAGATTTTGGAATCACAGCGGCTATAGTGACAGCCGTGGCGGTATCTGCTGCTGCAGCGGTTACGGCCGGAGTGGCTATGGCCAATCAAGTACAAACTGCTGCCACCATTAATCAAGTTGTCCAACAAACTTCCACTATACTTGAATCCCAAAATACAATTAATCAACATATTTTGTCAGGGATTTTAGCTGCCAACCAAAGAATAGATTTACTCCAAGCTCAGGTAGAAGAATTGGCTGACTTGGTGCTTTTGGGTTGTGTTGACCAACGTGCACATTTATGCATAACCTCTGTCAGATTTAATGATTCCAGGAATGCTTCCCGCATCATTGGCGAATATTTGGCCGGAAATTGGTCCATGGAAGCGGAAGACATGATCCAGTCTCAACTAACCCAGATAGCTGTCTTGAATAGTACCCGTGTTGATCCCGTGACTTTGGGTCAATTCGCTGATTGGATATCTTCTGCCTTTTCCTTTTTTAAAGAGTGGGTGGGGGTAGGCATTTTTGGTGCAATGTGTTGCTTCGGTATGTTTCTCTGCTTGTGGTTTCTCTGTCGCCTCAAGGCCCGCAGTGCTCATGATAAGGCTATGATCATCCAAGCTCTTGCAGCTTTAGAAAATGGCAATTCACCTCAAGTCTGGCTTGTGCATCTTAAACAGTAAATCTTTGACATGGTCGTTGCACCCCAAGTTATTATAACATTGCACTGGGATCGGCATGTCTTTCCTCATTATTCTCTTAGTGTTGGAAAGCCCTTGCACTCTCCCGGTCTTGCTGCCATTGCACGCAGATGGGTTTCCACACTAGTGCTTCTCTATTGCCTTAAAGTCCGTGCCTTTCTTTCAGGGTGTTGTCAACTTGTTTGTCGTTGAAAACAACCACAGTTCAGCCTCAGCTATCCCCCTTCGTCCACTATCGTCACGATACAGGATGCGAGGCAAGGCACTGCACTTGAGTGATCCTTGAAGTGAACCTCAAGGAGAGCATGTCCTATTGCATGCGGGTTTGATGTCCACGCCCCGCCCCACGAAAAAAGGCGTCGGCTGATATGGCCTCGGATCTGGGGAAGGGCCCTCCTTAGGACTGAGCCATACTATGCAGCCACTTCTGCACAGTGGGATAGGACCTCTACTCTCGCCTGTATTGTTTTCAGAAAACAGAAAGGGGGAACTGTGGTGAGCCGCTTCTGCAGATTATGGTCGCCATTACAAGATGGCGCTGGCTCCGCTGTGGTCTGTGACAAACAACTCCTTATTTGGGAGAGTTGGCGCATGGTTTTTCAACACCCTATGAGAAAGTTCCACGTGGCAGCTTCGCATTGGGGCTTGAGATGCTTTATTAAGGCTGGGAGGGGCATCCGAGGGAAGAAGAAGAAATATCAAGGGCCTATAACTGCTGAAAGAAGATTCCTGAGTTGCATCTTCCTTGCGGGCAAGGGGTCGCGACAAAGGTCACTGTTGGAAATTTATGAATTTGGTTTGTGATATTAGAGAAGTAGACTTATCCCATAATTCCAAGGTATAATCTCTGAAATATTGAATTCTCAACATCTACTTCACTTTGTTCATTCACTATAAATTACAAATAGCACTACTTATTTTCTAAGGGAATTTATAAAATAAATCATGCATATGATTTGCTTAGTACAAAAATGAAGTAAGTGGAATATCATCACAAGAGATGTCATTTCTTACCCTTACTATTATAAACTCTAAAGTCATTTCTAGACTCTCAATTTCAGTTCTCCAGAAATTTGTTAAACTCTCACCAATTTATCATAATTCCAGTCATTTTTTTATGTGCAAGTTTTTTTATTAATGCATATTAATTATACAGAATGATAGAATTCATTATAGTATTTTGTACATGCTTATAACATTATTTAATCTAATTGATTTTATTTTTCTTGTTAAGTTTTACATTTTATGTTCTCTCACTCTCATATGTATATAATTTTGGAGTTATTTAATATACCTAAAGAAAAATACCTTGGAGTAAAGAAAAATATTAATTATATATACCTCAGAAAATTGTTGAAAGAATTAAATGAGTCCCTAGGTTTTATTGAAAAAATTTATATCAAAAACTACACTCTAGATTCGTAGGTAATGGCAACTGTTTCAAGAATTAGTGCTCTGCTGCGGGTTTGCTGAGATCTGTGACCCACAGCAACTGGTGAACCCTGCAAGCCCCGGGAGTGGTGTCTCATGGAAAGTCTCTCCTGGGTCTTTACCGAGCTCATTCAAGGATTCGGTTGCCAAGGAGCCCAAGTAGAAGAAATATGGAGTTTAGAACCTGAGAATTTTAAAAAATTAAAACCAATTCATGGCTTAATTTTTCTCCTCAAGTGGCAGCCAAAAGAACCAGGATGCACTGTGTTAAGGAGTTCAGACTAGACACGATATATTTCGCGAAGCCAGTAATTAAAAATGCACGTGCAACTCAAGCCATTGTAAGTGTGTATTGAACCGTACCCATCAACATGTCCATTTAGGAGAGACATTATCAGAGTTTAAAGAATTTTCACAAAGTTTTGATGCAGTTATGAAGGGTTTGGCCTTCAGCAATTCGGATGTGATTCGACAGATACATCACAGTTTTTTCAGACAGCAAATGTTTGAATTTGATGCAAAGACATCAGCCAAAGAAGAAGATGCTTTTCATTTTTTTAGTTATGTTCTGTTAATGGAAGACTGTATGAACTGGATGGACTAAGAGAAGAACCAATTGATTTAGTTGCATACAATCAAGATGATTGGATCAGTGAAGTACCGCTAGTCAGAGAAAAAAGAACACAAAAGTACAGTGAAGATGAAATTGTATTTAACTTAATGGTCATGTGTCTGACAGAAAAATGATGCATCAGCAGAAGGTAGCAGAGTTACAAAGACAACTTGCAGAGGAACCTATGGAACAGATCAGGGTAGTAATATGTTAAATGCTATTCAATCAGAAGTTGCCAAATATCAGATGATTATTGAAGAAGAAGTACAATTTTTTTTTTTGAGAGAGAGAGAATTTTAATATTTATTTTTTTAGTTTTCGGCGGACACAACATCTTTGTTTGTATGTGGTGCTGAGGATCGAACCCAGGCCGCAGGCATGGCAGGTGAGCACGCTACTGCTTGAGCCACATCCCCAGCCCCAGTACAAAATTTAAAAAGATATAAGATTGAAAAATCAGAAGAAAGAATAATTATCTGCCGTGCATAACGGAATTGTACAAGACTTTAGCAGAACACCAGCAGTTAAAAACTTTTATAGAAAAGGCAAAAGAAAAATAGAATGCAGAGAAAGCTCAGGAAAGCAAATGAAGAGAATACTTTGGGATGTGTACAAATTTCTGCTTTTACACTTATTTTCACGGAAACACAAAGTATGAGGAACTTTGAGCAACATCCTATTTGACTCAGTGCAAGTTTGGCAATAGTACCAGTCTGCCTTGTCTTTAATGCATGATTAATAAACGTTTTCCTTACTTGAATCATATGTATACAGTGAGTAGTAAATATAAGTGTTATTGAGAGTGCTTGCTCAGATTCCATTCTTTTAGCCATTGGATCTGAGAACTGTTGTTGGTATTCTGAGTATAGAACTACGCTAATGAAACTAAAAAATGCACAAATGATATCTTTTACCTGTAATTGTTCTAACTCATCTTTTTTTTAGCAAAAATACTTTTGATTTTTAAATGTCAGATCTTCACTTCCTATCATTAATAAAAAAATCAATATTTCCATCTTTTGTATATGTTTTGAGGCTGTTAAAACTGAATTTTTTTCTCTTATACCACTTATTTGATTTTAATGGAGGTCATTTGAAAAGAGCATGACTGCAGTTTCTAGTAATTTCCATTGCTGTCAGTAGAAAAAATATGGTTAAGCATTGTAATTTTATTTTAGCAAACTTTCTTCAAGTATTTTGTAGGGAATCTGACCATGGGAATATACAGAGAAGTGTTCTGCTGGTGAGCAAACTCCTGCTGGGCAACTGGCTCTGTTTCCCACCCTTAGAAAGCCCTGCAGAAGATAACTAATACATGTGCTATGTCTAGATGCTGTAGCAATGCCACTAGAGTCTTTTTTTTTTTAAGAGAGAGAGAGAGGTAGATAGAGAGAAAGAATTTTAATATTTATTTTTTAGTTATCAGCGGGCACAACATGTTTGTTTGTATGTGGTGCTGAGGATCGAACCCATGCCAGGCGAACGTGCTACCGCTTGAGCCACATCCCCAGCCCCGCCGCTATAGTCTTATCAGCCTTGCCCTTGATCTCAGGCACACAGCTCCTGGGAATAAAGGAACTCTCTTGTTAGACAACCACAATGTTTTACTGAGCCTAAACCTGTCCTCATAACAATAACTTTATATAATGGATTTTCTTGAGAACTACACAAAACTTCCAACATTGCACATTACAACTTAATATGTAACTGAGAAATAAACTGCATAATGTTGCTAACTCTATAACCTGCCTAATGACACAATGAAAAGTATGTACTAATGATGCCAATGACCTAATATAACCTGTTGATATAAATAAAGCTGTGACAGCTTGGCCTCTCTGCCATTTTGCCACTTCTTTTCCTGTCTCTGCATCTTGTCTCTGTGTCTCTTTTTATTTTCTTAGTGTTTGGGTTATTTTTAAAAACATATTATAGAATTATTGTAGGAAGATCTGAATAATATGCCTCAAAACAAAATTTTAAGTTAAGAACAAATTGCAATGCTTAAAGAGTTTTGGTGTTACTCTCAATTTGGCAAACTTTTCAAGCTGTTCAGGTGTGTTTTTATGGAAAATTTGAGGCTTATGTGTTTTAAGAAATGATGGTAGTGATTATAGAGAGTCCTTCTACACCAATATGAACAAAATTAGTATAGATCAGTTTCTAAGAGCCACGTAATGTACAAGTTGCTCATAAAGGATTTTTTTTGGGGGGGAAGGGGGTTATTTTGGATTTTATTTTATAAAATACTACTGAACTGTATTCAAACTTATAATTTTTTTCCAAGACAAATGCTAAAGAAAATTTTATAAAGATTTTTTTGTAAAGGAAATAATATACTATTTTCTTTACAAAGTACACTTTTTAAAATTGATTTGTGACTTTTTAGCATTTTATTATTTATTGTAAAATAAATTTAACGTCATTTATTTTATTAGGGAGATTGTGTACTTATAATCCAGCTTCAACACATGATGTTTTAATGATTTTTTAAAGCCTACCAATTGTGATATTATTAAATGATATAACTAATGTGGGGAGACTTGTAAAATTAAGTAGAAAATTTGATAAAATAGTTTTCATCTAAAATTTCAGTTGAAGGTACTAAAAATATGTACTTTTTAAATTTATTTGTGGATAAATATATTTTGCTCTTGATTGGTAATAATTATGGAGAGTTTCAAAACTGTGAAACAATTTTAAAAAATCGTTTCCTACAGATGTTCTTAGGCTCATTTTCATCTCATTCATTTAATTAAGTTTAATTTTTGTATTTTCTTTTATTCATGTTTAAATTTGGTAAAACAATGCCAGGATTATTATAGAAAGTAGTAGCAGTAATGAGATAAATCAGTGGAATAGAAGTCAGGACCTAAAAACATTCATTTTTTAATCTAATCACTTGATTTTTAAAAAAAGTGTCAAAGCAATCAAACAGAGAAGGAGAATCTTCAACAAATGGAGGCCTGACAGTGGAGCTGAATATCCACTTGGAAGAAAATGATTATGAGCTCTTACCTTACAAAACTAAATTTGAGTTAAATCACAGATATAAATGCAATAGCTAAAAAATACTAAACTTGTTTTCCAGAAAATATCAGTGAATATTTTTGTGACTTTGGAGCAGCCAAATGTTTCTCAGGTCATGAAAACCATTAACCATAAAAGATCCAGAATTAGGGTTCATCAAATTTAAAACCTGTCATTGAAAGATACCTTCAGGGCTGGGGATGAGGCTCAAGCGGTAGTGTGCTCGCCTGGCATGCTTGCAGCCTGGGTTCGATCCTCAGCACCACATACAAACAAATATGTTGTGTCCGCCGAAAACTAAAAAATAAATATTAAAAATTCTCTCTCTCTCTCCCACTTTCTCTCTCTCTCTCTCAAAAAAAGATATATATTAAAAAAAAAAAGAAAGACACCTTCAGCAAGAGTAGCTTGCATAAACATCTTTAAACTAGCTTTATAAATCTAGGTTAAAAGTATAAGGATATTTTCCTTATATTTAATTCTTATAAAAGTCTATGATAGGATTGTCCATACTTTAACATGGTTTATCTGCTTCCTCTTTGATGATTGCAAATGCATTGTTACATCAATTGTTTTTTCCTCCTTGTGAATAAAGAAGTATGAATTAAAAAAAAGAATTTGTCTACCATATAATAATACTGAAAAAATTTATTTCATCTTCTGCTCTCTTCCTCTTACTACTTCTCCTCATTATTGTCATAATTACTTTTAGCATTAAAATTTGCTTTTATTACCAGGTAAGAATAAAAATTTCTAAAGTCCCCATTTATCTTGACCACTTTCCATCAAACTAAATGCCCTTTGTCTGTTCCAATGCAAACTACTTCTATTTAAAATTATAGTCATTAATCCAGTTTTTCTCCTTTGCCCAAATACATTTGAAAAAATATTTTGAAATATTAGAAAATTCTGAAATAATATTTAGCTTTATCAAATTTATTAAGAACCATATGGGGGTAAATTTTACAAGGACATGGGGAAATTTAAAAAAAAAAAACCCTAACAACCATAAATGAAGGAAAGTTTTAGGAGGTTATACATAACAGAAAACAATTATAAGAAATTTACTTTTTATAAAATTACTAATACTTTCTTTTACCAGAGAGAAGCATCACTTTCTGGATGGTGTCCTTAAAGGCTTGCTTCACTTGCTGATTCCTCAGAGAGTATATAAATGAATTCATCATGGGAACAACAGAAGTATTGAGAATAGCAACTCCTTTGGTCAATGATGTTCTTTCTTTTGCAAAGGGATTAAGATAAATAAAATGCAACCTCCGTAAGAGATGGAAATGACAATCATGTGAGAGGAGCATGTAGAAAATGCCTTTGTTCTCTGACTGGCAGAAGGGAATTTCAATTGTGTCCTCATGATGAAAATGTAGGATAGAATTATTAATGCCAAAGTGAAAAGCAAAATCACTACTGCAGAGTAAAATTCAATCACTTCTAGGAGCCATTTGTCTGAGAAGGATAATTGCAATAGGGGGAAATGGTCACAAGCAAAGTGATCAATGACATTGGAGCCACAGTAATCTAACTAGAGAAAAAGAATGACTGGTGGGAAGATGTTTAAGAATCTTGACAGCGAAGCACAAAAGACAAGCGATATGCAGACACTCTTGTTCATGATGGTGGTATGATGCAGATCATAGGACATGGTCATTAGAAGGTAAAATTCAGTTATACTCAAGAAGATGGAGAAAAGCAACTGAGTTGTGCAATTATTATATGAAATTGTTTTTTTCCTTAGTAATAATTGTGCCCAGGAATCTAGGGATACAGACAGTTGTAAAGGCAATTTCTAATACAGAGAAGTTCCTGGGGAAGAAATACATAGGAGTCTGTAGATGGGAGTCAACCAAAGTGAGAGTGATGATTTTCATATTTCCAGTGACACTCAATATATATGTGATAATTAAAAAGAGCAAAATCACAACCTGGAACTATGGGTCACCTGTTAGCTCTAGTAGAATGAATTCTGTGGGTACAGTGTAGTTTTTCAGTGTCAATCCTTTTTTTTCTTCTTTTTAGAACATAAAAATGTTTCCCTATAATGTAAAATATTAGTATGAGATTGAAGACAGGGCATAATGCTTTAAAAAGATTCATAAAGATGAGTTTTATGTGAAATAAAATAAAACCTTGTGTTCACCAGTAACCCCCTCCCATTTCCATTGTATCTCACATCCAAATAACTTGTATGATCAGAAGTTAAATATTGGTCTCTCTTCATTGAAAACATATTGTTACAGGCCATAGGTAAAAGCTTATGGTTACAATATTTAAATAGAAGCTATTTCTTCCAGTATTTCTTTAAAATTAAATTTTTAATTATTTACAAAAATGTTTAATTTATAAAACTCATGAAAATATTGTAATTGATGTTTTTTCTTTCCTCAATCTTATAAAGCTAGTCTAAAATACAGCACAATTGAAAGAAGAGTTTCAAAAGTCTTCAAATTTTATTTAAGCTTACTTTCAGATGTTATATTTTGGGAAACTAAAGCCATGTATTTTAGGCAACTTTCACAGGTTTAACAATCTGTCACTGTAATTATCATCTACTTTAGAAACTACATGTGTATTTGGAAAATGTGTTAATATTCTCTCCTAAATTTTCTATTTTAAGGTTTGGCTAATATAATTACCCTCTTTGCCTCATTTACTTTTCTAGTAAAAAGACCAAAAGGACAAGAAAGGGAAACTTCTTTTCACAAAACAAATCATTGCCTAGAAAAATTTTCATTCATAAAATACATGGTTCAGTTATTTTCTCAATATTGATGTAGCAAATGAACAAGTGGATGATCAAAATAAAATTTACTGGGAATAAGGTATTCTTTCAGATAGAGAATGCCCACTTTCAGACAGAGGATCCCATTTCTATCACAGCATAACACTGAAACATAAGGAAAAATTAATTTAAAAAAAAACAGGCCTATTGCTGTGTTCTTGTGTTGGGACCCCACTGATGATATTACCAGTAATAAATAACAAGTAAGTTTGTTATTCTTTAATATAATACATATTCCATTTCATTTGTACTTTCCAAAATACAGTTTGCACATACAATTGCAGATTTAGAACCCTCATAATATTAAAAACTAAATAATTGAATAATAACAAGCTAACTTTCTGGTCTTTCTTGATGATTTTACATTTTCTGGCAAATGCTGATTAGAACAATATAAAAGAAGAACTATTTCTATGTATTTATGTTATACAAGTGGAGCTGGCTTATTTTTATCTGTCTCTTATAACCTTTGGAATTCATTAAGTAAACAAAGATTGCTGAGGAAGGTTATCACTAAAAGATATAAATGAATTATTGACATTGTTCTTTTTTAAATTTTATTTTTAGTTGTCAATGGAACTTTATTTTAGTTATTTATATGTGGTGCTAAGAATAAAACTCACAACCCCAGCCTCAACTGTCTCATCAATATTAATGAAAAAGACCAGGGCTAGGATTGTAGCTCAGTGGTAGAGTGCTTTCCTAGCATGTGTGAGGCACTCAGTTCAATTCTCAGTCACATATAAATAAATAAAAGAAAGTTGACAAATAAAAATTTTTTTTAAAATGTTGATAAGACAGTACCTGTATTGATGTTAATAAGGTAAGTATATAAATAACATATGGTATCGGGTGTATAAAAGTTTGATTTAGAATTTGATTCTCCTTTGGTTATTTGAACTCATGCTTTTTTCTTTGAGGAATTCTGAATCTATCTTTAGGAATGTTAGCATATTTGCATTCTTTGAATCTTGGCAACCTCGTCATATCTTCCTCATAATAACACAGGGATATGTTAGAAAATGCTACTTGAGTTTCTAGTCTGACTTAAGTGTCTTCTGAAATGGCCAGTGTTAAGGATTTCTGATGAGAGTTATCCCTCTATCATCATGTACATTTAGGGAGAGCCTTCTTCTACCCATAGCTAACATTATAGCAATATTTGCTAAAAGTTACATTTACTTCCTTTCACTGTATCATATACTTTCATTGAACTGTTGCTTATAGTTATACATATGACAACCTCTTACTGCAGGAATAGTTGTGAACCAAGAAAATAAATGGTTAGAAATCTGGTATTAAATACTTAAACTTATGTATTTAAAAATGTTCTACACTGAGAGATGTAAGTTTTATGACTAGAAAAGTATTAACACTCACATATCATACATAAGTATATATGTAATACATTTTCCATTTAGCAATTTCTTATTTTTTCATAAATAACATGAATATCACAAGTATGCAAAGCATGTGATATTAAATTTCAGAAGTGCAATCGCTGATGGATTGGAATATGACAGTATTTGAAAGTGGGATAGAAGAGAGAAACTAGGAAACTAGATGAGTAAATGACTAGTTAACTCATAGAAAAATAAAATAGCATTGAGTTGTGTTGAATTTATGATTGATACACATTATGATAGGCACTATTTTCTACCCCTGAAAACTGTATTCCATGGCCATTGTTTTTTAAATAGAAATAGCTAATATTTCCTATTTTCTCCCTAAAGCCTTTAACAATAATAAATTAACCAATCATTGTTTGAGATTTATTGATTATCAGGCACTAAATATTTTGTTTATCTCATTTTTTCTAAACAGAACAAAAACTTATGAGGCAACTCATATTCATATAAAGGGTTAGGGTTAGGGTTAGGGTTAGGGTTAGGGTTAAGGGAAAAAAGTTCAGAAGTCAGTTAAGTATCTAATCCCCCTCATTTGTGTATTTGTCAGCAGTGTAACCTTATTGATATTTTTATAGGAAAAATAAGATGAATCTCTATCAGACAAAGCATAGCATTTTCTTTAAATATCCTATTATGTATGCTTCTTTAAAATATTTTCTCAAAATTTAAAACAATTAATGGCCTGCCTCTCTTCTTCCACAACCACTTGCTCATTTTTATTTCCTATCTTTATTTCTTAATTTTTAGTTTCTATTACATCTATAGTTTTTCCCCTGACCTCCTAATATTTAACTTTTAATTTTGACTGAACTTTCATGTTACACATCTATCCAAAATCTAAAAGGATACTTACTTTTTAATAATATGCCACTTATCCCCAAGATGCTATGGGGATGATTAGTGACTAGGTTTTAAGCCAGTGAAACATAGTTCAGCTACTGGTCCTGCACTTCTTTGAAAGCGGAGTGGAATTTTGTGAATGGCATAGCAAAATGGTGGAATAGGACTCTTGATCCATCGTTACTCTTTAATTTGTACAAATATATTCACATGATATTAGTTTCACAACAGCTAAGGAAACCAAGTAATACATCAACAGAACCTGGTTGTAGTATAAGAATAAAAGTTGACACATCAAGAAGCATAGGATGGATGATTTTATATTATTTTTGTGACCTCTTCCCAACATCAGGCAGTACAGTGTGGAGAGAGACCATCTACTTGGGGAAAGGAGAGGTAAATAAACATAGGAATTAGCCTTAAACCCCAATTCCAGACCCACCACAGTATACACAGCACTAGATAGTCTACTGACTTGGCTAATGACTTAAGATTGTACTCATGGACTGAAGTTCTAGACTCACCCTGGCACAAGATAAACCACAAATCCTTTGAGATTTACTCATGTTATGGTTCTCAAAGCCACCAGCCAAAATGTAGGGAGCTTGGGTTCTGAACAAATCTCTTCAGTGAAAGACCATGGCAATTGTGGGCTTATGGTTTCCGGAGCACTGGACCAGGCTCAATAGCCACAGAATTTCATTCCAGTTTTAAGCTACTCTTGGCAGCCCAAGATTAAAAGGCCACAGGATTACAACCCAGGATGCCAGCTTGTGGGTAAAATTATGTAAATTGTTAATGTTGTGAGCAAACCTGGTATTATTTATATCTCAATATGTCTGTAAATATGTTCAATACAAAGTCTGGGACTATAGCTCAATGGTGGAGCATTTGCTTTGCATTTGTGAGGCACTGGGTTCAATCCTCAGCACCACATAAAAATAAAAAAGTAAAATAATGGTATTTTGTCCATCTACTACTAAAAAAATTAAAATATGTACAATATATCCTTCATAGAGATAAAACACTTATAAAATTACATTATGATCACCTATTTACTTATTTTTTTCTATTTTGTTTAGATTTTCATGAGAGCAAGTACAAAACTTTTCAATCACTGAATCATTTCCTCAGTAGACACATTTTTGAATAAATAAATGTAATACATATGTGAAAGTTCCTTGGAAATATTTAATTCAAAAAGCTATTGGAATACATTTACTTCAAAATCATGCATTCATCTTTAAATCACAAAAATTCCTAAAGATTTAATTTCTCAGTGAGGCATTACCATGTTAATTTCTTGTATTGGAATCCTTTAATTTCCGGATTTTAGCAGACTGTTGAGCTATAAAGACTAAGAATTTTTTGGAATATATTAGAATTTATGTAATGGGTTTTTTATAAATAATTAAAACCATTTTTATGTTTTACTTTGTAAATTATAGCAGTCCACAAATTTAGGAATAAAGTGTTTAGTCATAAAATTTTCTAATCAATATTACTTGGATAAAAAAATTTTTTAAAGAGTAACATTTGAAGTTGAAATTCTCCTATGGTCTAACTATTAACTGATAACTTAAGACAAAATTTTAATTATTGAGTTGATGTTCATATGATTAATATAATTATAGTGAATCCTAAATTTATCTTGTGCATTTAATGAGGGACTCAATTTACAGAGAAAATGAAAGTAATGCCCTTCAATTTCACAAAATTTAGAGCCCTATACTTAAGATATAATGTCATAGAACATATTACCTATAGGGACTGAATTTAATGAACCAAGATATAGACCATGTAGAATCTAAAAACATTATGACATTATCAATATTCACCTTGAAAACATGGGAGAAATTATGCAAAATTTGAAGTTATACATCTGAAGTACAACATAGAGACACATGTGCCTTTTATGGAATGATATACACAGAATTAAAACTCTTTACCATATCATAGATTATGTTTTATATAAATACATACCATTTCAAGAAAATTCTGTAGGGGAAAATTTCAGCATATTTTTAAAACTCAGTAAACAATATGTTGGATATACATGGGTGTGGGAGTTGGAAAAATGGACTGGGGAAATCTCCAATCAAATATAATGTGGCATATAAAGAAACCATTAGAGAACAAGGATACCTAATAAAGATATTTATGAATTTTGAGATTTTACTAAGTTGTTTCTTACAGTGTCCCTTATTTTTGACAAATTTTCTTTCATTTATTTGTAGAATACCCTACCCTGTGGAGCACATCCTTTAGGGCTTGCTTTACTTGCTGGTTCCTCAGGGTGTAGATTAAAGGGTTCAGCTTGGAGGCAACAGAGGTGTTGAGAATAGCTACTCCTTTAGTCAGTGATGCCTTTTCTTTGGCAGAGGGATTAGCATACATGAATATACAACTTCCATAAGAAATAGAAATGACAATCATGTGAGAGAAACAGGTGGAGAAAACCTTTTATCTCTGATTGGCAGACGGAATTCCCAAAATGGTCCCGATAATGTACATGTAAGATAAAAAAAAAAAAAAAAACACTATGCCAAAGTGAATTGTAAAATAACCAGAGCAAAGTAGAAACCAATGATTTCCAGGAGCCATGTATCTGAGCAAGACAGTTGTAAGAGGGGAAAATAATCATATGCATGACCAATGACATTGGAAGCACAGTAATCCAGCTGAAGCATGGGGGAGAGGGGAATGGCCAAAAACCCACCCACCCACGCACACAGCACAAACAGGGTGCAGAGTTTCCTGCTCATAATGGTTGTGCAATGAAGGGGCTTGCAAATGGCAAAACAGTGGTCATAGGACATGGCAGTGAGAATGTAAAATTCTGTCACTCCCATGAAGGTAAAGAAAAAGAGTTGTGCTGCACAGTTGTTATAGGAAATGGTCTTATCCTGGGTGATAATAGCACTTAGAAACCTAGGGATAGACAGAATTGTAAATGAGATCTCTAAGAAAGAGAAGTTCTGGAGGAAGAAATGCATGGTAGTCTGTAGAGGGAATTCCACCAAGATTAGAGTGATGATAGTCAGATTCCCAGTGACATTTAATATATAAGTGATAAATAAAAAGATAAAAATTCCAATCTGAAGCTCAGGATAATTAGAAAGGCCTAGAAGCACATTCTGTGATCTCTGTGTGGTTCATCTCTCTCTCTTTCTCTTTGTTCCTGTCTCTTAGGTTCTCCTTTTTCCTCTTTTAAAGCTATTGGGGGTAAAAGAGAATTAAATAGAGAAGAAAGATATAATTTATTATGATCAGTACAGTCCTTATTGATATAATTCTAAAATAAGTTCCACAATCTGTAACAATTTTGATTATCTTCTTTTCATTATATTTTAATACATATTTGTAATAATATTATTTGTAATAATATGACTATTTAATGTAGTAACCAGGGAATATGTTCACTTACTGATTTATATTATAATTCTCTCAAAATCTGTAAAGTTTGATGTCTTTGATGATTTGTTAGAAGTGTGTGTGTGTGTGTGTGTGTGTGTGTGTGTGTGTACATGCAGGCACACAGTATACAAATTTTTTTTTTCATTTTTGAGCTTAAAAGAACATGTTATTTATTTTTCACTTTGTTTTGAAGCATAATTTCAAAAGTACTTGCCTTATTTTAGCAGCTCTGGATTATAGCACAGTATATTTTCCATTTAAACATCATCCTTCCTTATCTGGTAAGTTTTATGGAAAAGCATTTTCTTCATTTGTCATTTTTTCTCACATAAGACATTCATTCCACTGATTCACTCATCCACAAGGATGTCTAGAAGTGTACAGGAAAACATCTTCAATTCACCTTAACCCATTCAGTTAGTCCCCAGGTCTTCAAACACTGGCCTGGGAATGCTATTCTGTGGATTTAGTCTGCTAAGTCCTGACAGCTGTCTTTTCCATATTGTAGATGTTCAAATTTCTGCTGTGAAGGACAGAATATAAAATCATTGCTTTTTTGTCAGACACTAGCAATATTCACACTAATCAAATTTGATTTTATATTTTCTCTATTTTATGATGAAGGAAGGGAAGTATTTTAGGAAATAAAGATATAATGTCAAAAACTTTTGGAAAATGTGGCAATACACTATGTTCCCCTCCACTAATTTGATCTAGAAGTTTAAAAAAGTAATATTTAAAGAAAGAACAGAGAAACATATTATAAAATTGGGTGTTATGAGTATAGATTATTAAATCACAATCCTGCTTCCAACTGATTGTACATTTTATCTCAAATATTTTAACTCTACTTGGTTTGTTTTCCAAAGGTTTAATCTCCTGGGAACAAGACAAAGGCCAGGCCATATATCTGCTATCTTATCAGCCTCGAGGGATTTTTGTTAGCCATCCTTCAGTTTCTCAGAAGCCTCCTAACTCTTCTCTATTGTGGATCTCCCTTGAGAATGGTATTTTTTTTCCACAGAGAATCTACAATGCTGTCTTCGACAAACTATGTATTTCCATTAATTGTGATTACTTAATATTTTATTAGTATGTAATATTTTTTGAGCAATAAAAATAACTATGAAGCATACTTTTGTTACAAAACCTGAATTCTAAATCTAAATATTTAATCATATTTTTAAATATAAAAAATGTCTACATAGTCCTTTTTGATTGTTAATACTTTGTCTTTGTTAGATGTTGGTCCCCTGTAAACTAAAGGTTATTCTATAATGGTCAGTTTAAAAATAACAATTATGAAGTACATATTTTTTTCATAATTAACAAAATGTTATTACATACTTTAACTAATATCATCCTCATTGAAGACTGCAATATTTAATTGCTTTGTCAAATTTCCTCATCTTTCTACTCATCTTGGCTTTACCTTTATTTATTATCACTTCAATATTTTAATAGGAAATAACCACAAAATGATTAACCTTCGTCTATATGACATTCTGGGTAGTGGATTACACATATTATTCTCTTTCACGTTCTTCATGCTTCTCAAATATTTCTACAATGAAAATATAATATCAGATGTGTTAGTTTTTCAGTGCTGTGGTTCATATACCTGACAACACTAACTTAAAGGAGGAATGTGATTTGGGGTTCATGGTTTTAGAAGTTCAGTTCATGGTCAGCAAACTTCATTACTCTGGGCCCCAGTGAGGCAGAATGTCATGGTGAAAGAGCCCTGGTGGAGTAGAACTTCTCACCTCATGGAAACCAAGACAGAGGAGGAGGAGAAGAAAGCGAGAGAGAAAGGAGACAGAGAAGGGACAACAGAGGATCTGAGGAAACAAGATAAAGTCCTCAAGGCATGACCCCTGTGATATACTTCCTCCACTCCAATCCTACCAGCCTGTAGAGACCACTCAGTATTATATTCAAATTATTCATCCATCAAATGTATTAATCCACTGATGACTTTCCAGCTATCATCATCTAATCATTTAACCTCTGAACATACCTTTATTTCCTTTTATATGAATTTAATGGGACCCTTCATATCCAAATCATAACATTAGATAATAACACATATGTTTAATATATAATTGCACAAACTAATAACATATTATGTAATAAAAATTATTCAATATATATAAATCTCCCATAGTAAATATTTGGATTTATATATTTAATTCAGGTTAATAGCATTTTTCCCTTTGTTCTTTTAAAACTGTTTCAAAAAGGGAATACATGCTTACAAAGTTTTCAAAATTTTCTGAGCAGCCGAATTGCGATGAACAGTTGACTCCATTAGTTCATTATATTCTACAAAATTGTAATATTTCCAATGTATCATTTACCATTTGCTTATTATTATTAAAACTCCTAGAGAAAAGATTAGATAAATGCTTTCTCTGTTGTCTATTCAGTATTCTGAGTTGGTTCTCAAGTATATTATGTTGAATCATATGGACATATGAATTTATAATTTTGAAATTTCTTTTAGATCACATTAGTATTTGACATAAACATATCACAGAAAATTAAAATTAACAATCTGACCTCTTTGGAGTGCTTCAGTTATGAGCAAAGTGTTGTTTGTTTGTTTGTTTGTTTTGCTTTTGTTTTGTTTTTTGATGTTTTTTTGAACATACATTTTAAATTTTGATGGCTTTCTTCTTATCAACTACATGTTCCAGATTCATAATAGAGCACTTTCCTGCATTATGCCTGTAATTAGTAATTTCTCCAGTTTTCTTACACAATGAGGAAGGGTTATCTAAGATAAGACTCTGTCCTTAATTTTGTCATATACATCCTTTAAAAATGAATTACAGTAGATGGGGTAGAGAGAGAAGATGGGAGTGGAGGAGGGGGAGAGGGGATAGTAGAGGATAGGAAAGGCAGCAGAATACAACAGTCACTAGTATGGCATTATGTAAAAACGTGGACGTGTAACCGATGTGATACTGCAATCTGTATATGGGGTAAAAATGGGAGTTCATAACCCACTTGAATCTAATGTATGAAATATGATATGTCAAGAGCTTTGTAATGTTTTGAACAACCAATAAAATATATGTTAAGGTAAATTTCATCTGTCCCTAGTTGCTTCAGCATTTTTACCATGAATAAGTGCTGGATTTTGTCTAAGGCTTTTTCTACATCTATTGAAATGTTATTATAAATCTATTTATGTGGAAAATCACATTTGTTGTTTTATATATGTTGAGCCAACCAGAACAATCAGACAAGAGAAGGAAATTAAAAGAATACACATAGGAAGAAATCTAACTATTTCTATTTGCTGATGATATGATCCTAAATCTATAAGACTTTCCCTGGAAAAGAAAAAAAGAAAGAAAGAAAGAAAGAAAGAAAGAAAGAAAGAAAGAAAGAAAGAAAGAAAGAAAGAAAGAAAGGAAGGAGGGAGGGAGGGAGGGAGGGAGGGAGGGAGGGAGGGAGGGAGGGAGGGAGGGAGGGAGGGAAGGAAGAAGGAAGAAGGAAGGAAGGAAGGAAGGAGGAAAGGAAGGAAGGAAGGAAGGAAGGAAGGAAGGAAGGAAGGAAGGAAGGAAGGAAGGAAGGAAGGAAGGAAGGAAGGAAGGAAGGAAGGAAGGAAGGAAGGGAGGAAGGAAGGAAGGAAGGAAGGGAGGAAGGAAGGAAAGAAAGCTCCACCAAAAAATTCAGAGAGCTGATAAATAGTTCAGCAAAATATCAGAATTGAAGACCAACTTTAATAAATCAATACCTTTTCTATACTCCAATGGTGATTTTGTTGAGAAAGAAGGAGCTCTATGATGAAAATTATAGAACTCTGTAAAAAAAAAAATGAAGAAGATCTTAGAAGATAGAAAGGCCTCCTATGTTCTTGGATAGGCTAATTAATATTGTCAAAGTGGCCATACTATCAAAAGCAACATACAGACTTAATGCAACCTCCATCAGAATACCAATAAAATTATTCACAGAACTAGAAAAAAGAATTCCAGAAATTCATTTGGAAGACTAAGAGACCCAGAATAGCAAAAGCAATCCTGAGCAAAGAAGAGCATGGGTGAACAAATCATAATACCTGATCTCAAATTATACTATGGACTTATAGTAACAGAAACAACATGTTGTTAGCATCAAAATTGACATAAAGACCAATGGAATAAAATAAAATGCACAGAGACAAACCCACAAATCCAGAATCATCTGATACTTGACAAAGTTGTCAAAAATATATGGTGGAGAAAAGATAGCCTCTTTAAAAAATGGTGGTAGGAAAACTGCTCAGCCATATGTAGAATAATGAAATGAGATCCTGATCTCTCCTCTTGCACAAAACATGATCTCAAAGTGAACCAAAGGCCTAGGAATTAGACCATAAACTTTGCAACTGTTAGAAGAAAACATAGGGTCAATAACTCAATATATTGGTGCAGGCACCAACTTCCTTAAGAAGGCCTATAAAACTCACAAAATAAAACACAGATAAATGAGCAAGAAGGAATCAAAACTGAATAGCTTCCACACAACAAAGGGAACAGTTAAGAGCATGAAGAGAAGAGACCACAGAATGGGAGAAAATTGTTGCCAGCAACTCCTCTGACAGGGGATTAATACCAAGAATATACAAAGAACTCAAACACTTAGCACCAGTAAAACAAATACCTTAATTAATAAATGGGCAAAAGAAGTAAACATACACTTTTCAAAAGATGAAATACAAATGGTCAACAAATACACACAAAAAAATGAACATCTCTAGAGATGACAGAAACACAATCAAACTATATTGAGATTTCATCTGACTTCTACTAGAATGGAAATCATCAAGAGCACAAATAATAATAATTCTGGTGAGGATGTGAAGAAAAAGGTACACTCTTTGGTTGTAGGTGGGACTGCAAATTTATACAAGGACTCTGCAAAGTAGTATGCAGATTCCTAAAATGATTAAGAATGGGCCCTATAAGACCCAGCTCTTCCACTCTGCAGAATTTATCTTAAAGAACTAAAATCATCCCAAGAGAGTGATGTATACATACCAATATTAATAGTAGTGCAAATCACCTTTCCCAAGTTATAAAACAAGCCTAGGTGCCTGTCAACAGATGAATGGATTAAGAAAATGTGATATATAGGCACATTTGTGTTGTTACCCTGTAAGAAAGAAGATGGTTTGCTGGTAAATGAGTAGAACTGGAGAACATCATGCTTAGTGAAATAATCCATATTCAGAAAGTCAATGGTCAAATGATTGCTGTCTTACACAGCAGGAAAAGCAAAATAATTGGGGGAAAGGTTGTGGTGGGGATCCAAAGATAATTGGCATAATATTTTTCATATATATGTTTTATACACACACACACACACACACACACATATACACACTATGTTTTGAAAACTTAATCTTACCATAAAGTGCAATGAGCATGGACCTGAAGGACAATATACTTAGTTACATAAGCCAATCATTGTAGTACAAACACTGAATGATTCTACCTATATGAAGTATCTAAAGCAGACTCATAGAAGCATAAAATAGAATGCTACAGGACTGGCAGAAAAGGAAATAGGAGTTTCTATTCAAGGGGTGTATAGAATTTCCAAGATGAATAAATTCTAGAGATCTGTTGTACAATATTGTGCCTCTATTTAATCATGCTGTGTTGTGATTTTAAAATTTGCCAATGTGATTAGATCTTACATTAAGTTTTCTTATTCCAATGACAAATTTTATCTGCAACTGTTCAAAACTATCTCACTGTGTCTAGAGAAAATTATAATAATTGCTGGTAGTCATTAATATAGGTAATTATTCTATGTGATCTACATACAGATTTGTTTTCATCCTCATAATGTTATTTATGCTTCATTTATTTGATAATATTCCTTATTTATTTGTGTGGAAATATGTACTTTGAGGTTATAGAAAGAAAGGTTTTTCAAATATTTACTTCCTCACATAAAAATTGCAATTAATTTAGAAGAAATGTAAGTTACAAATTATGTACAATTTTCCTCCAAAATTTGGAATCCCTTTTTATCTTTCAGCAAATTTTATACTCAATCTCTCAATTGATTATAACATTAAAAATGTACCTCATTGATGAGAATTACTGTAAGTTTTCTCACGTTAGAATACTTCTCAGTATCCATATTCTAAAGTTTTTCATACACACAAACACAGCCACATATTTATTAAAAACTTTTTAAGTATTTTAAGCATAATGTGTGGAATAGAAATTTTAACAAATGAAATCATGACTTTATGTATAATTGAATATTTTTCTTTGCAATGACGCTTTTATTTTTTACAAGGCAGAAATTTTCAAAATTTTAATTGAATATATACTAATTTGATTATATGCCCTGTTTCTAAGTCCAAAACATGAGGATACCTATATCCATATCTATAAATTTTTTCACACATATAATATGTTCAAAAGATCTATATGTTAAGAGATTTCATATGTACGCATATGTACCTTATATATCATGTTTTTTTATTATTTTCAAGGAGCATGTATCTATTTATATATACATATATATATGAACATACATATATATACACATATATACGTGCAAACACAGGCATGTTCGTATTCAGAAAAGAGCTTAATCACAATGGAATTTCAGAAAATAAATTTATCCCATGTATCCAGTGCTTATTTCTTCATTATTTTCTATAGCATCTGTTCATTATGTCCTTGTATGCGTATATATACGTTTGTATGCATATATTTTTACGTATGTCTACCTATGCATCTACTGAGAAATTGTAGGGTTTGGAAATATGAAAGTCTATTTAGCATCTAAATCTAGAGATGCATTATTAATGGTCAATGCTACTTTGTGAATAGACAGCAGCATTTTTCTTAGTTTATTTTTATTTTTAACTTATGAACTATTGTTATTATTATCATTATTTTTGTGGTGCTGGGGAATAAAGTTGGACCTTGCACATGCCAGGCAAGTCCTTTACCATCGAGCTCCAACCCTAGACCATTTTTTGGTTTTTAAATGAGTAAAATTTACAGTTTTCATTCACTTATGTAACATATAAGATGTTTCCTAGAAAAAAGTGCAAGGAAATTTCTGTAGAATATGAATAAAATTACAATTTATATTTTGGTGTGTATTAAGTAAAATATAAAAATATTTATAATTTGTGTCATTTGTATATGTATATCTTCTTGTCCTGACCACAACTCAAATTGCAGTTTTCTTTGTAAAATAATTATTGCTTGAGAAGTTGTAATAAACAAGCACCAGAAAAACATGATGTCAGAAAGGTATACAAAAATAATTTAAATTTTGTGAGACATATAGTAAATAAATGTGTCAGTGAACTTGTTAGGAAAAAAGAGTAAATGAACAAGAAGGACAGAGAGGGAAATGCTGATTTGAATTGGCTACTGAAATTTCATTCTTTTGTACTTTTAATTATTCATCAATGTGCCTTTACCTCAACACACCACGTCTTTCCTTGTACTTGTGAAAAACACAATCTTCCTTGCCATGTTCATGAAGGCTTGCTTGACCTGCTGATTCCTCAGGGTGTAAATAAAGGGGTTGAGCATAGGAGCCACTGAGGTGTTTAGCACAGCCACTCCCTTGCTCAGAGACACTCTCTCTCTGGCTGAGGGTTTAATGTACATAAAAATGCAGCTGCCATAAGAGATGGAGATGACAATCATGTGGGAAGAACATGTAGAAAAGGCCTTTGTCCTCTGAGTAGTAGAAGGAATCTTCAAAATCGTTCTGATGATATATATGTAGGACAGAATTATTAAGGCCAAAGTGACCATCAGAGTAAACACAGCACAGGGAAACCCCATTATCTCTAGGAATTTAATGTCAGAACAAGAAAGTTGGAGTAGGGGGAAGTAATCACAGGTAAAATGGTCAATGATATTCGACCTACAGTAATCAAGGTGTAGCAGCATCATGAGCAAAGGGAAGATAATTAAAAACGAGGCCAGCCAGGAAGCAAAGACAAGCATTGTGCAGACTTTGCGATTCATGATGGTCATGTAGTGCAGAGGTTTGCAGATGGCAATGTAGCGATCATAGGACATGGCAGCCAGAAGGTAAAATTCAGTGACTCCAAAGAGAATGAAAAAAAAAATAACTGAGCTATACAGTTGTTAAAAGAAATGGTTTTATCTCCTGAAATAATGGTACTTAGGAACTTGGGTATACTGACGGTTGTGAATGAAACTTCCAATAGAGAGAAATCCCTGAGGAAGAAATACATGGGAGTCTGAAGATGGGGATCCAGCAGAGTAAGGGTGATGATGGTCAGGTTCCCAGTGATGCTGAGCATGTAGGTGAGGAAGAGAAAGATGAATATTACCACCTGGAGCCTGGGATCATCTGACAGTCCCAGGAGGATAAATGCTCTTATTTCTGTGTGGTTTCTCATCTGGTTTTCAGTTGTTTATGTTTGCTCTTGTCAAACCTATAGGAGAAAGTGCACACAAAAAACTTGGGTTGATGATTAATAAATATCCCCGTGTGAAGCTGGAATTTTGCTGAAATATTATGCCATTTCCACCTTCAAGGGAAATGGAAAGCCACCTGACAATGACAATAACCCTTTAATTTCCACTCTTACAGTGAAAAACTCTTTAGTTAAGGTAGATTAAAAACTGCTTTAGTATCAATACTCCAGTGAGGTGTCCTCTCACCATGTTAGAATGGTTATTGTCAAACACACACACACACACACACACACACGAGGAAATACTAAGGAAATATGTGGAGAAAGAGTTCTTATAAATTGTTGATAAGAATGTAAATTAGTACAGACACTATGAAGGATAGCACATAGGTGCTCAAAAACTAAAAACAGAACTACCAAATGATCCAGCCATGCTACTACAGGGTATATATAAAAAAGAAATGAAGTCATTATACTAAAGGTATTCCTGCATGCCCATGTTTATTGTGGCACAACTCACAATTGTAAAATATTAAGGGCCTAGGTGCTCTTCAACAGATGAATGGATGTATAAAATGTAGTATGTCTACTCAAAGTAGTAGTATTCAACCACAAAGAGGAATGAAATCATTTGCAGCAAAATGGATGGAATGAAGTGCATTATTTTTAGTGAAATATGCTAGATCCCGGAAGACAAGTATCACTGTACTCTCTCATATGCGGAATCTAAAAAACATAACAAAATAAAATAAACAATCAAGTATAATAGTGATTAGTAGCAATTAGGAAAAATGCAGGGATGGGTTGATGGAACAGTGGAAGAAGAGTTGTTGAATATGATCAATGAATGTTGTATACATCTACAGAAATATCACATTGAATTTCATTAACATGTATAGTTAATATGTGTGCATAAAATAAGTTTAAAGATAGTAAGAAAATAGTTTGGTATTATACAACCTGAAATGGTAGGGCTAACTAAGTTTTTAGCCAGACTTTTCTGATTCCAAATGTTACGTCTTCTCTTTCATACCTGGGTCTACAAAATATCTTCCTTTTAGGACAATGCGCCAATCTCTATAGACATTTCCCCTTATGTAATAGTTTAGTTTCATTGAAAATTACCAAAAATGGAAAAGACATATAATTATTTAAAGTGATTTTTTTATCCTTAGCCATGTACTAACATTTACTAATGCTAATAAACTTTCCAATTCTTCCTCCTATCTCATTGGAAGTTGGAAATCCTGATGCCATTGCCATAAGCAGCCTAGGTGTGAAGGATAGAGGGGAGAAAGGAGCAGGAAACAGAACACTGGAAGGTTTGAATCTGAGGTTTATTGAATGTAAAGCTCTTGCAAGATTTTATGACATTTTAGTCTACTTGTGTCACTTTTATGTTGTTTATTACTAGTCAACTTATTTTCTTTTCTAATTGAAGCAATATATCCTTATTATTGTTATTAATATTTGAGAATGGCCTCAGATAAATAGATAAGCATATCCCAAGAAAACTTGCTTTAACATTTTTATTTTTACTTTAAAAATAATAAGTTCTAATGCTTTTTTTAGAGGTAAAGTTTAATATTATTACCAAAGATATTTCCATATGAAAGAATGGGAATGTCTGGTTGTAAATCCAATTTGCTCTTTAGGTCTTAAAATCACTCCTCTGTGCTCAGTTTTCTTATCTACAATACAAATCAATCTCATTTGATAATTGTAAGATTTAAATAAGTTAATATATGTGAAGCATTTGGAAATATGCTTAACATTTAATGGAAATTGTATTGACATTTTCTATGCAGAAAATATTCTCTAACCACTGAGAAGAATACCTTGGGATTAGGATGATGTTCTGAGTCAAAGGCTATCTTAGATACATAGGAACAAATACATTTAATCCCAAGAGAATTACACAAGAATAACAACAATAGACTAGGAATTACCTGATTGTACACACACTCTACTCCCATCCCTAGCAGGATTTGATCATTGTACCTGAGAAAATTATGTATTCACAGCATATCAACATTATTCATGGCTAGTTTGTTTTTCTGATACTCATTAGTATCAGAAGTGATTGTGAGGTTTTCAGTAAGCTATAACTAGCATTGTGAGTGGCTCACTGTAATGACATCCCAAATCACCTCTTTCCATCACAGGAGGAGTGCCCATCGTATAATGTTATAAGAACCCCTAGTCCTTCCTCCCAACGCACCACACCTTTACTATGCTGAAGTCTCCTGTGAGCTCTGTCCTTACCCTACTCACTCTTGAAAGGACAGGATCTTATCTTCAAAGCTAAAAGAAAGATTCATCCAGTTAATGCTGAGTTTGTTGTTGAAACAAATGCTGCCATCAGGCTCCCTATTTTATGCTCTATTCTAGCCTGGGCAGTACTTATGTCTTATTTTTCTCTTATAAGATGTATATTCCCACATTACCTTACAAGATAAACTTAAACACTTAGCTCAATGTCCCTATATGGAATTAATCTAAAACAAAGTAAGGGAAATCACATTTTATTGATACATAAATTTTTAAAAACTTCATTAAACATTATTTCTAAATTACTTTTGTAACATTTCTTTCAATTCTCTTTATGCCTCCTCCAGTAATACTACTTTTCCTTTGTGTTTGTTTTTATTGAAATCAAGAGTATTTCATAATACCTTGAAATAATAAACTACCTTCCCATCAAATAGACAAGATATGGTGACAGTCTCAATTTTAAAGTTCTTATAATAACATACTGATATGGGAAACTCATACTTTTAAAAATATATTTACATTATTACTATTCCATATTAAAATGTATGAATACACTCTATTTATTTTTGTTTCCAACTTTATTGAATATCTATATATCTTTGTAATCTTTGTTAAATTTTAACATTTTTGTGAATATTAATAATATCATGAGTCACTATTTTTTGCTATTAATTAAGGTTCTGAAGAAATGTAGGAGGAGCAGTGAAGGATGATATAAATAAACAGAAGAAGGCTTTATGAGCACATCACACAAAAATGAACATTTGTATAGCAAGTTTCCAAAGACCAAAGAAACAGACTTAAAGAAACTCTAGCAGTAGGAGATTGAACATCAATAATTAAATGTGGTATACTGTGCTTTTCTATAAAAATTTGTAAATATTCAAAGGATTGTTTTCATTTGTTAATATAAAATGAGCATGAAAAAATTATGAGTATTTCTATTCCTTTGAAAGAAAAGTAATTAAATACTGAATAAAATATATATGATTCCTGATCCTTAAACTAAGGATGTGTTTATATGGAGGATGATGGTATCTGCAGAGATCTAACTCATCATTTTAGTTTATTATTTATGAATGTAAACTCTATATTTTCTCCTGAAAGAACATGTCTTTGGTTATTTAGTTCTCATCATTTTATACATTACATCAAAATTACTTCTTGCCGCAGTCTCTGGCTGGGCACAAGATCACGAGCCACTCAAACAGGAACAAACTTTATTTGAAAGAACCGCCAATAACACGTCCGTGCCTGGGAAGCTTTTTTATCCACCCACGCGGCGTACCGCCGGTTCCTTCCCGGAACTCCAGCGCAAGCGCCTCCCCCGGAATTCCCTCCTACTGCACTTCTCCAGGAGTCCCGCAGCAGGAGTCCGGTATCCATATGAATGTAATTTTTAACATAATCATATCATCTCAATGGCTAGCTGGCATCACCTTTCAATCAAAAATGCCATGCATCATATTAATTGGCTGTGGCTCCCAGCATCTCCCCCCTTCTGTTTAAGCAACAAGTAATGTGGCTAGGGACCGTGCCTGTTAGGTTTGTCCAATTCAACATATGGTTCTTACCCGTCATTGGAAAACTGACCTTTAGGCGTCAGCCTCCTGTCTTAGGTTGATACCACTGCAATTGGATCATACCCGTCACTGACTACCGGTCCAGCATATAGCCATACTTGTGGATAGGCCTATGCACCAGTGGGGGGGTGAGGTTCTTTGCCTCACCTCTGTTGGCCCCCAGATTTGGCCTTGGTGCCAGTGGGGGGGTGAGGTTCTTTGCCTCACCTCTGTTGGCCCCCAAAATTAGACCATCACTAGTAGAAGGGAGGAGGATACAGAAATGCCACAACACCACATCAATTGACGACTCCTAGGGAAAATTGCATCACTGGTGACACATCAGCAAAGATACGCCAGCATTACCATAATTTGTTGTATCAACAGATAGATCACAGTGCATACAAGTGATACATAGTCCAGGCAAGTTTTGTAAGCAGTTCAAAGTGGAGGAATCTATCAATATGTCCATTTCCTCCCAAGATCATTGATGTATCAGTTTATACAGTTTGTTGTGATAATTATCGAAGAAGTTGTAGTTTGGTTTCATCTTTGTCTTCACCGGCACTGGGATGAAAAATAGGAATTTTGACAATGATGTTAAAGAGAGAAAGAAAAAAAATGTAACATTTTAACAGGTACTAAGAAAACATTTTTTTTTAGAACAATTTACATTATCTTGAACAGAATTATTAAATATAATGAAAAGGAAAGATGAAAATAAACAAACAGATTTGTTAACCTGCTTATTTGTACACATATTAAAATAATTTTTAACAGCTGTTTACCCAATTTAAATTAAACCATTAAAATTACGTGAATAATAAAAAGTACTTGGATCCATTTTTTTATGAGCACTCCTCATATATGATCTATGGACATACGCACATATAGACACATAACACAAAACAGAAGTGTGCACATATAACATACAACACATAAGACAATAGTAAAGGCCTTGTAGTTTCACCTAGTTGAAATCTCCATTGCAATGTTAAAAACTCCACAGTCAAAAAATAAAACTGATCAGAAAAACATCAACCTAGGTCTATATGAGCTCAAAAATAAAATAGAACTTTATGATGTGGGCAAAAGCAATAATAAAATAGATATTGAAAAAAGCATTCTGGTTAATCACTGTCGCAGATGTAAGAATGGCCAAGCTGGAGTTCTGGATATCAGCTGTTATGGATTTGAGTCAAATCATCTTCTTTTCGATCTGTAGAAATCGTTTTGGTTAGTCTTTCTGGAATCCAAATCGGCTGCTGTTCTCCCTGTGGAAACACGCAAACAGAGCCCCGACTCCAGACAATTACTGGGTCAGGACCTTTCCATTGTCCTGTTAGAATATCTTTCCAAAGAACTTTAGGCTTATGCACATTTTTTGGATACATATGCCTTTCCGCAGCACTAAGTCCTGATGAATCCAAATTTAAAAAGTTTAGAGTAAAGAGGGTTATTTTAAGTTTATCTTTGGGGGATATATACCCCTTTCCAATTCCCTCCTTTTGTTTTAATAAGTACATTTTAATAGTTTGATGAGCTCTTTCAACTATGCCTTGTCCCTGTGGATTGTATGGAATTCCTGTTATGTGAGTAATGCCAAATGATGAGCAGAATTGTTTAAAAGAGGTAGAAGCATAACCGGGACCGTTATCTGTTTTTAACTGTTTTGGAACGCCCACAGTGGCAAAATTTTGTAATCAATGAGCTATAACATCTTTAGTTTTTTCTCCGGCATGAAGGGAGCCCATCAAAAATCCGGAAGAAGTATCAACTGTAACATGCAAATATTTTAATTTTCCAAATTTTGGCAAGTGTGTGACGTCCATCTGCCAAATATGGTTAGGTATCAGTCCTCTAGGATTGACTCCAAGATTAACTTGTGGTAAAAATGTCACACAATTTTGACATTGTTTTATTATATGTCTGGCTTGTTCTTTAGTTATTTTAAAACGTTTTTGTAAAGTATTAGCATTGACATGGAACCTTTTATGAAAATTTATAGCTTCTTCTATTGTGGAGAAAATATGTATGTCATGTGTAGATTTATCTGCTAATTCATTGCCCCAACTAAGGGCTCCAGGCAATCCTGTATGTGCCCTGATATGTCCTATAAAGAATGGATCTTTTCTGTCCCAGATTAGACTTTGTATAGTGGAAAACAAAGAGAAAACAGTAGAAGAAGGGGAAATCCTACCTGCATCTTCAAGGGATACTATAGCATTAACTACATATTGACTATCAGAAAATAAATTAAATACAGAATCTTTAAACATCATAAAAGCTTGTAATACTGCATTAAGCTCTACCTTTTGAGCTGATTGTTTGGGTACTAAAAATGTAAAAGTTTGATCAGGGGTAACTACTGCTGCTGTACCATTATTTGACCCATCAGTTAATATATTTGGAGCATTCATGATAGGGGTCTTTCTTGTCATTTTTGGAAAAACTACAGGATGCTTAGACCAAAAAGACAACAAAGGATTAGATGGCAAGTGATTATCAAATGAAACATTAGATTTACACATGATTATTGCCCAAGTATTTAACTCATTGGCTAACTCATCAATTTGATCCATAGTATATGGAGTAATAATTTTATTGGGAGAAATCCCAAACACTCCCTTTGCTGCTTTTATTCCTTTGAGTATTAATTGTCCTACAGCCTCAGGATATCTAGTAAGAATAGTATTAGGAGAATAAGATAAATGTATCCACAATAATGGACCTTCTTGCCAAAATACTCCTGTAGGAATATTTTTTGTTGGTAGTACAATAAATAATAAAGGCAAACTTATATCAATTCTATCCAAGTGCATATTTTCCATATATGTTTCAATGATTTTTAATGCCTTTCTTGCTTCAGGCGTTAACATGCGGGGTGAATTTGGATCTGATGGACCTTTTAGGATATCAAATAAAGGTCCTAGCTCTCCTGTTGGTATGCCTAGATAAGGCCTTATCCAATTTATGTCTCCCAATAACTTTTGAAAGTCATTAAGTGATTTGAGTTGATCTACTCGTATTTGAATTTTTGGTGGACGGACCATGGTTGAGGATAACAGGACTCCTAGATAATTAATTGGAAGATTTAATTGTACTTTATCTATTGCTATCTCTAGATTATAACCTTTTAATAAATTTGTAAGTGTGGCATAACATTCTAGCAGTGTGTTTTTATCTTTATGTGCCAATAACATATCATCCATATAGTGAAATATTTGTAGTTCAGGATTTTGATTTCTAAGTGGTTGGATTGCTTTGTTAACATAAATTTGACACATAGTTGGACTATTAGCCATCCCCTGAGGGAGTACTTTCCATTCATATCTCTGATCAGGACCTTCATGATTTAGTGCAGGGATAGTAAATGCAAAACGTGGACTATCCTCAGGATGAATTGGAATTGAAAAAAAACAATCTTTAATGTCTATAGCTAAAACATACCAGGTTTTTGGTAAAGCAGACAATTGGGGAATCCCTGATTGAGCAGGTCCCATAATAACCATCTCATTATTAATGGCTCTTAAATCTTGTAATAATCTCCATTTAACAGATTTTTTTTTAATGACAAAAATGGGAGTATTATGGGGAGATATGGAAGGTTGTATATGTCCTTTTGCTAATTGTTGTTTGACCAGATCATGGGCTACTTGTATCTTTTCTTTAGTTAGGGGCCACTGAGGAACCCACACTGGTCTTTCTGATTTCCAAGTAATTTTTATTGTCTCAGTGGCCCTTTCTGAAAATCCAACCCATGTCTGTCTGTTCCTTGATCTATTTGAATTGGTGCTGCTATATTTTGTCCTTGTTTTCCTATTCTTTTTTCTTTTTTAAAACCTTGTCTAGCCCTAGTAGTGGGCGCATTAGGATTGATGTTATTTGTTAACGTCAAACCTAATTGATCTAGGACATCTCGTCCCCATAAATTTATAGGAAGATGATCCAATACATATGGCTGTATAGTTCCCTCACATCCTTCAGGATCCTTCCAATCTAATACCATTGCACTTCTATGGGGATTAGTAGCCACTCCTAGGCCTCGAAGCGTTTGAGTGGCTTGTTGTAATGGCCAATGTTTTGGCCATTCCTGACTAGATATGATGCTAAGGTCTGCACCTGTGTCCAGTAGCCCATTAAAGTCGTATCCTTGAATATTTAGTTTTAGCATGGGGCGAGAATCTAAATTTAAAGACAGCATAGCCCAATCTACACCTGTGGAGCCCAATCCCCTGGTACCTCTTTCTACAGTACGACTGGAAAATTTATCATGTAGGCTGGGTATTATTAGTAACTGTGCTATTCTATCCCCTGGTGAGATAACTGATATGCCTCTTGGAGAACTAGCTATAATTTTTATTTCACCTTCATAATCGGGATCAATTACCCCGGGACTTATCATAAGTCCTTTTAGTGTGGAAGAACTGCGTCCCAATAATAAGCCTACCATTCCTTGGGGAAGAGGTCCTTTTACTCCTGTGGGAATGATTTGAATTCCCATCTCTGGAGTTAGTACTGCTCTGGCAGAGGCGCAGATGTCCAGCCCTGCGCTCCCTCTAGTTTGTCTGATGAGGGATTTAATGGATAATGTGTCCTGGGCACTACCTTGATGGTGCTGCTGGGTTCCTCCATTGCCCCGTATATTTGTGGTTTTGGGCCCCGGAGCATTGGGCCCTCCAGTCCATTTTTTGGCAATGGAGCCTGATGCCTTTCTCCACGATATCGTGGGTAAACACTTGATCCTTGTCCGTTTTTTGATAACGGAGTGCCCTCTATGGTGGTTTGAGAACGGCATTCATTAGCCCAATGTCTCCCTCTACGGCATCGTGGGCAAATACCTGGTATTCTATTCCTTTGATACCTAGCTTTGTTAAACCCTCCTCCTATGGGGCAATTCCTTTTAAAATGTCCTGTCTGATCACAATTGTAGCATGTTTTTGGCCTGGCATCTAAAGCCTGTTGTACTGCTGCTAAGACTTGTCCTTGTTCATTAATGTCTCTACATAATTTAATATATGTGTTTAAATCTTCATGTTTCCATGGTCTAATGACCTCTCTGCAGCAACGATTTGCTTGGTCATAAGCCAGTTGTTTTATAAATGGCATTGCCTGTTCTACATCTCCAAATATTCTAGAAGCTGTCTGAATAAGCCTATCTACAAATTCAGCGTAAGGTTCGTTAGTTCCTTGTATTACCTTAGATAACTGTCCTTGTAAATCTCCATGCCCCTGTAAAGTTTTCCATGCCCTAACTGCATCTGCAGCAATTTGTGCGTATACACCAGGATCATATTCAATTTGTTGCTGTTGACCCTCATAAGGTCCCTTTCCTAACAACATCTCCAGATTTCTTTGAGGGTAACCGGCTGCTGTATTTCGCCTAGCTGTCTCCATGCAGAATTCCTCATTGGCAACCTTCCATAACAAATATTGTCCTCCATTTAGCACAGATCGACACATGTTAGCCCAATCTGCTGGTGTCATGTCTAAGTTGGTAATAGATTCGACCATGCTTATGGTGAAGGGTGCTTGCGGGCCATAGGTTGTTACAGCCTCCTTTAATTGCTTTACTGTTTTGAAATCTAAAGCACGGTGGATTCGTTGCCCTCCTGCCTGCTCAAGTACAGGGCATGCTAGTCTTTGGTATCTTGCCTTAGGATTTTGTGCATCAACTACGGGAGTTGAGGGCCGCTCAGCTGTTACGCCCTCTGGTGATAGAACAGAGTTAGTAGCAGCCTCCTGTTGTAACTCCCCACTTGATGGTCGTTTTTCCTCTAAGCTTTCTTTCTTCAAATTTTCTTCTGTCTGACTAGCTGGAGAGACCTTCTCTTTTGCTTGACCTGACATGTTTTCTACCACAGTTTGGACCTCTAACAATTTACTTAACAGTTTTTCGGTTTGTTTTTTACTAGTTTCTAATCTACTATAAAGGTAACGCAACCCAGTAAGGTAGCATAAAACAAAACCGAAACAGAATGAAACAAAAACGGAGCAAAGAATAGTTGTATCAATTTTCTCTTTCTCTGGGCCAAACAACTTCAAGCCTTGAGCCAACCATTTTTCCCAGTTTGCCTGAGAAAGTTCTAGGGATAGGCAGCTTGAAACAAAAACAAAATAAATCAAAAGAAGAACACATTGTTTTTTGAAATGGTCACCCATTCTGTCGCCTTCCCTCAGGGGCGAGCAGTTTTACTCACCTCCAAGCTTCAGGCGCTCCCCGTACAGGGCCACCAGTTGCCGCAGTCTCTGGCTGGGCACAAGATCATGAGCCACTCAAACAGGAACAAACTTTATTTGAAAGAACCGCCAATAACACGTCCGTGCCTGGGAAGCTTTTTTATCCACCCACGCGGCGTACCGCCGGTTCCTTCCCGGAACTCCAGCGCAAGCGCCTCCCCCGGAATTCCCTCCTACTGCACTTCTCCAGGAGTCCCGCAGCAGGAGTCCGGTATCCATATGAATGTAATTTTTAACATAATCATATCATCTCAATGGCTAGCTGGCATCACCTTTCAATCAAAAATGCCATCCATCATATTAATTGGCTGTGGCTCCCAGCAACTTCTTATTTTGTTTTCAAAGAATCTGAGATAGATTCTTTGAATCATTCAAAATGAAATTTAATAGTGATATTTATAACTTATTAAATAAAATTTGCACTTTCCAAATCTCTACTATCAAATAAATATTAATAATGACTATATAAATAAAGCCAATATGATATGGGCAATATATTTGATTAGAAACACTATACTAAAATATATATTAGATGTGAAGAATCAAAGGATGTTCTTTAGAGAATGAGATAAAAAAACTTTGGCTCCATTTGATTTCTGAGCTCTACCTCTCTCTTTTGGTTGTTTGTTTATATATATATGTATATATGTCACTGGGTTGACATCTTCCTTGGTAATGCAATAACTTTGAGAATCTAGTTTTTCAATATTTCGTTTGCTCAATTCTCTTTTCTTCACTTAAACCCCAGTGGAAATCATTAGTAAAATTTCATAGAGCATCTGATCCTGTTACACTCTTTCTTTCTACTTTATAAATTTCAGGATCTGTTCAGTATCTAGGTTAGTACATTACAGAACAAGCTAATTATTGAATTCGACATGTGGGCAGTCTCTAGCTCAGCTCTGTAACCACACTAAAATGCACTTTTACACTTCTTAGGCATTTCAGCCTCTGAGCCAGGACATGGGAGATGATGGTTCCTGAAAAAGTCCGTCAGCATGAATAAAGCAAAGACTCCTTAGGAACACCAACTGAGTGGTTGAAACACTTGTTTATGAGAATTTATTTTTACTGTTTCTTTCAATTATTTTAGAAAACTTTTGCCTAAAAAGTAATAGAAATAAGAATAATTTATATCTATTAATTTCAGTAATGATGAGCAGATTCAATTCTCTGTAATCATACCAGCTTACAGAGAAAGAAATAAAGGGAAAAGAGAGTTCATTGAATTAGAACTGATGATCATTTCATAAATACTCACACTCGTGTCAGTGTTTATATTTTCATTTCATTACCTAGTTATCTATAATTTAAACAAGAAAGGAAGAAGAAATAATCATCTCAAATCATGATTAGATTATTCTTTATTACATTAGGTATGAGCTTAGGTTTTTAGATATAGATCAAAAATACAGATGTGTCATGCAATGGATTGGTGACTTTGGATGCATTACTTAAATTCATTAAGCTTCAGTCTCTGCTTAAAATGCAAATGGAATATCAAGACTCTTTTTGAGAATTAAATATAATCACGTAAACAAATGTACTCCATAAATCATGTGGCTCTTAGGTTGTAAAAATAGCTGTGTTGATGATTTTTCTTTTGGTTGGAATTAATTCTCAACTCTTAGAAGAGTACTAATAGTAATTGTGGTTTACTGAACAGAAGTTTATTCCAATGACTGAAAACTTTTTTATTTTATCTCAGTTATCATAACACAAGTGTCAAATTGTTCCACCTATTCCTAAAGAAGCATTGAGACTCAAAATTGTAAAATTTCCATTAATCCACACAGCTAGCAAATGTGGAATACACTCTCAAGTCTATTCCTTTAACACAGTACTACAAGTCGGTATTCAATTTAAAATACAGAGATACGAATAGTAATTTTCTGCTTTTAATCAATAGAAAATGAATAGATTAAGTAAAGCAAAACATGCTAACCATTTTGTGACTTTTAATATGTCAAGTTTCAAAATATACCCGAGTATATTCTATTTAACCTTGATTAAAAGTTGAGCTGTTAAGAATTGAATCAATGCTGAGATTTAAGAGTCTTCCTCCACTCTCTGTATATCCAACTTACCTCTGGCTTTTATCCAGTTTCACTAATAACCAGTATGACTGGAATAATAAAAAAAAATAGACAATGGCTTTGTTTTAATTCAAGGAAACCAGTATTCCTAAAAACATTCCCTCTTTCTTCTACTGAACTAGTATGCTTATTTTAATTGTTGCAGGTTATGCACAACTTAAAATACAAATCAATTTTTATATTGTCAAAATTTTTGCCTTATTTTTTCCATTTTATCCAGAGCAGATATATCTCTTTGACTATAAATCGTGAGAAAGAAGCAAAAATATAAAATAGAAACAGTATCAGAAGTGCTTTAAAATGGTTTGATGTGGTTTCTATAAAAATTTTATATATCATGAGCTACTTAATATTTTTATCCATTTTCTCTGTCACTGACTCAAGGGACCAATTCAGTGAAGACTGCCAGAAGAAGAATGTAAACAAAACTCAAAGGAATATAAACATAATACACATTACTACTGAAGTTCGAAATGAAAGCTTGGGGGATAGTGTGCAATAAGGGGATCATGATTTACTGTTATATACAACTATGAAAGTAATACTTTAGAAATATTTGCCTAATTTTAAACACATGTATATATTTAAATTATATATTTAAACAGGTATATATTTAAACACATGTATAAATTTATATGAGACAGTCACAGTACATGAGTGTCTCATAAAGCAAAAAATAAACAAACAAAAACAACAACTTTTAGATGAGCTTTAGGAATTATGCTACAGATTTAAAATCATAACTAATTACAAAAAGTCTAGTTTATTCATTTGGAATATTTTATTAACTTATGTCTATAATAAAATCACAAAGCTTTCTGTCCTAGTATCCCTAGACTTTGAAAGTTTCTCTCCACAGGACAGAATTCTCACTCTGTTTAGAGAGAGTGATGCAGGAATGAATGCAGGAATGTGCTCTCATATCAGGCCCTGGGGCATAACTCACTCACATTAACTGTATCAGGAATAGCCCCCCAAAATTTGAGAATTATATTCCTGTGTCCTTGGTAAATTTACTTCTTATTGTACATTTTCAATTGAATCTCCCAGGAGTGCCTTTCAAGTGTGAAAGTAGAAGTGTATGTGAACTCAGATCAATAATTACTTGTGCCTCAGTCCTTTTACTCCATAGTACACAGTAATTCTGACAAGGACTATTTCATTTTTCAATTATGAAATTTTTTTTCATGTCATCTAGAAAAGTGATTGTCTTCAAATTCTAATTTTATATAAATCTCCTCTCCACTTTCTAAAAGCCCAGTATACACCTGTTTTAAATTGGGTCTTCTTAGTTAAAAATGAGAGTAGACTCTATTTTGATAAAATTATATAAGGATGGAATATATCTTATTTTAATTAAGACCCCATTCTTGTGTATGGGGACAATGGTGGGTTCACTTAGGTATTTTAATATGTGTACTTAGAAAAATTATATTAGATTGATTCTACTGTCTTCCTTATTCCTTTCCCAAATCCCTTCCTTTCATTCTCCTTTGTATAATCTACTGAGCTTCTCTGATTCCCTTCTCACACATTTATTGTGATTTAGCTTCTACATATCATCAAAAATATTAAACCTTCATTTTTGGGGGATTGGATTATTTCACTTAGCATGATACTCTCCAGATCCATACATTTACCAGCAAAAGAAATAAAGTCATTCTTTTTTTTAGAGAGAGAGAGAGGAGAAAGAGAAGTTTTTAATATTTATTTTTCAGTTTTCAGTGGACACAACATCTTTATATTTTATTTTATATGGTGCTGAGGATCGAACCCAGCGCCCTGCACATGCCAGGCGAGCACATTACAGCTTTAGCCACAACCCCAGCCCTAAAGTCATTGTTTACAGCTGAGTAATACTCCATTATTTCCTTTATCCATTCATCTGTTGATGGGGCATCTAGGTTGCTTACATAACTTAGCTATTGTGAATTGTGCTGCTATAAACATTGATGGGGCTGTGTTATTGTAGTACACTGATTTAAAATACTTTGGATATATGCCATGGAGTGGGTCAATGGTGGTTCCATTTCTAGTCTTTGGAGGAATCTCTATACTGCTCTTCAGAAAGATTGCACCAATTTTCAGTCCCAACTGTTCCCTTTTTCCCACATCCTCACAATCATTTGTTGTTACTTATATTCTTGATAATTGCCATTCTTTTTGAAGTGTGATGGAATTTCTGTAATTTTCACTTGCAATTTTCTAATTGATAGAGATGTTAAACATGTTTTTATATATTTGTTGGTCATTCACATTTCTTCTTTTGAGAAGTGTCCACTTAGTTCTTTTGCCCATTTGTTAATTGGGTTATTTGTTTTTGTTTGTTTTTATTTTTTTTCTTTTCTAGTTTTGTTTGTTTATTTGGTGTTAAGTTTTTTGAGTTTTTTTTACATATCCTGGGAATTAATACTCCATGTGAGGTGCAGGTAGCAAAGATGTTCTCTCACTCTATAGGCCCTCTCTTCATGCTCTTGATTGTTTCCTTGGCTATAAAGAAGTTTTTTTAGTTTGATGCCAACCCATGTATTGATTCTTTATTTATTGTGCTTTAGGACTCTTGTTAAAGAAGTCAGTTCCTGTGCCAAAATGTCGAACTGGTGGGCCTACACTTTCCTCTAGTATGTGCAGTGTTTCTGTTCTGATTCCTGGGTCCTTGATCCACTTAGAGATGATTTTTGTAAAGGGTGAGAGATGGGAGTTAACTTTCATTCTATTTCATATGGATTTCCAGTTTACCCAGCCATTTGTTGAAGAGGCTATCTTTTCTCCAGTGTGTGATTTTGGTGCTATTGTCTGGTATAACTGTATTACACATTCCTAATTTAAATTTATAACATCATTTGATTTTCACTATGAAAATACTCTTTCATGTGTTTGTCTTTGCTCATGTCCCATGATCTGTTAACTTTCTTCACCTTTTGTAAGTGTGCTTGTATTATTAGGAACATCTACATATCTTCATTTTTATCATCATGTTTATCTTCTTCATTATCATGATCACATTTCAAAGACAAATGTATGCATAACAAAACAGATGTGAGTTTCTATTGACACACAAAGGTTATTATCACCTCTCTCTGTTCATTCTCTAGTTTTACAAAATATGGACAACAGCAGAAAAAATCCTCTAATTATTTACCATAGTACTTCATTAAGTTTTAGTTTATGGTCAATGTAATAAAGCTCAGTTTTAAGCTAAATTTTAGCACATTATGAAACAATATTTATGATAACAAGGCATGTATAGGATGGCATTTGATAAATTATGTCTTGTAATTTTCTCTCAATCATGTGAGTTTTTATAGATTAGTGTTTTTATTCTTGGAACTATTAACATTGCCAACATGATAAATATTTTTCTCTATGGGCATCTTTAAACAAATAATATCTGAAAAAAATGGCTATTCACATGATCAGTAACTCATACTATATAGAAAACTCAAATAAATCATAGCTATAAAAATAAAGGTATAAAACTTCCAGATAAACACAAAACTGACAGTAGATGTTATCTTGGGCTAAATTGAAACATGAGCTGTAAAGAAAAATAATTGATAAATATAAATAATCAACATTATGCTCTTCAAAACACATTATTCGTGAATGGAAATACAAGCCACAATGTAGAAAATATATATGAAAATTGCATATCTGAAAAAGGACTTGTATCTGCAATACACAAAGAATCCCAAATAGAATTCTCTATCATGTGTTTTAGCATTTTATTTTATGGGTCTCAATCTACTGTCAATGAAACTATCAACATTCAATTTCCAGGAGCATGCCTATTTTTGTCTAGTATGATACAAGTTCCTAGATAGCTGTTTGGTCAGGTTATGAATGAAAGAATGAGTATAGGTTTGTTCCCAGAATTTGTGATTTGATGACTGAGAAGAATTTGTCCCAGAAGAGCTTGGAGTTGAGATATTGTTCTACAAGGGACACATATAGATCTTAAAATCTAGACCTGTTTTGGCTTGGAAAAATTAAATTGCTTTAATAGTAATATATATGCTTATGATTGTTGCTCTTTTTCTGATTCTTCCCTGCATCAGAAATCATCTTCTTGTGGAACCGATGTGAATCTGCAATATGTATACGGGGTAAAAATGGGAGTTCATAATCTGCTTGAATCAAATGTATGAAATATGATATGTCAAGAGCTTTGTAATGTTTTGAACAACTAATAATAAAAAAATTAAAAAAAGAAATCATCTTCTATACCCTCTAAAACTACGCTCACCAACCAGGACATAAGGCATCTGAAATAGCATGAGTAGATTTCATGGATGTAAGCATTCATAATTGACAGAAACTTCAAACAGTCCTTATAACTGGTTTAAATTGAACAAGAAGATGAAAAATGCATCTCATTCCTTCCAGCCTGTCCACAACACTGACATCATTCTTTGAGTAGAGTCAGCAATAAAAGCAATGATTTGCACTCTCTAATACCATGGCTTTGGTTTTATAGAATCTCCATTGAGCTATATATTGCTGAGTCAACATCACACATGACCTTTCTAGCTGTTCTCTGAGGGCAGAGGACCAACTGGGAGGCCATTCCCCAGTGTTTCCTTCTCACTATGGTAAGTTAAAACCAGGAGAGGACTTTGTGAAAAACTTGCAAGTGGGAAAAGAAGCAAAGTTTATTGTTCCCCAGAGGTGTTTGTAGTCAGGCAGCTGAGCCAATGTGACATCCAGAGGATCTTCTCACTAAGTGTTTGGGAATTACCTACTGTACTGCTAAGGCTTTCCCTAAACACTGCCTCAGAAATTATGAAATGCATTCCCATTTCCCATTCACACCTGCCTCACCTTCTTTGCAGACCTCCATCCTGAAATCTTAAGTGTTAGTTTGATCAACATCCTGTCATCAATACTCATACTTTGGCTTTTGGCTCCCTCAATCTTCAAAACCAAGTTGAGTCTTGGAGTCTGTTTATTTATAAAAACAAGTTATCAAGTTTATTTTCAGGTGAAGTGGGCCCGTGGCCCACTAGGGTTAGGGTTAGGGTTAGGGTTAGGGTTAGGGTTAGGGTTAGGGTTACAGTTACTTCTTCTATTCCTTGAGAGACAATTTTTTAAGCTTCTCTGCCTGGATGATGGGAACTGGAGAGTGGAATCATCAAAAAATAAGAAGTCCATTCTTATTAATTTCATTCTGAGAGATTTTATTTCAAAAGGACATATGTAAGGATAGAATTTTTCAGGGATTGGCATTTTAATTTACTCACTTTTCACACTAATCAAGGAAATAATTTACTTTTGTGGAGAGATTCCTCAGACAATGAAACACCAAACTATTGGATCAAGTGAGGAAAAACTGGCAATTTCAAAAGAACAGAAGACATGTTGCTAAATTACATTAGCATAAAGAAGAAGATATGAATGCATCCAATAGCATGGGTGAACTTTGTTATATTGAACAAAAGAAGTCAGACATGAAATTCAAACCATAGTTTCATTTATATGAAATTCAGAACAGGTCCTAATCTACAGTGACTAAAAATCATCAGTGTATCGTTTCTTTCAGTGGCTGATGGAGGTGATTTTATACACATGCTTTAAATATATAAATATTTTTCCAAACCAAGATATAAATGAATTGTAGGTTGAATTTCTTTCATGAAGTAGTATCACCTGCAGTGTTCAGAAACTGTAAAGTTAGAACCAAAGCCTGGAGTTTAATTTTTTTTTTACCTCAAATGACAACTATTCATGTTTATGTTTAACTTATTCTTAATTATTACAATTCCACAGGAGAAAAGTTTTCAGTAGAATATACATTCATTTCATATGTTATAGCTCTCATCACAACATCCTTACATTTTTATTTTCCTTATCCATCTTTCAATGTTCAACATAAATACTGATTCTTCTTGGAAGTTTACCTTGAACTTTAAAATTTCTTAGATTTTCTACTACTTTTCTATCACAACAGCAATTACATTACATAATAAATGATCATGTTTCCTGTCTCTGACAATATTAGCAATGCAAAATACTTAAGAGCAGATGTAATGCTTAACAATTAACACATATATCAAAATATTGAACTAAGTATGTCTAGCAAGGTTCTCTTGCAAAAATTTTCAATGTATAAAACTACCCTTTAAGAGAATAGACATCTCTAAGTCAAGATAGAATTTAATATTCTGGATTAAAGAAGAGAATCTATTCATAGAAATTAGGAAAATCCACTCAGAAAGAAGAACAGAGAAGAGTAGATAGACACAAGAAACCTAATAAGATATAAATATTCAAGGGGTGAAATATTATACATACAAACTAATGTAATAAATAATCATATTCAATTTTCTTATTCAAGTTTCAACAGCATATTATTTATGTCTAACCACTGACTTGTCCTTTTTAAAAGAACAAAATCTTTGGAGCATATGCTTAAGAGATTCTTTCACCTGCTGGTTCCTCAGAGTGTAAATGTAAGTGTTGAGCAAAGGGGCAACAGAGGTATTGAGCACAGCTACATTTTAATTAAAGCCATCATTTCTTTTGCTGATGGCTTCATATACATAAAGATACAACTTCCATAAGTGATAGAGACAACTACCATGTGTGAGGAGCAGGTGGAAAAGGCCTTCCTTCGTTGTTGACCAGAAGGGAATTTGAGAATAGTTATGATGATGAATGTGTAGGAGAGGACCACTAATAACAATGTGATGTCAAGTGTCATCACAGCTAAGACAAAAGCCATCAATTCTATGAAACGTGTATCAGTGCAAGAGATCTACAGGACAGAAGATTCACTCAGGAAGTGATCAATCACTTTGGAAGAACAGAAATCCAGCTTGAGTAGCAAAAGCAAAGGGGGAAAGATTATTAAGAGTACAGCTGCCCAGGAGCTGAGCACCAGTACGTAGCACACTTTGCTGTTCATAATGACTGGGTAATGCAGAGGTTTGCAGATGGCGACATGCAGTCATAGGACATGGCAGCCAGGAGGTAAAACTCTGTAGCCCCTACTAGGAAAAAAAAAAGAGTAACTGAATTGTACAACCATTGTAGGAAATTGTTTTTGTCTCCTGAGAATGCTTATCAGGAACCGTGGAATGCAGACTGTTGTGAACAAAATTTCCATAAAGGAAAAATTTTGGAGGAAGAAATATATTGGAGTCTTGAGGTGGGGATCCACCAGGGTAAGGAGGATGATGATTAAGTTCCCCAGCAGTCTCAAGATATAATTGAAAAATAGAAAGAGGAAAATCACAATTTGTAGCAGAGGGTCATCTGTGAGTCCAAGCAAAATGAACTTTATCTTCACTGATTGATTCTTCATTTCTCTTTTGTTCTATGTAATTGACATAAAATAAAAATTAATATTACAAGAAGTTATTTCTTCCTTTTCATCCATATAAAGTTCCATTTTCAGAAACTTACCAATTCACAAATATTTCTCAAATCAGCTGAGAGTTATCACAATTAACATATCCTTCACTTAATTCATCATCTTTATAAGAACACTGAGAGATCCTTCTATGACCAATCTTTCAAAAGCTTTACTACAATAGGCTATTATAAGCTATTCAAATATTTGATTATTTTTTTTGAACCAAGTATTGAATGCAGGGGCACTGAGCCATGTTCCCAACCCCTTTCTGTATTTTATTTAGAAACAGGTTCTCACCGAGTTGCTTAGGGTCTCACTAAGTTACTGAGGCTGGTTTTGAACTCCAGGTCCTCTTGCCTCAGCCTCAAAGCCCCTAGAAATACAAGCACGCACCACCATGCCTGGATTGATATTTTTAAATTTTTTAAATTTCTGAATTTAGCTAATATTTCAAACAAATTTTCATTCATGGTAATAGGAAATAGTGTTTTTTTTTCCTGTAGCCATAATACTAAAATTTGAAGATACATATACCAGTATAGGATTTCTAAGGGAGAGAATATGTATGAGAGCCTAGTGAGTATCCAGCAGGGTGAGTGTGGAAATGATCAGTTCAAAATAGTGATTAGCATATAACTGAGAAGCAGAAAAACAAATAACACAACTTTCAAATGTGGGTCATCATTTGAACCTACTATGATAAACACAGCCACTACTGTATGGTTTCCCATTACCATTTTCTGACTTTTATCAAGTCTGAATGGTGGGAGTTAGGGAAGAAGCTCTATCAAATAACAACAATAGCTAGTGCTTAAGTTACCATTAGCAAAATTATGTTTCAGGTAGAGTAATGCAATGCTCATTCATAATGCACAGGTAATTTGCTGGTAAGAAAAATAATTTGAATTTCCAGAATACTTTGACAGAAAATTAAAACTTTATATATTTTAGCAATATTATAATTCTATAAATGTAATGAGTGTTGGTTATTTATATGAATAGTAAGAAGACCCATAAATCTTGGAGAATGCACCTTTTTGATTAATACACAAGAGTTGAGATGGCATATCAGTTCTTGATTACTTTGTAAAGTAGAACCATATACACAGCAATCTATATTTGCCATTTAACATACACAGAGAAACAAATTTAGTCTAGACAAGTAACCAGAGTGTGGCCATTACTGCTGTATGAAAGTTTAATATGTCTGAATATTACATGACTTTTATGGCTAATTATACCACTGGTCCTCAACTATTTCCAAACAACCAAGGTACAATCTATTTGCTTTTCTTGTGACAATTTCTATCTCCTCATCTCTGATAACATCTATTCCAGATGACACACACTTCCCAAAATATTTTTGTTATAAACAATTTGGTAATGCTGTTATATAAAAAAAAATGTTTTTCTTCTAGTTATAGTTTGAAACTTGATAAAATCTAATAATGTGAAATGTACTGTAATGATTTTCAGAAGCACAGAAATATAAAAATGTGTTTGGGATGTGCTATGAGAAGTGAAGTATAATGTGAGGAGAAAGAAAGGGTCATAGTAACCTAAAGAAAAAAATTATATTTTTAAAAAGTTAGGGGAATTAGCTTAAGAAAAAATTGAGTGATTAAAATACACAAAGATATATATGTAATAAGGGAAGAAAATTTAAAACAGAATATGCTTCTTTATAATAACATACCACTTTGTTGATTTCACAAAGTGTAGACTACAATCATAAATATACTTTAAGTCAGCATAATTTAGAAGGAGAAGAAAAGTTAGTGATAAATTTTAAACTTACACTGGGTGGTTGGACTGTAGTTCAGACAAATTTTGGATAGCATGTAGAGCCTTCCCAACATAATAATATTCATATGTCAGGCAAACAAGCTACTAAGTCTATGGCTATAATCTGGTGCCCACTGAGAACTATATATAAAACAATTACTTTCTTAATGCTCTGCATGTGTTATGTGGGACAAATGAGATTAAATATTACAGAAATGTGCTCAGTTTTACATTTAGAGCAAAGGGTCAGATTAATAGAGGTTATTTTCAGAAGTCCTGGCTTTAAAACTGCACAGGTTTCTAAAAGCTTTTATGCAAGCTTTTTGTTTTAAAGTTTTAACTAGAAGCTGAATTATAGTACAATACTTCTAAAAAGAATTAGTGATACCCCTATGTAAAAATTCTTTTTTAGGTGTTTTATGATCATCACAAAATATTTAAAACTATTTTAAATGGTTGCTATGTAAAATCTTGTGTTTTGAATTGAGGATATTAACAGAATTACTTTCAATCTAAAATGCATAATTTATCTTTAAGACAGCAGAATACATATAAAAATAAACATAAAAGAACCGAAGGTGAACCAAAAAATAGAGGTCTTACCACAGTGTTCTGTACAGGAATTTAAAGAAGTAGACATTTGAGTATTTGGATCTTTAGATGGACCTTAGGAGGAGATAAAAAGATGAGACAAGATGTGCTAGACAGATGAAGCAGGATAAGCCAAAGAAAATCAATGGCTCCAACATAGTTTGGTTGAAAATAGTATTTAGAGTTCCCCTGTTTAATCATCTTTAATAAAAGTATAAACCAATGGAAAGATCAGTGGCCCATGTTCAGAGTTCTTTACCACATTAAAATAAATGTAAATTGTATATTATAAATTTATCTCATTTACACAAACCATCCCAAAGGCAACACTAATATAAATGTTTAATTATATAGTAAACTACAATTTTCTCATGGTTGATTTTTCCTGATTCAACAATCACATATACCATGTATCTGTACAATGCATATTTTGAGGGAAAATAATATAACATCATATGAACATGGGCCAATAAGTACACTTATATGCAGTTTTGTTGAAATAGTAAATATAACATAAAATTGAAACTTAAAATGCTAGTTATTTTTAAATCATTATGTTATCTTATCAATTACCTTTCACCCATATCTACAAGCTGAAGTACAGATAATAGTTAAAACCCTAACCTTTAATAGTTTAACACAGATTAGTATCTGCTTCTGTGGGCCAACCTTATGCACTTCCATACTTAACTCATCATCCTGGTGAGCAGAAAGCACTGAGGATTCAGTTTTCTCCCTAAGCACTTAATTCTACATAAACATGACTGATTTAAATGTTATTTTAGAAATATTAATTTTGACTAATTTATTATATGTTCTTAGAAAATTTATCAAACTAACTTCTTTCTAAAATTTACTATAACCCACTTATCTGAAGTATTATATCACTTGCTAAATGTGATGTGCTATACAATATGAAAATTAATTATCACTTGACACTGTGAAGGATTTATGTCTTCTGTTTTACAGGAAAATATCTAATAAGAACAAAGAATTCTCAGGATAACTGACATCCCAAAATATCATTTCCTAAGAAATGGACAAATTGTTTTCTACACACACACACACACACACACACACACACATTTTTATATGTTCTAACTATGCTTTCAATGAATTCTGTATATGTTGTTATACTAGTTGATTGCCTACCACACATCCAGTCCCAGATACATAGTTAGGAGTTTAGAAGTAGACAGAAATAATAATATTTTAAGGTTGATATGAGAAGTGAAAATATAAGATATAGGGCTGGGGATGTGGCTCAAGCGGTAGCACGCTCGCCTGGCATGCATGCGGCCCGGGTTCGATCCTCAGCACCACATACAAACAAAGATGTTGTGTCTGCCAAAAACTGAAAAATAAATATTAAAAAAAAGAAAATATAAGATATAAAAATATAGCCTCTTATAGACTAATTAAGCTCAGGCTAAATAAGTTATATGACACATACCCTGTTTCCTTTTGGATTATTCACTAAACAAGAATATCCTTTCAAACACATACACCAACACATGGAAATATTTTAAATTTGTTAATGGGTGCATAGTCCTTCTTTGTAAGGATGTGTCACAGTTGATTTAATTCCTCTCATATTTGGCTAATAGATTGTTTACAATTTTGACAAGTAGAGAGCACAAATGAATAAAATTGTGCATATATATATTTCATAAGTTTTTTAATAAAATTTAAATTACATAATCTAATATAAATTATTAACATTGGGATTTCTGAATCAAAAGCAAACCCCATTCACTTTCAGTTAGCAATGTTAAACCATTTTCTACACACAGTATTTTAATTCCTATTAATATTGTATTATTAGGGTTCTTGTTTTTCATTAACCTTAACATCAGAGTAAATTTATATAGTTACAAAATGTTAGCTATCCTATGTCTTAGACATTGTAGTTGAGAATGATTTTACTTTGCATTTCTCTAATTATATGTTAGATTGAGTATCATTTCACAAATCAAGCTGCCATTTCCTATATAATTATGAGTTGTCTATATATGTCTTTAGCTAATTTTCTCTATCAAGTTTTTATTTTCTTACACCTTTTAAGAGTTGTTTATAAATCATTAATATCATCTTTTTATCTTTGCTGTGTGATAGATATTTCCTCCTATTTGACCATGACTTGATTTTTTTATGAGTTTGTGTCTAAGTAGATGTGGGGGGAAAAGATCTTTATTTTTGTGTCTTCAAATGTGTCAATCATTTTTATTGTATTTGATTATAACAGCTAGAAATCTTTTTCTTACATCAAATATGTAAAATAATCCATCATATTGACTGTTTTCTTTCTTGTATAGCTTTTTAAAATATAATTCCATTCATTTTTTGTTGTTGTTATTGTTGTTTTGTTTTGTTTTGTTTTGCTTTTATGTCTGTGGTTTTGGAGTCTTATCCAAAAATCTTTGCCCATTCCAAGGACTTAAAAATGCCCTCTCCATTTTCTTCTGGTAGTTTCATAATTTCACATTTAACTATTTCTTTCTCATTAAGTTAGTTTTTGGAACTGGTAAGAGATGGGATCTAGTTTCATTCCTTAGCATTTGTATTTTGAAATTCACCAGCATTGTTTATTGAAAAGACTATCTTTTCTCCAATGCTTGTTGTTAGCATCTTTGTCTTGAGTCAGTGGCTATAGGTGTGTGGGTTGCTTCTAGGCTTTCTATTCTGCTCCACTAGTCCATATATCTGTTTTTATCTCAATACCATGCTCTTTTGATTACTATAATTTTTCAGTATATTTTGAAGGCAGGAAATGTAATGCCTCCTGCTATATTCTTTTTGCTCTAGAATGTTTTGGTTATTTAGGTGTTGTAAAGAAAATAAAAAAGAGACACATATGCAAGACTCAGAGGCAGAAAAAAAATGGCAGAATGGCCGAATGGCCAAGCAACCAGCTTTATTTATATCAATAAGTTACATTAGGTCTCTGGCATTGGTAGTACCCTATTGTTCATTGTTTCATTAGGAAGGTTATAGAGTTAGCAACATTATGCAGTTTATTCCTCAGTTACATACTATAGTTGCAATGTGCATTGTTAGGAGCTCTGATTAGCTCTCAAGAAAGTCTATAATTTAAAGTTACTGTTATGTGGGCAGATTCAGGCACAGTGGAGCTTGGTGAAATATGGTTGTTGTCTAACAAGAGAGTTTCAGAGCTGTGTGCCAGAGATCAAGGTCAAGGCTGACAATACTCTAGCACAGAGCCTCCTCATGCAGGGCATTGCTGCAGCAGCTAGGCATTCTGTGTCTTTGCACAGAAGTTTTCCTAGCAGCCAGGCATTCTGTGTCTTTGCACAGAAGCTTCCTAGCCACCAAGCATGCCCCAGTCATGAAGCTATCAGAGACCTAAACACAGAACCCTTACATTTAGGGTCTTCTGTGGTTTTATATGAGTTTTAGGATTTTTTGTCCTGGTTCTTTGAAGCATGCCACTGGTATTTTGATAAAGCTTGCATTAAGTGTGTAGACCACTTTGTGTAATTTAGACACCTTAATTTTTGATACTTTTAATTGAAAGACATGGAATGTCTTCTTATGTTTTGTGACTTTCATCTTTGATTTCCTTCTTTAATACTTTTTTTTCATTGCGAGATTATTCCTACACACTTTATGTTTTTTCTAACTATTATAAAAGGATTTCTTTCTTGATTTTTAGATAATTCACCAGTGACTTATAGAAATGCAACTGATATTATATATTGATTTTGTATCCTGTAATTTTGCTGAATTCATTTATTACTTCTAATTATTTCCTGGTGAAACCTTTAGGAAGATTGTGTCATCTGCAAACATGAACAATTTGACTTCCTCGTTTTTAATTTGGATGCCTTTTACTGCTTTTCTTGCCAGAATGCTCTGACTAGGACTTCCAGTAGTAGGTTGAATAAAATTAGTCAAATAGGCATCATCATTTTGTTCCAGATCTTAGAAATCTTTAAGCTTTTCCCCATTCAATATGATGTAGTATTTATTATGTTGGGTTATTTTCTTTCAAAATCTAATTTGTTCAGAATTTAAATCACAAAGGGATAATAAATTGTATCAAATGCCTCTTATGTATGTATTAAAATTATCATTTTTTGTCCTTCATTCTGATGACATAGTGTATCTCATTTATCAATTCACATGTTGAATGATTCTTTCATCTTTATGAAGAATAACATTTGATTATGCAGAATAAACTTTTAGATAGGAGTAAGAAGTTCTTTGCTATTGCACAGAAGGGTGAATATAAAGACACTATATATTTCAAAAGCTAAGAGAAAGGAAAGTATATGTTTTCACCATGAAGAAATAAAAAATATTTGGGGAGATATATGTGTTTACCCTTATTTAAATAATTTATAAGGTAAACATGAAAACTTCAGATCATATTCCATAAATATAATTTTATGTTCTATGTATCAGTTAAAAATTCAAAAAGAAATTTACCCACATTTTCTTTTAATTATGTTTAGTTTCATTTTTTATATTTAGATCCCTAAGCCATTTGAACTCAATTTTTATATTTATATTTTAAGAAATGAGTGACCTTTATATCCAAATTACTTATCAATATGCCCTACAAAAGTTCATACATTTCCTGTAATCTTCTATCTTTATTATATGCAAAATTTCACATATAAAATAGTATATATAAATCTTTTCATTCTATTCCAATTTACCTATTTATTAATACTCCTACAACTTGATATTTTATTAAATATTCAATCCCTGATAATTGTTGTTCCTTGTAGATTTTCTTTTCTTAACAAATTCTTTAGGCAATAGTTACTTTACTATTTTTTTTCATATATAATTGATTTTACTTACAACCATAAGAAAAATCTTGTTTGTATTTTTATTGAGTTCTTATTGAACTTTTAGTAAAATAATTGAGAACTTTTATCATTTTGTAAATAATTATTCTATTGAATCATAAAGAAAGGATTTGTTTGTTTCTTTCTGCCTTCAGGAAATGTGCATAAGTAAAACTTTTTCTAAACAAGAGTTATTTTCTTCAAAATATTCAGTCAACAAATCCTAGGACAGTCTAATTAAAAATAAAATGAGAGAAAAATAAAATTAGTAAAATCAAAAATGAAAAAGAGAAACATTACTATAGATGCCTCAAAGATAAAAGAATCATAATGGACTATTACGAAAAATTTTATGCCCCCCAAATTGAATAAACCAGAGGTAATGAACAGATTCCTAGAAATATATACCCACCAAGACTGAATCCTGAATAGTCTGAAAACTAAGTAAAAATAAAGGAATTGAAGTCACAACAAAACTTCCCTCCAAAAAGTAAAGCCCAAGATAAAATAGCTTTAAAAATGAATTCCACAAAACTTCAAGGAAGAATTAATACCAATTCTTCAACTCTTTGAAAAAAATAGAAGTACAGGAATACTTAAAAATACATGTTCTGAGATATCACTGTGATACAAAAGCCAGAATATCTCAAGTATTTTGATCATAATAAAAATCCCAACTCAGCTTTAAATTTAAAATATTATGAATGGAATGTAAAATTAGCTCAACAAGTAAGTTAGCAAACAGAGAATCTGTTACTAAAAATTTTAAGTTATGACCAGCTTTAGAAAATGAATATAATTTGTAAGAACTTCTGAATATGGGGATTATGACATGTTTGGAGACAGAGAGCAATAAAGATAAGAAATTAAAAATTAGAAACTTATATTTTGTATTATTCAAAAAAAGACTTCAAAATTCTGAGAATTTATTTCATGTGTAAATGACATAGAGCTTTTAAGGAGTCTAATTATAGATTAATGCTAACATAATATTAAATTACTTATTCACTTACTAAAATTATTGAAGAAATATTTACATTAAAATGTACAAATACAATGATTTATTTAGAAGATAAGGGATTTTATATTTTATATTTTATATTTAACTGATCACATTTTTGAGATATTTGTTTTGATATAATAATAAACATTCTGACAGTTTTCTTTTTTCAGTTTTGACATCATATATATTTATATAAACTTTCCTATAAAATTTTACCTATATTTCCATTTTTCACTCATTTATACATTTTTAAAATTTATTCTCGTTAGTTACATGACATTAGAATGATTGACATATCATGAATAAATGGAGAATAACTTCTCATTTTTCTGAGTGTACATGATGCAGAACTACATCAGCCCCGTGTAGTCATACATGCATACAGGGTAAGGATATCCAATCCATTCTACTATCCTTCCTATGCCCCTACCCCTACCCTCTTTCACCCCACTCTGCCTAATCCAAACTACCTCTATTTGACAGTTTTGTTTTGAATAATAAATAAAGGTCTTTCACTTTAAATACTTTATTTCAATTCGGGAAGATTAATTTGATGAGTAAAAAAACATAGCTGTATGCATAGTCAGAATGGAAGTGCATAACTATTAGAATTTATGTTGAAAGAAGTCAATTCAAATAGTTAATTTTATGGGTAAATCAACTGGCAAATTAGAATGACTTGTGGGATAGGTCATTGAGTTACTAAAAAAAGTTATGAAATAAGTAGCACAGAGAACTGATTGATAACTGCATTGAAATGAAAAAACAGATACTTAAGTGATATATGAACTGAATACTTAGAGGGTTCAGAAAAGCTAATATATGAAGTATTTCAAAATAAATGACAGGCAGTTTAACTTGAATGGTATTGTTTTAAGCAAATCGGTCCTCACTGATACATAACAGAATCAAAATTGATGAATCTCTTGAGAATTCTTTAGGCTTGACTTTTATTTAACATTGTTACAAGATATTTATACATATGTGTGTGTATATATGTACATACGTATGTGCACACATAATTCTGTGTTCTCTTCATATCTCTAAACCTTAGATAATGCTCTACAATCATCAGGTGTAAATGGAAAATTTAGAAAAAAAATGTACACTAAATGAAAAGAAAAACTATAAATAATTTATAATCAGTTGTTTAAATAGGTTTTTTCCTGAAATTATGTTTATAATCTAAATATCTTCTAATATTCAATTTATTCTACAAATTGTACAGAAACTTATATAATTGTTTAGTTATATGCTATGTTTACTTTTCTCCCTGGTAATATTTAATCCCATCCCTTTGGGTGATATTTTCAAATATATTTTTTCCAACTAAGATTCTCACTTTTAAAAAATGAAGTGAAAAAAGGAAATCCGATCTAATACAGATGTTTATAGGAAAATGTTCATGAAATTAGATGTGTATCTTTAAAAATACTATTATATTTTATTCTTTTGAAGTTCTGTTTATTCCACAAAATTTAACTTTCAGAGTCTCCTAATAGATTCAGTCCTAAGCTAGGAAATCAGTAAGCTAGAAATAGAATCTTCAACTATCTTGGTATCACTGGTAGGAAGTATACCTATATCAATCTGCATATCTGTACTAATATATACCTATGTCAGACATAAAGGTCAGACAAATAAAATGTGAAAACAAAATAGAATTAGCATTGCTCTTATTTCACAAAGATTCACAAATCATTTAGAATTTGCTTTAGGATTATCTCAAGTTAATCAGAGGAATTTGGGGGAGATTGAGACCATCAAATAAGTATTATATTATTATTATTATTGATTTTCAAAATGAACCAGTAATATAATCACATTTTCTTTTAACTATGATAAAAATCATTTATAAATGTAAATTCTTTCATCTAAAAATTAAGTGATTTGTTATTTTAGAGCTTATGCACAAATACATAGATATGTGTGAATATACACTTAGAGAAACACATATAAAATATTTGAACATACATGTCAAAGATAAATAGTGCTCAAAGGCAAACATGAAAAGCTCTGCTATAATTTTCTTTTAATCTACTTAAATACAATATACATCAGTTAATTGGAAGCATAAAAATAAATATTAATTCTAAATTAGTTTGATGGGTCATAAGTCAAATACAATTTTAAATGAGATAAACTTTTATAATCTTACCTTATTGCAATTCTTAAGGGACAAAAGAGACATATTGAAAGTGAAAGCTCAATGTTTTCATATATCCATAGAAAGAAAACTAAAAGAAGGGAGGAAATAATGTCAAAAATAAAAGGCAGCTTTAATGGAGATTAAAAGAAAAAATAGCATTTCAAACCCCAAGGTTTTATGAAAAAAAAAAATATTTTTCAAAGGATATAAAGTTAAATGTCAGAGCAATGAAATAAAAAGTAAAGGAGGAAACTATCTCTTGGAAGCTACTGATCCTACCTGGGCATTCTTTATTCATATCCTTTGTATAACAAAGTAAAACATTAATTTTTTGAGAAAGAGACAATTCTGTGTAGCAGATTAACAAAGGCTTTTTCACTTGTTGATTCTGTAAGGTACAGATGAAAGGGTTCAAAAGTGGAGCAACTGAGGTATCGAGGACAGCAATTCCCTTGGAAAAAGATATTCTTTGTTTGATTGAAGGTTTAAGATACATGCAAAAGCAGCTGCCATAGGAAAGGGATATCAGGATCATGTGAGAAGAACATGTGGAAAAGCCTTTTTCCTCTGACTAGTTGAAGGGATTCTTAGAATGGTAAGGGCGATATAGGTGTAGGATACCATCATCATGACCAGTGTGACCAAGAGAGTCACCAAAGCTGAAATGAATCCCATCATCTCCAGGAGCTGTGTGTCTGTGCAGGAGATCTGCATGAGGGGTGTAGTGTCACAGTAGAAATGATCAACAATGTTGGAGGCACAGAAGTCAATATTTAGACCTAAGACGAGTGGTGGGAAGATGACAAGCCAGCAAGCCAACAACTGAGGACCAGCTGAATGCAGATTTTGCTGTTCATGATGGTCATGTAATGAAGGGGCTTACAGATGGCCACATAGTGGTCATAGGACATAGCTGCCAACAAGTAAAATTCTGATGCTCCAAGTAGGAAGGCAAAAAACACTTGAGTAGCACAACGGCATAGGAAAAGACATGTCCCCAATTGCCATAATAACCAGCAATTTAATAGTATTGGAAATTTCTAAGAGAGAAATTCTGAAGGAAAAAGTACATGGGAGTCTTCAGGTCCATATCCACTAGGGCGAGTGTGGCGATGGTCAGATTGCCAGTGACACTCAGCAAGTAGGTAAGAAGAAGCAGGAAGACAAATAACACAACTTTCAATTCTGGGTCATCAGTCAAACCTGCCAGGATGAACACTATCAGTCTTGTGTGGTTTCACATTATGGTGCTCTTACTTTCACCAAGTCTGAATGCAAAAACAATCATCATCATCATCATCATCATCGTCGTCATCATCATAATCATCATCGCTTCCCCCAAAATAACAGTGGTAACTAGGTGTGAGCTAACATTAACAAAGCAATATACCAAAAAAAACTATGCAATGCTCATTTATGCTTTAAAAATGATTAAACATTCCTTTTATTTTCAGGCTATCTAGTCAGAGAACTAATAAATTAGTTTGCAGTTCTACTGGAGAATAATCTGTATTGTGCAGCAATTGTTTATTCTGTTTTATGAATAAATTAGAGGGAAATTAAAGAAAGTTAAAGACTAAAAAGTACTTTTTCTTTCTTGATAATACATAAGTTTTGGTATATAATTTCACTAGTCATGTAAAGGGGTTTTTGGGGGTTTTTTTAACCTTAATTTTCTTTATTTATTCTTATGTGGTGCTGAGGATTAAACCCAGGACCTCGCTCGTGCTAAGCAAGCACTCTACCGCTGAGCCAAAACCCGAGCCCCTCATTTAAAGTTTAATTAAATAAAATTCCATCACTTTGTGTAAACCTTGTGATTCTTGTTATTTTCAATACATCATTTTATTTTGTATTTTTGCATAGACACACACACACACACACACACACACACACACACACCTAACCCTCCTCAAGGTTTAGGGCTTTACAATGTAGTCAAAATCTTCATTCCTTTATCATTTGTTTTCATGGCTGAAACTCAATTTCTAATAAGAGAAATGATACATAGGAAATAATTTCATTTACTCTTCTTTTTACTATGCCAGTATCTCTGGAATAGTCTCTGTTGGCAACCTCATTCTCCCTATTCTGGGACACTTTGAAGGTTGTTCTAAGAGGAAAGTTTACAGCTATAAGTGCCTACATGAACAACTACAGAAACAACAACAAAAACTCCAAACGCAGAGAGATCCCAAAGAAACAATCTAATGATTCATCTGAAGGTCTGAGAAAGACAAGAACAAACCAATTCTAAAACTAATGGAAGGAAAAGAATAAGTAAGATCTAAGATAAAATTAATAGAAAATTATAACGTACAAAGAAAAATGTAATAAATGTTTGTTTTTTATAAAGATAAACAAGACTGATAGACTTTTAGCCAAACTAAGCAAAAGAAAGAGAGAGATGCGATAAAATGACAGATGAAAGAAGAGAAGCAATTAGAGATGAAAAAGGACATATCACCACAGACATCAGTGAGATCCAGAGGCTCATTATATGCTATTCTGAAAAGTTCTGGGGGCATAAATATTTAGTATTATGATATATTCTTGTTGGGTTTCTTCCTTTATAGTGTGAAGGGAAACTTTTTGTCTCTTCTCATTAATTTCAGCTTGAAATCTGCTTTGTTGGCTATTAGAGGAGCTACTTCTGCTTGCTTTCAATCTCCATTTCCGTGGAATATAATTTTCTGTCCTTTTACTTTAGCCTGAGGATGTCTCTGCCTCAGAGGTGTGCCTCTTGACAGTAACATATTGTTGGGATTTTCTTTCCTTTTTCTTTCAATGGTGAGTATACTGTTAATAACTCCAAAACTAGTTAAATTAGTTCTCTAATTTTTGAGTATTTTCTTCATTCTTCCCTAGATCTTAATTCTAATCTATATTAACATTTGTATCTCCTAGTTTTTTTTCTATTTTTCTCACATTATATCTTTGACATCGTTATAGAAAACTTTTAAGCCAGTTGTGGTGGTGCACACCTGTAATCTCAGTGATTGAGGAGGCTGAGCCAGGAGGATAGTGAGTTCAAAACCAGCCTCAGCAAAAGTGAGGTAATAAGCAACTTGAGAGACCCTGTATCTAAATAAAATACAAAATAGGGCTGGGGAGGTGGTTCAGTGGTCAAGTGCCCCTGAATTCAATCCCTGGTATAACCTCCACTCAGGAAAACACACACACACACACACATACACACACACACACACACACACACACACACCTTTATGTATATATTTTGTGTGTGGATCTAACAAGTTTTCCTATTGGTGGGAACTTAAAGTTTGGTGTCCCAATTACCTTTTATGCAACTATTGTGTGTTAGTAACCCATAATAGGTTATTTTATGTTTATATTGCTTTAAATTAAGTATTTGTCTTTTAAGTGATATTGCTCTTTTATATAAGAAAATATCAAGTAAATCTTGTCAGTAATTATAACGATATCTCTACTTCTTCAATTCTGATTAATCAGAAACTACTGTAGACATCTTTTTTCCCAATTAGTTTAATGGACCTGGAATGTCTTATTCGGTTTATTATTTTCAGCATGTCTCTGGTGGTTTTGTTGTTGTTGTTGTTTTGATGGTTGCATTTGTGTTGTCCATTTTGTGACTTTTATTACAGAAAGTAAGTGACTAGCACTATTGTAATATAATTTAACCCATAGAAAATTTATACAAATTTTTAATATTACTTTCCTTCCCTAGAGAAATCTTATTTTCTGTACTTCCCTATCTCATAAGTGGAGAAAAACAGAATTCCTTGGAAATTATATATTTAAATTTCACAATAAAGGAAAACAAAATGTGTGAATTCGATTTGAAATTATAAAGAGTTTAATAAAGGTGTGGTCAGTATGAAATATTAAATATTATTGAGAAGGCTAATCAGACTGAAATGTATAAAGGAAGCCATGAAGTAAGTGAGAAGCAGCAGTAAAACAGTTGCAGAATGTTTTATTTTCCTTTGATTCATCAAAACTCCTGCTTCTTTGAGAGAAACACAATCTTCTTTATGGAGTCATTGAAAGCGAGTTTCACTTGCTTGTTTCTCAAGGTGTAAATGAAAGGGTTCAGCAAGGGTGCTACAGAAGTGGTGAGAACTGAAACTCCTTTATTTATGGCCACCTCTTCCTTTGCTGAAGGCTTGATGTAGATGAAGATGCAGCTGCCATAGGTGATGGAAACCACAATCATGTGGGAGGAGCAGGTGGAAAAGGCCTTTTTCCTTTGCTGAACAGAGGGGAATCTCAGAATGGTCCTGATGATGTACGTGTAGGACAGAACCACACAGACTAGGGTAATAATAAGCCCAAATACAGCCACAAATAGAACCATCTGTTCCAGCATCCACGTGTCTGAGCATGAGATCTTTAGGAGGGGACTTGCATCACAGCTGAAATGATCAATGACATTAGAATCACAGAATTCAAGCTGGAGACCTAAGCTAAGGGGTGGGACAATAATCATCAAGCCAGCTACCCAGCAGGAGAGGACTAATAAGGTGCACACTCTGTTGTTCATGATGGTCATATAATGAAGGGGTTTGCAGATGGCCACATAGCGATCATAGGACATGGCTGCCAGGAGAAAAAATTCTGTTGCTCCAAAGAGAAAAACAAAAAATATTTGAGTTGCACAAGCATTGTAGGTAACAGTATTGTCTCCAGTTGATAAACTGTACAGGAATCTAGGGATACAGACAGTAGTAAATGAAACTTCTAGGAAGGAAAAGTTTCTGAGGAAGAAGTACATAGGTGTCTTAAGATGGGGATCCACCAATGTGAGGGTGATAATAGTCAGGTTCCCTGTTACACTCAACATGTAGGTAAGCAACAGAAAGATAAAAAGCAGAACTTGCAGTTTTGGGTCATTTGTCAGTCCCAGCAGGATGAAAGTGGTTATTGCTGTGTGGTTCCTCATCATTGTACATTTATATTTACCTAATCCTTATATAAAAACCAAGATTTCATAAAGAGAAACATATTTAAATTCTACAACAAAAAGATGTGCCTATAGAAGCCAAGCAAACCAGCCTATATTTTCTTCTCCTTTTACATCATAATTAATGTTTTTACTATTCAAATAGCCTTCCTGAATTATATGTGTATGAGAAGTGGAGATTTCCTTAAGTATTCACATTATGGGAAAACATTCAACTTTTTCTTTAATCATTTGTTCTTACAGAATTTACATATGTGGTTTATTTGTCACAAACAAATCATTACATGGACTTGATTTCCAGACGGGTTACAGAAAGATGTCATTTCATGGGAGGCTAATAGTTCTTTGTCCAAGCAAACTCTGGATACAGGGCATATCCAGGTAACTAAGAGCATGGATTCTCTTCACTGTTATTATCTGGGGATTGTTTTAAGGATAAGATATATTTCTTCTGAAAAACAAACAAATGATAATGACAACAACAGGATTCCTTATAGTGGAAATTCTAGAACATATGGATGGTTTGATATAAAACCAATTTACATAGACTGCAAGAAATGTCCAAGATATTTACCAAAAAAAAGTATTATGCATTCATTTGTGATCAATTATTTGATTGTTCCCTCTTTTCTCTCGAAACCTAGAAGTTAATTTTTATTTAACATCAATAAATATAGCCTTCTAGGATATGCCTTTTTCTCATGATGCTTTTAATTCCTTTGAAAAGACATTAGTGTCTCCTCAGTTCATTTTCATTCCATTGAGGCTTTAAACAGTTATATTGGGACTTTCACTTGCAACTCCCTATAGCTTTCCGAACACCCCAATGAGTTTATTTCTGTTAGACAATGACACATTTACTTTTTATCTTGCCTGAAATTGCCGCAGCATTAAAAAGCAAAGTTTGGTCATTCTTTAAGTGATTCCTATATCATCTTTCTGATTTTCCTCCTAGCATTAGATTGCTATTTTTAATGTCTCTCTTTTTTCTATTCACATGTGAAATATTGGTCCTCCCCAATATTCTGTTTTCAGACCTCTCACTTCCTATGTTCTGTTTGTTATTCTTCTTTCTCTATGCTTTCTATTAACAATTTCATCAATTCATTTGTTTTATCCTTTATATGACGTACTCCAAAGATGAGATCTAATCTCTATAAAAACATTAAACATATAGGTCATTTCTGGGTTGTTCTAGGATTTGTCCACATCTCATTTACTATATACTCCAAATGATTTACTGTATCTTCTTCCAATGTTAACTAAAGTTTTAATATAGAAAAAAATATCTTTTTTTAACCTGCAAGGCTCTTATGGAAAGTACCTTCTTTGTTTTTTTCACTTCAACACTTGTCATTTTCTTACCTGTCTTCCTTAGGGCTTGAGTTCCATTAACACTGACTACTTGAAAGTCTTCGTCAGTTCTATATGCTTTCTCCTCTGCACAGGCTAATCTTTTGATTAATACCTATTAGTCCTTCCACATTCCTCATAGGTATCAGTTCTTTCAGGAAATCTTCATTCATGAACCCAAAGCATGTAAAATTGTGCTCCTGTGGTATTTTCAAGTACGTGTTGTTTATCCAGTCATGGAATACATCACACTGTATTTTGCTGTGCACTGTAATTACATTTCTCCTGTATATTTCTGTAAATTTATCTAAAGTAGAATCCATAATGTATACACTATTAAATTTCCTTATAATTGGGCTTATATAATAAATGTAAGGATAGAACAAAGCAGCATTGTCTACATACTGGGAAAACTTGTACTCCTTAATGCCTATTCTGATCACTTGGTTCAACGTTCTCATTTTCATATGTGCTTCAAACTACTCTTTCATTTTGAATACTTTTTAAAACAAAGGTCTGATTATGCCCAGTTTTAAACTGTAAAGAGTCTCCTTTCTCCTTTTCCAGGGTTTTCCCAGCCTGTGAACGACTCTGCCTTTACTCTTAATAACTAATTCCCTCTCTGCAGCTGCTGTTTGCTTTCTTGTGTCTGATAACCTCTTTCCTGACCTCTTCCTTTTTAGGTACTTAATTAGGATTTGCCACCATTTTACAGAATTGCTTCCCATATATCATTTTTTGAGACTGCAATCGTTTCACTTCTTGATTTTTTTGTTTTGAGTCTGAAACCACCTACTGCATGTCTAAAGATTTAATCTCCTAAGATAGACTTTGTATTTTTTTACTAAAATCAATAGTGATCCACATATATAATATGAACAGATGCATTCAAGAAGCTGAAGAGTACCTGAATATTCTCAAGATTACTTGATTTTTAGGGTCAATAGAAAATGTACTCTAAAAATAATAAGTTTGTTCTTTTTCTGTTATGTCATTCATGGCTAAAAAAAAAAGAGTGCCTGATACATAACTCATGTTCAATCGTTTTTGAAGAAATAATTTAATGTGCCTTTATGTAACTGTAACTTGTATTTTAATTTTTCAAAAAGTAGAGAATGTTTCAGATAACACTTATATCTAAAAGCCTCTCTTATGTCTTCTCTCTGGAAAATTAGAAATGCTATTAAATCCTGTGACTGTAACCAATGGAGTTTTTTTTTTTCTTTGTTTAATTTACTTTCCTATCTATATCCCAAACCATTTCTCTGATAATGGCACTCCAAGTACATTTGCTGATATAACCAGAATGCAACTAGTGTTACAGACTTTTCGTGATCATGTATTGATTCTACACATCTCTTTATATCCATATTAGAATGTTCCTCTAGCTGCCTAGTTTTCTGTATTTTTTAAAATCAAATTTAGTGGTAGTGTTTCTAGAGAAAAAAATGTTTACCATTGAAATAAATAAATAAACCTACCTACCTTTTGTAAGAGAGAAAAAAAATGTCATCACATTTCTGTGGCCCACAACATTCACAGTCTGAAAAACTCTTATTCAACTTTTCTTTGCCTGGCCAGGTTTCCTTCTCTTTTCTCCATTCTTCCAGTCCATCAAGTCACCTAAAATGTTATTAAATTATAAATTTCTTAGGATCCAACATTTTTGAGGTAAGGAACACAATCCTACAATAGAAGTTGATTTTTCTTTTGCAGTGAACAGAAACTACATACAGGATGACGTAAAGGCTGAGTGAGTGGGAAAAGTTAAAGTTTTTCTTAAACTTCTCTTTTCTAGTGATTTTGCTATCTATCCTCCAGGACATGTGATCCTCATTTAAAATCTTTGTTACCCTGGGAATTGTGGGTATTTGGAGTCTCACAGTAAAAAAAGTAATTCTAAGAACTAATAATAACTTGTGAACTACAATCAGATGTCACCTTATATCTCTTATGATATCTATTACCAACAACTAAGATATGTTTTTATGAGTATGTGGAGAAATTGGAATCTGTTCCCCTTTTTGGTGGGAATGTAACCTGGTATAGTTACTATAGAAAACATTATAATGTGTCCTCAGAAAACTAGCAATAGAATGGCTGTAATCTAAGAATCCCACTTTTTGTCATATTTCCAAAAAAATAAAAATAAAAATAAGTATCCCAAAGAAAAATCTGCATCCCTGTGTTCATTGCAACAAAACTGAAAACGGCAAAGATATTGAAACAACCCAGATTTCTGTCAACACATAGTGGATTAAAAGAAAATGTGGCAGGCACACGCGTGCGTACACACACACACACACACACACACACACACACAATGCAATATTATTCAACTTTTTTAAAAAAGGAAACCCTTCAATATGCAACAACATGAATAACCTGGAAGACATTATCAAAGAGAAATGAGTTACAGAAGGGCAAATGTTGCATGATTCCACTTCCTTGAAGTATTTAACATAGTCAGATTGAAAGAAATAGATTCAAAAGGGTGGTTGCCTTGTCTAACCTCACTCCCCTAGAGGGGAGTTGTTCTGTGGCTATAAAATTTCAGTATGGAAAATAAGTAAATCTAGAGATCTGCTGTGCAACATGGTGCCATTAATAGCACTGCTATTTTGAGCACTGAAAATATTAAAGAGGACTTATGTCCTGTTAAGTGTTTTTACCAAAACAAAGGACTAAACAACAATAAACAAACAAATAAAACCAAAAGCTGAAAAGGAAACAAATTTTGGGAGCTGATGGATCTGTTCATTACTTCTCTTCTGATAATGTCTTTATGGTATTATGTGTCCTATCACATCAAATTGAGTATTTCAAGTATATGCAAATTATGTTATAAATTATATTTCTATAAAGCTGTCAAAAAGAAGCATATGCTGGAGATCATTACAATATCTAAATGAAGTGTCACTTCCATAATTATGAACAGGTTGTGGCATACTCTGCCAAATGGCATCTGGCAATATTTTCCAACTGATCTCTGTACCATGTGGGTGGGCTATTGGTGAATCACATCTAAAGTTATTTGGCCAAGTGTATCATTTAGAAAAAACCTAACATGTTTACTTGGAGTGTCTTAAAGTAAAAATTCACCTCCTTAATTATTTGACATGTAGTTTTTCCATGTGTACTTTTATAGCCTCTCATGTGATCCTTTACCCAAACTTTCAATTTCACCTATTTTTCTCCTCAGAACACAATCACTTTCATTTCTCTTTTCAGTCTTATATTTTATTGAGTAGGGTAAATATTTTTTTTCTCCTTTTTCATAAGAATTCTTTTAATTCTCCTAATATTTTTGAGTTTTGTCCTCTCAGAAATCTTTCCACCAGTGCAGGCTAGAGGACGTTGTGTTAAGGTAATGATTGCTCCATAGCGTCCATTCTCCATGCTCATCTTCCCAAACTCCCAATGTCCTTCTGCCAGAGTGTGCCACTCTGACACCCTCTTGGCCCTAGTCTTCCCAGTGAATTAAGTGTTCTGGATAGTTTCATTCCCTTTGCTCTTATTAATTTTGTTTCAGGGATTGATTGAACCTGGTTTTTGGCAAACATGAACCAAGTTATTTAAAATAAATTTTTAACATGTAGCATCTGCTATTTCCCAGGCACCAGGATAGGTTCCATATGATGAAACTCATTTAATTTGTACTAAAACTCTCACTCTCATTTTCTGTAATCTGTTACATGCATCTTCTGAATTAAAATTATCAAAGATTTTTCTCAAATATAGATTCATGGGAATTAGTCAAAGCTAAAAACTTTTCACCAGGAAGTAGGGGAGTGATGTTAGACATTAGTGGAGAAATTAGAAGCTAAAATCATTTTAGTATAATGATTAAGACTTTCATATGCATGTTAAAATTTAAGAATCACGGAGGCAATTAAATTACAGTGTTCAACACTAACATTGTCATCTACATACTCTGTTCTTTATGCCATAAATCATCACTTAATTTATATATTTGCATTGTAATTTAGACACAAATGAAGGATGACAAAAACATTAATAGAGATCTTTTACCTGCCTTACAGCCTTTCTTTTGTTGATGTAATCTCTGATCATTATATGTAGTCTTCTTATAGAGGAACAGACTGTACTTCTGTTCATGGAGCAATAACTTCCCCTAGTCAGCCAGCAATAATTATTTATAATGCTAACAATGAACATAAGCATTATCTGAAAACACAATCTCTTGGAGTTTTCTATTTTTCTATCATTGATATTTCCCCAGGAGATAACTGTTTTAGGAAAAAAAATTAACTCAGTTTGTTTTTTACAAATTTCTGTAAATAACATGAGTCCTATGGGTCTGAAAAAATGAATTATTTCTTCCTATGGCCATGTGCCTTAGAAAATCCCATGTGGTATATGTGGCAAGACTCAGCTTACTTTCAGAGAATCATCACGGGAAAATAAGCATAAAATTAAGAGAAGTGATGCAGACTGGTATAACTTGGATGAAGATACTTGTTGGGGAAAGTATAAACGGCAGCCATACCCCAGAGAAAAAAAACCCAACATGGCGCCTAAGGACCTCTTCTTCCTACCTTCTTCTTCTCTGTAGTGGCGCTAAAAGTTCCCGCCCGTGTGAACTCTCCCGCCGGCACCAATTTCAAACCTCGCTGGCGGGGAACCTTAGCTCCAATGAGAACTAATTCCTGAGCTTCAAAGCTGATATCTGGAAGAACTTGCCAATAAACGGGTTGTCTGGCACTTATCTAAGCCCTATCATCTCCCCCTTAGTTCTATATAAGCACACAGCTTTTTGCAATAAAATTGGAATTCTCCCAGCGAAGTGTCTTTGCGTGGGGAATTCTTTCAATACTAACAAAGCACGTTGACAATAGTGGACAATGACAGTCTATCACATGCATTTACTTCTGCGTGAGACTTCAGGTTTTTAAAGAAATCTGTAAAACCAAATCTGTTACCCTTAATGGTATCCAACCCCCACCTCAAGATTGATCTCTTTGAAAGCCTCTCAGGCTAACCAACAGCTGATTCAAGGAAAAGAAAACAGCTCTGTGCTTTCAAATTTGCTGGGGTTTTCTACTTCAGCCTCAATTTTTTAAATGCAAATTCTATTTTGTCTTTGATAGACAAAAATCAACACATTAATGGTTTCTCTTTTATACAGGTAAATCATATGCTAATACTTTACTATAACTTCCTTTTTGATTTTAGTTTATCTAAGAACTAATTGTCTTTCAACTACTTCAGGGCATAAAAAAAAAAAGTGCAATAAGCTATGAAGTAACTAAAAGTTGACAAGCTTTCTGTCATCTCATTCTTCATACTCCCCCTCTGAACACATACCGGGCAAAAACCATTTTGGTGAAAATCTTAGCCTTGATGATCTTGTGCAGTGAATGGTGGACATCTAAAAGTTCTCTCAGTAGAGAGTAATTTGTCTCACTTAGTTTTTAAGGGAATAATTTCATTAAACAAATAGGCGATATTTCACAGTAAAAGAATGTTTAAAATTTAGAAAATGTTGAAATTTTCAGCAATGTAATGTTCTTTGTGGTATATTTTCCAAGGATTTGGAAGGCATACCTCAGTGTGTCTTTTAAATTAAATAAAGTGGATAACAAATTACTGGATTAGTGACTACAGATTGATGCTTAAATATGCCCTGACCAAGCCGTTAGTCTTGGCAAGGATCTGTTCAATGATTTAAAAACATGTTCATTACAATTTTCCATATTAAAAAGTTGAAGCAAAGTTTAACAAAAATACAGGAAAATACACTAACAAATATTTCTTTCCCTTATCTCTCAAAACAGAAAGCAGTTCTCACATCTACCTTACATTACTTACTCTTGATAATTTTTCATCATTTTGGCTGGAAGCTCCTTTTTGGGTTTAACTGTGTTTTGTTAAGGAACATGTGACTTGTCCAGGGCTAGCACCATCATCTAAATTTGTTCTGTAGACATATTTTGGAGAGGCTTGAGTTTTCCTAGTTTCCCATTTTCACACAGTATGTTTATATCTTTGGAAAACTCTTATTTTCCACATTGCAAACATTTTAAAAAAATAAATAAATAAAAGGAATAGAAAAAAAGAATTTTGGGGGATTGAGAAAAGTGGTGTTGTAACTTTTTCTGAGCAGGCAGAAATATTTCTACTCCCCAAATAATGATATTTATGTTTTCTACTCTGTTTCCAAGAGACACACTGGGATTGCCCAAATTAATAGTCAGGTATCCTTAGTGCCCAGGTTCAAACATCACTTACTAAACCTTCTGTGTAATTACCCTTGGCAAAGCAACTAAAATTGGCAGCCGCAGAGACATTTTCCTTTGAGACAGTAAGATAGCAAACCAAAATAATTTAGAGAGTAGTTGCTCATCTTAATGAGGGGGATAGAAAGCACAAGCCTGATTCAGCTTACCATTATAGTTTCTAAGGATATAATTATGTCAGTTATTTTATTGAATTCTTCATGATGAAATGTTCTGTAAAGAATCTGGTACATGTGAAAATTCTAATTGACAAATATTATTATGTATACAGATATATTATGAAAAAAATCATTTTATTAATCAGCATTTACATTTTAAAACAGGAGAACATGTGTAAGTTGGACATTATTTGTTCTATATGCAAAATATGCATCTCCTTATTACTTTGTGTTTGGAGCTTTCCAACTCCTTTCTTCTAGTTATTCATAAAACATAAAATGTTATTGTGAACTGCATACCCCTCCCTGTTCTATAAAATATTATCTTACTGTGTTCGGGTACCACTTTTCTTACCCCCATTATCCTCCCCATTACTAGTTCTAGTAACCACTATTACACAACCTTATCAGCTTAATTTATTTAATGTCCACATATGAAAAAGAATAGATAATATTTGTCTGTCTCCATGTGACTTACTTTACTTTGCATATTGTTCTTTAGTTTATATCCATTCTGGGGCATATGATATCATTATTTTTATAACTGAATAATCTCAATTTTTAAGTCAGATAATTGACTATTAGTGCACAGAAATACTATTGAGTTTTGTATGTTGGTTTTGTATCATTTAACTTTGTTGAATTAATTTTGTTCCAATAGAATTTTATTAAATTTTGAGGATTATCTATACATATTGTCTTACAAACAATGACAATATGATTTCCTCTTTACCAAATTAGATGTTTTTTTTTCCTTTTGCCTGATTGTTCTTGCTAGAATGAAAGTGTTAGAAATGGCATTCTTGTTCCAGATGTTAGAGGGAAAGCTTCCAGCTTTTCTCCATACAGTGTGATGGCAACTGTTGGCTTATCATATAAAGATTTTATTATGTTAGATACATTAGTTTTATACTTAATGTGTTCTGTTTTTATCATAAAGGGTTGTTGAGTTTGCTATCAAGTAACTGTTCTACATCTATTCAGGTGATCATATCTTTTGTCCTTCATTTTGTTGATGCTGTATATCTTATTTATTGTCTTGCATATTTTGAATCATCCTTGCATCCCTGGCATGATTCCCACTTAAGAATGTTGAATAATCGTTTTAATGTGTCATTGCACTTAGTATGCTAGTTTTTGTTGTGAATTTTGCATCTATGTTCATCAAGGACATTGGCCTGTAGTATTCTTTTTAATTGTGTCTTTTTCTGGTTTGGGCATCAGGGAAATTAATGTTAACCTCATGGAATAAATTTGCAAGAATTTCCTTCTTTTAAACTTTATGGAGCCACATAAAAAATAGAATTAATATTTCTTACATATTTGGTAGGACTTTCTAGTGAAGCCATCTAGTCCTGGGTTTTTCTTTGAAGGGAGACTTTCATTTACTAAATCAACCTCATTATTAACTATTGACTGTTCAGTTTTTCTATATCTTCATGATTAAATCTTGGCAAGGTGTACGTTTCCAGGCATATTTTTCTTTTCTCCTAAGTTTATTTTTTAGGTATAGTTATTCATAATAATCTTTGATGTTTCTCTGTATTTCTTCAGTAACAATTTTAATAATTTTATTTTTATTTCTGATTTTGTTTGCATATTCTTTCTTTTTGTAAGTCTTGCTAGAGAATTGTCAATTTTCTTTATTTTTTGAAGGACCAGCTCTTTATTTAACTTGTCTTTTGTTGTTGTTGTTTTAATTCTCTATTTGACTCATTTTGGTTTAGATTATTATTTCTCTCCTTTTACTAATTTTCAATTTTGTTTGTTCTTATTTTTCTAGTGCCTTGAGATACAGATATAAAACATTTAAAGTCTATACTTTTCTGGTGCAGGTGTTGATTGCTGTGAACTTCCTTCTTAGTACTGCTTCTATTGTATACCATTGTTTTGGGTATGCTGTTTTCAATTTCAATTGTTTCAAGCATTTTTTTAACTTAATTCTTGATTTCTTTCATTATCTGTTGGTTGTTCAAGACTGAATTTGTTTAATTTCCCTGGATTTATGTAATTTCCAAAGTTTTCATTTTGATTGATTTCTAATTGTGTCATGGTTTGTTTTCACAAGATAAATTAATATGATCACAATTTTGAAATACTTATTGAGATTTGTTTTATAGCCTATCATATTATTCTGAATGATTCTATTACTGAAAGTGAGTTATTCAAGTTCTATACTTTTATTGTTTTGGAGTTTATCTCTCCCTTTACATCTATTAATATTTTCTTTATATATTTGTATGCTCCAATATCAGATGCACATATAACTATTATTTCCTCTCATGGAATTGATGCTTCATCACTATTTAATTATATCCTTTGAATATTTTTTAAATTTTTTATTTCCTTTTTTTTGTTGGCAGTGCTGAGGATTCAACTTGGGGACTCATGAATTCTAGAAAAGGACTTTATCACTGAGCTACACCCTTGGCCCTACAGCTTTTATAGAGGGTCTAATATTTTGTGATGTGACTGTGGCTATTCTTGCTTCATTTTATTCTATTTTAATGGAACACCTTATTACATACTCTCACTTCCAGCCTATGTGGATCTTAGTGGTGAGTTGAGCTTCTTGTCAGCAACAGACAGCTGGGTCTTTATTTTTTATTCATTTAGCTTTGCATCTTTTAGTTGGGTAATTTAATATGCTTACATTTAAATAAATTTTCAATCAGTAAGTACTTACTACAGCTATTTTGGAAACTCTTTCTTGGTTTTATTATATTTCTTTTCTTCCCTTTTCCCTTCCAAGTCTTCTTCTGTGATTAAGTGATTTACTTCCTTTGTGAATGTGTTTTGATTTTTTAAATTATTTTTGGCTTATAGATTTTTTTGTATTTTTTCTGAGGGTTCCAAAGACATCTTTGATTATAACAAGTTATTTTAAATATTTACAACATAGCATGATTATGAAGGTTAAAAAAAAGAAGACAAAGGAAAAAGAAACTATACTAATAAAAACATTACATTTGCACTCCACTCCTCTCCACATTTTTAATTTTTAGTATCCCACCTCACATATTCCATAAACATACCAATATAGTTACTGGGTTTAGGCTCCTTTTGTTCATCATTTTCATATTAAAGACATAAATGATCTACATACCACCTTAGAACATTAAGGCTTTGTGAAATTTTTCTGTTACTCTTGAGTTTTAAATCTTCTCATCTTTTCTTCTTACTCTTCAACATCAGTTTCTTTCATTTTGAATAACTCCCTCTAGCATTTTTTGGAATTTAGTTCTGGTGGGGACAAATTCTCTCAACTTTTAGCTAAACATACATTTACTCTTTTTCATTTCAAAGAATAGCTTTGATGGGTACAGTGTTTTTTGCTAATAATTTGCTTTCCCTTTTTCTAAAAATCTCATGCCCCTCTCTCTTACCCTATAAGATTTTGCTAAAAAGTCTGCTATCAGGTAAATTGAGACACTCTTATGTGTGGTCTGTTTCTTTTCTTCTGCCCTCTAGAGAATCTTCTCTTTATCTTTCACTTGATAACTTCATTAAAATATGTCTTGGAATAGACTTGGTCAAGTTAAACCTGTCTGGTGAACCTTGACTTTTCTATACCTGGATATTTGTATTCTTCCACAAGTTTGGGGAGTTTTCTGTTATTATATCTGACAATACGTTTTCTATCCCTTAGGCATTCTCAAGTCCCTATTGGAGCCCAATAACACAATTATTTGCGTTTTAATGGTGTCCCCAAGTCCCCAAAGGCTTTCTTTATTCCTCTTGTCTTCTTTCTTCTCCAACGGTGCATTTTCAAATAACCTTTGAGTTCATTAATTCTCTTTGCTGTTTAATCAATATTGCTATAATGCCTTCTTTCATATTTCAAAATTTTGCTTAGTGTATTTTTTGTGGTGCAAGGATTTCTGGTCATTTTTTCATTTTCAATTGCTTCAAATTTTCTGCTAATTCTTTGTTACAGTTGATCATTTCCCTATATTTTCTTGAAGCTTATTAAGTTCCTTAAAATTATTCTTTTAGAGTCTTCATTCAAGAGTTCACATCCATGTGGGTTACTATCCAGTCGTCTTTGTGTACCTTATTTGGGCAGTTAGGAGTTCCATGAAAGTTCTTGATGCTTTTTGGTGTACAATATCATTGAAGCGTTGGGTGTTTATTCCAATCTTCATAACCTATCTTTATTTATGCCTTTATTTCTAGTAATTTTAAGTGGCCTACTTCGTTTCTCTGAGTCTGTAGTCATTTCTGCTATTTCAGCTCTAGATAGTGTTCTAAGTCCAGGTTTGCTATACATTTGCTTAAAGTGTTCATTGTGTCAGCACTAGAGGGCAATCCAAGCACAGTTTGTCCCAAATCTGAAGTTGTGTTGGGCAGCATAAATTGGCTTGGTTTTAGAGATTTCGGGCTATGGTTGCTTGATCCCATAGCCTGCTGAGACAAGACTTGCACTGGAATAAACCAATTAGAAGGATAATTGTTAATATTGGTGAGTATTTACTTGTTTACTTGTACTATTTTAGATACTAACCTACACAAAATCATAACAAAAAAATCTATGAATTGAGTACAATTATTTTTTTCTCCATTACAACAAATGAAAACTCTGAATTCCAGAGAAGGTAATGTTTTTTTTCAAAGTGTCAACTTGTAAATGACAAATCCAGAGTACAAACCCTGGCAACCTAATCCCAGCACTCATACACTTGAACACATTATGGCTATGAAACATAAAACTGACCCTCTTGGATCCACGAGATAAGTCAGTAACTGATACCTAATCAAAGAAATGTCAATGAACACCTCCAATTAGCCCTTTAATTGAAATTGATGGTGGTGAACGTCTTGCTTTTCTATAAGAAATCAAAAATAAGGAATTGTATTTTTTATACTATGAAAAGGTATTGCATTTTGCCAATTTTTTTTTTCTCAAGCTCTTGGGATGGCGATATAATTTTATCACTCATCCTATTAATGTGGATTCTCTAATTAATTGATTTTCCCATATTGAGCCATCCTTACACCCAAAGGATAATCACTCTTTTATAATAAAAAAAGTAAAAACAAACTCTGAACAAACTAGATTCAGAAGGAATTAGTATCAACCTAATAAGTCAGTGTATAACAAGCGCACCACTAACACCATATTCAGTGATGGAAAACTTGATACTTAATATTCAAAATGAAGACAAATTTTCCAATACTTATCATTTTCATTCAATATAAGACTGAAAGATAGAACTATATTAATTAGACAAGAATATGAAATGAAAGGCATTCAATTTGAAAAAAAAAGTCAAATTATCTTTGTAGATGACATAGTCTTCAATGAAGAACACAATGAAGGTACACACACGCACAATAACTCTCAGAACCAATGAACCAGTAAAATTGCAAGATACCATACCAACATACAACAATCAGCTGCATTGTATGTGCTATCAACAAACTATTTGAAAAGTTTGTAAGAAAACAATTTATTTTATAAAACCATAACAGAATAAAATACTTAAAATAAACGTAACTAAATAGAGAAAATATTTCCATGCTGAAAACAATAAAATACTGATGGATGACTTTAGGGACACAAATAAAAAAAATACCATGTGTATGGATTGGAAAATTTAATATTGTTAAAGTTTTCTTTGTACAAAGTTATCTACACATTCAATGCAATCTGTTTCAAGATTTCAAGAAATTTTTTTTGCTGAAAAATAAAAATGTCTAAAATGGGAATGGAATAACCAAAGATTTTGAATAGCCAAATAAGTCCTGAGAAAGAATAGAGCTGGAGCCATAACACTTGCTGATTTCTAAATATATTACAAAGCTACATTATTAAGAAGAGTATGTCATTTGTAAAAAGATAGGCATGTAAACTAATTGAACAGAATAGAGAGCTCAATATACTCTCATGCAGGTACAGAAAATTGATCTTTTACAAGTGCTAAAATTCACAATAGGAATGACAATTTATACAATAAATAGAATTGGGGAAATGGCATATTCACATGCAAAATACTGAAACTGGAGCCTTAGCTTCCATTATACACAAACTGAAAAAGTACTAAAGACTAAACATAAGATCTGAGACAACGGATGTACACACATGCATGCACACGTGCACATACACACACATACACACACACACACAAAAAAAAAAAAAAAAAACATACACACACACAGCTGAGACAGTAAAACTCCTAGGAAGAAATACATGCTGAAAGATTCATGGCTGTGGTCTTGGCAATGACATAAAAATCTCAGGTGATAAAAAACAGACATAGACAAGTGGGAACACATCAAATTGAGAATCTTCTGCACAGCAAAGAAAACAGCAGAATTAAAAGGCATCCCATGGAAAGAAAAAAATATTTATATACCATAAACATATTAAAGAATTAATATCGAAAATATAAGAAACTCTGTAGACTTGACAGAAAATGAACTATGTATTTGAAAAAACAATTGAGAAAAGTACCTGAATATTTACTTTTCAAAAGAGAATACACAAATGTACAAAGTTTTCAACATCACTAATTATCAGAGGAGTGCAAATTAAAACCAAAGTGAGGCATCACACCTGTTATGATGGCTGGTATATAAACAAAAGCAGAAACAACAAACCCTCAAATTAAAAGTAGCAAGTTTTGGTCAGAGGAGGAGAGGCAAAGAAAAAAACACTGACTCCAATTTTAAATCAAATTAAAGCAAGCTTGTAATTCTGACCAGCCGGGACTGTCTCTTCCAAAATCCTTGGGTTAGAGAATCATCCCACAGCTCTCTAGCAGCATGGTTTCATAGCACAAAAAGTTGCAAAAGGGGGGTGTCATGAGAACTTACAGATAACAGGATTTTGACAAGCATAATACAAAAGCAGATAGGAGGTTGATGATCTACATGGTTTAACATTTCAAGTTAGGGAGTAAATTTAGATCTCAACACCAGAATTTATGAGGCACCACTAAGGTTTTAAAGAGGGTTGTTATCTGGTCAGAGAAAACCAGAATTTATGAGGCTCCAATAAGGTTTCAGAGAGGGTTATTATCTGGTCATGGAAAGCCAGGCATGGGTGAGTTCAAGTCATGGGCAGGAATTCCAAGCAAGTTTAGAAATTGCAGTAATTTATAGTAAAACAGAAATTAACTTTTCATGATTTGGTGACGAGATGGCTCCCAAACTTAAAAGAGAATTAGGCTGGATTCATCAGGATGATGGTCCTCAGGAGATTTAGTCATGGGCCTTAGACATGTGGTTCAAAGTCTTAGACCCAGTAAACAGGCCTGTCCAGCTTCTAGGACTTCTCTGTCTGCAGTAAACTTAAAACATGAAAGACAAAGAGAAGATTCAAGTTGGGGAACTAGAGCTTGCCCCATCTGTATGTAGCTCTTGAAAATCAGAAAGGCGATCTAAGAACACAACCAGAGCAGGATTTGTTGTTTGTAGCTCTTGGATAGGCAGGGCAATAGCCCAGATCACATTTCATTAGAAAGAGAAAACAAGAAGATGGAGGTGGGGAGGTGGGTTTGCTCTGCAGTATTCTCAGTCTAAGGAAGAGGTTGAATTCTGTCTAAGGAAGAGGTTGACTTGGGAGCATCCTCCATAATTTACATTTGAATGGTCCTGCTCCAGCAATAAGACCTGTCTCTCCAGAAAGACTGACTCAGACTCCCAAATATGACCACCACAAAATTCTCCACTCCAGTGGGGTCTCAGAGACATCCAAGTGATGGGAGAAGATATATTGGAATTTAAAACATTTCCAACTTTTGAGCAGTTAGAACAACAAAACCAAAATGTTATATTTCATGCAGCTATTCCTTTTAAAATATTTTTTAAAAATTAAGATTTGCTTGCTTAATGTATGGCCCAAACTTTCCTTTTGTGCAAAGTTTGATAAAACTGGTGTATAATGAGGCCCTGCAGCTTCGTGATTGGATTAGCTCTGCTACTGCTTGGCTTTCAAAAGCTAAATACTTGTTGCAGAAATCAAGTTGCATGGATTTTTGCTCTGAACAGGCAGAAACTAACAGAAGGCATAGAGTTTAAATTACTTTACAAATGTTGATTGGGACATGACAATTTGCTGATTTGGAGCACACTTAGATTATGACTTACAAACTTAAGCTCAGATTAATATATGTGTGAGAAGGACACGGAGATAATTACATACTGAGGGAGAGAAAAACTAGATTTCATTCAAACCTGGTAGGGGCCTGAGGAAATATTTCTCAGATTTTGTAGCATATTTCTATCAAGCTGTGAACTGTATGATCAGAGATTTGAAGGCCTCTGAGATGTTAGTTAAACAGCTAGCTTTTGAAAATGCTAATAAAGTTTGGGAAGAGATCATTTGGCCCCAACCCAAAAAGGGAATGATATCAGATTAAATACATCTTTTTTCAGAATTGGGACCAGCCTATTTCCAGGGTGTATCCAAGGTAACTGTTTTAAAACAAATTTTACAACCTCCAATAAAGGAGATCAATTCTAAGAGGCAATGCTTAGACAAGACAGGGCAAGACAGGGCACATGGCAACAAATTGCAAACCAGTCACAAGTACAAAGGAGTGTAACAGGTCTTTGTTTGCAATGACAGAAAGGTAACCCCTGGGTACGGGCATGCCATGCCCAGAAGGTTGTAAAGGGAACACCTCTGCTTACACATCAGGGAAACTGGAGGTAGCCCCAGCTCAGCCAAATAATGGGGGTATCACAATTTGCTCTAGAGCAGCTATTGGCTGTGGGTCAACCGTCACTCACTCCATCCAAACCTCCTTATGTACAGGACCAGTCTCACATTACATCCAAGATAATTTCCACTCAGGAATAGGGAGCTGAGAGCTCTGTTCCACCTCAAAAACATACTAACACCAGAGATGGGTTCAAAAATGATTTTGACAGGCATTTACAGAACTCTACCATGAGATACACAATAGGTTTAATATTGGATAAAAACAATTTAATTCAAAAAAGGATTCAGGTACTACCAGGTGTTCTTGATGTAAATTTTAATGGGGAAATTAAAGCTGCTATTCAAACAAATTCCATTATTCAGCTTTCTCAAAAGTACACCATAGTGTAAATTATTTTCTTGCCTTGTCATTCCATAGGGAAAGAGTTATCAGATGGACCCCATGAAATCCAGATTTCTGGGTCCCCAGACACAACATCCATGGCTCAATTCGTTAAGAAATAGAGCCCTCTCTTGGATCTTAAAATTAATTACAAAATTTTCAAGGGATTTAAATATACTGGTGCAGATGTCTCTGTAATCTCCAGCAAATTCTGGACCTGAGGCTTTACACACAGCACCTGCCCACCGAGAAGGCACTGGATTTCTTAGCCTGCTCAAAGTGCTCAATACCTTCAATGGGAAAATAAAGATAGCAATTCAGGACTCTTTATAACTTATGTCTTCAATATTTTGTCAGTACATTTATGTGGGTGAGATATTTTGAGCAGCCTAGGAGTTTTGTTAAAAACCTAATTCCATGGTGACATCTCAGATGTTTAATCAAGGATCTATTTCCACTAAAGTATTAAAAGGAAATTAACAGGAAAGGTATTTACTTATTCCTCAGTCTTCTCAACAAAGACAATTTAAATTATTGAATTCATCTAATCAAAAATCTTAACAGAGGCATTGATCTGTGTACCAGTCCAGGAAACAGTAGAAAAAAAATTACTTATCTAATGATCATGTCAGGGTGGACCAATGGTCCCTTACATGGGAAAAGCTCCAAGTAGCCCATAATTTTGTTCAAGAACAGCTTCAAGCTGGGCATATTGAGGATACTCAAAGCCCTTGAAATATTCCAGATTTTATGATAAAGAAAAAAATCTGGCAAATGGAGATAGTTACAAGATCTCAGAGCTATTAATTGAACCAGGGAACCAATAGGAGCTTTATATTCTGGACTTCAGATTTATATTCTGGATACAGATTTCCCTCTTATAAGTTCAGTAATAGATTTAAAAGATTGTTTTTTCATTATTACCATTACATCTAGATGACTGTAAGAGATTTGCTTTTAGCATCCCAGCAATAAATTTCAGAGAACCAGTTAAGAGGTTTTGCTGGAAGGTGTTGCTTCAAGGTATGAACAATAGCTTCACATTATGCCAGAATTTTGTAGAACAGGCTGTGGATCCAGTATGAGAACAATTCCCTGATGCATATATAATCCATTATATGGATGATATTTTTTTTTGGTCACACTAGTTCAGATGTGCTTTTAAATTTTTTGCTCAATTAGAAACTTCACTTACTGCAATGGGTTTATGCATAGCACCTGGAAAAGGTGCAAAAGGCTTCTCCTTTTCAATATTTAGGCAACTTAATCAAAGGAAGAACAATCTGTTCACAAAATCTACAAATCAGAGTTGATAGTTCATGAATTCTTAATGACTTTCAGAAATTACTGGATGATATTAACTGACTGCAGCCAAGTTTAAAATTAACCACTGTGGATTTCTGTCCTTTGTTTCAGATTTTACAGAGAGATCCTTCTTCAGCTTCTCACCAACTTATGGAAGACCAAGGACAGCCTTAACAAAACTGAAACTTCTATTAGACTGCCCAGCTTACTAGAATTAATTCAGAAGAGTCTATATATTTATTAACATTTCCCACTATTCATACTGCTACAGGGGCAATATGGCAGTCATTGGGAGTTATTGAATGTCTTCACCTAACTCACTCTCCCAAAATTGTTGAGTCCTTACAATTGGTTAGATCAGAGTCTTCTATATTTTTTATTTAATTGATTTTATTTTTTTAAATACATGACAGTGGAATGCATTACAATTCTTATTACACATATAGAGCACAATTTTTCACAACTTTGTATATAAAGTATGTTAACATCAACTCATGTCTTTATACATGTACTTTGCCTTTTTTTACATTTCATTTCTTATTACAAATATATACCACAAATTTTCATATCTCTGTATATAAAGTATGTTGACACCCAATTCATATCTTCATATATGTACTTTGGATAATGAAGTCCATCACATTACCCCCATCCTTGCTGATCCCCTGCCCCCTCTTCATCCATCCTGCCCCTCTCTCCTATCTGGAATTCATCTATTCCTCCCATGCTCCCCCTCCCTACCCAACTAGGAGTCAGCCTCCTTATATCAGAGAAAATATTTGGCATTTGTTTTTTTGGGATTGGCTGACTTCACTTAGCATTAACTTCTCCAATGCCATTCATTTACCTGCAAATGCCATGATTTAATTCTCTTTAATGCTGAGTAAAATTCCATTGTGTATATATGTTACATTTTTTTATTCACTCATCCACTGAAGGGCATCTAGGTTGGCTCCACAGTTTAGCTGTTGTGAATTGTGCTGCTAAAAACATTGATGTGGCTGCGTCCCTGTAGTATGCTGTTTTTAAGTCCTTTGAGTATAGTCCGAGAAGAGGGATAGCTGGCTCAAATGGTGGTTTCATTCCCAGATTTCCAAGGAATCTCCATACTGTTTTCCATATTGGCTGCACCAATTTGCAGTCCCACCAGCAATGTATGAGTGTAGCTTTTCCCCCACATCCTCACCAATACTTATTGTTGTTTGTATGCATAATAGCTGCCATTCTGACTGGAGTGAGATGATATATCTTAGAGTAGTTTTGGTTTGCATTTCTCTGATTGCTAGAGATGATGAGCATTTTTTTCATATACTTGTTGATTGATTGTGTTGGGAGTCACCCCGGCTCCAAAGACTAACCTCCCATCCCCCCGAGAAGAGCCGTCCAAAGGTGAGTCCTGCTGACTCACATGATCCTTACCCACCAATTAGAATGCACCCCATGCCAGCTGCCAAAAAATGTTAAATTGTTAAACTCTTTCAACTGTCAATCCACCCCCGGCTCTATAAATATGCAGAGCTGCCTCAATAAACTCCTTCCCTTACCCTTATCAATTATCTCCCTCTCTACAGCTGCTATTTGTTTTCCTCTATCTGATAACCTTTTTCCTGACCTCTTCCTTTTTAGGTACTTGGTTAGGAATTGCCCCTATTTTACAGAATTGTTTCCCATATATCATTTTTGGGGACTGGAATAGTTTCACATTCTGTTTTTATTTTTTATTGATTCTAAAACTGCCTACTGCATGTATAAAAATTTAATCTGCTAAGAGAGACTTTGTGTTGTCTTTTATTAAATATATTGTGTTTTTTAGTTGTAGTTGGACACAGTACCTTTATTTTATTTATTTATTTTTATGTGGCGCTGAGGATCAAACTCAGGGCCTGGCATGTGCGAGGCGAGCACTCTACCGCTGAGCCACCACCCCAGCCAAAGAGACTTTGTATTTTCTTTAAAAAATCAAATATGATCCACATAGATAATATGAACAAATGCATCGAAGAAGCCCAAGAGTACCTGAATATTCTCAAGATTATTAGATTTCTGGGGTCAATACAAAATGTACTCTAAAAACAGGGAATTTGTTCTTTTTCTGTTATATTCTTTTTGGCTACAAAAATAGAGTCTACTGCATAACCCATGTTCAATAATTTTTGAAGTAATAATTTAATGTACATTTATGTAATTGTAACACATATATTAGAATTATCCATAGTAAAACATTCAAGCAAGACTTAATAAAATTACAGGAAAATATCAACAAACATTTCTTTCCCTTATCTCTCAGAAGGAAAAAGCAGTTCTCACATCTACCTTACATTACTTACTCTTGATAATTTTTCACCATTTTGGCTGGCAGCTCCTTAGTGGGTTTAATTGTTTGTGTTACAGAAGATGTGACTTGTCCGGGGCTAGAACCATCATCTAAATTTGATCTGTAAACATGTTTTGGAGAGTATTGAGTTTTTCTAGTTTCACATTTTCACACTGTATATTTATATCATTAGAAACTTTCTTACTTTGAAAATATTTTCTTTGATCCTCTTCAGCTGGTAAGAAAATCTAAGAGGGAGAAGAAAAAAAGAAATTTTCTTTGGGTTGAGAAGAGTGATGTTCTGATTTTCTGAACAGGCAGTTAATATTTCTGCTCCCAAAATAATGATATTTATGTTTTTGCTCTGTATCCAGGAGGCATACTGGGATTACCTGAATTAATAGTCAGGTATCCTCAGTGTCCATGTTCAAACATCACTTACTGAAACTTCTGTGTAATTAGCCTTGGCAAAGCAACTAATAGGCAGCAGCAGAGACACTTTCCTTTGAAATAGTAAGATAGCAACACCAAAATCATTTAGACAGCAGTTGCTCATCTTAATGGAAGAAAAAAAAAAGCACAAATCTGATTCAGCTCACCATTATAGTTTCTAAGGATATAACTATGTATGTTAATAAAATATTTTATTGAATCCTTCATGATGAAATGTTCTGTAGAGTATCTGCTACATCTGAAAATTCTAATTGACAAATGTTATTATTTATAGATATATTATTAAAACAATAATTTTGTTAATCAGAATTTACATTTTAAAAGAGGAGAACATGTGTAAGTTGGTCATTATTTGTTCTGTATGTAAACAATGCATCTCCTTATTACTTTGTGCTTGGAAACTACCAGCTTCTTTAGTTATTCATAAAACATAAAATAAGTTATTGTCAACTACACCCCCCCTTTTCTATAGACTCTTATCTTAATGTGTTTGGGTACCACTTTTCTTACCCATATTATCTCCTCATTACCAGTTCTAGTAATCACTATTATGCAATCTGATGAACTTAATTTTTTTTATCACCCATATATAAGAAAGAATAGATAATATTTGTCGGTTTGCATGTGACTTATTTTATTTAACGTATTGTTCTCTAGTTATAGCCATCTTGAGGCACATTATATCGTTACTTTTATGGCTGAATAATCTCTCTCAAATTCTAATTCAGATCATAGACTATTAGTTCACAGAGATACTGCTGATTTTTGTATGTTGGTTTTGAATCATTCAACTTTGCTGAATTAATTTTAGTTCCAATAGCTTTTTTATTAAAGTTTTGGGGATTTTCTGAACATAAGAACATATTGTCTTACAAACAATGACAATATGATTTCCTCTTTACCAAATTAGATGTGTTTTTTTTCTTTTGCTTGATTGTTCTTGCTAGAATGAAAGTGTTAGAAATCGCATTCTTGTTCCAGATGTTAGAGGGAAAGCTTCCAGCTTTTCTCCATACAGTGTGATAGCAACTGTTGGCTTATCATATATAGATTTTATTATGTTGAGATACATTCGTTTTATACTTAATGTGTTATGTTTTTATCATAAAGGGTTGTTGAGTTTGTTATCAAATGACTCTTCTACATCTATTCAGGTGATCATATCTTTTTGTCCTTCATTTTGTTGATGCTGTATATCTTATTTATTGACTTGCATATTTTGAACCATCCTTGCATCCCTGCCATGATTCCCACTTAAGAATGGTGAATAAACTTTTTAATGTGTCCTTGCATTTAGTTTGCTAGCTTTTGTTGTGAATTTTTGCATTTATGACCATCCAGGACATTGGCCTGTAGTATTCTTTTTAATTATTTTTTTTTTCTGGTTTGGGTATCAGGAAAATTAATGCTAGCCTCATGGAATAAATTTGCAAGAATTTCCTCTTCTTCAACTTTATGGAGCCACATAAAAAAACAGAATTAATATTTCTTACATATTTGGTAGAACTTTGTAGTGAATCCATCTAGTCCTGGGTTTTTCTTTGAAGGGAGACTTTCATTTACTGAATTAACCTCATTATTCATTCTTGACCTGTTCAGTTTTTCTATCTCTTCATGATTAAATCTCAGCAAGGTGTATGTTTCCAGGTGCTTTTTTCCTTTCCTCTAGGTTATGAATTTTGGAGAGTATAGTTACTCATAATAATTTTTAATCTTTCTCTATATTTCTTCAGTGCCAATTTTAATAATTTTACTTTCTCTCTTATTTTATTTGTTTGAATATTCTTTTTCTTTTTTGTTAGTTTTGCTAGGGAATTGTCAATTTTTTTTTTTTTTTGAAGGACCGGCTCTTTAATTAACTTGTCATTTTGTATTGTTTTTAAAATTCACTATTTTACTCATTTTGGCTTAGATCATTATTTCTTTCCTTTTACTAATTTTGAATTTTTTTGTTCTTATTTTTCTAGTGTCTTGAAATGCAGAGATAGGTTCTTTATTTAAAGACTTCAGTATTCTTTTATCTTGTGCCTCAAGATATCTGTTTATTGAAGGGATACAACTCTGCAACAGGGAAAAAAACTTTATACTTTTTTGATGCAGCTGTTTATTGCTATAAACTTTCTTATTAGTAGTGCTTCTTTTGTATACCATTGTTTTTAGTATGCTGTGTTTCCAATTCCAATTGTTTCAAGCCTTTTTTTAAAACTTTATTCTTGATTTCTTTTATTACCCATTAGTTGTTCAAGAGTGGTTTTGTTTAATTTCCATTGATTTATATAATATCCAAACTTTTCTTTTTATTAATTTCTAGTTTAATTATGTCATGATATGTTTTGAAAATATAAATTAATATCATCTCATTTTTTGAAAGACTTATTGAGGTTTGTTTTGTAGCCTGTCATATGATCTATCTTGAAAATTATTCCACGTTTTTACAGGAATGTGTATTCTTCAGTTATTGGAGGGAGTATTCTGTAGATGTCTGTTAGATGCAATTTAACTCTGCTATTTTTTTGTTGATTTTCTTCCTGAATAATTCTGCCCATTACTAAAAGTGTAGTGTTCAAGTCCCATACTACTATTGCTATCCAGTCTATCTCTTCCTTTAAATCTATTAATATTTCATTTATATTTTTTGTGTGTGCTCCAATATTGGATGCATTTAAAACTATTCTTTCCTATTGAGGAATTGACTCTTCATCACTATTTAATTACATCACTTTTATATATATTTTTTTTTATTTCTCTTTTTGTGGTTCGTGGTGCTGGAGATTCAACTCAGTGCCTCCTGCATTCTAGGCAAGCACATTAGCATTGAGCTACACTTCTGGCCTACTTTTTTTAAATTTAGGGTATGGTGTTTTTTGATGTGACTATGGCTACTCTCACTTTATTTTATTCTGTTTTAATGGAAAAATTTATTACATACACTTACTTTCAGTCTATGTGGGTCTTAGAGGTGAGTGGAACTTCTTGGCAGCAACTTATAGTTAGGCTTTATTTTTTATTCTTTTAGCTACTTTACAACTTTAATTGAAGAATTTAACAAGCTTACATTTAAATGATTTATCAATAGACAAAGGCTTACTACAACCATTTTGGAAATTCTTTCTGGTTTTACTGTATTTCATTTTTTTCCTTTCCCCTTTCTTACAGTCTTCTTTTGTGATTAAGTGGTTGATTTTGAACTGTGTTTTGATTTCTTGCTTATTATTTTTGGCTTACAGATTTTTTTTGTGTTTTCTCTGAGGGTAACAAACACATCTTTGATTATTACAAGTTATTTTTAAATGTTTACAGCATACCATGATTATAAAGGTAAGAAAAAGAAGATAAAGAAAAAATAAACTATTCTAATAAAAACACTACATTCACACTCCACTCCTCTCCATATTTTCAAATTTTAATATCCCACCTCACATATTTCAAGTAAACATATAAATGAAGTTATTGGTTTAGGCTTGTTTTGTTCATCATCTTCATACTAAAAACATAAATGATTTACATACCACCTTAGAACATTAAGGCATTGTGAATTTGTCTGTATGGTTACTCTTAGTCTTGAGTTTTAAATCTTCTCATTTTTTCTTCTTACTCTTCAACAGCACTTTCTTTCATTTTATATATTTTTTATATTTATTTTTTTATTTATATATGACAGCGGAATGTATTACCATTCTTGTTACACATATAGAACACAATTTTCATATCTCTGGTTGTATACAGAGTGTATTCACACCAATTTGTGTCTTCATACCTGTACTTTGGATAATAATGATCATCACATCCCACCATCATTATTTAAATAACTCCCTCTAGCATATCTTGGCATTCAGTTCTGGCGGGGACAAATTCTCCCAGGATTTAGCTAAACATACATTTATCTTTTTAATTTCAAAGAATATCTTTGATGGCTACAGTGATTTTGCTGGTAATTCCTTTTTCCTTCACTGTTATAAAAGTCTCATGCTGCTTTCTCTTACTTTATAAAATTTCTGGTAAAGGGACTGCTGTCAGATGAATTGAGACACCCTTGTGTGTTATATGTTTCTTTTCTCCTGCCAGCTTGAGAACCTTCACTTTAACTTTCATTTTGATAACTTCATTATAGTATGTCTTAGAATATATGTGATCAAGTTAAATCTCTCTGGTGGTCACTGAGTTTTCGTATACCTAAATATATGTATTCTTCTCTATGTTTGGGGAGTTTTCCGTTATTACTTCTTTGAATAAGCTTTCTATCCCTGAGGCATTCTCAAGTCCCTATTGAACCCCAATAACACAATTATTTGCTCTTTAATGGTGTCCCAAAATTCCCAAAGGTTTTCTATATTCCTCTTTTTCATCTTTCTTCTCCAACAGTGCATTTTTAAAAAATCTTTCAGCTCATTAATTCACTTTTCTGTTTAATCAATATTGCTATAATGCCTTCTTTCATATTTTAAAATATTGCTCATTGTATTTTTTGTGGTGCTAGGATTACTGGTCTTTTTTTTCATTTTCAATTTCAATTTCTGTTATTTTTTATTAGAGTTGATTATTTCCAAATATTTTCTTGATGTTTATCAAGTTTATAAAAATGATTCTTTTAAATTCTTCATTCAAGAGTTTACATCCATATTGGTTATTACCTGGTTGTCTTCCTGTACCTTATTGTAGTTCCCTGAAAGTTCTTGATGCTTATCTTGTTGCTGTACAATAATATTGAAGAAATGGGTGTTTATTCCAATCTTTATAAACTATCTTTGATTATGCCTTCCTCTCTAGAAATTTTAAGTGGTCTGATTTTTTTTTTTTTTCCTGTGAGTCTATAGTCACTTCTGCTATTTCAGCAATAGAAAGTGTCCTAAGTCCAAATTTGCTGCATGTTTGCTATTGATGTGTTCATTGGTTCAGCACTAGGTGGCGATCCATGCACTATCTGTCCCAAATCTGCAGTTGTGTTGGTCAGCATAAATTTAGGTGTTGTTCAGCAAAAAGTGGCTTGTTTTTAGGAGTTTCAGTAGATGTGTGCTTGATTCCTCGGCCTGATGAGACCAGTGCTGCCATGAAATAGAACAATTAAAATAATAAATATTAACATTGATGAGAACTTACTTCTTTACTTGCAGTATTTTAGATGTTAACCTACACAAAATCATTAAAAAAAAATCTATGAATTTAAGTACAATTAGTTTTTCTCCTTTACAACAAATGAACAAATCTGAAATCCAGGGAAGATAATTTTTTTTTAAACATCAGCTTGTAAATGACAAAGCCAAGTACACACCCTGGCAACCTAATCCAAGCACTCATACATTTAAGCAGCACATTATGGCTATGAAACATAACTGAGCCTCCTGGATCCAAGTGGTAGTTCAATGACTTATACCTACTCAAAGAATGTCAATCAACACCATCTAATTATCATTTTAATTGAAATCGATGGTGGTGAATCTCTTGCCTTTCTATAAGAAATCAAAAATAATGAATTGTATTTAATATAAGATGATATTGCAATTTGTTAATTTTTTCCTGAATTAATTGAGATGATGACGTGATTTAATTCTTCATCCTGTTAAAGTGGATTATCTAATTAATTGATTTGCCCATGTTGAGTCATCCTTCTACCCCAGGGATAAATCACTTTTTTTTCTTTATTTATATATGACAGCAGAATGCATTATAATTCTTATTATACATATAAAGCATAATTTTTCATATCTCTGTATACAAAGTATATTCACACTAATTCGTGTCTTCATACCTGTACTTTGGATAATAATGATCATCACATTTCACCATCATTAATTACCCTATACCCCTCCCATCCCCTCCAAACCCTCTGCCCTATCTAGAGGTTGTCTATTCCTCCCATGCTCCCACTCCTTATCCCATTCTGAATCAACCTCTTATATCAAAGAAAACATTCAGCATTTGTTTTTGGGGGGGATTAGCTAACTTCACTTAGCATTATCTTCTCCAACTCCATCTATTTACCTGAAAATGCCATGATTTTTTTCTCTTTTATTGTGAGTAATATTCCATTGTGTATGTATGCCACATTTTTTTATACATTCATCTATTGAAGGCATCTAGGTTGGTTCCACAGTTTAGCTATTGTGAATTGTGCTACTATAAACATTGATGTGGCTGTATCCCTGTAGTATGCTATTTTTAAGTCCTTTGGGTGTAGACCAAGGAGAAGTATAGCTGGGTCAAATGGTGGTTCCATTCTAAATTTTGCAAGAAATCTCCATACTGCTTTCCATATTGGCTGCGCCAATTGGCAGTCCCGCCAGCAGTGTACCTTTTCCCCCACATCCTCGCCAACCATTATTGTTGTTTGTATGCATAATAGATTCCATTCTGACTGGAGTGAGTTGAAATCTTAGAGTGATTTTGATTTGCATTTCTCTAATTGCTAGTGATGATGAACATTTTTTTCATATATTTATTGAATGATTATATATCATCTTCTGAGAAGTGTCTGTTCAGGTCCTTGGCCCATTTATTGATTAGGTTATTTGTTTTTTTGGTGCTTAGCTTTTTGAGTTCTTTATATACCCTAGAGATTTGTGCTCTATCTGATGTGTAAGGGGTAAAGATTTGTTCCCAAGATGTAGGCTCTCTATTCACCTCACACATTGTTTCTTTTGCTCAGAAGAAAGTTTTTAGTTTGAGTCCATCCTGTTTATAGATTCTTGATTTTAATTCTTGTGCCACAGGAGTCTTATTAAGGAAGTTGGAGCTTAATCCCACATGATAAGGATTAGGGCCTACTTTTTCTTCTGTTAGACACAGGGTCTCTCATTTTATTCCTCAGTCCTTGATCCATTTTGAGTTGAGTTTTGTGCATGGTAAGAGATGGGGGTTTAATTTCATTTTGTTGCATATGGATTTCCAGTTTTCCCAGCACCATTTGTTGAAGAGGCTATCTTTTCTCCAATGCATATTCTTGGCACCTTTGTCTAATATAAGATAATTGTAGTTTTGTGGGTTAGTCTCTGTGTCCTCTATTCTGTACCATTGCTCTACCAGTCTGTTTTGGTGCTAATACTATGCTGTTTTTGTTACTATTGCTCTGTAGTGTAGTTTCAGCTCTGGTATAGTGATGCTACCTGCTTCACTCTTCCTGCTAAAGATTGCTTTAGCTATTCTGGGTCGCTTATTTTTCCAAATGAATTTCATGATTGCTTTTTTCTATTTCTATGAGGAATGTCATTGGGATTTTGATCAGAATTGCATTAAATCTGTATATTATGGAAGTATGGTCAATTTGTATAGTATAGTATTGGAAGTATGGTCATTTTGATAATATTCATTTTCCCATCTAAGAACAAGTAGATCTTTCCATTTTCTAACTTCTTCTTTGATTTATTTCTTTAGTATTTTTTAATTTTCATTAAATAGATCTTTCATCTCTTTCATTAAGTTAATTCCCTAGTACTTTATTTTATTTTATTTTTTTGAGGCTATTGAAAATGGGGTGGTTTTCCTCATTTACCTTTCTGAGGATTTATCACTGATATACAGAAATGCTGTTTATTTATGGGTGTTGATTTTATATCCTGCTACTTTGCTAAATTCATTTACTAGTTCTAGGAGTTTTCTGGTGAAACTTTCAGGGTCTTCCAGGTGTAGAATCATATCATCAGCAAATAGTGAAAATTTGAATTCTTTTTTTTCCCTATGTGTATCCCCTTATTTTCTTTCATCTCTCTAATTGCTCTGGCCAGTGTTTCAAGAACTAGAAGTGGCGAAAGAGGACATTCCTGTCTTTTTCTAGTTATTAGACGAAATGCCTTTAATTTTTCTCCAATTAGAATGATGTAGGCCTGGGGCTTAGCATAGATAGCCTTTATGATATTGAGATATGTTCCTGTTATCCCTAGTTTTCTAGTGTTTTGAACATGAAGCGGTGATGTATTTTGTCAAATCCTTTTCCTGTGTCTATTGAGATGATCATATAATTTGTATCTTTCAATCTATTGATGTGATGAATTACATTTATTGATTTCCATACGTTGAACCAACCTTGCATCCCTGGGATGAATCCCACTTGATTGTGGTGTACAATGTTTTTTATGTTTTTGTATTCAATTTGCTAGAATTTTATTGAGAATTTTTGCATGTATGTTCACTAGAGAAATTGATCTGAAGTTTTCTTTCATTGATGTGTCTTTGCCTGCTTTTAGACTCAGAGTGATATTGGCCTCATAGAATGAGTTTAGAAGAGAAGTGCTGCCTCTTTTTCTATTTCCTGAAAAAAAAAAGGAGAGTATTGGTATTAGTTCTTCTATAAAGGACTTATAGAACTTGGCTATGTATCCATCCAGTCCTGGGCTTTTCTTGTTTTGTAGACTTTTGATGGCATCTGCTATTTTATCACTTAAAATTCATCTGTTTAAATTCTGTATATTCTGTATATCATCAATTTGGGCAGATTATATGACTCTAGAAATTTGTTTATGCCTTCAATATTCTCTATTTTACTGGAATGCAGGCTTTCAAAATAATTTCTAATTATCCTCTGTATTTCTGTAGTGTCTGCTGTGATATTTCCTTTTTCATCATGAATGTTAGTGATTTGAGTTTTCTCTCTCCTTTTCTTCATTAGCATGGCTAAGGGTCTATAAATTTTATTTATTTATTTTCAGAAAACAACTTTTTGTTCTGTCAATTTTTTCAATTGTTTCTTTTGTTTCAATTTCATCTTTGATTTTAATTATATCCTGTCTTCTGCTATTTTGGTGTTGATTTGTTCTTCTTTTTTTAGGGGTTTGAGATGTAATGTTAAGTCATTTATTTGTTGACTTTTTCTTCTTTTAAGGAATGAATTCCATGCAATGAACTTTCCTCATAGAACTGTTTTCATAGTGTCCCAGAGATTTCGATATGTTGTATCTATGTTCTCATTCACCTCTAAAAATTTTTTAATCTCCTCCTTGATGTTTTCTGAAACCCGTTGTTAATTCAGAAGCATATAATTCAGTCTCCAGGTGTTGGAGTAGACTTTATTTCTTATTTTATCATTGATTTCTAATTTCATTCCATTATGATCTAATAGAATGCAGGGTAATATATCTACTTTTTTATGTTTGCTAAGAGTTGCTTTGTGGCATAGTATATGGTCTATTTTAGAGAAGGATCCATGTGCTCTGAGAAGAAAGTGTATTCTCTCCTTGAAGGATGAAATATATATGTCAGTTAAGTCTAAGTTATTGATTGTATCATTGAGTTCTATAGTTTCTTTGTTCAGCTTTTGTTTGGAATATTTATCTAGTGATGAAAGAGGTGTGTTAAAGTCACCCAAAATTATTGTGTTGTGGTCTATTTGACTCTTAAACTTGAAAAGAGATTGTTTGATGAACATAAAGGTTCTATTATTTGAGGTCTATATATTTATAATTGTTAAGTCTTGCTGGTGTATGGTTCCCTTGAGCAGTATGTAGTGTCCTTCTTTATCCTTTTTGATTGACTTTAGTTTGAAGTCTGCTTTATTTGATATGAAGATGGAAATCCTGCTTGCTTCCACAGTCCCTGTAAATGGTATGATTTTTCCCAAACCTTCACCTTCAGTCTGTGGATGTCTTTTTCTATGAGTTGAGTTTTGTGGGGGCAGCATATTGTTGGGTCTTCTTTTTTTTTAATCTAATCTGCTAGTATATGTCTTTTGACAGTGAGTTTAGGCCATTAATATTCAGAGTTATTATTGAGATATGATTTGTATTTCCAGCCATTTTGTTTCTTTTTTGGTATTCAACTTGGTTTCTCCTCTAAGTATATTTTCCTTTAGTATAATATCTCTCTCTACTAATTTTCATCATTATTTTTCATTTTATCTTCTTGGAATATTTTGCTGAGGATGTTCTGTAGTGCAGGCTTTCTAGTTGTAAATTCTTTTAACTTGTTTATCATGGAAGGTTTTAATTTCATCATCAAATCTAAAGCTTAGTTTTGCTGGATATAAGATTCTTGGTTGACATCCATTTTCTTTCAGAGTTTGGTATATGTCGTTTTATGATCTCCTGGCTTTGAGGGCCTGGGTTGAAAAATCTGTTGAGATATGAATTAGTCTCCCCCTATATGTGATCTAATTCCCCTCTCTTGCAGCTTTTAAGATTATATCCTTATTCTGTATGCTAGGCATTTTCGTTATAATGTGCCTTGGTAAAATCTGTTGTAATTTTGTATATTTGGTCTCCTGTAAGCCTCTGGTATTTGGTTTTCCAATTTGTTCTTCACGCTTGAAAAATTTTCTGATATTATCTCATTGAAGAGATTGTGCATTCCTTTGAACCTCTGTGCCTTACTCTATCCCAATAACTCTTAGATTTGGTCTTTTGATGCTGTCCCATAATTCTTGGATGTTCTATTCATGGTTTCTAACTATCTTCACTGTGTGATCAACTTCATTTTCCAGGTTGTATACTTTGTCTTCATTATCTGATATTTTTTCTTCCAAGTGATCTAGTCTGTTGGTTATGCTTTCTATTGAGTTTTTTTAATTTTATTTATTGTATCCTTCATTTCAAGGATATCTGACTTTTTTTCCAGACTCTCTATCTCTCTCTTGAAGTAATCTTTTGCTACCTATATTTGCTCTCTTATCTCGTTGTTGGAGTGATCAATTTTTGCCTGTATTTTCTCATTTAGGTCATTCTTTAATTCACAGATCATTTTAATCATGAACCTTCTGAACTCCTCTGACATTTCATCAACTTTGCTGTCCATGGGTTCTCTTATTATGGTGTCCTGGTTTGTTTGGGACACTTTCCTCCCTTGTTTTTTTCATGTTGTCTATGTGTCTTCCTTTCTTGCAGTGTGGATATGAGATATTACAGTTTCTTTCCTATATCCTTGTAGTACCTGTGCAGATTGCTTTTACCTCACCTTGATGTTGGGCTTCCAGACCCTGCTGGTTTCCTTCAATAAATACTACTTCAACCTGGATCTGGATCTTGCACAAGTTGGTGTGGGTGGATATCAGCCACCAGGCTTGACCTCCCTCAGTGGTCTGCTGGCCAGAAGGGGCAGTCTTTTGATAGTGGCTAGGCTGTGTTGCTGTGTTGCTCTGTTGTGTCTGCCCTGCTGGGGGAGGGGTGGACCAAGCATGCCTTGTGCCTGGGACCTGCACAGGTTGGTGTGGGTGGATAATAAATCATCTTTTTTTTTTTAAGAGAGAGAGAGAGAGAATTTTTTTAATATTTATTTTTCAGTTTTCAGTGGACACAACATCTTTATTTTATGTGGTGCTGAGGATCGAACCCAGCGCCCCATGCATGCCAGGCGAGCACGTTACCACTTGAGTCACATCCCCAACCCCAATCACCTTTTTATGATTAAAAAATAATCTCTGAACAAACTAAGTTCAGAAGTAATGAATCTCAACATAATAAGACAGTGTTTAAAAAGCCTACCACACTAAAATATTCAGTGATGGAAAACTTGATTCTTAACGATCAAATTCAAGACAAATTTTCTCATACCCATCACTTTCATTATATATAAGACTGAAAAAGACAGCTAGAGCAATAATAAAAGAATAATAAATAAAAGGCATTCAATTGGAAAAAAAGACAAATTATCTGTTTGTAGATGGCATCGTCTCCCATGAAGAAAATGCTAAAGAACACACACAGAAACACATACTCATGAACACAAACATCAAAAAACTATTAGAACCAATGAACCAGTAAAGTTGCAAAATACCAAACCAACATACAAAAATCTGTACACTAAGAAAAAAAATTAGAAAAGTTTGTAAGAAAATGAATTAATTTATAATAGTGTAAACAAGAATAAAACTCTTAAAATAAACTTAACTAAATGGAGAAATGACTTTCATGCTGAAAACTATAAAACATTGATGAATGACATAAGTAACACAAATAAATAAAAAGATATCATGTTTATAGATTGGGAGATTTAATAATATTAAATATCTCTGTGCATAAAGTTATCTACACATTCAACACAATCTGTTTCAAGATTTTGAGAACAGTTTTTTTGCTGGGAGCCATCAGCCAAGTAGGTATGACAATTTCCTTGCCAGCATACCCCTATGTTTCTTTAATGGAAGGACTCATGGAAATAGGACATTTTGCAGCTACATTGCATGTAAGGTGACCTTGCTCAAGGACCAGGGCGGATCCGTGTTTAGGGTGTTCCCGGTTTAGCATAATACGAGATTAGGATGTTCCCTGTTTAGAATAGGGCTTATCCTGCTGCCTGAGTTCCTCTTGAGTTCTTAGGGATTAAGACTGCATATTTGGGAGACAGAAGCCCAGTGGGGTGAATTTGGGCAGAGAACGTGGATTTCCCCAGAACGTGTTTGTAGAAGGCGGGTGTGAGATCGGGAATAAAGAATTGCTGTTTGAATCTACAAGCTGTGAGTGGCTCGTGATTTGTGTCCAACCAGAGACTGCGGCATTACTGAAAAAAAAAAAAAAGTCAAATTGTAATGGAATATCCAAAGACTTTGAATAGTCAATCGGCCCTGAGAAAAAAGAATAGAGCTGGAGCCATAACACTTGCTGATATTTAAATAGATTACAAAGCTACAATAACTAAAACAATATGTCATTGGGATAAAGACAGGCATGTAAACTAATTGAACAGAACAGAGAGCTCAGTATAATCTCGTGCATGTACAGAGAATTCATCTTTTACAGGGTGCTATGAATTCACAATAGGAAAGGTCAATTTATACAATAAGTAGAATTGCAAAAACTATATATTCACATGCAAAAGAATGAAACTGGAGCCTTATCTTACATTATACATGAACCAAAATAGAAGGAAAGACTAAACATAAGATCTGATACAAGACACATACACACACACACACACACACACACACACACAAGACAGTAAAACTTCTAGGAAGAAATAAATTGGAAAGCTTCCTAACATTTGTCTTGACAATGACACAAAACTCTCAGGTGATAAAAACAGAAATAGACAAGTGGGAGTACATCAAATTGAGAAGCTTCTACACTCACAAAGAAAACAACAGAATGAAAAGACATCCCTGGAATTGAAAAAAATATTTATAAACCATAAACTTGATAAGGGATTATTATCCAAAACATTAAGAACTCTGTAGACTTGACAGAAAAAGAACTAATGTATTTGAAAAAAAAAAAAAAAAAAACGGGAAAAGGACCTAAATAGTTATTTTCCGAAAAAAAGACATACAAGTGTACAAGGTTCACAACATCACTAATTATCAGAGGAGTGCAAATTAAAACCACAATGAGGCATTACACCTGTTATGAGGGCTATTATATGAACAAAAGCAAAACAACAAACCCCAAAACTAAACATAACAAATCTTTGCCAGAGGAGGAGAAATTGAGACTCATGTACATTGTTTATGGGGTTGTAAAATGATACGCCGTTTCTGAGAAAAGTACAATTTTTCCTCAAAACAATTACAATAGAACTACCATGTGAGAAAGAAATTCAATTTTTAGATATGTATCTAAAAGTATTGAAACCAGGATCTTCTAGAGATTTTTTAATATTTATGCATACTACATCATTATTCACAATATCCAGGATATGAAAGCAATCTTTTAAATACCCATCTATAGATTAGTGGCCAAAGAAAGTGTGTTATATACATATGTTAGGATATTATTCAGCCCTAAATATGAAAGAATTTTTGCCATATGCCACAATATACATGAATTTGAAAGACATTATACTAAGATAAAATCCAGTCATAGAATGATATTTTTATGGAACTGAAAATAGGGTCACATTTTTCAGAAACTGAAAATAGTCAAACTCAGAAGCAGAAAGTAATGAAAGTTTTCAGGTCTGGGGAGTTGAGGAAATGGGCAGTTACTTTTCAATGAGTATAAAGTTTCAGTTATGTAGGATGGATAAGTGCTAGATATCTAATATATAGCAAAGTGTTTGTAGTTAACAATACTGTATTTTACACTTAAAATTTTGTGAAGAGGGTAGAACTTCATGTGATGTGCTCTTACTAAGTTAAAAACTGAAAACTAAGAATAAAGAGGTAGGAAGAAATTTTTGGAGATTATAAATATGTTTATTAACTTGAATGTCTTTAATATGGAGATGATTTTATGAATTATAAGGAATGTAAAAACAAATCAGATTTTGTTCCTTACATATGTGCAATTCCTTAACGTAAACCATATGTCAATAAAGCTGCTAAAATGAATTTAAAAATAAAAAGGTAATGAATTATTTTTTTAAGTGAGTAAATTTGGGTCAGCAGAGAACTGTTACTTATTATGTGACAGATGACTATCAACTTAATAAACAAGCAAACAAAATATGAACAAATGAAGTCATGATAAATTAAAAGCAGGAAGAAAATAAATCAAATTTTAAAAAACATTCTCAGTATGAGAAGTTGCCATGATTATCATGAAAGTGCCATGTGGGGTTACTCTAATGCTTTTTATCTAAACAAATAAATAAATCTTTAGAATCCAGTGAGAACAGACATAGAACATACCAGAATCTCTGGGACATTTTAAAGTTTTTCTAAGAGGAAATATATAGCTATGGTTGCCTATATACAAACAACAACAACCTAAACAAACCCAAACCCCAGCAAGATCCCAAATAAACAATCTAAAGATACATTAGGGTCCTAGAAATAAGGTCCTAGAAATAGAAGAAAAAAAATAATTTTAAAGCTAGTGTAAGTAAGGAAATAATTAAGCTCTAAGATAAAATTAATAAAATGTAATATAAAGACATACAAAAATGTAACAAAGATTGAATTCTTTATAAAGATAAAAAAGATTGATACAACTTTAGGTAAACTTTAAAAAAAGACAGATAAATGATACAGTTAGAGATGAAGAAGGACATCAGTGAAATCTAGAGGCTCATTAATTACTATTAGAAAATTTCTTGGGGCATAAATATTTAGTATTATGACATCCTCTTGTTGGATTCTTCCTTTATAGTTTGAAGGTAAATTCTTTGTCTCTTCTGATTAATGTTGACTTGATATCTGCTTGTTGGATACCACAGGAGCTACTCTTGCTTGCTTTTGGACCTCATTTCCATGGAATATCATTTTCTGTTCTTTTAATTTTAGTCTATGGAATTTTTTTGCCTCAGTATTGTGCCGCTTACAGGTAACATATAATTGAAATTTTCTCTCCTTTTTCCTTCACTGGTAAGTGCACTGTTTTTTGTTTGCTTGTTTTTACTTTTTTAGCATTTTATTTTTAAAATGTGTTCTAATTAGTTATATGGGACAGTAGAATGCACTTTAATACATCACACACAATTGGAGCATAATTTCTCATTCTTCTGGTTGCACCTGATGTAGAATCCCACTGGTCTTGAAATCATAGATGTACATAGTGTAATAATGTCTGATTCATTCTACTATTCTTCTTACCCACATAGCCTCACCCCTCCCTTCACTTTCCTCTATCTAAAGAATTCTGTTTTTAGCAAGCCCCCCTCTCCTTATTGTGAATTAGCATCTGTATATCAGAGAAAATATGCAGCTTTTGTTCTTTGGGATTGGCTTATTTTGCTTAGCATGGTATTCTCCAGCTATATCCATTTACCTGAAAATGCCATAATTTTATTCTTTTCTAAAACTGAGTAATATTCCATTGTGTATATATGCCACATTTTATTTATCCATTCATTTGTTTGAAGGGCACCTAATTTGGTTACATGGTTTAGCTATTAAGAGTTGAACAGATATAAACATTGATGTGGCTGTGTCACTGTAATATGCTGAATGTAAGTCCTTTGAGTATAAACCAAGAAGTGGGATAGCTGGGTCAAATGGTGATTCCATTCCAAATTTTCTGAAAAACTCCCATAAATTCCTCATCTGTCCCCTACTACAGTTTTGAGATGGTCCAATAAAGATTGCACCAATTTGCATTCCCACCAGCAATGTATGAATGTATCTTTAACCCCTCATCCTTGCCAACAGTTGTTGTTGCTTGTATTCTTGATAATTGCCATTCTGATTGAAGTGAGATGAAATCATAGTGTTAATTTACATTTCTTTAATTGCAAAAGATGTTGAACATTTTTTTCCTATATTTGTTGATTGATTGTATTTGTGCGTGTGTGTTAATGTCTGAACCCCTCTTTCTCACCCAGAATGAAACTCAGCTTAAAGTGTACCAAAGAGTTAGGCACTAGAACAGAGACCCTGTGCCTAATAGAAGAAATAGTAGGCCAAATCTTCATCATGTCAGCCTAGGGTCTGACTTCCTTAACAAGACTCCTAAAGCACAAAAAGTAAAATCAAGAATTAATAAATGGGAATTATTCAACAAAAAACTTCTTTGAAGCAAAGGAAATTGCAGGAAGTCACACATGAAATGTGTGTGGACCAGGTTGGCATGAAAGCCATTGACTGGGAAGATCTGATATCTGGCAACTCCAACTGCACCCCTGCTTGTTTTGTAGTGGCACCTTTCCTCCATAGAAAACTTAATTAAGCTTTTTTAGAAATCTTCACCATAACTAATCTTAGAATTATGAGCAGAAGAATCTCTACATATGAATTTAATGTAGTTGAACTTCCTATTACCTGTTGCTAAATATTACAAAAATTAAACTTGGCCATGGTCTTGAAAGAGATCAGCACCTGGAGTGCTCAACACCTCTTTGCTAGGTTTTTCACAAATATTTATGAAATGTCTAGGAATAGTGTGTGTGTGTGTGTGTGTGTGTGTGTGTAGTAATTTGTAAAGGTTTTCAAGGGAACTGTGTCTGAAAATGCAGAGTGTGATAAGAAAAACAGATTCTTTTAACTAGGCCTCTGGCCTTGGGCTGGGGCTTCATGGATAAGATTACATTTCAAAGATAAAGATAAGAAGTTATTAAATGGGCTCCATGGTACCAGCTGGCAGGGGAATTTAGGAACTTCTACCACCAGATACAATAGGTTTAATATTGAATAGAAAAGGAATTCGGGTACTACCTGGTGTTTTTTATGTAAATTTTAATGGGGAAATTAAAATTGTTGTTCAAGCAAATTCCATTACTCAGCTTTCTCCAAAAGACATCATAGTGTCAATTGTTTACTTGTCTTGTCATTCTGCAAGGAAGATTTAGCAGCGGGGTCCCCAAGAAGTTCAGATTTCCAGGTCCCCACACAGAGCATTCTTGGTTCAATTACTTAAGCAAGAGTGCCCTCTATTGGATCTTGAATGTAATTACAAAATTTTCAAGGGAGTTACTATCCCAACCATGCCCCCAGCTTCTTTCAACTGCTAGAGCCATGAACCCCTGAACCCTGCTTCCTGGGCCTGAGCCTCAACAGAACAGATGAGAGAGAGAGACAGAGAGAGACAATATCTCATAAAGACATGAAACATATTCCTTCTTGCTCCCCAGAAATAAAAAAATTTTAAAAAATCAACACTGTCTCTCAATGTTTGAATTACCTGCTACCTTACTATGCATATTATGTTCAAGGAGAGAAGTCACTATGCAACTTCTGGATATTCTACCTTTCTATATTCTCTTTTTAAAAATGCATAAGGATTCAGTGGTGGTTGACTGTTCTTCTTTCTTAGTTTGTCTTCACAATAGTTCTTTTCCCACATTATAAAAGACATGCTCTCTTCTCACTCATCCTCAGCCTTGCTCTATTACTATAACACAGGACCCACAGTATGAAATCCTAAGGGTACCGAAGGAACTACTCAAAATCCTGATTTCCACGAAGATTTCTTTATTCAAAGTACCAATTTCAGTTCTTTTTTAAAGCTTGACTTTCTATGCATTTTTTCCTTAAATTTCCAGTATTTTTTCTCATAGAAAAGGAGTCCAAGATTATAAACATATAAAACATAGTTTTATAAGACAGTAACAAGGGTGGTGTAGCAAGTTGGAACCAATAGAATATATTGTATTAATATTTTATTGATAATAGACTTATTAATAAAATATTTTAATTTTTGTGAAAACTCTTTACAAATCTCCCTACTTAAAGCAAAGAGTGATCTCTTCCAAATAATAACCAACTTGCCTTCATTGTATACACTCGGGTGTAATGATTTTAAGTAAAGTGAGGTGTTACTTTTCAATGAATATTTACTGAACAGTTTCAAATCCTTGGGGCTTAAATAATACAATTGGAAAAATTATATTCCATATTCAAATTTCTCTATAATAACAATCCTTATGGGAATGTTTCTTCATTATCATAATTTAGAGCCCCCTAAGATAGTCTTGTTTTTGGAACAATATCCCCATCCACCTGATTCAATTTGTTTCATGTTTTTATGGGATAATTTTCCTCCCCATCCCCCACCCCCACTGTCTTTCTCATCTGTTGTGCTGAGGCTCAGGCCCAGGAAGCAAAGTTCAGAGGTTCAGGGCTCTAGCAGCTGAATGAGGATGTGAGGCATGGTTGGGATAGTAGCCATTCTTTATTCAGAGATGGGACTAGCCCCTAGCCAGCCTCCCACCAACTCTCATTTCCTGAGTATTGGCACTTATGTAGTGTGCAGGTGGACTGGCAGCAGTTGTGTTGTTGGAAGTATGGTATAATAGTCAATCAAGTACACTTGCAATCTGGTCTCTATAATTTCTAAATGGTCATGGGTGTACATAAATAATTTCCCTAAATTTTATTTTTTAAAGAGTAAACTGTTCATAATCATGCTTCTCTTTTCTATTATGATAATTAAATTAAATACATTTTATTAATAATTAGCATGGTGTTTCAGGTATATTAAATGTTCACACATGATAGGTTAATACATCATAATTAGTGATACTTCATAAAGGTTGAATTTAGCTGTTAATCTTCAATTCACTGAGGAAAATACTGTTGCACTCATTCTCAAATGGCAACACTATGCAGACATTTTATTTTTTTATAATTTTGAACAATCACTTTTAAAAATTAAGTAGAGTTAATATTTATGTTAGGTACTTGGATGCCTTTCTCTTAGGGATATAGTCATATGTTGGGAATATGAATACATCCCTAAAGGAATTATTCCTTGAAAGACTTATTTTGATATTTTGGAACATATGTATTATCTATCCAAAACAACTTGCTAGTTTTCAATATCTCCATGTTTGTATTGATATGATTATTTTTATTGAGAGTAACATAATAATATGTTATATCATCATGCTTGGAACAGTAAACCTACTGTTATTAAATAATAAAAATAAAAGAACTACTGGTGTTTTGTAGGTTGTTTTGAATGTTTTTAAATCTTTCCTGTTTTTCCTTAGGGACCCTGTCCCCTTAGATTCCTCACAGAGAAGCATTTATGCCTTTTAAATAATTGGAAACTAATATTTGCTAATTTCCAGAGAACCATCTCAGTTATAATAATCTTTATGAAGGATTTTGAGGTGGGATTAATTGGAACTATATATTTTCTTATATTTTATCTGGTGTTAAAAAGAAGATTTTATTAGAAATATTTATTATCCATTCAATAGATACTTTTATCTGTTCATATACAGGAGTTAGTGAAGAAAAACTACATTAATAAAATATTAAAATCTTAGTTCTTACTTGAATTAACCTGAGATATTATTTTATGTTAATTTTGCCAACAAAATTAAATATTGTTTTCAATAAGTATATTTGCCTTTCATTGTGGCTACTCATGTATTATAGAGAAAAAAATATATCAATATATACTGATAAAGGTATGTAAAATAGTGATTTTCTTTTTCAAATATTTAGGAACGACTACACATACAATGTAAATTACACAGAAATGAGCAACAGTTATTCAAACATGGTATTTTATCACTTCTATTTTTATAAAACATAAATAATTCTTTATTTGCTATATTAATAATCCATGAATGCAAGTAAAGAAGTTTCACTTATGTACTTGCACCTGTATTTCTAATGCTTTGGTGTTCAAACCAAACATTGTACTGGAGAACTATGAAGGAAATAGTAATTATTTATTTACTGTCTAGATAAAGAAAATCTCAGAAATTTTAGAGGTCAACTAAACATAACAAAGTTGAAAGATATTTTTTTCCTAAAGTATGACTTCACATGTTTAATTTTTTTTAGAGAGAGAGAGAGAGAGAGATTTTTTTTAAAGAGAGAGAGAATTTTTTTAATATTTATTTTTTTTTTTTTTTTAGTTATTGGCGAACACAACATCTTTGTATGTGGTGCTGAGGATCGAACCCGGGCAGCACGCATGCCAGATGAGCTTGCTACCGCTTGAGCCACATCCCCAGCCCAACACGTTTAATTTTAAAACATTTTTTAAAATGGAAAAAAAAAAACTCTTTTGAAAATTAATTAATAAATGCTAATTGAATAATTTTCTCTTGTTGAAAAAATGTTTCTTTCCTGGTTTTGAAATTACTCTGATACTCCCATTTAACCTTCAGAAATGCTCAAGGTTTTGCAGAAAAAGCAGGTATTAGAACACAGGCATAGTAGCAAAGTGAAAAATACCAAATGAGATGAAACCAAAGAAGAAAGTCAAAGATTAGTGTGTGTCTCTCTCTATGATCCACCATTTCCATCACAAACTTATAAACTGGAAAATTAATACAAGAGAGAAGAATCAGAGTTTTAAAAAAACTGAAAAAGAAAACAGTTACTAAAAAATGAAAATGATAAATAACATAAAGTTGGCTTCTTGAATTCATATAAGTAATAAGCTAAATCATGTAGAAGGAAAATATTCTATATTCAGCAATATTTTTTTTTAAAAAAAAGTCTTCAGAATAGCAAAGATACTGATTTACAAAATTTGATGGGAAGAAATTTACTTTGAATATTTTAATTTAAAAGAAGAAAACATTTTATATTATAATTTTTTTTTTCCTATTTCAGTGTTGATGTTCTAAGCTCATTTGTAAATATTTTAAAAATCAACTGCAAAAATTTGCTCAGGTTAAGAGGAAAATGAAGTGTACCATTTTTTAAAAATTGAAAACGTGACTTTATACAGTTAGTTTCTGAATTTACTTATAGTTGCTACTTGCTATTATTAAATAAGTAAGCTTGAAAAAGTTTACATTGTATTTTATCATTCCCTTTGATAGAAGAGTTACTAATAACTGCATGTTTTAAAAAATACAAGTGCACTGTAATATAATACCTCCCTACAAAATAGTTTTGTTTTAAAGTGCTATTACTTTTGTATAATTTTGCATAAGTTATAGCTATGAATACTATATGTAGGTATTTATAATATACAGGATTCTTATAAAAACTTTGTAATTTTGTATCTAAAATATACTGGAATACTTTTATAAGAATATATATCCACTTCAAAATGTGTTAGTATCCAAATGAGTAAATTTATTCAAATAATTGCTTATTTTCAAATATGTTGTGTTCTATGTTTTAATTTTTTTTCCATTTTTATTGGTTAATAATAATTATACAAAATAGTGGGATTTATTATGTTCTATTCATACATGCACATAGCATAATTTGATCAATCACGTTCCTCATTATCTTCCCTAGTAACTTCCTCTCTCTGGTCTCCATTCTATTATTATTATTATTATTATTATTATTATTATTACATTATGATTATATGTATGTGCAGGATTTATCATAATAGTTTTCCACTTTAAAACCATACCACAATATTGAGCTTATGCATATTATGAGAGTTTGATAATTTTTTGAGAAAGATAAGTTTTATATTGTTTATTCTAAAAAAGGTTTTCCCTTTTAGGATTTAAAAAAATATATTCATATTACTGAACTGTTTTATTGTTGTAATAGTTTGTTTCTTATTGTGCATATTCTAAGAACCAAATCAGATTAGATATTTTATAAATGTTTTTTAAAGAGTAAATATATTTTATGTCCCAATCAATTTATTTATTTGAATTTTATAGTATATAATTTATCTTTAAAATCTTAATTATAGATTTCAGAATAGCACTGAATTGTAGTGGTGAGCATCAGTTTTGCTGTAGAGTTGCTACTTGCTATTATTAAATAAGTAAGCTGGAAAAAGTTTTTAAGTTTTGTTAAAAAAAAATACTTCTAAGATTTAATCAATTCTTAATGCTTTTTTTCTTGATCTTGCTGTGCTTTAAAAGCTTAATATTGTTTTAATTAAAGAATCTATTTTACAAGATAAAATACAAAAGGACATTCTCTAATTTATTTCTTTAGTCCTTTATACTAATGTATACAGTAAAATGAAGATAAGTAATCACTAACTTTTGAATTATCATTGTATCATTTAAGCTGAAAATAAACTACCTAGTATGAAATAACATATTTTTCATAGTACTGGCAGCATTACAGCTTCTCGTATAAAATTAAACCAAAAATGTTTTCAACTATGATTTAATATCTTTTTTTTTTCCTGGTACATACAGCTATTAAGAGTATTTAGGCATTCCTGCTGGCCAAAATCACTGGGGAGAACAGAGAAATTTTTTTTGCAACAACCTTAATGTATTTTGACACACAGATGCAGACATGTGAGTACATTCTCTCTCTATGAGACTACCTTTACATATCTCTCTATCTACGTATCAATCAATCATATTGTATTGTGTATGGAATAGTATTGTATATAAAGCATCAAATGTATGTTATCTTGTTTTTGAACTTAATATTATAATTCTAAAGCTTATACATATTTTATATATAACTATATTTTCAACATTTTATTTGCAGCAAAATGTTTCATTGAAAATGAACATACTACGTTTATTTATTCATCATTTGATAGTTATATCTAGTAGTTTTGCATTGCATCCATGCAAAAGAAGATTTTGTGTCCCTTTTCTAAGTCTTAGTTATTTGGACATTGCTAGCACCCATTATTTTTTTCTGTATTTATTAGCAGTATTTCAATAAAATGAAAAATATTTCTTCTTCAATATATTCTATAGTTGATTAATAGGCCAATACAAAGTTTAGAATTTATCAAAGACAGAAAATAGATTTTTATTTAAAGTTTTAGTTTTCATTGTAGTTATTTTCTGGTTATTTTCATAGTTTGCCAAATTATACTTGGCTATTTCCTCAGAAAATTTTTACTCTACCTTTCAACTTCTAATTTCATTTTCATAAAGATGGCTAGGAGATGTCCTTATAATTTTATTTTACATTTAAAAATTTGTTGTCTACTTTCACTTCTAAAATTGTCTTTTTGCTACAAAAAGATGTATTTTTTTCATTCAGAGATTTGACTTTTCTATTGATTTTTTTCAAATAATACAAACAAACTTTTAAAATGCTAAAATATTGATCTTACTACATAAAGTGTCATTATTAGTATTTATTAGTATTAGTATTATATATTAGTATTATATATTCATTTTAAATCAAGTCAATTACAGTTGCATCCCAGTGAATAACTATGAATTTTGTAGGAGTTGAAATCAGGCTTGTAGAATTTTAATAACAAAAAAGTTATTTAATGTGTCAATGTTATATCTGAATTTAGATACTAAAATAAATCAGCATAATTAATCCTTCACTTAAAGTTAGAAAATTTGTAGATAGAGCAATTATGCTACTGAAAAAAATCTAATGCTATATTTAGTAACATCAGCTTATTAACAGTGTATCACTAAACAAAGGTGCTGCAAATAGAATTTCTTACAATTCTCCCTTGTATTTTTCCTTCATTACATTTTAATTTTTTTAATATTTATTTTTTAGTTGTAGTTGGACACAATACCTTTATTTTATTTATTTATTTTTATGTGGTGCTGAGAATCGAACCCAGGTTCATTAGGTAATTGATTTCATAATAAAAGTGGGACATTTTATTTTATCCATAGGCTTCATATTTCTCAGCAGATTTCAGAGTCATGGAGCCCCTATCACACCTTTAGGGTTATATATACTTAATATTTTTAATTTTCTTAGATTCTACTTATATTTATTTTCTTATACTATAAAGTAATACATTTTTTCTTGGGAAATTTTCATGTTTTCATCAGTCATAGAGAAGTTGCAAGAGGTACCAATAAGGATCTTAGAAATGTCACTTTAATATGAAATTTAAAGGTTCAGAATTTAACTGTAGATATTCATTCACTATACTGGAATAATTGTTTTCAGATGAAATTAAAAATTAATTGAATACTTTTGATTCTTGAAGCAATATTTTTATGAAATTATTTTGTCAACTGGATATATTTATAATTTGTTACAGTTAACTGAGTTTGAATGAAAGGGTGAAAAAAATCAGCTATTGTGTGTTTTGCAGATCAGTTTCCAAAAGAAAGTTGACTTCCACAATGTTCTTAAATCCAAATGAACAGTTTGTGTTTTCTAGTTTCAGGTTATACCTTCAACACCTATGGAGTGTTGGCCCTTCAGAGGATGTGCTTGGGAACATGGATCTTTCATGGATATTCTTCTGGATAAATAGCTACTCAGGTAGTTTCTGATTTTTTAAAATTTGTTCTAATTAGTTATACATGATAGCAGAATGCATTTCAATTCACTGCCCAGAAATGGAGAACAAGTTTTCATTTCTTTGGTTGTCATATTTTTTTATTTCTAAAATTGATTAAAAATCACAAAAGAGGAATGAAGAACCCTTCAAAACAGATAGAATTCATCCTCCTGGGATTGACAGATAATTCACAGTTACAGTTGTGATTTTCTTATTTCTACTTCTAAATTACATGTTGAGTATAATGGGAAACTTGACCATCACTGTTCTCACTCTACTGGATTCCCATCTCAAGACTCCAATGTACTTTTTCCTCCGTAATTTCTCTTTCCTGGAAATTTCATTCACAACTACTTGCATCCCCAAATTCCTAATCACCATTATAACTAAGGAAAAGACTATTTCTTATAATGATTGCATATCTCAGTGTTTTTTTACATATTCTTGGGGACTACAGAATTTTTTCTTCTGGCTACCATGTCCTATGACCGATATGTTGCCATCTGCAAGCCTTTGCATTATACATCCATCATGAACAACAAAGTTTGCCTTCAGCTTGTCCTGGGTTCTTGGGCAACTGGATTCCTGGTTGTTTTTCCTCCTCTGATTTTGGGTCTTGACTTGAATTTTTGTGCTTCAAATATTATTGATCATTTCCTTTGTGACATTTCTCCTGTATTACAACTTTCTTGCTCAGACACACATTTACTAGAACTGATAGCTTTTTTCATAGCTATGATAACACTCATTGTCACACTATTATTAGTGATTCTTTCCTATGCTCACATCATCAAGACAGTTCTCAAATTTCCTTCAGCTCAGCAAAAGAAAAAAGCCTTTTCCACGTGCTTTTCTCACATTATTGTTGTCTCCATCACTTATTGCAGCTGCATATTCATCTACATAAAGCCATCATCAAATGAAAGAGTTACTTTATGCAAATAGATAGCTGTGCTCAACACTTCAGTTGCCCCTATGTTGAATCCATTCATTTACACTGTAAGAAATCAGCAAGTGAAGCAAGCCTTCAGAACAGGATTTAAAAAGATACTTACTGCTTTAGAAAAATAATACAATTTATTGAAATAACAAGAGAATATAATGAAACTTTGGTCAAAAATAAATTTGATCCATCTAGTTTAAGAATTAGTAGCTAATATATAATTATTTATGTACTTAAGCTGGCTAGAAATTTGAAACTATTTCTTTCTGAATTTAACTTTGTGTTTTTCAATAAGAAACCTGTATCGTGTTAGAAATTTTCTTTAAAATCATATTAAAATAAAATATATGAGGATCTTTGGTTGTATAATACCATGTAAAATGTTTTTAATTAAACTGGTCTTCTTAAGTAATTTTTAAAATATGTTTTTTGGTGTTTTTTTTGTTTTTTTTTTTTGCTTAAAAGCCACTTTCTTTAAAAATCTGAGACAATCAAAAATTTGCATTATTATTAAGAGTTCTTAGACTGGCATATGGGAAACTTTAAAAATATATATACTCTTTTAAAAAATCATGCACAATATGAAGAAATGGTGAATCAGAGGAACCTCCCCAAGAACATAACAACTCCTTGAAACTGAATTAAAACAACAGTGCTCCAAGATATTTAGGTATTAACTCTATGGGGGAAATGATGCCAGACAACTTAGAGAGCTAGAAACCAGAAATAGCAGAAAAGAAAGAGAATTAATAACATGAACAGATTGCAGCAGTCCTGGGCACATGGTTCAGTGGAGGAAGAGAAGCTACTCTCCAAGGAGCCAAAAGAAATTCTTTCACTGAGTTTAAGACAAATAGGTAGTGGTGTTCAACAAAATCATAATATGAGCAGAAAATAAGAGCAGATATGATGAGCTGAGCTGGTTTGGAGGAAAGTTCCAACACTCTACAGTGAAAATGGGGAAGTGGCGACAGCTTAAAGTCTCCATTTGGACTTCCTCAATAGGAGACTAAAAATCTCTGCAGTTTATTCAAATAAGTTTACTTATTTTGACCTCTGTTATTTATCTTGTTCTTGATATACTTGCTTTCTGAATATTCAAGACCAGTCACTTAGGCTTTACTCTTATCAAAGAGCTCTTACCAGTCAGAGCTGAGAACAAACAAATTGCATCACACAGACTCTCTCACTAAGTGAGGTCAACACTTCTCTCTCACCAATAGGTCATCCAGGCATAAAATTAGCAAAGATTCTACTGCCTAAGATGGGTATTACAAATCGATGAACTTCACAGATGTTTATAGAATATTTCATCCCCAAACAGATGCTTACACTTCTTAGGTAGTTATGAAACTTTTTCCAAAATAGACCATATGTTAGGTCACAAAACAAACCTTACAAAATGTTAATAAATAAATAAATAAATATTTAAAAATAAAAAGATATAATCTCTTAGAGTTTATCAGATCATAGTGGTCTGAAAGTAGAAGAGAACAAGAAAAAAAATTCTACAGGAACTGCATAAACACCTAGAGATTGAGCAGTACACTTTTGAATGATGAATGAACCATAAAAAACATCAGGAAAAATATTTTTAAAAACTTCTTAGACTCAGAAGCATGTTACAGGAATAGCAGTGTTCTGAAGAAGAATCCGGAATTCAGGAGGAAAGCAGCCACTTGGTTCAAAGAAATAAGGAGGAAAACAGAGACAATGTTTAGGCAAGACCTTGAACTTCCAAATTACAGGTTTATAGATTCACAAAACAAAAGACTTCATACTGTGAAACTGTGTATTCTAGCTTACAAACTCATAATGGATCTCCAGGTCTCTCTCACACACTGAAAGTAAGATAATGATCTCAAGACAGTGAAACAGGGAAGGCAAGGCAGTTGAGTTTATCTTGAAATACCCCTTTGAGTACAAGTAGACTAATCCTACTGGGGAATTCTGAGAACCTGGGTAAAATTCATATTTAAGAGTTCTTCTAGGGCTAGGGATATAGCTCAGTTGTTAGGGTGCTTGTGTTTAATCCCCAGCACCAAAAAAAAAATAAAAAATTCTTCTTCTCTGGCTTCCTAAGTAGATAACAAAGTCAACTATTATGGCCAAAAAAAAAAAAAAAAAAAAAACTGCAAAAACTAAATGAGATAGGTAACTATGAATGAAGTCAATTTGGAAGCAGACCGAAACCTCATCCTATGCAAGCAAGGATTCTGGAGACCTGAGTTAGTTGGATACCCAAACTGATATTTCTGAACAGTGAGGTGTGCTAATTGCATTCTCTTATCACACCATAATAATGCAATTAACTTGTATCACCAGTATGGACTCTTTGTTAACACACATTTTATTGCAAAGATGTCAATACCCCCAAAGACCAGCATGTATTCTCTCTAGCAAGATTTGACATGTAATTAATTGTATTTTTTCATGGATCTTCAACCTCTAGTAACCATACTATTTGAAAAAGAAATGTTTTAAGCATGAGGAGAAAATAAGGAAAAAATGGTTCCATCTAGAAAAATTTAACTGATTTACATCCTTCCTTCTTCCTCAGTAATTTAACATTTAGTGATTTTATTTCAGAAAGTCTTTGCTTTCCTCTTCACATACACTTGCTTACAATTCTGGCCCAACTTTTTTTCTTCATAAGTTATTGTTATCAAGGTAATTACCTTGAGAGTTTGGAATAATTTCAGCAGACTCTAAAGAAAATTAGCAGCAAAGTTCTGTACTTGTATAGGTAGAGAATTTCCCATGATTCCAGCAACCTGGATATCAAAAATCTGTTTTGAAACACAGGTGGTAAACAAGCAAAGCCTGTTCTTGTTCCTTCCTATCGACAAACACATCTGCATACACATTACACCCAGAATTGAATCACCAATAGAAGTTGCCACAGTGATTAAAGAGCAAGAAGATAAAGGTGCCATGCAGATTGCTATTCGAATGTTCTTTCACTAAATAAATCAATAAATTCTTAGAATCAAATGTAAATAGATATAGAACATAACAGAGTCTCTGAGACATTTCAAAATTGTTTGAAGAGAAAAGTTTATAACTGTGAGTACTTATGTGAAATAAAAACAACATAAACAAACCCAAAACTCAGAAAGATCCCAAATAAACAATCTCAGGATGCATCTCAAGCTCCTAGTAATACAAAAACAAACGAATTATAAAACTAATGAAGTAAGGAAATAATTAAGGTCCAAGATAAAATTAATGAAATAGAAAATTTTAAAAGTACAAGAAAATTTAATAAATACTTGGTTCTTTATAAAGATAAACAATATTGATAGAACCTTAGACAAACTAACCAAAAAAATGGAGAGATGAGATAAAACGAGAGCTGAGAAAAGACATACAATTATAGATCAAAAAGTACAAATCACCACATAAATCAGTGGAATTCAGAGTCTCTTTAGTTACTATTTTGAAAACTTCTGGGAAATACTTAATATTATTATATCTTTTTGTTGAATGCTCTGTTTACTTTGTGAAGGGAACTTCTTTGTCTCTTCTGATTAATTTTGGCTTGAAATCTGCTTTGCTGAATATGAGAGCAGCTATTCCTGCTTGTTTTCAGGCTCCATTTCCATGGAATATAATTTTCTGCCCTTTTACTTTCAGCCTGTGGAAGGCTTTGTCTCAGAAGTGTGCCTTTTGTACACAGCATATAGTTGGGGTTTTCTTTCCTTTTTCTTTCAGTGACAAGCACACTGTAAATAGCTTCAAACTCTAACCTCTTTTTAATTTTTGAGTACTTTATGCATTGTTCCCTTGATCTTATTTCAATTTATATTATCATTTCTATTTCCTTATTTATTCCTATTTTGCGCATTGTATATCATAGATAATTTTAAATATATATTGTGTGTGTTTATTTAACTAGTTTTCAAATTTGTGGGAACTTAAAATTTGGTGTTTCAATTAACGTTCATGCATCTATTCTGAATTAGTAATTTACAATAAGTGACTTAGTGTTTATATTGCTTTAAATTAAGTATATATCTTTTCAGTGGTGTTGGTCTGCTATATAAGAAAATAGCAACTAAATCTTTCCAATTATTGTGAAGATATCTTCAATTCTGATGAATCATAAACTCCTGTTGATATAATCGTTCCCAATATTGTAATAAGCTTGGAATGCCTTATTTGGTTTAATATATTTAAGCATTTCTCTGCAAAATTTGGGGATTCTATTTTTTTTAATTTTCATTGTTTCATCTATGCTATTTATTTTATAATTCGTATTACAGTAAGAAAGTAGCTAGCACTATTGTCATATAATTCAACACATAGATAATTTACACAATTTAAAATATTATTTTCTTTCCTTCCCTGGAGCAATATTATTTTCTCAATTTCCCTAACTCAGAAGTGGAGAAAAACTTAATTTCTTGGAAATTATATTTTTTTTAGTTTTTCATTGAAGGAAAATACAATGCATGAATTTGATTTGAAGTAATAAAGAGTTTAATAAAGGGGAGATCAGGGTGAAATGTTAAATGTCAATGAGAATGCTAATTGGACTAAGAGTAGACAGAAAACAATGGAGTAAGTTAGAAGCAGCAATAAAACAGTCACAGAATGTTTTATTTTCCTTTGATTGATCAAAACTTCTACTTCTTTGAGAGAAACACAATCTTCTTTATGGAGTCATTGAAAGCGAGTTTCACTTGCTTGTTTCTCAAGGTGTAAATGAAAGGGTTCAGCAAGGGCGCTACAGAAGTGGTGAGAACTGAAACTCCTTTATTTATGGCCACCTCTTCCTTTGCTGAAGGCTTGACATAGATGAAGATGCAGCTGCCATAGGTGATGGAAACCACAATCATGTGCGATGAGCAGGTGGAAAAGGCCTTTTTCCTTTGCTGAACAGAGGGGAATCTCAGAATGGTCCTGATGATGTATGTGTAGGACAGAACCACACAGACTAGGGTAATAATGAGGGCAAATACAGCCACAATGATAACCATCTGTTCTAATATCCATGTGTCTGAGCATGAGATCTTTAGGAGGGGACTTGCATCACAGCTGAAATGATCAATGGCATTAGAATCACAGAATTCAAGCTGCAGACCTACACTTAGGGGTGGGACAATAATCATCAAGCCAGCTACCCAGCATGAGAAGACTAATAAGGTGCACACTCTGTTGTTCATGATGGTCATATAATGAAGGGGTTTACAGATGGCCACATAGCGATCATAGGACATGGCTGCCAGAAGAAAAAATTCTGTTGCTCCAAAGAGAAAAACAAAAAATATTTGAGTTGCACAAGCATTGTAGGAAACAGTATTGTCTCCAGTTGATAAACTGTACAGGAATCTAGGGATACAGACAGTAGTAAATGAAACTTCTAGGAAGGAAAAGTTTCTGAGGAAGAAGTACATAGGTGTCTTCAGATGGGGATCCACCAATGTGAGGGTGATAATAGTCAGGTTCCCTGTTACACTCAACATGTAGGTGAGCAACAGAAAGATAAAAAGCACAATTTGCAGTTTGGGGTCATCCGTCAGTCCCAGCAGGATGAAAGTGGTTACTGCTGTGTGGTTCCTCATCATAGAACTTTGATATTTACCTAATCCTTGTGTAAAAGTCAAGATTTGTGAAGAAAAAACATATTCAAATTCTACAACAAAAAGGTGTGCATATAGAAGATCAGCAAATTATACTATGTTTATCTTCTCCTTTTACATCGTAATCAATATTTGTACTATTACAGTAGCCTTACTGAATTTTATGTCTACAAGTAGTGGAGATTTCCTTAAGGGATCATGTTATTGTAAAACAATCCAAGTGTTTCTTTGATCTTTTGTTGCCCTCAGAATTTACAAATGTACTTGATTTGTCACATATGAATCATTATGTGGACTGGATTTCCATTTCTGTGAAATCTCAAGATTATTAGATTGTTAGAGTGGATAGAAAATGTACTCTAAAAATCAGAAATTTGGTCTTTTTTTGTTATATCCTTTGTGGCCACAAAAAAGTGTCTAATACATAACACATGTTCACTAATTTTTGAAGAAATGATTTAATGTACTTTTATATAATTGTATTTCAATGTTTAAAGAAGTAGAGAATGTTTCAGATAATACTCATGGCTAAAAAGCTTTTACTGCAATGTCTGGAAGAGAAGAATTGCTGCGAAATCCTGATTGTAACCAAGGTAGTTTTTTATGTTTTCTTCTTTGTTTAATTTACTTTCCTCTCCGTATCCCAAAACCATTTCTGTCACAGGGACACTCGGTGATACACATTTTTGTCACACGGTGATATAACCAAATGTAATTAGTGATAAAGCCTTTTCATCTTTGTAATATTAATTCTACTCATATCTTCATATCCATATTAGAATTTTTATTTAGCCATCCAGTTTTCTGTATTTTTTATAAGCAAATTCAGTGGTAGTGTTTCTAGAGGAAAAATGCTTGTCATAGATATAAATAAATAAACCTACCTTTTGTAAGGGAAAAATAATGTCATCACAATTCTATGGCCCAGAACAGTCACAGTCTGAAAAACGGTTATTCCACTTTTTTTTGCCTGGCCAGGATTCCTTCTCTTTTCTCTAGTCTTCTAGTCTATTGATTCACCTAAAATATTATTAAATTATAAATTTCTTAGGATCCAACAGTTTTGAGGTAAGGAACACAATAGCAGTGAATTTTTCTTTTGCAGTGAACAGAAACCAGGTACAGGATGAAGACAAGGCTGAGTAAGGAGGAAAATTCAAGTTGTTTGTTTGTTTGTTTGTTTTTAACTTCTCTTTGCTGGTGATCTTGCTATCCCCCAGGAGGTGTGCTCATGGCTTACAATGTTTGTTACACTGGAAATCCTGGGTGTTTGGAGTCTACAGTTAAAAAAAAAAAATTGACTATTCAGCTTTCTAACAGATCATATTAAGTTGTAAAATACAATCAGATGTTACTTTATATCTCTTATGTTATCTATTAACAGCAGCAAATATGTGTTTTGATAAGGATGAGGAGAAATTGAAATCTGTGCACCTTTTGATGGGAATGTAACCTGGTATAGTTACTGTAGAAAACATTATGTAGTTTCCTCAGAAAACTAGCAATAGACTGGCTGTATAATCTAGCAATCCCACTTTTTGTCATGCTTCCAAAACAATAAATAGCAGTATCCCAAAGAAAAAAATCTGCATTCCTGTGTTCATTGCAGAAAAAAAAATAGCAAAGCTTTGGAAACAACCCAGATGTCAAAATGGATAAAAAGAAAATGTGGTGCACACGAGCACACACACACACACACACACACACACACACACACACACACTGGAATATTATTTAACTATAAAAAGAAAGAAGCCCTGCAATATGCAACAACATGAATGTCCTGAAAGATATTATCAAAGTGAAATGGGTTACAGAAGGACAAATGTTCCGTGATTCCACTTCCATGAAGTATTTAACATAGTCAGATTCAAACAAACAGTGATTCAGAAGGGTGGTTGCCAGGATCAAAAGAAAGGGAAATGGAGAGTTATTCTGTGGTTATGAAATTTCAGTACGGAAGATAAGTAAGTCTAGAGATCTGCTGTGCAACATGATGCTATTATTAACATTGCTATTTTGGGCACTGAAAAAAATTTAAGAGGGTATATGTCCTGTTAAGTGTTTTTTCCAAAACAAAGAAATAAATAACAACAGTTATAAACAAACAAATGAAACCAAAACCTAAAAGGGAAACAAGGAAATTTGGGGAGTTGAAGGATATATGTTGTTTTCTCTATTGTGATGACGTCTTCATGGTCTGAGCATGTCCTACCTCATCAAATTGAGTATTTCAAATATATGCAATTTATGTTACAAATTATACCTCAATAAAGCTGTTAAAAAGAAACACATGCTGAAGACAATTACACTATCTAAATGAATTCTCACCTCCATAATTATGAACATAATGCCTCATACTCTGCCAAATGGCATCTGGCCCCATACCCACTGATCTCTGTCCCTAGTGAGTGGGCTATTGGTGCATCACATCTGAAGTCATTTGGTCAACTGCATCATTTGGAAAAGACCTAGGACGTTTATCTGCAGTGTCTTAAAGTAAACATTTGCCTCCTAAATTATTTGACATATAGTTTTTCCTTTTGTACTTTTATAGTCTTTCATGTGATCCTTTACCCAATCTTCAAATTTCACCTATTTTTCTCAGAAACACAATATCACTTTCATTTCTCTTTTCAGTCTTATATTTTATTGAGTAGGGTAAATATATCTTCTCCTTTTTTATAAGAAAAGAATCCTCTTAATTCCCTAATATTTTTGAGTTTTTTCCTCTGAGAAATCTTTCCACCAGTGCAGGCTAGGGGAAGTTGTGTTAAGGTAATGATTGCTTCATAGCGTCCCATTCTCCATGCTCATCTTCCCAAACTCCCAATGTCCTTCTGCCAGAGTGCTCCACTCTGACATTCTCTTGGCCCTAGTCTTCCCAAGGAATGAAGAGCTCTTGATCCTTTTATCCCCCTCACTCTTATTAATTCTGCTTCAGGGATTGATTGAACTTGGCTATTGGCAAACATCAAGCAAGCTTTGTAAAACAAATCTATTCCAAGTAGCATCTGCTATTTCCCAGGCACCAGGATAGGTTCCATATCATGAAAATCATTTAATTTGTACTAAAACTCTCACTGTCATTTTCTATAATCTGTAACATTCATCTTTTGAATTAGAATTATCAAAGAAATTTTTCTCAAACATAGATACATGAGAATTAAACGGATCTAATAATTTTCACCAAGAAATAGGGGAGTGAGGTCAGATGCTAGTGGAGAAATTAGAAGGCAGAATAATTGTAATACAATGATTAAGAGTTTCATATACATAGTAATGTTTGAGAATCACCTAGGCAATTAAAGTTTAGTGTTCAACACTGCATTGTCATCTACCCCTCCATCAGTACTATTCCGTATGCCATAAACCATTACTTAATTAATATATTTGCATTATAATGAAGACACAAATGAAGGATAAGTAAAATATTAATAAACTTCCTTTTACCAGCATTATACGCCTTATTTTGTTGATGTAATCCCTGATCATTACATGTAGTCTTCATGTAGAGGAACAGATTGTGCTTCTGTTTATAGAGTAACGATTGCCCCAATCAGCCAGCCTATTTATTTATAATGCAGGCAATGAACATATGCATTATCTGAAACATGGTTTCTTGGGCTTTTTCTATTTCCCTATCATTGAATGAAATGTTGTTTCTGCAGGAGATAACAGTTTGTTTTAAAAATGATTTTATTTTATTAACTCAGTTTGCTTTTTAAAAATTCCTGCAAATAACATGAGTCCTGTGGGTCTAGAAAAATGAATTCTTCCTTCCTATGGCCATATGCCTTAGAAAATCCCACGTGGTATATATGGCAAGACTCAGCTTGCTTTCAGGTTATCATCACAGGAAAATAGGCAGAAAACTAAGGGAAATGACGCAGACCTGGTATGACTTAGATGAAGATGCTTACAGAGCACACTGACCAATATTGTCCAGTGACCGTGCGTCACGTGCATTTATTTCTGAGTGAGACGCAAGGTTTTTGAAGACATCCGTAAAACAGAATCTATTCCCCTTGATGATATCCCACCCCATCTCAAGATTGGTCCCTGAAAGCCTCTCAGGCTAACCAAGAGCTTGTTTTAGGGGGGAAAAAAAAGGACTCTGTTTTCAAGTTCACTGGGGTTTTCCATACGAACTCAATCTTTTTTGGCTTTGATAGAGAAAAATCATATTTTGGCTTTGATAGATAAAAATCAATGTCTTAATGGTTTCTCTTTTATACAGGTATGATTTACTATAACTAGCTCTTTGATTTTAGTTATCTAAGAACTAATTGTCTCTCAACTACTTCAGGACCGAAAAAGTGCAATGAGTGGAATAAGGTATGAAGTCAATAAAAGTTGACATCTCTTCTGTCACCTCATCCCTCAGATCTCCCCCTCTATACACATACCAGGCAAAAAAGGTCTTGGTGAAAATCCTTGCCTCGATAATGTTGTGCAGTGAATGAGGAAGAAATAAAAGTTCTCCCAATAGACAGTAATTTGTCTCACTTAGATATTAAGAGAACAATTTCAATAAACTAATAGGAGATATTGGACCATTTCTTCTTAAAATTTTCACAGTAAAAGAACATTTACAATTTAGAAAATGTTGAAATTTTAAGTAATCTAATATTCTTTGTGGTATATTTTCCAAGGATTTGGAAGGCATATTTCAGTGTGTCTTTTAAATTACACAGCACAGATAACTACAAATTACTAGTTGGATACTTAAACATGCCCTGACCAAGTCGTTAGTCTTGTCAAAAATCTGGTGAATAATTTAAAAACATGTTTCTTACAAATTTCCATAATAGAAAGTTGAAGCAAAGCTTAAAAAATTACAGGAAAATACAGCAACAAATATTTATTTCCCTGATCTCTCAAAAGAAAAAGCAGTTCTCTCGTCTACCTTACATTACTTACTCTTGATAATTTTTCATCATTTTGGCTGGCAGCTCCTTAGTGGGTTTAACTGTGTTGTGTTAAGGAAGATGTGACTTGTCCAGGACTAGCACCATCATCTAAATTTGCTCTGCACACATATTTTGGAGAGTCTTGAATTTTCCTAGTTTACAAGTTTCACGTAGTTATGTTATCTTTAGAAACTCTTACTTTGAATATTGGAAACATTTTCTTTGCTCTCCATCATTCTGATAAGAAAAATCTGAGAGAGAGAAGAAAAAAAGAATTTTCTTTGGGTTGCAAAGAGTGATGCTCTGATCTTTCTGAGCAGACAGTTAATATTTTCAGTCCCAAAATAATGATATTTATGTTTTCTGCTCTATCTCTGGAAAGCACACTGGGATTACCTGAATTAATAGTCAAGTATCCTTAGTGCCCAGGTTCAGACATCACTTACTGAGCCCTCTGTGTAATTAGCCTTGGCAAAGCAACTAAAATAGGCAGCAGCAGAGACACTTTCCTTTGAGACAGTAAGATAGCAAACAAGAATCAGCTATGGGACAGGTGCTCATCTTAATGAAAAAGAAGAAAAGCCCAAATCACATTCAACTCCCCATTCACTCCATTAGAATGTCTAAGGATATAATTCTGTGTGTTAATAAAATATTTTATTGAATCCTCCATGATAAAATGTTCGGTAGTATATCTACTACATGTGAAAATTTTAATTGACAAAGATTATCATGTATACAAAGTTATTAAAATATCCATCATTTTGTTAATCTGAATTTACATTTGAAAACAGGAGAACATATATAAGGTGGACATTATTTGTTCTATATGAAAACTATGCATCTTCTTATTGCTTTGTGTTTGGAGACTTCCAGCTTCTGTCTTTTAGTTATTTATAAAATACAAAGTAAGTTATTATGAATTACAGTTTACCCTGTTCTAGAGAATATTATTGATATTGTACAATGTGATCAACTTTTTTTAAACATCCATTAATGAGAAAGAATAGATAATATTTGTCTACATGTGATTTATTTTACTTTCTATATTGTTCTCTAGTTATATCCATTTTTTGTCACTTGATATTATTTTTATAGCTGAAGAATCTCTCTCGATTTCTAATTCAGACAATTAGCTATTAGTGCACAGAAACACTAAGGATTTTTGATTTTTGTATCATGCTATTTTGCTGAATTAAATTTAGTTCCAATAGCTTTTTAGTGGAGTTTGGGGGATTTTCTCTACCTAAGACCATATTATCTTACAAACAATGACAATGTGATTTCCTCTTTACCAATTAAGATGCTCTTTATTTCTTTCTTTTGCCTGATTGTTCTTGCTAGAATGAAAGTGGTGGAAATAGCATTATTATTCCAGATGTTAGTGAGAAAGCTTCCAGCTTTTCTCCATTAAGTGTGGTTGCAACTGTTGACTTACCATTTAAATACTTTATTGAGATACTTAAAGTGTTCTGGTTTTATCATGAAGGGATTGTGAGTTTGTATCAAATGCCTCTTCTACATCTATTCAGGTGATTATATATTTCTGTCCTTCATTTTGTTGATGCTGTATATCTTGTTTATTGATTTGCATATTTTGAACCATCCTTGCATCCCTGGCATGATTCCCAGTTAATCATGGTGCATTCTCTTTTTAATATGTCATTTGATTCAGTTCAGTTTGCTAGTTGTTTTTGATAATTTTTGCATCTACATTCATTGAGGATATTGGCCTGTAGCTTTGTTTTTTGATAAGTCCTTGTCTAGTTCTGGTATCAGGGAAATTATTGCTAGCCTGAAAGAAGAAATTTGGAAAAAGTTCCTCCTCTTCAATTTTACGGAACCACTTAAAAATGAAATTAATATATGTTACATATTTGGTATAACTTCATAGAGAAGCCATCTAGTCCTGGGTTTTTCTTTGAAGGGAGATTTTGTTTACTGATTCAACCTCATTTATCACCATTGGCTGCTCAATTTTTCTATTTCTCCATGATTAAATCCGGGCAAGATGTATGTTTCCAGGTATTTGTTTTCCTTTCTTCTAGCTTATCAAGTTTTTGGTATAAGTTGTTCATAATAATATCTAAGGTTTCTCTGTATTTCTTCAGTACCAGTTTTAATAATCATTTTCATCTCTGATTTAGTTTGAATATTCTCCGTCTTTTCAATAGTCTTGCTAGGGCATTGTCACTTTTCTTTCTTTCTTTCTTTCTTTCTTTTTTTGTTTTTTTTTTTTTTTTGAAGGAACAGCCCTTCATTTAACTTTTCTTTTGTGCTGTTTTTTAAATTTTGTATTCCACTCATTTTGTCTTCGATCATTATTTCTTTCCTTTTACTAATTTTGAATTTTCCTTGTTCTTTTTCTACTGCTTTGAGATGCAACAATAGGTTCTTTATTTTAGGTCTTTACTTTTTTGGTGCAGGTGTGACTGCTGTGAACATTCTTCCTAGTACTACTTTTATTGTATAGCATTGGTTTTGGTATGCTGTGTTTCCAATTTCAATTGTTTCAAGAATTTTTTAAACTTTATTTACTATTGGTTATTCAAAACTGAGTTTGTTTAATTTCCCTGGATTTATATAATTTCCAAAGATTTTTTATTGATTTCTAGTTTTATTATGTCATGCTATGTTTGGAAAAGATAATGAATATGATCTCAATTTTTAAAATATTTATTGAGATTTGTCTTGTAGCCTGTCATATGATCTATTTGAAAATTATTCCATGGTTTTAGAAGAGCATGCATTCTTCATTTGTTGGATAGAAGGTCTGCAGATGTCAACAGACAATTAATTCTACTGTTTCTTTGTTGATTTTCTGCCTGAAAATCAATAATTCTGTGCATTACTGAAAGTGGGGTGTACAAGTCCCATACTATTATTGGTTTGGAGTTGATTTCTCCCTTTACATCTATTTATATTTACTTTATATATTTGTGTGCTCAAATATTGGAAGCATATATAACTATTATTTCCTTTTGCAGAATTGACCCTTTATCACTATTTAATTACTTCCTTGTATCATTTTTTTAAATTTATTTTTTATTTCCTTTTTGGTCTTGGTGATGCTGAGGATTAACCTCAGGGCCTCACACATTCTCGGAAAGCACTTTAGCACTGAGCTACACATCTGGCCCTATAGATTTTTATTTAGGGTATGGTTTCATGATGTAACTGTGGATGCTCCTGCTTTATTTTAGATTCTATTTTCATGGAACATCTTATTACATACCCTCACTTCTAGTCTCTGTGAGCTTAGAGGTAAATTGTGCTTCTTGTCAGAAATGTATATTTGGTTCTTTTCATTTAACTACTTCACATCTTTTATTAGAGAATTTAACATGCCTTCATTTAAATAAATTATCAATAGGGAAAGACTTTTTCTCCTCATTTTTTTAAATTTATATATGACAGTGGAATGCATTACAATTCCTGCTATGCATATAGAACACAATTTTTTATACACAATATATTCACACCAATTCATGTCTTCATACATACATACATCACATTCCACCATCATTAATAACCCCATGCCCCTTCCCTTCCCCTTCAACCTCTCTGCCCTATCTAGATTTTGTCTATACCTCCCATGCTCCCACTCCTTATTCCATTATGAATCAGCTTCTTATATAAAAGAATACATTCAGCATTTGGTTTAATTGGGGGGGATTGGCTAATTTCACTTAGTATTATCTTCTCTATCCATTTACCTGCAAATGACATGATTTTATTCTCTTTTATTGCTGAGCAATATTCCATTGAGTATATATACCACATTTTTCTTATCCATTCATCTATTGAAGGGCCTCTAGGTTGCTTCCACAATTTAGCTATTGTAAATTGTGCTGCTATGAATATTGATATGGCTTGTTCCTATAGTATGCTGTTTTTAAGTCCTTTGGGTATAGTCCGAGGAGAGGGATAGTTGGGTCAAATGGCAGTTTTATTCCCAATTTTCCAATTAATCTCCATATTGCTTTCCATATTTACTGCACCAATTTTTAGTCCCACCAGTAGTGTATGAGTGTACCTTTTTCCCAAAATCCTCGCCAACACTTATTGTTGTTTGTATGCATAATAGTTGCCATTCCGACTGGAGTGAGATGATACCTTAGAGTGGTTTTGATTTGCATTTCTCTAATTGCTAGAAATGATGAAAATTTTTTCATGTATTTGTTGAGTGATTGAATATCCTCTTCTGATAATTGTCTCTTCAGGTCCTTTTTCCATTTATTGATTGGGTTACTTAGTTTTTTGCTGTTTAGCTTTCTGAGTTCTTTATATACCCTAGAGATTAATACTCTGATGTGTGAGGGGAAAGATTTGCTTCCAAGATGTAGGCACTCTATTCACCTCACAGATTGTTTCTTTTGCTGAGAAGAAATTTTTTAGTTTGAGTCCATCCATTTATTGATTATTGGTTTTAATTCTTGTGCTGGAGGAGTCCTATTAAGGAAGTTGGGGCCTAATTTCACATAATGGAGATTAGGGCCTAATTTTTCTTCTACTAGACACAGGGTCTCTGGTTGTATTCCTAAGTCCTTGATCCATTTTGAGTTGAGTTTTGTGAATGGTGAGAGATAGGGGTTTAATTTCATTTTGTTGCATATCCAGTTTTCCCAGCACCGTTTGTTGAAGAGGCTATTTTTTCTCCAATTCATGTTCTTGACATCTTTGAGTTGGTCTCTGTGTCCTCTATTCTATACTGTTGGTCCACTAGTCCGTTTTGGTGCCAGTGCCATGCTGTTTTTGTTACTATTGCTCTGTAGTATAGATTAAGGTCTGGTATAGTGATGCCACCTGCTTCACTCTTCCTGATAAGAATTGCTTTAGTTCTTCTGGGTCTCTTATTCTTCCAGATGAAGTTTATAATTGCTTTTTCTATTTCTATGAAGAATGCCATTGGAATTTTGATTGGAATTGCAGTAAATCTGTATAGTACTTTTGGAAGTATGGTCATTTTGATAATATTAATTCTGCCTATCCAAAAGCAAGTTAGATCTTTCCATCTTCAAAGGTCTTCTTTAATTTCTTTCTTTAGGGTTCTGTAATTTGTATCATATAGATCTTTTTCACCTCTTTTGTTAGGTTCATTCCCAAGTATTTTCTTTTTATAGGCTATTGAAAATCTTTTTTCCCTACTTTCCCTTTCTGAGGATTTGTCACTGATATATAGAAATGCCTTTGATTTATGGGTGTTGATTTTATATCCTGCTCCTTTGCTAAATTCATTTACTAGTTCTAGGAGTTTTCTGGTGTAACTTTTAGGTTCTTCCAGGTATAGAATCATATCATCAGCAAATAATGCCAATTTGAGTTCTTCTTTTCCTATGTGTATCCCTTTAATTTCTTTCATTGGTCTATTTGCTCTGACCAGTGTTTTTTAAGAACTATACTATATATAAGTGGTGAAAGAGAGAATCCCTGTCTTGTTCCAATGTTTAGAAGGAATGCCTTCAATTTTTTTCCTTTAGAGTGATGTTGCCTGGGGCTTAGCATAGATAGCCTTTATGATGTTGTGATATGTTCCTGTCATCCCTACTTTTTCTAGTGTTTTGAACATAAAGGGGTACTGTATTTTGTCAGATGCTTTTTCTGCATCTATTGAGATGATCACATATATGATTTTTATCTTTGAGTCTATTGATGTGATGAATTACATTTATTAATTTCTGTATGTTGAACCAATCTTGCATCCCTGGGATGAATCCCCCTGACCATGAGACATGATCTTTTTGATATGTTTTTGTATTTGATTTTTCAGAATTTTATTGAGAATTTTTGCATTTATGTTCATTAGAGATATTGGTCTGAAGTTTTTTTTCTTTGTTTTTATTTATTTATTTTTTTTGATGTTTCTATGCCTGGTTTTGACATCAGAGTGATATTGGCCTCATAGAATGAGTTTGAAAGTGCTGCTGCTTTTTCTATTTCCTGAAATAAATTAGAGAGTATTGCTATTAGTTCTTCTTTAAAGTTCTTGTAGAACTCAGATGTGTAACTGTCCAGTCCTGGGCTTTTCTTGGTTGGTAGACTTTTGATGGCATCTGCTATTTCATTACTTTAAATCTATCTGTTTAAATTGTGTATATTATCCTGATTCAATCTGGGCAAATTATATGACTCGAGAAATTTGTCAATGCCTTTGATATCTTCTATTTTATTGAAGTACAAGTTTTCAAAATAATTTCTAATTATCTTCTGTATTTCTGTAGTGTTTTTTGTGATATTTCCTATTTCATCATGTATGTTAGTGATTTGAGTTTTCTCTCTCCTTCTCTTCGTTAGCATGGCTAGTGGTCTGTCAATTTTATTTATTAAAATTTCAAAGAAACAACTTTTTTGTTTTGTCAATTTTTTCAATTTTTTCAATTGTTTCTTTTGTTTCAATTTCATTGATTTCCACTCTGCTTTTAATTATTTCTTGTCTTATGCTTCTTTTAGTGTTGATTTGTTCTTCTTTTCCTAGGGCTTTGAGATGTAGTGTTAAGTCATTTATTTGTTGACTTTTTCTTCTTTTAAGAAATCAACTCCATGCAGTGAACTTTCCTCTTAGAACTGCTTTCACAGTGTCCCAGAGATTTTGATATGTTTTATCTGTTTTCTCATTCACCTCTAATTTTTTTTAACATTCTTCTTGATGTCTTCTGTAACCCATTGTTCATTCAGTAGCATATTATTTAGTCTCCAGGTGTTGGAGTGGATTTTATTTCTTATTTTATGATTGATTTCTAATTTCATCCCATTATGATCTGATAGAATGCAGGGCAGTATCTCTACTTTTTTGAATTTGCTAAGAGTTGCTTTGTGGCCTAAGATATGGTCTATTTTAGAGAAGGATCCGTGTGTTGCTGAGAAGAGAGTATTTTCTCTCATTGAAGGATGAAGTATTCTCTATGTGTCAGTTAAGTCTAAATTATTGATTATATTATTGAGTTCTATCTTTTCTTTGGTCACCATTTGTTTGGAAGATCTATCTAGTATTGAAAGAAGTGTGTTAAGTCACCCAAAATTATTGTGTTGTGGTCTATTTGACTCTTGAACTTGAGAAGAGTTTGTTTAATGAACATAGCTGCTCATTGTTTGGGGCATATATATTTATAATTGGTAAGTCTTGTTGGTATATGGTTCCCTTGAGCAGTATGTAGTGTCCTTCTTTATCCTTTTTGATTGACTTTAATTTGAAGTCTATTTTATTTGATATGAGGATAGAAATCCCTGCTTGCTTCCACAGTCCATGTGATTGGTATGATTTTTCCCAACACTTCACCTTCAGTCTGTGAATGTCTTTTTCTACGAGATGAGTCTCTTGGAGGCAGCATATTGTTGACTATTTTTTATTAAATCCAGTTTTCTAGTCTGTATCTTTTGATTGGTGAGTTTAGGCCATTAACATTCATGGTTATTATTGAGACATGATATGTAGTCCCAACCATTTTTGTTTAATTTTTTTTGTATTTAACATGACTTGGTTTCTCCTATGATTAGATTTTCCTTTAGTGTAATCCCTCCCTCTCCTGATTTTCATCATTGTATTTCATTTCCTCTTTTTGGAATACTTTGCTGAGGATGTTCTGTAGTGCAGGCTTTCTAGTTGTAAATTATTTTGACTTTTGTTTATCATGGAAGGTTTTTATTTCATCATCAAATTTAAAACTTAGTTTTACTGGATATAAGATTCTTGATTGGCATCCATTTTCTTTCAGAACTTGGTATATGTTGCTCCATGATCTCCCGTCTTTGAGGGTCTGGGTTGAAAAATTTGCAGAGATTCAATGTAGTCTCCCCCTATATGTGATTTGATTACACTATGTTGCAGCTTTTAAGATTCTATCCTTATTCTGAATGCTAGGCATTTTCACTATAATGTGTTTTGCTGTAGATATGTTTTAATTTTGTACATTTGGTGTCCTATAAACCACTTGTATTTGGTTTTCCAATTCATTCTTTATGCTTGGGAAGTTTTCTGATATTATGAGATTGTGCATTGATTTGGTTTGAAACCAATGTGCCTTTCTCTATCCCAATAACTCTTATATTTGGTCTTTTGATGCTGTACCATAATTCTTGGATTTTCTGTTCATGGTGTCTAACTATCTTCACTTTGTGATCAACTATATTTTCCAGATAATATACTTTGTCTTCACCTTCTGAAATTCTTTCTTCCAAGTGAGCTAGTCTGTTTGTTATGCTTTCTATTGAGTTTTTATTTCATTTATTTTTCATTTCAAGGATATCCGGGTTTTTTGGTGTGTTGTTGTTTTTTTTTTCCCCAGAGTCTCTATCTCTCTGGAAGTAATCTTTTGCTACCTATATTTGCTCTCTTATCTCATTGTTGAAGTGATCAATCTTTGCTTGTATTTGCTCATTTAGGTCATTCTTTAATTCATAGATCATTTTAATTAGAACCTTCTGAATTCCTTCTCTGACAATTCATCAACTTCACTGTCCATGGGTTCTGTTACTATAGTGTCCTCGTTTGTTTGAGGGCACTTTCCTCCCTTGTTTTTTCATGTTGTCTATGTGTCTTCCCTTTTTTTTTTTTTTGCAGTGTGGGTCTGAAATATTACAGTTTCTTCCCTATATTCTTGTAGTACCAATGCAGATTGTCTATACTTACCTCACCTTGAGGTTGGGCTTCCAGATCATGCCGGTTTCCCTCAATGAATGCTACTGCATCCTGTGTCTGGGTCCTGCTTAAGTTGAAGTGGGTGGATCTGGGCTTCTGGGCTTGACCTACTGCAGTAGTCTGCTGGTGGGAAAGGGTGGTCCTGCGCCTTGGCTAGGCTCTGGTGAGTGTCTGCCCCACCAGGGGAGGGGTGAACTGGGTCTACTGAAAGCCTGGGTCCTAGGTGGGCTGGTGTGGGCACTCTGGCCTGGATCTCAGCTCCGCGGTAGTACACTGGTCAGAAGGGGTGGTCCGGCACTACAAACTAGGCTCTGGCAAGTGTCTGCCCAGCCTGGGAAGGGGTGTACCAGACCTGCTGTGTGCCTTGGCCCTGCAGAGGTCTCAATATGCAAATACTTACTGCAGCCATTTTGTAATTTCTTTTCTGATTTTAATGTAGTTCCTTCCTATCCTTTCCACTTTCTTACAGTCTCCTTTTCTGATTAAGTGATTTACTTCATTTGTGATAGTGTTTTGATTTCTTGCTTATTATGTTTTGATAACAGATTTTCTTGTTTTTACTCTGAGGGTACAAAGACATCTTTGAGTATAACAAGTTATTTAAAAATTATTACAACGTAGCAAGATTATAAAGCTAAAAAAAAGAAACTATAACAATAAAAACACTATATTTGTACTCCACTCTTCCCCATATTTTGAATTTTTAATATCCCACTTCACATCTTTCAAGTAAACATATAATGTACTTATTAGGCTTGTTTTGTTCATCATCTTCATACACACTAATGTACAACACTAAGGCATTGTGAATTTGTCTGTATAGTTACACTCACTATTGAGTTTTAAATCTTCCCATTTTTCCTTCTTACTCTTCAACATCACTTTCTTTTATTTTAAAGAACTCCCTCTAGCATTTCTTGGAATTCGATTCTGGTGGTGACTAATCCTCCCAGCATTTAGCTAAGCACACCTTTTCCTCTTTTTCATTTCAAAGAATAGCTTTGATTTGTACAGTATTTTTTGTTGATAATTTATTTTCCCTTCACTGTTTTAAAAATCTCATTCCACTCTCTCCAACACATAATATTTCTGCTAAAAAGTCTGTTGTCAGGTTAATTGAGACACACTTATGTGTTGTTTCTTTTCTACTGCCACCTTAAGAATCTTCTTTTCTCTTTATCTTTCACATATGATAACTTCATTTAAGTATATCTTGGAATAGACTTGGTCAAGCTACGTCTGTCTGGTGATCATTAAGTTTCCTATATATGGATATTTGTCCCTTATTGGTTTGTGTATTCCCTTATTGCCTTTATCTCTTCTAATAAGCTATCAATGATTCTTTTAAATTTATCCATGAGGACTGGGGCTGAGGCTCAGTGATAGAGCACTCACCTGGCACATGTGAGGCAATGAGTTCAATTCTCAGCACCACATAAAAATATATGAAATAAGGTATTGTGATTTCCTGTTGTTGGTATAGGAGCAAAATTCTTTGAGTTGGACCTATGTATGTTCCCCTGTAGCTATTCTTACATCAGATCTTGTCATTGCTTTGGGATTTTTGTTTCCTGAATTCTTTGTGTTGAAGTATTGCTGAAGTTTGAACATGGTTATATTGTGTGAGTATCAAGGTTCACTGTCTCTTTAGTAAGGTTGAAGTGTACCTCAGCAGCAGCAGAGTGTCCATAATGTGAGCTTATCATCGAACTGAATTCTCAGTCCCTTATAAAAAGGGAAGATAAACTATAGTAACAATAACAGTAAAGAATATACAGCATTACAGCAAATACTACTTGCATGTCGTGACCTTTATTACAATAATAACTACAAAAACAAGAATCGCAGAGTCAGAAATTAACACCAGGTTGAACAACAAATAGTTGTGAACAAGATAGTGCATTAATATAAACATCAGTTGTCAACAACATCCACAATACTAATAACAAAAAAAAAACAAGAAAGGTGGGTAAGAAATTATATAAACTAAATAGTTTAAACAGTTGGTGAAAATACAGTTAGTTAGGAGAAAAGAAAATAGGGAAAGGAGGCAAATAAAGTTTAGAATATTGAAAATGTGAAATGAGAAAAAGCAGGAGAGGGGAAGATACTGAAGCCCACAGAGTAAAGAAAAAATAAAATAATAAAAAATACATTTATATATAATACACAGGGAGAGAGAAAGTGAGGAGACAGAAAGAGGGAACAAGACATTTTGACTACTGAAGAGAAAAGGAAAGAAAGTAAAACAAACCAAACCAAACCAAACAACAGTTAAAGGAAAAGCAAAAGAGAAAACTCATCAGCTATCAGGGAACAAAATAACAAAAGGATACTAAAAACAAAAAAGGAAGATGAAACTAAAAAAGGAACAAACATGTATGTATTTGCATATGCATGAACTAATCTGCAAATGCAATAGGAATGAACAAAAAATTCTTAATGAAAAATGAAAGAATTGTGTACACTGAGGTAGCCAAAATTATGGACAAGGAGAGATTTATTATATATGCCTTACTGCTCTTATTTCCATTTTTATTGGATTGTGTGCCCTTTAGACATGACAAGACCTGAGAATTACTTAATATTTCCTCCTTTGGTGTCCTGGGATCAAAAGTGGAGTGGCATGGAATCAAAGTTGGTTGAAATGGCTCTCAGCTTCCCTGCTCACCAATAAAAGGTAAGATAGAGTGGGAAGTATGAACTATTAAAAACTTTTTTCTAGAAAGAGTAGATCAATGCATTTCCAAAGTAGGGCTGATACAGAGTTCTAAATGGAATGTTCCTATGGCTGGGGTCAAGCTCTGATTGCAACTTTGGGAATTTGTTGGGTGGTACCTACTTTGGAGAGATATCAACATATCCCTGAGGCCAGAGAGATGCAATTATCTGATGGGCACCTGAATCTCGGGACACCACCCCCACCAAGAAATCTATCTATTGTCACGATGACCAGCTGCCTTAGATGTAGGGTGTATAGCTGGTATTGTTATTAAAAGAGAATATTACAACTTGTAACTCTGAGTCATTTGTAAGTCCAGAAGAATAAATTCTCCAACTGATATTTCATTTGACATGACTATGCTCTGAATTCTGAAACTTCTACAGGTAAAAGAAAAAGTGAATGTGAACTCATAATACAATTTATTATACATTTTTGGTGCTCTTATTCTGCATAAAGAACATCACTAGACACACTAAATAAGAAGTGGCAAAACAGCTGTCCCTCAGAAGTAAAGCTCATATCAGAATGTGTTAGGGAGGAAAAAGATTAATCTATGTCCAATTACTTTAAAACCTCAGTTTTGATAATTCTCTCTCATGTTTTTGGTTAGAGAATGGAGTTTTTAAAATAAATAGTAATAAAATTAGTAATAATGACAACTGCTTGGCTTTATTGTGCTTAAGAAGATGAAACAAGTCATCAAAACAAGGAGCAACTTTGAAAAGTTAGTGACCATAAACCATAAGTTCAATATCTTATTGGAAAACATTGTTTAGCTGCAAGTCAATCATTTTAAAAATGATTCTTGATCTACAGTTACAGAAAAAAATGTCAAATAAAAATGCTATATTTGGAGGAAATTCAGTGAAATCCTTCTTCTCTTGCCATTATGTTAAATTGACCCTATTAGCTCTTCTTTGACTAAAGTTGACTTAAGTTGACAAACTTTTCTTGGGCAAAAGCACCTCACAAGGGCCGTCTCATATATCATGGAAGCCAGCCTGAAATATACCTTCCCAGGGTCAGGAATTTGTTGGAAAAGCCTTTAGAATACCATAGGCTTTTACTTGTGGCAGTTGTGTGAGCTTCATGAAAGCAGTAATTGAAGACTAAGGCAGAGTTGTAAACAGCCTGACTTACATTGAAGCAGTCCCCTTTCTTTGAGTCAGGTCACAAGACCAGAAGATTTCTACTTACTTTTTCCTTCTTCCCTTTTTATTAGGGGGCTGGAACACTACAGATGTTTAAAAATAAATTCTAAGGAGTCACTATCTGAGTACCAAGATAAAAAATAGAGACCACTGTGATTGCACCTGATAATGGAGGGAATCTTATAAAAAATAATAAAGTCTCTAAATCAATAACTGCAGTCCTCAACAAACAGCAGCAGGAAAACTCAGCAAGGGAAAAAAATTAAATTCCCAGAATAACCAAATTATAATATTAAAAATGTCCAGTTTTTAAAAATAATAGTAACAGGCTTACAAAAACTTAAAAAGTATGGCCTAGTCAATGGCGTTTGGAAATGGGGAAGATACAAGAAAAATTGTCAAGAACAGATCCTCAGAATGTGCAGACATTGGACATATTAAATAGGTACTTCATATCCAATGTGTTCAAAGAGCTGAATGTAACTATGGGCAAATAAAGGAAGCAGTAGAATGAAAAATAAATAAATGAAAATAAATAAATAATGTATTTAACATTTCCTCCTTTGGTGTCCTGGGATCAAAGACTGGAGTGGCCTGAAATCAAAGTTGGTTGAAATGGCTCCCAGCTTCCCTGCTCACCAATAAAAGGTAAGACAGAGTGGGAAGTAGGAACTATTGAAAACTATTAAAAACCAAAAAAATAAATAAATGAAATATAACAACAAAGTGACAGATTACAACAGCAAATCAAACAGAAATTTCAACCTGCAAAGTACAGAGCTAACAAAGGACTTCAAGAGCAGCTTTTAGTGCACATGAGAAAGAAGGGAAAATATTGAATGTAGGTAGGAAAATTAATATTATGTAGTTAGAGGATACAGAAATAAAAAAGAACAGAGAAAAAGTATCTGAGTATATAGGACCTGCAGTGTATACATTTTAGGAGGCCCAGAAGGATGAAAAAAAAAAAAGGCCAAAGAGATTATTTGGAGAATTAACTTGTTAAAATGCCTCAATTTGAGAAAGGACATGGATTTACATATGCAAGAGGTTCAATAAACTCCAGTTAGGAAAATCTCAAAAAACTACAAAGAATAGGTTAAAATCCAATGTCTAGAGCCATCTAATTTCTGGTTCTCAATACAGCAGTACTTATAAATGAATGTGTTTTCTTACAATTTTACTCTGGAAAGGTTAACATTGGTTTTCAAATATTTCCATTTTTTGACTTTTAGAATAACCATCTTCAGATAAGTTTTGAATAAGATTTTATAATTTTGTTTTATTTACCTTCAATATCTACCATTACCCTCTATGTATCTATGTATCTGTATTAATTATGTATGATAGTATAAAGTTAACATTTATCCTATAATTTAACATTTACATGTGCTTTAGTCAGCTTTTCACCACTGTGACTAAAATGACCCAACCAGGACAATTGTAGAGGAATAAAAGTTTATTTGAGGGCTCATGGTTTCATGAAGGCCAGTTCCATTCCTCGGAGCTCAAAGTGAGGTAGAATACTATGGTGTAAGAGTGTGGCAGAGGGAACTGCTGAGAGCCATTGCCAAGTAGGAATGACGCATGGCAATTTCTTTGTCAGCCTACCCAATGTTGCTTAGAGGAAGGACTCTCCATATTGGACCCAGGTCATTTGCAGTGATATTGCATGTAAGGTGGCCTTGCTCAAGGACCAGGGTGGATCCAGGTTTAGGGTGTATCCTGCTGGGATTAGGGAGTATCCTTCTCCTTGAGTTTAGGCAGGTTCCAGGTTTAAGGTTATTCCTGCTGGGAATAGGGCGTATCCTGCTGCCTCAGGCGCCTTGAGTTCCCGTGGGATTCAGAGAGTATTTGGGATTCAGAGCCCAGTGGAGAGTGTGGATTTGGCCCAGAATGTGGATTTCCCCAGAACATGTTTGTAGAGTGCCAGTGTGAGTTCGGGAATAAAGAATTGTTGTTTGAATCTACAAGGCTGTGAGTGGCTCGTGATTTTGTGCCCAGCCAGACTGCGGCAGGGAACCAACTCTCATGGTAATCAGGAAGCAGAGGGAGTATCTCCATATGCCAGATACAAATGTATACCCCAGAGCCATGTCCCCAATTTGCCACTTTTTCCTACCACACACCTGCCTCCAATTACCACTCAATTGATCATATCACTGATTAATTCACTGATTAGATTAAGTCTATAGCTGGATCATTTCTCCTCCAAACCTTGCATTGTCTCACACATGAGCTTTTGGGGGACACCTCACATCCAAACCATAATAGCATGCTTTATCCACATCTCTCATTTTAATTTGCTTTTTTGCTTGAATGTCTTACAAAATGTCTTGTTTAATATCTTCGTGGGTTGTGTGCAACAATAGGAAATTCATAGACAAAATAATCATAAGTTAATAGTTTTGTGTTAGTATAATGTAGAGTGGATTAAATTATCAATAATCAATTTGCTGTTTTAAGAAAATCTCTGTTAAATTGTAAGGTTGTTTTCTATGGGTCAAAAACCATTGAAAATGTTTATTGGGAAGACTATATTATTAAAGAAAGATGGGTGGATGTTCACTTTGGCAGCACGTATATTAAATTTTCAAAAACAGAGAGAAGTTTAATATAGCCCTTGTGAAAGGATGGCATATAAATTCATAAAGTGTTTCATACTTTTTAAAGAAATCAAATGGCAGGAAATGATCATTTTTATAAAAACACTAAATATCAATGGTCTCAACTCTCCTATTAAAAGACAGACAGGCAGATTGGGTTAAAACTGGCCTCAATCATATGTTATTCATAAGATATATGCCTTAAAGGAAAAGATAGCCACAGCTTGAAATTGAAAGGGTGGAAAAAGATATGCAATGAAAAGGAGAATCAAAGTAAGCAAGAGTAACTACTCTCTTGTCCAAAAAAGCAGACATCAAGCCAAAATTTTCAGAAGAGTCAAGAAATGTCACTTTACATTGGTAAAGGGAACTATCCAATGATGGCATATAACAATTTTAAATACTTATGCCCCAAACATAATTACTTAAAAAAAATACTACTTAAAGACTCAGATATACTCTAACACAATAACACTAGGTGATTTTTCATATATCTCTCTCTTTAACAGATAGATTATCCAAACAAAAACTAATGACACTATAGACATTAACAATGATATAAACAAAATGAATCTAACAGACATCCATAGACTATTTTATCCATCAACAACTGAATTTACTTTTTTGGAATCTTCTCCAAAATAGAACATATTTAGGGGAACAAATCAAGTCTTATAAAATACACAAAAGTAAATATAATTCCTTGTACTTAACCTATCATAATAGGATGAATTTTAAATTGATAAAACAATAAAAAACAAATCATTTTGACATGTGGAGACTGAATAATACTCTTTAGATGAGGAATGGGTCATGTGAGAAATTTTAAAACACCAATTCTAAAACCCATAAGCAACAGGAAATCATTAAATCAGAGATAAAATTAATGGAATTTAGAATAAAAAACAATTCAAAAGACCAATGTAACAAAAAGTTAATTCTTTGAAAAAATAAACAAGATCAAATCTTAGACAAACTAAGCAAAAGAAAGAGAAGACCCCAACCAAAGACACTAAAGATAAAAAAAGGTACAGACATGGCTGAAATCCAGAGGTATAAATAAGCATTTTGAGCTGAGCAAGGTAGGGCATTCTTTTAATCCCAGCAGCTATGGTGGCTGAGGCAGCAGGATTACACATCCAGAGCCAGCCTCAGCAATTTATCAAGGCCTTAAGCAACTCTGTGAGACCCTGTTTCTAAATAAAATACAAAAAAGTCTGGGGATGTGGCTCAATGGTTAAACGTCCCTGAGTTCAATCCCTGTTACCAAAAAAGAAAATAAAAAAGAAAGAAAGAAAAAGAAACTATTTTGAAAACATATTTACAAATAAATGAGAAAATCTAGAAGATATAGACAAATTTCTAGATACTATGGCCTACCCAAATTGAAACAAGAGAATACAGAAAACCTAAACAGACCAGTATTAAGGAATAATATTAAAGCAGTAATAAAAAGACTTTCAACAAAGAAAAGCCTTGGATAAGATGAATTCTCAGCTGGGTTTTACCAGATCTTTAAAGAAGAAATAAATGCTAATATATTCAAATTATTCTGTGAAACACAAAGAGAAGGAACACTCCCAAATTCATTCATAAAGTTAGTATCACTCTGATACCAAATCCAGATAAAGACACATTAAGAGAAAAAAATTACAGAAAAATATCACTGATTAATGTAGACCCTGGAGTCCTTAGTAAAATATCAGCAGTTCACAATTAAAAATACATTAAGAACACTATATACAATGATCTGGTTGGTTTCATCCAAGAGATGCAAGTTTGGAGATATATATATGTGTGTGTGTGTGTGTGTATGTAACTATAATTCATAACAGAAATAGAAATAAAATTGAAAACCACATGATCATCTAAATAGATACATAAAAAGATTTTGACACAACTTAGCATTGGTTTCCATTAGGGGTTGTGACTCAGAGGTAGAATGCCTGCCTAGCATGCATGAGGCACTGGGTTCGACAACATAAAAATAAAATAAAGGTATTGTGTCCACCTACAACTAAAAAATAAATGTTTAATTAAAAACACTGAAAAAGTTTGGATAGAAGATACTTACCTCATCATCATAAAGCACATGTACGACAAACCTAAAGCAAACATCATAAAGAATGAGGAAAATCTGAAAGCATTTCCTCTAAAATCAAGAAAGGCATGAAGGTGTCCAGTCTCACCAAACCTATAAACATAGTTCTAGAAATTTTGTCCAGAGCAATCATTAAAGAAAAGGAAATTAAAGGGATACAAATAGGAAAAGAAAACATCAAATTATCTATTTGCAAATGATATGATCCTATACATAAACAGAAACTTCATTACGATTCTTCTAGGGCTGATAAAGTAGCAGCAAAGTATCAGGATACAAGATCAGAATCCAAAAGTCAAAGCCAAAAGTAATACAGAGATATAATGCAATTCCCATGAAAATACCAATGACATTTTTCATGGAACTTGAAAAACACAGTTCAATTCTACTGAAGAGCAATAGTACCAAAAACTGCATGGCACTGACATCAAAACAGACATGAAGACCAATGGAGTAAAATAGAAACACAGAGACAATACTACACAGATACAGAGAAGCACCAAAAACATACATTGGAGGAAAGACAACATTTTACAGAAATGGTGCTGGGGAAACTGGATATCTGTATTAGAAGAATGAAACCCGATCCCGCTCTCTCACGTGGCTTAAAAGTCAACTCAAAATGGAACAGAGATATACAAAGTAGAGAAAGAACTTTGCGAGTCTTAGATTAAAATGTATGATTAACATGCCAACATATTCATACAGACACTGACTTCCTTAATAAGATCCCAAAGCTCAATAAATAAAACCAACAATTAATAAGTGGGATGAAATCAAATTTTAAAACTTCTGAACAGAAAAGGAAACAATTAAGAGTGTGAAAGGGTAGCCTATAGAATGGGAGAGAATCAATGACAGGTATTCTTCTGACAAAGGATTAATATCCAAAATATATGAAGAAAAAAAAACTTAACACAGAAAAAATACCTACTCAGTAAATGCACAAATAAACTCAACAGACATTTCTAAAAAGAAAAAATGCAAATGGACAACAAATACATGAAGAAATGTTCAACATCATTAGCATCATGCAAATCAAAAATACACTGAGATTTAATCTCGCTCTGGGTAGAATGGCAAGCTTCAATAACATAAATAATAATAAATGCTAAGGAGAACGTAGACAATAAGGTACACTTATACACAGTTTGTGGCACTGCAAATTAATTCAGACTCTTTGGAAAGCAGTATGGAGATTCCTCAGAAGACTAGAAATAGACTCATCATATGACCTAGCTGTTCCAATCCTTGACATCTACCCAAAGTACCTAAAATAAGCATATTTTAGTGATAATTGCATTCCAATATTTATAGCAGCACAGTTCATAATCATCAAGTGGTGGAAACAGCCCAGGTATCTTCCAACAGATGGATTGATAAAGAAAATGTGATATGTATACACTGGGGTTCTACTCAGACATAGAGAAGTCTGGAGTTATGTCATTTGCTGATAAATGGACAGAATTGAAATCATCATGCGATTATATTAAATAAGCCAGACTCAAAATCAGAAGTGTAATGATTTCTTTCATATGTGAATGGAAGAGAGAAATAAATAATAAGAAAAGTGGTGGGGGTTAGAACAGTTGAATAGAGAAAGTGAATTGAGAAGAAGGAAGGAGGGGTGGGGAAGAGGAGAAACTGTGTAATGAAACTGACCAAATTGTGCTGAGTACATGTATGAATATATCACAATGAATTCCAGTTTTATGAATTACTATTTTTCACCAATTAAAAAGCAAAGACACTTGGAAGCATATGCCTCTAATCACATCGAATGGGGAGGCTCATGCAGGAGGAGCACAAGTTCAAAGTTAGCCTAAGCAATTTAGAGAGAGCCTAAGCAATTTAGACCTTGTCTCAAAATAAAGAATAAAAAGGGCTGAGAATGTAGCTCAGTGATAAAGTCCTCCAGGGTTCAATAATCTGTATGAAAACGAACAATAAAACAAAAATAAAACCAATGTAACAACAATAAAAGAATAAAAATGGAAAAAAGACCAATAGAGTAACAAAAGGGAGTCAGTATTAGGTACTAAAGTCAAGCAATGAAAAAAATTATTTTACATGCGTTTATGAATATGTTATTCTAAACTCCACTATCATATACAAACATAATGTACTAATAAAACAAAAAATAATAAAATTAAAATAAAGCTATATAATGGAGAAATATAGACAGGTGGGAAGTTGTAACAATGTGCATAATGAAAATACTAGAGGTATATGGCAAATGCAATTGTAATGAATACCCTAACATAGACTTTTTGTCCTTAATTTGGAAAATAGTAATGCCACCATGTCAAGATTTTAAAAATCTTGAGAGGAAGTTATTAAACAATGCCATGAATTTTAAAATTAATTATACGAATGTAATTAAGTTATATTTAAAATTAATTAAATAAGACATTGCCTCTTAGACTCAATCACAATAAATCTATAGGAAAAAGTGGATTAAAATATGACTTTATCACACAGATGTTGAACTGCAACATTTTCTCCTCATAGATTGAAATTTGATAAAAACATTCTGTGAAAATGAATTGAGTGTATAAAATTTGTGATGAAGGTATGTTTTATTATTATTATTTATAAGTTGCAGTTGTAAAATTTATGTCTGAACATTTTTCTTATTAGAAACTAGTTCTTAAACAATTACCAGAACATTATTTTCCTCTTTCCAAATGCATTGAAGGAGCTGGACTTTACTGTTAAGAAGTGTGGATACTTTAAATAATCTTAACCCCCCCACACACTCCTAAGTCTCCAAAGACACCCCTATCTTTTAAAAGAGTAAAACCACACAAAGCTTGGAAAATAATTCAGTATATGTTGAACGAACCAGATATTTTGAGAACAAGGTGAGAGAAAGGGCACATTTGGTAAATATATATAAACTGCCAAAAAAAAACAGACAAAGAGGGCATTGGATCCAGAGAAACTAAAGGCAAGACAGGATCTTTCCAAAGAAGTCTAAGATGAAGTCAAGGCTCAATGTTAGCAAATTAAAAGGAAAAAATGAGTGATGAACCAATCATCAGAAAAGCTTGTTAAAAATGCTTAATGTTGAGATAGCAGGGGTCTTTCAGAAATACCAAGATAATCCTTTAATAATCTTGAAATGAAAGTCAAAAAACATGAAGCAACATGCATTATAACAATGAAAGATGGAATGCACCATGAAGATATAACATCTATGTATTGATACCTTAGGAACGATATTTATGATGCAAAAACAATAGAAGACACAAGGAGAAATATAAACATGCACAAAGACACTACCTCACACCCAAACAACAACAAAAAAAACTTATGCACTTGGAAAAATAATTTTCAAAGTTGCATGAAATAACATTTATTTTGCTTTGGCTTGGTACTCTCAAAGAAAGTTCTTCAAGGACACTTAAAATTCTAGCATTAATACTAAATATCATTTTTCTCTCATTCTCATTTTTGTGACATTAACACATGTTGAGGATTTTCAGCACACATAAATGTAAAATGGTGGCTGTGCCAATGAAGATCAAAATGAGAAACCTGACAAACAAAACATTCTGGAAAAAGAAGTGGATTTTGGAAGACAATGGACAAATGGAAGAATACTAGTACTGCATTAGATATCAGGTTCTATTTACACTTAGGCACTATATTTCTTTATCATTAAAATTTACTTGACCAGCATTTTTTGAGAAAGTTCTTAAAAGATTGTTTGACCTGCTGGTTCCGTAAGGAGTAAATAAAAGGATTTAACATGGGGGCAATAGAGGTATTGAGCACAGCAATGCCCTTGGTCAAGGCTTCTCCTTCTTTGGCTGAAGTTTTGACATATATGAAAATGCAGCTTCCATAAGAAATGGAGACAACAATCATGTGTGAGGAGCAAGTGGAAAAGGCCTTTTTCCTTTGCTCAGCAGAGGGGATTCTCAGAATTGTCTTAATGATGAACACATAGGACAGGATCACTAATGTTAAGGTTGTAATAAGAGTTAATATTGCCAGGATAAATGCCAAGAGCTCTAGTAAGGATGTGTCTGTGCAGGAGATCAGGAGCATAGGAGAGGTGTCACAGGTGAAGTGGTCAATGATGTTGGAATCACAGAAATCCAGTTGTAGTCCCATGATCACAGGTGGAAAGATGATGAGGAAGCCAGTCAGCCAAGAACCAAGGACAAGCAGGGTGCAGACCTTGCTGTTCATTATTGTTGTGTAGTGCAGAGGCTTGCAGATAGCCACATAACGGTCATAGGACATGGCAGTCAAAAGGAAAAATTCTGTTGCACCAAGCAATATGAAGAAAAACACCTGGGCCATGCAAGAATTGTAGGAAATGGTCTTATCCCCTGTTGTGATGCTGACAAGGTATCTAGGAATAGTAACTGTGGTGAATGAGATTTCTAGGAAAGAGAAATTCCTGAGGAAGAAATACATGGGTGTTTTTAGGTGCAAGTCTACCAGAGTGAGGGTGATAATTGTTAAGTTTCCAGTAATGCTCAGTATGTAGGTGAAAAGTAGAAAGAGAAAAATGAAAAGATTGAGTTTTGGGTCATCTGTTAATCCCAGAAGAATGAACTCAGTTGCAGATGTATGATTTTTCATTTCCTATTGTTCCTTTCTTCCAGGTCTAAAGATGAAAATAAAAACCAATTCTTTAATAAGTTTAGGACAGACTTTTCATCACTTTTTCTGAGTCAGAAAACATAAAAGGCCTGTAAAGAAATAATAAATTAATCAACAAAATACACTAAATTTGGAGACTGAGGTTGTAGCTCAGTGGTAGAGCACTGGGTTGGATTATCAGCACCACAGAAAAATAAATAAACAAAGATACTGTGTTCATCCACAACCAAAACAAAATATTTGAAAAAGAAGATGCACTAAATTTGGAAAGCATACATAAACCACACCAAAATAATCTATGTCTGTTACCTGCAGTGTACATCTCCATCCATTTAATATCAAGTTAGTTTCTTCATAGGTTTAAAAACTGCATCTGCATAAGAAAATTATATTGTTAAATGTGCCCTACTTTCCTTTAAATATCTGACCATGTGTGTGTAAAAACTAAGTAAAACATCTTAAAATAGAAAATATTTGTTGTTAAAATACTGTTGCAATGAGCACATGTTCTGAATTTCTGAAAGTGAAAACTTTTGGAGTGTGTTTCTTAATTTTCCATGATACTAAGTATCATTCTTACTGGCATGGAGAATTAATAATTTCACAAATGAATCACGACAAGGAAAAGTATTATTTATGTAATTCTAAAGAAGCAAACTCAGGGGGCAGGGGATGTGGCTCAAGCGGTAAGGTGCTCGCCTGGCATGCGTGGGGTGCTGGGTTCGATCCTCAGCACACATAAAAATAAAATAAAGATGTTGTGTCCTTCAAAAACTGAAAAATAAATATTAAAAATTCTCTCTCTCCTCTCTCTCTCTCTCTTTAAAATAAAAAGAAGCGAACTCAGAATTTTACAATGTATTAAAATTTTTCCTTTTGAATTCAATAATAATTTATCACTGTATAGATGAATTTCTGAGGGCCAAAGTTAAGTGATGTAGGTTATACAATGATTAGAAAGGAGAAAAAAAATAAATGAAGCAAGAAATTTAAAAATGCACTTAACATTGAGATAATCCCACATGGTAGCAGTTTAATGCTGAATCCCAAATGCTAGGTTACTTTACCTTGAGTGACAATGTTGGATGCTCTGCTTTCAGATCTTTATATACACATCTCAGTCTGTGCCTACCTCTGGTTTTCTTGCATAATGACAAACTTAAGTAGCATATGGATGGAATTTGGGCTGATGATGTTTGCTATGTACAGTGAACCTGCTTGTAGGAATGCTCCACTAAAAACATTGCTAACATCACAGAGGCCCCAATGGGATTGGGACATGGCCTCCAGTACTGTCAGAAGGTCCTATAACCAGACCTGAGCAAAGAATCCAAGAAGTTCTGCTGTTTATAGTCTGGGAAGGAGCTTGTGAACTCTTGAGAAATCTGGTGTTCTGGGCGGTGGCAGGAGCTCTAAGGGCAGTCCCAAGTAATCAATTCATGTTAAGTCTGAAAGTGAGTTCCTCAGGTAGCTTTTCAAAATTGTCATTGAGTAAAAGTGTTTCTGGTATCAACTTATTATTTAGGAGTAGATGTATGAGTCTGGAAATGGAGATGGCAGGAGAAAAATGGACAGTTTAGAACTGGTTACAGGGAAGGATTTCAGAGCCAGAGATCATGCTTTCATGGGATGTAGAAAAGCTGGGGATGTGGCTCAAGCGGTAGCGCGCTCACCTGGCATGCCTGCGGCCTGGGTTCCATCCTCAGCACCACATACAAATAAAGATGTTGTGTCTGCTGAAAAACTAAAAAATAAATATTAAAATTCTCTCTCTCTCTCTCTCTCTCTCGCTCTCTCTCTCTCTCAAAAGAAAAGAAAAGCTGTGCAAGAGAGAGAGATGGAAGAAAGGAAAGAAGGAAGGAAAGAATATAGGAAGGGATAAGGGGAGAGAGAAAAAGAGTGGCTGAGAAAGCAGGAAAGAAAACAATGGAATTGTTTAGGTATTTGGAGGAAATACTTACAGATAAATAGACTTGATAAAGGTGTATATTTTGTTTGTGAATCAACTGAAACTAATTAAGAGAGGTTTCATTTCATGAATGAGAATCAAGGAGCAATAACAATGGAAAAGAGGTAAGCTATTATGCATATGAAATAAAATTGTTGAGATGATTAACAGTAAAGGAATATTCCAAGGTTGTATGATCCAAAACATATATTGTGTGCCAAAATTTCTTTAAAAAGAACAAAGTCCTGACCCTAGGTGCTAAGAAACCTGAAATACATTTTACTTGGCTCTCAGTAAGTATTGTTCAAATAAAGATGAGCTGTATTTTTTTTATTGCTTTGCTCACCTTCCAGTTAGAAAACTTAGTTTTATAAATATTCTTTCTTAAATAAACAAGCTAGTTTTATTTGCTTTTTTTCCTCCTCCAAACAGACACAGGGGATTCTTGTTGGAGAGAAGAATTAAACTGTCTCGGGAGACCATGGTACTGATGACAGCACCCTAAAGAAAAGCTGAGTAATTTTAATTAGGCACTTTTCGAAATTGTATTTTTTTCCTCAATATTAAATGAAAGAAAAGTGTACAATACTAGCCACAACAAGGAAGAAATGACAGTCTTGACTTTCCTTGGACTTCATATTGTTCATATTCTTTTCTTTCAACCTGAAACAAATACCTGCCAAACAATATTTATTTATTTATTATAAATAAATAAAGATATTGTAATATAATACCACTTCATGGGAACATGTAAAAAAGCAGAAAATAGAAAGAGGAGAGGCCATAGAATATTGTTAGTTATGATTTCATTGCTCTGACCAATGAATAGGATAGGACATTTATTTTGGATGACTGTTTCATAGGTTCAGACCATGGATGGTTGATTCCATTGCAGTGGGTCTGAGGTGAGATGGAGCATCATGGCATAAAGGTGGGGGGAGCTGATAACTTCATGGCAAACAAGAAGATCAATAGATCGATCGATCTATCTATCTATATCTATCTATATCTATATCTATCTATATCTATATATATATATATATATACAGAGAGAGAGAGAGAGAGAGATATCAATCATCCCCAGGCATTGAGGACAAAATATAAACTCCAAAGTCATGCCTCCAGTGACCCACTTTCTCCAACCACACCCCTCCCATTTATATAGTAAGTACACAGTTAATACATTCAATTTAAGATGGCTTGATTAGTTCACTATTCTCATAAGCTCATCACTTTATCTCTGAATATTTCTGTAATTGATTCAGGAGCTTTAGAGGGATACTCCATATCCGAACCATAACATATTAACTGTTCCCGTTATATTCTTATTTTTTGATAGGAAAAATATTCATACGTATTTCAGGAAAGATAAAGTTAGTACATAATCACATCAGCAAGTTACAATAAAAATTGAGAGTATAATATAAACATAAAACTCATGATATATATATATATATATATATATATATATATATATATATATATGAAAAAATTCCTCATATATCATTTACTTCTTTTCTTTAATTTTTTTTAGTTATAGATGAACACAATATCTTTATTTATTTATTTTTATCTGGTACTGAGGATCAACCCCAGTGCCTCACACATGCAAGGAAAGTGCTCCACCCTCTTAGCCCCAGCCCCAGCCCTCATTTACTTCTATACTCCATGTTTTCATAAATAATTGAAAATATACTCTACTGACATATGTATCCAAAAGAACAAATAAAAATAAAAAATATTGTTCCTTTCACATTAGAAACCAAGCAAGCATAGTTTATATCCTGATTTCATTTTCTTATTTGTGATTTTTCTATTGGACAATTTAGGGTCTGGTTCATCATTTCAGATGCTGAATTCTTTGAGTACAGTATGTATGATATATATGCTGAATTTGAATTATTTTTGTCCTAAGAATTGTGTTGTATCTATCTGGATGTGTGCTATGGAAGATGAATCTATGGAAGTGGGGGAGAAATACTGGTGACTTACATTGACTCTCTTATTTTCAGAGAATGGTCAATGAAGGACAGAATTTTTCTAACCAAAATTTAAAAAAAAAAAAAAAGGTATCTTTCCCTGTTGAGAGCCAATGGCCAGGTCAAGATGGTGCCTGGCATTTTGCCAGAAGGGGCGGTTCCTGCTGCCTTGGGTGCCCGCTATTTTTGAGCTCTGGCAGAGTTCCTAGAGAGTTCGAGTGGGTTGGTTGCGTTCTAGTTGAGCTCTCCGAGAGTTCCTGGAGGGTCGGGTGGGTGGCGTTCCATGAGTTCAAAAATAAAGTTGATTCCTGCTTGAATCTACAAGTGGCTCGACCTCCCAGCAGACTGCGGCATTTCCCATTTCTTGTGTTTTTAATTTTCTGGGTAGCACTGATGTTCTTTTGGGAGGACGTACATTCTAGTTAAATGCAATTACAAATTACTGAAGGTGTCTTGAATGCATTTGAGGAGTTAGGGAGAACAGATGAAAAGAGGGACATGAGACTGGATATTTTCTGATTTAATCTGACATAGGTCATTAGCATAATGAATTTCAGGTTTCCAATTAAGAAGCATGGGAATAACAGATAATGGGGTTCATGTTCTACCATGATACTCAGCTAAAACAGAATATGTAACTTTGAATAACAGGGAGCATTTGGATGGCTGGTTGTCATGAGTATGGTAAAAATGTTTTCAGATACTGAGGCAAGTGGTAAAGGCCAGATAAAACCTAATAACTTGAATGTACCTAAAGAAGCTTCCTCAGCCTGGTGCTAATATCAGCTACAGAATTCCTCACCTTTGACCAGTGGGAATGCACATTAAAAATAAATAAAATGTCTTTTGCTTTCTTTTTATTTCTTTTCTTTCCATTTTTGTTTTTATAAACATTCACATTAAAGAAAGTATACAGAGCTAAATCTCTGAAAAACATCTACTGGAAAAGAGTAATTCTGTCAACTATATTAGGGACACTGCTTCATGAAAATTAATGAGAATTGGAAAAATGCTAAAATTAGCTATCACTAAAATTCAAAACATATACTGTAGATGACAGAAAAATAACAGTGGGGACTCAAGGGTCAGTCCCTCCACTGAAGAAACCATTAAGATGGTAAAACTGACAGAATCAATTTTTTAAAAACCATTCTGTTATCTAATAAAACATCTCTCAGCAGTTAGAGGAGTGGCTAAGGAAGAAAAGACCTCAAAAGCTTGGGAAGAAAATTCCCTGGAGACAATAGCTGACATTCCTGGGGCAGCTTGCTGGCCCTAGAAGACTAATATAAAACTTGTAGTTAAATTAATACTGCATTGTGTGTTTTTTTGTTGTTCATTTTCTCCAGCCTGGAGGTTTTCAGAGGGACTGGTATGGAGGCTGATCTCCGTTTCAATGACCTTGAACTGGAGTCTGTTTTTAGGTGGTAGAAGTGGCTACCGAGAAATTTAAAGATATATATTTCCTGTAGCTGCCTGAGATGAAGGACAATGAATGGGATAACCAGAGGATCTACCCAGAGGAAAAGGAAAAGAGAGGCTTAGGATGGATCTCCTTGGGGGAAAATAGCTCATAAGACCCATCTTATAAACAACACAGGCAGGAGTGAAACATCCTTCCCAAGGCCAAAAACTTGTTCATAAAGACCTGGGTGCCCTGCACATTCACCTCTGGCAGATGTATGTGCTCCTTGAAGCAGGAGGCAAATGTTAAGGTGCAATTGGAGGCAGTTTGACTTAGGGTTGGAAGTCCTCATCTGAGAGTCAAGATTCAGAACCAGGAAAAATCATTTTTCTCTTTAGCTTCAGACATTAGAAGAAACAAACAAAAAGCTCAAGCCACTCACTGACTAATGAGATAGAAAAATAGGGACTTCTCTGATCACACTTGATAGTGAATACACTATTATTAAAAGTAATTTCTTAAAGTCTGTAAATCAATAAATAAAGCAACAACTGGTTGAGAGGAAAGATTCTGACTTCCAGAATAACCACATTATACTATAAAAAATGTCCACTTTTTAGAAACAGTGACAAGGCTTATAACTGATGTGATTCTGCAATCTGTATACGGGGTAAAAATGGGAGTTCATAACCCACTTGAATCAAATGTATGAAATATGATATGTCAAAAGCTATGTAATATTTTGAACAACTAATAATAATAATAAAAATAAATAAATAAGTAAATAAGAAAGTATGGTCTATTCACTGGACATTGGTAGTGGCAAATATAGAAGAAAGAAATTGACAGGATCTGACCCTCAGAAAATGAAGACATTGAACATACTAGATGATGACTTCTTCTTCAGTGTCTAATTGTGTTCAAAGAGTTCAGTTAAACTATGGAGTAAGAACATCAAGAAATCAGAAGAATGAAAAATATATGGAACATATCAATCAAGTGATCAAAAAATGAGATAGAAATTTTTGAATCTGCAAGGTATAATAACTAATATGAAAAATCAGAAGACTTCAAAAGCAGTTTTAGCACCCATGGAAAGAATCAATAATCAAATATGGGATAATTAAAATAACCCTGTCAGAAGTGACCCATAAAATAAATGAAAAAAAAAAAAAAAAAGGAACACAGCCTACTGGACTTATAGGACAGTATCAAGTGTACCTAAATATGTATTATGGGAAACCCAGAAGGAAATAGAAAGGGGCAAAGAGAGTATTTCAAGAAATCATCTTTAGAATTCCCAAATTTGAGGGGGAATATGGATTTACATATCCAGAAGTTCACTGAATTTCATCCAGTTAGGAAAAAATCAGAGAAAAGTGCAGTGAGATACTTTAAAATCCAGTGTCTGAAGTCGTACCATTTCTGGTTCTTTATTCCACCAGCTCTTAGAAATGAAAATATTGACAGGTAGAAGTAATACACACCTGAAGGCCAGCTACTCTGGAATTGAAGGTGGAAGATTGTAAATTCAAGATGAATTTTCTTAATTTAGCAAGACCCCATCTCAAAAGAAAAACAAATTCTTTTGAGGTTGGGAAATATTGCTCAATGAGAGTATCAATGGTAGAGCTTCCCTGTGTTCAATACCCAGACTTGCAAATAAAGAAAGGAAGGAAGAAAGAAAAACAGAAAGCAAGGAGGAAGGAAGAAAGAAAGGGATATATTTCCTAACAATTGTACTGATTTTCACTTATTGACTTATGGAATAAACTTATGCAGATAAATTTTGATTGATTCAGACTATCAAATTTTGCCCAATCAATATCTTTTGTCTCTCTCTATATATTTCTATGTATCTCTATATTTTGCATTACTTGTACACATACTATATGCATAATATTAAGATTTATTATGCCATTTAACATTTACATTTCTTTTCTACATTCAGATATTCTCCTTTGCATTTCAGCTGGAATATTTTAGTCTTAGAAAAAGTCTCATATTTTGTCATTTCTTTGTCAATTGTGTCCTCTTATTGGAATTCATAGACAAACAAAATAATTATGTTTAGTTTTATTATGCATATCATAATATATTACCAATGATTGGCATGCTCTTATTTGAAGAAAAGATTTGGTATGATATCACTTATCTGGTTGTTAGTTACAAGACAAAATAACTTGTAAGAGTGTACAATGATGAAAATATATTATTTAAAAGGCAGAAATTTTCAATAATATGTATATATTGAAAAAAAGTCATGAGTACAGGAAAAACATTTTTTTTCAATAACCTAAATTTTTGTAACAGGATAGAGCCACAGTAGTAAGCTTTTCAAAATCCTCATAGGCAGTCATTGAACAATAAATTATCCAAACATAATAAAACTGATTTTATTTGAAATTAATCTAACAACTATTCAAAACACCTGTTATCAGATATAAAGATGGAAAAGAGCAGATTGAATTACAACTTGGTCCTACTGTGGTTGAATTGCAAACATTGCCTTCTTATGAACTTAAGTTTGGATAAAACCAACAAAACCATTGTATAAAAATAAATCGTGTGAATAAAATCTGCAATAAAGTCTACTGTATGATTTATTATTATTATTATTATTATTATTATTATTATTATTATATTCAGTTGCACTACAAAATTTATGTCTTAGCATTTTCGGATAAACATGTCATTGTTACATATTTAGCAGCTGCTAAGAGCCATAGCCAAGTAGTATGATGCATGCAATTTTTGGTTGAAAGGTGATGCCAGGAAGCCATTGAGATGATATGATTGTGTTAAGATCTGCATTCACATGGATATTAGACCCCTGCTGTTCACCTCAGCCTGCTATGGGACTCCTGGAGAGTTTCCATTGTTTGGGTAAGTGTGGTAGGAGGGAATTCCAGAGGCGGGATTTCCTGTTGGTGTCCAGGAGAACACGTGTGTGGGTCGGAGCATTGGCGGCAGTTTCAAAAATAAAGTTTGCTCCTGTTTGAGTGGCTCGTGATTTTGTGCCCAACCAGACTGCAGCAAGCAGCACATCGTTTCTCTATTCCCATAAGCACTGAAGGAGCTAAACTTCGCAGTACCATATTGCTTAAGTCATATCTACATCAATAAGTGCAAAGCAAACTCATCCTTACATGGAATCTCTAAAGTGACTACTGGAAAAATAAAAGGCCTAGTCAAGCAAAGAAAGAAATGAACAGAGAATTCTGCAATGCCTAGAAAACTCAACTCTTTGATGCTTAAGAAGAGATCTCAGTGAACGTCCCAATTCTAAAAGAAGTTGCTATCAATTTAGCAGAACATTTCTTGTAAGCACGTGAAGTCAATATTTTTTTTGTCAAGAAATATGGATGTTTTAAATACTCATACTTTCAGAAAAAATTGTTGATTTTAATTTGTTTTTGATTATACATATTTTTCTTTCTCTAGATACTTGTTTGAAAGACTCCTTGTTTTCATTGAGAAGAAAAAAGAAACAAAATGGTGAGGATTTGAATGAATATAAAAGGCAGTGTTCCACAGTCTATGAAATGATATCATCTGTGCATGCATTTCTGTAGAAGAATATTGTAAAGTGGTGAATGATGAATACTGCACAAAATTTTCTTCTTACAAGTTTGAAACTATAACTAACAAATTGTAGAGGAAAGATTTATACCAAACTGTGAATATTTTAAACATTCCTAATTCCACATTGTCCAAAGTGTGTGTGTGTGTGTGTGTGTGTGTGTGTGTGTGTGTGTATAAAGAATAACATCATACAAACACAGGAATACAATTTAAGGCATCATCGGTGTATCAGAATTTTGAGAACTGCAAGGATGATAGAATGCAAAACGGTTTAATCTGATATAAAAATAAAAGAAGATAACATCACATTTAGCAATACCAAAGGCAAGACAGGTTCTTTCCAAAAACGAACTATCAAACAACCTCTCCACAAAAAAACCTCTAGGGTGAAATCCAGACTCAGAATTGACAAATTAAAAGAAAACAACAAGTTATGGTGTCAACCATCAGTGTAGTTCATTAAAGATGTATCCTGGTGAGAATACTGGGGCCTGCTAGAAATCTCAAAGTCACTCTTGCTGGAACTTTGAAATTAGAGTAAAAAAGCATTAAACAACATACACTACGACAATGAAGGATTTAATTCACAAAAAGATACAAGCTCTATGAAATAAATAACAGAAGAAAATATACATGATACAGGAACCATCGGAGAGAGAAGAAGATATAGAAACATACTAGAAGACATTTACTCACAGAAGAGTTTACTCTAGCCCTCTACTTATGCCCTTGGAAAAGTAATTTTCACAGTGGCTTGATGATCATTATTAAGCTTCAGCTTCTTGTTCAAAGAAAAGTTCTTCAATGATCCTAAAACCTGAATTTTGGAATTTTCATTAAATGTCATTCTCATTTAACATCAAAAATTTCATACTTAGGAAATTTTCAGGACATGTAAATGTAAAATGATAACTATGCCAAGTGAGATCAAAATGGAAAGATGAAGCAAACAACCTTCAGGAACAGGCCATTGATTAGGGAGTGGATGCCCAAATATCACAATGTTGATATGGCATTGCCTATGAGGTTCCTTTAATGTCCAGGCAATTAATTTCTGTACCCTTGAAACTTGTTTGACAAACATTTCTTGACCAAGTTTTTAAAGGATTGTTTGACCTGCTGGTTCCTTAGGGAGTAAATAAAAGGATTTAACATGGGGGCAACAGAGGTATTGAGCACAGCAATGCCCTTGGTCAACTCTTCTCCTTCTTTGGCTGAAGTTTTGACATACATGAAAATGCAGCTTCCATAAGAAATGGAGACAACAATCATGTGTGAGGAGCAAGTGGAAAAGGCCTTTTTCCTTTGCTCAGCAGAGGGGATTCTCAGAATTGTCTTAATGATGAACACATAGGACAGAATCACTAATGTTAAGGTTGTAATAAGCGTTAATATGGCCAGGATAAATGCCAAGAGCTCTAGGAAGGATGTGTCTGTGCAGGAGATCAGGAACAAGGGAGAGGAGTCACAGGTGAAGTGGTCAATGATGTTGGAGTCACAGAAATCCAGTTGTAGTCCCATGATCACAGGTGGAAAGATGATGAGGAAGCCAGTCAGCCAAGAACCAAGGACAAGCAGGGTGCAGACCTTGCTGTTCATTATTGTTGTGTAGTGCAGAGGCTTGCAGATAGCCACATAACGGTCATAGGACATGGCAGTCAAAAGGAAAAATTCTGTTGCACCAAGCAATATGAGGAAAAACACCTGGGCCATGCAAGAATTATAGGAAATGGTCTTATCCCCTGTTGTTATGCTGACAAGGTATCTAGGAATGGAAACTGTGGTGAATGAGATTTCTAGGAAAGAGAAATTCCTGAGGAAGAAATACATGGGTGTTTTTAGGTGCAAGTCTACCAGAGTGAGGGTAATAATTGTTAAGTTTCCAGTAATGCTCAGTATGTAGGTGAAAAGTAGAAAGAGAAAAATGAAAACATTGAGCTTTGGGTCATCTGTTAATCCCAGAAGAATGAACTCAGTTTTAAGTGTTTGATTTTTCATTTCTTACTGTTCACTTCTTCCAAGAGTAAAAATGAAAATTGGAATCAATTCTTTAATGAGTTTAAGACTACATTTTCATCACATCTCCTGAGTTTGAAAACACAAAAGGACTGTAAAGAAACAGCAAATTAATCATCAAAATGTACTAAATACTGAAAATATACATTAACCACAATAAAATAATCTATATCTGTTACCTACCTTATACATCCCCAACCATTTAATATAAAGTTAGTTTCTTGATAGGTTTAATAAGATCATCTGCATAAGAAAATTATACTTATCAAATATGCCCTATATTTCTTTAAATATCTGACCTTATTTGTGTAAAAACTAAGTAGAAAATTTTAAAATGTAAAATACTCTTTTGTTGTTAAAGTGCTATTCCCATAAACACATGTTTTGAATTTCTGAACATGAAACATTTTGAAGTGTGCTTCTTAATTTTCCATGATACAAAATATCACTCTTACCACTATAGAGAATTAATAATTTCATAAATAAATCAGGATAATGAAGAGTATTATTTACCTAATTCTAAAGAAATAAACTCAGAATTTTCAAAAGTATTAAAGCTTTTCCTTTCTGAATTAAATAATAATTTACCACAGTATAGATGAATAAATTACCACAGTATAGATGAATTGTATGTTATACAATAATTAGAAAGGCAAACAAATAAAGGAAGACATAAAAAATGCACTTACATTGAGATAATCCCACATGGTAGCAGTTTAACACTGAAACCCAAACGCTAGGTTGCTTTTCTTTGAGTGACAATGTTTGATGCTTTATTTTCATATCTTTGCATACACTTTTCAACTTGTGCCTGTCTCTGATTTTCTTGCATAATGACAAACTTTTGTAGCATATTGATGAAATTTGGGCTGATGATCTTTGCTATATTTAGTGAACATGCTGTAGGAATTACTCCATTAGAAAAATCTATTGCTAACATCAGAGAGGCTCTGATGGGATGGGGACATGGTGTCAAGTACTCAGAGAAAATTCTACAACCAAACCTAAGTATCCAAGAAGTCCTGTTGTTTATGGTCTGGGAAAGAGTTTGTGACCTGCGGAGAAATCTGGTGTCCTGGGCAGTGGCAGAAGCTCTCCATGCAGTCCCAAGTAGTCAATTCATGTTTAGTCCAAAAAGATAGCATTACAAAATTGTCATTGAGTAAAAGTTTCTCTGGTACCAATTTATTTTTTAGGAATAGAATTGTGAGTTTGGGAATTATGAGCTTTGGAAATGGCAGTAGAAAAATGGACAGTTTAGCACTTGTTACAGAGAAGAATTTCAGAGCCGGAAATCATGTTTTCATAAAATATGAAAAAGCTATTAGACAATAAGAATGTAAAAGGGAGGAATGAAGAAAAGAAAAAAAGAAGGACAAAAAGAGATAGGGAGGAAGAGAGAGAATGATGAGCAAGGAAAAAGCAGGGAAAAAATGGAATTCTTTCAATATTTTTGGGCAGTACTTACAGAGAAATAGAGGTGATAAAGGTGTAAATTTTCCTTTTCAATTCACTGAAACTTAGTACCTAATCAATATACATCCCATATAATGAATAAGATTCAAGGATCAATAGCTGTGGAAAACAGGTGAACTTCATGGCATATGAAATAAATTGTTGAGAGGATTAACAATAAGGACTATCTCAGGATGTGCCATCCAAGACCAGGTATTTGGTATCTTGTTTGCCAAAATTTCTTTAAAATAAAAAGAGTCCTGACCCTGGAAGCTAGTAAACCTGAAATATATTTTACTTGGCTCTTGGCAAGTAATGTTTAAAGAAAGGTGGGTTGTATTTTTTTTTTTTTTTTACTTTGTTAACCTTCCATAAGAAAACTTGGTTTCAAAAATATTCTTTTTTAAATAGACAAACAGGTTTTATCTTCTTTTTTTGTTTACTACTCCAAAATGACACAGGGGATTCTTGTTGGAGACCAGAACTGTAATGTCTCCAGAGAGCATGGTACTGATGAGAGCACCCTAAAGAAAAGCTGAGTAATTTTAATTAGGCACTTTTAGAAATTATGTTTTTTTCTCAACATTAAATAACAGAAAACTGCCCAATGCTAGCAGCATCGATGAAGAAATGACAGTCTTGAGTTACTTTGGACTTCATATTGTCAATCTTATTTTTTTTAACTTGAAACAAATGTCTGCCACATAATATAATCTTCATTTCATAGAAACATATCAAAAAGCAGAAAATAGCAAGAGGAGATACCTTCAGAATATTGTGTTAGTCAGCTGTTGGTTACTCTGACCAAAATATCCAACAGGAACAATTAGAGGGTAGAATATTTGTTTGGATGACAATCTCATAGGTTCAGACCATGGTTGGCTGATGCCATGGCTGGGGTCTGAAGGGAGATGGTGCATCATGGCAGAAGGATGTGGTGGGGAAGAGATGCTGACTTCCTGGCAAACAGAAAATATATATATACATATATATGTATATCTGTGTGTTTGTGTGTGTTAGGGAGGGAGTGTATCCAGGCACTGAGGACAAAAGCCATGCCTCCAGTGACCTACTTTCTCCCCACACCCCATTCACTTATATAATAACCACCCAGTTAATCCTTTCAAATTAGGATGACCTCATTTGTTCACCACTCCCATACACTGATCATTTTGTATCTCAATATTTTTCACTGATTTAGGAGCTTTTTGCAGACATCTCCTATAAAAACCACAACAAATATTAACTGTGTCATTCAGATTATTATTTGTTGATTGAAAAAATTTTGACTATATATTTTAGGCTAGATTAAGTTAGTAGATAGGCACATCAGCAAGTTAGAATGAAAACTAAGAATATAATATAAACATAAAACTCATGAAATTGATCTCTTAAAAAAATCAAATATTGTTTTTTCTGTACTCTGTCTGGGTCAATATGTGAAAATACACTCTACCGGCATGTGTATCTAAAAAAGAACAAATAAAAAATATCATTCCTTTCACATTAGAAATCAAACAAGCTAAGTTTATGTGCTGCTTTTATTGTCTGTCTGATTTTTCTGTTGGACAATTTAGGGTCTGGTACATTGTTCCAACTACCGAATTCTTTGAGTACAGTATGTTTGATAGGTATGCTCAATTGGAATTGTTTTTGTTCTCAGAACTGTGTTGTATCCACATGGATGTTCTATGGCAGATAAATCTATGGAAATGAGGGGGAAATACTGGTGATTTAGATGAATTTGCTTATTTTAAAAGAATGTTTAATGAAGGAAAGGATTTTTCTAACCAAAAAAATGTATCTCCTCACTTTACTGCTTTTTAATTGATTCTTTTTAGTTATATATAATGTTAGGGTTCATTTTGACATAGTATGAAAGCATGGAATATAATTTGCTCTAATTCAATCCCCCCTGTTTCCCCTTTCCATTCCCTCCTCTCCCCCACTTCTCTTTTCTCTACTGATTTTACTGTAATTGCCTTAGAGTTTTACTGTTTTTTTAAAATCTTTTTTATTTATATATGACAGCAGAATGCATTACAATTCATATTACAGATATAGAGCATATTTTTTTATATCTCTGGTTGTATACAAAGTATATTTATGCCAATCGGTGTATTCACACGTGTACTTTGGATAATGATGATCATCACATTCCACCATCATTTCTAACCCCATTCCCCGTCCCTTCCTTTCCCACCCCTCTGCATTATCTAGAGTTCATATATTCCTCCCATGCTCCCGCTACCTATCCCACTATGATTCAGCCTCCTTATATCAAAGAAAACATTTGGCATTTTGTTTTTTGGGCTTGGCTAATTTCACTTAGCATTATCTTCTCTAACTCCACCATTTACGTGCAAATGCCATGATTTTATTCTCTTTTATTGCTGAGTAATATTTCATTGTGTATATATGCCACATTACTTTCTATCCATTCATCTATTGAAGGACATCTAGGTTGGTTCCACGGTTGAGCTATTATGAAGTGTGCTGCTATAAACATTGATGTAGTATGTTGTTTTTAAGTCCTTTGGGTATAGACTGAGGAGAGGGATAGCTGGGTCAAATGGTGGTTCCATTCTCAATTCTTCAAGAAATCTTCATACTGCTTTCCATATTGGCTGCACCAATTTGCAGTCCCATCAGCAGTGTCTGAGTGTGCCTTTTCCCCCATATTCTTGCCAACACTTATTGTTTGTCTTTACAATAACAGCCATTCTGATTGGAGTGAGATGATATCTTAGAGTGGTTTTGATTTGCATTTCTCTAATTGCTAGTAACAATGAACATTTTTTCCTATATTTATTGATTGATTATACATCATCTTCTGAGAAGTGTCTCTTCAGGTCCTTGGCCCACTTATTGATTGGGTTATTTGTTTTTGTGGCCTTTAGCTTTTCGAGTTCTTTATATACCCTAGAGATTAGTGCTCTATATGATGTGTGAGGGGTAATATTTGCTCCCAAAATGTAGGCTCTCTATTCACCTCACAGATTGTTTCTTTTTCTGAGAAGAAACTTTTTAATTTGAGACCATCCCATTTATTGATTCTTGATTTTAATTCTTGCACCACAGGGATCTTACTAAGGAAGTTGGGGCCTAATCCCACATAATGGAGATGCAGGGTCTCTGGTTGTATTCCTAAATCCTTGATCCATTTTGAGTTGAATCTTGTGCATGGTGAGAGATAAGGGTTTAATTTCATTTTGTTGCATATAGATTTCCAGTTTTCCCAGCATCATTTGTTGAAGAGGCTATCTTTTCTCCAATGCATGTTCTTGGCATCTTTGTCCAATATAAGATAATTGTAGTTTTGTATGTTAATCTCTGTGTCCTCTATTCTGTACCATTGGTCTACCAATCTGTTTTGGTGACAATACCATGCTGGTTTTGTTACTATTGCTCTGTAGTATAGTTTAAGGTCTGGTATAGTGATGCAACATTCTTCACAATTCCTCCTAAGGATTAATTTAGCTATTCTAGGTCTCTTTTTTTCCAGATGAATTTCATGATTGCTTTTTCTATTTCTATGAGGAATGTCATTGGAATTTTTTTTGGAATTACATTAAATCTAAATAGTTTTTGGAAGTATGGTCATTTTGATAATATTAATTATGCCTATCAAAGAGGAAGGTATATCTTTCCAACTTCTAAGGTCTTCTTTGACTTCTTTCTTTAGGGTTCTGTAATTTTCATTATATAGACCTTTCACCCCTTTCATTAGGTTGATTCCCAAGCTTTTTTTGAGGCTATCAAAAATATGGTAGATTTCCTTCTTTCCCTTTCTGAGGATTTATCACTGAAATATATACAGTGACAGATATACAGAAATACCTTTGATTTATGGGTGTTGATTTTATATCCTGCTGTTTGCTGAATTCATTTACTAGTTCTAGAATTTTTTGGTGGAACTTTTAGGGTCTTTCAAGTATAGAATCATATCATCAGCAAATAGTGCCAATTTGAGTTCTTCTTTTCCTATGTATCCTTTAATTTCTTTTTTCTGTCTAATTGCTCTGGCTAGTTTTTCAAGAATTATGTTAAATAGAAGGGGTAAAAGAGCTCATCTCTTGTTCCAGTTTTTAGAGGAAAAATTTTTCTCCATTTAGGATGATGTTGGCCTGAGGCTTAGCATACGTCGCCTTTATGATGTTGATATATGTTCCTGTTATCCCTAGTTTTTCTAGTATTGTGAATATAATCGAGATGCTGTATTTTGTCAAACACTTTTTCTGCATCTATTGAGATGATCATATGATTCTTATCTTTAAGTCTATTGATTTGATGAACTATATTTATTGATTTCTGTATGATGAACCAACCTTGCCTCCCTGGGATGAATCCCACTTGATCATAGTGCAAGATCTTTTTGATATGTTTTTGTATTCAATTTGCCAGAATTTTATTGAGAATTTTTGCATCTATTTTAATTAGAAATATTGTTCTGAAGTTTTCTTTTTTGATGTGTCTTTGCCTGGTTTGGAATCAGAGTGATATTGGCCTCATAGAATGAGTTTGGAAGTGCTGCCTCTTTTTCTACTTCATGAAATAAAATGGAGAGTATTGGTATAAGTTCTTCTTTAAAGATGTTGTAGAACTCAGCTGTGTATCCATTCAGTCCTGGACTTTTCTTGATTGGGTAGACTTTCGATGGCATCTGCTATTGCATCACTTGAAATTGATATGTTTAAATTGTGTATATCATTCTGATTTGATTTGGGCAAATTATATGACTCTTAAAAATTTGTCAATGCCTTGGATATTTTCTATTCTGTTGGAGTACAAGTTTTCAAAATAATTTCTAATTATCTTCTGTATTTCTGTAGTGTCTGTTGTGATATTTCCTTTTTCATCATGTATGTTAGTAATTTGAGTTTTCTCTCTCCTTCTCTTTGTTAGCATCGCTAAGGGTCTGTCAATTTTATTTATTTTTTAAAAGAACTAACTTTCTGTTTTGTCAATTTTTTCAATTGTTTCTTTTGCATCTATGTTCATTAGAAATATTGTCCTGAACAAAGAATTTCTTTGTTCAGCTTTTGTTTGGAAGATCTATCTAGTTATGAAAGAGGTGTGTTAAAGTCACCAAAATTATTGTGTTGTGGTCTATGTGACTCTTGAACTTGTTTGATGAACATAGATGCTCCATTGTTCATGGCATATATATTTATAATTGTTAAGTCTTGTTGGTGTATGGTTTCCTTGAGCAGTTTGTAGTGTCCTTCTTTATCCTTTTTGATTGACTTCAGTTTGAAGTCCTCTTTATTTGATATGAGGATGGAAACCTCTGCTTGCTTCTGCAGCCCATGTGATTGGTATGATTTTTTCCAACCCTTCACCTTCAGTCTGTGGACATCTTTTTCTATGAGATGAGTCTCTTGGAGGCAGCATATTGTTGGGGTTTTGTTGTTGTTGCTGTTTATTCATTTGTCTTTTTGTTTGTTTGTTTTTTATCCAATCTGAAAGTCTATTTCTTTTAATTGGTGAGCTTAGGCCATTAATATTCAGGGTTATTTTTGAGACATGATTTGTAGTCCTAGCCATTTTTGTTTATTTTTGGTATTTAATGTGACTTGGTTTCCCCTCTGATTAGATTTTTCTTTAGTGCAATCCCTCCCTGGGGCGATTTTCATCATTATTTTTTATTTTCTCTTCTTGGAATATTTTGTTGAGGATTTTCTCTAGTGCAGGCTTTCTAGTTGCAAATTCTTTTAACTTTTGTTTATCATGGAAGGTTTTTACCTCATTATCAAATCTAAAGCTTAGTTTTTCTGGATATAAGATTCTTAGTTGGCATCCATTTTCTTTCAGAGCTTGGTATATGTTGTTCCATGATCTCCTGGCTTTGAGGGTCTGGGTTGAAAAATCTGCTGAGATACAAATTGGTCTCCCCTATATGTGGTCTGATTCCTCTCTCTTGCAGCTTTTAAGATTCTATCCTTATTCTGTATGCTAAGCATTTTCATTATAATGTGCCTTGGTGTAGATCTCTTGTAATTTTGTACATTTCGTATCCTGTAAGCCTCTTGTATTTGGTTTTCCAATTCATTCTTCATGCTTGGGAAATTTTCTGATATTATCTCATTGAAGAGATTGTGAATTCCTCTGGTTTGAAACTCTGTGCCTTCCTCTATCCCAATAACTCTTAGATTTGGTCTTTTGATGCTATCCCATAATTCTTGGATGTTATGTTCATGGTTTTTAACAATCATCACTGTGTGATCAACTTTATTTTCCAGATTAGATACTTTGTCTTCATTATTTAATGTTCTTTCTTCCATTTGATCTAGTCTATTGGTTATGCTCTCTATTGAGTTTTTTATTTGATTTATTGTATCCTTCACTTCAAGGATTTCTAAGTTGTATTTTTTCAGAGTCTCTATCTCTGTTGAAGAAATTTTTGCTACCTGTATTTGCTCTGTTATCTCATTGTTGGAGTTATCAATTTTTTCCTGTATTTGCTCATTTAGGTCATTCTTTAATTCACAGATCATTTTAATTAAGAACCTTCTGAACTCCTTCTCTGACATTTCATCAACTTCTCTGTCCATGGGTTTTGTTATTATAGTGTCCTGGTTTGTTTGGGGGCACTTTCCTCCCTTGTTTTTTCATGTTGTCTATGTGCCTTCCTTTCTTGCAGTGTGGATCTGAAATATTACACTTTCTTTCCTATATTCTTGTAGTATCCATGCAGATTGTCTGTACCACACCTTGATGTTGTGCTTCCAGACCCTGCTGATGTCCCTCAATGAATACTACTGCATCCTGAATCTGGGTTCTTTGCAAGTTGGTGTGGGTGGATCTGGACAGCTGGGCTTGACCTCCCACCAGGCTTGACCTCCTGGGGTAGTATGCTGGTTGGAAGGAGCTGTTCTGTGCCAGAGGCCATGCTCTATGTATGTCTGTGTCACCAGGGATGGGGTGAACCAGGCCTACTGACAGTATGAGTCCCATGAGGGCTGGTGTGGTAGTCTATATAGTTTTGCTTTTAAATTATTGTCTTATCGATATGCATAATGATGAGATTCACTGTGGTATATTCACACAGGCACATGGGAAGATAGGTTAAGTTTGTTCCATTGTTCTTCCCTTAACCTGTTTGTTCTCCCTCTCCCTCAATCCTTTTATTTTACTTTATTGATCTTCTATTTTGTTGGAATCACCTATTTGTTTTCTTTTTTCTCCTTATTTTGGACTAGATTCCACTTATCAGAGAAAATATTTGACTTTTAACTTTCTGGGTTTGGCTTATTTTGTTTACAATGATAGTATCCATACAGCCTCCATTGATCAGTAAATGCCATTATTTCATTTTTCTTTAAAGCTTAGTGTGGGTATATATCATAAATATACCTTGTTTGGGTATATATCATATATAATAATTATATATGATATAATTATATATGATATAATATAATAATTATATATGATAATTATATATGTATATATATGATTATCATATATAATATATATATGAGTGTGTGTGTGTGTGTATGTGTGTATCACATTTTCTTTATCCATTCATCTGTTAAAAGGTATCCAGATTTGTTCCAGCTTGCCTGTTGTGAATTGTGTTGCTATAAACATTAATTTGACTGCATTTCTATAGAAAGCTGAGTTTAGTTATTAAATATCGTAAAAGTTCTATAGCATTGTATGGGGGCTAGAAGGGGAAGAGAGAAAGACTTGGGAAATTAAAGAGAAAAAAATGAGAAAGAATAATACACACCAAGATAAAAAGATTTAAAAAATACAGATGTGGTGGGATTTAATGCAGTAGTGGATAATGTAAGATGGAAACTAGGAGTAAGAGGAGCAAGTATAAACCAGAGGTGAGAAAGCACAGAACAATTCTAATTAATGCTTTAAATGATTAGAAAAAACACATTGAAATGTGTTGAAGGTACGATGTCAGCAATTAGGGTAACAATTAACAATCCAGATAAAGAGTAATATGTGTTGATATATGATTAAGTTGAAGTTAGTGTTATTTATAGTAAACAGAGAAAGATGAAGATAATTCTCATTGAATCTTGGCTTGGATTTTATTAGGATTTGGAACATTTAGAAAATCTCCACATTTTTGTCTTTGAACTCCTCCAGAGGAGCTGGGTCATAGGAGACACTCCCTAAGTTACTGTGGATCTCCCACTAGCTGGTTCTGGTTTTTCACTCAAGAGCCTGTGACTGACTGACAGGAGGTGTCATGTCATGTCTGTTGGTTGTTTTTATTGTGTGCAGGAGTTCAGGATGCTGGTTTCTGGGCTAGGGCTATGATTGCCAAGAAACATCCTGTACTTGCTCTCCTCTTCAGGATTCTTTTCAAGGTGGTGAAGGGCCAGTGGCAGTGTACAAGCAGAGATCCCATGATTGTGGATTCTTTGTGAGAGATTTGTGGTTCAGAAGCATGTCCCCTGACTGGCACAGGTCACTGGGGTATTGTACTTAATACTGAGTAAAGAGACTCAGCTGTTTCACCTGGACACTGCTGGTCCTGTCATGCTTTAACTTGGTCTATTTATGTTTCCCAGCTGTTGTTAAGGGGGTAATTTTTTATGCTTTTTGCTCTCTACTTCTCTCTCTGTTGCCCCACTCTTCCCCCTCCTGGTCTGGGTTTGGTTTAAAGAACTCTATTTTCTATTGCAGTAACCAATCTTCAGGTCTCTCCAGGTCTCTCCAGGTTTCAGATTTCCTAATATTGGGTCTTTTAACATGTATTCAGCAACCACCTCTCAACTCAGCTTTTCCTTCACTGCCTCCTTTCTGTGTTGTTGGAGGGGGGAATGGCTGCCTATATCTGTTCTCCCATCTTCTAATCCTGCTTCCTCTTCCCTCTTTTTCCTATATTTTTAAATGTTACATTGGGTACATTTCAGACAACATTTTGTTTTTCCTTCTACCCTAGACATAAAGAAAGTATTTCCTTTCTGATATGTGGCAAGAGATTTAAAATAGAATTCATGATCACCATGTTCATACCCTTTCATAGTCTCTTCTTCACCAGTGTTAGATTGTGCCTTCCTTCTAACCAACACAATATGGTAAACATGATGTGCTCTCACTGTTGTAATTATGTTATCTTGCCAGTTTAGTTGCTCTCCAGTATCTTTCCATTGCTGGCTCAGAAGAAACAATTTCCAGGAATTCCAAAGCCATGATAAATGTGATGGTGGCAACAACCTGAGTAATCTTGGAAGTGAACCCATAGTCCCCAGTTGAACCTCAGGTAATATCACCTTGTGGGATCCGTTGGTAGCCATGTTGTAGAACACCCAGGTTCTTTACTCACAGACACTGAGATTTTACATGTGTGTCCTTTTAATGTACTAATATGTAGAAATGAGTCACATAGCACTGAAAATTAATACACAAGATACATGAATCTGCTTCAGAACTGAAAGCTTTTTAAGGAAGTGTGAGATTCTGCATGATTTCTAATATATTTCCTTTGGGCTCATCTTTCCATTTATTGTCTTTAAATTTATTTTGTATTCATACATTATAGTTCTATATAATTGTGTGGTTAATTTTGACATACTCATAAGTGAATGTAATCTTATTTGTTCAGTTTCAATCTGCAATACTACCTCCTTCATTCCCCATCTCCATCTGGTCTGATTATTGGACTGGGACTTTCCTTTGAAGTGGGAGAGAAAGAGAAGAGAAAAAAAAGGGAAGTAAAAAAGATGAGAAATGTACTGAGATAGCCTTCTGGGTCCTTGAGATGTCAAGAATAGGATAGAAGTTGCAAAAATGGGTGTAGATCACTTATCCTCTCTGCAAACAATCTTGTCCCTTTTAACATGGATCCTTATCCCAGTCCTCACTGTCTCCACAGGAGTGCAGTTCAGCTCCCCCGTTCAGATTTGTTTCCACGGCATGGGGGGGGTTGTAATCCTGTTCTTAAAATTGTAAAATGAATGTCTGATGGTGTGGTCTTTAATTCTTAAGCTCTTTCTGATATCTGCACCCTCTCCCAACACTCAGAAAGGGAGTTCTCCATTCCCTCTGAGCAGCCAGATTCCAGATGCTCTTGTAGACTGATACTCAGACTCAACTGACCTCTGCAACTCTCTTATTTTTCTAAAAGTCTATAATTTTCTATGCTTCTGATGACTCGGAATACCACTCTGCTCTCCTGTCTCCTTGTGGAGCTGCACAACTGCTGAGCAGCCAATCTCATCTGGTTGCCACTCACCCACCACCATCCTCCATAATCACATATGTTCTTACATACATAATAATGCAAAGTCCATAAGGATTGGATGCCATAATCAAATGAAAAGAACAAGTGGTAAAGTCATTTTTTCTTTGTAGGGCAGAGGGAATCTTTATATGTCCAAAGATGAGTGTGTAGGAAAGAATAAACAATGCTAAAATACTATGAGTGTGACTATTGTTAAGAAAAACGTCATGAACTTTAGAAATTGTGTGGCAGGCAAGTAATTAGCAGGAAATGAGAAGAGTCACAGTGGAGTTCTCAGTACTGTTGGAGTCACAGAGATTCAATTGGAGGTCCAAGTTCACTGATACAAAAATAATGATAAAGCAGCAAGGCATGAGCTGGTTATAAGATATTTGCAGACTTTGTTGTTCATGAAAGGTATGTCATGTTGAGGTTTGCAGATATCCACATAGTAATTATAGGGCATGACAGACAGAAGAAAAAAGTCTGTTGCATGCAGAAGCATTAAATAAAAACCAAAGAAGCCAGGCACAGTGGTGCATACCTGTAATCCCAGTATCTTGGGAGGCTAAGGCAGGAGGATTGTGAGGTCAAAACCAGCCTCAGCAACATAATGAGGCCCTAAGCAACCCAGTGAGACCCTGTTTCAAAATAAAATGGGGATATGGCTCAGTGGTTAAGCACCCTGGGTTCAATTCAAACACATATACATATATGTGTTATATATATATATAATACAAGACAATTTGTGCTAGGCAAGAATTTAGGAAATTATTGTGTCCCTGTAAACAGACACAGGGGATTCTTGTTGGAGAGCAGAATTAAAATGGTACTGATGAGAGCACCCTAAAGAAAAGTTGAGTCATTTTAATTAGGCTTCTTTTAGAAATTATGTTTTTTCAACATTACACAACAACAATGAGGACATGACAGTCTTGAATTACTTTGGACTTCCTATTGTCGATCTCATTTCTTTCAACTTGAAAGAAATGTCTGCCAAACTCATATAACCCCACGGAATGGGAAATATAACAAAACTGAAAGAACAAAAAGAGAGGCCACAGGATATAAAATTTGCAATTCAAATGTTTTATTCATTGATAAAAAAACATATTGAGTGCCTATTTTAGGCAGGAGAAAGTAGATAGTCATATCAGCAAGATACAATGACAACTGAGAGTATAATAAACATAAAGCTCATGAAATTGGCAAATGAAAAAAATAATCTCCTTAAGTATTGTTTCTTTCACAGTAAAAATAAAGCAATCAAAGTTTATTGGCTTGTTGTGACCTGCCCAGTCTTAGTAACCAGTGAGAAGTAAAGGGAGGTTAAGAAAGACAAACATTTATAGAGAGAAAGCTGAGACCAGATGAGACATTGTCCTCCGATGGAGGGACAATGACATAGAGCTAGTTCAACACATTTATTTTATAGGTTTTTAATATCAATAGGTTATTTGTGGGAAGATTTCTGCAAAGCAGACAGGTCTGCAGGTCACAGCACTTGTGAGAAATTGTGTTTATTACCTTATTGTGCTCAAAATTCTCTATCCGCAGAATCTGGTGTCTGAGCGTAAGGTCAAGACTGATATAGTTCTGTGTCTTTGCACAAAGCCTGCTCAGGAAGAGCATCACCATATCAACTGAGCAATCTTGTCCTTCAACTTTGCACAGAAAGTTCTCATCACAAGCACAGCCACAGCCATGAGGCATTCAGAGACTATGATCCAAGTCACTGCTCTTTACATGTTTTATTATCTTTGTCAGATTTTTTTCCTATTGGATGATTTGGTGTCTGTTACATTGTTTCAACTACTAAACGATTTGATTACAGTATGTTTGGCACATATGCTGAATTGAAATTATTTTTGTTCTTCAAATTATTTTTGTGTCTACCTAGATTTGCAATGGCAGAAAATATATGGGAATTGAGGAAAAATATTGGTGACTTAGGTTGATCATCTTATTTTAAAAGAAACATCAACGAAGGACAGAATTTTATTTTTTTTAACCAAAAAAGTGTTTCTTCCTTTGTTTTCTAATATTTTATCAATATTTGGTGCAAGATATTTCAGAACATTTTTTCTTTACATTCTCCACCAGGCTGGTAGGAATATATTTGCTTTTGAAGATGTTGCAAGTGGGATTTAATGAAGTCTCCATGATTGGCAACTTCTGGGATCAGACCCTTTTATAATCACTTCCCCACCAGTGGAAGAGAGGCTTGCTTCTAATGTGAGAAAGCTGATTTGTTGCCCTTCTTATCATTATGTTGTATTATGCAAGAGTCTTGCCAGATTAGTTGCTCTCCAGCATCTTTCCATTGCTGTCTCTGGAGAAACGGCTTTCAGGAATTCCAAAGCCATGATAAATGTGCTGGCAACAGCCTGTGTAATCTTGGAATGAACTCATGATCCCCAGTTGAGGCTCAGGATAGGGACCCAGCCCACAGGATGCCTTGGTGAAAGTACTGTAGAACATTCAGATTTTCCACTCAGACGTTGTAAGACTTCACTCATGTGAAAGTGCTCAATTTGTAAAACCTACTTATAGGACACCAGAAACTACTACAAAAGGGGACAGACTGTGCCTCCAAAATGAAAGCTTTGTAAATAAGAATATTAAAATCCATTAGGCCTGACATCCATTTCCTTTGGATTCTTTTGTACCTGGCAACATAGTGCACCAAATTTCTTATTTTTTCATTTAATGAGAATATTTTCCTTCTGAGTGAGCTTATCATTTTGCATTTATTTTTTGTGTTTTACACTTTTCTCATCTAAGACTCCAGCCACCTTTCCTCTACTCCACAATATTTCTACTTTACTCCTTATTTTGCTGTGGACTTGGAGATAAATTTTCTATCTTCTCTTTATACTAAGTTCTTTAAATGATGAGTAATCTTATTTACTCTTCATATTCATATTTTTTTATTTGTGTGAAAATATTTGTATCTAGGGAAACACAATATTTCTAAAAGAAACTAGCACATGCAAAATCTTTTTACCTCTTTTCTCTTCAGCTAGAAAAATGGGAGGGAAAAGAATTCAGTTATAAAATGCAAGGTGGGCAGCATAGACTCCTCCTGTGATTATTATGCCAAAAAAACACACAAGCCCAAACAAAACCTTTATCTATATTAAACCCTCAGACAAGAAAATGGAAAAACATACCATTTCCCAGTTTGAAATTGCTGTCTCTCAAACCATCAAATGCATGCTCCGTTTCTTCAGTAAAGGGTAAAACAGACTGTAATAACTTTTATTCTTTGGGTAACATTCCTTCCTCTTATACTTTAAAAAATTCTTTTTTAATATTTTATAAATGTTTAAGTGCTAAAGGTCACGACCACAACTTATCTTTTTATAAAATAGTTGGAAATTTAGAAAATGTAGAGGAGTAACAGTAAGAAACACAGTAATATTTACTACTGAGCTATTTTTCAGCAATTATTTATAAAGGCATCATAGGAATATTCTTGAGAAGTTTTTTTCTCTTCTTTTTTTATTTCTTTTATTCCTTCTTCCTCTTCCATTTTTTAAAATTTATTGTACCATCTGGATTGAACCCAAGGTCTCATGCAGGATGCCTGGGTGTCCTATCATTGGGCTATATCCCCAGCCTTGGGGTTTTCCAGGGTGTTATGATTTAGATATGAGGTATACCCTAAAAGCTCATGTGGGAGACAATGCAAGAAAGTTTAGAGTTGACATTACTGGGTCATGAGAGGTTCAGCCTAATCAGTGCATTAATCCCCTAATGGACATGAGCTGGGTGATAACTGTAGGCAGTTGGGTGTGCCTGGAGGAGATGAGTCACTGGGAGTGTGACATTGGGTATACATTTCCATAATGAGGGGGTCTCTTTCTCTCTCTTGCTTCCTGATCCCATTCAAATAAGAGCACCAAATGCATCTAGCTGCAATTCTGTGTTCTGAAAATCCACCTCTTTTCCCAGAATCCACAATCCAATAGATTGAGGCAAATGCATCAGTGCCATTTGGGATCCATCCTCAGGGTTCATGCATGTCTACCTCCTTTTCTCAAACCTCTCCCATGAGGAGACATTTATTATCTCTGGGTGGCCTCCATGTTCATTTTCTTCTTCCTTCTCTCTTTTTCCTTTTCAGGGAATAATAAATCCCCTGTGTAAAGTTTGTCCTAGTGATATTTATCTTTTCCTTTTAGCCCATAACTGATGAAAAAAATATAGGTGAATTTAAGAAATGACTACCATATATAGCCTTACTACATCATCATTCCATTGGCTACGCTACCTCCCCTTTGGCCTTGATCCAGACTTAAACTGAGTCTGTTTACTTATTAGCTAGAGGGCTACACAAACTCATATTGAAGATTTTGAACTCAATAATTTTTTGCCTGAGCTTCATTTCAGCCAGCTTTATTGAAGACAAAACTGAATATGGTTTTTGCTTGAGGTTCATTGAGATTTGATGTGTTGAGTTGACACATTTTATCTTATTTTTAATTAATTAATTATTGTTTTTATTTTAATGAGATAGGATCTTGCTATATAGCGAAGCCTGACCTTGAACTTGTGATCCTCATGCTTTAACCTCCTGAGTATCCTGGGTTGATATATTTTAATCGTCAAAGAAAATCTTTGCAGTTATTGTTGGGAATATTGCTTCTGTCCTATTTTCTCTCTTCTTCTGCATTACCAGTTCACATGTATATTTGAACATTTTGCTCCTCATGAAATACTATATTTCACATATTTTGTCATCTTTTCTGTAAATTGTATGACCTACTATTTTCATTTTCCCTAAAATATCTTTTAATCCAGACTAATCATAATACATTTTCTTCTTTATTATCAAACGCTGTCAAGTATTTTATTCTTCTGTACTATCAAAACACCTGTGATGAGCATATATTAAAACAAGAAAGGTAAAATTGTTTCCTGTTAGTTTAATATTAAATTTTGAACACTATATTAAATATAATGTATCCCCCTATGAAGATAATATCCTACTATACTATATATGTCTTAATGAATTACTAATATCATTGTCTGTAGAAATTTATCTGGCTTCTTATTTTACCAGTTGAAATAGTTTTTTTATATTTTTTCACATTTTACTATAGTTTTTTAAATAAGTTTATTTTAATGTAATTTTGCATTATGTTTAATGACAGAATAAATTATCTACATGATTTAAAGAACATGTATACAAAAATGTGCTTTTTTAAAAAGAACTTATTTAATTATATTTCTATTTAAAGTTACTTTCTAGAATGTTGGTTATCACATTGTTTTCCTGGCCATCATATTCACATGTAATACTTCATGCTTTGAGGTGGTGTGGAGACTATAAGAGATAAATATGTTTGATGCCCCCAAAATGAATACTATGAGATAATTTTAAAATATTCAGCGATTAATGATTATGAACAACATTGTCATTAGCCAGACATTCCTCTCTCAGTTCTTGTTTTGGAAGGGAGAATAGATCATACACTTGATACAACTTAGTTTTCCATTCATCATTTCAACACCACAATAGAAATTAGACTCCACTTTAACACCAACATTTCAGACTTCCCTATAGACACTGCAACAAGGCTATTAATTAGCTCTGATATTTTGTTTCTGGGGATAATGATGAAAATCGACAATTAGTATGTTTTCCCATAAGAATCCCCAGAATCTTTACCAGTTCTGAGTAAATATTCTCTTTATATAAAAACTTTGTATATAACATATGACAATGCTTTCATTCAAAACTGTTTTCATTCAAGTCAGAAAAAAAACTGTAGCTAGTTCTTAAGAAAAACAGAAAAAAGAAGCATTAATAATAAAATAGTACCATTTTGATACAAATAAATAGCTATGACTTCTAAATTTTAGGTTAGGCTGAACCCAAAGGTTAATCATTTGATTTGTAGAGAAATTAGAATAACATGTTGAAATACCACATGTATGCTGATTGGAAAAAGAGAGAGAGAGAGATGCATAAATGTTTATGTATGTTTCTAAATATCTCTGGATTTCAATGTAAACAGAGTCTCTGATGAAAGGGAACCAAAACAAAAAATGTGGGTGAGAAATTAATTTTTAGAAGATTTTTAATATATATATATATATATATATATATATATATATATATATATATTTGATTATAATAAAAAAATTCACAATGCATTAGCAAAGAAAACCCCTGGGAAATATGTGGAAAGTAAGTATTTTTTTCTATTTTGTTGTTTTGTGCACAAAAGATTTGTTATGTAAACCATTTTATTCTGAATATGTGACTACAAGATTCAGCTAGTTAGACTCAGATTTAGAGAAACAAATATTTGTGTGCCTCAAGATGAAAGATTTAAAGAACATATTTGAAAGTATCGCTGTTTATCTATTGAACTAACATCATAAGCAATAATTCTCAAAAATGTATATTAAAATGTGACTGATACATATTATATTACATCTACTAAAGAATTCAGTATTTGAATATTGCAAGATGCAAATTATTTATTATATAGGTAAATCTAATGATGAAGTGAAACTTATTGCAAATTCCATGTAAATTTTCAACTGTGCATTTATTTACTACTTTTGCAACTCATATTGTATTTAGTCTTAAAATTCGGGAAAGTTATTTTTCTGTTAAAAAACTTCTAGTGGCCACTACCAAAAATATAAAAACTGACCATACATATATCATCAGGAAATAACCTTTTAGAAAAGACTGATTGCAAACTGTCAGTTTTAATTAGCTACACGTTTTGGAAAACAGATATATTCAGAAAATATACATCTTTCTAAAAGAAACTGAGCAGAAGATCATTTTACTAATAACAGGATTAATCATGTTAACCTAAAAAATGTTTTGGATAAGATTGTAAAAGATCGGTCTGCGTGTGTTAGGCAAACTAGGTAAGTGTGCAGATACTTCTAGCAGGAAATTATAAAGCTAACCATTTGTAAAGTAAAAGTATCTGAAAAGAGAATTAGGAAAAGGAGTATCCAGACAGAAGATAAAAAGAGTAAGAGGGGTTAGCCTGGAGTTCTGACTATTATGTAAAATTTGAAATCTCTAGAAGGAAAACAAAGCTCCTGCATGTCTATTGAGTTGCTGGGTGCTTTATTATCACTTGGAAAACTGCACTTGATGTATCTTTTAAAATATTTTTCTATTATTTATCACCTCCTTTCCCTTGCAGGTCAGATGGCATCTTGACAGAATTGAACCATGAGGAACCACACAGTAGTGACAAAGTTCATTATTGTAGGACTGACAGAGGACCCAAATTGGGAAATTGTAATTTTCCTTTTTCTATTTGTAACATATCTTTTGAGTACTACAGGAAATCTTACCATCATCCTTCTGACCTTGCTGGATCCCCACCTCAAAACACCCATGTATTTCTTCCTAAGAAATTTTTCCTTCTTAGAAATCACACTGACAACTGCCTGCATCCCTAGATACCTGGTCAGCATAGTCACTAAAGAAAAGACTATTTCCCGTGATGCTTGCTTGGCACAGGCACTTTTTGCTGTTTTCATAGGTATAACACAGTTTTTCCTGTTGGCAGCTATGTCCTATGACCGCTATGTGGCCATCTGCAAACCCCTTCATTATACAACCATTATGAGCAGCAGAGTGGGCCACCTGCTGGTTGCTGCCTGTTGGATAGCTGCTGGGGTAGCGATCACCCCTGGAGCTATAGTGAGTCTGACCATAGAGTTCTGTGATGGCAATGTTATTGAACATTTTATTTGTGACTACTCTCCTATCCTGAAACTCTCCTGCACAGACACCAAAGACATAGAATTGTCAAATTTTATTTTAGCCATTATCACCCTCTTGAATACTCTGGCACTGGTATTGTTCTCTTATATCAAAATCATAACAACAGTTCTGAAGATCCCTTCTGCCCAGGAGAGAAAGAAGGCTTTTTCCACCTGTTCCTCCCACCTGATTGTGGTCTCCATCTCTTATGGCAGTTGTATTTTTATGTATATCAAACCTTCTGCAGAGGAAAGGATATCTTTAAACAAGGGGGTGTTAGTGCTCACTGTTTCCATTGCACCTGTACTAAATCCTTTTATTTATTCCCTAAGAAATAAGCAAGTGATACAAGCCCTGAGGGATCTAGCAAAAAGATGTACGTTTACAACTTTGAAATAACAGCTTTGGCTTTTGTGAACACATACTACTGAAACTTAATTAAAAGTATACAGTGTACCAGCTACTTTTAAAATACATCCCTTTAATTTGTTAGTTTTTATATGGCAGTCATGGATGTCACCTATAAGGAGCCTTCATTGTCCTCCTAGATATTTATCATTGTTATAGCATTATATATCCCTATGATGTTCTCTCATGCATTGCTTGAGTTCTTTATTCTTAGGATGTAATTGTGTGATTTTTCTCATCAAAATATTCTGCTATGAATCCTATTAGAAAAATCATACGTCAATAATATTTAACAGTAGATAAGCCATTTGGGAACTCTGTAAATATTAATTGATTTTATTTTATCAATCACTAAGGAAGACTGCCCTCTTAGCCACACAATGTTAATATTTTATTAAAATACGTGATGTTGCTAGAAACCACACTGCCTTCTTCCTTCACTTCCTTCATGCCTTCTATTCTTTCTTCTTTTTCTTATTTTTTGATCATATCAAATGACAGTTATTCCCACACATCTTATTATCCTCATATTTTGTATGTGTTCTATTACTGTTTTTAAACATTTCTTCTTTGTTTCTCCTTTGTCTCAGCTAAATATCTATAAGTATATATTTGTAAGAGTGAATATTTCACATAGATTCCACTACAACTGTGTCATGTTACTGTCTGGTATACCCTGATTTTATGCATTTGATCTAGAGAACTAAGGAAAACAATAAGACATCGAATCATCAGCATGGTTTATGCATCATATTCCCCTTCCTGTGTATGTGTATATCATATCTATGAGAATTCAATTAATCACCACAAGTACACATCAATGACATGCAATTTTATTCTTTTTCATGAGTGTGTCTGTATATTTTGAAGATATGTGATCAGGTTCTAAAATCTCACTCTGTTTCACACATTAGAACCTGTGGGGATAGAAAATTGGTTGTAAGATTTTTTTTTGTTAACAACAAACCTGCCTATTTTCCAATTTGAGAACAAAGGTTGAAGTTTGAAATATCTATTATTTTCAGATAGACTGAATTTCTTGAGTTAATGTCTTTATAGATTTTATAGTGAGTGTTACATTCAAAGTTTTTCTTGGTGCATAATAATCATGTACAGTGGATTCAGTTGAGGCATATTCATACATGCACATAATTTGATCAATTTCATTCTCCAGTACCTGTATCTACCCTCCCCATGTTTCTCCTCCTGATCTCTTTCTGTATCCTACTCATTTTCCTTCTGCTTCATGAGATCCCTATTGTTCCTTTTTACTCTCTAACTTCTACATATGAGAGAAATTTAGAAGACCCTTCTTTCTTACCTTTTCTTATTGTCTTAACTCAGAAAACTTTTCATTAGTGGGTTCTTTTCAAAATCCTGTGTTAGGTTCTGTGACTCTTCTCTCTGTGCTTCATGTTATCAGTGTTTGCATCATGTGTTGACAGTGATCTACAGGTATTGCTGCTGTGGGCATGGACCAGTCAGGGAAATTTTAACAGGTTCTTTTCTTAAATCTAAGAAGCTTTGCCTTCTTTTACCTTATTATATCAACTAACAATGTCTCATTCTTTCCAAAGTTACTAAAATTCCATCTGATACTAGCCACACTAACGTGCTTTCCTTCAAATTTTGTACACGTTCCATCATTTGTAACATTGTACTACAGATTTTTCAGAAGGAGAGAAAAACATTGTACTACAGATTTTTCAGAAGGAGAGAAAATAATCCAGAATGTATACTGTTTGTTCTTTAAAATATCTTCAGATAATTCTATTTAAACTGGGAATATAATAAAGCAAGCTGTATGTTTAAAAGCAAGAAATATAATTTCTGAACATGTTTTTCACCTCCAGGGTTGCTTTAAACAAGGCTCAGTTGAAGTAGGAGAATTACACACATGGAAAAATCCACAGCCTTCTTTATCAGGATATGCCTAGTGTATGAGTTATTATCAACTGATGATTAATTCATAGACAAACAAACACTGGACAAATATTTCCATATTTGAAAGCTAAATCTATAAAGTTTAGATACGCATACGGTATCTTTGGCAAAGAGGGATCAGAGATATCCATGAAGTCAAAATATAATTTTCCTACTTCCTTTGTGTTTTACCACTTTAGCTGTTTATAAAAAGCTGTGAAATCTTTCAATTTCCAGAGTTTCTTACTACAACTGAACAAGAATTCATTTCTTGTTGGTGCATAATGGAAATACAAATCCCTGGCATCTTGCACCTGATTTACATGTAAATAAACATAGAGTGCCAACTGAGATTCTGTTTGGTGGGCAGACTCATAGACAATGTCATATAAATCCTAGTTTAATCTTAATGAAAACAAGTCAGTCCAGAGTTCATACTCTTCCCAAGTGAAGGAAATGGAGACTTACAAAACCCTCAGGGGAAAACAGGAGCTCAGGAATCTGACCTATAGCAATCTCCCTTATCTGCCAAATTCCCACTGTCTGCAGAAAGTAAGCCTGCCAAAAGTAACTGATCAGCCCCTCCCATGGCCTGGCCCTGCTAAACCCTATAAAACTCAGGTGCTTCTTCAGCCTGTTGCCATTTTCCCCTCTTGAAAATGTGCCCCTCCACTGCTTAACAAAGCATGGCTGATCTGTTGAGGTCTGTCTCCCTCTCTTTTCCTTTTGTATTCTCTTCCATTTGCTTTCACTAAGTAGCCTACATTAACACAATATGCATCCAGTGAAAATTATTTAAATTTGTGTCAACATAAAACTGAATTATGTATTAATTTATTCAATAAGTACATGTGTATTTACTCCTCTGATAGATTTTTATTGATCATTTTAGAACCTAAAAATATAATGAGAAACATGTACTTATACAAAGAAAATGTGGAACATAATAGATTATATCCTTGCTTATTTTTTATAAGCCACACACCTGCTCATATGATTTAAACATCTTTTCCCTTGTTTTTAATATTTTATTTTAAAAATATTTCTATTATAGTATAAAATGCAACTTTTTAATGTGAATAGAATAATGAAGTTTGCTTTATGTGTATAACTGTGGAATCACAGAATATTGTTAAAATTAGAAACTGAATAATGATAAAAAAATATGTCATTATAAAACTATGGGATCAGATGTATGGTGCAATTTTATAAACAATCTATAGTTTAAGTTTTCTCCAAATTATTGTAACGAAGAGAGGATTACTCAAAGACTGCTAATATTCATTATTTCTGCTACTTTCCTAGGAATGAAACAGTGGTCCACTTGTGTTTTGAATATAATCCTCCCTGCTCTGCCACTATGGCTCATTTTAAAAGGGATATGTATATATGTTTTCCTTCTCTCTCTATCTCTTCTCCATCTTCCATTCCCTAACAGGTTTAGGGAGACAGGGTTATCTTTTTATCCTCATTTTAGGCTTATTATCTGTCCTTGAGACACACCCACCACAGAAAGGTGATGTCCCTGGAAGATCTAGGAAGTGACTTTCAACACACCATCAGGGTGCACCTGGGACTCCCTGGAATGTAGCCTTTGAATCCTCTTTTAAAAACTCTGTTCTTCTTCTTCTTCTTCTTTTTTTTTTTTTTTTTTTGAGAGAGAGAGAAAGAGAGGAGAGAGAGAATTTCAATATTTATTTTTCAGTTTTTGGCAGACCCAACATCTTTCTTTGTATGTGGTGCTGAGGATCAAACCTGAGCCGCACACAAGCCAGGCGAGCGCTACCACTGGAGCCACATCCCCAGCTCAACTCTGTTCTTCTTGATGGGAGGAATCAGCCTCTGAACAGAAGTTGCCTGTGCTTCTCCTTTGCTAGCAAACAATAAAGCTTTTTCTTTTTTCTCAAAACTGTGTCCTCCATATTAAATTGTCATTGGGGACAGGTAACAAAATTTATAACCGAGGAGTAGACTCAAGAGCAGCTCCTGCTCCAGCTTTTTGGGGCAGGCCTGGCATTCCAAGCAACTCCACCTCCTAACTGAGGATGTAAGGCAAGTTTGTTGAGGGCTGACTGCTAGAGTTAGGAGACTGGAGAGTTTGCCTCAGTAGAACACAGGAGGTATCCCTGTGAGTAAAAGGAGGGACTGAAGGGCTGTCCCAGAAACTGCTGACATCCCTTTTGCATTGGAGAAATCCTGCCTTCCTTCCCTGAACTTTATGGATTGCTCCATCTTGGTCCACTTTGAGAAAAAGAAAACTCAAAGCCCATATTTCTTACCTTTGGTCTCTTAATGTTGCGGCAGATTTTCTGAGTCCTCTGGTCATAGTTTATTATCTTTACTTTATTGCTAGCTCTGTTTTCAAGATTATATATCTTGTGTCTTTGAGGCCTGAAAATATGTCTTCTCTATGGTTTAATCAGTTAGTGATACTTTCAATTGAATTTTACATTTTATCTATTCATTAATTTCTGGGACATCTATTTGATTCTATTTCAAAATCGCTATTTATTTAAATGAACTTTTAATTCCTTTATCTTTTCTCCTGATTGATTTTCTTTTAGTTCATTGATCATTTTAACTCTCATTGATGGCTTCATATAGGCTTTTGTCCACTTCAGTGTCTGAGATTCAGTTGTCAGGGGTTATAGACTTTTGGAGCATGCTAGTGTCCTGTTTTCTCACATTTTCTGTATTTCTATGTTGACATTTGTCTCTCTATTCATGTGGGTCATTCTCCCACTGTTGTCTGAAGGACTCTTGTGAGCTGCTTTCACTTTATTATAAATCCCAATCCAGGGATTTATCCTGGCCCATGTCAAAGAGCCCAGTCAATGTGTTTGCAGTGCTTTTTTCCTTACACCCTTTTGAAGGAACATGATGATCACCTGTGACTGAAAATAATTAAGACAAAACCATATGCTAATAAGTCTTTCAGCTTGCTAAATAATTTCTAAACCTCCAATTGATCTGAAGTGGAACATGGGGATAACACACTACAATAGGCTTAAAGGTCGGTATAAAAGAGGAGGAATTGTTATTGTACTCATATGGCATGAACATCAAAGAGAAAGAAGGCAGGGTACAATGAGAAAAAATGGAGAAAGTGAGGAGAATAATGGGGGCAGAAAGTGAAAAGTGAATGAGATTATTAAAAATAGAATGAATAAAAAATCAAATGTATTGATCCAATTCCTACTTTACCCTAAAGAACATGACACTGGCAAACAACCCCTCACAAAAAAATAATAAAATAAATCATTCAAACAAATAAAACTAACAAAAAGAAAGAAAGAAAAGAAAAGAAAAAACTAGGACCAAATGAGAAAGCAGGAAAAAAAATAAGTAAAAGTATAGAAAGAAAGAGAATAAATCTAAAACAATACAAAAACAAAAAAAAACTAAACATCTAAGCAAGTTAGGAAAAGAAAAATCAAACAAAAAGCAGAACATACACGCACACACACACAAATCACATACATGCACATACTCATGCACATGTGCACTTACCAAAATCAGAATAGAATAAAACAAAATAATAAAAAGAAAGAAAAAAGAAACCTACAGAAATTAAAATATATATATATATATATATATATATATATATATATATATATATATATATATCTATCAGGGGGCACATAAGATCAGTGAAAGTGACAAAAAATAGAGAAATAATGATGAGAAGAGAGAGTATGAGTAACAGAGAAACAGAATATGTAAGTCCAATTAATACAACATTTTCCATTCAAAAATATCAGAGAAAAAGACTCTTTCTAGGAACGCAGCCAATCAGAGGTCTGAGGCAATAGGGTCACAGGACTGAGCATCCCTTGGTTCATCCTTAGTGCTACAAAACTCAAAATGCAACAAACATAATCAATAATCATATATTTTTAAAAAAACAGAAAAAAATTAAAAAGAGAGAAAGAAGAAGAAGAAAGGGAAGTGGAGAAAGAAATTAGCCAGGAAGGGATATAGCAAAACAGTGAAAAGGAGGGAGGGAAGATCATCAAAAGATAGAACAGTGGTGTATTCCCAGTTAATAAGTTATAACATGACAGATTTTTAAAAATTACTGAAGAATGGATTAACAAATGTAATTCTTGGTAGAGTGGGGGGATCTCAAATCAATACATAAAGTGATACAAGTGATATAGCAAAGAATAACATTAGAGAATCAAAAATTATTCATTGGTGATGTTTCTGAGATGGAGGGAGTTCTGAGACTCCGTGTTTGGATTCTGCACAATATTGGGAGGTGCAGAAGATATTTAAGCCTCAACAGTATAATCTCTGAGTGTCTCTGGGTGTGACAGAAGCAGTTGCACTTGTCCTTTCAGCAGTATGTTTATTATTTGACATATTTAAATGAGATTTTTGCCTCAAATACTTCCCTACACCCAAATTATTTTACCTCTTCCACCAGCACTGACTCTGGCCAAAACCTCTTTGGCTTCAGAGTTTTTATGGCATTTCCTAGACATCTAAAATGTCTTAGGATGGCTTGATACAACCTACTAAGAATTCTTAGCCTTATTCTCTCTCTTTCCCAGGATGGAAGAGTGGTTTTGTATTCCCTATGAAATCCCTTGTCCCATGAGTTAATTGTGAAAAAAAAAAAAACAAAAAACAAAACTATCCCTTTCCTTCTTAGAGGAAGGAGAAAGATAAGGGGAAGAGGCCTGGAGTACAAAGGAAGCCTAAGACCTGTAAAAAAAAAAAAAAAGGGAGACCCTTGATTCTGGTGATACCAGGATTCCAGCCATTTTGTGTGTGTTTGTGTATGTGTGTTCTAAAATAATGTTAGAAGAGTTTGTTTTGGATGGAAACATAATACAAACATCCCTGGAATCAGAAAATTGAGGGCATCTACAGCACAATCAATTTGGGCAACAATTTAGTGAGATTGCTCAGGAGACATTAAGTATCAGAGGAATTTAGAATTTCACCTAAAATGTTAGATTTTGCATTAAGCAAAGAGAATAAATAAGGTTTTGAAATTATCTTTTCAATTAGCATTTTTAATGAAGAGAGATTCATTTTGGTTCCTTAGTAATTTTCAATGAGAAAACATGAATTCTGAGAAAACATAAATTCTTAGAATTATGGCCTAAAAGAAATCCCAGATATTCCACAGCACAAATAAAGATGAATAAATGGTTTTCTGGGTAAAACTAAAATTCTTTGAGAAGATCATTCATTCTATGGGGCTGGGGCTGGGACTCAGTGGCAGAGCAATTGCCTGGCATGTGTGAGACACTGAGTTCAATCTTCAGCACTGCATTAAAAATAAATAAAAAGCAAAGGTACATCAACAACTAAAAAAATTTTTTTTAAAGATCATGAAATTCTAGAGAAGAGAATTTGCAAATTACTACAGGTGTCTTAAACACATGTCATTTGAAATGTTAGGGAGGACAGATGGGAAGAGTGACCCAATTCAGTTAAGTCTGAAAGTCTGAAACTCAGGTGGTATTTCAAAGTTGTCCTTGAATGAAAGTGTCTCTGGTACCAACTTATTATGTAGGAATAGAACTATGAGCTGTAGAATTGGAGATGGCAGTAGAAAAATGGACAGTTTAGAACTGGTTACAGGAAAGTATTTCAGAGCCAGAGATCATGCATTCCTAGAATGTGAAAAAGCTTCCAGAAAGAAAGTTGTTTATCCTCCTCCAACCAGACACAGGGGATTCTTGTTGGAAAGCAGCATTAAAATGTCTCTTGAGAGTATGGTACTGATGAGAGCCTCCCAAAGATAAGAGAGTAATTTTAATTAGGCTTCTTTTAGAAATTATGTTTCTTCAACATTAAATACCAGAGATTTGCAATGCCAGCAACAACAGTGAGAATATGACAGGGGCTGGGGTTGTGGCTCAGCGGTAGAGCGCTTCAAGGCCCTCGGTTCTATCCTCAGCACCACATGAAAATAAATAAATAAAATAAAGCTATTGTGTCCAACTACAACAAAAAAATATTTTAAAAAATGAGGACATGACAGTCTTGAATTATTTTGGACTTCCTATTGTCAATCTCATTTTCTTTCAACCTGAAACAAATGTCTGACAAAGTCATATAATCCCATGGCATGGGAAATGTAAAAACCAAAACTGAAAAAAGTAAGAGGAAAGGCCATGTGATATTTAATTTGCAAATCAAATGTTTTATTCATTGATAAAAAACATATTGAGTGTCTATTTTAGGCAGGAGAAAGTAGATAATCATTTTATCAGCAAGATAAAATGACAACTGAGAGTATAATATAAACAATACTTTTTAAAAATAAGGAGTAAACATAAAATATTTACTGATTTTAATGTAATTTTACATATTGTTAATGAAAGAATAAATCGGGGTGGGAGGGGAAGGGAAGGGACATGGATTAGAAATATGGTGGAATGTGATGGACATTATTATCCAAAGTACAAATATGAAGATACAAATTGGTGTGGATATACTTTGTATACAAGCAGAGATATGAAAAATTGTACTCTATATGTGTAATAAGAATTGTAACTCATTGGGCTGTCATATATAAATAAAAAAATTAATTAAAAAAGGATAAATCTTCTTCATGATTTAAAGGACACATACAAATATCTGGATGTGCATTAAAAAATCTTGCTTAATTATATATCTATTTTAAGTTACTTCCTAAAATTTTGGTTATGCCATTATTTTTCTGGCTATCATATTCACATGTAAATAATTCAGGCTATGAGTTGGTAGGAATATTATAAGAGATACATATGTTTGACACCCCAAAACACATAATATGAGTTAATTTTAGAATTTTCAGTGATTAAAGATTGTGAACAACATTGAAACTAGCTACACATTCATCTCTGAATTCTTCTTTTGGAAGGGAGAATGAGAAGGCTCCCCATAGCCCATACACTTGGTACAACAGTTTTTCATACATCATTTGAATACCACAGTAGAAATTAGACTCCATTTTAATGTCAACATTTCATTTTCCCCTATAGACACTGTAACAAGGCTACTAATTAACTTTAATATTTTGTTTCTAGAGTTAAAGATGGAAATAGTCATTAGTATGTTTTCCCATAAGAATCCCCAAGAAGCTATACCAGTTCTGAGTAAATATGCTCTTTATATAAAAAGTGGAAATACAATGCATATCAATGTGGAGAGAAAATTACTTCATTCAATTCAAAATAAGAAACTGTAGCTAGTTTTTAAGAAGAACATAAAAAATAAGCATTAATAATAAAGTAGTACAGTTTTGATAAGAACAAACATCTTAGATTTCTAGGTTTTATGTAAGGCTGAATCTGGATGTTAATCATTTGATTTCCAGAGAAGTCAGAATAATGTGTTTGAAAATGAGGCACATATGCTGACTGGAGAGAGATACACAAATGTTTATATATGTTTCTAAATATCTCTGGATTTTAATGCGAACAGAGTCTCTGTTGAAAGGGAAGCGAAAAAAAAATATGGGTTAGAAATAAATTTTTATAAGACTTTAAAAAACATGCCTAATACATATTTGAGCATAGTAAAAAGAAATGTTCACAATGCATCAGCAAAGAAAACCCCTGGGGAATTTGTTCAAAGTAAGTATTTCTTCTATTTTATTCTGAATATGGGACTATAAGATTGAGTCAGTTAAACTCAGATTTAGAGATACAAAGAAAATATTTCTATAACTCATGATGAAAGATTCAAAGAACATATTTGAAAGAGTTGTATTTTTCTATTAGAGTAGCACCATGAGCAATAATTCTCAAAAATGTATATTAAAAATATTACTAATACATATTCCATTTTCTCTACTAAATTATTCAATATTTTAATATTACTGAATGTGAATTATTTATTATATAGCTAAAGCTAATGATGCGTTGAAACTTATTGAAGAATTGGGAAAAAATATTGCAAATTCCATGTAAATTTTCAACTGTGCATTTATTTACCACTTTGGCAAATCATATTGTATTTAGTCTTAAAATCCTTAAAAGTTTTCTTTTCTTGAAAAAGTTCTAGTGGCCACTACCAAAAACCTAAAATCTAACCATACATATATCATCAGAAAATAATCACTTAGAAAAGATTGATTGTAAAATGTCAGTTTTTATTAGCTACACATTTTGGAATGCAGATATATCCAGAAAATATACATCTCTCTGAAAGAAGCTGAGCAGAAGATGATTTTAACAATAGGGGAATTAACCTTATTAACCTAAAAAATGTTTTCCTGTTTAATAGGTGAGATTGTAGGAGTTAGGTCTACATATATTAGGAAAACTAGATAAAGTGTGCAGATATTTCCAGCAGGAAATTATAAAGTCATCCTTTTGTAAAGTTATATATATATATATATATATATATATATATATATATATATATATATATATATATATATATATATATCCTATAAAGAGAATTAGGAAAATGAGTATCCAGAAAGGAGATAACAGTAAGAGGGGTTAACCTGTGGTCTAACTGCTACATAAAATGTGAAAACTCTCTAAGGAAAACAAAGCAGATGCACATCTACTAAGTTGCTGGGTTCTTCATTATCAGTTCAAACTCTGCATTTGATGTATCCTTAAAATATTGCTTAATTATTTATCACCTCCACCCTCTTGCAGGTCAGATGGCATGTTGACAGAATTGAACCATGAGGAACCACACAGTAGTGACAAAGTTCATTATTGTAGGACTGACAGACGACCCAAATTGGGAAATTGTAGTTTTCCTTTTTCTATTTGTAACATATCTTTTGAGTACTACAGGAAATCTTACCATCATCCTTCTGACCTTGCTGGATCCCCACCTCAAAACACCCATGTATTTCTTCCTAAGAAATTTTTCCTTCTTAGAAATCACACTGACAACTGCCTGCATCACTAGATACCTGGTCAACATAGTCACTAAAGAAAAGACTATTTCCCGTGATGCTTGCTTGGCACAGGCACTTTTTGCTGTTTTCATAGGTATCACACAGTTTTTCCTGTTGGCAGCTATGTCCTATGACCGCTATGTGGCCATCTGCAAACCCCTTCATTATGCAACCATTATGAGCAGCAGAGTGAGCCACCTGCTGGTTGCTGCCTGTTGGATAGCTGCTGGGGTAGCAATTACCCCTGGAGCTATAGTAAGTCTGACCATAGAATTCTGTGATGGCAATGTTATTGAACATTTTATTTGTGACTACTTTCCTATCCTGAAACTCTCCTGCACAGACACCAAGGACATAGAATTGTCAAATTTTATTTTAGCCATTATCACCCTCTTGAATACTCTGGCACTGGTATTGTTCTCTTATATCAAAATCACAACAGTTCTGAAGATCCCTTCTGCCCAGGAGAGAAAGAAGGCTTTTTCCACCTGTTCCTCCCACCTGATTGTGGTCTGCATCTCTTATGGCAGTTGTATTTTTATGTATATCAAACCTTCTGCAGAGGAAAGGATATCTTTAAACAAGGGGGTGTCAGTGCTCACTGTTTCCATTGCACCTGTACTAAATTGCCGCAGTCCGGCTGCAGCAGAATAGCCGGGGGGTGACGAATAACTTGTGCACGTTGATGCAGCAGGAATGGAAGCCGTTTATTGTAGAATAAGAGCGGTATTTAAACATTTTACACAGCTTATCTAATTAGCATAAAATAGATACAGCAGTCAACCAATAAGGATTCTCCACACTTAATGGCTCGCTTTTGTTACTTTACAAACCACTCCCTCTGGCATTTGGCCAGGCGCCATCCAGACTTGTTTACAGACTTTAACATTTCTCTGGCAAAATAACAGGTGCCAATCTGACTTGTTTACAGACCTTAACACTAAATCCTTTTATTTATTCTCTAAGAAATAAGCAAGTGATACAAGCCCTGAGGGATCTAGCAAAAAGATGTACCTTTACAACTTTGAAATAACAGCTTTGGCTTTTGTAAAAGCATATTACTGAAAATTAGTGAAAACTACAGCCTGTACTAGCTATGTTTATAACACATTCCTTTAATTTGTTTGTTTTATATTATGGCAGTCATGAAAGTCACTCATAAGGAGCCTTTGATGTCCTTCTGGGTATTTTTCTTTTTAATAACTTGATGAATCCCCATGGTATTCTCTCTTCAGTTGCTCAAATCACTTCATTATTTGAATGTAATTGTGTAATTTTTGTTCACCAAAATATCCCACTATGAATCCTTATTAGAAATATCATACATGGTTTTCTACAACAGATAAGCCCACTTGTGAACTCCGTAGATATTAGCTTATTTTATCAATCTCTAAAAAAGACTGCTTTCTTAGCCACACAATTTTAATGTTTTATTAAAATATGTGGTGTTGCAGGAAGCTAACCTGCCTTCTACCTTCCCTTCCTCTTTCTCTTTCTCTTGCCTTCTGTTTATTCTTCTTCCATTCTTATTTTTTGAACATATAGGAGGACAGATATTTTCATATACTTTCTTTCTCCTCACTTTTTGTATGTTTTCTATCACCTTTTATTAAACATTTTTTCTTTGTTTCTCTCCTATCTCAGTTAAATATCCAAAGGTATATTCTTGTAATGGTGAATATTTTATATAGTTCCCACTACTACTTTTTCATATTATATTCTGGTATCCCATATCTGTATGCATTATATCTCCACAACTAATGAAAACAATAAAAACAGTCATCAATATGGTATATACCCTCCCACCCCCATCCTACGTATGTGTGTATTGTATCTACAAGAATCCAATGAATCACCACCAGTACTCATCAAAGACATGCAATTTTATTCTTCTTTTCATGAGTGTGTCTGTATGTTTTGAGGATATGTTATCAGGTTCTAAAATACCACTGATTCACATTTAAAGAGATAGGGATAAAAAATTGGCTATACATTTTTTTTGTTAACAAAAAATATATCCTCCAATTTGAGAACAAAGGAGGAATTTTTGAAATCTTTATCGTTTTTAGATAAACCTATTTTTTAAAACTTATTTCCTTGTATATTTTATACTGATTACATTGAAAATTTTCTATTGGTGCATAATAATTATACATAATAGTGTATTATGGCATAATAGTGTATTGAGGCATCTTCATACATGCACATAACATAATTTTATCAATTTAATTCCCCAGTACCTACATTTGCATTTACCCTCCCGTCCTCTCTCCACCCAATGTCCTTCTTCTATCCTACTAGTTTTCCTTTTATTTTCATGAAATGTCCATTTTTTTCTTTTTTTCTCTCTAGCTTCCATATATGAAAGGCATTCATGAGATCCTTGATTTTTGTATTTGGCTTATTTCACATAGTAAAACTCTCTCATTCCATCTATTTTCCAGCTTATGACATCATGTCCTTTCATTATTTTTTTGTTGTTAAAAATACACACATACACACACGATATTTTCCATTCATTTGTTGTCAAATACCTAGGCTGAGGGTTTCAATAGAAATCTCTGTAATTTTGAAAGAAGATTTGGAGAAGTAAGTATCTGATTCTCTGGGAAAGAGATTGAAATACACGCTAGAATCAACATTATACCTGGATAGGGGCAGAAGCTCTTGTAAAGGACAAATACTAAATGCAGGTTCACATTCCTTTGTAAAGGCTGAGAATCAGAGAATCAGAACACCACAGAGTGCCTCTTTTCTTGGCTCCCCATTCTATGCATAGTAGCATCCTTTGAGTAGTCATAATAGTAAAATACAGCCAACAGAGCTACAAAAAGACAGATTCATTTTGGGAACAGTGCAAAGAGAAGAGCCAAAGTCAAATGAGAAGAAAGAATCCAAATGGAGGCGTATATCTGCACCCACCCTCCAACATAACTTTGATGAAATATTCTGCCCCCAATATATAAGTATTACTAAGCAATGCCTTACTTGTGATTACTGAAGTTAACCACAGTAATAGAAAGCTTGAAGCAGGGCCCATCTCCTGGCTGGATTATGCAGATGTCCTCAAGAAATATTCAAAGAATTAATGGCTGATAATTTTCCAAAATTGATGGCACACACAAAATCACAGACCTAAAATGTTCAGAGAATACCAAGAATTTGAAAACTGTGGAGCAAAACAGACCTAGGCATATTACATGAAAGCTGCCCAACAACTAAGACAAAAGGAAGAAGCACCAAGCTGCCAGAGGCAGAAGTTGTTTTAAAGGAACAAGGATAAGAATCACGGCGGATGCTCATGTGAAACCCTGAAAGACAAAAGATAATGTCATGACATCTTTAAGTTCTGAAAGATAAAAGGCAAGTTGACTTATATATTTTCTATACACAGCAAAAATACTCATTAAAACGAAAAAAAAAATTTGTCATGCAAATACAAACTAAAGTTTTTATTTACCAAAATATCTAATGTACAAGAAATGTTAAGGAAAGCCCTCCAGCTAGAAGGAACTTCACACTAGTAAGTATTTGGATCTCTATAAAGAAATAGTTGTAATTGAACTAAATGAAGATAACATTAACTGTTTTGAACTTTAATTATTCTAAAACAAAACTGTCTTTTTAAAGTATAGCTAGTAAAACTGTGTCACATGTTTAGAGCACATTTAAAAGTGAATTACAAGACAGGATTTGGTGATATATTGTTACAAGAATTTCACAGTACACTAGAAATGGTTTATTATTGCTATTGTTGTTGTTATTATTATTATTGTGATTATTATTATGATTATTATTATTATTTTGGGCACTGGAGATTGAACTCAGGGGCACACAACCACTGAGCCACATCCCCAGCCCTATTTTGTATTTTACTAAAGATGGTCTCACTGAGTTTCATAGTGCCTTGCCTTTGCTGGGCCTGTCTTTAAACTCATGATCCTCCTGCATTTTATGTTAAATGCTAATTAGTTAAAATGGATATTGTGCATTGTGAAGAAATTTATAAATAAAAATTATTTCATGATATAAATTGTACAAACAGAGTGTATATAATGGAAAAATAATAAGTGCCCATTAAAAACCAAAAGAAGGCAGAATAACAGAAAAAGAAGAAATGGGCAAATGAAAATACAGATGATCCCTGACTTGTGATGTTTAGACTTATAATGTTTTACCTTTATGAAGGCATAAAAGTGATACGCATTCTCTAGAACCTAGCAAGAGTAATATGATATTCTCATGACTCTGGCAGTGGCAGGCAGCTGTAGCTCCCAGTCAGCCACAAAATCACAGGAACACCATGTATAAAAGAGGTTTTGTTATCTAACTATAAGCTAATGTAATTGTTGTGAGTACATTTGAAGTAGGCAAGGCAGGGCTATGATGTTCAGTTGGTAATTTATATTAAATATATATTTGTGTTAAATATAAATTTTTGATATGATATTTTTAACTTTCAAATAACTTATTAAGATATAACTACATTAAAAGCCAGGGATATTCTAATTGTTACATTTGTGTTTTCTTTTTCTTTTTTGCCTTATTTGATTAAATATTTTACCAGAGTGATGATGTTGAATAGGAGGTGAGAGAGAGAATATAGTGGTCCTGAATTTAGGGGAAAAGTGTCAAGTTTATCAACATTAAACACAATGCTAGTTTTATGTTTATTAGGTGAATATTCTTATTAAGTTATGGAAGATTTCCTCCTATTGCTAAGACTTTGAAATGAATCTGTTTTTTTCTTTTTTTTTTTCTTTTTTTTAAGTATGCTCTTTTTAAATCACTTGCTATCCAGTAACCATATGATTTCTCTTTTAACCTGGTGATATTTTTTAGCCTGGTGATAGATTTACTTAAAGTGACTTTCAAAATTGAACTTGACTTGAATATTTGGAATAAATTCCATCCATTCTTGGCATTTAATTAAATTTACATATTGTTATATATGATTTACTAATATTTTGCTGAGAAATTCTGTCACTATGTTCATGAGAGATATTCGTAGCCTTCCTTCCTTGCAATGACTTTACATGGTTTTTGTATCAGATTAATGCTGATATTATAGAATAATAAGACATGTGCCTTCTGCTTTTATTTTCTGAAAAATTGTAGGCAATTCATATGTTTTCATCTTTATGCCAATTGAATTCACTAATAAAACCCTTTGGACCTAGTTCTTTGTTTTGGAAGGCTGTTAATGAATGACTCAATTTCTTTAATACAGACGGACTTTTTCAGATTATTCTCTGTATGGGATGTGACAGCTTGCATTTTTGAAGAATCAAAAGGTTCATTTCATCTACAATTTCAAGTTATGGGCACAAAGTTTTTCATTACCGATCTTTATCACTTTTAATATTTACTGAATCAGTAGTGATGACCACTGATTTCTTATTTCATTAATTTTTAATTTCCTTTTTTTGTCATATTTTGTTCAATTTAATTAGTATTTATCAATTTACCCTTCTTTTGCTAAACATAAATTTTATTAAGTTTTGATTTTTTAAATTACTTATTTAATTCTTCTTGCTTTTACCTTAAAAGTGCTCTTCTGGCAATATTTTATAAATGTCTATAATTTACCTAAATTTTATAGAGCTACACCAGCTTTCTTTTGACTAGTTTTAGAATAATATAATTTTTCTATCCCTTTATTTTTAACCTAATTGAATCTTTTTACTTAAATTTGGTGTATTTGTAGATTACTTAAATTGCTTTTTTCCTCAAAAATTCTTTCATTTTTGGTGGAAGAATATTGGGGATTGAACCCAGGGACTATTTACCACTGAGCCACATGCCCAGCCCTTCTTATTTTTTAGTTTGGATTCTGCAAAAATTCTTTATTTTGATCATGCTGGTGAATACATAACTGCATAAATTTTTTATTTCTATAAAATTGTGTAAAGCTGAAATTTGTACAAATAGCCTGAGCAAAAATAAAAGATAAAGCCAAAACAAAGAGGTAATTTTGGTAGTGTGAACAAGAAAACTACAGTAATATCAATAAAGTTGATGGGTCTTTGGGAATAGATATATGCAGAAATATATAAACTGGAAAATCCTGTTACTGATGGTGTTTGTTATTCTGGATGTGTGCATATGTTTTCCTTATTATTTAGAAATTTGCATTATTGATTTTGTATACTTTCTATAAGATACATTTAACAATAAAAAATAGTGACATGAGTTTTATTTTTAAAATGTTTATTTTCCATCATATCCAAATTATCTAATTTTTATTTTGTTTATAATACAGTCAAGTGTAAAATTAAACTATAATGTGTCACTTTATTTTAAAATTATTTCTACATATGATTAATTGAAAAGTTACTGCTTTTCACTTAGGGATATGAACACATCATTTGTTTGTAGAAAGCTAACCTTGGGATCAGTTCTTCTCTAGAGAGTGTAATGCCTTTTGGAATTTAATCCTTCCAGATTAAATTCTTAGGTCCTTAAGGCCTATATGTTACTGTGTGACCACAGAAATATTTTACTACCATGTTGGTGCTTGATGGGCAGATGTATGGGAAAGGCAAGACTGATTTTACTTACCTGAACTATAGTGATGATAATAAGGTGTTTATAAAGATTAAATGATATAATATGTATACATGTATATAAAACAAATTTAAATCCTATTCACACTATTGCCATTCAATGCATGGGATTTATGATTAATTTCAATGAAAGAGTCTGGATTAGTACCTCATGAATCATCTTCCCCCTGATTCACCTTCACATTTCAGCTTCAGTTTATTGCAATCAAATTGAAAACAAAACTTTGGAAATGAATAATATTGTCCTTTATGTAGTTATGGAATTGACCTCATAATTTTGTTCCAAGGTTAATGTGCTCAGTTTATGTAATTTGCATGTTGAATCTACTGTCCATGGTAGATGCTGGTTGAGATGATTTTGTGACTCTTTTTCATTATGTAAGAGATCAATTCTTTTTTTATTTAATTGATTTTATTTTTTAAAAAAATACACAACAGTGGAATACATTACAATTCTTATTACACATATAAAGCACAATTTTTCGTATCTTTGTATATAAAGTATGTTCACGCCAATTCATGTCTTTATACATGTACTTTTTTGCATTACAATTCTTATTACACATATATATCACAAATTTTCATATCTCTGTTTGTATATAAAGAATATTCATACCAATTCATATCTTCATGCATGTTCTTTGGATAATGATGTCCATTACATTTCACCATCCTTGCTAATCCCCTGCCCCCTCCCTTTTCCTTTCACCCCTCTTGCCTATCTAGAATTCACCTACTCCTCCCATTCTCCCCCTCCTTACCTCACTAGAGATTAATTATTTGGTTAGTATTTTAAAGAGATCTGGAAGCAGCTACAGTCCTTTGAGTGGAGTGGTCCTTGAGAAAGGACATTGCTTCCTGATAGCCCTTTCTCCCTACTTCCCACTGAACTCCATTAATTTTGAAATACCCATACCATTTGAATCAAGTCATCTGTTAATATAAAGCATTCTGTTTTAGGTCAATAAAAATGTGAATATAGTGAATTCCCCAAATGTGCAGAGAGATTGCTGCTTGGGACTCAGTCTTTAGAAAATAACAAATTTAACTTTTATTATGGCTAAGAGCCAGTATTTGAAAAGTGTATATTTATGTATTTAAATTCATTCCTCAATATTTCTCATCTGAAATCATTTTTAAAAATGCTTAGAAGACCCTTAGATTTCTTGTCACTAATTCCAAAATGGAGTGTGACAAATTGGCCTTTTTCACTGCTTATCTGTACCACTTATTTACTCCTCTGCTGACATCTCCTATCTCTAATCAGAAGCCCATGAAGAATTATTTCTCTTATGTCAGATCCCTTCATGTCCTCGAAATCTCCCTGACTCCACCATAGACTCTTATATTTGGTCCCAATATTTCCTCAAGGAAGATTTAAGTGTCTTGAAAATAACTTCTTATTTTGTTGTTTTTTCATCTTACATACTACATTAGTTCTGGATCTTACTGTTCTTGTTTGGATTATTGCAAAACCCCGATCTTTGTTAATTGTTCCCTGCATTGCCACTAGAGTTATTTTTTCTATCTGCTCAGCATACTTCAATGACTGCTCATTACAATAAAAATAATCCAAGATTGTGTTCAGAAGTGATTTTAGCAATTATTTCTAAAAAAAAATAACAAAAAATAAATAACAAAAAAATAAATAACAAAAAATCTAACACTAAAATAATTTTTAGTGTTAGATTTCAGCATGGAGTTGAGGATAGCATTTGTGTAGTTATTATAGTAATGCCAGTGTCTGACTCACAGTATGTACCTATGAGTTGTTCCCTTCACAAGCTAAAGACCATTTGTACTGAAACCTTCCATTCACCTAAAAAAATATGTGCACATATCTTTGCTGCTTCCAAACTGGAGAACATCATGCTATCTGAAATAAGCCAGATTCGGAAGGTCAAGGGTTCCATGTTTTCTCTTACATGTGCAAGCTAGAGAGAAAAAGGAGAAAAAAGATCTCATGAGCATAGAAGGGAGAACAGTAGTGTAAAGGAGGATGATTAGGGTGAAGGATGAAGGGAGGGATTGCAGAACACATGAGGGAATAAAATAGACCAAATTGTACTGTATGTACAAATATATCACATTGAGGCCTACTAGTATATGTAATGGCAATTCACCAGTAAAATATTTTTTAAAAAATAAACACGTACAAATAAAAGGATTAAGTTAGGGTTTATTGTGTTTAATATTTTATATGTATTTCTTTTTTAATTGAAAACTTTTTTATTTATATATGACAGTGGAATGCATTACAATTCTTATTACACATATAGAGCACAATATTTCATATGTCTGATTGTATACATAGTATATTCACACAAATTCATGTCTTCATACCTAAATTTTGGATAATAATGATCATCACATTCCACCATCATTAATAACCCCATGCCCCCTCCCTTTCCCTCCAACCCCTCTGCTCTATCTAGAGTTGGTATATTTTTCCCACATTCTCACCCTCTTTCCCACTATGAATCATTCTCCTTATATCAAAGAAAACATTCAGCATTTGGTTTTTTGAAATTGGCTAACTTCACTTAGCATTATTTTCTCTAACTCCATCCATTTATCTGAAAATGCCATGATTTTTTTCTCTTTTATTGCTAAATAATATTCCATTGGGTATATATGCCACATTTTTTTATCCATTCATCTATTGAAGGGCATCGAAGTTTGTTCCACAGTTTAGCTATTGTGAATTGTGCTGCTATAAACATTGATGTGGCTGAGTCCCTATAGTATGCTATTTTTAAGTCCTTTGGGTATAGACCGAGGAGGGGAATAGCTGGGTCAAATGGTGGTTTCATTCCCAATTTTCCAAGAAATCTCCATACTGCTTTCCATATTGGCTGCACCAATTTGCACTCTCACCAGCAGTATGTGAGTGTACCTGTTTCCCCACATCCTCTCCAACACTTATTGTTGTTTTTACTGAAACCTTACGTTCAGCTAAAATATATGTGCACATATCTTTGATGCTCCCAAACAATAGCTGCCATTCTGACTGGAGTGAGATGAGATCTTAGAATGGTTTTGATTTGCATTTTTCTAATTGCTAGTGATGATGAACATTTTTTCATGTATTTCTTGATAGATTGTACATCATCTTCTGATAACTGTCTTTTCAGGTCCTTGGTCCATTTATTGATTGAGTTATTTCTCTTTTTTTATTTTGGTGTTTAGCTTTTTGAGATTTTATATACCCTAGAGATTAGTGCTGTATTTGATGTATGGCAGGTAAAGATTTGCTCCCAAGATGTAGGCTTTCTATTCACCTCACAGATGGTTTCTTTTGTTGAGAAGAAACTTTTTAGTTTGAATCCATCCCATTTATTGATTCTTGATTTTAATTCTTGTGCCACAGGAGTCTTATTAAGGAAGTTGGGGCTTAATCCCACATATTGGAGATTAGGGCCTAATTTTTTTTCTATTAGATGCAGTGTCTCTGGTTGTATTCCTAAGTCCTTGATCCATTTTAAGTTGAGTTTTTATGCATGGTGAGAGATAGGGGTTCAATTTCATTTTGTTGCATATGGATTTCCAGTTTTCCCAGCACCATTTGTTGAAGAGGCTATCTTTTCTCCAGTGCATGTTCTTGGCACCTTTGTTTAATATAAGATAGTTGTAATTTTGTGGGTTAGTCTCTGTGTCCTCTATTCTGTACTATTGGTCTACCAATCTGTTTTGGTGCCAATATCATGCTGTTTTTGTTACTATTGCTCTGTAGTATAGTTTAAGGTCTGGTATAGTGATGCCACCTGCTTCACGCTTCCTGCTAAGGATTGCTTTAGCTCTTCTGGGTCTCTTATCTTTACAGATGAATTTCATGATTGCCTTTTCTATTTCTATGAGGAATGTCATTGGGATTTTGATAAGAATTACATTAAATATGTATAGTGCTTTTGGAAGTATAGTCATTTTGATAATATTAATTCTGCCTATCCAAGATCAAGGTAGATTTTTCTATTTTCTAAGGTCTTTTGTAATTTTCACTATATAGATCTTTCACCTCTTTTGTTAAGTTGATTCCCAAGGTTTGTTTTTTTTTTTTTTGAACCTATTGAAAATGGGGTAGTTTTCCTAATTTCCCTTTCTGAGTATTTTTCACTGATATACAGAAATACCTTTGATTTGTGGGTGTTGATTTATGGGTCTGCTACTTTGCTGAATTTATTTACTAGTTCTAGAAGTGTTCTGGTGAAACTTTTTAGGGTCTTCCAGTGTATAATCATATCACTAACAAATAGTTTCAATTTGAGTCCTTCTTTTCCTATGTGTATCCCTTTAATTTCTTTTGTCTGTCTAATTGCTCTGGCCAGTGTTAAATAGGAGTGATGAAAGAGGGCATCCCTGTCTTGTTTCAGTTTTTAGAAGGAATACCTTCAATTTTTCTCCATTTAGAATGATGTTGGACTGGGGCTTAGTATAAATAGCCTTTATGATGTTGAGATATGTGTCTGTTATCCCCAGTTTTTCTAGTGTTTTGAACATGAAGGGGTGCTGTATTTTGTCAAATTTTTTTTTCTGCATCTATTGAAGTGATCATATGATTCTTTAAGTCTACTGATGTGATGAGTTACATTTATTGATTTCCATATGTTAAACCAACCTTGCATCCCTGGGATGAATCCCACTTGATCATGGTGCATGATCTTTTTGATATTTTTTATTCAATTTGCCAGAATTTTATTGATAATTTTTGCATCTATGTTCATTAGAGTTATTGGTCTGAAGTTTTATTTTTTTGAAGTGTCTTTTTCCTGGTTTTGGAATCAGAATGATAATGGCTTCATAGAATGAGTTTGGAAGTGTTGCCTCTTTTACTATTTCCTGAAATAAATTGGAGAGTGTTGCTATAAGTTCTTCTTTAAAGGTCTTGTAGAACTTGGCTGTGAATCATTCTGGGCCCAGGCTTTTCTTGGTTGGTAGAATTTTGTTGAAGTCTGCTATATTTTCACTTGAAATTAATCTGTTTAAATTATGTATATCATCCTGACTCAATTTGGGCAAATTATATGACTCTAGAAATTTGTCGATGCCTTCAATATTTTCTATTTTATTGGAGTACAGGTTTTCAAAATAATTTCTAATTATCTTCTGTATTTCTGTAGTGTCTGTTGTGATATTTCCATTTTCATCATGTATGTTGGTGATTTGAGTTTTCTCTCTCCTCCTCTTTGTTAGCATGGCTAAGGGTCTGTCAATTTTATTTATTTTTTTAAAGAACAAACTTTTTGTTTTGTCAATTCTTTCAATTGTTTATTTTGTTTCAGTTTCATTGATTTCAGCTCTGATTTTAATTATTTTCAGTCTTCTGCTTCTGGTGTTGATTTTTTCTTCATTTTCTAGGGCTTTGAGATGTAGTGTTAAGTCATTTATTTGTTGACTTTTTCTCCTTTTAAGGAATGAACTCTATACAATGAACTTTCCTCTTAGAACTGCTTTCATAGTGTTCAAGAGATTTTGTTATCTGTGTGTTCATTCACCTCTAAAAACTTTTTAATCTCTCCTTGATGTCTTCTGTAACCCATTGTTCATTCAGTAGCATATTATTTAGTCTCCAGATGAAGTGGATTTTATTTCTTATTTTATCATTGATTTCTAATTTCATACCATTATGATCTGATGGAATGCAGGATAGTATCTCTACTTTTTTATATTTGCTAAGAGTTGCTTTGTGGCATAGTATATGGTCTATTTTAGAGAAGGATCCATGTGCTGCTGAGAAGAAAGTATATTCTCTCATTGAAGGATGGAATATTCTATATATGTCAGTTAAGTCTAAGTTATTGATTATATTATTGAGTTTTATAGTTTCTTTGTTCAGCTTTTGTTTGGAAGATCTTTCTAGTGATGAAAGAGGTGTGTTAAAGTCACCCAAAATTTTTGTGTTGTGGTTTATTTGACTCTTGAACTTGAGAAGTGTTTGTTTGATGAATGTAGATGCTCCATTGTTTGGGGCATATATATTTATAATTGTCAAGTTTTGTTGGTGTATGGTTCCCTTGAGCAGTATGTAGTGTCCTTTTTGATTGACTTTAGTTTGAAGTCCTCTTTATTTGATATGAGGATGGAAACCCCTGCTTGCTTCCACAGTCCATGTGAATGTTATGTTTTTTCCCAACACTTCACCTTCAGTCTGTGAATGTGTTTTTCTATGAGACGAGTCTCTTGGAGTCAGCATATTGTTAGTTTTTTTTTTTTTTTTTAATTCAATCTACTAGTCTATGTCTTTTGACTTATGAGTTTAGGCCATTAACATTCAGGTTTATTATTGAGACATGATTTGTATTCCCAGCCATTTTTGCTTATTTTTGGTATTTAATGTGACTTGGTTTCTCCTCTGATTAGATTTTTCCTTTAGTGTAATCCCTCCCTCTTTCATTTCCTCTTCTTGGAATATTTTGCTGAGGATGTTCTGTAGTGCAGGCTTTCTAGTTATAAATTCTTTTAACTTTTGTTTATCATGGAAAGTTTTTATTTCATCATCAAATCTAAAACTTAGTTTTGCTGTATATAAGATTCCTGGTTGGCATCTATTTTCTTTCAGAGCTTGGTATATGTTGTTCCATAATCTCCTGGCTTTGAGAGTCTGGGTTGAAAAATCTGCTGAGATACGAATTTGTCTCCCCCTATATGTGATCTGTTCCTCTCTCTTGTGGCTTTTAAGATTCTATCCTTATTCTGTATGCTAGGCATTTTCATTATAATGTGCCTTGGTGTAGATCTGTTGTAATTTTGTACATTTTGTGTCCTATAAGCCTCTTATATTTGGTTTTCCAATTCATTCTTCATGCTTGGGAAATTTTATGATATTATCTCATTGAAGATATTGTGCATTTTTTTTTTTTTTTGGTTTAAAACTGTGCCTTCCTATATCCCAATAACTCTTAGATTTAGTCTTTTGATGATGTTCCATAATTCTTGAATGTTCTGTTCATGGTTTCTAACTTTCTTCACCGTGTGATCAACTTTATTTTCCAGATTGTGTACTTTGTTTTCATTATCTGATGTTCTATCTTCCAAGTGATCTAGTCTGTTTGTTATGGTTTATATTGAGTTTTTTATTTGATTTAGTGTATCCTTCATTTCAAGGATTTCTGATTGGTTTTCTTCAGGGTCTCTCTCTCTCTCTTGAAGAAATATTTTGCTACCTATATTTACTCTCTTATCGCAATGTTGAAGTGATCAATTTTTGCTTGTATTTGCTCATTTAGGTCATTCTTTAATTCACAGATCATTTTAATTATGAACCTTCTGAACTCCTTCTCTGACATTTCATCAACTTAGCTGTCCATGGGTTCTATTACTATAGTGTCCTGGTTTGTTTGAGGCACTTTCCTCCCTTGTTTGTTTATGTTATCTATGTGTCTTCTTTTCTTGCAGTGTGGATCTGAGATATTACAGTTTCTTCCCTAAATTCTTTTAGTACCTGGACAGATTGTCTGTACCTCACCTTGATGTTGGGCTTCCAGACCCTGCTGGTGTCCCTCAATGGATGCTACTGCATCCTGGATCTGAGACCTGCATAAGTTGGAGTGGGTGTATCTGGGCCACTGGGTTTGACCCCCAGTGGTAGTCTGCTGGACGGAAGGGGCAGTTTTGTGCCAGAGGCTAGGCTCTGTTGGTATCTGCCCCATGGGGGAGGGTGAAACGGGACTACTGAGAACCTAGAACCCATGTGGCTGGAGTGGAAGGTGTGGGCTGGATCTCTGTTCTCGCTGTATTCCACTGTTAAGAACCAGCAGTCCTGCACCAGAGGCTAAGCTCTGGCAAGTGTCTACCCTGCCGGGAAAGGTGTGTATCAGGCCCACTGTGCACCTGGGCCCCACAGAGGCCAGTGTGCATGGATCTGGACCACTCGACTTGACCTCCTGCAGTAATCTGCTCTTTATATGTTTCCATGTGTGTTTATACATAAATATCATGAGTATACTTATATGCGAATATTCACATATTTATATATGTATTTAAATGCATAGATATATATGTACTTATTTGTAATTAGTGTATATCTATGTCTAGGAACCTCTGAAGAATTTGATTTTTTTCTTTACTCCTTTATTAAATAATGGTCATAGGAATATTGATATTTTGAAATTTGCCTTGGTACATTGTTTCTTTCAACTATTAGATTTTGAGGATGCAGGGCTAGAATGCCACATGACACTTTAGAAGGCATACACTAGTTATAAGCATGTACACACATCTATACACTTATATGCAACATTTGAACATATGTATACACACATAATGTATATATTTAAACACACACCCACACACACACACACACACACATACACACTCTTGTGGATCTCTATGTTCTGGAAGATTAAAACTAAGACCAGGGGCTGGGGATGTGGCTCAAGCAGTAGCGCGCTCACCTGGCATGCATGCGGCCCGGGTTCAATCCTCAGCACCACATACAAACAAAGATGTTGTGTCCGCCAAAAACTAAAAAATAAATAAATAAATAAATATTAAAAAAAAAAAAAAAAACTAAGACCAAGTAACAGCATCAGATCATGGGCATCTGGAGAAAAAGACTTGGTGCTAATATTTACTGTTTCTAAAGACAGCAGCTTTCTGAGCCTTCACTCATTCATCCATCCAATTCCTTATTGAATAAAAATATTTCATTAAATTTGTGAACTGTGGGAACAGGTTAATGATATAAAGTTTTGCTTCATTTGGACTACATATGACTCATTGAAAAGTACTTAATGTTAGAAACTTAATCAGCACACCACTCAACTTTATAAACAATACTTTCTTTATAAAATACATGCAATGCTTTTTAATAATATCCTGAGTAAAATAACAGGAGAAAAGTTTAAGCAATTAAATATGCCATTAAATATACTCACACAGTTTCTAACTTATGCATAGTTCTTAATAGTAATCCTTTTCTTACAGAGCTTTGTCTAATAGTATTTTTGGCCACTTAAAGTCTAATAAACAGTCGATGCTTTGTTCAGTATTGTATAAATACCACTTCAAAAGGCAATTAGTTCCATTTATTGTCCAACCATAAACCTTGTTCGTAGAGAAATTGATATATTTTCTGTGCTTCCCAGCAATCCCTCCTTGTTGTTTGTAGGGGTTTGGTGTTTGGGATTGGGGTCCCTGATGACTTCATGGCTGTGGCATGCTTGGTGCTTCAAAAGTTTCTGTGCAAAGGCATAGGTTGCCTGGTTGCTATGGTAATGCCCTCCATGCTAGAATCTTATCAGCTTTGACCTTAATCTTAGGTATATAACTCCTGGAAATAAAGACACTTGCTTGCTTGATAACTAAAATGTCCCACCAAGCTCTGGTGCTCCTGGAGCTGCCCACCTAACAGTAAATTCAGACAATATACCTTCTTGAGAACTGCACAAACCTCCTAACACTGCATATTTTAACTCTAAAATGTGACTGCAGAATAAGCAACCTTATTGATACTCTAAACAATAATGTGGTTATGGTACTAATGACCTAATGTAACCTATTGTTATAAATAAGCATGGCTGCTTGGACAAAGGGCCACTCTGCCACCTTCCCTGCCCTGCACCTTGTCTCTGTGTCTCCTTTCTTTGAGATTCTTTACACCTGATGCCCAACGAGGGGCTTGAACCCCTGGCCCTGTGATTAAGGATTCCATGTTCTACCAACTGAGCCATTTTTCATCTCTTCTCAACAGGTTCATGCTATAGCCAACAACTGTCCTCACCTTTCGAGACCCTATGTAAAAATGTGTAAATCCACAAGTTCCACTTTCTAACTTACTTTGGATAGATGTTACCCATTTCTCTTCTTTTCATCCTTACTCCTTTCTTCATGTTTTTTATTGATACTCATTCTAAGTTCATTTGGGCTAGTGCCTAAAGGTCTAATAAGGTATATACTTACATTTCTCATTTATTACTTTGTTTTGTCACCATGGGCAAGACTATTCTATAAAAAATGGATATGTCCTCACATATACATCTCATGCTTTTACACAATTTTGTGATCAATAAAATATAAATTTAAATCATAAAATTTCTCATATCCTATTAGGCATGCTTTGGTTAAACAAACACATCATACTCTTAAAACTTAATTTTAATATAAAACAAAAAAGGGGGATCTAGCCTCTCTCATAGTAATAATGTTAAATATTGTTTTATTTACAGTTAATACACTCAACATACAATACAAACTTTATACTCACAATTGGTTTTCTGCTTTGGATAGACATTTTATTCCCACCAGCCATTACCAAAAATTTATGTAATATATAGATTTCCACCAGACCCAGGAGGACAAGACCCTATGCCTTTGATCACATGGAGAAAAGGATAGACTGCTATGCCTACATCAACAGGTCCAGTTTGGATTCAGCTCAATGCATGAGAATTATCAATTATAAATGGACATAAGGAACTTCACAACCTGATCCCCAAGTTTTGTTTGATTGTGGATGAGGAAAATATCACCAAACAAAAGGACAATGATCACTCTCCTCTAAAGAGAAGATACACTGAAAGAGTATCCCAAGCTACTAGACTTCCAGTGACTTGGGGAAATACAAAATATTAACAACATCAGTTCAACAGCTGTTGGCTCAAATGGAGTTAAAATGTCCTCCAGAAAACTTAGTTACTGCTTTGAACTCTGTAAATGCTTTCGTCTTAACAATAATGTTGTTCTTTTGTTGTATCCCAGCTATGGAAATTCAGTACAGTCAGACTCCTTGACTTCTAAAACCCACTATGCTATCTGGGTTCACTTGGCTAAAATTGTTATATACCTACAAAAATGTCTCATGGTTCCCATTATTGTCTTAACAGGCTAACTGAGTTCTTACCATCCCTATAGGATTTAATAGGCCACCATCCTGCATAATGGATTCATAAAAGGGCTATTCCCTTTGATAAAAACTTTGATGATTCAGTGAGCCTTCTCTCTAAGACAAAATTTGACACTTTGACATTTTCCGTAGTGGGTACCCCCGGACTAGCTGTCAAGGCTTACAAAACCACTATAAAACTGGACTGTGTTATAGTAAATAATATTAATTATACCTCTATGTCAATTAATATGCTTCATGAAGAACAAAAACAACATCGTCACACTATATTTGACAATTGGGCCACAATTGATTATTTGTTACTATTACATCATGAAGAATGTCAAGAGTTTAATAATAAGTGTTGCTTTAACTTAAGTGATAACAGTAATTCCATTTCAAAGGAGTTCAATTACTTTAATGATATCATTGATAAGGTCTGACAAGATGACGAAGGTTTAGACTTATTGGATTGGCTAACTTCGTGGTCACCCAACTTTACTTGGGTCAAACAATTATTCATAGATGGATGTTTACTAATACTGGAATTGTTATGTTGTACTTGCTGTTGTCAATACCTACCCTATTTTTTTTGCCTTCACCAACATTGAGAAGGAAACAAATATTATTCATCTAAAATGCCTTTAAAAAACAAGAAAGGGGAGCTGTAGGGGTTCTGTGTTTGGGATTGAGGTCCCTGGTGGCTGTGGCATGCTTGGTGCCTGGAAAATTTTATGTGTAAAGGCATAGGATGCCCAGTTCCTATGATAATGTCCCCCATGCTAGAGTCTCGTCTGCTTTGACCTTAATCTTAGGCACATAACTCCTGGGAATAAACGAACTTGCTTGTTTGATAACTACAATGCTTCATCAAGCTGCCCACCTAACAGTAACTTCAGACAAGTTAACTTCACAAACTTCTTAAAATTGCATATTGCAACTATGAAATGTAAGTGCAGAATAAGCAACCTTACTGATATTCTAAACAATAATGTGGTATGGTACTAATGACAATGTAACCTATTGTTATGAATAAATGTGGCTGCTTGGACAAAAGGTCTCCTTGCCACCTTCCCTGCCCTGCACCTTGTCTCTGTGTCTCCTTTCTTTGAGATTCTTTACAGTTATTCACACATTTCTGCCACTCTCCTCAAAGATTAAATGGTATTAATTATTTTAATTTTAGAAGATATTGAAGATAGCATCATTAAATGACTCTACCTAAACAGTTCCCTTAGCATTGTGTAGATTAGAGATAAAGAAAAATAATTTTTATGAAAGCATAAAGATAATATAGAAAGTAGATACATAGAACTGGAAAATGCCAAAACTTTCCTGAGTTATCAAGTTGGTCCTATAAAAAAGAAGGAAGAGGAGGAGGAGGAGAAGGAGGAGGAGGAGGAGGAGGAGGAGGAGGAGACAAGGACGACAAATGTAGTTTACTTTTATAGAAACATTAAATAAGTTTGTCAAATGAACAACATATAAACCAATAAAAAAGAAACATTAAATAAGTAGATTATTTTAGAAAAAATATTGCTGGATATGGTGGCACAGGCCTATAATCCCAGCAGCGGGAGGATCCAAGTTCAAAGTCAGCCTCAGAAACTTAGTAAGACCTTGTCGCAAAATAAAAAATAAAAAGGACTAGAGATGTGACTCAGTGGTTAAGTGCCCCTAGGTTTCATCCCTGGTATCAATAAAGGAAAAAAAGAAAAAGAAAAACATTAAGGCATTTATTCTTAACTTAGAGGAGTTTAATTAAGTAGGAGACAGAAAATGCCATGCAATATTTTAAAATAACTCCTATCCTCTTTTTCTTTTCTAATTAAATTATCTCTTTATTTGTTTTGCCTTTCCAAGTAAGTGTACAAATACAGACACACATACAATTAGGACTTTTCCAAAATTGCCTGGTTGTATGATTCTTACTTAGACTTCATCAGTGATAATCTCTCGTTGTTCTCTCTGTCTCTTTCTTTCACTTTTTTCTTGCAGTAAGGGTGATTAAACTCAGGTCTTCAGGCAAGCTAGGCAAGTGCTCTATCACTGAGCTAGATCCCTAGTGCCAGATCTTAATGATTATAATTTTGTTTTAGCCAATCACCATCTGTTATAATTTCAAGTGATTCAATGCTCGGTGTATGAATGTTGCTTTGTTGAGTATTTTTTAATATCTAGAACTTCCGGAATGTTTCATGGAAATGTGAATTAAGGAAGTTCCAATGTGAGATAATGTTAAGGAGTTTTCATTCTTAGCAACCATTTAACTTTGCTAGAATCAACTTCCAAGATGATTATTCACTAATGAAAATCAAATGACTATGTATACGTTTTTGTATCATACAAACAATAATGTGACATTGTCCAGTGATTACAAAAACAATATGAGACAGCGAATGCTACATTCATACAATTTCCATATGCTTGAAGGAAGACTTTTTAATGAAATATTACAGTGTGAACAATAAAAATTACTATAAATAATTTATTGAAAGTCTATAAATATGATCATCAATGTTTGTCTGATACATTTTTCATAAAACCTCAGCAATCAGAATTTCATTGTTTTACGATACTTTACAATAATATTTCACCTTAGAGCATAAGGCTTAACTTTGAATAATTCTGGGGTTAGAGTTGACAAATCCCTGCACAGTTGAAATTAATGTATAATATTAATTCTCCCAAAGATTAATTACTGATAACCTGCTACTAATTGGAGGCCTTACTGAGTACATGAACAGTCAACAAACTGCTCATGAGGAAATGATTAGCATCATAGGGTGTTTTAAGGGAGTTCTTGCAATACTTGAGCTCCCTAAAATAGTAACAAGAGATGGCTACAAAATGAGTACGTAGTATAATATTATAGTATAGTAGTATAGTATTACTACGGTTCATTTCATGCATCCTTTACTTGTGATTACATGTCTCCTCACTGGAAATAGCACCATGTATTGTGTTTATGTACAGAATTTTTGATAGATTTTAAGTTTCTATAATAGATTTGCATATGTTTTGTGGTAGTAAATGATAAACTAGACTATTATCTATATATATTTTATACATTCATGATATAACTTTCTTTTAATTTTTTTAATATTTCTAGGTTATGTAGTTTGTCTGCAAGTTTTTTCAAATTGTCACAAATCTCCAAAAAATGTGCATGTAAGTGGACCCAGGAAGTTCAAAGCCATGTAGTTAGGGTCAATTGTATTAATTTTGGAAGAATTTATAGTAATTTTATGTATTTATATTTATCAACTGTTATAGCCAACTTCTTCAGATGTGTTTGTCAGTCAATGTGATCAATTTTACCTTACTCTCTTTTTTTCCAATCTGTATCATCTAACTATTGTGTACATGTATTTACTCAACATATTGCTTTTTCACATTCATGATTTTCAGTTTCTCATTTCTGCTTACTTATTATAATCTTACAAAAACACTGTTTTCTTTCTTTACAAATTCCTCAATAAAAAAATCATAATCAAATACAACTATCAGTTACTTTTCACTTTGTGGAAACATTATATTAGAATTTGCTTGGGAAAAATAGTGTAGGCCGTTCCATGAAAGCACAGTGGTAAAAAAAAAAAAAAAAATAGCTGAGTGCTAAAAGACATTATTGTATAGGAGAAAAAGTATTTCTGTTATGGACTTAGGAAACACATAGGGCTCTTTACATTAATCAGATATCAGACCAAGTTGAAAATCAAGAAACCAAAACCTGTCCCTTACTTGTATCTAGTTGGACTCATAGCTACTGTCCCAAGATAACAAATTTTCTTCGATACATTGGGCTTGAGGGAATCATTAATTATAGCAACTGTGCTTGAAAAATTTTTTTTTTTTTTTTACAATTCTCAACTACCTCCAAAATCGTTTCTTTAACATAATTATAAAATAATGGAATAAGCTCATTAAGCTAAAAAAATCATTTTTTGAATGAGTGAAGAGAATGGAAACTTCTGTGAAAGAGACAACAGAAGGATGAAGACAGTACTTTAGATTGACTAATAGAGGAAAACTAATGCATTCAGAATTCAGATATCACCATTTCCAAGCCATTCTATAGAGTGAATATCACACCATTCTAGAGTCTTTTTTATTTTCTTCATCATGTCAGTAGGAAAAAACAATTTTGTATCAGTTGAAAGAATCTAAACGCCATTCAGGAAAACAATTTTTGACAATAACAATTTCTTTAATTCTAGTCATACCAAAGAAAGCATTTTAGAGAAATTAAGATACATATTTAAGCATTTCATATCAAATAAGTTTTATATATATATAGACCATACTTTCCCTTTTTTAAAATTTGATTGGCAGAAACAGAGAAATTCTGAGTTAAATCATTTATTTTAGGGAAAATATTACCAAGGGAAAATAATAAAGTAAATATCATCTCTTCTAAATATTGCTGCATTCCACCCACCACTTCCCCCAAGGAAAAATAATACAAAAATCAGTACAGTCTCAAATTAAACAACAGAGAAACTCATTTCTTTTTTTCTTTTTTTGATACTGGGAATTTGGTACTATCCATTCTACCACTGAGCTACACCCCCAGTTCTTTTTATTTTTTATTTTGAGATAAAGTGTTGCTAAATTGTTTAGGCTGGACTTGAACTTGCAATCCTCCTGCTTTAGCCTCCCATGTAGCTGGGATTACAGCTGTGTACCATCTTGCCCAGCCAGAGATAATATTTGTGAAAACACATTTTATCTTAAATTTCTATTTAATGTATTCACACATTTTACTACATTTTATTGATGAATTCATTTAGAAAAGAATTTAGTTTAATAACATATTTCTGATCACATCAAAAAGGAATTTTTAGAGCAATTAAGATACAAATTTTATCCTTTTAATAAAAATAAGTTTTATACTTAATTGTTGTTTTAGTAAACTTCTTATTTTATAACAATCTATTTTGTGAGTAAATTCACAATCTATCTTGATTTGACATGAGAAAAAATAGGGATTATTGATTTACCTAAAATTTAATTACACAGGTACAAGATCTATATATTAACTTTAAAATAGTTAAGACCCTGTTTTTAGGCTAACTGGAACAAGAGGTTATATATATTTGATATACAAATATGCCTAACCAATGGAGTGAAATGAAGTATTTGAAATAATTTATGTATTTTTTCATTCAATTTTGCCTCAAGAGGTCCATTTTTCCACAGAATCACATTCATTAATTTGCAGAAAATACCATCCTCTGGACCATGCTCTTGAAGGCCTGCTTTACTTGCTGATTTCTTAGTGTATATATGAAGGGGTTCAGGAGAGGAGCCACTGAAGTGTTGAGCACAGCTACTCCTTTGCTTAACGTCACCCTCTCCCTTGCAGAGGGCTTAATGTACATGAAGATGCAGCTGCCATAAGAGAGGGAGACAACTATCATGTGGGAGGAACAAGTGGAAAAGGCTTTTTTCCTTTGATTTGTGGAAGGAATTTTCAGAATTGTCCGGATGATATTTGTGTAGGAGAGAATAACTAATGTTAAGGTGACCATGAGTGTTATCACAGCTAAAAAGAACGCCATGAGTTCTAGAAAGTGAGTGTTTGTGCAAGAAAGCTGAAGAATTGGGGAAGAGTCACAGATAAAATGATCGATTATATTGGAGGCACAAAAATCCAACTGCAGCAAAAGGAGGATTGGTGGAAAGATGATCAGGAATCCTGCAAGCCATGAGCTAAAGACAAGAAGGATGCAGACTCTGCTGCTCATGATGGTCGTGTAGTGAAGAGGTTTGCAGATGGCCACATAGCGATCATAGGACATAGCAGCCAGGAGGTAAAATTCTGTCACTCCCAAGAAGATGAAAAAAAATAACTGAGCCACACAACCGTTGTAAGAAATGGTTCTGTCTCCTGTCACAATAGTGACAAAGAATCTGGGGATGCAGACAGAAGTGAACGATATTTCTAGGAAGGAGAAGTTCCGAAGGAAGAAATACATGGGAGTCTGCAGATGAGGATCTGAAAGGGTGAGGATGATAATGATCAGGTTCCCAGTCACACTTAGCATGTAGGTAACAAGAAGAAACACGAAAAGTACAACCTGCCACTGTGGATCGTTTGTCAGTCCAAGAAGAATAAAATCTGTTACTGCAGTGGAATTTCTCATTATTTTTTCTCTTTATCAAGGTATCCTCTAGGTTAATTCTAAAGTAGGTGAAGAAATAAGAAATCCATTACACTAATAAAGAAACAAGTAGAAAAATTTTTTTTTCTGTGTCTGGTTTATTTCACTTAGAATAATGTCCTTCAGGATTATCCATTATATCACAAATGCCAATGAAGCAGTATCTCATTTATAAAGCTGAATAATATTCCATTCTGTATGTAGATATATATACATATAAATAATTTTATATGTTATGCTATATTTAATATATATATATATATAGTAATATCTTCAAAGGGTACAGATTTGTGGAATAAATAGAACTACAGAACTAATATATGAAATGAGTACTATAGTTAATATTATATTGTATCCTAAAAATTTGCTTTGAGAGCAGATTTTAGGTGTTCTTGTGACAAAAAATATACAGAAAGGTAGAAAGGTGATGAGTGGGGTAATTTGCTTGACTGTAGCAATCATTTTACTACATATATATATGTATATATACATATATATATATATATATATATATATATATACCTCCTCACACATATATAACATGATTATACATCTTAAACATATACAAGAAAAAAGGAAAACATGTAACACACACAATTTTAAAACAACTGCTGCCTTTTGTTTCAGAGAAAAATAATTTTGTAGTACGTTAACACAAAATACTTTGTTAAAACTCTGTTATTACAAATATTAATTATTCCTTTATTTCCTTCATTATATTCTCATAATTTTAGTATGAATCTCTGACATCTGAATATTTCAATATATTTTTTGAAAACAAGGAAAAAGATTAAAATCTTTAAAAAAAATACACTTGAGAACTCACTCCCAGTATAGCACAGTACTCTGGAGTGACTTTTTGATGTTGCTTTCGTCTTAATTTAAAAATATTTTTTACTTTAAAGGATGTCTTTCTCTTCCACCATTCAAACCTTTACAAACTATGAAGATAACTCAGTCATCCAAAACAATGTGTCCATGATAATCATATATGGAAATATCCAATGTATAGGAGGATACTACCAGTCTAAGTTCAAAATTTTGTACAGCAAGACAACTACCAATCTGTTCAAATGGCCTCTGTTATATAAAGCAGTACTTAAATTTTCACCAATTTTACTTTTGTAAACTGGAGGCCCTCCTATTTGTCTTATTTTCCAAACAATAAAGCACTTTCCCATACTACTTCTTCTGTTTCTGTGGATGATGAATGGGATAATTCAACATTCAAGATAAGGTTTGAGGAGGCAAAAATTATTTTTTGTTTTTATTTTTGTTTTGCATCTCATATCACTCTTGGTGTCACACAAAATTTGTTTATTCATCTTAAATGCTATTTAAATTCTTTAGTTATACTTTCATATAAGATCATTTTCAAAATTCTTAAGTATCTAAATTCTCTAAATCTATATTTCTCTTTTGTTTTCTATGTTTTCCACAGTTATTTGTGCTATAGAACAGAAAAACATTTCTTTAGGGTTAGAGAACTAGTTTAATAGTTGAATCAATTTTACCCCAATTTTTAATCTTTAAATGATCTGAGAGGCATATATTCCAACTTTTCATCATCTGCTCTCTTTGCTCTCATAGCATAGGCAGCTTTTTGTCTTCTACTTTTATATGATGGGTGTTGATCACTGTATATAAAATCCACATTGAACCAAAGTAAAATATAAAGTTTATATGCTCTATCTTAAAAACTATCAAGTAAATTATTTTGAATTTTGTACAAATATTATTCCTAATTTTTCTGGCATTGACTATAGTACAAATGATTGTAACCTGATATCTAGACACACACACACACACACACACACACACACACACAGATCATATATTTCTATCAGTCACTAAATATTTATGCTATAATGAACTATATAATGAATTATATGAAATAATTGCATGATGTTATTGACTTACAGCATTTTTGAAATTGTCTTTCACTTATATATTTCATGGAATTTGTGTGGTTTCATTTTAATTATATACAATGTATATAACGGAAATTGGTTGTATAAATAAAAGTGTATATTATTAAATATATATTATATTCTTCAAAAACATACTTAGTTTTGTGGTAAATATGACTATTTTAGTCAAACGATGTTCCTAATGACTTATTAACTTGTCTAAATATGCCTACTTTGGAATTGTTCAAGAACTTTTCAATCTGCTTTTCCTCTGTCATCTTATAATTGTAACCAGATACTCAAAATGTTAGTTAAAGAACAATTACAAGAGCTTCTCTACAGTGTTCACAAGAATGGCACACATTAATCCTTTTGCATATAGTACCCAAATATACTAAGGATGGAAGGTCCTAGGTTATCCTACCTATGTCTCTTAAACAAGTATTATCTTGATACTTGAAATAAGTTACGTTGAAGTGAAGGCTAATTGTAGTGTCTTCCCAAGCCTGATGGACAAGATGATATAACCTATTGTACAGAAGCAATGTTATTCAGGTGAGCCCTGATTTTATCTTCTTTATTTACAATGGGCTCAAGGGGATTAGTTGAATGAATAAACAAAAGGCACCGTGGAGACTAGTGTTCTCAGGACACCAAGTGCTTAACAGTAGTCCAAATTAGTATTCAATTTCAAATGAAATACATGGGTGATAGTGGTCTGAAATCAAATTTCAGGAAGGCTTAGAACAATTTCCATTTTCTTCATAATCTATGATTTCACATGGAGAAGAAATAAAAGAACAGATTAATAGAGATTAACACTCTAGTAGCATACAAAACTGTGAAAGCATGAGTTTTTCTATTTTAGAGAAAAATTAAAAATTCATTGTGATGGTTTACAATGGCCTAAAGCAATCTCCATTATTCTACATCACAAAAGACATAAGGCTACCTTTTAAGGTTTTACAGTTTCTCTGACAACATAGAAAATCTGGTCATGGTTATCATTACTACCATTTATTCATTTACTAATTATTTTGGCATATTTATTATGTATTGAATTCAAACTTAGTTTTTATTTTTTTACTCTTACTGAAGGAGTGAGAATTTTATATTATTTAAAAATCTCAAAGTGACTTATCCAAGTCCATCGCAAACAATATTCCTTCACAGTTTATCTTATTACACACTGGTTTGAACTAAAAAGACTCCATTCACATCATTATGTTTATAGTTTTATTTAGTTGATGCTTATCAGGTATCCATGTATATAAATATTTAAAATTCAATCAAAATTTGGATAGATCATTGTTTCTTGGGTAGAGATGAAATTATTTAATACATAAAATTGCTATGATAAAGAAAAAAAGCTAAGAAATACAGAGTATATGCATAAGAAAGAAACTATCAAAAAGAACACCTGTATTAAACTCATGTATGTCACAGAAATTTATCAATAATCAGAATCAATACTTGAGTAATATGCTTTAAGCATGCTCATATTTAATTAAAAATATCATTGGAAAAATAATTATATGTGTTTGTCTGTAGGCCAGAATCATTTAAAACTATTCTTTATACAATACCTGTAATTAAATGAAGACAAGTGGAAATGGTCTTAATCTATAGAACCTCATTTCATGTTAACTTGATATCTGCAAAATCCCTGTTTCCAAAGAAGGTCATCTTCAGTTTCCAGGTGGACCTGAATTGTTGAAATGCATTACAAAACCAGAACAGTATTGAAAACCCAGGCATAGAATAACAATTTAAAACCATGACATACCTCTCATGAACGTAACAATTTATGTGGTTTCACAAAATTTAGCAGATCTTTCATTTATATCAGTATTTTCAATAATGGTTTATAGACACATACATAAGTCTGACAGAACATAACTGATTAAACCTTAAGTATACAATTTAATCAAGAAGTAAATGAATATTTTAATATAGCTTTTTAAAATAATGCCATTGAAGACTGAAGACTGCCTTAAACCTATTGTTTAAGAGTTTACTAATGATAAGACCTTATCTTAGCTTTAATTCATTTTGAAATTCAAGACTGAAATCATATTTTCCCAAGTGAATGAAGAGATACTATTTATCAGTTGCCGATATGCAAAGTAAAGAAAAGTAAATATATGAATATGTAGTTTTGGTTTTTGTTTTACAATACCCAGAAGAAAAATTATTAAAACAAATATGGTTACAACTATGAATAAGGAAAGAAAAGTAGAAAATTATGGATGGATTTTGTCTACAGCATATTAACTAATTCTTTTTTTATTTGTATTTGTAACTTTCTTTTAGGTTCATTTGGGTGATCTCCAGTTTACAGCAATTCTGAATAAAGATGCTATGCATATTAACAGAGATGTGTTTGTAATAAATGTAAATTTTCACTTTACTTGGTTACAATAACTAGAAGTGGGATTGTAGAGATTTGTTGTTGTTATGTGTGTACTTAACATCACAAGAAATGTCAAATTCTACCATTATTTTCCCTATCTGCTATGTGTGAGTCTCTCTTGCTCCACCTCCTCTTGAGTATTTCATTTTCAAGTTTTGATTTTTAAATATTATTCATTTTATTAGCTAGAGGATTCCATTGACTTTAATTCAGTTTACCTAGAAACCAGTGATATTGAAGATCTTTTACTACACTTAGTTGCCATTTGTATATTGCCTTTGGTAAAGTCATGTATTTAGATATTTGGCCATGTAAAGAATGTGTTTCTTTTTTGTTGTGTTTTAACACTTCTTTACATATTCTGGATATACATATTTTTATTAGTTTGAATTACATATAGAATATAAAATACATAAAAATATAATATAGATATATAACTATTTTTTTCCTTAGCCAGTTAATTTGCTTGGTGGTTGTGGGACCTACAACTCCTTGAGTAATCATGTTTTTCCTTGCATAGATGCTCACTCTATCTGCCAAATTTGTCCCATTCTAGTTTATCATGATGTGTGTTCTTATCAGAAAGATCCTTGGTGATCCTCTATATGTTCTAAAAGCTCCAGTTGTTGAACTAGATGCTATGTTTCTCATAAATAAGGAAAATTATTCATCAAAGTTCTGCGTCATTTCTTAAAATGTAAAATGAGTTTATTTCTTTGAATCAATTTATTTAGCTCTTTGTGACAGCAAATAAAGAAAATAATAAACTAAACATAATAATTGCTGGAAAAGAACCATGAGAAACAAAAACAAATGCATATTTTGAATAAGACAGTGCAAATGGTAATCCCCTTCATGAAGGCAGTGTGGGTGTGTGTAAAAATAATAATTTGCTGTCAGGTTTCTGGTTTCTTCCTCTAGCATATGAGCTGTATCAGCATTGGTCTCTGCTATTGGCGGTTTCACCTCTAGAAAACTCAGGTTTAAATTTAATCCTTAGTCCCATAGCTATATTTTTCATGAGTCCATTATTAAGTATTTAGATAAATGATTCAGGGTAACAACATCTTTTGCAAAATTACTCATCTTATCCTCTTACTTACCATATATCTTCCTTCAGATGGGATATTTTGCTGAAAAGTCACATGGAACACAAACACCTAAATAATCTAGTTCCATTGGAAGACTTATTAAAGCACCAGACACTTTAATTTCTCTTTTGAAATGCTTGGCTACATAAGTGCCTGGTGCAAAATTTAACTACTGATCATGAGCCAGTGTAAAGTCTTGTATCTGGCTACTTTTAAGCTTCTTGGTAACATGAACACCAGATATATACCTGTTTAATGGCTACCAGTGAAGAAAAAATTCCACTCTTAAATATGATTTAGGGCCATACTTGTCCTAAATCAGAAATGGTATATTGCTATTTTCATTTCCATTGTTTTTAGTAATCTGTCTCATTTCTCATCACCTCTCTATATAAACTTAATAAAAAGTTTGTGTTTACTCATTTCTTTGTTTGATGCAATTTTTAGGTGCAAATTAACAAAAACAGTGCAAATTTTAGCACTGTTTAAGATTCTTTAGAAATAACAACTGAGAAAAATGACAAAGACACCTATCCACATAGATTGGATAGAGACAAACAATGAATATGATAATTCATTATGTTGATACACAATAAGTAAAAATTTTAATTTGTTAGATGTTGGAGATACTATAGAAAAATAACAAAATCTCAAGAAAGGTAACCAATTTATCATGGAGCTATATTTCCAGCCCCTTTTCTTTTATCTTTTATGATTGGTGTGTAAGAATGACACATATAGCAGGATTCCTTGTAACATATTTATATAATACATATACATAATCTCATCAGTTTAATTCCCCAGTACCTCCTCTTACTCTTCCCACTTTCATCCTCTCATCCCCTCTTTTGTCCTACAAACCTCTCTTCTTCTATCTTCATGAGCTTGCTTTCTTTTCTCTTCTCTCTTTAGCTTCCACACATGATAGGAAACAAGATTCTTTATTGGTCTGAGTTATTTTGCTAAACATGCACCCTAATTCTACCAGTTTTACTGCAAATGGAACAATTTCATTCTTCTTTATGGCTGAATAAAATGCCACTGTGTATTTATATCATATGATCTTTGTACATCCACCTGTTTTTGCCCATCAAGGCTGGGTCCATAACTTGGCTATTGTGGATTGCACTACACTAAGGATGGGTATACATGTACAGCTTGCTATATCGTGCTGACTTTATTCTTTAAATACATGTCAAGAAGTGATATAGCTGGATAATATTTCTATTCCCAAATTTTCAATGAAAACTAATTAAATTTTTAATCAATTATATAATGTTTATAATATTTCCTTTTGCAAAATAGTAAAGGGAATTTCTGGAAAAAGTAAGTAAAAAATCACAAAATATATTTTCAATGTATACTAAGTAAAATACACCAATATTTAAAAATATTGTCTATTCTATACCTGAGGATAATGTCTTTTCCTGAGCAAAACATGATATACATTTTTTGGTAAAACAATTATTATTAAAAGGTTCTGATCAACAAGTATTGGAAGAGTGGCAAATCAGAAAGAGAGAAGATGACTAATTAGAGTGAGAAATAGATTAAATAAATATGTCTATAAACTCTTCAGAAAAAAAGAATGAATGAACAAGAATGAAAAAGAGGGAAATACTGATTTGAATTGGCTACTGAAATATTATTCTTCTATATTTTAATTACCCATCAATATGCCTTTACCTCAAAACACCACACTTTTTCATCTGCTTTTGAAAAACACAATCTTCCTTGCCATGTTCATGAAAGCTTTCTTGACTTGCTGATTCCTCAGGCTGTAAATGAAGGGGTTGAGCATAGGAGCCACTGAGGTGTTTAGCACAGCCACTCCCTTGCTCAATGATAATCTCTCTCTTGCTGAGGGTTTAATATACATAAAAATGCAACTAAAATAAGAGATGGAGATGACAATCATGTGGGAAGAACAGGTAGAAAAGGCCTTTGTCCTCTGACTAGTAGAAGGAATCTTCAAAATCGTTCTGATGATATATATGTAGGACAGAAATATTAGTGCCAAAGTGAACATCAGAGTAAACAGAGCATAGGAAAATCCCATTATCTCTAGGAATTTTGTTTCTGAACAAGAAAGTTGGAGGAGGGGGAAGTAATCACAGGTAAAATGGTCAATGATATTGGACCTACAGTAATCAAGCTGTAGCAGAAACATGAGAGCAGGGAAGATGATTAAAAATGAGGCCATCCAGGAAGCAAAGACAAGCATTGTGCAGACTTTGCGATTCATGATGGTCATGTAGTGCAGAGGTTTGCAGATGGCAATGTAGCGATCATAGGACATGGCAGCCAGAAGGTAAAATTCAGTGACTCCCAAGAGAATGAGAAAAAACAACTGAGCTATACAGTTGTTAAAAGAAATGGTTTTATCTCCTGAAATAATGGTACTTAGGAACTTGGGTATACTGACGGTTGTGAATGAAACTTCCAATAGAGAGAAATTCCTGAGGAAGAAATACATGGGAGTCTGAAGATGAGGATCCAGCAGAGTAAGGGTGATGATGGTCAGGTTCCCAGTGATGCTGAGCATGTAGGTGAGGAAGAGAAAGATGAATATTACCACCTGGAACCTGGGATCATCTGACAGTCCCAGGAGGATAAACTTTGTTACTTCTGTGTGGTTTCTCATTCTTTTTTGCTTATTTTTTGTCTTATCAAATCTATAGGAGAAAGCACAAAGAAAAAAACACAAGTTTTAGTTTGATAAATATCTAAGTTTGGATCTGGAATTATTCTGAAATATCATATCATTTCCACCTTTAGAGGAAATGGAAAGCCACCTGAGGGTGACAATGATCCTTTAATTTCCTCTGTTACAGTGAAAAATGCTTTAGTCAAGGTGGATAAAGACATTATGTTGTATCAAAACTTCAATGAGATGCCATTTCGACCTAGTTAGAATGGTTATGCTTAACAAAATAAGCAAACCAAATAGCCCTGCCCTACAGATATACTGGTGAATATGTGGAGAAATAACTCATAAATTTTAGTTCAGAAAGTAAGTTAGTAATGCCTGTATGGAGAACAGCATGGTGGTTCACCAAAAATTAAAAACAGAACTACTAGATGACCCAGCTTTTCTTCTCCTAAGCATATATTTAAAGGAAATGAGGTAAGCATACCAAATCTGTCAACGAATGGACAAAGATAATGTGGTATATGTATTCTGGAGTATTATTCAGCTATGAAAAAAAAAACAAAATAATTTGCAGCAAATTAATTGGATTGGAGGACATATGTTAAGTGAAATAAACCAAATACAGAAAGTCGTGTATCAAATGTTCTCTATTATATAAGGAAACTAAGAGGCTCAAGTACTACAAAGTAGAAATACTAATTTCTGGTGATTGGGAGGGAAAAAGGGTGGGGTTGAAAGGGGTGGATGGAAAGAAGGGTGGCTGATCAATGCAAACTATATGCATCTATATTGAAAATCATACTGAATTCCATTAATATATCTAATTAATATACACACATAAAATGTATTTATAAAAATAAGAAAAAATGATTGCAATGAATGGCAAGTGTTTGTAACCACATTTTTCTGATTACAATTATTTTATCTCACATTTTATAGATGTTCCTGAAACAGTTCTTTCCAAACAGAATCATCTTTAAGTCATTGTTCCAATCTAGGTAGACATCTCCCTTTCTTAAAAGGATAAGAATCACATGATCACCTCAATAGTTGCAGAAAAGGTCTCTGATAAAATATATCACCCATTCATGTTTAAAATGCTAGAGAAACTAGGAAGAGAAGCAACTTAACTTACCATTGTAAAGTCTATGTATGACAAACTCAAAGCCAATACCACACTGAATAATTTTTATAACTGAAATAATTTCAATTATAATTTTTATAATTTTATAATTGAAATAATTTCAATTTTTCCTTTAAAATCAGAAGCAAGACAAGGTTGTCCACTGCCACCATTCCTATTCAATATAGTCCTTGAAAACTTGTCAGAGCAACCAGGCAGAGAAGAACATTAAAGGGTTTCAAATAGGAAAAAAAGTCAACTTATCTGTTTACTGACAACATGATCCTATATCTAGAAACCCAAAAATCTCTACCAGAAGATTTTAGATTTTAGAGCATATAAAAATTAATTCTCAAGTATAAGGATATAATACCAACATTCATAAATCATTTGCTTTCCCATACTCCAAAAGTGCTTCTCTTGAGAAAGAAATCAAGAAAACTATCCCACTTAGAATAACCTAAAGAACAAACAAAAAAAACACCCCCCCAAAAACAACCACCCAAACAAAAAAAAATGGAATTAATCTAACCAATGTAGCAAAAGCTCTACAATGTAAATTAAAGAATACTGAAGAAAAAATTGAAGATCTTCAAAAATGGGAAGATCACCTATGTTCTTGGATTGGGCAGAATTAATATTGCCCAAATGACCATATTGCCAAAAACAATACACAGACTCAATGCAATCCCCATCAAAATAACCATGGCATTCTTTACAAACTAGAAAAACAGTCCTGGAATTCATCTGGAAGAATTAGAGACCCAGAATAGTCAAAGCAATCCTGAACAAGAAAAGAGGGTCAATGGAGGAATCCCAGTACTTAATCTCAAATGACACTATAGAGCTATATTAATAAAAACATTATGATATTAGCATTAAATTAAAATATAGGCCAATGGAATAGACTTAAAGACACAGTAATAAACCCACATACTTACAGCTATCTGACATGTGACAAAGGTACCCAAATACACATGTTGGAGAAAAGATAGCCTAAGTCACAAATGTGCTGAGAAAACTATGCATCCATATGGAGAAGCATGAAACTAGATCCCAATCTCTCACACTGCACAAAAGTGAAATCAAAGTGGATCAAAGACCTAATTTGGAATTAGAACAAAAATTCTGCAGCTACTAGAAGAGAACATAGGGTTAACACTCCAACATGTTTGTGCAGCCACCAACTTCCTTAACAAAACCCCTTAAACTCAAAAAATAAAACCAAAAATCAATATGTGGAATGGCCTCAAATAAAAGCTTCTACATAGCAAAGGAAATGATTAAGAGTATGAATAGAGAGACTAAAGAATGGGAGAAAATCTTTGCTTGATTCTCCTCTGATAGGGGATTAATATCCAGAATATATAAAGAATTCATTATATTTAACACTAAAAACAAATAATATAATTAATAAATTGGCAAAAAAAACCTAGATGGACATTTCTCAAAAGAAGAAACACAAATGGTCAACATGTAAAAAAGTTAATTAAAAATTCTGGTGAGGATGTGGGGGAAAAGGTACATTGTTGGTGGGGATGCAAATTAGTACAACCACTTTGGAAAGCAGTATGAGGTTTCCTCAAAAGTCCAAGAATGAAACTACCATATGACCCAGCTATCCCACTCCTTGGTATTTATCCAAAAGAACTAAAATCAGCATACTATACCAATATAGTCACATCAATTTTTTAACAGTGCAATTCGCAATAGCCACGTTATAGAAGCAGTGCAGGTCAACAATAGAATGAATTTTTAAAATGTGAGATATATATATATATATATATATATATATACACACACACACACACTCACACACACACACACACACACACACACACACACACACACAATGAAGTTTCACTCAGCCATAAAAAAAAGAATGAAATTGTGGCATTTTCTAGTAAATAGATGTAACTGGACAACACCACACTAAAGGACATAAGCGAGACTCAGAAAATCGAATGTTGGATGTTTTATCATATGCAGAAGTTAGAGAAAAATAAGGGGAAAAGATAAGGGGTCATAAAGATATAGGGAAAATCAGTGGAGTACAGGAAGATGATGAGAGAGAGAGGGAGGAAGGATAGGAAAGGGGAGGAAATACCAAATGAATTTAACAAAATTACACTATGTACATGTATAAATATACCATAGTGAATTTCACCTTTATATATATATATATCTGTAAAGTACAAATTAAAAATAAACAAATAAATGAGTGAAAGGAAGACCAATAGAGGAAGGAGTATGGGGGGAGAGGGGAAGGAAAAGGAGAAGGGACACTGGGGACTGAAGTGGAATAAATTACATTTCTTGCAGGTAAAACTTTGTCAAAATGAACCCAACTATTATGTACAACTATAATAAACTAATAAAACAAAAAACTTAAATTACTCTGAGAATTATTAAAAATAGGAAAGATACATTATTTATATAAAGTGAGTGCTTTGTCCTTAGCTATTTATCAACTTTTACTACCACTTTTTTATCAGCTTTTCCACTCCCACTACCAACCCATTGGAAGTCAGAAACACTGAAGCCATTGCCATGAGCAATCTTGGGTGTCAGAGACAGAGGGGAGAAAGAAGTTAATAGCAACGTACCCTCTAAGGTTGGATGAGGTTTGTATCAAGTGAATCTCTTGGAAAATTTTATATTTTGGTAGACCTGAGTGTGTTTTATGACCTTTGTGCCTCTTCTACCTAGTTTTCTTTCTAGTTAATAAATGTTATTATTATTGCTAATATTTGAGGATATCCTCACTTAAAAGGATAGAAAAGCATACCTTGAGAAAATTTGTTTTAATTATTTATTTTTTAAAAATGGTAAGTTTTTATGCTTTCATTTTTAAAAACAATATTTTGGTAGGTGCAGTGATATATGCCTGTAATCCCAGAAACTGCAGTGGCTCACATAGGAGGATCAGAAATTCAAAGTCAGCCTCAGCAACTTATCAAGATCCTGTCTCAAAATAAAAAATAAAATGGTTTAGGGATGTGGCTCAGTGGCTAACTGAACCTGGGTCCAATTCCCAGTACCAAAATAAATAAATAATAAAAATAAATTAAAAGGACTGGGGGTAGTTCACTCATAAAGTACCCCTACTTCTATCCACAGGGTCATAGATATTTCCATAGAAAAGAATGAGGACATGAAATTTTGAATCCATTCCATTTTTTAAGTTAGAAAACTGCTTATTCCTCTGTGCTCAGCTTCCTCATCTAGAAAAATGTTTTTCTCTTCTGTATACAAGTCAATCTCATAGGATGATTATAAGTATTAATTTAGTTAATACATGTGAAAGATTTGGAAAAATATTTAACAATTAATGAAAGCTGTATAGACTTCATTCTATGGATAAAGTATTCCCTAACCCCAAGCCAGAAATCTTTGGCATTATGTGGGTATCCTGTACAAAATTCTATGTCTTAGATAAATAGAGTATTGTTTTGCTGTTGTTGTTGTTGTGTTGTTTTTGTTTTGTTTTTGTGTGTGTATGTGTTTGTGTGTGGTTTGCTGGGGATTGAACCCAGGGTCTTGTGCATGCAAAACAAACACTCTACCCAGACCTAACTGAGCTATATCCCCAGTCCCAACTGAGCTATATCCCAGCCCAATAATTAGCAATAAATATATTTAATACCAAGAAGATTGCATAATAACAACAGAGTAGGAATTACCTGATTACATCAGACCTATCTTTATTAGGTAAGGGATGTCTTAGCTTTGTGGCATCCTCAGCCAGAATTTGGTTATTGCACATTAGGCATGTTTTTTCATGGCATTTCAACATTGGTATACATGGCCCAATTTGTTTCTCAGAGCCTCATTAATATTAATCTTTCTGGAAGGATTGTGAAGCTTGCAGACTAATACACACTCACATACACATATATGCACACACTATAACTAGAATTTTGAGTAACATGTTGTAATGACACCCCCAAATCCCCTTTCCATCACATTAGGTATAATATTGATTGTACACTTACCATTAGAACCTTATACTCATTCCTCCCAACCCTTAGACTCTATTGAAATCTTTTGTGAATTCCATTATTCTGTGCATTCTTGAAAGTTAGGATTTTCAAGGCTATTTTTCAACATTTTCTAGTGACTAGCTTAGGAATAGTCAATATAAAAGAAACATTCATCCAGTTAATTAATGTTGAGTTTGTTGTTGAATCAAATGCTGCCTTTAGGCACAGTTCCCTATTTTACGCCCAGTGCCAGCCTGGACAGTACTTAAATTTTATCTTTTCTCTTACAAGAGATATTTCCCAACATTACTTACACTGAAAAGTATTCTTACATACTTGATCCAAATTTATTATACTGAGTAAGTTTAAAACAAAATACAGGTAAAGGAAACTATGTTTCCTTGATATATAAGTTTAAAGAAAACATATTTTTCTAACGTTTCTTTTATTCTCCTTTCAAGCTACTTTATTCCTGCTCTAGTAATGTCACTCTTACTGCCTCAGAGTTTGTAATTATAAGCAAGAGTTTTCCAGAACGCCCTGAAGTGACAAACTACCTTCTCACTAAATAAACAAATTTTGGTGTCTATTGAAGGAATTTCAATTACTTACAGATATGGCATACCTTTATTGTATAAATATATTTTACATTATTTTTATATAGTAAAAAATATAAATGCTGTTTTTTTAACTCATTTCAACTTTATGTGTGTCTATTTCTACTTAAAGTTGCTATTAATATAACATTTTTGAATGATAATAATAATACCAGAACTCATTCTTTTTTCACTACTGATTAAAGCTGTGAAGGAATGTGGGAGGAGGTGTGAGGGAAGACATCAAGAGGTACAGGAGGGGTTCATGAGAGCATCAAAAAAAAGAACATTTCTATATAAAGTCTCTAAAGACCAGAGATAAGACTAAAAGAAACTCTAGTAGCAGATGATCTCTAATCAAGAATTAAGGGTGGGATACTCTGCTTTTAATGTAAGAATACTTATGAAAATTCAACAGATTGTACTCATTTGCCAGTATTAAATAAGATTGATAAAATTGTGAACATTTATACAATTTTGATATTTAATAAGGTGCATGTGATTTTCAGAACCTTCAACTATCCAAGGATTTATTTGTGTAGCAGATGAAGTATATCTTCAAACATTTAACTCAACATTTCAGTTTTTATATCTGATATTTTTCCTTGCTCATGTTATTCAACTCCAATTTTCTTTTACCCATTACATAAAAATGACTTCTTACTTCTTATTCAAATATCTGACACATTCCTTTAGTCATTCAAAATAAAAATTAAAAGTGACATTTAATATTTGTGAAATAAGTTGGGGGTAACAAAACATGGTCAGGACTTTCCTATTCCTTCCAAATCCTACCATCAAAAAATATTTAAAATGACCTTCCAAATAGTTTAGATGAGATATGGGCAATATATTGGATACCCAATGTGAAAAGAAATTCTTACTAAAGGATACATTAAGTTTGAAGAATCAAAGAGATCCTTCAGAAGATCAAAGCGATCTTGATCTTTAGAGACTGAGATAAGAGACTTTGGTTCCATTTGATTTGTGATGTGTGTGTGTATGTGTGTGTGTGTGTGTGTGTGTGTGTGTGTGTTATTTGTAATAATTGTTTTTGTTTTTGTTGCACTGGGTTGAAATTTTCCTTAGCAATGCAATGACTTTAAAAAGCTACTTTTTCAAGTGTTTCTATATTTACTCAATTCTCTCTTCTCCATTAAAACCCTCGCAGAGGTCATTAGAGAAATTCTATAGATCATATCTCCACTAAAAGTACTTACAGATCGTGTTACACTCTTTCTTTCCACTTTCTGAATGTCAAGAGCTATTCAGTGTCTAGGTTAACTCATTAGAGAACAGGCTAATTATTTAATTCAACATGTGGGCCACTCTAGCTCAGCTTCATAACCACAGTAAAATGCACTTCTGGCACTGCTTAGGCACTCTACGCCCTGGGCCATGCCATCCAGGGGGTTGGTATCTTTGAGAACATCTGTCAGCATGAATAAAGCAAAGATTCCTCAGGAGAACAGATTGAGCAGTTGGAAGACTTATTTTGTTTTTACTGTTTATCAAAATCATTAAGGTGGTTTTCTGTAAAGAAATAAAAATAATTTATATTTATTAATTTCAGTAATGATGGGCAAGTTCAATTCTCTACATTCAAACCAAAGGGAAAAGAGATTATCAAACCACATTTGATGATCATTTCATACACTCTAACACTCATAGCTGTAAGAGGTCATAACTTCATTTCATTAACTAGCCATCTATAATTTACACAAGAGAGGAAGAGGAAATAATGATAAAATTATCATATTAAAACATGATTAATTTATTATTTATGGAATAAAGACAATTTTCTTTCATAGAAAGTATTTGTGTTTGTCAGATAGGCCTAAGTTTAAAATACAAATGTGCCATTCAATGGATTTGTTACTTTGAGTTACTCAATTTCATTAAGTTTCAGTTTCTCTGTTGAAAAATGCAGTTGAAATTTCAAGTGTATTTTTGATAACTAAATAAATTATATAAACAAATATGCTCCATAAATCAATTGAAACTGAGAATAGATGTTTTAATTATTTTATTATTCTTTTAACTAGAATTAATTCTCAACTCTGGGAGGGGTATTCAAAGTACTTTTGGTCAACTAAATGCATTATTTATTTCAGTGACTGAAAACTTACATTTTATCTCAATTTAAACACAAGTATGAAATTGTTGTCTTTATTCCTAGATAAAGTATTGGAGTTCAAAGATTTTTGTGTAACTTCCATAAATTCAAACAACTAGCAAATGTCAACTGTGATCTCAGAGTCCCCAAAACTAGAGTATATTTTCTTAAGCAGAGAATTACAAGTCTGTATTTAATTAAAAATACAGAGATGCAGATAGCAATCTCTGCTTTTATCAGTAAAAATGAATAAACTAATATAATAAAAAGCATACTAACCATTTTATGTGCTTTTTAATATATAATTTCAAAATGGAACCCAAATACATTCTTTTTAATATGATTAAATGTTGATTTTTAAATATTGCATCAATGCTGAAATTTGAGTGTTCCTGTGCCGTCTGTATGTCCAACTTACCTCTGATTTTCATGTCATTTCAGTACTACTCAGAATGGCTGTTGAACAGTAAAAATATTACCCAATACTATTGTTGTGATCCAGGGAAAACAGAAGTCCTAAGAAAGTTTCCCTCTTTCTTCCATTGAACTCGTTTGATTTTTGTCATCAATGTTTTTATCTTTGTTTCTTCATTTCGTTCAGAGTGGATCCATTTGTTTTTGACTGTGGAAATTGAGAAGCAAAAATATAAAATAGAGAAAATATCAGAAGGTGTTTTGAAGTTGTTTAGCATGACTTCATAAATTCTGTGTAGCATGAACTACTTAATATTTTATCCATGCTCTCTCCACTGGCTCAAGGGACCCATTCAGTGAAAATCACAAAAAGAATGTACCATACTCAAAGGAATATAAAACGTCATACACTTTGGTACTGAAATTCAAAAAGGAAGCTTGGGGAACAGTGTCCAGTGAGACAAAGAAGAAAAATGATGATAATCAAATGATAACAAACCAAGTCTGAAAATTTTTTCCCTTGATGTTATTTTCTGGGATGGAAATAGCAACAAAACACAGAATCTTAATTCCTGCTGCAGATCTCTACCCAGTGCCCCATGACATTTTTCAAACTGAGCAACAGGTGTATTTCATTAACTGCATTCATTATATTCATTATTTTTATTCAGTCTTTCTTTAATAATTTTTACTACCATTATAGTGCTCACGCTTTATACGTTTTTTTTTTTTGCTTACCCCATTGCTCATCAGTGAAGAGTTTCTTCTTTTGATTGATTAATGGTGTAATTTATATAAGTATAATACTTTTTAAAAAATATTTTTTAGTTGTAGATGAACACAATACTTTTATTTATTTATCTTAATGTGTGCAGAGAATCAAACCCAGAGCCTCATACATACTAGGTGAGTGCTCTACACCTGAGCCACAACCACAGCCCAAGTATATATTTTGAGTTAATATATACCCTGAAACAACTGAAATATACTCATACTTAAAATAAATAAAATGATAGGGAAAAAAAGTTGAAAAACAGTGCAGGTTTTTAGCAAAAGCTATACAAAATATAAAAATAGGGCAAGGACTGTTTTATTGTTGTTGTTTTAAATCAGGTTATTATATTGGTTATTATTGCTCAATGATCTTAAGTAACTAAACTTTTCAAAGCATTAATTTACACATTTATTAAAGGGACATAACCTCTTCTAATTTGCCATATGGCTGTGATGATTAAGAACATACCTAGTCCAAAAAAAGATATGCAATATGTGCTTTGTATAAGAGCAATTATTCTTTTAAGAGATTTCATTCTTATCTAAAAAGAAAAAAATAAATATATATATATAAATTTCTGCCAGACTTGCAGGTGGCATCAGAGCAACGAAAGCAACCAAAATATTTATTTTTATATGAATGTTTGAAGGAGAACATATAAAACTGCAAGGAACACATACTTTCAGCATAACTAAGAAACAGATAATATTTTAAACTTCCAGTTACTTTTAAGTAGAAAAACAAATGCCCAAGTCCATCAGAGAATGGGAAGAATTGGACAGATACTAAAAACAGCACACAAAATAGTTTGTTCTATTTGAATATTTATATTCATTATTTTTATTCAGTCTTTCTTTAATAAATAGATAGAACAAAATTTTATTCAGTCTTTCTTTAATAAATAAATAGAACAAAATAGTTTGTTCTATTTGAACTATTTCATAGTTCATATAATTTTAAAAAGAAAACTATGCTAGTGACAGAGAACATAAACTTAAGATTATTAAAACACCAACAGAATATAAAATATTTTCATTATAAGAATAATTAGCAAAGTGGTTTAAATTCTCCAGTCACTGGTTTTCTAGTCAGATTATAAATTGACAATTATGTGGGAACTACAGATAGGTTTAAAAGGTGAGACAACATAATCACTTGCAGATTAACTAAAACAGAAACCCTGCACCTAATAGAAAAAAAAGTAGAACAAACTCATCACCATGTTGGCCCAGGCCCTGACTTCCTTAATAAGACCCCTAAAGCTCAAGAAATAAAATCAAAAATCAATAAATGAGATGAATTCCAATTAAAAAGCTTTTTCTCAGCAACAGACACAATAATGTGAAGAAAGAGCTTACAGATTGGGAGAAAATCTTTACCACATGCACCTCCAATAAAGCATTAATCTCTAGGATATATAAAGAACTCAAAAAACATAATACCAAAAAAAACCCCAAATAACCCAATCAATAAATGGGCTAAGAAATTAAACAGACACTTCACAGTAGAAGAAGGTACAATAGATCGGCAAATATATGAAAAAGTGTTCAACATTTCCAGCAACTAGATAAATGCAAATCAAAACTACACTAAGATTTCATCTCACTCCAGTCAGAATGGCAATCATCAAGAATATAGGCAACAATAAATGTTGGCAAGGATGTGGGGAGAAAGGTACATTCATACATTGCTGGTGGGACTACAAATTGGTATAACCACTATGGAAAGCAGTATGAAGATTCCTCCACCATTTGACCTAGCTATCTCACTCTTTGGTTTATACCCAAAGAACTTAAAATCAGCATAATCAGCATACTACAGTGATTTAGCCACATCAATACTTATAGCAGCTCAGTTCACAATAGCTAAACTATGGAATCAACCATCCTTCAATATATGAATGGATAAAGAAAATGTGGTATATATACACAATGGAATAATACTCAACTTTAAAAAATAATGAAATTATGGAATGTGCTGGTAAATGGATAGAGTTGGAGAATATTATGCTGAATGAAATAAGCCAATCCCCAAAAAACAAAGACCAAATGTTATCTATAATATGCAGATGCTAAATCATAATAAGGGGGCACTAGAGAAGAATAGAGTTACCTTAGATTAGATGGAGGGAAGTCAAGGAAGAGGAGGAGAGGGAATGTGAGGATAGGGAGGATAGTATAACAAAGCATACATTATTGCTGTGTGTGTGTGTGTGTGGGTGTGTGTGTATGTGTCTGCATGACCAATTTGATTCCACAACATGATACATCAAAGTGCATAAATGCAGTCTACTGTCATGTATAAGTAATTAAAACAAACTTTAAAAAAAATAAAGGAAGATAAAGCCAAGGAACTTAGCACTTCAGGTAGCTTTGGTTTGGATATAGAAGGATGGAGGAGAAGTAAATATTGATTTCTCTGATTGAAAATTCACCATAGCACTCATTCAGGTCAATACATACTTTCATTTGCTTCTATAAAATACTACCTTATGACCAAGTGTTTGAAGCTTTGTTGCTGGTTCCTCAAAGCTTAAATAAAAGGTTCAACATGGGAGGAATAGTAGTGTTGAGGAGAGCTACTCCTTTGGTCAGTGATGCTCTCTCTTTTTCTGAAGGCTTGACATACATGAATATGCAGCTTCCATAAGAGATGGAGATGACAATAATATGAGAAGAAAAAGATGGAGAAAGAGAAGTTATCAGTGACATTGTAAGAACAGAGATTTAACCAGAGGATAAGTATGAGTGGTGGAAAAATGGTCAGAAATCCTGCCAAGAACCAAAGATAAGAAGGGAGCAGACTTTCTTATTCATGATGGTGGTGTAATGCAGTGGCTTGCAGATGGCAAAATAGTTATCATAGGACATAAGAGCTGGAAGGCAAAATTCAGACACACCCATAGAGATGAAGAAAAATAGTTGAGCTAAATTATTATAGTAAATGCTCTGGACTTTGGTGATTATTGATTCCGAAAACTCCAGGGTTGGGAAGTATTGGTTAATTTAATGCTATTTATCTATCTATTTATTTATTTATTTTTAAAAATGACAGTGGAACGCATACAATTCTTATTACACATGTACAGCACAATTTTTTCATATCTCTGGTTGTATATAAAGTATGTTGACACCAATTCGTATCTTCATACATGTACTTTGGATAATGATGTCTATCACATTCCACCATCCTTGCTAATCTCCTGTCCCCTCCCTTTCCCTCCCACCCCTCTTTCCTATCTAGAATTCATCTATTTCTCCAATGCTCCCCGTCTCTACTCCACTATGAGTCACCATCCTTCTATCAGAGAAAACATTCGGCATTTGTTTTTTGGGGATTGGCTAACTTCACTTAGCATTATCTTCTCCAGCACCATCCATTTATCTGAAAATGCCATAATTTTATTCTCTTTTATTGATGAGTAAAATTCCATTGAGTATGTATACCATTTTTTTATCCATTCATCCACTGAAGGGCATCTAGTTTGGCTCCACAGATTAGCTATTATGAATTGTGCTGCTATAAACATTGATGTGGCTGTGTCCCTGTAGTATGCTGTTTTAAAGTCCTTTGGGTATAGACCGAGGAGAGGGATAGCTGGGTCAAATGGTGATTCCATTCCCAGATTTCCAAGGAATCTCCATAATGCTTTCCATATTGGCTGCACCAATTTGCAGTCCCAACAGCAATGTATGAGTCATCTGGAAAAATAAGAGACCCAGAATAGCTAAAGCAATCCTTAGCAGGAAGAGTGAAGCAGGTGGAATCACTATGCCAGACCTTAAACTATACTCAGAGCAATAGTAGCAAAAATAGCATGTTATTGGCACCAAAACATACTAGTAGACCAATGTTACAGAATAGAGGACATAGAGACTAACCCACATAACTACAGCCTACATCCTGGGAGCAAATTTTTACCCCTAACACATCAGATAGAGCACTAATATATAGAGTATATAAAGAACTCAAGAAGCTAAGCATCAAAAAACAAATAACCCAACCAACAAATGGGCCAAGGACCTGAACAGACACTTCTCAGAAGAGTATATACAATCAATCAACAAATATATGAAAAAATGTACATCACTTACATTAGGAAAAAAAACTTTCCCATAACTCAAGGCCCTAGAAAAGCCAGAAGAAACTAATTCTAAAATCAGTGAAGACAGGAAATAATTTTCAGATCTGTAATTAATATAATTCATAATAAAAAATACAAAATATAGATGCAGAAATGTTAGATATTTGAAAAGGTAAATATGATTGATAAAGCCTTAGCTAAACTAACCAAAAGAAAGACAGAAAATATTCAAATCAATGAAATTAGGTATGAAAAAAGAGCTATCACCAAAGATACTTCAGAAATCCAGAAGATCTTTAGAAATACTTAAAGATCTATATTCCAAAAAACTAGAAAATCTAGAAGATATGGGAATTTCTAGGTATATGATGTACCCAAATTGAAATATAAGGATATTGAAAACCTAAACAAACAAATATCAAGGAATGACATTGAAGAAGCAAATAAAACCCTTCCAACAACAATAACAACAAAGCTCTTCACCAGATAGATTCTCAGCTGAGTTCTTCCAGACCTCTAAAGCAGAACTAATGACAATGCTTTTCAAATCTCTTCATGAAATAGAATTGAAGGGAACACTTCCAAATTTATTCTGTGATACCAGTATCACCCTGATACCAAACCCAGACAAAAACACAACAAGGAATGAAAACCACAGACCAAATCCCTGCTGAAAATCAATGTAAAAATATCTTAATAAAATATTAGCACAGTGAATTTAAAAACACATTAAGAATATAGTAGACAATGATCAAGAGGGTTTCATCCCAGGGATGCAAGGTTGGCTCATCATATGCAAATCAATAAATATGATTCACCACATAAATAGAATTAAGAACAAGAATCCCAGAATATCTCAATAGAAACAGAAAAAGCTTTGTCCAAATTCAGTAGTGATTCATGTTGAAAATAATGGAGAAATTAAGGATAGAAGAAACTTACCTCAACATTATAAAGGCTATATATGGCCAACCCAAAGCCAACATTATACCAAACAGAGGAAAACAAAGCATTTCTTCTAAAGTCAGAAACAAGAGAAGGATTTTCATGCTCAACACTGCTATTCAATATAGTTGTTAAAACTCTAGTCAGGACAATCAGGTCAGAGAAAGAAACTAAGGGGACATAAATAGTAAAAATGAAGCCAAATTATTTATTTATTAATGGCATGATCTTATAGGTAGAATAATCTAAAAATCCAACAGATTTCTAGAACTGATACATAGAGTCATCAAGGTACCAGGATACATGGTTAACATACAAACATCAATAGCTTTCTTATACTCCAAAAATGAATCTGATAAGAAAAAAGAAATAGATCAGAAAAACTATCCCACTCACAATAACCACAAAAAAATACCTGGGAATAAATCAAATCATGGAGGTTAAAGACCTACCTCTACAATGAAAACTACAGAACATTAAAGAAAGAAATTGAGTAAGACCTCAGAAGATGGAAACACCTCTCATATTTTTGGATAGGCAGAATTAATATTTTCAAAATGGCCATAATACCAAAATCACTGTACATATTTAATGCAATCTCTATTAGAATGTCACTGAAATGCTTCACAGACCTAGAAAAAAAATATCTTAAAATTCATTTGGAAAAAATAAAAGATCCGGAATAACCAAAGCAATGCTAACAAAGAACTAGGATGCTGGATTTATCACAATACCTGATCTCAAATTATACTACAGATTTATAAAATCAACAACAGTGTGGTATTTTCAGCAAAACATAAAGACCAATGGAAAAAAATAGAAGGCACAGAGATAAACTCATACAGATATAGTTATCTGATACTTGGCAAAGTTGCCAAAACATACGTTGGAGAAAAGCTAGCCTTTTAAAGAACTGGTGCCAAGAACAGTGAATATAAATATATAATCTGAAAATAGGGATAATTCAAATCCTTCCTTTTGAATCTGTATTCCTTTTATTTCTTTTGCACCTCTAATTCTTCTTTAAAAATATTAAATACAATAGGGACATAATAATAAAAAATACAGGCCTGAAACTGAGAAAACAACAAAACAAAACCAGACATAAAGAACAATGGAACAGAAGATAAGACAGAGAGACAAAACCACAAAGCTATAGTCATTTGACTGATGACAAAAGTTCCAAAAACATACATTAGGGAAAAGACAGACTCATTAATAAATGGAGCTGGTAAAACTGGATATCTACATGCAGAAGAAATGAAACTAGATCCTCATTACTCACCTACACACATACACAGACCAAAAAAAAGAAAAAGAAAAAAAAGAAAGAAAAAGAAAAAACAGATACAAGTGGATCAAAGACCTAGGTGTATGACCCAATAATTTGCAAATACTATTTAAATAAAAACATAGAGGAAGACTCCAACATGTAGGCATAGTCACAGACTTCCTGAATAGGACCCCTATAGCTCAGAAAATATCAAAGATTGATAAATGCAGTCACATCAAACTACTACTCCCACAGATATAATCATAGAGCCTGGATGCTATAATATTCTGAAGGTCCTTAAATATCCATGGTTATTCCACTATCCTCATTTTAAGATGTATAAAATATGCCAAAATTAAGAAAAAGATCTTCCTTTAGATATTTGCTTTAAGTTTGCCTTACTTGAATCAGCCTTGTTGGAAATACATCCCTTGCAGCAGAAGAACTGAATTGTTTGCCAGCTTATCTCCCCACTTCAAAAAAGAACCAAGTGATTTGCAATTTTTAAGTTAATCAAATAAATACTAATGGAAATGAAAGATTCATAATGAGACAATAAAATGCATTTATTTAGCAAATCCATTTATTTATTTTGGAAAACAGCCTAAGAGAATTTTACTTTTCATACTTTAAATTTCATTTGATGCTGTAATCTTTTTGTATTACATTATTTATTTATTCTAATTTGTTATACATGATGGCAGAATACAATTCATTTGATATTACACATATAGAGCACAATATTTTAAGTCACTGGTGTACACAAAGTATTTTCACACTATTCATGTCTCCATACATGTACTTAGAGTAATGATGTGTAACTCATTCCACCATCATTCTTAATCCTTGCCCCCTCCCTTTCCCTTCCTCCCCTTTACCCTATCAAAAGTTCCTCCATTCCTCCCATGCTCTGCCCCCATTGCATAACCATTATGAGTTAGCATCCTCATATCAAAGAAAATATTTGGCCTTTGGTTTTGGGGGATTGGCTTACTTTAATTACCATTATATTCTCCAACTCCATCTACTTACCTGCAAATGCCATGATTTTATTCTCTTTTTATGCTGAGTAATGTTCCATTATGTATATATACCAAAGTTTCCCTACCCATTTATCTACTGAAGGGCATCTGGGTTGGTTCCACAATTTATCTATTGTGAATTGTGTTGCTATAAACATTTATATGTCTGTGTCCCTGTAGAATGCTCTTTTTAAGTTCTTTGGGTATAAACCAAGGAGTGAGATAGCTGAATCAAATGGTGGTTCCATTCCAACTTTTCCAAGGAATCTCCATACTGTTTTCCAGATTGGCCGAACCAATTTGCTGTCCCACCAGCAATGTATGAGTGTGCCTTTCTCCACACATCTTCACCAACACTTATTGTTGTTTGTATTCTTGATAGCTGCTGTTCTAACTAGAGTACCTAGAAGACCCAAAACATTCCACCAGAAATCTCCTAGAACTAATAAATGAATTCAGCAAGGTAGCTGGATATAAAATCAACACCCCAAAATCAAAGGCACTTCTGTACATCAGTGACAAATCCTCTGAAAGAGAAACTAGGTGTCATGTGTAAGTAATTAAAACAAATTTAAAAAAAGAAAAAAAAGAAACTAGGAAAATCATCCCATTTACAATAGCCTCAAAAAATATATAATACTTGAGAATAAACTAAATGAAAAGGGGAAATATCTATACAATGAAAACTACAGAATGCTAAATAACAAAATTAAAGAAGACCTTAGAAGATCTACCTTGTTCTTGGATAGGCAGAATTAATATTGTCAAAATGACCATATTACCAAAAGCACTATGCAGATTCAATGCAATCCCAATCAAAATCCCAATGAAATTCCTCATAGAAATAGAAATATCCATCAAGAAATTCATCTGGAAAAATAAGAGACCCAGAACAACCAAAGCAATCTTTAGCAAGAACAGTGAAGTAGGTGGCATCACTATACCAGACCTTACACTATACTACAGAGCAATAGGAACAAAAACATCATGGTATTGCCACAAAACAGACTGGTAGACCAATGGTACAGAATAGAGGACACAGAGACTAACCCACATAACTACAGTTCTCTTATATTAGACAAAGGAGCCAAAACCATACATTGGAGAAAAGATAGCCTCTTCAACAAATGATTCTGGGGAAAATGGAAATCCATATGCAACAAAGTGAGATTAAACCCCTCTTTCTCACCATGCACAAAACTCAACTCAAAGTGCATCAAAGACCTAGGAATTCAAATAGAGACACTGAGCCTTATAGAAGAAAAAGTAGGGCTAAATCTTCATCATGTCAGAGTATGTCCTAACTTCCTTAATAAGACCCCTATAGCACAAGAATGAAATAAAGAATCAATAAATGGGATGGATTCAAACTAAAAAGCTTCTGCTCAGCAAAAGAAACAATCAGTGAGGTGAATGGAGAGCCTAAAGAATGGGAGAAAATTTTTACCACATGCATGTCAGATAGAGCACTAATCTCTAGGATACATAAAGAATACAAAAATCTTAACACCAAAGAAACAAATATCCCACTAAATAAATGGGCCCAAGAACTGTACAGACACATCTCAGAAGAAGATGTATAATCAATCAATATAAGAAAAAATGTTCAACATCTCCAGCAATTAGAGAAATGCAAATCAAAACTACTCTAAGATTTTACTCCAGTCAGAATGGCAGATAATAAGAATACAAACAATAATAAGTGTTGGCAAGGATGCGGTGGGGGGGGAGGTACACTCATACACTGCTGATGGAACTGCAAATTGGTGCAGCTAATATTAAAGGCAGTATGGAGAATCCTTGGAAAGCTGGGAATGGAACCACTATTTGACCCAGCTCTTCCACTCCTCAGTCTATACCCAAAGGACTTAAAAACTGCATACTACAGGGACACCACCCCATCAATGCTTACAGCACCACAATTCACAATAGCTAAACTGTGGAACCAACTTTTAGATGCCTTTCAGTAGATGAACTGCTGGGAGCCATCAGCCAAGTAGGTATGACAATCTCCTTGCCAGCTTACTCCCATGCTGTCTAGTGGAAGGACTTCTGAAAGGTGACCTTGCTCAAGGACCAGGGCAGTTTAGCATAATAGGAGAGTAGGGTGTTCCCCCTTTAGAATAGGGCAGTTTAGCATAATAAGAGAGTAGGGTGTTCCCCCTTTAGAATAGGGCAGTTTAGCATAATAGGAGATTAGGGTGTTCCCCCTTTAGAATAGGGCGTATCCTGCTGCTGAGTTCCTCTTGAGTTCTTAGGGTTAGACAATATATTTTGGGAGACAGAAGCCCATGTGGAGTGGATTTGGGCAGAGAGTGGATTTGGGAGAAGTGGATTTGGGCAGAGAACGTGGATTCCCCCAGAGCGTGTTTGTAGACGGCCGGTGTGAGTTCGGGAATAAAGAATTGCTGTTTGAATCTACAAGCTGTGTGGAGACTCGTGATTTGTGCCCAGCCAGAGACTGCGGCAATGAACGGATAAAGAAAATGTGATATATATATATATATATATATATATATATATATATATATATATATATATATATATATATATGTAATGTAATGTTATTCAGCATTAAAAGAGAATAAAATCATGGCATTTGCAGGTAAATGGTTGGTGCTGGAGAATATAATGCTACGTAAAGTTAGGCAATCCCAAAAAAACAAATGTCAAATGTTTACTCTGATTTAAGTGTGCTGATTCATAATTTGGTGGGATGGGGGGAGGCATGGGAGGATTAGATGAACTTTAGATAGGGCAAAGGGGAAAAGGGGAGAGAAGGGGAGGGAGGGGGCATGGGATTAGGAAAAACAGCAGAATGAGATGCATCATTACCCTAAGTACATGTATAAAGTCATGAATGGTGTGACTCTACTTTGTATACAGAGATATGAAAAATTGTGCTCTATATGTGTATATGTGTATATGAATTGAAATGCATTCTGCTGTAATATATAACAAATTAAGATTCAAAATGAAAATAAAACTATTTCTTCATAAGTCATATTACCAACTTCTTGTTTTTAAAAACAGTACTTTATTATATTGCTTGCAGACCACTTGAAACACCAAAATCAATTTAAAAAAACACAAAATGGGAATATTTGGCACTGAGTATACCATGAAAAGGACACTTGTTTAAGTGATGAGATACAAAGCAAGAATTAGAACATCATTTTGTTTAATCTCCCCTTGGAATGTGCATGATGCATTAACTCAAATGTATTTTTTTTCCTGCTCTGAGTAGTTCCCTAAATGACTGAAATTGACCCACGTGTTAATTTGAGGATTTTAAATATACTTTAGACAATTGGCAAATTTTCAAGTACAAAGTCGATCAACAATGTAGACTGATTTTATGTGAAATAAATACTTACAACATCAGTCCTCACATCTGGAGTTCAGCCTAGCATTCCTGATTTATTTAGTTATAATTTCTTTCCTTGGTAGGGAAGAACCTTACTATGGATATGAAAATATATTCACTTTGTCTAAATCTCATGAACATTGAGAAATTTAGAACTGTTAATGTATATGCTTGTGAGAAGTAAGTTTTCCACCCATAATAAAGAGCAGCTAATGATTTTTCCTTCAGTCTCAGTTACCTCATCTCTCAAAGTCTCTCATGTAGCCCCTTTATGGATAACCCACATAACCTCTCAATTCTGACAGCAACTGATTTGTATTCTATCTATAGTTTTAGCATACTTGAATGTCATACAAGGGGAATCATATAAAACACAGACTTTTGGTTTGCATTCATTCACTTAGTATAACTGTGTTTTATTAATGTCAATTATGAATCCATAATTGGCTTGTCCTGGTCCAAATACTATTGCATGATAGAGATTACCACTCTTGTGTTTCCATTCACTTTCTGAGAAACATTAAGTTGATCACCACTTTATAGCAACCATGACTAAAGGTATTATGTGCATTAACAGAGATGTGTTTGTGTAAATACAAGTTTTCATTTAACTAGGAGAGGGATTGCTCTTTTTTTGTTGTTAAGTGTATGTTTAACACTGTAAGAAAATATCAGGCTGTACCATTTTATACTTTATCAACCATGTGTGAGAATCTCTTGCTCTTGCTTCATCTTTTTTCAGGTTTTAGTAAGTATTTTTTTGCTTGTTTGTTTGTATGTATGTATGTTTGTATGTATGTTTTGTTTTTTTAATTTTAGTCATTCTAATAGATAATGTGGTAGGAGTTCATTGTGTTTTAATTTTTGTTTCCTGAGGATCAATAATATTGAACAAATTTTATTTGACATTTGACATTTCTGTATTGTCTTTAGTAAAGTTTGTATTCAGATATTTAGTCATTTTTAAAAACTCGTTTTCAGTTTTTTTTTTGTTTGGATAATTATTTATATATTCTGGATATATACCTTTTTTATTTGTTAATGTAGACTACCAGTGCTTTATTTTTTAATAGAATCATTGGTGATTTCAGACCAAATCAAGTTAATAAAGTGGTCACAGATTTTTTTCTTTTGTTGTGAATTTGTTTCCTGAATATAATTTATCATTCTTCAAATGATATTTGAAGAGAACAGAATTTACTCTATGTAACTAAATACAAAATTTTGAATTTACAGTAATAATGGCTTAAGGAATTCTCAGGAAGTTTGAGGACAGATTTTAGGTCAAGGTTTCTATAATAACCTCAAATACACTTCACAAAATTGAGTCTCTATGAAAATTTGCTCCTCAACAATCTAGTGCTGTTACTGTAAGCTCTGAGTTCATCTTCACCTGCTGTGAAAATTCACATTTTTAATGAGTATATATGGTTAGCAGAATCAAATGCCATTTACAACTGAAAATGTAGTTCTTATAGTCTCTGCTAGAGATAAGCATATTTGAAGAATTTGGGAAGATGCCAAATACATAAAATGCTTTAAAATTTTATCTCTTGGAATGTAATTTGAATGAATAAATTAAATAAAATTTATTACAATCTCTAATTTATAGATGAGAAAGCTAGGATATTGCAATTGTGGTTAAGGAGAACCACATTAGGTACCATACAAAGACAGTTGTCCTATTAACACTATTGATCTTCATACAACTGAAATATTTTTTGAGCAGGTTGTATGTGAATGGTTGTATGTTGTTAAATTATAATTGGCATTGTTTAAAATAATAGTTATACTTCATTAAGCAGTTGGAAAGGTAGTGGCACATTTGTAAGAACTTTTTAAGCCTCATCTTAAGAAATATTCACAGCTACTCTCTGAAAAAATTACTGTTCCTAATTTTCATGTGGGAAAACTGATAATTGAGAGTTGACCTCATTTGCCTAAGATCATCATGGAAACAGATAGTGTTTCCTAAGATCACATAGAGTGATCCAGGAGTGAGACAGAACTTTCCTAAGTTAATCATATTGTTGAGTGTCATTATGATATATCACTATTGTCTCTAAGGAAACATTTCAAGTTAAGAAAATAACAACAAAAGTGTGATACCTGGGAGAATCTGATCATAGGAATCCAACTAGCAATACTGGATAAGAATCCAGCTGTGACAACTGTGACCCTCTGAGCTGACATGGGCAGGCATTCCTGTGCCGTGATTGCTGCTAACAATAAAACAGGCCTGCAACTTACATAGACCCTACCCACCAGAAGAAACAGAGATTCTGGTTTTGTTTCTAACTCTGATTTGAATACTACAATAAACCCTTTGAGAGACAATAATGAACAAATGTTTTCATTACTGGACAAATTACATGGATAATTAAGATAAATGAGATCTCAGTATTTAGTAAAAATTATTCTCAAATTGGTAAGCCTTCTGCATCATTCTTACACACTTATGTGATCCTATAAAATAAAATCAGTATATCCATCTTTATTTAGCAATATATCCAATAATATAGATGGAGTAATAAAAGAAGTGACTTGGGCTTGGGAACTGACATACATGAGACTAACAGTAAACAATTAAATATTCTGGAGAAAATTTTAAAAAATAAAATTCTGGAGAAAATCGGCAGAAAGAGATGTCAGACATGATGAATACCTGATGGAGAGTGACTAAGTAATAGTCATGAGGGAGATAATGAATTATCAACCACACATTGTATGGCTACGGCTGAGGCTGGTGGTATGAATTCAGTGTTCAATACAAATATGACAGAGTCTTGCCCACAAGACAAAGGAAAATAGAATACACTGAAAGTGTATCACAGTTACCATGAATGCATATATTATATCTGAACTTAGCAACAGAAGAGTCAGGGAATCCAGAGTTTCTTTGACTAAAGTAATTTTATGTGTTGTTCAAGAGATTTAAGTTTAATTTCAAAGGAGAAATTTTCTCCAGAATATTTAATTGTCTAGGGTATGATAATTTCAAAATCCAAGTGTGATGTTAGGATGTGCTCACTTAGCAGGATTGCCTTGTGTGTTTTCACTTTGCAAGGTTTCTCCCTTCCTCCAGGAGTTGCTCGGGCAAACTCTCCATTCAAACCTTTCTTAAGATATGCATTGGCCACAAGTAGTTACTTATTTCCTGTGACTCTCTACATTCTTCAAAGGGGAGAGAAAAAATACTCACATCAAGGTACTGTTATAATCTTGGAGGGATCAGTAAAATCTTAATATAGATCAAAATATTATATTCACCTAAAGAGTGAGTACTGGTTTCATGGCATTAATTTGTTTCTCATAATAGAATGACTCAAAAAAAATAGCTCACATGCCTGTAAACCTAGTGGCTCAGGAGGCTGAGGTAGGAGGATTGCAAATTCAAAGCCAGCCCTAGCAAGGCTGTAAGAGACCCTGTCTCAGAGTAAAAATTTAAAAAGGACTGAGCATGTGGCTCAGTGGTTAAGCATCCCTGGGTTCAATCTGTAGTCCATCCCATCAAAATGTATCTCTTTCTTAGAAAGCATACGAAAGGAGTAATTACTATTTCCTGCTTTCTATTCATTTCCTCATGATTGACCACATGCTTCATCCTTCACTTTTACAACTTTGGGTTATTTATAATCATGGTTCTCTTTGCCCAGAATATCCATATTCTTTACATTTGTATTTACTGATACTCCCTCCTGAATAATGCAGATGTTGTGAATAACCCCCACCCTTTACATTGATATAGCACTTGGTATGTTTTTATAAAAATTAATTCTATAAATGTCTAGCATTTTAAGTAAGTGGAGATAGTATTGTCTTATCTACTTAAATAACTGGCATGTACTTTCAATTCTGTTGTTTTAAAAATATGTTTAGAATAATGTCTGAATCATCACAATCACTTAAAAATTAGAAAGAGCAGGAATATTCTTATCCTGATTAAAGAATATGTTAATACCCATATGTAGATGTTGAGGTAAAAAGACATAGTCTACGCATAATCGCTTATTTTATTATTTATGAGATGTTATTCCAGATTGTTTAACACGTAGTATTTCACAGTTTTCCTCTTTTATGCATGAACTTCAATAAAAAATTAAATCCCAATATTTTCTGGATGTAAAATGAGAAACACTTTAAATAGTTTGACATGGCCTAAAAATCTAGGTATAGTTGATATAACTTTTTTTTTTCAAATAAATCTAGGGGAATAATATACACGGACTGGTACATTGGTCAACTGAGTGGGAGATGAGTTCATTATTTATGATATGAGTTGAAGCCAGAGATAGCTATCGGGAATAGTTTTGCCACTGCTTTGAGAGCTTTGTGATCTTATTCTCATTTTATATTGAAGAAACACTGGGGTTTGTTATTTGATTTAAGTCCATGCACAAAGCAAATAGGAAAGCTGTGCAATTAATACATGTTAAATAATCTAAGTTATTATCTTTTAAATCTTTTTAATCAAGATTTATTGATTAAATTTTTTAACACAAAATATAAGATGATAAGAATGAAAACTAAAATAACAACAAAAGAAGACAAGATTTATCACAGACTTAGGACAAAAATGAGCTCACATTTACCAATTATTGTGGAATTGATCATAATTCTGATATGGTAAAAAGCACAAAATCCAACCTTCTATCATCATCAATGATAACATTGCCTGGACTATTTTTCTGCATGTGAATTTTAGAATGTTTAGAGAAGAATCACTCTTTTTTTTTTTAACAATAGCCCCCAAATCTGTAATAACATAATTAAGCATAATCTGAATAATTATAATAGAAATAATAGAAAGTTCTTTAAAATTGTGTTTCTTATCAGAAACTTCTAATACATTATTTCAAATGAAAATCACTGTATTATAAATATATAATCTAACTTGTGATATGAGAGAAGTAGACTTGTACCATAATTGCCAACTATAATCTCTGAAATATTGAATTATCAATGTCTATTTCACTTTGTTTATTCATGATAAATTACAAATAACACTACTTATTTCCTAAAGGAATTTATTTTTGTATTTCATTTTTGTAGTTGTAAATGGACAGCATGTCTTTATTTTATTTGCTTATTTTTATGTGTTGCTGAGGATCAAAACCAGTGCCTCACACATACAAGGCAAGTGCTCTGCCACTGAGCTACAGGCCCAGCGCCTCAAAGAGAATTTATAAAATAAATATTGCATATGGTTTGCTTAATACAAAATAGACAATGTGGAATAATATCACAAATGTTATTTCTTGTCCCTACTGTTAAAAACTATAAACTCATTTCTAGACTCTCACTTTCAGTTCTCCATAAACTCTTGCCAATTTATCATTCATTTTTATTAGTCATTTTTTCATGTGTAAGTTTTTATTGGTGCATATTAATTACACAGAATAATTGGTTTCATTGTGTTATTTTGTACATGCACATAACATGAGTTAATCAATTTCATTTTTCTTGAGAGGTTTTACATTTTCTGTCCTCTTTCTCACATATGTATATAATTTTTAGAGTTACTTAATATACCTAAAGAAAAATACCTCTGACTAATGGAGACTATTAATAGTACATTCCTAATAAAATTGTTGAAAGAATTAAATGTGCCCCCTAGGTTTAATTGAAAAAAAAGTCATATCAACAACTACACCCTATCTATTCTAGGTGATGTCAAAATGTTTCAAGAATTAGTCTACCTGACTAGCTCTGGGGCAGGTTTGCTGAGATATGTGGCCAGAGGCAGATGGTGCAGGAGAATGCCAGGCAGAGCAGGGCAGTGTATGGCCAGTGACAATGACCAGCAAGACTGGGCAGTGGTGCCTCATGGAAAGCAATGCTGGGGTCTTCACCAAGCTCACTGGAGCTCATTAAAGAATTTGGTTGCTAAGGGGCCCAAGTAAAAGAAATATGGAGTTTAGAGCCTGAGAATTTTGAAAAATTAAAGCAGTTCATAGTTTAACTTTCCTTTCAAGTGCCAGCCAGAAGAACCAGCAGGTTCAGTATGCCAGACTTAATATGGTATATTTTACAAAGCAGATAATTAACGATGCATGTGTTACTCAAGGCATTGAACATGTGTATTGAACCATACCCATCAATGTGTCTATTTAGGAGAGACATTATCGGAGTTTAAAATTTTTTCACCAAGATTTGATGAAGCTATGAAGGGTTTGGCCCTGAACAATTCGGATGTGATTCAACAGATACACCACAATTTTGCCAGACAGCAAATGTTTGAATTTGATGCAAAGACATCTGCCAAAGAAGAAGATGTTTTTCATTTTGTCATTATGTTATTTTTAATGGAAGACTGTAAGAATTAAATGGATTAAGAGAAGGACCTATTTACTTAGGTGTGTGCAATCAATATGACAGGATCAGCACAGTATAGCCAGCCATAGAAAAAAAGAATACATAAGTACAGTGAAGGTGATGGCCATGTGTCCAGACAGAAAAATAACATATAAGCAGAAGATAGCAGAGTTACAAAGACAACTTGTAAAGATACAGATCACGGTAGTAATATGTTAAGTCCTATTCTATCAGAAGTTGCCCAAAATCAGATGCTTATAAGAAGAAGTACAAGATTAAAAGACACAAGATTGAAAATATTAGAAGGAAGCATAATTATCAGCTAATACCTCTGTAGAAAAGGCAAAAGGAAAACAAAATTCAAAGAAAGCTCAGGAAACCAAATGAAGAGGATGCTTTGGGACGTCTACACATTTCTGCTTCTGTACTTATTTTTATGACACTGTTAAGTATAAGAAAACTTTGAGCAACATCCTAATTGACTCAGTGCACATTGGGCAACAGTACCAGTCTGACTTATCTTTAATGCATGATTAATAAGCTTGTTCCTTATCTGCATCATGTGCATGCAGTGCATATTAAATAAAAGTGATACATTCATTTTTTTATCTGACAACTTGATTTTTAACACAGGTGTCAAAGCAATCAAACAGGGAAGGAAAGTCTTCAGTAAATGGAGGCAGACTAGTGGAGCTTAATATCCACTTGGAAAAAAATGAATCACGAGCCCCCTACCTCACAAAAATGAAGTTGAGTTGAATCATAGATATAAATGTATTTGCTAAAAAATATGAAAATTTTTTTTCAAGACAACATTGGTGAATATCTTTGTGACTTGGGAGTAGCCAAAGGTTTCTCAGGTCATAGAACGCATTAACCATAAAAGATCCAGAATTAGGGTTCATCAAAAAATTTAAAACCTGTCATTAAAAGACACCTTAGCAAGAGTAGCTTGTATAGAATGACATCTTTAAACAAGCTTTATAAATTTAGGTTAATAAGTATACGGATTTTATTCCTTAGATTTAATAATTTTTTTTTTTAGTTTTCAGTGGACACAACATCTTTATTTTATTTTTATGTGGTGCTGAGGATTGAACCCAGTACCGCCCCATGCATGCCAGGCAAACGCACTACCGCTTGAGCCACATCCCCAGCCCAAGATTTAATTCTTATACAGTCCATGATAGAATTTTTCATAGTTTAACATGGTTGATCTGCTTCTTCTATCATGATTGCCAATGTATTGTGACATCATAGTTTTTTTTTCTGCTTGTGAATAAAAATGTATGAATTGTTTAAAAAACAAAAAAGAATTTGCCTACTGTATAATAATACTGAAAAACTTTATTTTATCTCTGCTTTCCTTTTCTTACTATTTCTTCTCATTATTGTCATAATTATTTTTATTATTAACACTCACATTTAATACTAGGTAAGAATGAAAATTTCTAAATTCTACATCTATCCTGATCCACTTGCTATCAAACTAAATGCCCTTTATCTATTCCAAAGCAAACCACTCCTATTTAAAATCATAGTCATTAATCCAGATATTCACATTTGCCCAAATACATTTGAATAAAATATTTGAAATATTAGAAAGTTCTGAAGCAATATTTAGAATTATCAAATTTATTAAGAAGAGAAATTTTAACAAAGACATGGGAGGGAAAAAAAACAACCACCATAAGTGAAGGAAAGTTTTGAGAGGTTATGCCTAACAGAAAAACATTAACAAGAAATTTATTTTTCTATCATTATTAATACTTTCATTTACCAGAGAGAAGCATCACTTTCTGGATGGTGTCCTTAAAGGCTTGCTTTACTTGCTGATTCCTCAGAGTGTATATAAATGGATTCATCATGGGAGCAACAGAGGTATTGAGAATAGCAACTCCTTTGGTCAATGATGCTCTTTCTTTTGCAGAAGGATTAGCATACATGAATATGCAACTTCCGTAAGAGATGGAAATGACAATCATGTGAGAGGAGCATGTAGAAAATGCCTTTTTTCTTTGACTGGCAGAAGGGAGTTTCAAAATTGTCCTCATGATGAACATGTAGGATAGAATTATTAATGCCAAAGTGAAAAGCAGAATCACTATTGCAGAATAAAATCCAATCACTTCTAGGAGCCATGTGTCTGAGCAGGATAATTGCAATAGGGGGAAATAGTCACAAGCAAAGTGATCAATGACATTGGAGCCACAATAATCTAACTGGAGAAAAAGAATAACTGGTGGGAAGATGTTTAGGAATCCTGCCAGCCAAGCACAAAAGACAAGCAATATGCAGACTCTCTTGTTCATGATGGTGGTATAATGCAGGGGTTTGCAGATGGCTACATAGCGATCATAGGACATGGCTGTTAGAAGGTAAAATTCAGTTATACCCATGAAGATGAAGAAAAATAACTGAGCTGTGCAATTATTATATGAAATTGTTTTGTCCTTAGTAATAATTGTGCCCAGGAATCTAGGGATACAGACAGTTGTAAAGGTGATTTCTAATACAGAGAAGTTCCTGAGGAAGAAATACATAGGAGTCTGTAGATGGGAGTCCACCAAGGTGAGAGTGATGATTGTCATATTTCCAGTGACACTCAATATATATGTGATAATTAAAAAGAGAAAAATCACAACCTGAAGCTCTGGGTCATCTGATAGCCCTAGTAGAATGAATTCTGTGGGTACAGTGTGGTTTTTCGTTGTCAATCCTTTTTCCACCCCTTTAGAACATAAAATGTATGTTCCCCTATAATGTAAAAATATTAGCATGAGATTGAAGATAGGGCAAAACACTTTACAAAGATTCATAAAGATGAGTTTTATGTAAAATAAAATAAAACTTTGTATTCATCAGTAACCCCCTCCCATTTCTATTGCATCTTGCATCAAAATAACTTGTATTACCAGAAGTTAAATATTGGTCCTCTTCATTGAAAATATACTGTTACCAGACATGGGTAAAAGGTTACAATTATAATATTTAAATAGAAGCTATTTCTTCCAGTATTTCTTTAAAATTAATTTTCTATTTATTTATAAAGATATTTACTTTGTAAAACACATGAATATATTGTAATACATGAATATATTTTCCTTTCCTCAATATTACAAAACTAATCTATAATACAGCATAATAAAATAAGAGTTTGAAAATCTTCAATGCTTATTTAGGCTTACCTTCAGGTGTTATATTTTGAGTAACTCAGTCCCATGTAGTTTGGGCAACTTTCACAGGTTTAACAACCAGTCACTGTAAAAATCATCTCACATTAGAAAATACATGTTTATTCATGGAAATGTGTTAGCATCCTCTCCTAAATTTCATACTTCAAGGTGTGGCTAATGCAATTACTTTCCTTTCCTCATTTACTTTTCTAGTAAAAGGACCAAAACAAATCATTGTCTAGAAATTTTTAATTCATAAAATGCATGATTCAATCATTTTTACAATATTGCTGTAGTAAATGAACAATTGGATGATCAAAATAACATTTACTGGGGAGAATATATTCTTTCAGATAGAGAATGCCCTGTTTAAATATTATTTCCATCACAGAATAACATGCAACCATAGGGATAAATAGCAAAAGAAAAAGAAAAAAAAATCCACACATTTCTGTGTTCTTGTCTTGGGACCCCATTGATGGTATTACCAGTAATAAATAACAAGTAATTTTGTTATTCTCTAACATAATACATAGTACATTTAATTTATACATTTCAAAATATAATTATAGATTTAGAACACTTTTAATATTGAATATTAAATAATTGAAGAATAACAAGTTTACTTTCTAGTATTTCTTGATGATCAAGTCTGAAATTCTACTACTTGGGTTTCTTAAATAGTCATATTTCACATCTGGCCAAATGATTCAGCAATATATTTGATTTCCTTTGTACTCTCAAAACAAATGTGGTGATTTAACCTTTTCATGGATCTCTGAAATTTTGTTCACTTTAATTAGAGACCAGTCGTATTTGACCAACAAGAAAATTAATTCTTTTTACAGTAAACTTGTTGGAACATTTTATATTACAATCAATCATACTTTTCTCTGTCTCACAAGATCCATGTGTAAACAGAGTTAAGTTTACATTAACTAAAGTACTCTTCCATTTGTCCGTTCCATACAATACAAAATACTTTAAAAAACTTTTTTCTGCATTTACACAAACGTTTTAAATAAATATTTTGCAAACCTATAATCCTCATGCATATAACATTTTCCTTAGGCTTCAGAGAATGCTACATTTTCCTGCAAATGCTGATTTGAACAATATAAAATAAGAACTATTTCAATCTATGTATGATATAGAAGTGGAGTTGTGTTATATTTATCTGTCTCTTATTACCTTGGGAATTCATTAAGCAAACAAAGAATGCCAAGAAGGGTCATCATTAAAAAAAGATTAATTATTGACATTGGTCTTTTTTATTAATATTAAAAGAAAATATAAAATGTATTGATGTTAAAAACGCAAGTATATAAATAACATGTGATATTGGGTGTATAAAAGTTGGATTTAGAATTTGATTCTCCTATGATTGTTTGAATTCATTTAAAAAAATTTAGTTGTAGTTGGACACAATACCTTTATTTTATTCATTTATTTTTATGTGGTGCAGAGGATCAAACCCAGGGTCTTGCACATGCAAGACCAGCACTCTACCACTGAGCCACAACCCCAGCCCTGAATTCATATTTTTTACTTTGAGAAATTCTAGATCTATCTTCAGGAATGTTAGCATATTTGTGTCTCTTGAATTTTGGCAATTCAGTCAAATCTTCTTTACAATAACACAGGGAGATGGTAGAAAACGCTACTTAAAAGTCTTCCGAAATGACCTGTGTTAAGGATCTCTGATGAGTTTTATCCCTCTATCATCATTTACATTTAGGGAGAGACTTCCTATGCCTATAACTAATGTCATAACAATATTTGCTAAAAGTTGCATTTACTCCCCTTCATTGTATTGTATACTTTCATTGAACTATTGCTTATAGTTTTACACATGACATTCTCTTACTGCAAGAATAGTTATGAAGCAAGAAAACAAATATTTAGAAATCTGGTATTAAATATTTAAAATTATGTATTAAAATTGTTCTGCATTGAGAGATATAAATTTATAACTAGAAAAGTATAATACTCATACATCATACATAAGTTTATATATAATATACATTTTCTATTTAGCAATTTCCTCTTATTTTTTTCATATATAACAAGTATGCAAAGCATGTGTTTATTAAATTTCAGAAGTGCAACCGCTGATGGATTGGAAAATGAGATGATCTGAAAGTGGGACAGAGGAGAGAAGAGAGGGAAAGATGAGTAAACCACTAGTTAACTCAGAAAAATACAATGGTGTTGAGTTGTGTTGAATTTATGGTTGATACACATTTTGAAAGGCATTGAAATGACTGATTCAACATATTTATGTATAAATAATAAAAACTATTTCCTATCTATGAAAGCTGCATTCCATGGCCTCTGTTTTTAAATACAAATAGGAATAATTTTCCTATTTTTCTCCCTAAATCCTTTAACAGTAATAAATATAGCAATCATTGTTTGAGATTCATTGATTATCAGGTATTGACCAAATATTTTACTTATCTATTTTTTTCTAAACAGAACAAAAACCATATGAGGCAACATACATTCATATAAATGCTTGAGAAAGAAAGTGGTTAAGAAGTTAGTTAAGTATCTAATCCCCATCATTTGCGTATTTGTCAGCAGTGTAACCTATTGATAGTTTTAGAGGACAAATAAGACAAATCTCGTATCAGACAAAACATAGCATTTTATGTAAATATCCTATTATATATGCTTCTTTAAAATCTTTTCTCAAAATCTTAAATAATGAATGGCCTTCTATGGGGACAAGTGCATGGAGTACTGCATTCATGGCAAATATTAAGGGCCCCTAAGTGGCTAACCACTCCCCTCATGCTAGGCATGTGAGCAGCAAACTGCTTACCCAGTAGGCACAGCCTTGGTTGTGAGGCCACATGTTGCAGTCCCTGTGCTTGCTCCAAGGCCCAGTCCTCAATCGGTTGCTGCAAGGACAGTTAGCAAGAAATTATATTGGTGGCTGCCTGTAATCGGCTTAGCTACTGCCTGAGTAAATATACATGGTAACTGTGCGATAAAATCAGACCTGCTTCCTGCTTGGTCTCCAGAGGTCTTGATTGGTAACTCCACAGCCACATTCTCCTCTACCCTGTTCTGTGGATCTCCTTGCTGGATGAAAGAGAGCCCACGCAGTCTGACTCTCTTTTTCCATAATCACTTGCTCCTTTTTATTTCCTATCTTTATTTCATTATTTTTAGTTTCTATCAGTACTATAGTTTTTCTCCTGACCTCCTAATATTTCATTTTTAATTTTGACTGATCTGTTACACATACTTCCAAAAACAATATAGGACTCTTGCTTTTTAAAAAATATGCCCACTTATCCTCAAGTTGCTCTGGGAATGAATTGTCACTATGTTTTAAACCAATTAAACATAGTTCAGCTACCAGGTCCTGCACTTCTTTGAAAGGGGAGTGGAATTTTGTGACTGGCAGAGCTATATGGTGGAACAGGACTCTCTATCCACCATTGCTTTATAATTTGTACAACTATACTCACATGCAATCAGTTTCAGAACAGCGAAGGCAATCGGGTAAAACATCAACAGAAACTGGTTGTAGTATAAGAATAAAAATTGACACATCAAAGACGATATGATGGATGGTTTTGTATAATCTTTTTCACCTCTCTCTAACCCTAGGCAGCTCAGTGTGGAGAGTGAATCCATCTGAATGGGGGAAGGAGAGATAAATGAGTGTAGAAATTGGCCTTAGCAATCATCAGCTGGCAGCTGGAAGTTTGCTGGCAGCTGGAAGTTTGCTGGGGCCCCTTTGACTGTGGCTCTCAACAATGTGATTTAAATGGTTTAATTGAAATTGGGTAAACAGCTGTTGAGGATTGTTTTAATATGTGAACAAAAAAGGAGGTTAACAGATCTGTTTGTTTACTTTCACCTTTCTTTTTCATTATATCTAATTCTATTCAGGATAAAAAAAAAAAAAAAGAAAGAAAGAAATTGGCCTTAGGCCCCAATTCCAGACCTACCACAATAAACACAGCACCAGGTAGACTATTGACTTAAGATTGTACCCATGGACTAAACTTCTAGATTCACCCTGGCACAAGAGAAAGCACAAATCCTTTGGGGATTTACTCACTTTCTGGTTCTCAAAACTACCAGTCAACAGCTGTGGACTTGGGTTTTGGACAAATCTCTTGGATGAAAGACCATAGCAGTTGTAGACTTCAGGTTGCCCCAGCACTGCACCAGGTTCAATGGCCACACATTTACATTCCAATGTTGAGCTACTCTTTGCAGTCCAAGATTATAAGGCCAAAGAGTTATAGCCCACATTGACAGCTGTGGCAACCCTGTGGCAATGGTTGCAGTATTTATGGGCTTAGGGATCATGCCAGATATCTACCCAGAATCTCTGAATCAGGTTACCTTTAAAAGACGTTCCTTAACAAAGTGAGACTGAAAAGACTGAAAAAACATGTATACATTTTCAACAAGTAGACATCAATGCATGACCACAAGAATTAAGAACAATTGAGGAAGCATGATGTCACCAAGTAAACAAAATAAGGAATCAATGACTGGTTCTAAAGACAGATACGTAGAAACTACTTAACAAAGAATTCAAAATAGCTGTTTTGAGGAAGCTCTCAGTGAACTTCAAAAAATACAGAGAAACAATTCAGAAATGTATTCGATAAATTTAATACAGAGATTGAAATAACAGGAAAAATCAAATAAATATTGAAAATACAATGAAAAATGGAATTCTGGGCATTAATTACAGAATTGATCAAAAAGTGAGAATCTATATTCAATTAATTACATTTAAGAGAAAAAATGTTAGGGGAAGAAACCAAAAATAATTTTAAAAGTTCATAGAATTTATGGAACAGTGACAAACATGAAGAAATGTACAAGTCATTAGCATTCAAGAGGGAGAGAATGATAAATTGGTAGGAAGATTATTTCAGAAAATGATAGCAGAAAACTTTACAAACATGTGAAATTATATGAATATCTGGGGATGGGGGCAAAGGTCCCCAATAAGGATCATTCAAATAAGATTACCTCAGGACATATTGTATTCAAGCCATTGAAGATGGAAAATAAAGAGAGGATCTTGAAAGCAGCAAGACAAGAGAAACAAATAATATATAAGGGACATTGAGTATACCTACAGAAGACTTCTCAGCTGAAATCTTAGAAGGTGGGGGTGGGATTATGAATTCAAAGAACTGAAACATAGCAAAACAACAACAGCGACAAAAAACTTTGCCAAACAGTAATGTTGTATCCGGCAAAGTTGTCTTTCAGAAATGAAGGCAAGATTAAGTTTTCCAGAAAACTAAAAATTTTCATGTGTTTTATTTTATTTTTAAAATTAAATAAATTTTAAACATACATAAAATATAAACATTATACATGATAATAAAGTACCATGGAATTGTTCAATATTTAAATTGGGTTAAACAAAAATTATCTTCTTTCACTAGTATCATTCTTCATGATGAAAACATTCAAAATATTCTGCTCTAATTTTCTGATATACACAGTCCATTATTATTATTTTCAGTTACCCTACTGTGCTATATATAGCACATCAGAACTTTTGGCTCCTAATTAACTATAACTTAGTACACCTTGGTCAACATTTCCCTGTTGTTCCTACCATCCCCATTCTTTCTTTCCTCTGTTAATATCATTTAACACACCTTCTAAGAAATAAACATTATGTGTGTGTGTGTGTGTGTGTGTGTGTGTGTGTATTTCATATATGAGTGACATAATGAATTACTTGACTCTATGCCTTCTTTCTTTATTTTTTAATTTATTCTAATTTGTTATATATGACAGCAGAATGCATTTAAATTCATAATACAAATATACAGCATAATTTTTCATATCACTGGTTATACACAACATAAATTCACATTTGTGTCTTCACACATGCACTTAGAGGGATGATCTCCATCTCATTCCACTGCCTTTCCTATCACCATGCCCCCTTCCTTTTTCTCCCTCCCCAGTGCTCTATCTAGAGTTTGTCTATTCCTCCCATGCTGCACCTCTAATTCCCATTATGAATAAGCATGCTTATATCAGAGAAAGCATTTGGCATTTGGATTTTTGGAATTGGCTTACTTCACTTAGTATTACATTCTCCAACTCCATCCATTTACCTACAAATGCCATGATTTTATTCTCTTTTAGTGCTGACTAATATTCCATTGTGTATATGTACCACATTTTCTTTACCCATTCATCTACTGAAGGGCATCTAGGTTGGTTCCACAGTTTAGCTATTGTGATTTGTGCTGCTATAAACATTGATATGGGTGTGTCCCTGTAGTATGCTGTTTTTAAGTCCTTTGCATATAAACCAAGGAGTGAGAGAGCTGCATCAAATGGTGGTTCCATTCCAGTTTTCCAAGGAATCTTCATACTGCTTTCCATATTGGTTGCACCAATTTGCAGTCCCATCAGTGGTGTATGAGTGTGCCTTTTTCCCCACATCCTTACCGGTAATCTTAATAGATGCCATTCTGACTGGAATGAGATAAAATCTTAGAGTAGTTTTGATTTGCATTTCTCTGATTGCTAGAGATGTTGAACATTTTTTCATATATTTGTTGATTGATTGTATATCTTCTTCTGAGAAGCATATGTTCAGTTCCTGGGCCCATTTATTGATTGGATTATTTGGGGTTTTGAGTTTCTACCTTCTTTATTTATTTTTTTAATTTATTCTAATTTGTTAGAATTAGAATTTGTATATCCTAGAGATTAGTGCTGTATCTGCTGTGGATATGGTAAAAATTTGTTCCCAAATTGTAGGTTCTCTATTAACCACACTGATTTTTTTCTATTGCTGAGAAGAATCTTTTTAGTTAAAATCCATCCCATTTATTCACTCTTGTGCTATAGGGGTCTTATTAAGGAAGTCGGGGCCTACTCTGACATGATGGAGATTTGGGCCTACTTTTTCTTTTATAAGGCTCAGTGTCTCCTGTTTAATTCCTAGGTCCTTGATCCACTTTGAGTTGAATTTTGTGCATGGTGAGAGATAGGGGTTTAATTTTATTTTGTTGCATATGGATTTCCACTTTTGCCAGTGTCATTTGTTGAAGAGACTATCTTTTCTCCACTATATGCTTTTGGCACCTTGTCTAATATAAGATAACTGTAATTATGTGGGTTTGTCTCTGTGTACTCTGTACCATTGGTCTACAAGTCTATTTTGGTGCCAATGCCATGCTATTTTAGTTACTATTGCTCTGTAGTATAGTTTAAGGTCTTGTATAGTGATGACACCTGCTTCATTCTTCTTGATAAGGATTGCTTTAGCTCTTCTGGGTCTCTTATTTTTCCAGATGAATTTCTTGATGGATTTTTCTATTTCTATGAGAAATATCCTTGGAATTTTGATTGCAATTGCATTAAATCTGTTTAGTGCTTTTGGTAGTATGGTCATTTTGACAATATTAATTCTGCCTATTCAAGAAAAAGGGATATCTTTTCATCTTCAATTATTATCTACAATATAAATAGTAGGTTTGCAAAAGGGTTTACAGTTTCTGATATTGGACAAAGAACTGTAATGTAATGTAGGATGAAATGTTGAGGGGGTATCTAAATAAAATACTAAATAGAGCTGGGGATGTGGCTCAGTGGTTGAGTGTCCCTGAGTTCATGTACCAGTCCCCAGAGAGAGAGAGAGAGAGAGAAAGAGAGAATGTTAGTTATAAGTGACATGTCTATTTATTGGAGGCTGTGAGATTATATATATATATTTTTGTTTGTTTGTTTGTTTACTTGTTATCCATATCATGGCTATTATCCTGGTACAATAAATAAAATAACAATTATTCTATCTTACTTATTGGTAAAATTATGTAAATTATTAATGTTATAAGGAAACTATTATTTATTTCTCAATATGTTTCTACATATGTACAATATAGAGGCTGGGATTGTAGAACAGTAGTAGAGCACTTGTTCAGCACACGTGAGGCACTGGGTTTGATCATCAGAATATAAATAAATGAATAAATAAATACATAAATGTAGTGTATCCATCTATGCATAAAATAATCTAATAAAAATGTACAATATGTTTCTCATAGAGACATAAAACTTATAAAATTACATTGTGATCGCCTATTTACTTATTTTTTTCCTCTCTTGATTAGGTCTGCATAAGAGCAAGAACAAAATTGTTCAATTGCTGAATCATTTTTTAGTGGACATATTTTTGAATAAATAAATGTAATACATATGTGAAATTCCTTGGAAATATTTAATTCAAAAAGCTACTGGAAACATTAACTTCAAAGCCATGTGTTCACCTAAAAATCATAAAAATTCCTAAAGATTGAATTTCTCAGAGAGACATTACGATTTTAATTTCTTGTATTTGAATCCTTTGATTTCCAGATTTTAGCAGACAGTTGGAATGTAAGGACTAAGAATTAAAACTATTTACCATATCATAGAGTGTGTTTTAAGTAAATACATACCATTTCAAGAAAATGCTGTACTGGAAAATTTAGGCATACTTTTAAATAACTTGTTAACAATATGTTGGATATACTTTGGTTGTGGAAGTAGAGGAAATGGATCAGGAAAATCTCAAATTAAGTATAATGTGGCATTTAAAAAAATAGAGGACAAGAATACTTAATAAAGATATTTATGAATTTCAATATTTTATCAAGTTGCTTTTTATAGTGTCATTTGTATTTGAATAAAGTTTCATTCATTTATTTGTAGAATACCTTACCCTGTGGACCACATCCTTGAAGGCTTGCTTTACTTGCTGGTTCCTCAGGGTGTAGATGAAAGGGTTCAGCATGGGGGCAACAGAGGTGTTGAGAATAGCTACTCCTTTAGTCAGTGATGCCTTTTCTTTGGCAGACGGATTAGCATACATGAATATACAACTTCCATAAGAAATAGAAATGTCAATCATGTGAGAGGAACAGGTGGAGAAAGCCTTTTTTCTCTTACTGGCAGATAAAATTCTCAAAATTGTCCTAAAAATGTACATGTAAGATAAAACCACTAAGATAGTGAATAGCAAAGTGAATAGCAAAGTAACCAGTGCAAAGTAGAAACCAATGACTTCTAGGAGCCATGTATCTCAGCAGTACAGTTGTAAGAGAGGAAAATAATCACATGCATGATCAGTGACATTGGAAGCACAGTAATCCAGCTGGAGCAGAAGCATCAGGGGTGGGAAAATGGTCAGAAACCCACCCGCCCAGGCACACAGCATAAGAAGGGTGCAGAGTTTCCTGCTCATAATGGTTGTGTAATGAATGGGCTTGCAGAAGGCAACACAGTGGTAATAGGACGTAGCAGTGAGAACCTTCCCCATGAAGACAAAAAGAGTTGACCTGCACAGTTGTTATAGGAAATGGTCTTATCCTGGGTGACAGTAGTGCTTAGAAACTTAGGGATACGTATGTACAGTTGTAAATGGGATTTCTGAAAAAGAGAAGTTTGGGAGAAAGAAATATATAGAAGCCTATACATAGGAGTCCACCAAGGTTAGAGTGATGATAGTCAGATTCCCAGGGACACTTAATACGTACACGAGAAATAAAACCAGGAAAATCACAATCTGAAGTTCAAGATCATCAGAAAGGTCTAGTAGCACAAATTCTGTGATCACAGAGGGTTCATCTCTCTCTCTCTTTCTCTTTTTCCTTGTCGCTTGGTCTCCCCTTTTTTTCTCTTTTAAAGATATTGGGTGTAAAAAAGAATTAAAGAGAGAAGAAAGATATAATTTATTATGAACAACATAGTCTTTATTGATAAAATTCTAAAATATTTTCCCTAATCTCTAACAATTTTATCTACATTACTCTCTTTGTATTATTTTTTATTACATATTTATAAGTCCAGTTTCTTTGCTTCTGGTTCTTTTATTTTAAATCTAGCAGCAGTATTTAGGGAATTTTTATACAGTAAGCCACATCATTGAGAGATGGCAAATAAAATCAATAATTTAAAAATTATTACTGGGGCAAATTTATGCAAAATATTATCATTTTTGTTGAAATAATCACATGAATCATGCATTTTTCTTTTCCCATGGTGAATACATTAGATCATACTACAACCTAAAAACAAAAATAGATTATCTTGATTTTATCAAAAGGCAAGAGTAAAAATTTGAAGACTAAAATGACAACCCATTACTCCTTTTTATGATATAAGAAATCAACTAATAATTCTGTTAAAATATGAAATACATTTTAAAAACATAAATTATTTGATCTAATTATTTATTTTATTTTTAGTATTACTGTTTTGGAGTAATTATCAAGATAACATAAGAACATTCTATACATTTTATGTATATATACATTTACTATAAGATAAATAATGTGATTATTTTATGTAGTAACCAGGTAATATGTTTACTTATTGATTTATTTTATAATTATATTAAAATCTTTAATGTTTGATGTCTTTGATAATCTTTTTACAAAAAATACATAATTTTTAGATAATTTTATATATATATTATATATAATATATATATGTGTGTGTGTGTGTGTATGTGTGTGTGCACACACATACACACACACATACACACACACACACACACACATACACACGTGTATGGGCTCTCTCTCACCCAGCGAGGAAGGAGGTCCATAGAACAGGGTAGAAGAGGGTGTGGCTGTAGAGTCATGATTCAAGACCTCCAGAGTGGAAGGAAGTCTGATTTTATTGCATAGTTACCATGTATATATACTCAGGCAGTAGCTAAGCAGATTACAGACAGCCACCAATACAATTTCTTGATAACTGTCCTTGCAGCAAACATTTGAGGAGCAGGTCATGGAGCAAGAACTGGAGCCATAACACATGGCCTCACACCAAGGGCTGTGCCTACAGGGTGAGCAGTTTGCTTCCCATGTACCTAGCACAAGTGGAGTGGCTTGCCACTTAGGGGCCCTTAACATTTGCCATGTATGCAGTACTCCATGCACTTGTCCATATATATATTCACACACACATGTATACACATATATACCTACACATATGAGGCACATAGTATACAGACATTTTTCACTTATGAGCTTAAAGAAACATTATTTTTCATTTTGCTTTGAAGCATAAATTTGAAAGTAATACTTGCCTTAGATCTTAGCAGCTCTGTCACTTGGATTATAAAATAGTATATTTTCCAATTGAACATCATCCTTCCTTATCCATTAAGTTTTATGGAAAAGTATTTTCTTCCTTTTTCATTTTGTCCCACATTAGGCACTCATTCCACAGATCCACTCATCCACCAGGATGTCTAAAAATGTACAGGAAAACCTCTACCATTCACCTTAACCCATTCAGTTAGTCCTAGCTCTTCAAACACTGCCTGGTATGCTATTCTGTGGATTTGGTCTGCTAATTCCTGACTGCTATCTTTTCCATATTTTAGATTTTCAAATTTCTGCTATGAAGGACAGATTTTACCAAAGTTCACACTAATCAAATTTGATTTTATATTTTATCTATTTTACAATGATGGAAGGGAAATATTTTAGGAAATAAAAATGTAATGTCAGAAACTTTCAGAAAAAAAAAATATGTTCCTCTTCACTAATCTGATCTAGAAGTTTAAGAAAGTAATATTTAAAGAAAGAACAGAGAAAGATATGACACCATTAGGTATTATAAGTACAGATTCTTAAATCAGAATTTTGCTTCCAACTGGTTTAACTTTATATCTCAAATACTTCAAGTCTACTTCTTTTGTTTTCCGAAGATTTGATCTCCTGGGAACAAGATAAAGTCCAGGTCATATCTCTGTTATCTTATTGACCTTGAGGGATTTCTGTTAGCTATCCTTCAGTTTCTCAGTAGCCTCCTAACTCTTCTCTATTGGGGATCTCCCTTGAGAATGGTTACATTCCTTTTGTATACCACAGAGAATCTACAATGCTCAATGCTATTCTACAAACTATTTATTTCCATTGACTGCAATTATGTAATATTTTATTATTATATAATGTTTCATGAGCAACAAAAATAGCTATAAAATAGACTTTGTTACAAAACCTGAACCCTTAATCTAAATGATATTTAATTATATTTTTAAAATACAAAAATTTTCTACGTATGCCTTTTTGATTGTTCATATTTTATCTTTGTTAGATGTTGGTCACCTGTAAACTAGTGGTTATTCTATTACAGTAAGTTAAAGAATAACTATTATAATGTACATATTTTTCTCATAATTTAAGAAAATATTATTGCCTACTTTAACTAACTTCATCCTCATTCTAAAGTGCAATATTTAATTGCCATGTTAACTTTCCTCATCTTACTATTCACCTTGGCTTTACCTTTATTTATCATCACTTCAACATTTTAATAAAAAATAATCACAAAATGATAAACCTTTGTTTATATGACATTTTGTTGGTGGATTACACCTCTTTATTCTCTTTCATGTTCTTCATGCTTCTCAAATATTTTTACAATAAAAATAAAATATCAGATGTGTTAGTCAGTTTTTCATTTCTGTGACTCAAATACCTGACAAGGCCAACTTAAAGGAGGAACACTGATTTGGGGGTTCACAATTTCAGAGGTTCAGTTCATGGTCTGTGAACTCCATTGCTCTGTGCCCCAGTGAGGCAGAATATCATAGTCAAAGGGCTATGGTGGAGTAGAACTTCTCAACTCATGGAAGGCAGGAAGAAGGAGGAAGAGAAGACAGAGATGGCAAAGGGGAAGGAGAGGAACTGGAGGAACAAGACAAAGTGGGTTCTCTTGTGTTTTATGTTGAATTACATGGACATATGAATTTTTAGCTTTCAAAGTTCTTCTATACCACATTAGTGTTTTCATAGATATAACAAGGAAAATTTAAATTGGCAATTGTACGTCTTTGGAGTGCTTCAGTTAGGACAAAGTATTTTGGTATTATTTTTGTTTGTTTGTTTTTGTTTTTGTTTAATATTTTGAAAGCACATGTTAAATTTAGATTTCTCTCTTCTTATCTAATACTTTTTCCAGACTGTTTGATCACTTTTCTACATTGTACCTGGAATGAATAATTTCTCCAGAGTCTTCTTACTTTATTGGGAATTGTGAACTGAGATAAGAATCTAGCCCCAATTTTATCATATACAGCCTTTAAAATGTAGAGGTAAATTTCTTCCCTAGTTGCTTCAGGATTTTTAACATTAATAGGTGCTGTATTTTGTCCAAACCTATTTCTACATCTATTGGGGGATGTTATAACTCTTGTCCTTAATTCTATTTATGTGGCAAATCACATTTATTGATTTATTGTGTTGAACCAACCAGAGAAATCAGTCAAGAGAAGGAAATTAAATAAATACATATAGGAAGAAGTCTAATTATCTCTGTTTGCTGATGATATAATCCTATATCTACAAGACTCTCTCCTCATAAAAATAAAAAGAAAAATAAAGAAAACTTCACCAGAAGACTTCTAGAGCTGATAAATGAATTCAGCAAAGTACCAGAATATAAGACCAAAGTTCTTAAATCAATATATTTTCTATACATGAATGGTGATGTTGCTGAGAAATAAATCAGAAAAACTCTTCCATTCATAGTAATCTCAAAAAAATCCTTTGGTATTAATATTAATCTAACCATGGAGATGAGCGATCTCTATAATGAAAATTATAGTACTCTGAAAAAAAAAATGAAGAAGACCTTAGAAGACAGAAAGAGCTCCTATGTTCCTAGATAGGCAGAATTAATATTGTCAAAGTGGGCATACTATGAAAAACAACATTCAGATTTAATGTGACTTCCATCAAAATATTAATGATATTATTCACAGAACTAGAAAAAGCACTCCTGAATTTTATCTGGAAAATTAAGAGACCCAGAATAGCCAAAGCAATCCTAAGCAAAAAGAGAAAATCTGGATGCATCACAATACTTGACTCCAAATTATACTATAGAGTATAATAACAAAAACAACATGTTATTAGCATCAAAAATAGAAATATTATTGGAATAGAATAGAAAGCACAGAGACAAACCCAAAAGCAGAGTAATCTGATACTTGACAAAGGTGTCAAAAATATATGTTGGACTGACTCCTTAGCCCATTTATTGATTGGGCTGTTAGTAATTTTGGTGTTTTTTGAGTTTTTTCTATATCCTAAAGAAGATATACAATCAATCAACAAATATATGAAAAATATTTAACATCTCTAGTAACTAGAGAAATGCAAATCAAAACAGAATATTCTAAGGTTTCATCTCACTCCAGTCAGAATGGCAGTTATCAAGAATACAAAAAACAATAGTGTTGATGAGGATATGAAAGAAAAGGCACACTTATACATTGCTGGTGGGACTGCAAATTGGTATAGCCAATCTGGAAAGCAGTATGGAGATTCCTTAAAAATACTTGGAATGGGGTATGGGGCTATAGCTTAGTGGTAGAGTGCTTGCCTCCCACATGTGAGACTCTGGGTTTGATCCCCAGCATCACATAAATACAAATAAATAAAGAAGTTGTGATCATCTACAACTAAAATATATATATGAAAGAAAACTTGGAATGGAACCACCATTTGACCTGGCTATCCTATTCATTGGTCTATTCCCAAAGGACTTAAAAACAAAATACTATAGTGATGAAACTATATCAATATTTATAACAGCACAGTTCACAATAGGCAAACTGTGGAATCAACCTGGATGCCCTTCAATAGATGAATGGATAAAGAAACTGTGGCATATATATATACACAATGGAGTATTACTCAGCAATAAAAGAGAATAAAATTATGGCATTTGCCGGTAAACGGATGGAGTTAGAAAATATCATGCTAAACTATGTAAGCCAATCCCAAAAAACCAAAGGCTGAATGTTTTCTCTGAGACGTGGATGCTAATCCATAATGGGGGGATGGGTTGCATGGGATGAATGGAGGAACATTGGATTGGCCAAATGGTAAGGAGTTCAGGGCAGGGGGTGGGGATAGAAAAATGGTGGAATGAGATGAACATTATTACCCTAGGTACATGTATGATTGCATGAATGGTGTGACCCTACTTTGTGCATAATCAGAGAAGTGAAAAATTGTGCACAATGAATCAAAGAGCATTCTGCTGTCTTGTATAATTAATTAGAACAAATAAATTTTTTAAAAAAATTTTAAATTAAATATATATGTGTTGGAGAAAAGATAGCCTGTTTAACAAATTGTGATATATATATATATATATATATATATATATATATATATATATATATATAAAATTTTTAAAAAACTAGGAAGCCATATGTAGAAGAATGAAACTAGATTCTTATCTCTCATCCTGCACTAAAGTCAACTCAAAGTGAATCAAAGGCCTAGAAATTAGATCCAAATTATATGGTCAATACCCCAATATATTGGTACGGGCACCAACTTCCTTAAGAAGACCTATAAAGCTCAAGAAACAAAACCAAAAATCAATGAATGAGAAGAAATCAAATTGAAAATCTTCTGCACAATAAAGGGAAGAGTTTAGAGCATGAAGAGAAGAGCCTACAGAATGGGAGAAAAATTTTGCCAGCTACTCTTCTGACCAGGGATTAATATTCAGAACATACAAAGAACTCAAACACTTAGCACTAGCAAAACAAATAATTCAATTAATAAATGGGCCAAAAAACTAAACATATACTTTTCAAAAGATGAAATACAAATGGGCAACAAATATAAACAAAAATAATTCAATATCCCTAAAGGTCAGGGAAATGCAAATTAAACTAAATTGAAAATCAGTTAGCCAATCTCAAAAAACCAAATGCTGAATGTTTTCTCTGATATAAGGAGGCTGATATATAGTGGGATAGGGAGGGTGAGCATGGGAGGAATAGATTAACTCTAGATAGGACAGAGGGGTTGGGGAAGAGAGGGGGAATGGGATTAGAAATATGGTGGAATGTGATGATCATTATTATCCAAAGTACATGTATGAAGACACGAATTGATGTGAATATACTTTGTATACAACCAGAGATATGAAAAATTGTGCTCCATATGTGTAAATAAGAATTGTAATGCATTCTACTGCCATATATAAATAAAAATAATAATAATTATTTATTATACAAATAATAATTCATTCTGGGGAGGATTTGAAAAATGTACATTCATAGATTGTTGGTGGGACTGCAAATTCACACAACCTCTCGGTAACACAGTATGGAGATTCTTCAAAAGATTAAGAATGGAACCACTATATGACCCAGCTATTCCACTCTTTAGAATTTATCCTAAAGAACTAAAATCAGCACACTACAGTGATATATGCATACCAATGTTAATATCAGTGAAATTCAGAATAGCCAAGTTATAGAACAAGACTAAATGCCTGTTTACAGATGAATGGATTGAGAAAATGTGGTATAGAAACACAATGGAATTGTTAGTCATCAAGAAGAATGAAATCATGGCATTTGCTGGTAAATGGATAGACCTGGAGAACATCATGCTAAGTGAAATAAGCCAGATTCAGAAATTATTGCTCTCATGTACAGAAGCCAAAGAAAGATAAGGGGGAAAAGGGGTTTGGTGGGGATCCCAATAAAATTGGCATGAGATTACCCAGAGCCTTCAGACAGTATTGTAAAGATGTTTGAAACTTTATTTACTAGCATTCATGTCTGAGTAGTAAGATGAAGAGAAAATCAAGACTTATTGTCAACATCTCCTCAAAATAAAATCATATTTTTCCAATAAATATTTTCAACTTTTGACTGACCATATGTATTTTTGTATGTTGTTGTTTTCTTTCATTTTTCATTAGTTTTATTAGTCTCTTTAGTTTATCATGTCCTCCCTCATATTTAGTAAGCAAAGCTTATTTTTGTTTGTTTGTTTTTGGTACAAAGATACTTTATATCAAGCATTCTTTTACATGCTTGAGAAATAACAGTTAAGAAAAGTGATAGAGACCTAGTTCACATGAACTAGATAGAGACACAGTAAATAATAAACATAATAATTTTTAAAATTATATTATTAGGTAATAAAATACTATAGAAAAATCAATGAAAGCCCACACACATAGACTAGGCTAAGTATTATGTAGAGTCCTGCAGTAGAGCTAGGTTTAAGATTAAGTCAGATATTTAGGACTTGCTCATTAAAGTAGCATTGCTCAAACAAAGACATTAAGGAGATTTCAGTGACAGAAATTTTTATGACTGTGTCAGGAAAACCCAAGAACTGAGATGATCACATAGAATTTGTGATCTGTAAGTATTACTGACAGAGTTTCCAGGGTTTTCATATGACTCAATATTTAATCTTATATGCCACACAGAGCCTGGTTACATATTACAGGGCCAATTATAAAATAATCCGTTCATGGCTTGTTTTGTTAGTTCATCTTAAATGTTTCAAAATGTATCAAACTGTACCTTTTTCCACTTAATCTGGTTCTAGAAGAATTAAGGATGAGCTGGTTAATTTTAGGTGTAATCCTGACTGAACTAAGGGATACCGAGATGACTGATTAAACGTTATTGCTGGGTATGTCTGTGAGGATGTTTGCATTTGAATTTGTACATGGACTTAAAGAGGAAGGGCCTCCCTGTTGTGGGTGGATATCGTTCTACCTATTGATAACTCAAACAGAACAAAAAGGTAGAAGGAAGATTGAATTTTCTCTCTTTTGACTTAAGAAATCCAACAACTCTTGCCCTTGGTCAAAACTCAGACAAGGCCTTCAGCTAAGTACTCCTCCACCTCAGATCATGGTCATGGGTTAGAGCTACACCATTGCTTGGTGGGCATCCAATTTGCAGATGGTAGATTATGTGATGTCTATTACTACAGCTGCATAAGTCAAATCTTTCTAATAAAATTTTTCTGGACTTATATCTCCTATTGCTTTAATTTCTTTGGAGAAATTTTACTAATACACTCTACTTTCCAGGAACATAGAGAAAATACCTTTCAGGAATTAAGAACTGCTACTACTTCTTCTTAAGTTTAATGTTAGAAAATGGTGTTACAAAAATCTTAAAATGAATTATGGACACACTGACTTAATAAGATTATGAGATCTGAGATTATGTTTGGCTTTGTTTTTTAAAATATTCGTTTTTGCTTTTTAACATTTCCATTTTTGCAGCTTTGTGCATATTATTTTGTGGCTTTTTGAATATTTGGTTTTTGACAAATTTCTATTTCTTGTCATTGTTGCTCTAGGAGTTAGTTCCCCTTATTTACAGACTGGGCATGATTTATGACACATCTCTCTTGTAATTGGTGATTTTAAAACAGTTATTTGTTCTAAAAGATGTGTGTTTTAAACTACTCTGCAATTGCAGAAGACTGCATTTTGATAGAGAAAAAAGCCTAACATTCAGAGAGTTTATTTTTGTTTTATCAAGATTCATTCTATGTATGTACTAGCTCAGCAAAATTTCTTCAAAATTGAGTGTATTGATTTGTGTTCTTCATATTATATATGGTAACCGTGGGTCCTGGCACATATTAACTATGCTTAGAGAACATGATCAAATCTTTATGAAAATATTGAGTAGGGCACAATTTTTCTCAAAGTTATAAAACTACTGTCATATTCCTAAAAGATATTAACAAGAAAAAATACAATTCTCTTGTTGCAGATTCTAGTTGACAAGTGAGATAAATTTCAAGGATCACTAATCACACAAATGCAGAGCACAACCTATTTCTACATTACAGACTAACATTCCATCTATAAGGCAATCTTCTTCAACCAATGCCATCTTCTCTAAACTACCCTAATAATTGGTGATAAATTTGCAACATATATTACATTTGAGTTCTGTCTAATTTCATATCATAAACATTCTCTAGAGTATGTGAAGAAAAATTTATGTAGAGTTTTGGCCTGGAAAATGGATTGAACCTGCCTAAAAGAAATTATGCATTCTGCACTTTATTGGAAAAACTCAACTACACTAGATACCTGCTGGGCAGTAGCCAGAATATGCACTCATTTTAAAGATATTTGTAACTTCTTACAGGAGGAGAAGCCTTATATAGAATCCTCCATTAGAATTATACGTTTGATTTACAATCATATAAGGCATGTTTTTTCTAAGGAAAAGGAATATGCAACTGAGACAGTGATTTTCCTAATAGAATTAATAGAAAATTGAAGCTTGATTTCAAAAGGTCCTTTTCATGGCCATATAAGTAATGTCACTGATTTATGTCTTACTTCATTGTTAATATCAGATAAGGGAGTAATGTCTAATATACATATGAAACTTGTACAACTACGTAGAAAAGAAAGACAAATTACCTAATTTAAAATGGGCAAGATTTTGAATAGAAATTTCTCTAAGAGGGGGCCAACAAGTATATGGAAAGAAGCTCAATGTCACTGATCATTAGGAAAATTAAATCAAAACTACAATGAGATACCATGTCACCCCTGTTTGTTAGGAGAGCTATTATCCAAGAGACAAAATGTAACAATCATTGGAGAGAATGTGGAGGAACTGGAACTCTTGTACATAGTTGATGAGAATATAAAATGGTGCAGCCACTGTGGGAAATGGCACAGAATTAAAGGTAGAACCAACTTTTGATCTAGAAATCCAACTTCTGTGTATAGATCCAAAACAATGGAAATGAAGATCATAAAGATCTATCTCACTATCATGTTCATTGCAGCATTATTCACAAAAAAAGATATTAAAGTAAATATATATATTTCATTTTAAACACACACAAATTATTTTTTAAAGACAATTTTGACATACATATAATGTGAATGAACCTAAAGGACAATATACTTATTTACATAAGCCAGTCATGGTAGGACAAACATAATGATTTTACCTATATGAAGTATCTAGAGTAGACTCAGAAGCAGAGAGTAGACTGACAATTTCTACATGATTGGCAGAAGAGAAAACAGGAGTTACGTTCAAGTTATATACAGGATTTCCCCTATGCAAGATGAATAAATTCTAGAGATCTCCTGTAAAATATTGTGCCTATATTTAGCCATGATGTATTGTGCCTTTAAAACTTTCTGCAGTATTTATATCTCATGTCAGGTGTTCTTACTCCAATAACAATTTTTATCTGAAAGTGTTCAAAACTATATCAGTTGGATCTAGAGAAAACTATAATAATTGCTGAGTTTTAAAATTTTTTTCAGTTATTGATGGAACTTTATTTTATTCATTTATTTTTATGTGGTGCTGAGAATTGAACCCAGTATATGTGAGGCAAGTGCTACCACTTAACCACAACCTTAGCCCCTAATTGCTGATATTTAATAGTACAGACAATTATTCTATATGCTTTACAGATTTGTTTTCATCCTCATAATAAGTTATTAATGCTTCATTTATCTGTGATAATAGACCTTACTTATTGGTGAAGAAGTAGGTATTTTGAGGTTATATAAATCTAAGGTTTTTTAACTATTTACTTCTTAACATAAAATTGCAATTCATTTGGAAGCAATGTAATTTACAAGTCATTTATAATTTTCCTCCAAAATTTGGAGTCCTCTTCAAGATCCTGTCCCTTTTTATCTCTCTCAGCAAATTTCATACTTAATCTCTCAATTGATTATAATATTAAGAATGTACCTCCATTGATAAGAATTACAGTATGTTTTCTCAAATGTTAGACTACTTCTCAGTATACATAATCTTAAGTTATACACAGATACACATTATTTTAGATTTTGAGTATACTATGTGGATTAGAAATTTAACAAATGAAACCAGAACTTTATATATAATGGAATATTTTTCTTTGCAATGAAGTTTATATTTTATACAAAACAGAAACTTAAAATATTTTACTTTAGTATCTACTAATTTGGATATATTCCCTGTTTATAACTAGTCCATGAAACATGAGAAGGATATCTAATCCCATATCTAACTATTTCTTCATATATATGTATGTATATTTATTAAAATATATATGTATATATTTATTAAAAATATGCATATTTTATATATTATATATAAAATATGTTCAAAGGATATATTATATATAATATATATATATATATATATATATTTAATATATTTCATACACAAACACATATTGTATTTTGGATTAGTTTTAAACAACACATGCATGTGTACACACACACAAACACACTCATAATCAAAAGAGAGTTTACAATGGAATTTGAGAAAATAAATTTATCCCATATATCTAATACTTATTTCTTCACTATTTTCTATAGCGTGTGTTAATTAGGTATTTGTGTTTGTGTGTGTGTGTGTATATATATATACACTCACATATGTATGTACATATTTATATGTATGTCTACCTAAACGTCTACAGAGACAATGTAGGAAATGAGAATATGAAAGTCTATTGAGCACTTAAATCTAAAGATGTATTATTAATGAATGGCCCATGTTACTTTGTGTATAGAAAAATAACATGTTTAGTCATTCATTTTCATTTTTAACTTTTTAATTATTATTTGTATTCTTTTTATTATTGTGGTACTGGGGACTGAACTAGGACTTTGCAGATGTAAGGCAAGTGCTCTACCATGGAGCTACAACCCCAGACCTAGTTCTTAATTTTAAATGAAAAAAATTACATTTTTCATTCACTTATGTAGCATTTAAGATTTTTCTAGAAAAAATGTAAAAAAAACTCAAGGGAATTTCTGTAAAACATAAATAAAATCACAATTTATATTTTGAGATGTATTAATTAAAATATATCAATATCTTTGTGTCTCCTATATATAGAGAGATGTTTTTTCCTGAACAAAATTCAAATTTCAATTTTCTTTGTAAAATAATTATTGATTAAGAGGTTGTGATGAATAAGCACCAGAAAAACGGGGTGTCAGAAAGTCATAAAAAATTATTTAAATTTGGTGAGACATATGTTAAACAAATATGCCAGTAAACTGTTAGGAAAAAGAAAACTGTAATGTCAAGAATGAAAAGAAAGGCAATACTTATTTTAATTGGCTAGTAAATTTTCATTCTTTTTGTACTTTTAATTACACATTAATGTGCCTTTACCTCAAGACACCATGTCTTTCCGTGTACTTGTAAAAAACACAATCTTCCTTGCCATGTTCATGAAGGCTTGCTTGACCTGCTGATTCCTCAGGCTGTAAATAAAGGGATTGAGCATAGGAGCCACTGAGGTGTTTAGCACAGCCACTCCCTTGCTCAGAGACACTCTCTCTCTGGCTGAGGGTTTAATGTACATAAAAATGCAGCTGCCATAAGAAATGGAGATAACAATCATGTGAGAAGAACACGTGGAAAAGGCCTTTGTCCTCTGACTAGTAGAAGGAATCTTCAAAATCGTTCTGATGATATATATGTAGGACAGAAATATTAGTGCCAAAGTGAACATCAGAGTAAACACAGCACAGGAAAACCCCATTATCTCTAGGAATTTAGTGTTGGAACAAGAAAGTTGGAGGAGGGGGAAGTAATCACAGGTAAAATGGTCAATGATATTGGACCTACAGTAATCAAGCTGTAACAGCAACATGAGAGCAGGGAAGATGATTAGGAACGAGGCCAGCCAGGAAGCAAAGACAAGCATTGTGCAGACTTTGCGATTCATGATGGTCATGTAGTGCAGAGGCTTGCAGATGGCAATGTAGCGATCATAGGACATGGCAGCCAGAAGGTAAAATTCAGTGACTCCCAAGAGAATGAAAAAAAATAACTGAGCTATACAGTTGTTAAAAGAAATGGTTTTATCTCCTGAAATAATGGTACTTAGGAACTTGGGTATACTGACGGTTGTGAATGAAACTTCCAATAGAGAGAAATTCCTGAGGAAGAAATACATGGGAGTCTGAAGATGGGGATCCAGCAGAGTAAGGGTGATGATGGTCAGGTTCCCAGTGATGCTGAGCATGTAGGTGAGGAAGAGAAAGATGAATATTACCACCTGGAGCCTGGGATCATCTGACAGTCCCAGGAGGATAAATGCTCTTATTTCTGTTTGGTTTCTCATTTGCTTCTTCAGTAGTTTTTCTCTTATTAAACCTATAGGAGAAACCACAAATGAAACACTTGAGTTGAGTATGTTAAAATATCCAAGTGTGAAGCTGGAATTTTCCTGAACTATTATGTCATTTCCACCTTTAGAGAAAATGAAAAGCCACCTGATAATGACAATGATCCTTTAATTTCCTCTATATTATAGTGAAAAACTCTAGTTCAGGTAGATTAAAAACTACTTTAGTATCAAAACTCCAATGAAGTGCCATATTACTCTTAGAATGGTCATTGTAAAACATACACACACACACACACACACACACACAATGATGAGATATTGATTAGAATATGTTGAAAAAAGAAATTTTATAAGCTGTTGGTAAGAATGTAAATTAGGACAGCCATATGAAGAATAGCATGTAGGTGCTCAAAAAACTAAAAATAGGCCAGGTGTGGTGGCATAGTCCTGTAATCCCAGCCTCTCAAGAGGTTGAGGAGAAAGATCATGAGTTCAAAGCCAGCCTCAGCAATGATGAGACTCTGTTATATTTTAAATAAAATATAAAATAGGGCTGGGGATGTGGTTCAGTGGTTGAATGCCCCTGAGTTCAATCCCCATTACATTCCCCATAAAAAAAAAAAAAAAATCTAAAAACAGAACTACAAAATTGTCTGATCATGGTAGTACTGGGTATATATTCAAAAGAAATAAAGTCAGCATACAAAAGATATACCTGCATGTCCATGTTTATTGTGGCACAATTCACATTGGAAATATAATAAGGGTTTAGATGCTCTTCAACAGGGTAATGGATGAATAACATTTAGTATTTATACACCAAGGAGTAGTATTCAACCACAAAGTAGAATGAAATCGTTTGCAACAAAATGGATGGAATGAAGAGCATTATGTTTAGTGAAGTATGCTAGACATAGGAAAACAATTATCACACGTTCTCTCTCATATGTGGAAACTCAAAAAAGAAAAAGTAGAATAGTGATGAATAGGGATTATGAAGGATACAGGAGGGGTGGTTTGGTGGGAGAATGGAAGAAGGGTGATTGAATACGATCAATGCATGCTATATATACACCTATGGAAATATCACACTGAATGTCATTAACATGTGCAATTAATATGAGTGCATAAAATAAATGTAAAAATAATAAGAAAATAATTTTGTATCACACAGCTTGAAATGGTAGGGCCAAGGTTTTTAGCCAGACTTTTCTGATTCCAAATGTTATTTCTTACTGAAAGGTAAGATGTGTGGCTACAAAATATCTTCATTTTGAGACACTGCTCCAATCTCAATAGATATTTCCCTTTATTTAATAGTTTAATTACATTGAGAATTGCCAAAAATGGGAAAAGATAATTTTTTAAAAGTGGTTGTTTTGTCCTTAGCCATCTACCAATGTTGATTAACACTTATTGGCTTTTCCAACTCCTGCTACTACCTCATTGGAAGTTGGAAATACTGATGTCATTGCAATGAGCAGCCTCAGATGTCAGGGATAGAGGGGAGAAAGAAGCAGAAAAGGAACATACATTGGAAGGTTTGAACCTGAGATGTATTGTATATAAATCTCTTACAAAATTTCATGATATTTTAATCTACTTGTGTCACTTTTATGATGTTTATTCCTAGTCAACTTATTTTGCTTTCTAATTAAAATAATAAATATCATTATTATTGTTATATTTGAGGATACCCTCAGATACATAGATAGGCATATCCCAAGAAAACCTGCTTTAGTTGTTTTATTTATATTTTTTTTAAATAATAAGTTCTAATGCTTTTTTAGAGCTAAAGTTTAAATGCTATTGCCAAAGATATTTGCATAAGAAAGAGGGGGAATGTCTGGTTTTGAATCCAATCCAATTTTTAGGTCTTAAAAATCACTTACTCCTCTGTGCTCAGTTTCCTTATCTACAATACAAATCAATCTCATTTGATAATCATAAGATTTAAATAAGTTAATATATGTGAAGCATTTGGAAAAATGCTTAACACTTAATGGAAATTGTATTGATATTTTTCTATAGAGAAAATGTTCCCTAATCACTGATATGAATACCTTTGGGATTAGGATAATGGTCCTCAGCCCGAGGTTATTTTAGATAAATAGGAACAAATACATTTAACCCCAAGAGAATTTCACAAGAACAACAACAACAATATTAGAGTAGGAATTACCTGATTGTACAGCACCTATCACATTTAGGCAAATGATGCTTAGCTTTATACTTTTACCCTATCTACATTATGCTGACCTTTCTAACCATGTTTTACCATGTTTTATATACTTCTTCCATGCTACCATGCATACACACACACACACACACACACACACACACACACACATACACACACACATTCTACTCCCATCTCTCTCCAGGATATGATCATAGCCCCTGGAAATTAAGTATTCACAGCACATCAACATGAACCATGGCTAGTTTGTTTTTCTGTATTCATTAATTATAACCTTTCTGGAAGTGATTGTGAAGTTTGAAGTCAACTATAACAGTATTGTGAGTCACATATTGTAATGACACTCCAAATCACCTCTTTCCATCACAGGAGGAGTATCCATTGTATACATATCATAAGAACCCCTAGTTATTCCTCCCAACCCACTACACTTAAACTATGCTTAAGTCTCCTGTGAACTCTGCCATTACTCTGCACATTCTTGAAAAAACAGGTTCTTACTCCTATTTCAACATTTTCTAGTGACTAGCATAGTTATATTGGTTTAAAAGAAAATTTCATCTAGTTAATATTGAGTTTGTTGTTAAAACAAATGCTGCTATCAGGCACAGTTCTCTATTTAATGCTGTATTCTAGCTTGGACAGTACTTACACTTTATTTTTCTCTTATAAGATGTGTTTCCCCACATTACTTACCTTACAAGGTATGCTTAAACACTTGACCCAAATTCCCTATATTGAATAAATTTAAAACCAAAGACATGTAAAGGAAACCATATTTTATTGATATATAAATTTTGAAAAACTTCATTAAACATTCTTTCTAATTACTTTTGTAACATTTCTTTATAATCCATCCTTTCTATTCACTTTACTCCACCTCAGTAATATCAATCTTATCTTATCAGGGTTTTGTTTGTGTTAAAATCAAGAATTTTTCATAATGCCTTGAAGTAACAAACTACATTCCCATCAAATAGACAAAATTTGGTGTCAGTCTCAAGTTTAAAGTTTTTGTAATTACTTACTGATGTTGGAAACTCCGAGTTTTAAAAATACATTTTACTATTTTTAGTACATTATTACTATTATTTTTATACTATTATTATTCCATAGTGAAAATGTATGAATGCACTGTATTTTAACCTTGGTTCTAACTTATTGGATATCTACTTTTCTTCCAAATCTTTGTTAATTTTAACATTTTTTTCTGAATATTAATAATAACACTACTCACTATTTTCTTTTTGCTACTGATTAAAAATCTGAAGAAATATAGGAGGTTTTCTGAAGGAAGATATCAATAAAAAATGAACATTTTTTTCAGCACATCACCAAAAAATGAACACTTCTATAGAAAGTTTTCAAAAACCAACAAAATAAGTTTAATGAATCTCTAGCATTAGTAGATCTAATGTCAATAATTGGGGGGTGGTATACTATGCTTTTATGTAAAAATTCAATGGATTATTTTCATTTGTTAATACAAAATAAGTATAATAAAATTATGAGTATTCATATTCCTTTGAAACAATAATTAAATATTGAATAAGGTATATATGATTCCTATAGCCTTAAACTATTCCAAGGATGTGTTTGTATAGAGGATGATGGGTATCTTCAAAAATGTAACTCATCAATTCAGTTTGTTATTTGTGAATGCAGACCCATATTTTCTCCTGGAAGAACATATCTTAGGTTGTTAAATTCTCATTTCATTTTACTCATTGTATCAAAATTCTTACTTTCTTTCCAAAGAACCTAAGACAGATTCCTTGAGTCATTAAAAATGAAATTACTAGTGATATTTATTATTTATTAAATAAAATTTGCACTTTCCAAATCTCTACCACCAAATGAATATTAATAATGACTGCCTAAACAAATCAGATAACATATGGGCAATATATTTGATGTCCAAGGTGAAAAATTAACATTATACTAAAAGATATATTAGTTTTAAAGTATCAAAGGATGTTCCTTTGAGTCTTGAGATAAGAGATTTTTGTTCCATTTGATTTCTGATCCATCCCTCACTCTCTCTCTCTCTCTCTGTGTTTGTGTGTCTGTCTGTGTGTGTGTGTGTGTGTGTGTGTGTGTGTGTTTATATCTGATATCTGCTGTTTGTAACAGTTTTCTTTTATGTTTCCCTGGGTTGAAATCTTTCTTAGTAAAGCAAAAACTTTGAAAATCTAATTTTTAAATATTTCATTTGCTCAATTATGTCTTCTTCAATTAAACCCCAGTAGAAATCATCAGAAAAATATCAGAGTAACTCATATTGCCACACTCTTTATTTCTATTTTATAAGTTTCAACAGGTGTTCAAAGTCTAGGTTAGTACATTAGAGAACAGGCTAATTATTTAATTCAAAGTGTGGGCAATCTCTAGCTCAGCTTCGTAATCACAAAAAAAAAAATGCACTTCTGACACTTCTCAGGCATTCCAGGCTCTGAGCTAGAATATGTTCCTTTGAGAAAGTCCATCAGCATGAATAAAGCAAAAACTCCTCAGGAGAACCAACTGAGTGGTTAAATTGGTTGTTTTATTTTTACAGTTTCTCACAATTATTTTAGAATATTTTTCTCTAAAAGAATAATTGGGGACTGGAGTTATGTCTCAATGGTAGAGTGCTTGCCTGGCATGTGTGAGGCCCTGGGTTCCATCCTCAGCACCACATATAAATAAACAACTTTAAAAAATTTACAAAGAGTAATAATCATAAGAATAATTTATATTTATTAATTTTAGAAATGATGGGCAGGTTCAATTCTCTGCATTTACAGCAGTGCATACAAAACAAATCAAGGGAAAAGACATCAAATCACATTTGGTGATCACTTCATAAATACTAACACTTGTGTCTGTAAGGGTTTATACTTTCATTCCATTAACTAGTGATCTATAATTTATACAAGAAAGGAAGAGGAAATGAATTAATAACAAAATTGTCATCTCAAAACATGATTAATTTATTATTTATTACATTAGGTATGAGCTTAACTTTTAGACGTAGATTAAAATACAAATGAGTCATGCAATGGATTGGTGACTTTGGATGTGTTACTTAATTTCATTAAGCTTCAGTCTTAAAATGCAGTTGGAATTTCAAGAGTGTTTTTGAGAATTAAATAAAATTATGTAAACAAAAGTACTTCATAAATCATGTGACTCTTAGGTTCTAAGAATAGCTGTGTTGATTATTTTTCTTTTGATTGGAATTAAATCTCAACTCTTGGAAGGGTATAAAGAGTAGTTGTGGTTTACCAAGTGCAAATTTATCCCAATGACTGAAAACATTTATATTCTGTCTCAATCTTTATAAGATAAATATGAAATTGTTGTTCCTATTCTTAAATGAAGCATTAAGACTCAGAGATCCTATACTTCCGTTAATTCAACAGCTAGCAAATGTGGAATATAATCTCAGATGACCTACAATTAAAGTTTGTTCTCTTAAAAACAGTACTACATGTCTCTATTCAATTAAAAATACAAAGATAAGATATTTTCCCACTTTTAATCAATAGAAAAGGAATAGATAAAATAAAATATCCTAACCATTTTACATATGGTCATTTTATATGACTTCTAATGTGTCAGTTTCAAAATATATGCTACCATATTCTATTTAACCTCCATCAAACTAAACCAAAGTCTGTTATCTCAGTCTCTAAGGTTAAGTCAAGCGGTCAAGTATTGAATCAATGCTGAGATTTGAGAGTCTTCTCCACCCTCTCTACATCCAACTTACCTCTGGTTTTCATCCAGTTTCACTAACATCCAGAATGACTGGAATAATAAAAAATTCGACAATGCCTTTGTATTAATCCAGGGAAATCAATGTTTCTAAAAATATTCCCTCTTTCTTCCACTGAACTAGTATGATTTGTTTTGAATTGTAGATTTTGTACCATTTAAAATAAAAGTCAATTTTGAAGCAAAAATATAAAATTGTGAGGAAGAAGAAAAAATATAAAATAGTATCAGAAGTGCCTTAAAAATGTTTGGCATGGTTTCTATATAAATTTTATGTAGCATGAGCTACGTAATATTTTTGTCCATTTTCTCTGTCACTGGCTCAAGGGACCAATTCAGTGAATGAAAATTGCCAGAAGAAAAATGTAAACAAAACTCAAAGGAATATAAACATAATACACATTACTATTGAAGTTCTAAAAGGAAGCTTGGGAGACAGTGTCCAATAAGACAGAGAAAAAAATATTAACAAACAAATAGCAACGCTAAGTATAAAGATTTTTTTTCCTTTGATGTCATCTTCTGGGATAAAAAGGGCAACCAAATACAGAATCTCAATTCCTAATGCAAACCTCTACCCAATGTTCCATGACAATTTTCAAACTGGGAATCTACTTCTTTATACTGAATCACTCCTTTATTTCCATTGTTAGTCTGCTTTCCTATAATAATTTTTTCTACCATAATACTGCTAACACTATAAATATTTTTTCTTTCTCATTCTTTTGCTCAACAGTACTGTGGTTGAGGGGTTTCCTGTTTGGATTGATTAATGTTGTAGTTTATATGTCAAATAAAATATCTTGAGTTAGTATCCTCCTGGATAAAACTACCATTATTCCACTATACCCAAATGAGGTATAAATATGGAGAAAAACCAAACATTTGTTCAGATTCTTAGCAAAAAAAATACAAAATATAAAAATAAAGCAAAGACTAGTGTTTATATTTGTTTGCATTTTATTTTTTCAGACTCTTATATTGGCTACCATTGCACAAGGATCTTAGTCAAGTTACTCAACTTTTCTAAGCATTAATTTATCCATTTATAAAAAAAAAATACGTAACCATGTCTATTTTGCCATGTAGCTGTAATGATTAAATAAGATATGGTACAGGACAACCTAGTCTAAAATAAAGCATGGAATAAATAGTTTTTAATAAAATTTCTATCACACTTGCAGTTTGCAAAAGAGCATTGGTGGCTACATAAATATTCAACTTTATGTGTACATTTTGAAAAAAAATATGTATAGATAAACAAGGAGAACATATAAAACTACATAGAACATGTACTTAAACCAAATCAAGGAAATAGAAAAATTGCAATTACTTCTAAGTGGAAAAAAAATATCCAAGTCCTACGGAGACTGGTAATAATTGAACAAATATTGCAAACAACATGCAAAATAATTTGTGGTAGATAATAATTAGTTACATAGTTCATGTTAATTTTTAAAAAGAAACTGTAGGTAGTTAAATGAAAAATAAACTTTAATATTATTAAAACAACAATGTATTATAAAATATTTTCATTATTAATAATAACTAGTAAAGTGATTTAAGTTCTATAGCCACTGCTTTTCTAGTCGGTTTTCTAAATCAATGATTACATGGAACCTACAGATAGTTTTAATGGGAGACACAACATAGTCACTTGCAGGTTAAAAAGAAAGCTGAAATCAAGGAGCTCAGCACTGCAGGTAGCTGTGGTCTGAATATAGAAGGATAGAGGAGAAGTAAACTTTGATTTCCCTGGTTGAATCTTCACCATGGCACTCATTCAGGTCACTACATATTTTCATTTGCTTCTGTAAAATACTACCTTATGAACCAAGTGTTTGAAGCTTTGTTTTACTTGCTGGTTCCTCAAAGTGTAAATAAAAGGGTTCAACATGGGAGGAATAGTAGTGTTGAGGAGAGCTACTCCTTTGGTCAGTGACGCTCTTTCTTTTGCTGAAGGCTTGACATACATGAATATGCAGCTTCCATAAGAGATGGAGATGACAATCATGTGAGAGGAGCAAGTGGAGAAAGCCTTTTTCCTCTGGCCAGCAGATGGGATTCTCAGAATGGTGCTAATGATGCATATGTAGGACAGAATCACCAACGCCAATGTGAAGAGAAGAGTAACAAAGGCAAAGTAAAAGCCAATCATCTCTAAAAGTGATGTATCAGAGCAAGAGAGTTCCAGGATAGGGAAGTAGTCACAAGAGAAGTGATTGATGACATTGGAAGCACAGAAATCTAACCTGAGGATAAGCATAAGGGGTGGGAAGATGGTCAGAACTCCTGCCAGCCATGAACCAAAGACAAGAAGGGAGCAGACTTTCTTACTCATGATGGTGGTGTAATGCAGTGGCTTGCAGATGGCGACATAGCGATCATAGGACATAGCAGTTAGAAGGAAAAATTCAGACACACCCATGGAGATGAAGAAATATAATTGAGCTAAACAGTTGTTATAGGAAATGGTCTTGATTTTAGTAATTATTGACCCCAAAAATCTGGGGATGGAAACACTGGTGAATGCAATTTCCAAGAAGGAGAAATTCCGGAGGAAGAAATACATAGGGGTCTTTAGATGTGAGTCCAGCAAGGTGAGAATGATGATGGTTAGGTTTCCAGTGATGTTTGATAAATAAGTTACAAATAAAAAGATAAAAAGTATAACCTGAAGCTCTGGTTTGTCTGATATGCCCAAGAGTACAAACTCTTTAATCATTGTGTGGTTTCTCATTCTGAATTTTTCTCTCTTCCAACAAAGTCTATTGGTGCAAAACAAAGCAAATATGTAGAAGAAGTTTTGTGGTAAAGTATTAAAAATTAAATTTGATATTAATATCTCCAATGATGCTTTTGCAACATCCACTCATTCCTAAAAATCAGAAAACATACACACATCTTCAGTTGTGATCAAATGTGGATCCCAGACATATTTTAAGTCTCTTCATCAATAAATTTACGTCAAACCTTGAAGAATTTTCAAATTTTCTGTATGTGCAATATACCTTTGAATTATAGATTTCTTCAAAAATATTTATCAAATAAATCTGTAGTTTGAAAATTTAGACATTGTCTTCCAGGTTCTAAGATTATATACTTTTAAGACTAAATTATGTAATTTTTACTTTAATTCTGATGCCTTTTATAAACTTAGAAAATTGATCAGTGGGAATTGGTGACCTAATCCCAGTCACTAAACTTAAATAGTGATTATTTTTATTCTCAATATATATAAATGTGATTATTTTATTCTCAATAAATATACTTTTTAAATATAGCCATGGGAATAAATGTGTTTCAATCACAGAAATATAGAACTTGAGTTACCATGGTTGTAAAAAAAAATGTTCTAAATTTATGAAAAGAAATACAGAGGCCAGAGAAATTAGTTAACATTGAGATAGAACTCAATAATATATAGATATATACAACCTAGTAATGCTTTTATAGCATTTTATACTCATTGTTTAAAGTATCAAATGAGTTTTAAATGTGTATTATATTCACTTTGTCCCTTTACTCTTCAACTTGCCTGAGGACAAGACAGAAATCATAAGGGGTTTCCTGATGCCAATATATGGCATTGTTTTTCCTTCTCAAGGCTAAACAATCAGAATAAATGAAATTTGCTCTAGGATTCACTTTATAGAAATCACGTTCTCCACAATATACCCTATAGTACTTCTATCTGTCCTATTCTCTGTCTCCCTAGCAGTCAGCACTATGTCTGCGATAGAAGTTCTCAACTATATTTGTTGTATTACTTTTTCTCTTTAGCAGAAATAGGACAACTCAAGAGATGAGAAGTGTTAATGCTGACAATGTGCATTTTTTTCTTCTTTCCATTTTATTTTTCTGTCAATCATTATTTGCATATATTTGTCATGAATATATCGCAAAACTAGCAACTCAAATGCAGAAAGTATTACTGTGGTTTGAAAAAAGGTGGAAACATTAAAATGTAAAATTACAATAATATTTCTGTAAAAGTGGTAATTTGAGCATCCTTGTTATTTATTCCAACAAAATAGGCTTTTGTATGAGAGTTTTTTCTCATAAAATAAATAAATTTATTGAAAGATATGGAACATACTTTCTAATATGTCTGATGGTGCCAATCAGAAACATAAGCCAAATATTTCTTGATTTTCTTCAAATATAAAATTCAACACATTCATAACATACTTCAGGAGGTTTTTTTTGTCATTTTGCTCACTCTTTCCCTGTGTCTATTACATAGAGAAAGTATAGGCTGAATATCATGTCAGATTTCTGTTAGCCTTGATTATAAACAGAAACATTGCTCTGACCCAAAATTCAAAACCTACTCCTGCAAACCTGAATGTTCTTTATATAAATTTTCACAGATTATTGCTTCAACATACTGTAAGATGAAACATTTCAAAACTCTGTGCATAAGATAGAGTATCACACAAAGATAACACAACTTTACATTCTCTGTGTACTATATAACCCCCCAGAGGCTAGATTGAAGAAAGGAAGCATTCAAGTGGAGATAAGTTCAAGAGAGGTAGTGGTGTCATTATGTACCTTTCTGGAGAGCCAAGCCATAGAGCAGCATAAAAGCAAAAGAGTTCTAGTCAGCTAATACAATCAACCTACTTTCCCTTTGGCCGTACCTAATTTTCCTAACATGCACATGGACTTAGGCTATACTCAGGAGATAATGTATTTTCAATTCCTTGGGGGTTGATTAAATCCAGGACTGAGCAACTCCACAGTGGATGGTATCCATCTTGTATTCATTTATACATCTCTCCAACATAGATCAGAATGAATGACTAAGAAATCCTTTTAAAATCCTTACAAATCAGAATAGTGGGGCTGGTTCAGTGGTAGAGTGATCGCCTAGCATGTGTGAGGCACTGGGTTCAATCCTCAGCACCACATAAAAAATAAGTATATAAAACAATTATGTCCAACTACAAAAAAAAATTTAAACTCAGAAGAGCACCTCAAGCTTTAGCTTTTAATTTTTAATGTTAAAGTTAATGCATGCTTAATTAAGAGAATCGAGAGTATAAAGTAACCAGTGGAATGTTCTTTACGTTTCCAAACAAACTTCCATTTCTCTCAAGTCTTCAAATTATCCAGCATAAAGCATTGTTTTCTGTATCCTCCTAAAAACATCATTACATTTACACTCATAGAATTTTTTCTTTATAAACTAATGCAGTTTTAATACACAGTATATTCTGCAACTTTCCTGTTTTTTTTTTTCAGTTAGTAATCTTTAATGAACATTATTCCTTATCAAGTTATCCAGAAAGAACTCATCCTTTTGTAACAATTGGCTAGAATACCAGAAGGAATTATTTTAATGTAATAAATTTAATTGCTGGCTTGAAATTACGGGTTATATTGTTTTTAATTTAATATCATTAGTTATGATGTTATAGTATGTTCTTATGCATTCCTTCGCATCTGTACAAATATAACTTTCTGATACATCAACATTTCTCTGCTACAGACAAGACAAATCTTTTGCATCACATCCTAACCAACACTGGATGTTATAAATCACTTATGTTTCACAAGCAGACAAAAACGATATGCTAATTAATTTAATGATAAAGGCAGTATCATTAGAACCAGATCATAGTACATGGGTTTTGAGGTTAAAGAGATAAAATTTATTATCATTACCCTAGGTACATGTATGACTATACATGTGGTGTGACTCTACATCATGCACAGAGAAATAAAAAGTTGTGCTCCATTTGTGTACAATGAATCAAAAAGCTTTCTGCTATCATGTATGACTGATTAGAACTAATAAAAATTAATTGAAAAAAAAACTAGACATGATGGAACAAAGACTTAGCTGGAGCAGATTCTGCAGGATACCTGTCTGCATTGAGCATAGATGTCCTTAAAATCCTTGGTGCAAATGGTGAAACAAGAAGTCAATAAAGAGGGAGCCATTTCCTTTTTCCTACCCAATCAATAACAGGCTATCAACATTTCTATTAGTTAGGGAGTGAAGGGGCAAGTTGGAAAGCATAGCTGTTCCCAACCTTTGTGGCAAATTAGAATCACCAAGGGAGATTTTAAAGATTTTATGTCCTGAATTCCGGTGTTCAAGACGTATCTCAGTTTAACTAAGAATTTCTGGAGGTGGGTCTACCATGCGGCCAGCGCAATGGTTTCATTAATGAGGTTCTTGGCATAAAAGTTAGCTAGTGAGATCGAAATAAACACACAGACTCAGTTACCTTTTTCTATGACCAGGTCCGAGACGGCTCCCCTCTCTGGTTCCCTCCTCTAACCGCCCAGCAGGGCAGCAAGGATTACTCAGGGCTAGCAGGAGAGAGAGAGCGAGCACGCCAGGGAGTAGCCTTTTATTGGGGAGCAAGAAACTCAGGGGATAATTCCATCCAATGAAGGTTAAAAGGGGGGGCCGCACTCCAAGGTCAGGGTCAGTGATTGGGCCTCCGGGGTCAGTGGTCAGTTACACCCCCACACGGACAGGTTCTCTCAACAGGAGAGGGCCGGGAAAGCTCCGACACAGCCAGAGCACCTCAGACCCTAACCAGGAGTCACCCAGTCACGTGTGAGAATGGCTTCTGACAGGTGGGAGTCGGACTGCAGAGTTTCTTGCAGATCCCTGATAGATCACCCTGGAGAAAAGTCAGGGAACCAACAGGCCAGGCTTTCAGCCCACAACCTTCCTTCATGGAAGTAGAAAGAAGTCTCCTTTGTGCAAATGTGAAAGAGGAAGAAAAATAACTTCTTTCCCAGACACTGAACAAATCATTTTGTGTCTCTCAGTCTCATATCCATTTACTTTAAAAATGGAACTTATAATACTTACTGCTAAGAGTGACTTTTTAAAATTATACTATAATATGCAGTAAAATATTTGCACATATATGGCATACAGTAGATATTTTTCCTTGCTGTAAGAGGACAGGACATTCAGTACCGGTTAAGTATAAAAATCAAAGCACTCTGTAGTGAATTACCTTAACTCTTTGTTGCCTTGGCATCCATTCGGAGTCTAGATTTTACTTTTTATACCAGAAGCAGGGCTTAGCCACTCTTGTTTGTTTGTTTGTTATTAGTATTTCTTTTTTATTTTTTTTAAGTTTTGAAATGCCATAGTGAATACTTACATCTAGATTTTTTTATTAGTTGCACATGACATTACAATGATGTTGACTTATACATTTGAACCAAATTGGGTATAATTTCTCATTTTTCCAAATGTACAGGTTGCAGAATCACATTAGTTATACAGTCACCTATATACATACAGCAATATTAGTGTCTATTTTATTCTGCTGCCCTTCCTATCCGCCCTTCCCCTCCCCTCCCCTCCCATCACTTCTCTCTACCCAATCTAATATGACACATTTCTTTTTTTTTCTTCCCCCTCACATCATCATACATGTATTTTGTAAAACGATGAGGGTCTCATTCGGTCTTCCGTGCAATTGCCCTTCTCCCTCTTTTTCCCTCCCACCTCTCTTCCCTATTTAGTGGTAATCTTCTTCTCATGCTCTTCCTCCCTACCCCATTTTGAGTCACCCCCCTTATATCAGAGAGGACACTCTTGACATAGGTTTAGGTCTCTGTCTCCTCCTAGTTCCTCATTCAGGTAGGGATGGATATCTGCATTAGGCAACTGCCTCCTTGTGACCATCTTCCTATGGCACATGTAGAAACAATCAACTTGACTCTCTTCAGTGATCCCACACCCCACATGGACTGTGTAAATATGTTGTAGTGAAACAGGCCAGAGACCCCCTACCCGAAGATCCTCACCATAATTGTTCTTCATAACAGAATATCAGCAAAGATTTCTGCAAAAGAGCTTAGGGGGTTAGAACTTCCTAGTTCCTGTTGCTCTGTCTTGCAAAAACTGATTTTAACTGCTGATATTACTCCTGCTTTTGTGGTAACACATGTAAAAACTCTGACTGTTCTAAAACATAGATGAAAAACACTTTCTGAGAACTCAAAGAAAACATTACTTTATGTAGACCTCTGCAAAAATGTAAACCTTCAAGGCCCTCTTCCCACTAGGTATAAACTTCAAAGAATTTCTAGACTTTGTCCAGAGAATCTTTTAGGTGATAGGCCCTCTAGACCCTGCAATCAATAAACCTGCTTTCTTAAAGTTGAGAGAGAGTGAGAGAGAAGAAAGAGAGAGAGAGAGAGAAAATTTCTTAGTAAACTTGCAAAATTTATTTGCCCTTTCTTAGTATCAGTTTCCTATGCACAAAATGAAAAGATTGGTACTTTTGACTCATAGGATTCTGTAACAATTAAATGAGATAATGCACAAAAGTGCTTAGCAGAGTAGTTAAGTTATACAAATCCTTACTATATAAGTGTTATATATTTTTAAAATGTACTTTTCCAACTAATAGAGACTGAACATTTTTAAATATTTGTTTTTCTTGTCCATTAATTGACTAGTTTATGTTCATTTTACATTATCTTGTCTTCTTTACTAGCAGGAGACATATATGTATAATATTATATCTTATCTGTTGCAATGTAGTTTCAGCTTATGTTTTAACTTTTTACAGTGTAGTTCAACTGGCAGTCTTTCATGGATTCTTAGTAGTCTGTCTTTCTAAAAACATCCTTATACAGAGACCTCAAATTTATAAAAAAAATTATATTTGTGTAAATTTAATACTTTTATGCATATTGTTTTGACATCTGTATCCTTAATTCATCCAGGACTTTTTTTTTTTTTTTTTTGCAGTGCTGGGGAGCAATCTCAGGCTCTTACCCATGCTAGGCAATGCTCTACCTCTGAGCTTCACCCTTACCCCAGAATTTATTTCTCTGTGAGATACAGATCTCTCTTTTTGGTTTTGTTTGTTTGTTTGTTTTTGTTTTTGTTTTCCAGCAGAAAGCCAACTTACCTAACAACTCCAAGGTCTATATAAACAATATGAGAAGCTGGATAGTGAGTTATCAAGAGGCCAAGGTCACTTTAATCTTCTATTAGTAACATTTTTTACCCTAAAATTCTCACTAATAATATCCATATGCAATCTTACAGGTAGGATGGAGCTGGATCTGCTGAACTAAAAAATTGATCTGGGATAATTAAGCTTCTTAGTTTTCTGGGGAAAAAAATATTCTTTTTTGCAAGAGCCTTGTTGTCCTCCTATCATTTCAGTCTTTTTCATAAATCTATGCACTCCTTAATTTTTGCCTTTCAGGACATCTGCTTTTTGTTAATTTTTTTTTTTGTATTAATTAACTGATACCTTTTGTTTTCCTCTAAACATTGACACATGTCCTGCCTGCCTCTTCTCTCTCTCTCTCTCTCTCTCTCTCTCTCTCTCTCTCTCTCTCTCTCTCCATATTGTGTCCAGAGGTGAGCGTGTAAGTTCAACAGGGCTACTGCCCAGCCTTCTCACCCATTCCATCTGTAGACCAATTGGGATGCACTGCACATTTCATTCCAAGAGCCCCTGTCCATTTCTGACAAGGAGATATTTGAGAAAGGAGGCACAGGAGTATCACTGCTTTTCTATCTGACCCTGATCAATCCCAGTTCCCTACCCCATCAGCCAAGCTCCTTATCTCAGAGACCAGAGCACCAGTTGCAAATGAAAATGTCCTTCATTATTCTCCACTGTGCAGTCTGATCAACCAGACACGGTGGATGCAATGGCCACTGTGAGTTTCTACCTAGTCTGTGTTATAGTTCACTCCTATGTCCAGACAGATTAATGGCATAAGCAGTCACCAATCCAGTGACAAGTCTCCCCTTGTTTCCAGAGTGTGAGACTTCTGCTTGCTTTCTGCACATTCTTCTTCTGCTTCCTTTAGGGATAATAACAACCCTACAATCTCTCCATGGATGGAGATTTTCCTTCAGTGAGAACAGAAAGGATGGTACCCCCTGTCTTTACCTCAGCAGGTTTGTTCCTGAGATTTATTTCTATGATCATTCATTGAAAGAAGACAAGGAGACCTTGACAATCCCAAAAGACATAGTTCTCCTTTCTCTCTGGTTTGCTAGCAATAAGTACATACTAGAAGCATCCCCTTACTAGAAGGATGTGAGACCTCTGCTTATTTAGGCAGCAGAGTGGGTACTCACATCTTCTTCCCTAGATTGCTCTCACAATAAATCCAGATCTTTAAAACTCTCTCTGGATGTGGTTTTTGCAAGCACTCAGTGTCTCAATTTTTCATTGTTTATCCAAGGTATTGGTTACGAAATCACTGTATTCTTGAAATTTGACAGAGTTCAGAATTCCTGAGTCCCCCACACTATGAAGAATAAAAAGGTTAATTTAACATTTGCAAAGTGTCTCTCTAGCTTGAAAGTGAGAAGACTGATCAAGAGTGCAGGCTATTCAATGTTTATCAAAATTTTAATGTCATTTTCAAAGAAATAGAACAACTCATTTTAAAATTCATATTGACTCAGGAAAGACTCCAACAAACCAAAACAATCTTGAGCAAACAGAACAAAACTGAAACCCTAAACTTCCCTAATTTTAAAATACATTATGAAGCTATTATAATCAAAGCAATGTGGCACTGGCATATAAACGAAAACAATAAGAAATGGAAGAGGATACAAAGCCCATATATCGACCCCAAATTATTTTATTTTTAACAAAGTTTTCATGACCACACAACAGAGAAATAATATTCTTTTTAATAAATAGTGTTGGAGAAACTGAATATCCACATACAGAAGGGAAAAGTTGAACTTTCATCTCACACAGTGAATTTGGGCTTCTAAACAAAACTCTACCCAAAATGGATAAAAGATTTAAATGTAAGGACTACAACTGTTGAGCCGCTAGGAGAAAACATGGAATGAGCTCAGGGCATTGCTTTGGACAATGATTTATCGGAAACAACTCTCAAACACAGATAACAAAAGCAAGAGTAGACCAAATGGGATGACAACAAGCTAAAAATATTCTCAATGGTCAAGGAAACAAATAACACAGTGAAGAGGAAACCATGGACTGGGAGGAAATATCTGCTAATCATGTATCTGACAAGGAACCAATATGCAAGATATATAAGGAATGAAAGCAACTAAAGAGCAAGAAAACAAATAATTTGATTTAAAAATTGGCAAAGATTCAGAACAGACATTCCTTTAAAGAAAATAAGCAAATGGTAAACAAGTTTGTGAAAACATACACAGCCTCTCTAATCATCAGGGATTTTAAAATAAAACCACAATAAGATATCAACTCATGAAATTTTGAATGCCTGTTATAAGAAAGATGAATGATAACAAGTGTTATAAAGGATGTGGAGAAAAGGGAACCCTGTATACTGATGGTGAGAATGTACATTATTAGTACAGCAATTTGAGAAAATAGTATGGCAGTTTCTCAGAAAACTAAAAACAGATTACTTTATAGTCCAGTTATCACATTTCTTCACTCTCCTGGTTATGTATGGAAAGGAAATTAAATTGGCATAAGAAAGAGACATGTACACACTCCCATGTTGATTGTGGAACTACTCACAATTTCTAAGACATAGAATCATCTTGGTTGCCCATCAGGGGATCAACAGATAAAGAAAATGTAGTACATATACACAAAGGAATATATTTGGCCATAAAAAGGATAAAATTTTGTCTTTGGCAGAAAAGTGGAAGTAACTGAAGGACATTGTGTTAAGTGATATAAGCCAGAAACAGAAAAATAAGTACTACATGTTCTTTCTCATATTTAGAAACCTTAGATTTTTGAATGCAGAACAGTGATTAGTAGAGGTTGGCAAGAGTTAGGGTGTGTGAAGAGTGAGTAAAGGAGTCTGGATTTGATTAGCAAACACTATATATATATAGTATATATATATATATAGTTGAGACATTATTTTAAACCCACAATTAATGCATGTTCATCAAAAGTAAAATGATTTCAAAAATTAAGAAAAAGTAATTAATACATGGTAAAAATGTCCATAGTTTGGCAAGTAACAAAGTAAGATGTTTAACTCAGTCTCTGATTCAACTACACCTAAACAAAAATAACTGGAAGAAAATGTTCTTATATATGAATGATTATTTAAGGGTTTGAACACCATAGAACACCATAGAAATTTAACACCATAGAAATTGAACCTTTATTTTATATTTTACTTTATTTTTCTTCCAGGATTTCTACAAAAAAATTTTTATCAACTTTTGAATCAGAAACACATCTACCGAAATTCCTTAGTGTTGCCAATAAACTTGTTCTCAGGAGTGACATAGCCCATCGGCATTGGCATCATCTGACAGCATGTTAGAAATTCAAAGCCTATTAAAGGAAAATGCTATTTAAAAATCTGAAGGTTCTCAGGTGTCATGACAAAATTCCTGTGTGCTCAAGGAGATGACATTTTCTTCCTGGATTTCTATCCTGTCACTTTTTATTTATTTCATGTGTTTTATTTTAGTATCTTTGCACCTCAATTATTCCCACATTTAAGCAAATCAAAGCACTTAAAAAATTAATATTTTGGCCATGTGTTTTAGATGCTATTTTAAAAAGTAAACATGGTGATGTTAGTAGACGTAATACTTAAAAACATGTTTATCTTTGAATGGAAATATATAATATCATCTTCTTAAGCCTACATATAGATCATTCAGTAAAAAAAAATTAAATGAAATATCAGATTCTCCAAATTTTAATTTTCTCGATGAAAAAATTTATAGCTAAAATGTTCAAAGGGCACATTAAGTATGTATTACTTGAGAAGCTATAATTTCAAGATTTATTATTTAAATCTCCCCTGACATTGTTATCATTCCAATATGAAGTGTTCCTCCAAATCTCCCATGTTAATATTATAATTTTCAGAGGTGAAATAATTGGATTGTAAAAGCTGCAGCTTAATCAGTCCATTCTAGTTTGAATGGACTGGGTAGTAAATGTAGGCAGGTGGGGCATGACTGGAAGAGATGAGTGCAGACCCTGGAAGAGTGCATCTTCCCTATGCATCCTCTCCTACTTCCTAATTCTGCAATGTTAGCTGCCTTCCTCCCCTGGCCCTTCCCCTGTGATGTGCTACCTCACTTTGGGACCAGAGCAAAGGAGTTGTCCATCTGAGGCTGGGGCCTCTGAAACCATGAGCCCCAAACAATTCCCTACTGTAATTTGTTCTTGTAGGTATTTTGGTAATATCAATGAAAAGTTAACTGTAACAAACATGTATGCTTGTGTTTTATAGTGAGACATCAAGATGAACAAATTTGATAACATTAATCATGATGTTATGGAATCTAGTGCAAATACAATCTCTCAAGAAAAATATGGCTGTGATAAAAATGCAAAAGATAAACGTGAAAAGGAAATTAAGAAAAAATTCATTCATAAAAACATTAAAAGAAATAAACTAGGAAGACATTCAACTAAGGTATTGATAGCCTAGGGCTCTGAAAACTATAAAACCTTGATGAAAGAATGTTAGGAATACATAGGTAAATGGAAGACACCCAAGTCCACAGATTAGTTAATTTGTTATTGTAAAAATGTCCATATGAACCCATCATGATTTACAGAGTCAATGTAACCCTATCAAAATTCCAATTTTTATTGGCAAATTGCCTTTTTATTGCCACAATATCGGTCTAGTAGTTGAAATGTTGTTAGTTTGACTTAGAAACTGAATATTTAACTTGAATTAAAAATATATATCCTTGTCCATATGGGTAGTAGCTATTTTCTTAGGCACTATTATCCTAAGTTGTCTTCTCAACAGCTGGTTAAAAAAGAGACATATTATATACAAATGATTTTGTTGGAAAGATGATTGAGGTTGAATTTAATGACAATGTTCATCTTCTGTGAGTATATGGTTGGATGAACTTTGACAAATATGTGTAATTATGCTACCATTACCAGAATAAAAATATAAAATATTTCTGTCACCCACCCCAAAAATGTTCTCCCATAATACTTCTCTAGCCAATCCCTGCCTTCAGTCCAAGCAGATACTCACTGATTATATTTTTGTCTCAATAGTTCAGCATTTCCAGAGTTATATAAATGTAATTATACAGAATTTTTGTATGATTATAAAGCCAATTATATCACTTTTTTCACTCAGTAATACAATTTTTAGGATTCATTCATGTTTTATACATATGGGTATTTCATTCAATTGTATGTATAAATCACTTTGGGATTTTTCACTGTTGCTCCAGATAGTGAATTGTTGATGTTCCTGTTACATATTTTATTGAGTTTTCCTAATCATTTGTGATACTTCTCAAGGATACTTTCTCTTCATTTTTTACTTTAATTATGGGGGGGTATTTTATTGCCAATGGTTAGTACTTTTGTCACACTGGTCCCCGGAGAAGAGTTTGTTTTTGTTTTATTTCAACATATTCCCTGGAGGTGGCAGTAAATAGAAAAATAAGTGACTGCAGCATTTATAAGTGGTCTTTCTTTCTTAGAAGAGTTATTTATGTTTCAATGGTGATTTATTTTTAATTTTCCCTTTTTTCTTTCATTTTAAAGAGCATGTATCCAATTGAGACTTTGTATAAAAGCAATCTCAATTTTAAGAACAAAATTTCAAACATTCAGCATATCTGGAATGAAAGCTAAGTGCTTATTAAAATTTTTGACATAAGGTCCCAAGTTTCCAAAGGCATATTAATCTGAGGAAAGGTGGAACTTCTTTCCTTTGCCTCTCTCCACAAAAATCATTGGTAATAAATCTTCTTACTGGGTTATAAAATATTATTATATAAACGAGTGAAATTGTCACAGAATGGAATGAATTACAACTCAAAAAAGGTAAGTCTAATATAATTTCAACTTAATTTCAAAATAAGAAACTAAGACAAATAAATAAGGAGAACCCCCAACTCTATATACTAATAATATAATCTATTCACATACCGTTATTTTCTCTCTCTCTGACCCTTTTAATCAAATATTGGCATGGCTAAAGTGATGTAGAAAAAAAATACTGAGCAATTTTTCTCTAGAATTTGGGAGAGCATGGTTCTACAACAATCTCTTAGACTCACATGTTTCAGAAATGACTGGACTAACTCCTAGAAAAGCTTGAAAATCAGAACAGAGTAAAAATGGGAATCTTAGACATAACAATGACAGAAATATGCAATGCTACAAAGTTTGTGACCACTAAGTAGATGAAGACTGCAGGTGTTCAGTTTTGATTTAAAAATATTAAAACTGCTCACTAATATCTATTTTGGAAAATCACATATTTATACATGAAATATACCAGTGATTTTTTCATATTAGTTTATTAAAAAAACAATATGGAAAGGAAAGCAATATTAATAAAACAAAGGAAAAGAATAAACGTAACACAATGCTTTAGAAACCCATTTCTTTTAAAAGTCCACAAATAAAGCATATAATGAAGCAGATGGACATGTTTAATCAAACAGAGAAATAGTATAACATGAGACTAAATAGAATTCCCGTATGTAAAAAAAAAAAAAAAAATTAGAAAAAAATTCTCTTCTGAATATTCTAGACAGTTTTATAAATAATAAGTGGAAGTACAACAAAGTGCCAAATTAATTAAATAGGTAAGAGAATATTTTTCAAAAAGATCATCTAAAAAGAAGACAAAATATTGTTTATTAAAATATATAATTTATATGATTTTATCATTCTTTGTTTTGTTTGTCCTAAACACTGCTAAATGAATATTCTGTTGAATAAAAAAATACAAGAAAATTGATAATAGTAATCGCATACTCAATGCAGAGAATATGTCAAAAAAATTAAAAGTAAAATTTTCAACTATTAGAAATTTATAGTATCTTAGTCACTGACCAACACAGTAACTGTAATATGATCCTGATTTTGAAATATCACTGATACTCATGACAAGGAGCACACAGCTTAGCTGTCCTGAGCCCTGCTGCCTTTGCCGTCTCCCAGTGTTCCTGGAAATGTCAGGCGCAAATGACAGGGTCACTGAGAAGAACTTCGTTGAGGAGCAATTGGATGAGGAAAATGTGATTTTAACACTGGTCCCAGTTACAGAGGAACAACAATATCCAATAGAAACAAGTGTTTCTTCAACTGCAGAAATCAAACAGGAAGTCTGCCTTCCTGAAACAAGACCTAATTGTAAAATACGACCCCTTCCCTTGCCGACCATTTTGCCTCCAATTCGGGATACTTTGTGAAACTGGTGCCAACAATTTAATTTGAGTACTGATGGCCAGAAAATAGAGGTTTATTTGAGGCTACAGAAGCATGCATATCCCGAACAAAAATATGATATTCCTGAAACATCTCAGGAGGCCAGATTGAAGCCAGTTTCCAGGAAATGGAAGGCAGTGGCCAATGCAGCAGGGCTTCAGGAAAGTCATAATAAGGTTAAAAAAGAGGAAGAGACTAACATGGTTGAAGTGGTAAATTCAGCTCAGGAGTCCATATTGGCATCTTGGGCAAGGATCGCTGCCAGAGCCACTCAGCGCAAGGCTGTGAATTCGTGTCCCATCCCTACTACTGTGGAGGCCTTTTTGCTGCAAACCTCTGGTGTCAGGTGGTGTGTGGTCCATGGCCAATTTCTTTCTGCAGAAACAGCAGACTGGGCTCCCCTGCAGTTCCATGCAGGTCAGACTTGGGTCCCCGACACTCCCAAGAGGATGATTTCCCTCTTCCTGTTACCTGCCTGTATTTTTCCACCCTCAGGACTAGAAGGTAATATGTTATGCCCTGAATGTGTAAAAAGGAATAAGAAGATGATGAAAGGATTAATTACAACAAGAGAGAAAAAGCAATGCACCGTAGGAGACCAAAAGGTGCCACCTTAAGCAATGTTGAAGTACTATTTTGATCTGAAGGCAATTGAGAAGAAACAGACAAAAAGTTTTCTGCTTTCCCACTATTGGCCCCAAAACAGGACATAAATTTGCAAATATTCCTCTTCCCTCCCAGGACAAGTGGTTGGAGAGCCCATAGGTAAATCATCACACAGCCTGATGAATGCTGGGCTGGTTTCTGACCGTCTTTCATTTTCAGTGTCTCCTGATCATTTGTGTCAGACTCAAGTATTAACTATACTGACAGATGATCCACAAAATACATATATTTTTAAGCAGAGCTGCTAGGTTTATGGGGAAACTGAGCAAAAGAGTTCTTTTATGCTTCTCTTTAATATTAATTTTTTTGTGTGTGTGTACTAAGATTGAACCCAGGGACACTCTACCACTGGGCTATAACCCTAACCCTCTGCCTCTTTTTTTTGTTTATTTTTTGGTACTGAGAATTTAACCACTGAGTCACATCCCCAGCCCTTTCAATTTGAGACAAATTCTTCCAAGGTTGCTTCGGTTCTCACTAAATTGCTGAGACTGCCCTTGATCTTGCAATCCTGTCTCAGCCTCCTCTAAGTAGCTAAGATATAGGTGTGCATTATCTCACCTGGCTTTAATATTAACATGTCCTATTAGTGTTGTACATTCCTTAATTGATGAGTCAATATTGGTATATTACATTTGTAATCCCCCAGAGACTTGGGAGGCTAGGTCAAGAGGATTGCAAGTTTGAGATTAGTCTCAACAGCTTAGCAAGACCCTGTCTAAAAATAAAAAGACGGAGTGTGGCTCAGTTGTAAAGCATCCCTGGTACCCCCCTCCCCCCACAAAAAAAAAAGTTGCCAAAGCCAGCTTTGGATTTGCAATCCTCCTGCCTCAGTTTCCCAAGTAGTTGGGATTATGGCCCCCACCACACTGGCCACTGACTAAGGTTTGACGTGTATCCAACATTCTGCATGATAATTCATAATTATCTAGGCCCTAATGCTCCATTCCTCAGTTCTACCTGTTTTTTCCTCCCGCCAAGCCTCTATAAATCAGATCTTTTTACTGACATTGTAACTTTGCCCTTTTTAGGATGCTTTATATTTAGAATCATACACATGTATTTTAAAATAGTCTGAAATATATATTTAAGGTCTCTTCATGTCTTCATGGATTATTTTTTTAGTGCTGAATATATCCATTCTCAAGATATACCACAGTTCATGTATCCATTCAGCTACCAAAAGACACCTTGGTTGCTTTCAAGTTTTGGCAGTTATGAATAAAGCTGCTATAAACATCAAAAAAAAAAAAAGAAATATCACTGATACTCATTCTAAAAAGACAAATTTAGAACACTTTGTGCAGGTATAATGAAAGTAATAGAAAATGAATTTTAAATAATTAACATATAATTTAATTATATGTACAGGTAAGAGGTCATTTGGAAGTAGTAAGCACATATTAACAAAAAAATATATACATTATTAAAATTCTGGGGAAATTTTGTTTGAATGTTAAGGAAAGCAAACTAGAAGGAATTTTGAATTAACCTATAGCATATAATTTCATGTCATCTAATATTTTTGGTTAGGAAAACCTTTCAAATGCATAAATCTAAGAATGTTTATCTTTTTCTGCTTTTGTGTATGTGTGTGTTGTGTGTGTGTTCTAATGCACATTTATTTAAATTTTTCTTCTTTTCCTATACAGATTTGATAAGGTTCACCAAAAAATAAATAAAATAAAATGAAGAACCAATCAATGGAAATAGAGTTCATTCTGTTAGGACTGACAGATGATCCACAATTGCAAATTGTGATTTTTCTGTTTCTATTTCTCAACTACTCATTGAGCCTAACGGGAAACTTAATCATTATTCTTCTCACTCTACTGGATCCCCGCCTTAAGACTCCCATGTATTTCTTTCTCCGTAATTTCTCCTTTTTGGAAGTCATATTCACAACAGTGTGTATTCCCAGATTCTTGGTAACCATTGTGAATGGGGACAAAACTATTTCTTATAATAACTGTGTAGCTCAATTATTTTTTTTCCTTTTACTGGGAGTTACAGAGTTTTACCTCCTGGCTGCCATGTCCTATGACCGCAAGCCTCTGCATTACCCAGTCATTATGAACAGCAGAGTGTGCTACCTACTGGTGCTCAGCTCCTGGGCAACTGGATTCTTAATCATCTTTCCCCCTTTGGTCATGGGACTCAAGCTGGATTTCTGTGCTTCCAGAATCATTGATCATTTTATGTGTGAAACATCTCCTATCCTACAGATCTCTTGCACAGACACACATGTCCTTGAAATGATGTCGTTAGTCTTAGCTGTGCTGACACTTGCGATCACGTTGGTATTAGTGATTCTCTCTTATGCTTGCATCGTTAGGACCATTCTGAAATTCCCTTCTGCACAGCAAAGGACCAAAGCTTTCTCCACCTGTACTTCCCACATGATTGTAGTCTCCATGACATATGGTAGCTGTATCTTTATGTATATAAAACCATCTGCAAAAGAAAGAGTGACTGTATCCAAAGGTGTAGCTTTGCTGTATACCTCAATTGCTCCTTTACTAAATCCCTTTATCTATACTCTAAGGAACCAGCAGGTGAAAGAAGTCTTCTGGGATGTATTACACAAGATTTTGTGTTTTTCAAAAAACAAAATTTAAGAACATGTTACAAATTATAAACTTAAAAACTGAAAACCAGTTCCATATATTTGTTATGATCATGTTTTTCTACCTCATCAGTTACTTCAGGAAGGAGATTCTCTTGAAAAGTTTTATGACTGTATTCCACTGTTCATTTTATTCTTTCTCACAAAGAATTTTGCTTTGCTATGGTAACATCCTTCAGTTTTTAAATCAAAACTGTAACTAACCTTTCCTTATAAAATAATAGATTCGCCAAAACATGACTTTTTGCATAAGTATACCTTGATAGATATAATTCATTAATTAATTCATCATGTCTTGTACCAGATATTGGGTGGAATAAAATCCTTAGTTTTAAGAAGTTTTCATTACCTGAAGGACACATACCTATAAGCCAAATATTGTTGCACAGTGTATGTAATTAGTGTTGTAATAAAAGTCTACAAAAATATTATGTTGTGGATAATATAACTTCTATGGTATTTAAAAGATGAGGAATAATTTTCAGAAAAAAAGTAATAACTCTGCTAAAACTAAAAATATGTGTAAGGAAAGAAGACTGAAGTGCAAATAACACAGGTCTATTAGGTAACTATATGCATTTGGAGACCGTAAGACTAATGGTTAGAATAGGGTTTTGAGATATTTAATTTGGTTCAGTAAAAGTTTTACCATACACTTTCTAGAAAATAAAAGTGCATAAGTCATGCACTTTTCTTGCCTTAGTTTCCCCATATGTAATGTAGGAGAAATAAAAGTCATTCTCTCATTCAGTAAAAATATTCTGTTGGAGTTGCTCTTTGAAGGATAACATTTAAGTTTGTAAAGAATTCAAGAATGTGCTATTTGATATGCTGATGCAGGAAGAGGCAACACTAAAGAGGTGCAGTAGGGTACAATGAGGCTTCAGAGGCTGAGGCAGTAGAATCATGAGTTCAAATCCAACCTCAGCAAAAGCAAGGCATTAAGCAACTCAGTGAGACCTGTCTCTAAAGAAAATTCATAACAGGCCTGGGCCTGGGAATATGGCTCCGTGGTCAAGTGCCCCTGAGTTCAATCCCTGGTACCAAGAAAGAAAGAAAGAGAGAGAGAGAGAGAGAGAGAGAGAAAGAAGGGAGGGAGGGAGGGAGGGAGGAAGGAAGGAAGGAAGGGAGGGAAAGAAAGAAAGAAAGAAAGAAAGAAAGAAAGAAAGAAAGAAAGAAAGAAAGAAAGAAAGAAAGGAAGGAAGGAAGGAAGGAAGGAAGGAGTGAGTGAGGGAGGGAAGGGAGGGAGGGAGAGAGAAATCAAACATATGGAAAGGTTAAAATATACAGGGACCTACTAGCCAGAATACTGTTTTGGAATTACACCTAATGAATCAGTAATTTTCAAATACCTTTATAGTGATTAACTAGATAGATTTTAATTTTAACATCTTTTTTGTTTTCAATTGATGCATAAAATTTGTATATATTTATGGTATATAGTGTAATATTCAGTAAATGTACACATAATAATACTCAAATCAGGATATTTACTATATAGATGACCTCATGTATTCACCAGTTCTTTTGATGTATCAAGTTTTTATTCCTAGGGCTTCATAAGACAAAGGGGAATGTCATACATAGTTAATACATCATATATTTAATAAGCACCTCCCAATAATTTTGAGGTCATAGACTTTCTTAACATTTTCAACTAAAGCCATTGAAAGAGTATGTAAAATGGAAATTTTAATATTCACCACTTTTATTTTAGAGAGTTTGCCTTTGAAATGAAATTGAGATGGATGTCTTAGAATGTGGAGGACAAAGAAGAGATCATTGCTTTAACCTCTATAAATTTTGAAGCTTAGGATATAAATGTGACAGTGAGTCTAGAATACAGATAATAGAGTGAGAAACAATTATACCCATTATATAATACAATTATATCCATTTGATTCTTTTCTTTTTTAAAAAATGAGAGAGAGAGAGAGAGAGAGAGAGAGAGAGAGAGAGAGAGATTTTTTTTTTAATATTTATTTTTTAGTTTTCGGCGGACACAACATCTTTGTTTGTATGTGGTGCTGAGGATTGAACCCGGGCCGCATGCATGCCAGGCGAGCGAGCTACCACTTGAGCCACATCCCCAGCCCCCATTTGATTATTTTCTCAAATTAAAAGTTTAATTGTTTAATTCACAAAATAAAAGTTTTAATGTCTATTTTTTTCGTGAAAATACTTAAACTTTTAGTGAAAATAATCAAATAGATATAATTGGGTTTAGTTTACCATTTCTACTCCCTAAAAATGTACATTAAATTATTTTTAAAAGGTTTTTATAATCATCTAATAAATCTTTTGAAGCACACAGAAATTACCTAAATGAGAAGTTATCCAAAGAACCAGATCCCTCAATCAAAAAAGGACTTGGGTGAACCACATAAAAAATAAACCAAGAAGAAAAAAGATAAAGATATTTTAGGATATTTTAGTATTGTTTTAATTATTTTCTGCTGTATTTCTGACTTGATAAATATTAAGTTATAGTTTGGGTTCTAATTATTCATTTCTTTCCATTTTTCACATCTTTAACTTATCATCTTAGCCCAAAGGAAAACGTCACATTGTTTTCCCCTCAATCTTTCACATTCTTTTTCCTTACAAGCTCTCCCAAATCCCTTTCTGAAGTCAAAGTTTCCTAGGGTGCGGGTTTATTGTAATAAACAACTATGGAAGCAATACTTTAGAAACATTTGCCTAATTTTATACACATGTATATATTATTATATTTTATGGTGATTTAAAAATCCTTTGGGTATATTCTATGGAGTATGTCAATGGTGGTTCTATTCCTAGTTTTTTTGAGGAATCTCCATACTGCTTTCCAGAAGGACTGCACCAATTTGCAGTCCCACCAACAATGTATGAGTGTTCCCTTTTCCCCACATCCTTACCAATATTTGTTGTTATTTGCATTCTTTATAATTGCCATTCTCACAGGAATGAGATGGAATCTCAGTGTGGTTATTCATTTGCATTTCTCTAATTGAGAGAGATGTTTAACATTTTTTCACGTATTTGTTGATCATTATTTTTTTTTCTTTTGAGAAGGGTCTCTTCAGTTCCTTTGCCCATTTATTGATTGGATTATTTTCTTTTATTTCATTTTATTTATTTATTTATTTTGGTGTTGATCTTTTTGAGTTCTTTGTATGTCCTAGGAAATAAAGCCCTTTATGATGTGCAGATAGCAAAGATTTTCTCCCATTATGTAGGCTCTCTCTTGATGCTTTTGATGGTTTGCTGTGAAGAAGCTTTTCAGTTTGATGCCATCCCATTTATTAATTTTTTTATTTAATGTGCTTTAGGAGTCTTGTTAAGGAAGTCAGTTCCTGTGCCATATGTTGAAGTGTTGGGCCTATATTTTCTTCTAGTATGTGCAGGGTTTCTGGTCTAATTTCTAGGTTCTTGGTCCACTTAGAGATGACTTTTGTGCAGGGTGAGAGGTAGGGTTTAACTTTCATTCTCTTACATATAGATTTCCAGTTTTCCCAGCACCATTTGTTGAAGAGGATATTTTTTTTTCCAGTGCATGTTTTTGGTGCTTTTTTCTGGTATTAAGTAACAGTATTACACTTTCCTCATTTAAACTATAATAGTATTTGATTTTCAGTGCGAAAAAATTTTTATGTATTCATCTTTCTTCTGAGGTAACTCATGTCACATGATCTCATAACTTTTTCAGTCCATGTGAATGGGCTTGTATTATCAGGACCTGCAACATATCTTCATTTCTTATCATCATATATATAAATATATGTTTATCTTCTTCATTGCCATGATCACATTTGAGAGACATGTGAATGCATGAACAAACTGATTTGAATTTTCATTGACACATGAATGTTATCATCACCTCTATTTATTCATTCTCTAATTGTTTGCATTGCGAACAATAGCAGAAAAATCCTCTTCTTGTTTTAATTAATGGTCAATGTCTTTACTGCTCAGTTTCAAGCTAAACTTTTAGCACATTATGAAATAATATTTATGATAGCAATTGGCATATATATGATGGCATTTGATAATTAATTCTTGTAATTTTCTCTCAAAGAATCAAATGTATATCTTGAAAATTAAAGAAACATGAAAAAGATACACTCATACATTGCTGGTGGGACTGCAAACTAGTGCAACCACTATGGAAAGCAGTATGGAGATTTCTCAGAAAACTTGGAATGGAATCACCATTTGATCCAGCTATCCCACTCCTTGGTTTATATCCAAAGGACTTATAATTGGCATACTACAGTGATGCAGCCACATCAATGTTTATAGCAGCTCAATTCACAATAGCTAAACTGTGGAACCAACCTAGATGATCTTCAATAGATTAATGGATAATGATGATGTGGTATATATACTCAGGAAATATTACTGGCTTTAAAGAAGTGTGAAATATGGCATTTGCCAGTAAATGGACTGAGTTGGAGAATATCATGTTAAGCAAAATTAGCCAACCCCCCCAAACTAAAGGCTGGATGTTTTCTGTATTATGCAAATACTAATTCACAATAAGGTGGGGCCACTAGAAAAGAATAGCATTACCTTAGATTAAATAGAAGGAAGTGAAGGGAGGGGAAGGGAGGGGCTGTACGGATATAAAAGATAGTAGAATGGAACAGTCATTATTATTTTATGTATATATGTGACTACATGAGCAATATGATTCTATAATATATAAACTCAGAAAAATGAGAAATTATATCCCATCTATGTATGATATATCAACGTGCATAAATGCATTATACTGTCATGTATAACTAATTAAAACAATTAAAAAATAATAATAATAAAAGAAACATGAAATTCAGTAGGAATCTTCCTAAAAATTCTGAGTACAATTTTTCTTTAATAAACAAATATTGGTTTTAAGAAGGAATGCTCATTGCACAATCTCATAATTACTGGCAAGAAAAGAGTTGACAAAATCTGTAGCTCTACCTTTGGTGATGCCACAGGTAGTTAGTTTTAGATCAGACATCTTTGTACATGTTCAGAACTAGTTGAAAGACAACCAAGAATAGAGGGGCTTTATAGATTATAACATTATGTTGGTTTGAAAATGCTTTCCACAAGAAATAAAATCTAGTTTGTATAGATAAGAGGGTTTTTTAAATCTTGAAACTATTAACATTTTAAGCCTGATAAATTTTTGTTCTCTATTGGTGTCTTTCAACAAATGATATCTGAAAAATTAAGTTACCCACATGATCAATAACTCATATCATATACATAACTCAGTTCAAATAAGCCATAGCTATAAAATAAAGGTATATAACTTCAAGATAAAATCAAACTAGAAAATACATCTGTTCTTGGACTAGATTGAACCATGAGTCATAAAGAAAAATAATTGATAAATTGAAGTAATCAGTAATGTTCTCTTCAAAACCCATTGTTTATGAATGGAAATACAAGCCACAAGATAGATAGATAAAAATTGCATATCTGAAAAAGGACTTGTATCACAATATTTAAAGAATCCCAAAATATAATATTAGTGATAAAAATTTAAATGGGCACATATTTAAGCAGTGATTTATCAAAGGAATTATACAAATGGCTGAGAAGTATAAAAAGATGATCAACATCACTAGCCTTTGGAGAAATGAAATTATAATTACAATGAAATACAACTATATGCCCTTTAAAATGGCTAAAGATAAAAATGTACATATATATTTGCCAAAATATTTGTTGGTGAGGATGTGGAGCCACTGAATTCTTCACAAACTGCTGATGGAATATAAAATTATATCATCACTTTAGAAAATAGTTTAGCACTTTCTTTAAAAATCAAACATCTACCTATCATATAAACATTACAGCCATTAGAGTCCTGGATATTTACTCTGGAAAAAATGAAATCTTATGACCCCATGAGATTTTGTAATCAAATGTTCATAGCAACTTTACTCATTGTACCCAACAATAGGACACAAATCTACTGCCCCTCAACAGAGGTTATGAATAAATAAGTTGAGGTAGAGCAACGAAAAGAATACGGATGAGCAATCAGAAATAAATTCATCTATATATGGAATATTATAAATGAATATCAAAATAATTAGACTGAAAGAAACCTGGTTAAAATGAATACTGTATTATTTTCTTTATACAATATCCTAAAAAGTGGAAAAAATCTATAGAGACATAAAGTGGATCAACCATTCCAGAGAATGTTGAGAGAGACATGATGAGAGGGATTACAATGTTGCATTAGGAATCTTTTGGCAGCAATGACTATCTTCATTATCTTGATGTGGTAATGGTTCAATTTTATATAATTCTTAGAAAATATACAATATTTTATACATCAAAGATTATCATACATTTTAAACATAGGTGCTTTATTACGTAGTATACCTTTATAAACTTTTTAAAATGTATTGACCAAAATCAAACCATCATGGTGAATAAGCATGTTGGTTTTGCCTGTGCAATCTAACCTGTTTCTAAAATTGTACCGTTAACAAAAAAAAAAAAAATCTAATGTTGTTTCATATAAGGATAGTGGCAATTAAAACCATTAGCAGATACAAGGTTTACTTCTCAAAAGACAAAATCTTCCTCCCAATCCCAGTTTCTTTTCTACCTTAAAAAAAAAAAAAAAAAAAAGTTAGATAATTCGGACCTGAGGGTAAACCACACAGACTCTTATCAGATAGCACCACAGTGGGTCTGTGCATTCAATAAATATTTCAGCCAGCTTCCAGCCAGAAAAGATATATTTTCGTCATTAGGGGCTTTATCCATTAACTTGACTTCAGGATAAAACCACATCATTTTTCCAATCCACTTCTTTTGGTTATTATAAGATTAATACTTCCACCTTTTCAATGACTATCTTTAGAATCTGATAAGCAATGCCCTATATTTTGGACCCCTATAGCAATTCGTGAGGAACCTGAAGTTCCCATTTAATATTGAAATTCATAAAATTTTTATTTATAATTAAAAGCATGATTAGTATTATTATCATTGAATGATTCTGAGAATCTTCTCAGACTTCTAAATTTTGGGTACCAGCCACCTACTCCAAGAGTTCTATTTTCAATTTGTTCTAAAATGTTTTTCTTTGGGTATTTTTGATTTCCCAGAAAACAAGATTATTATGGAGATCATTTAAAAATAACACTCAGTCCATTTCATTCATTTATAAGTGTAAACTATTTAAATTAGTGTCACTACAGAGAATATCACAGATGTCTACCTAGAATTTATGAAGCCATAGAGCACAGACAAGAAGCATTTGCCTGAGGGCCAAGTCCACTTGGTCCTAATGTCATGGGAAGGCCAGGAATATCACAAGAGGAAGTGGGTTCCTTGTTTCCTGTGTCCTTATTAGGCAAGATTAGTGGCCTGATCTTTCTCCTTCACATGGCTATACATATAAAGGTTTACTGAAAGCAAAAGAATATTCAGTGTAGACATTTAATGGTCCTTTTCCAGAGAGAGAACAGCCCCTGTGCTCCCTGGGAGTCCTATGTATATACTCCTTTAGTTCCTGGATTGTGTCAAGCCTGCAGACCTAATTGAGAATGACCATGGTGGTATGTTGAGAGGACCCTTCTTAAGTGTTCAATTTGCCTGAGAATCTTTACTGATTGGTTTATGTTTCAAGGCCTGAATTTCATGTGTGTGTAGTGGGGGGAAATCGTTGTTCTTCCCTTGTGGTTTATGTGCCCCACTTGGAATCAGGATGAGACACCCTGTTATCTAGAGAAAGCTGACTGCACATATTGTCTGCCTGAGAAAGCTGATTTTATCTCCTTCTGTGACTTTGTCCCTGTGACCTCCCATTATTCCTGCTTATTCCTATTTATCCCACCAATTACTAACAAAACCCCACTGGCCTAAAGAAGATCCTTAGATTTCTAGTAGTTGAAACTTAAATTCCTTATGGTTAGTGGACTTTGGGTTCTTTAGGTAAGGAATAAGCAGAATAAAAATTATTAATTAAAAAAAAAAACTCCTGCCCCTCTAAATACTTAGAATTCTCTATCATATATTTTAGTATTCAAACATATTTTTTGTACTATGACATTTTATTTTATAGACTTCACTCTACTGTCATTCAATTTCCAGAAGCTTGTCCATTTTGTCAAGTCTGATACAAGTTCTTGGGCAGTTGTTTGGTGAAGTAATGAATGAATGAATGAATGAGAAGTTTTCATCCCTTATCAGGAATCATGGGATGCAGACTGTTGTAAACAAAACTTCTAAGAAGGAAAAATTTCGGAGGAAGAAGTATATAGGAGTCTTGAGGCAGGGATCCAGCAGGGAGAGGAGGATGATGACTAAGTTCCCCATCAGGCTCAAGATATAATTGAAAAATAGAAAGAGGAAAATCATAATCTATAGCAGAGGGTCATCTGTGAGTCCAAGCAAAATGAACTCTATCTCCGCTGATTGATTCTTCATTTCTCTTTTGTCCTATAAAATTACAGAAAATAAAAACTAGTATCACGAGAAATTATGTCTTCCTTTTCAGCTATATAAAGTTTCATTTTCAGAAACTTACCGATTCACAAGTATTTCTCAAATAGCTTAGAGTTCATCACAATGAAAATAACTTCCACTCTACTCATCATCTTTATTAGAACACAGAAAAATCCTTCCCTTTTCCAACTCGAAGTAGGTCCTATTTACGAGTTTATAGGACACTTAATAGTCATTTGGAATGTAGATCCTCAGTTTGATTCATGTTAATCTATGACCAATCTTTCAGATGCTTTATCATAATAGGCTGTTCAAACATTTAATTTGTTTTTGTTTGTTTGTTTGTTTTGTACCAAGAATTGAACTCAGAGTCACTTAACCACAGAGCCTCACCCCCAGGCCTTTCCTGTATTTTATTTAGACACAGGGTCTCACTGAGTTGCTTAGGGCCCCACTAAGTTACTGAGGCTGGCTTGGAATTGAGGTCTTCCTATTTCAACTTCCTGAGCCAATGGAATTATAGGGATGCACCATCACACCTAGCTTGATATATTTTTTTTGAATTTAGCTAATATTTCAAATTAATTGTCATTCAAGTGACATAATGGTTATAAGAAATAGTTTTCTTCCCAGTATCCATAATACCTAAAAATTAAGGGATACATGTGATAGTACAGGAAATTTATAAAAAGGAAAAAATATATGAGTTTCTGGTGAGCATTCAGCAGGGTGAGTGCAGGAATGATCAGATCAAAGCAGTGCTTAAATAATTGAGAAACAGGAAGATATATAACACAATTTTCAAATGTGGGTCATCATTTGAATCCACTATGATGAACATTGTCACTACTTTATGGTTTTCCATTACCATCCTCTGTCTTTTATCAGGTTTAAATGATGAGGGTTAGGGAGAATCTCTATCTAATAAGAGTGATAGCTAGTGCTTAAGTTAGAGCTAGCAAAATTATGTTTCAGGTAGACTTATGCAATGCTCATTCATGTTTTACAGGTAGTGTGCTGCTAATAGTTTGTATTTCCAGAATACCTAGACGGTAAAATTAAAACTTTATATATTCTAGCAAAATTATAAATGTAGTAGTATTATTTTATGAATATTTGGAAGACCCATAAAGTTTGAATAATGCACCTTTTTATATAATATATAAGAGTTGAGACGGTATATAGAAATTCATATATTTTCATTAAAATGTAGATACAAATGCAGGATTGCAAAAATATTGAGTTCTTGCAGGCCTTTTTTTTGTTGATGTAATCTCTGATGATTATGTGTAGTCTTCATATAGAGGAACAAACTGAGCTTCTGTTCATGGAGCAATAACTACCCCTAGTCAGCCAGCACTAATCATTTATAATGCTAGTAATGAACATATACACCATCTGAAAACACGGTCTGTTGGGCTTTTGCTACTTCTCTATCATTGAATGGAATTATATTTCCCCAGGAGATCCATCTATAACTAAAAAACATATTTTTAAAAAATGAATGCTATACTGTAGTCATGTGATTCTTTTACAATTATTTTTTTCATGTCATAAAAATAAATATTTTCCTTTTTTGGTAGGGATTGTGAGCCTTTTATTCAATATATTTGAAAATTATGTATTCAGTATCACTTTATTTACTAGGTTTTATATACACTCACATGGACATGAAAAATAAAGCATTTGTCTTTATGGCAGATATTAAATGTACAATATAAATAAAATTTAAGGAATATTGGTGCACAGCAGGGAGACCTCTGGTCAGTAGAGCAGACAGGAGAGACAATTCCTCTAGACTTGGTTTGTAGGCTGTGTGGTGGGGACAGGAAGAAGAGTTATGTTTAAATGGATAACATTTAAGTTGAGAGATAAATAAAGAATAAAATTTAGAAGAAGAGGAAAAGAACTTTTTGTTTTTAAACAGAGACAACAGTAAGTGTAAAGCCTTTGTGATGCCAGGAGACTCCAAAGATAACAACCTAGCCTGGATCCAGAGACAGGAGAAAATTCAATGTGAAAAGTTATTTAATAATTGTGTGAACTCTTTTGAAAGAAATTAATAGGCATTTTGTGTTCAAATTCGTAAGATTTTTAGGGCATGGAAAAGTTTATTACTTTATGATCATTTACTTGAACTGACTTTTAATAAATTATCTGAGATTCCACATATATTTCTGACTTTTTCTTGTTTCTATTAAAATGATGTTTCCATGATATGCAAAAATTTATTGCTTTATTTAGCTACATTTGACTTAAAATATTCATATTCCATTTTTGCATTTGAATGTTTTCTCCATTCTTATTAACTTAATTCTAAAGCTGTAGTTAATATTTTGACATTGTAATTATAATTTCATATCCTACTAGAAAAGAACTTTTTTCTCATCTTAATTATTAGTCTCTATAATTTATGAATATTTTAATTTTAAAATTTCAGCATTTTATATGTATGCAAATATTACATACATAGAAATGAACTTTAGGATCCTAAATATCAAATCTACTTTTATTTAAAACACATTTATTTGGATATGCATTTATTTTAATTTTCTTTATTTTTTTATTATATTATGTCCTTCATTGATAATGGTGATTTGAAAAAAATTTTAGTTATAGAGGATTATTAGTGAACTAAATAAATTGAAGGATATTATAATTTTTTTTCTTTTTGGGTACCAAGAGCTAGGTACTCAAAAAAAATTTTTTTTAAACCATCTAGCATCATTTAGAGTGGAAGAGATACTGAGAAATCTATATGAATTATTTTCTTAGAAGTACAAATGCATACAAGCTAAGCTATTTATTTCCTTGTTGGGTTTTGCTTTTGTCTTATTTTGTTTTATTTTTTCTTTCTTTCTTTCTTTTCCCCCCTAGATTAAAAGTAATGAACCAGGTTTACATGAACTCCAAAAACACTGTCATTTCTCTAGATTGGGAACTTAGCTTGAAAAAAGATTTATCTGAAGAGGGATTAAAGGACTGAATTTATGTTTTGGAGACTGTTTGTTCTGGGTGCAAGAAATGTTTGAGAAGATTTACCTGAATAGAAATCAGATCAAGCAGATTTAAACAGATGTGGTGTTTAATGGTTTGTGCTTAGTTAATATTTTATTTCTATATTTGACCAACTTCTTTCCTCTTTGAGATTAAAGCAAGTTTTTTTAAGGAATCACTGAAAGCTTGTCTCACCTGTTTGTTTCTTAGAGTGTAAATGAATGGGTTCAGCATGGGAGCAATGGATGTCATTAGCACTGTCACAACCTTATTGATAGCTACAGATTCCTTTGCTGAAGGTTTGACATAGATGAAGATACAGCTTCCATAGGTGATGGACACCACAATCATGTGAGAAGAACAAGTGGAAAAGGCCCTTTTTCTTTGCTGGGCAGAGGGGAATCCTAGAATAGTCTTGATGATGTATATGTAGGACAGAACAACACACACAAGGGTCAGAATGAAGGTCAGCACGGCACAAACAATCACTAACTGCTCTATTAGCCATGTGTCTGAGCATGAAATCTTCAAGATAGGAGATGCATCACAGAAAAAATAATCAATAACATTTGAATCACAAAATTTCAAATTTAGGAAGAGAGTAAGTGGTGGGAGTATTATCAACAAACCAGCCATCCAACAGCAGAGGACAAGCTTCCTGCAGACTCTGTGGCTCATGATGGTGACATAATGCAGGGGTTTGCAGATGGCCACGTAGCGATCATAGGACATGATGGCCAGAAGAAAAAATTCTATTACTCCAAAGATGTCAGTAAAAAACACTTGAACGACACAAATATTATAAGTAATGGACCTGTCACCGGTTACTATATTGTACAAATATCTAGGGATACAAGCAGATGTAAATGAAATTTCTAATAGGGCAAAATTTTGTAGGAAAAAGTACATGGGTGTTTTAAGGTGGGGGTCCAATAAAGTGAGGGATATGATGGTCAGATTCCCAGTTATACTCAACATGTAAGTGAGAAATAGAAATGCAAAAATTGGAATCTGAAGTTGAGGGTCATCTGTTAGTCCCAACAGAATGAAGGTTGTTATTGTGTAGTTTTTCATCACTAACTACTTTTATGTAGTCAATCTTCATGTAAAATTTAGAGCTATTTTATTTAACAAGAGTGACATGAAAGCCAGACAGATACAGTCACTACTAGAGACAGAAAACTAATGTACATGTAGTTTCTTCTGTAAGTTGTAATTGATGTTGTCAATACCCTGATGGGTGTAACGACTACTTTTATTTTATATTTATAATCTATGTCCAGCTGGATTGTTCCATGTTGTTGGCTTTGGCTCACAATGTCTTGTGATTCAATAAAATTATGAATTCTTTTTATCTCTAAGATTTCTTTTGTATTTTAAAATGGATATTTAAATGTAAGTTTTTTTCCAGACTTTTCATAGAATATTTGATCCTTGATAAAATGTAAATATATAGTATCTAATCTGGACTCCATGCACAGGTTTGTCAGTCCACTATGACATACATTTCATGTTTTGCCAACTATGATCAAGCCTGTGTGTATGCAGTTTGTTTTGTGTTTTAAAATGTAACTGCCACATTGTTGGCTCACTCCTTTGATTCTCCTTACATTTCTCTGCTAGTGTGTAATTTATATACAGTATCTACTGGAATGCACATGTGACTACAAATAAAGAAATGTTTGATCCAAGGATATACAGCTGGAAAAATAAAACATATTACTTACATACTTTCAGTCTGTTAACGATGAAAAATACTCTAACTTGATAACACTAGAGTCAAGTACAAAATCAAATTCCAAATACTAAATAAGCTCTCCACAGTCTGCCTGTGTACATCTACTTATTGTGATTTTCAGTTTCAGCATCTGCTCTATTGGACAGACTTCTAAAAATCTGCAGTCTGTGTTAATTGCTCATTTTTGCTCCTGTGACAAGCAATTTTAACTTGGCTTTAGCATTTCCCATGAGAAACTAAGTTTGTTGAAATTAGAATGTTATATTTTTTGCTTAAACTAGGATATCTACCCAAACTAACACAATCCTAGATTTATGATTAGTGTGTTTAAGAAACATTGTGTGAATAGATACATATCTATAAAATTTGCCTACATGTTCAAAGCTAGCTTCGGTTCTATTTGGGTTTCGTCTTGAAATTACTTTGTCACTGAAGTTAATTATTTAAATTTCATATGATCCTGTATTTGACATTTATTTTCTTTGCTAGTGAATAAAGTCATACCATGAAAGTATCACTCCAGTGCTTATGTTGTTAACTTCCATGTCAACCAAACTGTTCACTGGCGTCTCTTCCTTGTTTTAGCTCTTCAACAGATATCTTTGTTAGATTTTTGCTTTCTTGAAGAATCTGTCAGTAATGTATTCAAACCAGAAGTCAAGAAATTTGCATATCTGAATACACAATTTTACATGCTAGTCATCTTAAAATAAATATTTTAAATATTTAAAATAAGTATTTTTACATCTCAATAAGGGCAATGAATTCTAACTTCAAACCATTTAATTTCTGTTATCAGTTTATAAACTTCTCTTTAGTTTTTTAAATTCTTATTATTTCAAAATTTCACCTATGTTAAAATAAATTTATGAATATACCACAAATTTTAAACCAATTCCTAACATGATATTATACATCTATTTGTTTTCTAGAATTGTTAAGATGTCTGAAAAAGCATGTTTAGAAACATTGCACAATTTTATAATTATCAGAAATGTAATTCCAAATATATATTTGCATGCGTACACACACAAACACACACACACACACACACACACACACACATATATATATACAACCTTTGTTGTGTCATCTATAAACTTCATAACACTTATTTCCTTTAACTCACATGTGACTGTTATAGTTCCAACACTCAAATCACTGTACCTTATGGTAGGTCTTTTTGAAAAAATTATTGACACCTTTAGTTGACATGGGTGTTGGTCACATTTAGTTTTAATTCATACAATTATACCATAGAATCATCTTCTATTCTTATATGTTTAAGAATTTCATCATTGTCTTCTACAAAGATTTTTCACCCTAGACTTTCCACTTAAGCCTCTCCAATGAATATTTTAACAATATTTCAAAATAAGAGTTAATGAATTTTAAATTCTTGAATCAGGTTTTCTGTAGGTTTTCCTCAGCTGTCACACAATTTTATTACCATACTCAGATTAATATCTCCAGTGTTTATCTTATGTAGTACACAGGACCACCCCCCCATTTTCCTAACAAAACTCAATAAGCATATTATGTGAATGCCATTTCTTCTTTAAAATAGTTACTTTTTTAAGCGTGGATCACCTCTTCATTATATGATCAGTTACTGCAGTTAAATCCTAAGTTTTATTGTATCACCATTGGGAAGGAAAGACAATAATTTCTTGAAGACTCGTGACATTGCTAGGAACTATGGGACACAATAACTTCAATGAATAATTTAATTGAAGGGAAGGATGCTCCTTTCACCTTATTTCTGTTTCTAAACCATTTCTTCTCAACCCTGTTGTTCCTAAAGGTATTTCATAGTAGCAGGCCCTTTCCTGAACCCTCTGCATGTTAGCCTTTTTCCCAAAAAATATCCCTTACTTATTCCATTCATTAATATTGCTTGCTTTTAAGAGGCAAAGTTTAGGAAAATTGTTGCAACTGTCAAAGATTTTTATATTTGGAAAAGTGCAAGGATAACTAATTTGTCACATTGGATAGCTTTAGTGCAGATACTAATTTTTTTTCCTTTAAAGAGTAAAGTTAAAGTGTGAAAATAATAACATCTCCCCATCTATAAATTCACATTATTGTTGCCAAACAACAAAAATCAGCATTCCAAAAGACAACCCAATAAGATCTGTGGATCTTTATACAATAATTCAAATAACTAATCACATACAACTTTGTTAAATCATGTCAGAATAAAAATATATTCACATATTGAGGCTAAAATAATTCAATATAAAAGCCTCAATATGTGAATTCAATTGGCTTCTTGAAGAAACTCATTATACAGATTTATAAAAAAATGAACTTAAATGAAATAGCCATTGTACTTACTCTTTTGAGACTTAACAATAGCTTGAACTGATTCTTTAACAAGAGTGCTAATGGCTAATTTGATGAAGATCACCCCACAGCAAAAGTTTATGAGTGATTTTCTTGACTTGGTATAGGGCCCACCCCTATTTTCTATGATTGTTGATTGGAGAAATCCTAGAATTCTTCACATTTATTTGTACTAGGGATTGAACTTAGAGACACTTAAACACTGAGCCACCTCTCCAGCCCTTTTTTATATTTTATTTTGGACAGGGTCTCACTAAGTTACTTAAGACCTCGATAAGTTGCTGAGGCTGGCAACTTGCAATCCTTCTGCCTCAGCATCTGGAGCCACTGAGATTATATGTGTGCATCACCATCTCTGGCTTCTTCAAGGTTTTCATCTCCAACAAATTGGGAAGATTTTCTAACAAAGAACTTTAGTCCCCTTTTTACATGAGAAATATTTTCTACTTCTCTTTGGGTTGAAAATAAAATATTGTTTCCAATACTTTCCTCTATTGGTTTCAAGGCATTGGTATTATGGCTTCTCTGGATGGGGTGAGGGCCTTTTACACTATTAAGATTTGCATTTGATTTATTTGCTGAACCTGAATTTAAATAAATAAATGACTGTGTCCTTGGTGACCCACGTTCAAACATTACTAATGAAACTTCTTTGTAATGAACTTGGGCAAAAATCCTGAAAGATGCTTCAGTGGGGGCAGTGTCCTCAGGGACACAAAGATGCAATCACAGCCACAGTTTCAGATCAAGATACAATAGTTAAAAAATAGGGGTCATGCACCTGTCTTGTCTACATTTTTTCCTTACTAAGAATGAAAGTTGAAAGATCACAAGGTGAACCTACCTGCTAATTTTTCTCAAACATTAAAGAAGACAATAGAAGAGAAAACAATATCGGAAAACTCAAAGCAAGTGATAATTTTTTAAATACTTTCAAGTAATATAAGGCTACACAAATATTTAAAAAAATAAAATATTATTTCTATTATTTACCTTTGTAACTTACTTTTTTATCCCACTTGATTGCATGATGCTCCATATGGATTTTGGAGTATCCTTTAGTATTTTAAAACTTTATTATTAGTTTTAAATACATGTGCAATTATCATTATTTTTTTAAATAGCTTCACCATAATCAATTGTATGATTGCATCATTTTAAACATTTAGTTTGCTGGGATATTTTTAAAAGTAACAATTGCTAGAGAAAATATACCTAGATAAATTTTTAGAGGTGGAATTTCAGAATAAAAATAAATTCACATATTGAGGCTTTTATATTGAATTATTAAAGTGGCCTCAAAAAGGTTAAACCATATTATACAGTTGAATTTTATTTATGACCTAGCTATATAACACATTTAATCTAATACTTATGACTATGTCTAGTGATCACATATGATGTGAGAATTTCTTCATCAGTTTGTCATTTGTTTTAACTTTTTGTGTATGTTGTTATGATGTATAAAAACTCATGTTTTGGATTTTTTTCTATTTTTATAAACAGACCTTATGTTTTCATATTAATTTCTATGTCTGATACCCTTCTAAGTCCTAAGTCTATGTCATGTTATTTTCTATGTTTTGATCTTTCCTTTGTCTTTTTACTGAGAAAGATATTTTAATTATTAAATTGCACCTTTTTACCTACATATAGTTTGGTGGCACTTAAGCAGAATTTATCTATGTCACTCTTGGGTTTTCGTACTTGTTATCCTTTAAAATACTTAATATAAATACTTAAAGCTTTTAAATGATTTCTAAGGTGAAAGGGGGGAATAATGTAAATTAAATCATATTTTGAAATTAAGTATAATATATAAAAATTTGTAGACTATAGCTAATGCATTATTGAACACAAAATGTATATTTTAAATCCATGTTTTAGAAAATATGACAGTAGAAAACCCAGCAATATAAGTATCTATATTAATAAGATACTAAAGAACAAATTAAAACAAAATATAAGGAAGAAAAATAAACAGTAAAAAAATTGTTTTATTTAACATAAATATAAGAAAATTATAAAATTCATTTTTAAAAATAGGTTAATTAAATTGTTAAATATCTGCAAATATTATCAAGAAAAAGGAATAAAATAGAAACTATTTAAATGGCAATTGTCCCAAAAGGGAACATCATTACAGACCCAATAATTATTAAACTATTATTAATGGTGTATTATGAAGACATTAGTCCAATAAAATTGAATATATAAAATAAAGATTAATTGGAAAATAAAATTAAACAGATGGAGACAAGTAAGGCCAGGAAATATAAATATTCCAAAACATGTCAAGTCATGAATTCCATAATCCATAATGTTCTCACAAATAAAATTCAAGATTAAATGGTTTTACTTGTAAATTAATCCAAACATTGAAAAAACAATAAACACTGATTTTGCATAAACTCATCCAGAGAAAAGTAAAAGGAAATATTCTCAACTTGTAATATAGACTTGATACCAAATTTAAAAGGATTATAAGTTTAATTACAAGCTTATTTATGTTAAAATAAATATAAGGATCTCTAAATATAAATTATTGAATTAAATAGTGCAAGAAAGGAAAGGATATACATAAGCATAAAATGAGGTTTATTTCAGAAATTCTAGGTTGGCTCAGCAATTGAAAATTTTCAATGTAATACACCACACTGGCAGAGTAAGTAAATAAAAATATGATGATCTCAATAAAGTAGAAAAAATAGTTTGATAAAATATAAACTTTTGATAAAATATGGATGGCAGGGAGCCATCCATGAACCGTGCATGAACTAAAGCTGTGCTTCCGCCATTAAGCAGGAAAGCCTGTATCAGGAACTCCCAGTAGGAACCCACTGGTTTGAGAAAGCTCACTACCTAGCTCACTGCTCAAGTTCTAGCATAGCATGGGAAATGGGACCCGCTAAAAGCCAAACAGCCTGCTTACCCTGACCTTATCTTGTTTTTCATGAAGAAGCAAGCTCCTGAGACAAGACTCACTGAAACCTTATACCGAAATAAAGCACAAGCTCCATCTTTGTTAGAGGCGGTACCCCTCTGCTTAACCTGTCTCTGCCTCTCTCTGTAAACTACATTTCTGTTCTTTGGTGTCTATTTCGTGGTTATACTTATAGGTTTTATTTCACAGCCAGCCCATCCTTCAGACTTATTCCCTCACCCATGCAGGAGGTAAATGAGACTCACTGATTACAAATTCTCAGCAAAGTTTTCATAGAAACAGGATTTGTTAATCTGAAGAGGGAATCCAGAAAATATTATGTTATTTTTAATATTAACAGCTTTTCTGTTGAGTGTATGACAGGGCATCCTCTCTCACAATTTCTACTTTTCATGCACTGTGCAATAAAGGTAAATGAATAAATTTGTCTTTATTTGAAGATTACTTGGTTGTATATGCAGCAATATTTAGAAGACACTACAAGTAAATAATTTAAGTAAATATAATAGTAATTGATAATTTGGAGAAATTGATACAAAATACACAAACAAAACAAACAACAATAACAAAAACCTAAAACACAAGAGTACCTCTGAATATTCCATTCAAAGGTAGAGAAACACATCAATGGAATTGAACAATGAGTCCTGAAAAATATTCACTTAAGTAACAATTGATTATTACAAAGTTACCACTTGATACAATGAGGAAAGGGTGATAAAAGAATGCTGGATTATTTGGTTATCCATGGATTAAATGAAATTGTTCCTTGCCTCAAAATAGAGACAAAGTAAATTTCATATAGGTCATTCATCTCTTTGATTGAAATTTGTGAAATACAATGTGTTTAACAGTCTGCATGATAGTGAGATTAGGCAAAGATTTCTGAGCAAAACAAAGGATTCTATTAACAACAAAGATGAAATGATGAATTAGAGTTTATTAAAATTTAGAACCTCTTGTTTTTCAATGTCAGCATAACTTAAAACATGAAGAGACAAGACACAGGGGGTAAATACTTCAGTACATGCAAAATATAGAGCATTCAAACTCCTAAAAGTAAATTTTTTAAATGAAAAGACAATTTAACAAAAAGAAATATTATTTGAATAAGCACTTCACTAATAGAATATCTGAAATCCAAAGGGCATATAATAAGGTATTTAATATTACTAGTCCCAAAATAGCTAAAATTAATAGATCTGGTAAAGTTAAGTATTGGCAAGAATTTGGAACCTTCAGCATTGTGATGCAAGACTATATTGATACATCATCCTTAAAAATTATTTGGCATTGTCATATAAGCTTAACATAGTGGTATCATATAGCTTACCAGTTTCACTCCTAAGTATATATTCTAAAAATATGAGTGCATAAATTTATAAAAATTCTTGGAAAAATGTTTTAGTATTTTTATTTTTAATAGTTACATACTGAAAATGATGTAAATATTCATCAGAAAATGATTAAATTAAGTGTTCTATATATGATTGACTTAACTTTGAAATTAAATGACTGAACTATTGCTAGGTGGAGGAAGAGCATAATGGTGGAGCAAGACCATCCATTGATCCTTTAATCACAGAATCATCAACTTGAAGATCTATTCACACTTGTAATTTACCTCTGTGGGAACTAAGGAAGCCATATGAGAGATCACAGCACCTGGTTTTAGCATAATAAGAAGAAAAGATTCACTGAAGAAAGCAGGAGGGAAAGATTTCCCTATGTTACATTTCCCACATCACCAAAGAGTGCAGTGTGGTAGAGGAAATTAAGAGAGGGAAGAGAGAGAGGAAATTAAAAGCCGATCTTAGAACCCAGTACCAGACCTGTCACAGTAAAACCTAGTACCAGGGTGTACCTCATGGCCCCTGATCCAGGCCAGCACCTGCGAATAAAACATTGTGACCTCTCTGATATCAGGTAGAAATTTGTAACTTCAGTGGGATGGATCTGTATGTCAACATATAGCACTGTCAGCCATGGTATCGACTGGGGATATTTCCCTGGAACTCTGTTGGTCCCTGAGACTATGAGTCTCACATAAGACCCAAGCCTTGGATAAATAGTGAAACATCAGCCTAGGAAGTGAAGGGATTGCCTTTGAATGTAACACAATTAATACATGTTTTAAAATATTATTACATAGTAATATGCACAAATTTTATTTGTTGATTAAAATTAAAAAAAAAAACTGTTGCCAATGTAATGACTTGAGTAACTATCACAGACATAATGTTGAGTAGATAAAACTAGAACAAAAGTGTAAACATTCTGTACAGTATTTCCTCCCTTATCCATAGGCTATACAGTCTATGTCCACCAGGTAACTCCTGAAACTATGGATAATACCAAACACTAGACATACCTTTTAAAAAATACATCCAGAGCTATGATAAACTTTCACATTCTCACCTAAAGGAAGTTCTTCATGGCTTCTCTTTGGCATATCTGAATTGTTAGCACCAACTACTCTTAGGCTTTGGGTTCATTATTTGGCACCATATGGCTACTAAAAGCAAGAGTTACCAAGGCAACTATGTTACTACAAGCTGGGTATTGCATAGAGTATGGATGTGGTTTACAAAGGGATAATCAGGGCTGGGGTAGGATATTGTGGGATGGTGTGTGAGATACTATCATGCTACTCTGTAAGGTGTGCAATTTAAAATTTATGAATTTCAAACCACAGTTGATTAAGGGTATTTAAAAAGTGAACAGCAAAACTGCAAATAAAGAGGTAGAGACTACTGCCTTTGTATTTATATGATGGTCATAACTAAACAAACTTATTTCAGATTAGTTAGCATAGCAGATGTATTTAATAGCATATTTATCTGGATGGGCATTAAAGAGATTTCAGGATGCTGAAAATAGACTGGGTGCTGGTAATATTATAACTTACACTTTATATTAAATATTAATATTAATATTTTTAAATATTTATATCTTAAGCAGATATGATGGCACATTGCCTATAATCACAGTTACTCAGGAGGCTGAGGTAGGAGGATCAAACTAATTTCAAAATAAGTTTGATGACAGTTTCAGCAACTTAAAATAAATAAATAAAAATTTCTCAGTGGGGCTGTAGCTCAGTGGTAGAATATTCCTTGGTTCAGTCTCCAGTACTTTCAACAAAGTATTTATACATTAAAAGATATATCTTAAAACATTGCAGGTAAAATAATAAGTATATCCATTTCAAATAATGCAGTAAGGGTTGGTGAAAAGGACTAACCAGTTTGGAGATAAAACAAGATTGGTAATCATAGGGAAAAAACCAGCAGAGAAATTAAAAAAAAAAACAATTCTTTGAAACAAATGAGAACAGAGATACAGCACATCAAAATCTCTGAGATGGTATAAAAAGAGTACTTGGAGGAAAATTTATAGCATTGAGCACCTACATTAAAAATTAGGAAAATCCCAGATAAATAATCAAATGTTATACTTCAAGGCCCTAGATAGAGAAGAACAAATTAATTTCAAAATCAGTAGAAGATATGAAATAATTAAGATGAGAACCATAATTAATAAAATAAAGAATAAAAAAATAAAAAGGATCAATTCAACAAAGAATTGGTTCTTTGAAAAGATAAACAAAGTTGATGAGTCTCGGCCAAATTAACCAAAAGAGAAAGAAGGACCAACTAAATAAAATTAGAGATGAAAACTAAGATACCACCACAGACACTTCTGAAACCCAGAGGATCATTAGGAAGCACTTTGAAAAGTTATACTCCAATAAACTGGAAAATATAGAAGATATTGACAATTTTTAGACACATATGACCTACTTAAATTGAAACATGTGGATATAAGAAACACAAACAGCTCAATATCAAGCAATGAGATTGAAGTAGCAATGAAATCCACCCAACACATAAAAGCCCAGGAACAGATGGATTCTCTGATGAGTTCTACCAGACTTTTAAAGATGAAATAACACCAATCTTCCTCAAACTATTCTATTAAATAGGGAGGGACAGAACACTCCCAATATATTCTATAAAGTCAGTATCACTCTGGTACTAAAACCAGATACAGACACATCAAGGAAAGAAATATACAGAGCAATATCCCTGATGAACATAAATACAAAAATCCCTAATAAAATATTGGCAAGCCACATTCAAAAAGAGATTGAGAAAATAGTACACCATGATCAGATGGGTTTCATTCAATGAATGCAAGATTGTTTCAATATATACAAATCAATAAATGTAATTCACCACATAAGTAGAATTAAGGACAAGAATCACATGGTCAATTCAATAGATGAAGAAAAAGCCTTTGACAAAAGCCAGCATCATTCGTGTTAAAATGCTGGAGAAACTAGGAGCAGAAGGAACTTATCCCAACATTACAAAAGCTATATACGACAAAACGAAACCCATCATACTGAACAGAGAAAAACTGAAAGAATTTCCTCTAAAATTAGGAACAAGACAATGAAATTCACCCTCACCATTGCTATTGAATTATATTTCTTGAAACTCTAACCAGAGTAATCAGGCAAGAGAAGGAAATTAAAGGGATACAAATAGGAAAAGAAAAAGTCAATTTTTTGTTTGCTGATGACATAATCCTATATTTAGAAGACCCAAAAATGTCTACCAGACTTTTAGAGCTGATAAACAAAATTCAGCAAAGTAGCAGGATACAAGATCAACATACCTAAATCAATAGTTTTCCTATACTCCAATAATGAATCTTTTGAAAAAGAAATCAGGAAAATCATCCCATTCACAATAACCTCCAAAAACAAAAACAAAATACCTTTGGAGTAAATATAATCAAGGAAGTGAAAGACCTCTACAATGAACTTTAGAACACACTAAATAGAAATTGAAGAAGACCTTAGAAGATGGAAAGATTGCCCATGTTTTGGAAAGGCAAAATTAATATTGTCAAAATGGCCATAATAACAAAAGTGTTATGCAGATTCAATGAAATCCCCATAAACACCAGTGACAGTCTTCACAGAACTAGAAAAATTAGTCCTAATGTTTATATGGAAGAATAGCCAAAGGAATGGCCAAAGAACAGCCAAAACAATCCTGAGTAAGATGAGCAATGCTGGAGACCTCACAATATCCAGTCTCAAAGTATGCTATAGAGCTATAGGAACAAAAACAGAATGTCATTGGCATCAAAACAGACATGTATTCAAATATAATAGAATAGAAGACACATAGATGAAACTACAGTCATCTGGTACTTGAAAAAGGTGCTCAAACCATACATTGGAAAAAAGATAGGTTCCTGATTTTAGAGGAAACACATAGGGCCAACATTCCAACTATTTGGGTGAGAAACTGACCTCCTTCATCAGACACATAGGGCTCAAGAAATAAATCCAAGAATCAATAAGTAGGTTGGCATCAAATTAAAAAGTTTCTGCACAGCAAAGAAAACAAAGGAGTGAAGAGAGAGCCTACAGAATGGGAGAAAATCTTTGCCAGCTACTCCTGTGACAGAGGATTAATACCCAGAATACAGGAAGGACTCAAAAAACCATCAAAAATAAAAATAAAATAAAACCACAATTAGTCAGTGAGCTAAATAACTAAAGAAAATTCTCAAAATAAATACAAATGACCAACAAATATATTAAAATCTATTGAATATCCTTAGCAATCAGGGAAATGCAAATAAAAACTACATTGAGATTTCATCTCACTCCATTAGAATGACAATCATAAAGAATACAAATAATAATCAACGAGATGAAGATGTGGTGAAAAAGAAACACTCACACATTGTTGGTGGGCCTGCAAATTAATACCACCACTTTGGAAACAGTATGAAGACTAGGAGTGGAACTACTATATAACCCAGCTATTTCACTCCTTGGTATTTACCCAAAAGAACTAAAATCAGCATATTATATGATATGGGCACACCCATGTTTGTAGTAGTGCAATTTATATAGACAAGTTTTGGAACTAGCCCAGGTGCCCTTCAACAGATGAATCAATAAATAAAATATGATATATTACATATACATATATATGTATACACATTATATATATATTACACATATATATACTATATATGTATTTTTCTCAGCTATAAAGAAGAATGAAATTACAGAATTTTCTGCTAAATGGATGAAAGTGGAGAACAACATGCCAAGTGAAGAAAAAGCCTTTGACAAAAGCCAGCATCATTCGTGTGAAAATGCTGGAGAAACTAAGGGCAGAAGGAACTTATCCCAACATTATAAAAGCTATATACGACAAACCGAAACCCAACATACTGAACAGAGAAAAACTGAAAAACAGAGAAAACTGAAAAACTGAAAAACTGAAAAACATAGAAAAACTACTTACTTTCTGAGCCAGACTCAGAAAGTAAGTAGTTAAATATTTTTTCTCATACACAGAAGCTAGACCAAAGTAAGTGGGGGAGGGGGGATTTCTGTGAAGATAAAAAAGAGATCACAGAGGAGAGACAGGAAAAGGAAGGAGCTGCAGAATGAAATTGACAATTTATACTTTGTAAATATATAAATATATCATGGTGAATTTCCCCTTTATATATATATAAAGCACCCTCCCCCCGTAAATTATAAAAGGAAGGACAGTAGAGTACAGGATGAGGAATAGGGGGAGAGAGGAAGGGAAGGATTTAATGGAGCAAATTTTTTCATGCATGTATGATTATGTCAAAATGAACTGCAGTATTATATATAGTTAAGATGCACTAGAAAAACTTTTTAAAAACAATATCGGCCTTAAATTGATAACTTGTTGACACTGTGATAGAGGTGTTCATTAGGAAACTGTATCTATTTCTGTGAATATAAAATTAGTAGATGTAAAATGCCTAGAATATGATCTGGCATAGCATAAGCTTTCAAGAATGTTTCTTAATAAGGTGTTTTTAACATTTTTTGGACATTTCAAGAAATTTAGAATACAAGCTGTTGAAAAAAGGCTCCAAATATGGCCTGCTGTTTTTTCTCAGTCTGGGCCCTTAGATCTGTTCTAAGTGAACCCAAAGTTTCAGATGACTTTATTACAGGTCTCCTCCACTGTCTTAATCTCAAGGTAGGTGAACGAGCATTATTGCAATCTAAGCTTTATTTTATTTATTTATTTATTTATTTTTGTACCATGGATTGAACCCAGAGGCATTTTACCACTAAGCTGCCTCCCAAGCCCTTTTTATTTTTTACTTTGAGACAGGGTCTCACTAAGTTGCTTAGTGCTTTGCTAAGTTGCTGAGGTAGGCTTCAAACTTGTGAACCTCCTGCCTCAGCCTCTTGAGTTGCTGGGATTACAAGTATGCACCACTGTGCCTGTCTGCAATCTAAATTTCTTGAAACAAAATTTCTAATAACTCAGTAGTCACTAAGTCCACTGATTTCCATTCATAAACACCCAGCGCTTGTCATTCAGGGATTTAGAACTGGTAAAATATAATTAACAGGGTTATTGATCTTGGAGTTAGGGCATGAACTGAGTCAACTGAAAAAATGTGGGAAGGATGGGAAAAAGTGCAAAATTGATGAAAACAGAAGTCGCAAGAATCAGAACTGGAAACGAAATTGGCGTTAGTGTTGTAGAACAACTGAAAATATTAGTGGCCTCAAAATGCCTACATTAGATACAGCTTCACCACATCCCTAATGCATGTTGCTCTATTCCCCTTCTTGCCTGGTCAATATTACTAGGTGTTGCTCTAAGAAGTGGCACATTTTACATATTTCCATTTCCATTGTTTATATTGAATTATGTATGCAAAATTCAATTCTTTTTCAGAAAATCTCAAATTATACTGGGTCACAACACTGAAATTTTCATCCAATAGTTCCTTTAGTTGTTAACCCGTAGATAAATTTCATTATGAATCTTATATTGATAAGATGCACTGACAAATTTTTTTTTTAAGTTTTAGTAGTTGGAAATGTTAATAGCCAGTAATTTGACCATTATACACCCTACACTTGTATTGAATTATCACTTTATATCTCATATAGTTGTACCATTAAAATAACAATTAGTTTAAAAAAAAGGTATGTTGCATTGAGCATCTTTTATTATGGCTGTTATAAACAGCCAGGTGTGGTGGTGCACACCTATAATCCCAGCCACCCTGAAGGCTGAGGCAGGAAATCCACAATTTTAAGGCCAGCCTCAGCAACTGAGCAAGGTACTAAGCAACTTAGTATGACCCACTTTCAAAATAACAAAAAAAGGGCTTGGGGATATAGCTCATTGGTAAAGTGCACCTGGGTTCACTCCCTGGTACGAAGAAGGAGAAGGGGAAGGGGAAGGGGAAGGGGAAGGGGAAGGAGAAGGAGAAGGAGAAGGAGAAGGAGAAGGAAAAGGAGAAGGAGAAGGAGAAGAAGAAGAAGTTGTTTAGATTGCAATAAAGCCCCTTACCTATCTTGAGATAAACACAGTGAAAGTTTAAAATAGATGGAGATACAGCTTACATAGATTTACTTTGGTTTGTAGTCATTGATATGGCTAATTAATTTACATACATTCCATATTTTTCTTTTTCTTTTTTTTTTTTTTTTTTTGGTGATGCTAGGATTGAAACCAGAGCCTTGTGCATGCTAGGCAGGCACTCTACCTACCAAGCTATATCCCCAGTCCTCATGTTTCTCACTTTTTAAGTTATTTTCTAATCATCTAATTGCCGCAGTCTGGCTGGCAGGGCAAAATAGCGGGGGGGGGGGGGGTGGGGGGGGTCGGGGGGGCGGACGAACAACTTGTGTACATTGATACAGCAGGAGTGAGAGCCATTTATTGTAGGACAGGAGGGGTATATATACATTCCACACAGCTTATCTTAATTAACATAAACTAGATACATATGTCAACCAATTAGGAATCTCCACACTTAATGGCTCGCTGGCGTTACTTCACAAACCACTCCCTCTGGCAAAATGCCAGGCGCCATCTTGACTTGTTTATAGACCCTAACATCTAATAATTTTAATTTCTCAACAGCAAATGATTAGTTATTGATAAATCATAAAACCAAATAAAGATATAGATACATGAACATTTTCCTTGTAAATACTAGTCTTTCAAAAATTTTTAGGGCTGCGGTTGTGGCTCAGTGGTAGAACATTTGCCTATCATGTGTGAAGTACTCAATTTGATCCTCAGCATCAATAACAATAAATAAAATAAAGGTCCATCAAAACGAAAAATATTTTAAAAAAAGATCTTTATCATGTTACTTCATGAAAAACTGTGGTTTTTAGAATATTCAAAATTGTAGGATTTCATATTTTATAATTCAGTTTCCAGGTTTGACATGAATATTTATAAAGATATTTATTAAACATTGAAATGCATCTGTTTTATAGTTGTTATTTTCTGTGTTTATAATTTATGTGTGATATGTTTTATCATGTTTTTTAATTCATTGGTTCCATGGATCCATTAAAACACAAGTCTAAAAAGAACAGGAAATTAGTAGGTTTTCTATTTATTTCATCCCCACTGCCTGAAATGTAGAAAAGGCTTTCAATATTAGAATTGGCAAATTCTATGAACACACTTACTCAATCCCAAATATGTGATGAATGCATTGATTCTGTTTTTTTGTTTCATTTTATTCGCAGTTTCTATTGAGATTTGCTATTATGTGAAGTCTTTTAGTTGCCTGGAAGTATGTTGTTGTTGTTGTTGTTGTTGTTGTTTTTGAGAAAACTTATCCTGAAACTCCTTCCTTGCAAGGAGAGGACTGATGTAAAAAGTCAAAGACACATATTTAGAAATCAACAATCCTTTCAGTAAACTTAAAATACTTTTACATTAGCAAATTCCATTACTTATTTAAGAACAATGCAATTCTTTTGACTGAGTCCTTGAAGGCCTGTTTTACTTGCTTGTTTCTCAGTGTGTAAATGAAGGGGTTCAACATGGGACTGATGGATGTAAAAAGGATTGTTACCCCCTTGTTAATAGCCATTGAATCTTTTGCTGAAGGCTTAACATAGATGAAGATACAGCTCCCATAGGTTATGGAGACCACAATCATATGGGAAGAACAGGTAGAAAATGCCCTTTTCCTTTGTTGGGCAGAAGGGAATTGCAGAATAGTCTTAATGATGTATACATAGGATAGAACGACACATATGAGAGTCATGATAAAAGTTAACACAGCACAAATTATAACCATCTGCTCTATGAGCCATGTTTCTGTGCATGAGATTTTTAGGATGGGTTCTGCATCACAGACAAAATGGTCAATAACAGTAGAGTTGCAGAATTCCAGATTCAGGCCCAGGCTAAGTGGTGGAAGTAAGAGCAACAAAGCAGCTGTCCAGCAACAAAGGATGAGTCTTCTGCAGACCCTGGTGTTCATGACGGTCACATAGTGTAGAGGTTTGCAGATAGCTATGTATCGGTCATAGGACATGGTGGCGAGGAGAAAAAATTCTGTTACACCAAAGAGATCAGTGGAAAATATCTGAATGATACAATTGTCATATGTGATGGTTTTATCCCCTGTTGATAAGCTGTACAAGTATCTGGGAATACAAGCAGTTGTGAATGAGATTTCTAAGAAGGAGAAGTTTTGTAGGAAAAAGTACATAGCAGTTTTGAGGCCTGCATCCAGGAAGGTGAGGGAGATGATTGTCAGGTTCCCCGTTATACTCAGCATGTAGGTGAGAAAGAGAAAGAGAAAGATGAAAATCACGACCTTCATCTGTCAGTCCCAGCAGGATAAATGTTGTTACTGTGTGAGTTCTCATAATTGGATTCTCACTTCTATTTAATTTGCATTTAAAATTCAGAGATGTTTGTGTGCGATGGTAATTCACAGATAAAGAACCTTGAAAACCCATTCACATGTATTTAACTGTTTTGTTTACAAATATTGTCATTCACGGCAGCTTAGGTTCTATAATTACATATTTTTGGTCATTTCAAGGTACATTAAAAATATCAAATTGCATTATCTATACCAATTCCAAAATGTTATGGTTGCTTTCTTCTTATTGCATTTTTTTATTGGTTGTTCAAAACATTACAAAGCCCTTGACATATCATATTTCATACATTAGATTCAAGTGGGTTATGAACTCCCATTTTTTTATTTTACCTGAATCTCAGATTTAATTTTCCCAAACAGCTAGATTTGATTATTAGTGTTTTGTAAGATTGAGAGATTTTCCTTATTCACTCTGTGAATCCTAAAGCTGAATTTTAAACTTTCTTTTTCATATTCATGTTTCCTTGAAGTCTTGTTATTAATACAATTATATCTCACAAACAGTTAATTATACAGGCTCTCTTTCTGTGGCTTAAGATGTCAAGTATACTTGTGTTTTCTTTAAACAACTACTTCCTTACTTATTCCCCTGATTTTTCCTCATAATTTTCTATTTATAATACTCCTTCCCTATTGTGGTACATAAGAAAGAGTATTTTGAGAATGAGTTTATTGTATAGGATGATAAGTTAGATATGGAATACATACCTATGAAAATCACAACTGTTTTTAGTTTTTAATATCTATAAGTATTGAGCACATTCCAAAATGCTGTATTAATATCCCAAAGTTCAAAATATATCAGGTTTAAACTATTAAACATTTCTTCAAGCATGGTTTCATTTCACTGTGACTCAGTTTGTTAGTGTAAAATAGAAAAAAAATTATTACCCTTCATACATATACTATGTGATAATATAGTATATAAAATATTTAGGGGCTGGGGATGTGGCTCAAGCAGTAGTGCGCTCGCCTGGCATGTGTGTGGCCCGGGTTCGATCCTCAGCACCACATACAAACAAAGATGTTGTGTCCGCCAAAAACTGAAAAATAAATACTGAAATTCTCTCTCTCTCTCTCTCTCTCTCTCTCTCTCTCTCTAAAAAAAAATTACAAATAATGAGTAATAAATATAATTTAACTACTTCAGTGCCCTGATTCATAATTATTATCCTTTTGTTGGTTACCATACATTCAATTATTAGTATACTGAAATCCTGTTTTGTCCCCATGTTTTTAAATAAATGAATTATATGAAAGTTTATCAAACACCTCTCTTTTTCTGTTGAAGTTTAGGGAATTTCTAAGTATAACGTTATAATGTGTGTTTTCTTTCTTTCCTTTTCCTAATATTGAGTCAGGGTCCAACAAATTTGCCCAGGCTGGCCTTGAACTTGTGATCCTCCTATCCCAGCCCCTCCAATGGCTGAGATTATTAGAGTCTGCCACCCTTCCCAGCACAGAAGTGTTTTCAACCACACAGTATTTCTAGTAGCCTCTGTTTACTTTCCTATTGTTACAAACATATTGAATTTCTCACCTTTTTGCTTTGTCATTTCTAGACATTTATTTTCTTGCTGGTGTCTCTTATGTTGATAGTTCTTAATGCTGCATTATTTCTTCCTGATGGATTATTTTCCTGAATTTCTCAGCTCTAAAAAGTTATTGCTCTTTATAATCTCAATCATATAATTAGATGTACCCCAAAAATGACCAAAGTGAAAATCATGATTTTCCACACCCCTTTTTACTTCTTACCTTGTACTCTTTATAATCAAATTAGTGTGTTTTAATTATTAAAGCTTTACTATAGACTAGACATTGAAATAAACACTTTACATGGATTATCTGGAGTATTCTCTTCAATGCTCTGTATTTCTCCATTTTTATCTCTGTCCCACAGTATCTAATTTTATGGGAAATGTACATAACTAGCCAGTAGTTTCTAGTTTTTAGTTTCCAGAAACTTTTATTGGAGATATTACTACTTTACACATGACTCAGATTATGCTACTTTTTCATTGTTGTTTAATATAATCTTATAAATATCTATAGAGTACCCAAGATTAAAGCACTCTAAAAATACTGTTAATACCACATTAATTTGCATTTCTAAATTTTAGTGCAATCAGGAAAGATTCATTTATTAGAGTCACATATAACCCAAATCTCAAAAAAGAAAATGAAATTAAAGACAGAATTTATTATATTTACCCTTCTGGCAGTTAATCATAACCTTCCTCTATTAGTTGTTTACATGTATTTTTACAGACACAACTTGAAAATGTTAAGAATTAACTTGATAATTTTTAGCCACTACTGATTGAATTTGGTCACCTCAACACTAACAATATCCTTGAATTTTCTCTTTTATAAATTCCACCAACTTTCTCACAATAGATATAGTGCTATTATAAGCCCAGGAAATTATTTTTTATTTTTAACTATCACTGAAAAGTGGGTTCAAGGGAACTCTTGTTACCTTTAGAATAATTGATGTTCAGAATTCTTTTGTTCAGAGAAAGGGTTTTCCAATTTGAAGCTAGACATTTATTTTATTTGCCAAATCTGCAACAAAGTTAATGAACAAAAAAGTCCTTTGTGACCCAGGTTCAAAACCACTAATGAATCATTTGTGTAATGAACTTGGGGGAAAAACAATCAAACCTACCGTAGTAACAATGGGAACATGGACTTTAGAGACAGGAGAAAGCATGTGGATCATTAAAAGAGACTCGTAGGACAACTTTAAGAATCCCATTAAAAGCAAAACTAATCCAGTTTCTTTTAATTAATTGTTAGCACACAAAGTAACTAAAAGATCTGTTTCTTTTTCTGATTTATCAATTTTTATGCCAAAAATATATTTTACATAAAGATTTAAAAATATCATTCAGCTTCCTTTCTCAGAATGTTATTTTTATTACACAAACCATAAAAATTCTTCAGTCAAAACAAATAAATAATTTCAATAAACGTTTCTAAATTCAACTGTGAGCATTCTAAAAGAAAGCAGAAATGTCAATTTCTTGTTGTGCACTAACATACATGGTATTTTAAATTATGTTAAAATCTAATACATTAAAATCATTTTACTATACATACTAGTACATATAGTAAAATCTAGTATGTTAAAATCAGAATTTCTGTGTCTTCAAATCTACAGAAAGGTCTTCACAATAAGAAATTTATTATTTCATAAAATTGATTTTATAATTCCTCTGGGAATAGAAATATAATAGAATCTACTGCATGAAAATATTGTTGAGTTAAGCAAATTTCTTATAATTCCACAAAGTATAGGAATACTTGAAGCTCACATAAAATAAATATATTTTTTATTAGAGTCACGTATGATCCAAATCTCAAAAAAGAAAATGAAATTAATGACAGAATTAATTCGACAAACCATAATTGTATATATGTGATATGTATATTTGATATATGTGTACAATGAGGACTGATAAAAGTATGCTAATTAGCATATCCACTGAAGCATTATGGAAAATAATACTTCTACAAGACAGTTCCCCAAGAAAAACATGGAGGGATAGTATGGCTTGGGAGGAGGGAGGGAAATTATCCAAACATTAAGAAGGGGCCCCTAAGGGAAAAAGCAAACTTTCATCCTTTTCCGGTTCATCGTCAGCATCTCCACCAAAAGCAAAGCTTCATCCCTTCCCAAACACAATGGGTCCTGAAGGAAGGAGGCAAATATCAAAATGCTGAGCCTGGACTTTTACCCTTTCCTATTGCAGATGAGTCCTGGAAGGAGAAAAGCAAATAGTGAAGCTCTAGATAACAGGGGGTACCAGAGATAAGCAGTGAACACTGAGTTTTGAGCTTTTCCCAATGACAATAAGTTTACCTTTTTACAACTGCCTTCCTGAGTTAAAATTTTAACCTGCACAACTAGGTCCCTGACTGTCCAAACTGCACATCTGCAGTATCCATTGATTAAGTCACCCTCATTGTAAACTATAAACCCCAAACTCCTTCTGTAACCCAGAGGGCCATTTCCTGTACCCAGAAATGAGCCCTCCCAAGTCTGATCAATGGACTTTGCTGCAGAATAGAGGAAAGCTTGCTGATCCAAGGTTTGCTTCCTGTCTCCTGCCTCCATCATTTGGTGGCCATGTGCTTGCATCCATCACTTCCCATGTTTTCGTGCTTAGAGAGGTGAACTTATTTTCAACTGTTTTGTAATATACAATATACTGTTATTCAATATATTCACCCTGATATACAACAGATCTCCTAACTGAAACTCTGTGTCTTTTGACCAATAATAGAAGAGAGTATATTTGTTGTTTCAAACTGGGAAAAAGTGTGGAAAGAGATAGATGAGAAGTGATGGCTGAAGTTAACAGGGTTCCATTTGGGATGACAGAAATGTTCCAAAGTTAGATTCTGATGAGGTATGCACAACTTTGTAAATATAACAAAAATAATTTGATTTTTATATTCAGTTGTGCAATGATAATTTATACTTCAAATGTATATAAATCACATATTAATAAAGGTATGTTTATTATTTTTACTAAATATGTTTAAGGTGTACACTATGGTATTTGATGTACTAATACAGCTGTTTTTTTAAAAAAGTGGATTAAGTGCTTCAATCAAAAGTAAATGACTTAAAGAAATAGGGTGAGTTGGTAAAAATCTCACAGCTAGTAGAAATGACAGGATCTGAATTTAGATACTATTACATCAAGGTTAACTTTTCAAACAGGGAATAACTTTGAAAAATCCCAGGTCTGTGATTTTATATCTTTTACTAGGAAACATGCAACCAACAGAGCAGAATCGGTATGCATCTGTTAGGAAAATAAAATGTTTGATATTCAACCAATCTATGTAATGTAGGTCAAAGGGTACAAACTTGAAGTTATGCAAAATGAATAAATCTAGAGACAATATACAGTAGGAAGACTATAATTTATAATATTGTATTTTATACTGAAAAATTAATATCAGGTGCCTCTACACAAAACAAAAAATTTTTGAGATGATGGGTATATTAGTTTTCTTGATTGTACTAATCACTTCATCATGCATATCATGTTGTACACTTTAAATATATACAAGAAAATTAGTAACATGATACATAGAGTAATTAATGTATATGTGTATAATAAATTTGAACTATATATTCACTGAAAGCAGCAAGCAAATATGAAATTCAGGAAGCATATTTAGGTTATAATCAATATAGCATGAATTCATCTTTTGTTTCAACATTGATACATTTAATTCCTCTTGTTGAAAATATTTTTCCCTTTTATTTTCTATTACAATGATTCAAATGTCGTTTTTACTAAAAAAGGTGTGCTTTCAAGATATTGGAAATTAATCACACTCAAGTTTCTGCTTTCAATATTGACAATCTAGGTAGAGAAAAATTTAATGCTAAGTGAAGTTAGTCAATTCCAAAAAATCAAATGCCGAATGTTTTCTTTGATATAAGGAGACTGATTCATAGTGGGATAGGGAGGGTGAGCATGGGAGGAATAGACTAACTCTAGATAGGGCAGAGGGGTGGGAGGGCATGGGGTAATTAATGATGGTGGAATGTGATGATCATTACTATCCAAAGTACATGTATGAAGACATGAATTGGTGTGAATATACTATCTATACAAGCAGAGATATGAAAAATTGTTCTGTATATATGTAATAAGAATTGTAATGCATTACACTGTGATATATAAATTTTAAAAATTTACATAAAAATAATAGCAGACATACAGGATGTTTCTGCATGGTGACTCTTTGGGGTTTGGGGCATGTAAGATTGGGCAGGAGGAATGAATGTTATTTTAAGAACCAAGGCATAGAAAAATGAAGAAAGAAAAAATTTGATACATAAACCTTGTATGGAAAAGATGAGGCACAAAAAAGTAGGAAAATGTAAATTCAAATACCTCTGGGATAAGGTATTAGTTTCAGATGATAAACCATATGAGCTATTTCGGAGGAATGTGGTAAACAATTTGAACTCTTATATTGTATAGCTATTTATATCCTAAAACTGCAGTCATATTATTTAGAGCTTTTTATATTCCTGTTAGAAAATTATCTAAATTTTTAAGATCCCATATATTTGGCTGTTTTTATTTCCTTTATTTCTTTTCACTTCATTTTCTCTGTTTGCTCATTTTAGTAACATTTTGTGTAAGTGTTTTAATATAACTACCTACATCTGGCAGATTATTTTTCAGTACAAAAACATTTAAATTTCCCAAAATAGCATTTTTTTAACCTTATTCCTTTTAACTCTATTTTTGTTTTAGGAAAGCCTATTCCATTTAAAATTTTGACTTTATTGGTTTGATATACTTTAAAATCTCGCAATTTTCAAGCTTTAGTATTTTAGATGTTTTTCTCAAATTGAAAGGTTTATAGTTCCATTTCACGACAAAATCACTTATTTTTGGTGCAATCTAAGCTTTTTGGTTTTATTATTTAAATTTATTTTTTAAACTTAAACATGAAAACATTAAAAATATACATATTTATAGGTTACTACGTGATTTTTCAATGCTTGTATACATTGTATAATATTCTTATTAGGATAAAAACAAGCTATCTTCTCAAACATTTATCATTTCTTCTTGATGGAAACATTCAAAATCCTTTCTTATAGCTTTTTGTAATATCTGATATATTATTGTTATCTGAAGTCACTCTTCTGGGCAGTAGCATAGCAGAACTTCTTACTCCTATCTGTAACTTACTACTCATCAATTTACCTTTCTCCATTCTACTGTCCCTAGCCTCTTGCAATTGTCACTCTACACACAACTTCAATGATATATACTTTTTTTTATATTTCACACATAAGTGAAGTACTTGTGAAGTACTTGTCTGTCTGATCCTGGCTTATTTCTCTCTCTCTCTCTCTCTCTCTCTCTCTCTCTCTCTGTGGATTGAGGATTATATCTAGGAGCACCTAATCACTGAGCCACATCTTCAGCTCTTCTTATTTTTTTATTTTTGAGACATGGTCTTGCTAAGTTCCTCAGGGTCTCACTAATTACTGAAGCTGGTCTCGAACTTGTAATCCTCCTCCCTCAGCCTCCTGAGCCACTGGGATTACAGGCATGCACCACTGCACCAACTTATTTCTCTTAATATAATGATTTCAGGCTGGGGATGTGGCTCAAGCAGTAACGCGCTCGCGTGGCATGCGTGCGGCTCGGGTTCGATCCTCAGCACCACATACAGACAAAGATGTTGTGTCTGCCAAATATTAAAAAAATTAAATATTAAAATTCTCCCTCCCTCTCTCTCACTCTTTCTTTAAAAAAAAGTTTTAATATAATGATTTCCACTTCCATCTATGTTCTTGCAAATGACAGAATTTCATCTTATTTTATAGCCAAGAAGTATTCCAATGTGTATATATACCACATTTTCTTCATCCATTCTTCAGCTGATAAGCACTTAGCTTGCTTGTTCCATTTCTTCTTTTTACCTCTGAGGGGGCATAGGAAAATTTTTTTTATTCTGATTTTGCTTTGTCTTCTGTTTGTAAAACCTAGAACAGTACCTACCATAAGGAAAGTGCCCAATACATATTTATTAGGTGAATTAATGAATGAATCATTTGGAAGTTTTGGATTGGAAGAAATAATGGTGATGATTATTTGTTCTGTAGTCCCTGAAAATGTAAAAAAATGACTAAAAGTTTATATTTATCTTATTTTCTCTTATTTTATTTTTTGGTCTTCAAATTTGAAAATGAAGCAAGGATTTAAAATTTTGAAAGTTATTAACATGCCTATTATGAAATGACGTGATCTTAAAAGAGGCTTGTTGAGAAGATGCCACTGGATGAGGATGAGCAAGAGCGTTTTGAAAAAGTTAACTTGCCAGCGGACTTTGGGAAATTCACCAAACATCAACTTTATATCCCTTATTTCTTGGAAAATATTACAATTCTTTTGACTGAGTCCTTGAAGGCCTGTTGTACTTGCTTGTTCCTTAGTGTGTAAATGAAGGGGTTTAGCATGGGAGCCATAGAAGTAGTGAGGACAGTCACTCCCTTATTTATGGCCATTGAGTCCTTCGCTGAAGGTTTAATGTAGATGAAGATGCAGCTGCCATAGGTGAGGGAAACCACAATCATGTGGGAAGAACAGGTAGAAAAGGCTTTTTTCTTTTGCTGGGCAGAAGAGAATCTTAAAATTGTCTTGATGATGTAAATGTAGGACAGAACTACACACATGAGTGTCATCATGAGGGTCAGTACAGCACAGATGATAACGGTCTGTTCCATAAACCAAGTATTTGAGCAAGAGATTTTCAGGAGGGGAAATGCATCACAAACAAAATGATCAATGATATTAGAATCACAAAACTCCAGATTCAGGCCTAGGCTGAGTGGGGGGATTAAAATAAATAGACCAGCTACCCAACAACAAAACACAAGTCTCCTGCAGACTCTACTACTCATGATAGTCACATAATGCAAGGGCTTGCAGATGGCCACATAGCGATCATAGGACATGGCAGCCAGGAGAAAAAATTCAGTTACACCAAAGAGGTCAGTAAAAAATACTTGGCTGACACAGGCATTGTAGGTAATCATCTTGTCACCTGTTGCTATGTTATATAAGTATCTGGGAATACATGCAGATGTGAATGAGATCTCCAAGAAAGCAAAATTTTGTAGGAAATGGTACATGGCTGTTTTAAGGTGAGAATCCACTAAGATGAGGGAGATGATAGTCAGATTCCCAGTTATGCTCAGCACGTAGGTGAGAAACAGAAAGATAAAAATCAGAACCTGCAGTTGTGGGTCATCTGTCAGTCCCAGTAGAATGAAAATTGATACAGTATTGTTCCTCATTGTTGATTTCTGACTTCTGTTAGATCTACACTTAACATTCAGAAACAGTTTGTTATAGACTATTTAGCAGTTTTAATTTAGGTTTTTCTTATTCACAATGTTTTTTAAATATTGCATTTTAACATTTATTACATTACATTACAATAAGCATGCTTAATTTGATCAGTTTAAACTTTGTTTTAAGCCCTCTGGGAAGTTTTCTGCAAGTCTGATGTCTGCTATCATGTACTCTAGTAGAAAACGTCATGTGCTACTCTATTGACACTTAACAAAGAATACTAACTTGGGGTGGGGATAAGGCTTCGTGTGTTTTCTCATCATCATAGTCCCCACCATATACACTGTTATACACATGTTTTTCAATTGTCCAAAAAATGTTCCTAAATGAATTTATCTATTGCATGTTTTCCAGTTAGATGCCTAAGCCATTTTCCTTTCAATTTGGACTCTGAATTTTAAAAGTTTTAACATTGACTTTCTTTAAGTTTTCTGTGACTTTGAACCACTGTTAATTTCTTAATTTTTACATTTCAAGAGATCAAATTTTCTGCTTTTATTTATTATCTTCATACTCATAATAGAGAATCTGCCTTCATTTTGCTACTATTTTCAGGTATAATTCCTTCTTCCAGTTCCCCCTCTGATCTCTCAGGTAACACAATGATCACATCACTGAGTAAACTTAATCAGCCCTATCACCACTGGATATTGGTCATCCTCTAAATGAGACTGTTTTTCGTTTATTCTATTTTCAAAATGTAAATTAGAAATGAGGACAGAGATCTCTAATGAGGTGATGTCATTCTTTTGGAGGGCTGGGGGTAGTTATATGCACATATATCTTAGTTTCTGATGTGAGGTGATAATATAGGTAATATATTTCTGGATAACTCTCAAATTTTAACATTTCGATGTCATATTTAAATGCATAAACATCTCCCCAAAGTGGCATTTTATATATCCAAGGAAACCAAATTCTATAAATGAAAAAAAGCTTGCTTTACTAAATATAAAAATTATCACATTTTTTCTTTTTAGATTACAAAAAAGTAAATATAATTAAACTGAAATAACAAAATTTATTGCACTTACTATTTTAACTGTCAATTATAGTTTCTGTTGGTTGTTGAAACACAAAATCGTAGAATTTCTAAACTGGAAAAGATATTTAAAATGACTGTCATATGAACTTCTTGTCACGTTTGCTTATGAATCCACTGTCAAATTCATGACAACTCTAGGTTGCATAAACATCTCAGAGTTATCCATCTTCAACCAGTTCCTTGGACTTCCTTCTATCTTTATACCCTTAAAATAAAACAAAGAAAGAAAAGAAAACATTTTAATATGAAGACTGTGGAATGTTAGGAATCTTTACCTGAGGATAGTTGGCACTTCTCAGGTCAATGGGTACCTTTGCTGTATCTAGCTTACATTTGCTCTGTTTGATAAAAATGCAACTAAATGAAAAAGAGAGTCTCTGGTGACCTACACATGGTTACTAGTAAATCTATGGGTAACCAAATTTGAGGTTAAAAAAAAAAAAGTATGCTAACTTTGGCTTCCTTGGAGACAGTGTCCTTAGAGACAGGAGGATGTATCTGTGGATAAAAGCCAATAGAACAACAACAACAAAAAAAAAGAATCTGATTATGAAATAAAATACAACTTTAGCTCCTTTTTAAAAACTTTCACTTCACATACATTGAGGGAAAATCATAAGAAACCACATTTCTCATTAAAAGTTTTTTACATGAGTTACTCATTATAGTTGGGAAATTTCAATTAGACAAGAAAAACATAAAATTACGTAACCCATGTTGTTTACATTTCTAATTTTTTTCTACAAATATATCAATATATTTATAAGCACTATTTAAAAATAAACATTAACAATGTAATTTGTATAATTGGATATACAATGCCAAATGTTCTTAATTTTTTTTTAAGGTAGGGGTACCAGTGATTGAACTCAGGGGCACTCCACCACTGAGTCACATCCCAAGCCCAATTTTGTTTTTTTTTCAAACACTGAAAGACAATGGATGCCAACCAAGAATTCTGTATCCAGCAAAATTAAACCAAGCCCAATTTTGTATTTCGTTTAGAGAGAGGGTCTCACTGAGTTGCTTAGTGCCTTGTAATTGCTGAGGCTGGCTTTGATCCTCCTGCCTCAGCTTCCCAAGCCTTTGAGATTACAGGTGTGTGCTACTGCACCCAGTTAAATGTTCTTAAACTTTTAAATATGCTCCAAATTTTTATATATATATATATATATATATATCATTTTTTGCAATTAATTTATTTTATTTTATTAAGTTTTTATTTTTTTTAAGTTGTTGACTTATTTATTAATATGTGGTACTGAGAATTGAACCCAGTGCCTCACATAAGTGAGGCAAACACTCTACCACTGAGCCACAACCCCAGCCCTTATTTTATTTTTTAAAAATTATTTTTAGTTAACACATAATTGTATATATTTATGTGCTATAGTGTGATATTTCAACACATGTATGTAACATATAATGATCAAATTAGAGTAATCAGCAAGTTCATCATCTCAAACATTAATGATTTCTTTGGGATATTCAAATATTCTCTTCTAGCTATTTTGTATATACATAATTTATGGTCAACTAAGGTCACCCTAATATGCTATAGAATACTAGAACTTGTTCTTTCTAGCTATACTTTTGACTTCAATCACCAAGCTCTCTCTATTCTTCTTTTATCCTACTCCTCACAGCCACTATTCTACTCATGGTTTCTATGAAATTAATTAATTTTTGCATTCTATATATGAGTCATGCAGCATTTGTCTTTCTATTCCTGGTTTTCAATATTTTTATGGCTGAGTTAGTATTCAATTATGTAAACGTGTGTATGTGGGTGTGAGTGTGCAAACACTTTCTTTATCCTTGTATATGCTCATGGAAACCTGGGGTGATTCCATATCTTAGCTATTGTGAATAATGCTGCAGTAGACACAGGAGTGCAGATATCTCTTCCACATACTTATTTCCTTTCCAAAAGGAAATAATCTAGCAGTAGGATTCCTGGATCATATGGTAGTTCTACAGTTTTTTGAGGAACCTCCATACTGGTTTCCTTAATGGGTATACTTATTTACATTTCCATCAATAGTGTATGAGAGTTTCTTTTTCTCGGCAGCCTCACCAGTTGACCAGTTCTGGGTTTTTTTAATTTTTTTTTTTATTTTTGTTTTGTTTTGTTTTGTTTTTCTGTGTTTTTGTTTTGCCTTTATGTTAACAGCCATTCTACCTGGGATAAAATAGGATCTCATTGTGGTTTGTTTTCATTCCCTGATATCACTGAGGTTGAGTGTATATTCATAAACTTTTAGCCATTTGTAGGTCTTCTTTTTTTTTTTTTGTACTGGGAATTCAACTCAGGGCACTCAAATATGAGCTACAATCCCATCCCTATTTTGTATTTTATTTAGAGACAGGGTCTCACTGAGTGCCTCACCATTGCTGAGGCTGGCTTTGAACTCTCATTCCTCCTGCCTCAGCCTCCCAAGTCACTGGAATTACAGGTGCTCATCATGGCACCTGGCTGCCGGTCTTCTTTTTGAGACATTTCTATTCAGATAATTTGCTCATGTTAAAATTTGATTTTTTCTTCTTATGTTTTTGAGTATTTGAGTGCCTTATATATTTTTGTTATTAATCCCTTGTTGAATGGATAGTTTGAAGTATTTATTCACTTTCTTCAGTTTTACTTAGCTCTGTTGATTATTTCCATTGCAGTGTAGAAGATAATTTTCATTTGATAGAATACCCATTTGTTTATTTTTCTTTTGTTTCCTGTGCTTTGTGAATTACCCAAAAAGAACTTTGCCTGAACTTATATTCTGAAGTGCTTCCCTATGTTCGATAATAGTTTCAAATGTTTGGGCCTGACATTTAAGTCTTAAATCCATTTTCAAATTATGTTTGTATATGTAGAGAGGTAGGGATCTAGATTTATTGCTCTGCATGAGGATACATGTCTTTCCTACCACTATTTATTGAAAAGACTGTTATTTACTCATTGTGCATTCTTAGAAACTTTGATGAAAAATAGTTACCTGTATAACTATGGATTTACTTCGACCTTATCTCTTCGATTGCATTGGTCAGTGCATTTACTTTGATGCCAGTACCAGGCTGTTTTTGTTACAATAGCTTTATATTATGTTTTAAAATCAGGTATTGTGCTGCTCCAGTTTTGCCTCTTTTGCTCAAGATTATTTTGCCTATTTGGCAGTTATGTGAAGAATATGTTTGGTATTTTGATGGGTATTGCACAGAATCTGTAAATGATTTGGGTAGCATTGCATTTTAACAATATAAATTCCTTAAATCCAGAAACATGAAATATCCTTACCTGCTGGGCCTTGCTCAGTTTATTTTATCATTGTTTTATGGTTTTCATTGTAGAGATCTTTTGCTTCCATTGTTTATTCCTTGATATTTTGCATTTTAATAACTTTTATGAATGTGATGTCTTTCTTGATTTCTTTTTCAGCTAGTTTATTATTAGTTTTTAGATATTCTACTAATTTTTGTATGTTAATTTTGTATCCTGAAAATTTACTGAATTTGCTAATCAGTTTTAATACATTTTTTAGAAAAGTATTTTTGTTTGTTTGTTTGTTTGTTTTTATTGGTTGTTCAAAACATTACAAAGCTCATGACATATCATCTTTCATACATTTGACTCAAGTGGGTTATGATCTCCCATTATTACCCCAAATACAAATTGCAGAATCACATCGGTTACACATTCACATTTTTACATAATGCCATATTAGTGACTGTTGTATTCTGCTACCTTTATTGTCCTGCAAACAGGGACAATCTAATATTCTCCTTCCTAATTTGTATGCCCTTTATTTTTTTTAGCCTAATTGCTCTGTCTGGGATTTCATCACTGTATGGAATAGGAATGGTGAAAGTGGGTATCTTGACCTGTTCTAGATCTTAAAAGAAGAGATTCAAACTGTCCTCATTCAGTAGAATAAGCTATTTCCTGTATTTACATTTGGATTTGGTTTATTGAGAGTTTTAATAATAATGTAATGTTGAATTTTATCAAATTGCGCCACTCCTCCTTTTTCCCAGTCTGTTTCCCTCCCCCTCAGTTCCTTTCTTCCACTCCACTGATCTCTCTTGTATTTTTATGGAGTTTCCCCCCACATTTTCTCCTTATTTTGTTTTAGCTTTCACATATGAGAAAAAACATTCTACCCTTGATTTTCTGGATCATGGCCTTAGTATGATGCTCCCCAGTTCCATCCATTTATCAGCAAATATCATAACTTTATTCTTCTTTATGGTGAGTAAAACTCAAAATGGAGTTTTATATGTCAGATATTCTTTATTTACTCACCTCTTGACAGGCTTCTGGGCTGGTTCATAAAGTGGCTATTGTGATTGCACTTGCTATAAACATTCATATGGCTGATTACCTAAAATATGCTGATTTAGATCTTTTGGATATATACCAAGGAGTGGGATAGCTAGGTCTTATGGTCCTTCCATTCCTAGTTTTTTGAGGAATCTCCATACTGTTTTCTAGAGTGGTTGTACTAGTGTGCAATCTATGAGCGTATCTTTCCTCACACATCCAGCATTTATTCTTGTTTGTATTCTTGATCTTTGCCCTTCTGAGAGGGAGAGAAAACCTCAATGTAGTTTCAATTTGCATTTTCCCAATGGATATAGATGCTGAACATTTTTCATATATTCACTTGCCATTTGTATTTCTTCTTTCGTGAAGGATCTGTTTAGTTCGTTTGCCCATTTATTAATCGGGTTGTTTGTATTTTTGGTACTAAACTTTTTTGAGTTTTTTTTATATGTTATGGATATTAATCTCCTGTCTGAGGAGCAGGTAGCAAAATTTTTCATTCTGTGGGCTCTCTCTTCAAGCTTTTAGTTGTTTCCTTTTCTGCACAAGCTTTTAATTTTGTGTTTTCCCACTTACTGATTCTTGGTTTGCTGTCTTGTCTTCAGAAGTCTTGTTAAGGAAGTCAGTGCCTACACAAATATGTTGGAGTGTTGGGTCTACATCTTCTTCTACAGTTGTCAAATTCCTGGTCTACTTCCTTGGTCTTTGATCCACTTTCAGCTGACTTTTCTGTGAGATGATAGATAGGGGTCAAGTTTTATTCTTCTACATAAGGTTATTAAGTATTCCCAGCACCATTTTTTAAAAGGCAATCTTTTCTCAAATGTATGGTTTTTGGCAGCAGATGACTCTATTTATGTGGATTTCTCTCTGTGTGTTCTATTCTATTCTGTTGGAATTTAATGTCTGTTTTGGTGCCAATACCATGTTGTTTTTGTTACTATTCTATGGTATGCTTGGAGATCCAGTATTGTGATGATGCCTCCAGCCAGGCTTTTTTTTTTTTTTTTTTTGCTTGGTATTTGGCTTTCTGGGTCTATAAATTTTAGAACTGTTTTTTTTTTCTAGTTCTGTGAAGAATATCATTGGTATTTTGATGGAGATTTCATTTAATCTGCATGACACTTTTGTTAGTATGGCCATTTTGACAATATCAATTCTGCCTATTCAAGAACATGGGAGGTCTTTCCATCTTCTGAGGGCTTTTTCAATTTCTTTCCTAAGGATTCTATAGTTTTCATTGGAGAGGTATTTCACCTCTTTGGTTAGTTTTATTCTCAATTATTTTTAAAATCTTTGAGATTACTGTGAATGGGAAAGTTTTCCTAATTCCTTCTCAGCAGTTTTATTATTGGAATTTAGGAAAACAATTGATTTGTATATGCTGTATCCTTCTACTTTGCTAAATTATAAGTTCTAGAAATCTTCTGGTGGAATTTTTGTTGTTTTTAATATAGGATTGTGTTATAAGCAAAAAGAGAAAATTTGCCTTCTTCTTTTCCTATTTATGTTCTTTATAGTCTATCTCTTGTCCAATTTTTCTGGCTAGAGTTTCAAGGACTATGTTGAATAGAAGTTGTGAGAGTGCACATCTTTGTCTTGTTCCTGATTTATAGGTAATGCTTTCAGTTTTCCTTCATTCTAAATGATGTTGGCCTTCAGTTTGTCATATATAACCTTTACAAAACTGAGGTAATTTACTTCTATCCCTAGTTTCTTGAGATAGGGAGAACTAATGACTGGGTGCTATATTTTATCAAAGGTCTTTTGCATCTTTTGAGACAATCATGAAATACCTCTCCTCAACTCTATTAAATTTGTTTAGTTGTATATGGACACACAATATCTTTATTAATTTCTATAAGATACTGAGCATCAAACCCAGTGTCTTACACATGTGAGGCAAGCAATTATCACAGAGCTACAGCCCCAGCCCTACTTAACTCTATTTATGTGGTGAATTATATTTATTGATTTGTGCATGTTAAAATAACATTGTATCCTTGACATGAAACCCAACCAAATATGGTGGATTATCTTCTTAATGTGTTTTCGATTGTGGTTTGCTAATAATTTATTAAGGATTTTTGCATCTACATTCATCAGGGAAATTGGTCTGAAGTTTTTTTCTTCTTGATGTGTTACTGTCTGCTTTTGGTATCAGGGTTATACTGGCTTTTAGTTTTTTAGTTTTTAGTTTTTTTAGTTTTTTTCTCCTTTGCTATTTCATGAAATAATTTAATGATCTGGTCGAATTCAGCTTAGAATCCATCTGGTTCTGGCCTTCTAAAAACTGCTTTAGTCTCATTTTTTTAAGAGAGAGAGAGAGAGAGTTTTCCAATATTTTTTTCTTTGTTTTCGATGGACACAACATCTTTATTGTATTTTTATGTGGTGCTGAGGATCCAACCTAATGCCCCGCGCATGCCAGGCGAGCGCGCTACTGCTTGAGCCACATCCCCAGCCCTAGTTTCATACTTCGATATTGTTCTATTTTCGTTTTCTATGTAATCATGCTTTAATTTGGGTAGGTCATTTGTCTCTAAGAATTTGTCAATGTCTTCAAGATTTTACAGATTATTGGAGTATAAATTCTCAAAGTAATTCCTAATAATGATCCTCTGAATTTCAAAAGTGTTTGTGATGATATTTTCTTTTTTTAACCTCTAAATTGTTGATGTAGGTCTTCTTTCTCTTTATTTTTGTTAGTTTTGCTAAGGGTCTACCAGTGATATTTATCCTTTAAAAGAACAAACTCTTAGTTCTATGGGCCCATTGTATTTGTTTCTATTCTCAATTTTATTAGTATCCACTGCCCAGGACAGTGATGTTTGTTTCCCAAACTGCATATAAGCTCTCAGTGCTCACAGCTAGAAATTGCAGCCATCCTTAGTTCCATTCTCTGTCCTATCTCCTGTGGAGGTTGTGTGGAGCACTGGGATATGCCAGCATTTCCAGGGAGTGACAGCTCCTAGGTCAGATCCATCCCACTCCCCTTGTCTGTGTTGTGATTGTGGGTTTCAGCAACTTTCAGGTAATAGCCATCCTGCTACAAGTTTTTTCTAGATGGATTGTTGAGATTTCCTGCTGCAGATGTGCTCTCTCTGGTTTTATTTGTTGCTGTCTGAAGGTGGGGAGAAGCTGTATTGATTTAATTATTTCTAGGGAGGCTGGCAGAGTATATATTAAACAAAATGCCTGTTGTTGAGAGCCACAGCCCGGTCGGTATGATGCCTGGCATTTGCCAGAGGGAATGTTTGAAAGGTGACACCAGCGAACCATTGAGATGATGATTTGAGTTAAGCTATATATAATTGCTGTGATACTGGATTGATTGTATTATATATTTGACCTTTACTGTTGGGCAATGGGGCGGCTCTTGCCTGTGACTTTGGAGTTCTTGTGATACTTTGGAGTTCTTGTGGGGATTCCTGGAGGGTTCGAATTGTTTGGGGAAGGTCCGGAGTGGGGGATTTCCGGTTGCTGTGGTGTGTGCCTGGAGGAGCTGTACGGGTGGCATTTGGGAGAGTTTCCCAGGGAGCTTGTGTGGAGTGTGCTGGTGAAGTTCAGAAATAAAGTTGTTCCTGCTTGAGTGGCTCGTGATTTGTGCCCAGCCAGACTGTGGCATTTGGTGGCCCATGCAGGGAACACCTGAGGGTAAGTGATAACGTAAACTGCTCTCTCCTGAGGGCAGTGCGAGAGGATTTGTGACCATTAAAAAATTTTTCTTTCCTTTTGTTTCGCTTTTGTTTTAAGTTGCCAGTCCCTGGATATGGGTGGGACAGAAGAAAAACCCGCTCACTTCTGAGGAAAAACTATTTGCATCTGAGGAACAGAGAAGGAGAAAGGACGGATGGGCATTTCAGGAGGATAGAAAGGCTGATATAATGAATTTTTGTTCCATTTTTGTTTCATTTTTTCTTGGTTTTGTTTTGCATTATCTTAGTGAGGGGTATATTTGTTACGGAAATATGGAATTAAAAATTAACAAGAACCAAACCGAAAGGGCATTCAGTAAAGTGCTAAAGGAAAGAGGCATCTCAGTAAAACCAAGAACAGTTAGGGCATATGTTAAGACGATACAAAGGTATAGCCCATGATTCATTAAAGAGTGGTTATTAAATATATCACAATGGAACCATCATGGTGAAGATTTTAAAAAGATACAAAAGGAAAACACAGGAACTCTGCCAGTTGGCACATTACCATTATGGACGTTGGTACAATCTTGTTTGCTTAGTCTAGGAGAAGACATTTAAAATGAAGTAAAAGAGGAAGTCTCTCGAGTTAGTCAGACAGGGAAAAAAGGTTTAGAGAAGGAGGGGCTATCTGGAGAGAAGTTACAATGGAAGGTTGCTACTAACACCTTTCTATCACCAGAGGGCGTAAGTGTCCAACCAACAGCTCCACCTATGGAGACAACATATGCTGAGTGGCCCTCAACCCCTGTAGTTGATAGATGGGATCCTGAGACAGAACCTCAAAGATTAGCATGCCCTGTATTTGAGGTGGCAAAAGGGCAGTGAAATCGCCATGTTTTAGATTTCAAAACAGTGAAGCAGCTAAAAGAGGCTTTAACAACCTATGGTTCTCAAGCACCCTTCACTGTAAGCTTGGTTGAATCCATTACCAACTTGAACATGACGCCAGCAGATTGGACTAGTATGTGTAAAGCTGTGCTAAATGGAAGACAATACCTGTTATGGAAGGTTGCCAATGAGGAATTTTGCACAGAGACAGCTAGGCGAAATGCAGCAGCTAGTTATCCTCAGAGAAATCTAGATATGTTGTTAGGAAAAGGACCTTATGAGGGTCAGCTGCAACAAATTGCTTATGATCTTGCTATATATGCACAAATTACTGCAGACGCAGTTAGGGCATGGAAGACTTTATAAGGACATGGAGATTTACAAGGTCAATTATCTAAGGTAATACAAGGAGCTAATGAACCTTATGCTGAATTTGTAGATAGGCTAATTCAAACAGCTACCAGAGCTTTTAGGGATACAGATCAAGCAATGCCATTAATTAAACAGCTAGCCTTTGAACAAGCAAATCATTGGTGCAAGGAGGCCATTAGACCATGGAAACATGAAGATTTAAACACATATATTAAATTATGTAGAGACATTAATGAACAAGGGCAAGTCTTGGCAGCTGCAGTACAACAGGCTTTAGATGCCAGGCCAAAAATATGCTGCAATTGTGAACAAACAGGACATTTTAAAAGGAGATGCCCCATAGGAGGAGGGTTTAACAAAACTAGGTATCAAAGAAGTAGAATACCAGGTATTTGCCCACGATGCCGTAGAGGGAGACATTGGGCTAATGAATGCCGTTCTCAAACCACCATAGAGGGTACCCCGTTATCAAAAAACAGACAAGGACCAGGTGTTTACCCATGATATCACGGAGAAAAGCATGGGGCTCCGTTGCCAAAAAACGGACAGGGGGTCCCAATGCTCCGGGGCCCACAACCACAACCACAAATATACGGGGCAATGGAGGAACCCAGCAACACCATCAGGGTAGTGCCCAGGACACATTATCCATTAATGATTTCCCTCATTAGACAAACCAGAGGGAGCACAGGATTGGACATCTGTGCCTCTGCCAGAGCAGTACTAACTCCAGAGATGGGAGTTCAAATCATTCCCACAGGGGTAAAAGGACCTCTTCCCCAAGGAACAGTAGGCTTATTATTGGGATGGAGTTCTTCCACTCTAAAAGGACTTATGATAAATCCTGGGGTAATTGATCCTGATTATGAAGGTGAAATAAAAATTATAGCCAGTTAACCAAGGGGTATATCAGTAATTTCACCAGGAGATAGAATAGCACAGTTATTAATAATACCCAGTCTACATGATAAATTTTCCAGCCTTACTACAGAAAGAGTTTCCAGGGGATTAGGCTCCACAGGTGTAGATTGGGCTATGCTGTCTTTAAATTTAGATTCTCGCCCCATGCTAAAACTAAATATCCAAGGACATGAATTTAATGGGCTACTGGACACAGGTGCAGACCTTAGCATTATATCTCATCAAGAATGGCTGAAACATTGGCCATTACAACAGGCCTCTCAAACGCTTCGAGGCCTAGGAGTGGCAACTAATCCCAATAGAAGTGCAATGTTATTAGATTGGAAGGATCTTGAAGGATGTGAAGGAACTATACAGCCATATGTATTGGATCATCTTCCTATAAATTTATGGGGACGAGATGTCCTAGATCAATTAGGTTTGACATTAACAAATAACATCAATCCAAATGCACCCACTATTAGGGCTAGACAAGGTTTTAGGAAAGAAAAAAGATTAATAGAACAAGAACAAGGTATAGCAGCACCAATTCAAATAGATCAAGGAATAAATAGACATGGATTGAATTTTCAGGAAGGGTCACTGAGGCAATAAAAATTACTTGGAAATCAGAAACATGAGTATGGGTTCCTCAGTGGCCCCTGACTAAAGAAAAGATACAAGTAGCCCATGACCTGTTCAAACAACAATTAGCAGAGGAACATATACAACCTTCTGTATCTCCCCATAATACTCCCATTTTTTTCATCAAAAAGAAATCTGATAAATGGAGATTACTGCAAGATTTAAGAGCTATTAATAATGAGATGGTTATTATGGGACCTGCTCAATCAGGGATTCCCCAATTGTCTGCTTTGCCAAAAACCTGGTATGTTTTAGTTATAGATATTAAAGATTGTTTTTTTTCAATTCCAATTCATCCTGAGGATAGTCCACATTTTGCATTTACTATCCCTGCACTGAATCATGAAGGTCCTGATCAGAGATATGAATGGAAAGTACTCCATCAAGGGATGGCTAACAGCCCAACTATGTGTCAAATTTATGTTAACAAAGCAGTCCAGCCACTTAGAAATCAAAATCCTGAACTACAAATATTTCACTATATGGATGATGTATTGTTAGCACACAAAGATAAAAACACATTGCTAGAATGTTATGCCACACTTATAAACTTATTAAAAATTATAATCTAGAGATAGCAATAGATAAAGTAAAATTAAATTTTCCAATTAATTATTTAGGAGTTCTATTATCCTCAACCATGGTTCATGCACCAAAAATTCAAATACGAGTAGATCAACTCAAATCACTTAACAACTTTCAAAAGTTATTAGGAGACATAAATTGGATAAGGCCTTATCTAGGCATACCAACAGGAGAGTTGAGACCTTTATTTGATATCCTAAAAGGTCCATCAGATCCAAATTCACCCCACATGTTAACGCTTGAAGCAATAAAGGCATTAAAAATTATTGAAACATATATGGAAAATATGCATTTGGATAGAATTGATATGTTTGCCTTTATTATTTATTGTACTACCAACAAAAAATATTCCTACAGGAGTATTTTGGCAAGAAGGTCAATTATTATAGATACATTTATCTTATTCTCCTAACACTATTCTTACTAGATATCCTGAGGCTGTAGGACAATTAATATTCAAAGGAATAAAAGCAGCAAAGGGAGTGTTTGGAATTTCTCCCAATTAAATTATTACTCCATATACTATGGATCAAATTGATGAGTTAGCTAATGAGTTAAATACTTGGGCAATAATCATGTGTAAATCTAATGTTTCATTTGATAACCACTTACCATCTAACCCTTTGTTGTCTTTTTGGTCTTCTCATCCTATAGTTTTTCCAAAACTGGCAAGAAAAACACCTATCATGAATGCTCCAAATATATTCACTGATGGGTCAAATAATGGTACAGCAGCAGTAGTTACCCCTGATCAAACTTTTATATTCTTAGTACCCAAACAATCAGCTCAAAAGGTAGAGCTTAATGCAGTATTACAAGCTTTTGTGATGTTTAAAGATTCTGTATTTAATTTATTTTTCGATAGTAAGTATATAGTTAATGCTATAGTATCCAAGATGCTGGTAGGATTTCCCCTTCCTCTACTCTTTTCTCATTGTTTTCCACTATACAAAGTCTAATCTGGGACAGAAAAGATCCATTCTTTATAGGACATATCAGGGTACATACAGGATTGCCTGGAGCCCTTAGTTTGGGCAATGATTTAGCAGATAAAACTACACATGACATACATATTTTCTCTACAATTGAAGAAGCTATAAATTTTCATAAAAGGTTCCATGTAAATTCTAATACTTTACAAAAGCATTTTAAAATAACTAAGGAACAGGCTAGACAAATAATAAAACAATGTCAAAATTGTGTGACCTTTTTACCACAAGTTAATCTTGGAGTCAATCCTAGAGGATTGATACCTAACCATATTTGGCAGATGGATGTCACACACTTTCCAGAATTTGGAAAATTAAAATATTTGCATGCTACAGTTGATACTTCTGGATTTTTGATGGGCTCCCTTTATGCCGGAGAAAAAACTAAAGATATTATAGCTCATTGCTTACAAAATTTTGCCACTGTGAGCGTTCCAAAACAGTTAAAAACAGATAATGGTCCTGGTTATACTTCTACCTCTTTTAAACAATTTTGCTCATCATTTGGCATTACTCATATAACAGGAATCCCATTTAATCCACAGGGACAAGGCATAGTTGAAAGAGCTCATCAAACTATTAAAATGTACTTCTTAAAGCAAAAAGAGGGAATTGGAAAGGGGTATATATCCCCCAAAGATAAACTTAAAATAACACTTTTTACTCTAAACTTTTTAAATTTGGATTCATCAGGGCTTATTGCTGCGGAAAGGCATATGTATCCAAAAAATGTACATAAGCCTAAGGTACTTTGGAAGGATATTTTAACAGGACAATGGAAAGGTCCTCCCAGTAGTTGTCTGGAGTTGGGGTTCTGTTTGTGTGTTTCCATAGGAAGAACAGCAGCCGATTTGGATTCCAGAGAGACTAACTAAAGCGATTTCTACAGAACAAAAAGAAGATGACTTGGCTCAAATCCATAAAAGCTGATATCCTTACATCTGCAACAGTGGTTCTCCCACACCTGGAGGCTAATGAATAATGAACACCATTAAAGCCTATTTCAAATGTAAAAAACCTTGGGGCTTGCTTGTGGGAATACCTTAAGACCCATTATGAAAGTTACAGGTTAAAGGATGGAATATCCAAAGAAGTGTCAAACCCAGGTGGTAACCAGGATGCCTTTTTCAATATCTGTTTTATTATCGCCTTTTCCCACATCATAAAGTTCTATTTTATTTTTTGAGCTCATACAGACCTAGGTTAATGTTTTTCTGATCAGTTCTATTTTTTGGCTGTGGAGTTTTTAAACGTTGCAATGGAGATTTCACCTGTGTAAAGGTACAAGGCCTTTACTATTGTCTTATGTGTTGTATGTTATGTGTGCACACTTGTGTTTTGTGTTGTATGTCTGTATGTGCATATGTCCATAAATCATATATGAGAAGCGCTCATGAAAAAATGGATCCAAATATATTTTTTTATTCATGTGACTTAAATGGTTTTATTTAAATTGGGTAAACAACTGTTGAGGATTGTTTTAATATGTGAACAAAAAAGGAGGTTAACAGATCTGTTTGTTTACTTTCACCTTTCCTTTTCATTGTATCTAATTCTATTCAGGATACTAAATAGTTTGGAAAATTGCTTTCTTTTAGTGCCTGCTGGAATATTACATATATATATATATATATATTTAGCCATCACTGCCAGTATTCCTATCTTCGTCCCAGTGCCGGTGAAGACAAAGATAAAACCAAACTACAGCTTCTGCGATAGCTATCACAACAAACTGTATAAACTGATGCATCAATGAATAATGTAACTCAACAAGTGATGCTCAATCAAGGAGCCAATTTCCTTTGGGAGGAAATTAACATATTAATAGATTCCTCTGCTTTGAACTGCTTGCAGAACTTGCCTGGACTATGTATCACTTGTATGCATTGTGAACTATCTGTTGCTGCAGCAAATTGTGGTAGTGCGGGAGTATCTTTGCTGATGGTGTCACCGGTGGTACAATTTTTCCAAAGGAGCCGTCAATTGGCTTGGTGTCGTGGCATTTCTGTATCCTCCTCCCTTCTGCTTGTGATGGTCGTTCAGCTAAAATATGGGGGCCAACAGAGGTAAGGCAATGAACCTCACCCCCCCCACTGGCACCAAGGCCAAATTTGGGGGCCAACAGAGGTGAGGAAAAGAACCTCACCCCCCACTGGCACCAAGGCCTAATTTGGGGGCCAACAGAGGTGAGGCAAAGAACCTCATCCCCCCACTGGGGAAAAGGCCAAATTTGGGGGCCAACAGAGGTGAGGCAAAGAACCTCACCCCCCCACTGGTGCAAGGCCTATCCACAAGTATGGCTGTATGCTAGACCCGTAGTCAATGACAGGTATGATCCAATTGCAATGGTACCAACCTAAGACAGGAGGCTGACGCCTTGAGGTCAGTTCATCTGATGTCGGGTAAGGACCATATGTAGAATTGGACAACCTAAGACAGGCATGGTCCCTAAACCACATGCTTGGTGTTTAATTAAACAGAGGGGGGGAGATGTTGAGAGCCACGGCTCTGGTCGGTATGACCCCTGCCATTTGCCAGAGGAAATGTTTGAAAGGTGATGCCAGCGAACCATTGAGATGATGATTTGAGTTAAGCTATATATAATTGCTGTGATGCTGGATTGATTGTATTATATATTTGATCTTTACTGTTGGGCAATGGGGCGGCTCTTGCCCATGGCTTTGGAGTTCTTGTGCTACTTTGGAGTTCTTGTGGGGATTCCTGGAGGGTTCACAATGTTTGGGGAAGATCTGGAGGGGGGATTTCCGGTTGGTGTGGTGGGTGCCTGGAGGGGCCACGTGAGTGGCATTTGGAAGAGGTTCCCAGGGAGCATGTGTGGAGTGTGCTGGTGGAGTTCAGAAATAAAGTTTGTTCCTGCTTGAGTGGCCCGTGATTTGTGCCCAGCCAGACTGCGGCAGCCTGTCATACTTTGAGTGGCTTTCTGTTCACAATTTAAATTAAACAGCTTGATCTCCTTCACTGACTCTGCTGCTTCTCTCATGTTTTAATTGTTTCTATTTATATATTTCCAGATGTTGTTAAGAAGTGAATTCATGTGCTTTTTCTCTTCCTTTTTCTCTCTCTGATGCCTCTGTCTACTTCCCCAAACCTGATTCAGGTTCAGTGTTAAGAATACTGTCCTTATTTTCTGCTCTGGTGATCAAACTTCAAGCCTCTCCAAGTCTCAGACTGCTCAATATTGAGTTTCTGTTAACCCCCTCTCCAGTAAGCTTCTCCTTCACTGCTTCCTTTCAGGGCTGTGTAGAGTTCCAGAGTCCCTGATTAGCCCAATTCCACCATCTTTCCTCCTGAAAAGGAACTCTGATACAGTGTTGGTGGGAATGTAAATGATACCAATGAACAAAATCACAACAGATTCACACCAAGGCACATTATAATGAAAATATCTAACATACCGAGTAAAGAGAGAATAATAAAACCCACGAAAAAAAAAAGAAATCAGATTACATATAGGGGAAAACAATTAGGTTATATGCAGAGTTTTCAACCCAGACCCTGAAAGCTAGAAGATCCTGGAACAATATATACCAAGTTCTGAAAGAAAATGGATGCTAAACAAGAATCTTATATCCTGCAAAATTAAGATTTATATTTCATAATGAAATAAAAACCTTCCATGATAAACAAAAGTTAAATAGAATTACAGCTAAAAAATCCTACACTACAGAACATCCTTGGCAAAATATTCCATAAAGAGGAAATGAAAAACAACTATAGAACTCAATAATATAATCAATAACTTAGACTTAACTGACATATAGAGAATATTTCATCCTTCAACAAGCAAATACACTTTTTTCTCAGCAGCACATGGATCCTTATCTAAAATAGACCATATATTGTACCACAAAGCATGTCTTAGAAAATATAAAAACATTAGAGCTACTACCCAACATTCTATCAGATCACATTGGAATAAAATTAGGAATCAATGATAAAATAAAAGATAAAAACTACTATAACACCTGGAAACTAAACAATATGCTTCTGAATGAATAATGGGTTGCAAAAGACATCAAGGAGGAGATTAAAAAATTCTTAGAAATAAATGTGAACACTGATAAAACATATGGAAATCTCCAGGAAACTATGAAGGCAGTAATAAGAGGAAAGTTCATTGCATGGAGTTCATTCCTTAAAACAAGAAAAAGTCAACAAATAAATGACCTAACACTACATCTCAAAGCCCTACAAAAAGAAGAACAAAGCAGGAGCAAAACAAGTAAAAGGCAAGAAATAACTAAAATTAGAGCTGAAATCAGTGAAATTGAAACAAAAGATACAACTGAAAAAAATTGACAAAACAAAAAGTTGGTTCATCATGAAAATAAATAAAATTGACAAGCCTTTAGCCGTGCTAACAAAGAGAAGGAGAGAGAAAATGAAATCACTAACACACGTGATGAAAACGGAAATATCACAACAGATATTACAGAAACACAAAACATAATTAGATATGATTTTTAAAAACTTGTACTCTAATAAAACAGAGAGTATAGAAGGCATCAACAAATTTCTAGAGGCATATGAGTTGTCTAAATTAAATCAGGATGATATACACAACTTAAATGGATCAATTTCAAACAAGAAAATAGAAGACACCATCAGAAGACTACCAACCAAGAAAAACCCAGGACCAGACCAATACACAGCTGAGTTCTACAAGTCCTTTAAAAAAGAACAAATACCTATGCTCTATAAATTATTTCATGAAATAGAATAAGAGGGAGCACTTCTAAACCCATTATATGAGGCAAATATTACCCTGATTCCAGAACCAGGCAAAGACACAGCAAAAAAAGAAAACTTCAGACCAATATCACTAATAAACATACATGCAAAAATTCTCAATAAAATTCTGGCAAATCAAATATAAAACCATATCAAAAAGGTTGTGCACCATGATCCAGTGGGATTCATCCCATGGATGCAAGGTTGGTTCAATGTATGGAAATCAATAAACATAATTCATCACATCAATAGACTTAAAGATAAAAATCATATGATCATCTTAGGAGATGCAGAACAAGCATTCAACAAAACAGAGCTCCCTTCATGTTCAAAACACTAGAAAAATTAGGGATAACAGGAAAAAATCTCAACATCATAAAAGCTATCTGTGCTAAGCTTCAGGCCAAAATCATTCTAAATGAAGAAAATGTGAAAGCATTTCCTATAAAAATTGAAACAAGACAGGGATGTCCTCTGTCACCACTTCTATTTAACATAGTTCTTGAAACACTGGCCAAAATAATTAGACAGACAAAAGAAATTAAAGGGATAGGGATAGGAAAAGAAGAACTCAAATTAGCACTATCTGTTGACATGATTCCATACATAGAAGACCCAAAAAAATTCCACCAGCAAACTTCTAGAAATAGTAAATGAATTCAGCAAAGTAGCAAAATGAAAAATCAACACCCATAAATCAAAGGTATTTCTGCTTATCAGTGACAAATCCTCTCAAAGGGAAACAAGGAAAACTACCCCATTTACAATAGCCTTAAAAAGTAAAATAAAATGCTTGGGAACCAACCTAACAAAAGAGATAAAAAGACTTTTACAATGAAAACTACAGAATGCTAAAGAAAGAAATCAAATAAGACCTTAGAATATGAAAATATTGTTCTTGGATAGGCAAAATGAATATTGTCAAAATGACCATACTACCAAAAACACTATACAGATTTAATGCAATTCCAATCAAAATCCCAATGACATTCCTCATAGAAACAGAAAAATAATGTCATGATATTAATCTGGAAAAATAAGAGACCCAGAAAAGCTAAAGCAATCCTTAGAAAAAAGAGTGAAGCAGGTGGCATCATTATACCAGAACTTAAAATATACTGCAGAGCAATAGGAACAAAAACAACATAGTATTGTCATCAAAATAGACTCATAGACCGATGGGTACAGCATAGAGGACACAGAAGCAAACGCACATAATTATAGTTATCTTATGTTAGACAAAGGTGCCAAAAACATGCATTGTAGAAAAGATAGCATCTTCAACAAGTGGTGCTGGGAAAACTGGAAATCCATATGCAACAAAATGAAATTAAACCCCTATCTGTCACCATGCACAAAACTCAACTCAAAATGGATCAAAGACCTATGAGTTAAACCAGAGACACTGCGTCTATTAGAAGAAAAAGTAGGCCCTAAACTCCATCATGTCAGATTAGGCCCCTACTTCCTTAAATAGACTACTATAGCACAAGAATTAACATTGAGAATCAATAAATGGGGTGGATTTAAACTTAGAAGCATTTTTCTCAGCAAAAGAAACAATCAGTGAGGTGAATAGAGAGCCTATTAATTGGGACAAAATTCTTACTACATGCATGTCAGATAGAGCACTAATCTATAGGGTATATAGAGAACTCAAAAATCTTAACAACAAAAAACAGAACAGACACTACAATCAATCAACAAATATGTGAAAAAATGTTCAACATCTCCAGCAGTTAGAAAAATGCAAATCAAAACTACTATAAGATTTCATCTCACTCCAGTCAGAATGGCAAATATTTAGAATATAAACAACAATAGGTATTGATGAGGATGTGGGGAAAAGGGTACACTCATACATTGCTGGTGGGACCGCAAATTGGTGCAGACAATATGGAAAGCAGTATGGAGATTTCTTGGAAAATTGGGAATGGAACCACCATTTGACCTAGCTATTTCACTCCTCAGTCTATACACAAAGGACTTAAAAACAGCATACCACAGTTCAAAGCCACATCAATGTTTATTGCAGCACAATTCACAATAGCTAAACTGTGGATCCAACATAGATGCCCTTCGGTAAATGAATGGATAAAGAAAATGTAGTATTTATACACAATGAAATATTACTCAACAATAAAAGAATAAAATCATGGTATTTGCATGTAAATAGATGGAGTGGAGAATATAATGCTAAGTGAAGTTATCAAATCCCAAAAAATCAAATGCCAAATTTTTTCTCTGATGTTAGGAGGCTGATTCATAGTGGGGTTGGGAGAGGGAGAATAAAAGGATTAGACAAACTCTAGATAGAGCAAAGTGGTGGGAGGGGAAGGAAGAGTGCATGGGGGTAAAAAAGATAATGGAATGATATGGATACCATTACCTTAAGTATATGTATAAAGACACAAATGGTATGAATATGCTTTATTTGCAACCAGAGATATGAAAAAATGTGCTCTATACGTGTAATATGAATTGTAATGCATTCTGCTGTCACATATAACAAATTAGCATAAAAAGTCACAAAACTGTCACAAATCAATAAAAGAACATAAGAAAGTTAATCTAGCTAATCTAGTGAGAACTTCTAGAAAGACGTAAAGGAACTAACTTTTCATTTTCATTTAATTGCTTATATCCAGCATGCTCCTATTTGTGTAAGATAAAGGCAATTTTTTTGATTGTGTCATTGATAGCTTGTTTCACTTGCTTGTTCCTCAAGGTATAAATAAATGGATTTAACAAAGGGGCAACAGATGTAGTGAGCACAGATACCCCTTTATTGATGTCCACCTGTTCTTTGGCTGAAGGCTTGACATAGATGAAGATGCAGCTGCCATAGGTGATGGAAACCACAATCATGTGGGAGGAGCAGGTGGAAAAAGCTTTTTTTCTTTGCTGAGCAGAAGGGAATCGTAGAATTGTCCTAATAATATTTATGTAAGAAAGAATCACACCTATCAGTGTGATAATAAAAGTAAACACTGCACAAATAATAACAGTCTGTTCTAGAAACCACGTATCTGAGCATGAGATCTTAAAAAGAGGAGATGCATCACAGCCAAAATGATCAATGACATTGGAGTCGCAGAACTCCAGCTGGAGGCCCATGCTGAGAGGTGTGATGATGATCACCAGCCCAGAGATCCAGCAAGAGAAGACGAGGATGGCACAGACTCTGTTGTTCATGATGGTGATGTAATGAAGGGGTTTGCAGATGGCTACATAGCGATCATAGGACATGGCGGCCAGGAGAAAAAACTCTGTGGCCCCAAAGAGTCCAATAAAAAATATTTGACTGGCACAAGCATTGTAAGTTATGGTGTTATCCCTAGTTGATATACTGTAGAGGAATCTGGGAACACAGACTGTTGTGAATGAGATTTCTAAGAAGGAGAAGTTTCGAAGAAAAAAATACATAGGTGTTCTAAGATGGGAATCCGTCAGGGTGAGAACAATAATAGTCAGATTACCAGTGACGCTCAGAATGTATGTCAAGAATAAAAAGATAAAAACCAGAATTTGCAGCTGTGGGTCATCTGTAAGCCCCAACAAGATGAATGTTGTTATTGCTGTGTGATTTATCATAATTGATTTTGATTTTTTAGGCAATCTGCATATCAAAAGTCAAAGCACCTGAACAGAAGAAAAAAACAATACTTATAAGCTTTAACAATGAAGTACGATTTAAAAAAAAAAGGTAAAACTAACTATACTAAGACAAGCAATAATAAGGACAATAAAGTCAATAAAATTGAAAATTAAGAAGGCAAGAGAAAAAAATTTTAAAAATGCAAAATTGACTTTTGAGAGATGCATGACACTAATAAAGCTCTAACCAGGCTGACAATAAAACACACACACACACACACAAAAATCACTAACAGAAAGAAAACACACATTTTAGAAATATCAGGAATTACAAAGGAGGAAATCACTAGAGATTTCCCAGGAAGGAAAAGCAAATGAAAACTATAATGAGACGCCATCTCACCAGTTACAACTATTATCAAAAAAGCAAGGACATAAATAAAATACTCAAATACTGACAAGGATGTGAAGAGAAAGGAACTCTTAGGGTTGTAAATCAGCATAGCTATTGTGAAGAACAGTATGGAGATTTCTTAAAAACTGAAAATAGATGTACCATATGATCCAGGTATGCCACTTCTGGGCACACAAAGGAAATGAAATCAACTCACCAAAGAAATAACTACCTGTCCAGGATTATTGCATCACTATTCACAATAGCTAAGATAAGGAATCAGTCTGGGTGCCCATCAATAGATGACTGGGTAAGGAAAATGTGGCATTTATACACAATAGAATATTGTCCAGCCATAAAAGGGAATGAAATCCTGACATTTTCAGCAAAATGGATGAAACTATATGGATGAACCTTATGTTAAGTGTAAAAAGCCAGACACAGAAAGAAACTACTTCATGTTTTAACACATGGAAGCCAAAAATTGTCAACCTGAATGTAAAATAGTGAATACTGGAGATTGGGAAGGCTGGGTGCAAGGGCAGGTAAAGGAGGCTGGATTTGATTAGTGCAAATATCACACACAACCCGGTTCATATGTACAATTAATACATGTTAATAAAATTGAAAGAAAAATATATTTTTAATTTAACAACTATAAATACAGAAAAATTATGGAGGTTGGTCATTTCATCTGAACCTCTATTTCATAACAGTTCCTATTTCTATACTTTTTGGTAATGATTAATACACAAAACTCTTTTATCTATAAGTAGTTTGCTGCAATACAATGAAAAGCTTGGCACAAGTTGTATTGATTTAGTGTAGCCCAGATTTACATACACTTAGTCATTGTATTTCAAAAGTCATGCATTTATATAAAGCTTTTGAATCAAATCATAAATTCACATTGTTAGTATGTGGGTATACTTCTTTGTTTTTTAGTGCTGGGTGTCAAACCCAGGGCCTTGCACCTGCTGGCACGGATTCTACCACTGGGCTACATTCCAATCCCAATATATACCCTTTTAATTTCTGTGCAGTCTATAGTTCACTATACTTTTTCCTGAATTTAATTATTCTGGCTGTTATTATGTGAAATATATATATACATATATAAGAAAATATACATATTTATATATATATGGCTTTTTTATTTACTAGTCCACGATCATTATTTTTGCATAATTATTAATGTCATTCCTCTTGCCAAACCCAAAACTGTGTTGATTTCTCTCAAAAGTTATCCCACATGATTGGGCACATCTAAATAATGACCATTTTCTTTAGGATCTACACTCTTAAGATGCTTAATATATTATAAACACAATTCATATTTTCCAATTCATGCTTCCACCTCACTTCTATCATTTTGATTTTACACTCAGAAGGAAACATTAATTCTCTAACTGGACTTCACATCTTCTGTTCTGATCATTTTAATCCATTTTTCATACTGCATCTAGAGTAGGTCCTAACATACCATCTCAATTCCTGAAGAAGTAGGTAGATTCACCTCCACTGCATTTTTAGAACCATCATCTCTATTTCAGAGCTGTTTTGTATTGCTATTTACCAATCTGCCTACTGAAACTGTGATAGTTTTGAGATCAGACCCTATGTTGTACAATATGATGCATATCTTAATCCATTTCCTAGGATATATTTCTCTAGATATTGAAGGTACATATCATAGATATTAACAGAGAAACACCAGGATGTATTCTTTACTTGAGAAAAGTCTTTACTCCTGTGGTCCATATAGAAGGTACTACACTAATACTGAAAATAGTTCCTTCAATAGAAAAACAGGTGTTGTGTTTCCCTGACATTTCCGTACAATTTTTGAGCATTATGACATAATTACTCAGACTAGGCATTTCATCCATCCAACTAGTCATTTAAATTCTAATATAGATCATGTAAAAAAATAATAAAAGTAAGGTAACAAGTTATTTAAAAAGTTGTAGATATTAGCTAATAACTTTTCTACAGTATTGTATCTACTTAGTCTCATAACTGTGTGAGAATACTTTTTATATTTGACCATTTTATTACCCAGACATTTTCTCAATTCATAAACAGGGTTAAAGTCTTCTTAATTTGTGCCTGTGGTTAATAATCTCAACAAAGAAATGACATTCAAGTAATGAAATTAATTGCTCATATCCTTAAACACTAAATTAACACACACATATACACATATAACAATATCAATATTTGTATTATCTGTCTCCAATAGCGATGGGAAAAATCTTATTTAACCAAATTTACAAAAGAAAAATTGACTTGAGAAATATGAAACTACTTACACTTTAGTCTGTCACTCGGGCTTAGTTTTATTTTGTCCACAGCCTCATTAGTGCAATTTCACAATTAAGTAAAATTTGTAAGTAGAGATGTGGATACAATCTAGTCATGTTTTCTTATTGAACTGGCACTCAAAGGCAGCAGTAGAAATATATATACCAGGTTACCTTAAATTTTATATTCTGATGTCTAACAATTATCACAAATCCCAATATCAGGTTAAATTTTAAAAGGAAACTATTTCTGCAAATTTGTGTGGCTTAAGAGAAGGAAAGAGTAATAAATTGTCTGGGGAGAACCAGAAATTTTCTTTGATTTTTTTAAAACCTAAGGGTTGGATCTCAACAAGATTGAAATAGGATGAGTCCTTTAAGAGTTTCACCACAGGCACGATGGAGAATCTTTTATGTGGTCATCCTGTATCAGGAAGGATTAACTAAGCTTAAAAAAACAAGTGTCCTTGGTGAGCCTGCCTCAAAGTCACTAATGAAAGTAAAATGTAATTTATGTTATTGACAAAACAAAAGCTAACTAGTGCCATAGGAATTAGGATAGTGTCCTTGGAGAATGACAATGCATTATACTTCCAAGGTCAAGATGCATTATCAGTATAGAATCTTTGCCAAAAATAATGACCCAAAAAATATTTTGGTTTTTGTTCATTTTATTCACATTATGTTGGTTGCTAATGATATAGAAATTTCTTCAATGTGTATTTGTAATTTATTATTAATGAATTCAATATTACTGCCCACTGGCTATTTTAGGATAAAAATGTATGCTGAATTCTTATCTTTCCTAAGATATTTTCATGTGCTTAACATCTAGTTGTTATTAAGCCTTTAGAAGTCTTATATCTTAGAAATGTTTCTTTGTGATTTAATATTTAATACTAATAATAGTACTTATATTTAGAAAAATTTCCTACTACATCATAAAATATATTCTTGATTTTGATTCATGATTTCTAAATTTAGCAGCATTACTTGAAGTTTTCTTATGACCCTTATCTGGACATATATGTTACTTATATTTTCTTCCAGTAATTTTATTATTTACTTTGTTTATGTTTACATCTGTGTCCTATTTGAATCATAATTTGGTGTAAGGTATAAGGATATGTAATTTTCCCCCAAGTGATTAGCCATGTTGTGACTTACTAAACAATCAAATATTATGTTGTTTTTTTCCTCATCTTTCAATTTGTTTTTAGAACTTACCTTATTTCTTCACTTGGAAAGAAACAAAATGAGCCATTTTCAGTCTATAAGTTTTGAAACATTTGTAACATCCAGAAAGATAAATTTTCCTCTTTGCTTGCTTCATTTTCATTCCATATTTATATCATCTTATTAATTGATCCACTGGATGGAAAATGAAAGACTTCCTGACACGTAATATTGGATTACTCTATGTCCAATATTATATCCATTATTAACCAATAGGGACAAGAGCAAAAAGATAATTTGCCAGTGGAACTAGATTACTTTATAGAGGAGGGTGATGGTGTCAAAAAACTACAATAAACAATAAAAGGGAGAATGGAGGGTCATGATACTCACAAGTGATGATTGAATATTTTTAATTTTAATCCATTTTCTCTGTTGAATAAGAAGAGTAATAAATAGAAGACTGAGTTAACAGAAGTAGAAATTAGATGAACTAGAATTGGACCCATCTAAAAATTTTCTATTTCTAAAAATATAAAGTAATAAGTAAAATATATTTTATATTTCTAAAAATTTTGAAAATAGGTGAAAAAGAGTCATTATTAAATGTTCCAATTCATTGATTCATCAAGGAGTAATAAAAAACTATGGTGTTCCTTCAAAATCCATCATTTCATATCTATGGAAAGTCTTGATATCCAAAGAATATATGGAATGAAATTATAACATTTTAGATATTCACAGCTAGTAGAATATTAAAGTAAATAAACATAATTATTTAAATTTTGAAAAAGAAAAAAATAGTTGCTGCAGCTTGAATATGCACTCTCCCAAATTTAGTTATCAAAATTTAATGGTCAATGTGGTCCTAAGAGTCAGGACTTTAAGAAGTGAGTAGGTCATGAGGACTCCTCTCCAGTGAATGGGATTGAGGTCTTCATGAAAGAGGCTTTATTCAGCATTTGGTTCTCTCACCTTCCACCTTCTGCCATGTGAGGACCCAACATTCCTCCCCTCTGAAAGATGCAGTCGCAAGGTGCCTCTTGGAAGAAGAAAGCAGGCTTCACTGTACAACTGAAGCTGCTGGCACCTTGGTCTTAGAATTCCTATCCTTCATAAGTGTGAGAAAATAAATTTGTGCTCATTATAAATTATCCACTATCAGATATTTTGTTATGGGACCACAAATGGACAAAGACACTAATGTTTTATTTAGATGTAATTGAAGAATAAGTTACTTGTGAGCCAGTTTTGCCCTGAGGTTTTTATATAGTACAGAAACTCTCAGAGACAGATGTCGTTAGTACTAATACTAAGAGCTGATTAAATTTTTGAAATAAAGCAATGGTAGTGTAACTAATGATCTACTGGGACATTTCATAAAACCTCTTAAAAATACTCTTAAAGGTATTTTCTCACATGTGCTGCACATTCCTGATAGTTTTATGTTTTTTTCTCCTCTTCTCCTTTGCTATCCAACACATTGCTCATTGGTCTCTTCTAATTCCTTCATGTCACCCTTTTTTCACCTCCACTGAGTCTATAGACTTATCTTCTTTGTAGGTTGAAAAAGATAAAAATCTAAGAAGAAAAATCTGTGGTGATATGTTTTCAAGTATCACCTAAAATGCTAATTTTTATCTATATATTAACTCATGGTAAGAATAAAATAATTAGGGCTGGGGACGTGACTCGGTGATGGAGCACTAGACTAGCATGTGTGAGGCACTAGGTTTGAGTCTCAGCACCACATATAAAATACATACTAAATAATCAATAAATAAAATAATGCTCCATCCATAACTAAATATATATTTCAAAATAATAAAAATAATATTCATACCTTTGGTTGATGGCTAATGCTAGTTTCTCATGATAGGTATGGCTTCAATATCAACCTCTTTGTCTACTAAACAATTTCTTAATATCAAAAAATAAGAGTGGTTATAACCAGAAAAGTGGCAGTGAGAAAGATGGGGTGTGGTTAAATTCCAGAAATATTTTGAAGATCTGTCGCTATTTTTTAAAAAATACACTTTAGTGCTAAAGAAAGAAATTAAGGAAAAAAAATTAAGGTTTAGCTCTAGTATCTTGTGAGTAAAGAGTTAAAAGTAAACAAAATTGGTTATTATAAATAATTCCTTTTGGAGCAGTTGGATTTGTTTAGTCAGCTACATAGTTGTACATACAGGTCTGGAGTTTGTGGAGCGGTATAAACTAGAGATTAAAATTAGGAATTTATAAGACTGTATAGTGGCTTTAAGACATGATCCATAATGAGGACATGTGGGAGTAAGTATAGGAAGACAAGAGTTTGGGTCCAAAGATCCAATGTAATATTCTCAATCAGAATAAGGAGAGATGAGAAAATAAGTAAGAAAAAAATATAGAACGGTGGGTGGGAAGAACACCAGGTGAATGTGTTATCATGGCAATCAAGTGAAGAAAGGGCTTCAAGCAGGTAGACTGCTCATGTTTTTAGGTCTCTGGTGGAAAGAGAAAAAGAAGAGAGAGGGAGAGGCAGAGAGTGCTGGGTAAGCTCAAAATGGTGGTAGCCTGGCTCCCTTACCAAAGTTTCTGGAGGGTTATGTTTTCAGTGTGTAGTCAAGGTCATAAAAAAGTCTGATTCAGTGTATGTACTCAAGGTCATAAAAATCTGCTTGTGAACATGTGCCCACTTATGTAACCTGTTGAAATTGTGCTTTTTCTTTGACCTGCATATAAAAAAAGTCCTGTGGAAATGGCTTGGGAGGCTGGCTAGGGGGTATTGTCACCTCTGGATAAAGATGGGCTATTATCCCAACCATGCCTCCCAGCTTCTTTCAACTGCTGGAGCCATGAACCCCTGAACCCTGCTTCCTGGGCCTGAGCCTCAGCCAAAGATAAAAGAGGGGATGGGGGAAAAAGGGGAAAATATCACATAAAAACATGAAATAAATGGAAGCCCCTCCTGTCCCCCAGAAAAACCAAACCAACACTGTCTCTCAATATTGGAATTATCTTCTACCTTGTTATGCATATTATGTCCAAGGAGAGAAGTCAGTATACAACTTCTGGATATTCTACCTCTTTATATTCTCTTTTTAAAAATGCATAAGGATTCGGTTGTGGTTGACTGCTCTTCTTTATTAATTTTTTCTTTACAATTGTTCTTTTCCCATATTATGAAAGACATGCTCTCTTTTCACTCATCCTCAGCCTTGCTCTATTACTATAACACAAGGACCCACAGTATGAAACCCTTAGGGTACCAAAGGAACTATTCAAAATACTGATGTCCATGAAGACTCCTTTATTCAAAGTATCAGTTGCAGTTCTTTTTAAAAGCTTTATTTCTATGCATTTTCCTTTAATTTCCAGTATTTTTTCTCATAGAAAAGGAGTCCAAGATTATAAATATATAAAACAAAATTTTATAAGACACAAGAGTGGTGTACCAAGTTTGAACAAATATAACATTAGATATTTTAATCAAATATTTTCATTATTTTGAACACCCTATCACAAATCTTCCTACTTAAAGCAAATAGTGATCTCTTCCAAATAATAACCAATTTGCTCTTATTGTTTAGACTTAGGGGTAATGATTTTAAGCAAGGTGCTACTTTTCATTGGATGTTTATTGAACTGTTTCAAATCCCTGTGGGTTAAATAATGCTATTGGAAAAATTGTATTCCATATTCAAATTTCCCAAATTGATCTGATAATGATCTTTATGGGTATTTTTATTGATTGTCATGATTAATTCAGACACCCCTAAGATGGTCTTCTTGGGGAAAATATCCCCCATCCAACTACTCAGGGCCAAACCTCAAATAAATGATTTCCTTCCCACCAACTCTCATTTCTTGAGAATTGGCTTTTGAGTAGGGAGCATGTCAAGTGGTAGCAGTTGTGTTGTTGGAAGTATGGTGTAATGGTTTACAAGCTATAATTGGAGTCAAAGATCTCTTTGCAATCCAGTCATCATAATTTCCAAACTGTCGTGAGTGTGCATAAGTAATTTTCCTAATTTTTATTTTCGCAATGGTAAACTGTTTATAATTATGCTTCTCTTTCCTATTAAAATGATTAAGTTGAATACATTTTCTTAACAGTGCTTCAGGTGTAGTAAATGTTCACACATGATAGGTTAATACATCATAATTAGTAATACTTCAAAAAGGTTGAATTTAGGTGTTAATCTTCAAATCATTGAGGAAAATACTGTAACACTCATTCTCTTATGGCAACAACATGCAGATATTTTATTTTTTCTTAATGTTGAATATCATGTTTAAAAATTAAATAGAAATAATATTTGTGTTAGGTACATGGATGAATTTCTCTTAGAGATATATTCATATGTTGGAAATATGAATGTATCCCTACAGAATTATTCCTTGAAAGGAATTATCTTGATATCTTGGAACATGTATGTTATCTATGACCCAAAACAACTGGCTAGTTTTTAATGTCTCCATGATTATATTGATATGATTATTTTTAATTGAATAAAATGATAGTTTATATCATTGTGCTTGGAATAATAAATCTACTTTTATTAAATGATAAAGACAAAAGAACTACTGGGGTTTTGTAGGTTGTTTTGAATGTTTTTAAATCTTTCCTGTTTTCCATAGGGACCTTGTCCCCCTAACTATCACAAAGAAGCACTTACTTCTTTTAAATAATTGGAGACTAGAATTTGCTAGTTTCCAGAAAACCATCTCAGTTATGATAATCTATATATTATCTTATAATATCTGTTGTTTAAAATAAGAGTTTATTAGAAATATTTATTATCCATCCATACATACCTGCATATGTTCAGACACATGTATTAGTGAAAGAAAATTACATTACTAAAATATTAAAATCTTAATTTTTCTGCTTTGAATTAACCTGAGAGATTATTTTGTGTTTATTTTTGCCAACAAAATTAAATACTGTTTTCAATGAGTATATTTGCCTTTCATTATTGCTACTCATATATTATAGAGAAAAAATATACCAATATATACTTATAATGGTAAGTAAAATAGTAGTGAATTTTTTCAAATATAATTACACAAACAATGTAAGTTACACAATAATAAATAACAGTTATTCAAACATGATATTTTATCATTTCTCTTTTTATAAAACATGAATAACTGTTTATTTTCTATATTATGAATCCATGAATGCAAGTACAAAAAGTTTCATTTTTATACTTGCACCTGAATTTCTGATGCTTTGGTAGTTCAAAACAAACATTGCAATGGAGAGCTGTGAAGAAATGGTCATTATATTTTTATTGACTAAATAAAGAAAATCTAAGAAATTTTAGAAATCAATTAAACATAACAAAGTTGAAAGATATTCTTCCTAGCATATGACTTCACATTTTATTTTAATACATTTTTTAAAATAGCAAAAAAATAACTCTTTTGGAAGTTAATTAATAATTGCTACTTGTCTAATTTTCTCTTGTTAAAATGTCTCCTTCCTTGTTTTGAAATTAGCTCCCATTTAACCTTCAGAAATGCTCAATATGTTTTGCAGAAAAAAAAACAGATAAAAGAATGTAGGCATATTAGCAAAATTAAAAATACCAAATGAAATGAGATTAAAGAAGAAAGACATAGATTCATTTGTGTCTTTTTATGATCCACCATGTTCATCACAAACTTGTGAATTAAAAAATTAATACAATAGAAGAAACAATAAAAAAACTGAAAGAGAAAACAGTTAATGGAAATATGAAATTAATAAATGAGGTAATGTTGGCTTCTTGAATCCTTATATGAACTAAAGAACTAAATCATGTAGAAGGAAAATATTCTATATTAAGCAATAAAATTTTTTTAAATCTTCAGAAATGGCAAAAATACTAATATATAAAATTTAATGGGAAGAAAATTACTTTAAATATTTTAACTTAAAAAAGGAAATGTTTTATACTACATAATATGTTTTATTTTCTGTTTCAGTGTTCATGTTCTAAGCTCATTTGGAAATAATATATTTTGTAAATCAGCTACAAAAATTTGCTCAGGTTAAGAGGAAAATGAAGTGTACCATTGTCTTAAATTGAAAACATGACTTTATACAATTAGTTACTGAATTCACTAATATTTCCTTCTTAATATTATTAAATAGTTAAGTAAAATGAAAAAATTATGCTGCATTTGATCATTCCATTTGATAGAAGAGTTAATAATGATTGCATGTTTTTTTAAAAATTTTGTATTTTGTATTTTGTATCTAAACTTTGTAATTTTGTATCTAAAATATACCAGAATATTTTTATAAGAATATATATATTCATCAATGTCCTCACCTTAAAAGGCACTAGTATCTAAATGAGTAAAATTATGCAAAGAATTTGCTTATTTTTAAATATTTTAATTGTGTTATATTTTTCACTTTTTTCTTTTTTTAAGTAATGAAGAATAATTATACATAATAGTGGGATTTATTAGGCCCAATTCATACATGCACATAGCATAATTTGATCAATCTCATTCCCTGTTATCTCCTCTAGTATCTTTCTCTCTCTGGTCCCCTCCATATAATATACTGGTCTCCCTTCTATTGTTGTTGTTGTTGTTGTTGTTGTTATAATTATTATTATTTTTAAGTGTGCATTATGATTATATGTATATATAGGATTTATCATGGTATTTTTCATTTTCAAACAATATTATGACATTGAGCTCATACATATTATGAGCATTTTTTGAGAAAGGTAAATGTTATACTATTTATTCTAAAGATTTTTTCCTTTTAGGAGTTAAAAAAATCTGTTCATATTACTGAACTGTTTTATTGTTGTAATAGTTTGTTTCTTATTGTGCATGTTCTAGGAACCCCATCAGATCATATATTTTATAAATATATTATAAAGAGTAAATACATTTTATGTTCTAATTAAGGATTTACTTGAATTTTAAAATCTATATTTTTTCTTTATAATCTTAATTAGTTATAGATTTCACAATAGCTCTGAAAAGTAGTGGTGATGGTGAGTTTTGCTGCTGAGTTCTAGGGGTTGCTAAAATAAAATATACTTTATGATTTAATTAATCAGTTTTTAATGCCTGTTTCCTTGGTCTTGCTACGCTTTAAAAGCTTGATTTTTTTTTCACTAAGGAGTCTATTTTACATGACAAATTACAAAGGAATATTCTCTAAAGTATTGCTTTACACCTTTATACTATGTATAGGGTAAATTGAAAATAAATAATTACTAACTTTTGGATTATCATTGTATCATTAAGGCTAAAAAAAACTACTCAGTATGAAATAACATTTTTCATTATACTGGCAACATTACATCATGTTATAGAAAACTGAACCAAAAAGGTTTCAACAATAATTTAATATTGAAATTTTTTTTCTGGCATGTGTAGCTATTGAGAGTATTCAGGCATCAAGATGACTATAATCACTGGGGAGAAAAGAGAAAAAAAATTTTTTTGCAACAACCTTAATGCATTTTTACACACAGATGCAAGCATCTGAGTACATTCTCTCTCATTCTGAGTCTACCTTTATGTATCTCTATATCTATGTATCTATCAATTATTTGTACATAGTAAGCACCAATTACTTTTTCTCTATTTACTAGAAATATTTCAATAAAATGAAAAATATTTATTCTTAGAAGATATTCTATACTTGCTTAATAGGCCATTTAAATGTTTTGAATTTATTAAAGTTAGAAAATAGTTTTTAAATTACAGTTTTAGTTTTCATTTATAGTGTGCTAATTTATAGTTCACTATTTCTTTTTTGATTATTTTTTATTTATATATGACAGCAGAATGCATTACAATTCTTATAACACATATAGATAACAATTTTTTTATATCTCTTGTTGTATACAAAGTATATTCACACCAATTTGTGTCTTCATACAATCACTTTGGATAATAATGTCCATCACATTCCACCATCATTTCTAACGCCATGCCCCCTCCTTTCCCTTTCTACCCCTCTGCCCTATCTAGAGTTTTATCTATTTCTCCCATGTTTCCCCTCCCTACCCGACCATAAATCAGAGAAAATATTTGACATTTGATTTTTGGGGATTGGCTAAGTTCACTTAGCATTGTATTCTGAACTCCATCCATTCACAAATGCAAATGCCATGATTTTATTCTTTTTTATTGCTGAGTAATATTCCATTGTGTACATACGCCACCTTTTTAATCCATTCATATATTGAAGGGCATCTAGGTTGGTTCCACAGTTTAGCTATTGTGAAATGTGCTGCTATAAACATTGATGTGGCTTGTCCTTGTAGTATTGCTGTTTTTAAGTCCTTTGGGATAAGACTCTCTGAGTCTACCTTTATGTATCTCTATATCTATGTATTTATCAATCAAATTGTATTGTGTACAATACCATACAATACAAATTTCCATTCCCAAATTTCCAAGAAATCTCCATACTGCTTTCCATATTGGCTGCACCATTTGCAGTCCATCAGCAGTATATGAGTATACCTTTTTCCCCACATTCTCACCAACATTTATTGTTTTTGTCTTCAAAATAGCTGCCATTCTGACTGGAGTGAGATGAAATCTTAGAGTAGTTTTGATTTGCATTTCTCTAATTGCTAGTGATGATGAATATTTTTTCATATATTTGTTGACTATCCACAAAATTTTTACTCTCAATTTCTAAATTCATTTTTATACAGATGGATAAGGGATGGCCATACAATTTTACTTTAAATTAAAAAATTTGTCGTATGCTCTCATTTCTAAAATTGTCTTTTTATTACAAAAAGATGTCGTTCTTCATGTTTTCTCCAGAAGTATCAGAGCATGTACTTCTTCATTTTTTTTCCAAGTAACACAAACAAGCTTTAAAAATGCATGGATTTTGATCTTACTACATAAAGCATCTGTATTTTCTACAGAATTACTGTGGAAAATATTACTATATTATCTACAGAATATATTCATTTTAAATCAAGACAATTACATTTGCATCCCAATGAATAATTATGGATTTTATAGGAGTTCAAATCAGGCCTACGAAATTTTAATTACAAAGAAAATCATTTAATTTGCTAATGTTATACCTGAATTTGGATACTGAAATAAATCAGCATAATTAATCCTTCACTTACAGTTAGAAAATTTGTAGGTAGAGCAACTACAGTATGGAAAAACTCTAATGCAGTATTTTAGTAATATCAGCTTATTAGTCATGTGTTGATAAACAAAGATGCTGCGAATACAATTTCTTCAATTCTCCCTTCTAGTTTCCTTCACTGCATCTTAAAAGTGAATTTGAAGAATTCACCTTAATGTGCACATTTTCAGAACCGAGAAATTGAAGCAAAGTCTACACTTATTGAAGCTGAAATTTGGGGGGAAAAAAGCTATGTTTAACTACAAAACTATGGGTTTTTTAAATTATATAATTGATTTTATAATAAAAGTGAAATATTTTCTTTTATCCAGAGGCTCCAATTTCTCAGCAGATTTCAGAGATAGGGAGATCCTGTATATATATCCTATATACTTAATATTATTTCAATTTTCTTATATTCTATTCATATTAATTTTCTTGTGATATAAACTCTTACAATTTTCCTTGAGGAATTTTCATATCTTCATTAGTATAGAGAAGTTACAAGAGGTACCAAGAGGGATCTTAGAAATGTCACTTTAATATGAAATTTAAGAGGCTGGACTCAGTGTTAGAGTGTTCACCTAGCACACACGAGGCACTGGGTTCAATCCTCAGCACCACATAAAATAATAAATAAAATAAACATTAAAAAAATAATTTAGGATTCAAAGATGGCAGGCCAGAGGGAGGCAGTATTCTGTGACACTCCATGACCCAGATCACACCTAGTTGGAATTCTGCATCTCAGAGAGTGTAAGAGTATCCCCAAGCAGCTGATTTCCACAGAAATCACCAGTGCTGTGACCCCTGTGCAGGGCTCAGAGCCTCAGCATTTGAGTAGGACTCAGTACTCCTGGCTCCCTAAACCCCAAGCCCACAGTTCTAGCCCAAGCACAGCTCACAAGTGCCTTAGCAGAATCACCTATCAGCATCTCTGCAGAACTCCAGACTGCACTCCACTCCCACACAGGTCAACAATAAAGAACTTCCTTCTGTATCTCAAAGCCCTAGAAAAAGAAGAACAAATCAGCAGCAAAAGCATTAGAAGTAAGAAATAACTAAAATTAGAGCTGAAATCAATGAAATTGAAACAAAAGAAAAAATTGACAAACCTAAAAGTTGATTCTTTGAAAAATAAATAAAAATGACAGACCCTTAGCTAGGCTAAAGAAGGAATAGAGAGAGAAAACTCAAATTACTAACATACGTGATGAAAAAGGTAATATCACAACTGACACTACAGAAATACAAAAGATAATTACAAATTATTTTGAAAATTTATGCTCCAATAAAATAGAAGACATTGAAGGCATCAACAAGTTTCTTAACTCATACAATTTGCCCAGATTGACTCAGGAAGATATACACAATTTAAACCGACTGATATCAAGTGATGAAATAGATGACGCCATCAGAAGCCTACGAACCAAGAAAAGCCCAGGACCAGATGGAATCGCAGCAGAGTTTCACAAGACCTTTAAATAAAAACTAATACCAATAATCTATAATTTATTTCAGGAAATAGAAAAAGAGGCAGCACTTCCAAACTCATCCTATGAGGTGAATATCACCCTGATCCCAATACCAGGCAAAGACATATCAAAGAAACAAAACTTCAGTCCAATATCTCTAGTGAACATGGATGCAAAAATTCTCAATAAAATTCTGGCAAATTGAATACAAAAACATATCAAAAAGACTGTGCATCATGATCAAGTGGGATTCATCCCAGTGGTGCAAAGTTGGTTCAACATATGGAAATCAATAAATGTAATTCATCACATCAATAGACTCAAAGATAAGAACCATATGATCATCTCAGTAGATGCAGAACAAGCACTCAACAAAATACAGCTCCCTTCATGTTCAAAACACTAGAAAAACTAGGAATAAGAGGAACATATCTCAACATCATAAAGGCTATCTATGAGAAGCTTCAGACCAGCAAAATTCTAAATGGAGAAAAATTAAAGGCATTTCCTCTAAAAACTGGAACAAGACAGGAGTGCCCTCTTTCACCACTTCTATGCAACATAGTTTTTGAAACACTGGCCAGAGCATTTGGACAGATGAAAGAAATCAAAGGGATATGTATAGGAAAAGAAGAACACTACTTGCTGACAATATGATTCTATATCTAAAAGACCCAAAAAGCTCCACCAGAAAACTTCTGAAACTAGTAAATGAATTCAGCAAAGTAGCAGGATATAAAATCAACACCCATAAATCAAAGGCATCTCTCTATATTAGTGACAAATCCTCTGAGAGGAAATGAGGGAAAGTACCCCCATTTACAATAACCTCAAAAAAATAAGATACTTGGGAATCAACTTAATGAAACAGGTGAAAGATCTATATAATGAAAGCTATAGAACCTTAAAGAAAGGAATCAAAGAAGACCTTAGAAGCTGGAAAGATCTACCTTGCTCTTGGATAGGCAGAATTAATATTATCAAAATGACCATACTACCAAAAGCACTATACAGATTTAATGCAATTCTGATAAAATCCAAATGACATTCCTCATAGAAATAGAAAAAGCAATCATGAAATTCAACCTGGGAAAATAAGAGACCCAATAGCAAAAGCAATCCTTAGCAGGAAGTGTGAAGCAGGTGGCATCACTATACAAGACCATAAACTATACTACAAAGCAATAGAAACAAAAAGAGAATGATATTGGCACAAAAACAGACTGGTACACAAATGGTATAGAATAAAGAACACAGAGACTAACCCACAAAACTACAACTATCTCATATTAGACAAAATGCCAAAAACATGCATTGGAGAAAAGATAGCCTCTTCAACAAATAGTGATGGGAAAACTGGAAATCCGTATGCAACAAATGAAATTAAACCCCTATCTCTCACCATGCACAAAACTCAACTCAAAGTGGATCAAGGACCTAGGAATTAAACTAGAGACTCTGTGTCTAATAGAAGAAAAAGTAGGACCTAATCTTCATCATGTGGGATTAGGCCCCAACTTCCTTAATAAGACTCCTTTGGTGCAAGAATTAAAACCAAGAATCAATAAATGGGATGGGCTCAAACTAAAAATATTTTTCTCAGCAAAAGAAACAATCTGTGAGGTTAACAGAGAGCCTACATCCTGGGAGCAAATCTTCACCCCTCACACATCAGATAGAGCACTAATCACTAGGGCATATAAAGAACTCAAAAAGCTAAGCACTGAAAAAACAAATAACCAAATCAACAAATGGGCCAAGGACCTGAACAGACACTTCTCAGAAGAGGATATGCAATCAATCAACAAATATATGAAAAAATGTTCATCATCACTAGCAATTAGAGATATGCAAATCAAAACTACTCTAAAATTTCATCTCACTCCAGTCAGAAGGGCAATTATCAAGAATACAAGCAACAATAAATATTGACAACAATGTGGAGAAAAAAGTACACTCATACATTGCTAGTGGGACTGCAAATGGGTGCAAACATTATGGAAAGCAGTGTAGAGATTCCTCAGAGAACTTGAATGGAACCACCATTGGACCCAACTATCCCTCTCCTTGGTTTATACCCAGAGGACTTAAAATCAGCATAAGATAGTGACACAGCCACATCAATGTTTACAGCAGCTCAATTCATAATAGCTAAACTATGTAATCAACCTAGGTGCCCTTCAACAGATGAATGGATAAATAAACTGTGGTACATATACACAATGGAGTATTTCTCAGCCTTGAAGAAGAACAAAGTCATGGCATTTGATGGTAAATGGATGTAGATGGAGAATATCATTCTAAGAGAATTAAGCAAAACCTAAAAAAAGAAATATTTTCTGACATATGCAAATGCTAATCCACAATAAGGGTCAGGAGATTGGGTAAGAATATGATACCTTGGATTAGGCATAGGGGAGTGAAGGTAGTGGAGGGGTCATAGTAGAGAATTGGACATTAATACCCCGTTTACATCCCACGGACACCCATGGAGCCCAGGCAGTCTCAGGACAGCACCAGCAACTGAGTCAGCGCTGCATCTTTGAACACATCACCCAACATAGACATTGGTTTTATGTACTTAAATTCTATTACAAACTGAGCATCCTTAATCCCAAAATTCCACATCCAAAAGGTTCCAAAATCTGAAACAAAAAACCAATATACATAAAACCAATCATATATTTGTGGTAAGAAGGAATCCTATAGTAGTTGTGATTTGCATTTCCTTGATGTCTAAAGATATTGGGCATTTCTTCATACATTTATTGGCCACTTTATTTCTTCCATTTGAGAGGGTCTATTCAGATCACTTGCCCATTTTTTTATGGATTCTTTTTAAGTGAAGTCTTCCTGGTTTCTTACCAGCTAATTTTCAGTCTTTTGTATTAGGCCATGTCTGATGTTGTTGAATGTTTGTGTCTCTAAGGAACTGTGACCATGTTGTACCTTTTTAACCTCACTCAAGGGATTGGTTATTAATTTGTTAACTTGAAGCACCAAGGATCCTCTCGTGTATATACTTAGTTTCAGTCTTATCAACAACACTCTCCTCAAACAAAGGCAATAAAATTAGGATGATGAGAATAATCAATTCTTCAAACCAAAGAGAGTTCTGGATAGTCTAGAAGCCTTTGAACAGTATGTACTTCCAAACTGGAGAATTAGGAGATATTTCCTATTTTAAAAATTGTAAATGGCCTCAGTGAGAAAACCTTCGTGATGTGTTGGAAATTAAACATCAAGAGCAATCTAGGCCATTTCAGAGCACCAGTGCACATGATTGTGAGGTCACAAGTAAGAGTGACCAGAGACCCACACATAAGACTTTGCTAACACTTTCCTCTTTTTAACCTTCATAGCTATTGTGATAGATCAACCAGATGAAGCTATTATTGGCACTTAGAAAAGTAAGTATGATGTTTGTGATTTCACTTTTACTTTTTAAATAATTTAGATGAAAACTTCCTGATTTGATCTATTGAGTTGATTTATTAACAATGAAAACATTGACTTAATAACTTTGAAAGAGTCAAGTTCTTTACTGGTTTTGATGGTTTCATCAATGCTATTCTTATGTAAATAGTTTGCAAAAATTACTCTAGGAGATGGAGGTTACCTCCTGATAAACCCATCATATATTTAAATGAAAATGCATTTAAATATACCTAACCTATACAGCATCATAGCTTAACAACATGGTAGTCTGTAGTTTTTACCCTCATGATTGTGTGGCTGACTGGAAGCTATAGCTCACTATCATGGCCCAATATCACAAGAGATATCATACCACATATCACTAGCCAGAGAATACTTCAAAATTCAATATTCTAAGTATGGTTTCCACTGAATACATTTGGCTCTCACAGCAAAATTTCTAAATCAAACCATTTTAAATCTCTGTGTGTGCATATGTATAGATAGATAAAGACACAAATAGAGATAGATATAATGAAATATTGACTTATTTAATGACCCACAAACTCAGAATCCAAAAATCTCTGAAACCAGTAGGAAAAACATAATTCAGTCAGTCATAGTTCATTCTTATTCTTCCAAATATCACTTCTTAATAACTTTTAAAATAAAGGAAAGTCTTACTGGTTAGAAAAAAAGAAGCAGGAGAGCTGGAGATATTTCCATTTATGGCTGAGAACATAACCACAGATACTTTGGAAATTCTGAGGATGAGGAAAAGAAGATGGAATGATTACAGGTGGGTTGTATTGTCTTCAACTACATCACACACAATGTCCTGGTGAGTGTGACAGCAAAACTTCCTCCCTAACTTAAGAGGTCTATCTATGGGAACTAGATACAGAGTAGGAATTGACAAAGCTGATATCAATAGAAAGAAATTGTTTTAAAGGAAATGAGTAAAACCATTCACATGACAAACTAATTGGGGTCTCTAGGGAAAGTGTCTTTAAAGTCACCAATTTAAAAGAGGTGTGATCCATGGAGATACTCAAAATTTAAATTTTTATTAGCTAGTATTATAAATAATTGATAATAATTTAGAAATTATTGTGGAGCAAGAGGATTGTGGTCCAAAATCCAGCTTTATAAAGCTCTTAAGTTTTTTTTTCTTAATACCTTACAAAAGAATGCATTGATAATGCATAATTGGCAGCAGAAAATTCTCTAAGGGAACATTTATCTGCCAAGAATAAGAAAGAGAGGGCTGGGGATGTGGCTCAAGCGATAACGCGTTCAACTGGCATGCACCGGGTGCTGGGTTTGATCCTCAGCACCACATAAAATAAAATAAAGATGTTGTGTCCACCAAAAACTGAAAAATTCTCTCTCTCTCTCTCTCTCTCTCTCTCTCTCTCTCTTTAAAAAAAAGAATAAGAAGGAGAAACATTTTTGTTTTGCTCCTTTTTAATCGAAAGTGTTACAGGTTGATTAGGTAAAATTTTCAGGGATGATTTCAGAGCCAATAACAATTTCTACACCAAATAAAGTGTTGATACTCTTTTAAAAATACAACACAGGAGTGATATTCATGTAAGAAAACCAGACATGCATACTGTGAACTTTAAGTATAATATTTATTTTTAAAAATTGTGAAAGTCAGTTTGGTAACATTATTCAAAACCTTCTAAATAATAAGCATGTCCTTATCCCAAAATTCTACCTATCATAACAAGCATGAAATATATACATAAGAATACTATAAAAAATGTAATTGTTTTAAAGTAAAAGCATATTTAAACTAAAAGCAAAGTAGAATCTAAAATTATAATTAATCATAGTTTTAAAATTAGGTAATATATCCACATTAATAATGAATAATTGTGGGGGGAGGCCACAAAATCTTAATAATGGAGATGAATTGTAAAATATAACCAATCTACATAACTCAAAATTAAAGAGCCAGATATCTTCAATTATTGAGATATAAATAGTTTCACAGCATATTTTAAAGATAAGTGATGTGTTAAATTATGTCATGTATTTACTAATTACATATGTATATAATATAACTTAGAACAACTATTTAAAGCAAAGTTGAGAAAGACATGACCCAAAATCTTTTGAATTAGATATTCCTACCCTATGTGAGGGTATTTCTACCCTCATTGAGTCTTTCTTCTGCTTCATCTAGTCTGATATTGAAGCACTCTGTTGTATTTTTTATTTTATTCCCTTATTCAGCTCCAAGATTTCTGCTTGATTTTTTAATGACATCTATGTCTTCATTAAAGTCTCTTGTATCTCAATTAGTTTCCTTAAGATCATTATTTTGAATACCTTCTCAAGCAACTCAGTGATCCTTCCCTTCTATGATGGGGAAGGTAAGACCTGAATGTTTAACTATGGAAATGGAATGGCCATAAACCTACCTCACCAATAAAAAGATACTTAAAATGACTTTTATAAAATACTCAAACCATCATTAGTCTGATTAAAGACTGAAAACTTTAAATTACCTGCACTCATGGCCAATTTCTGATAGCTAAGGAAGAGTGTACAGAACAGCTATTGACCAAAACTCAGAACTGAAAAAAAAAATTCTTCATCTCTGCCTTCATTATGTAAATGACACACACTTGGAGATGCAAAAGTAGAAAGAATGGATTCTATAGTTGGCAGACAAAGCAGGAAGAGGTACATAATTATTACCTTACTCTTCGGTTAAGTACTAAGCATTTCATGATGCATTGGAACAATTTCTGTGTGTGTTATGGACGTGTGAGTGTTCCACCTGCTCCACCCCCTTCACAGTTTTGCTTTCAGTGGTTTCAGTTACCTACAGTCAGCTGCGGTTTCAAAGTATTAAATGTAGAATTCCAGAAATAAATAAGCTTTAAACAACTTTATGAAAATATATTGTTATGATCATGTTATTAGCTACTGTCATTGGTGTTCTACTGTGCCTAATTTATAAAACAACCCTTTTTATTTACAGCTTTATAGATTTAAATTCGTGTATTGTGGCTATACATAAAGGTGAGGTTTACTGTGGTATATTCATGTATATGCATGGGAAAGTTTGATCAGATTCATTCCAAAGTTTCTCCCTTTTTTGGTCCCCCCTTCTCCCTCTTCAATCTCCTTCTTCTACTCCACTGACCTCTCTTCTATTTTCATGGAATTCCACCGACTTCTTTTCTTTTTTATGAATTAAACTTTATCATACATATTTATGTATAGGAAAAAGCAGTATTTGTGAGTATCCTTACTTACAGGCATCCAAGAAACGGTTTGTATTTATTCATCCATTGGTGGAAACCTAGACTGATTCCATATTTTGGCAATTGTGAATTGTGCTGCTATAAACATTGGTATGCATGTATCACTATAGCATGTTGATTTCTTTTGAATAAATATTAAAGAATGGAATAGCTAAGTCATATGGTGGTTCTAGTTTTTTGAGGCATCTTCATACTGCTTTCCAAAGTGATTGTACTAATTTACATTCCTACCAACAATGGACCTTTCTCCCCACATTATCAGCAGCAATTATTATTTTCATTCTTGATGATTGAACATTCATTTAAATTCAGCTGTTCTGTAAATATTTTATTACAGTTTTATGCATAAAAACTCTTATATTGCAAATGCTTGCTTCTAACAAATGCTTGCTGAATAATTTTTAAGTTGATTCTTTTTGTTGTTCTTGTTCCTTTCAGCATCATGAAGATACGATTTTATCTTCTTCATGCTGTTGAGTTCCCTGCTTTCAATATACTTCCAGTATTCTGGATCCTAGGAGATTGTTTCTTACCCTATTAAACTGCCCCTAGACATTGCAGATTGGTTACTGTTATCCTCTGAGTATATCTGGAATGTTTTGGAGGAATATTTTTCTCACTTTCTCTGCCTCATCCTTATACTTCTACTTGGAATATATTAAGAGAATATCTTATAGGTACTTGCGACAATATCTGTACTTTCTCATGAGCTTTAAAACACTTTACCAAGTACCTTATAAGGACCTGTGGAAAAGTGGAGAATCTTCAAAAATCTGTGACAGAAATCCAAATGAAGCTGCTAAAAGTTCATTAAAGATTTAGAGAATTTATTTTTACTCCTATTTACAATAAATTCCTTCACCTTCATCTCCTCAGCCTCAAATAAGTGCAGTTAAGAGTCATTTCTCCCCTGTGAAGGATTTACTATCTTACGTAGTAAGGCTTCTTTGACTCTTCAGAACTCTGATATGATTTATTAAAACAATTATTTTGTAGCTAACCTTATCATTTGGGTTGCTGACGTGACAGTAACAGCCTCTGGTGACTCTCTATATCCTAATAAGAAAGGAAAATTGCACCATTCACCTTTGATAACATTGTATTCCCTTGAAATGTCTCTGAATTTTTCCTGAAAATATGAAAGAAACTTGGATTCAATCATGGCAAACAAGACAATAACCACCTTCATTTTGCTAGGGCTGACTGATGATCCTCAAGTTCAAGGTCTAATTTTTGTGTTTCTATTTCTCACTTACATGTTGAGTATAACTGGGAATCTGACCATCATATCCCTCACTTTATTGGATCCCCATCTTAAAACACCCATGTACTTTTTCCTACAGAATTTTGCTTTATTAGAAATCTTGTTTACATCTGCTTGTATTCCTAGATACTTATATAACATAGCAACAGGTGACAAGTCCATTACTTATAATGTTTGTGTCATTCAAGTGTTTTTTATTGATATATTTGGAGTAACTGAATTTTTTCTTCTGGCCATTATGTCCTATGATCGTTATGTGGCCATCTGCAAACCCCTGCATTACGTAGTCATCATGAACAGCAGAGTCTGTGGAAAGCTTGTCTTCTGCTGCTGGATCATTGCTGTGTTGATCATACTCCCACCACTTATCATGATACTAAATCTAGAATTCTGTGACTCAAATATAATTGATTATTTTTTCTGTGATTCATATCCTATCTTGAAGATTTCATGCTCAGACACATGGCTTTTAGAACAGATGGTGATAACCTGTGCTGTATTATCTTTCATCACAACTCTTCTATGCGTTGTTCTGTCCTACATATACATCATCAAGACCATCCTAAGATTCCCCTCTGCCCAGCAAAGAAAAAGGGCCTTTTCCACTTGCTCTTCTCATATGATTGTGGTGTCCATCACCTATGGAAGCTGTATCTTCATCTATGTCAAACCTTCAGCAAAGGAATCTGTGGCTATCAATAAGGGTGTGACAGTGCTAATGACATCCATTGCTCCCATGTTGAACCCGTTCATTTATACTCTGAGAAACAAACAGGTGAGACAAGCTTTTAGTGATTCCTTCAAAAGAATTAAGTTACCTTCAAAGAAGTAAGAGAATACAGAGACATCACAAATATGTTGTCAAATTTATTGTCATATTTAAAAATCAATTTTGTGAATCAATTTAAATATTTAAAGGAGAATGCTGACATCTAAAAATCAAGTTTTCAAGGAACCAGAGATTTCCTAACAAATTCCTGAAGTTACGAAACCATTTTATGCCTTCCTCGTCTGTGTTCTAATTCAGGATAACTTTCTCAAAATATCCTAAAGCTCAATTTTCAGTTTATTCTTTTCTCTTCATATAAATGAACCTTTGTTAGACTAATATTCTTTACTGGAATATATCTCTAAATGTTCACAAGAAATACAATAATAATTTTATCTTCTATCCAGGTTAACCAAAACTACAAATTACTATAAATGTTTAAGAGAACCAAATGTAACACAAAACAGTTCAAAAAATAAGTACTTACCTGATGGGGAATGTGTTTAGAACAAATTGATACTACTTCACTATAATGTAGTTTATGTTATAGGAAAGTTGTATTTTGGATCTCAAAAATACAAGACGAAAGAAGGAAAAAACAGAAAGAAAGTAAAGACTCACCACCACTACCTCAAGCAATGACACATATTTGATGTTTTAGGGTCTGGTTGGTTGGGTAGAACTATGCCTTATTATAATTTTCCCAGTAAGTTTTAATGAGTAGGTTTGACCAAACATGAAATAGCACCAAAACAAATAACCTGACCCTCCAGAACCTGACCTTCCAAAATTTTTTGAATATTTTTATGAGGTTCACTTCCATGGATTTCATAAATTCAAGGTGTGGTTAGCCAATGGAAAGACCTACTAAAAGATCAGAGTTTAGAAGAAAAGTGAAATTGGATATCTATTTTGCCCCTTTGTTCCTAATGGGATTGCCAGCAATTGGCCACACCCAAAAACCAAAATCCTGTGAGCAGCTCACCTACAGCTAAGAGTCACTTTTTCCAGATTCCAGTAACCATTCCCTCTAATTTTTCTCTTCAAACACAGAAAATATTAATTACTCTCCATTTTGCTAGTTCTGAGCTACTACATCATCTCTTTTTAGCTTCTTTTAATGATTAATGATGGATATAATGTATAAGCAGTCTTTAAAAATTTTTTTTTCATACATAGATATTCTATCACGTTTTTACTGATACACTCTCTTATACACCAAAGAACTGACAGCTCCTTTGTATTTCTTGTCTTTATTTGCATCCCTGACCCCAAATTGCTGTAGTCTGGCTGGGCACAAAATAACCGAGCTGCCACAGAGCTTTGTAGGTTCAAACAGCAACTCTTTATTCCTGAACTCTCACCAGCCCTCTACACACACTTCCCAGAACACACTCCCTCCACCCGGCTCCACCCGCCAATTTTCCCGGAACCCCAGGGAATTCCAAAGTAGTGGGAGCCCAAGGCAGCAGGATCTGCCCTAATCCCAGCAGGATCCGCCCTAATCCCAGAGCCACCCTAATCCCAGAGCAGGGTCACCTTTCAACCATTCCCTCTAGCGAAATGCCAGGTGTCATTCCGACTAAACTGTGGCTCTCAAACCAAATAATTCACATAGAAGTTTTAGATAAATAAATAACATTGAACATTTTAACAAACCTCTTGTCCAATCATTCATGGAATCTCCTCTTATTCTACTACTTCACATGGTAAAAATACCACAACTGAAATTCCATAGTCTCCACTATTTCCCAGAGTCTAAGGAGTTTAATCTTTGACCTCTACTTCTAATCTAGTGTTTTCTTCTAAAGCAAATATGCATTAATTCCAAAATCTTGAACACTATACTCTGTGCAACACTCTGCACCTAGACTATTTTCAGAAAAATATCCAATGAGGTTATCTAACACCTGTTAAGATTTTTTTTAAATATTTAGAATCTAACATCATCCACTAAAACAGCATCTTGTTGACTCAGATATAAATGGTAGAGCTCATAGATCCATCTAATTAGAGAAAAAAGGACAAAAGATCTTGAAACTTTTCCAAATACAAATTTTGCTAAGTCTAAATCTGTACCTCTATCTCTACTTTTTGAATTCACATATTCTTCATTAAAGAATAAATCTCATGAATCAATAATGGGTATTTATGTTATTGGTGCTATCATGATCCAGTAACAACACTGACACAAATACTATGTTTTTCTGAACATATTCAAAGCTAGCAAATTTAATAAATATGTAAAGAAATTATATGAAGTGTAATTATTTTTGAAGAACTTGAAAAAATAAGAAAGCATAACCAAAACTGAGAAAAGAATTTATATACTGACTTTGTTAATAGTAAAATGTGAGAAAATGGATGGCTTTCATTCTAAAATACAATACACAATATAATGACATGCTCTCTTACCACATCTCTTTAACTATACTGGAGATTTTAACCATAAAATAAAGCAAAATCTAATAATAATTATTCTGATAATTATAATTAGACATCCAGAATAGAAAGGAAGAAAGGAGTCCAATTTTATTTGAAGACCACAAGAATATGTATGTAGAAAATTATCTGGAATCTGTTTAAAAACTACTAAAGATAAGCCAGACCCAATGGCCAGCCCAAAGCAATTTATCAAGACTCTGTCTCAAAAAAAAAGGGCGGGAGGGTGCAGAGGCAAGGGACATAGCTCAGTGGAAAGCTTCCCTGGGTTCAATCCCCAATACAAAAAAAATAAAATAAAATAAAAATAAATAAATAACAAAAACTACTAGAACCAAAAGTAAACTTTTCAAGTGTAAAATAAAATGAATCTTATTTCTAAACATTAGCAACAAATAACCAAAAATTAAAATTATTAAACAATAGTACCAAAATTGCTGCAAAAATATAAAACACTTAGGGCTAAATCTGCCCAAAGTCATGTAAGATATATACACGGAAAGCTACAAAACATGAATGATGAAAATTAAAGAAAACCTAAATAGGTGAAGAAATAAACTATTTTCATAGATTCACTCAATATTGTTAAGATATCAATTTTACCTGCATTTTTCTATAGTTTCAATATTATCTCTACCAAAATCTCAGCAAGTTTTCTGTAAAAGTCAACAACATGATTCTAAAATGTACATGTAGTTGCAAAGGATGTAGAGTAGTCAAAACAGCTTTGAGAAAGGACAATATTAGGGACAAAAACTACCTGACTTTAAAATTTATAAAACTAATGTAATCAAGCCAGTATTTGCATCAAGATTAAAGAATAGGTCAATGGAACAGAAAAGAAATTTCAAAGATAAACACATAGATTGTCTTCTTATTTTTAACAAAGTTCCAAATATCCTACAGATCTTAGGATCATTAAGAAGAAATGAGATGACAGTCTAAAACTTCACGCAAATGAATTTAGACATATATTTGACTGGCATCTCTTAGAAAATTACAACTCATATAATACAATATTAATTCAAATTTTGTTATATCCAAATTTATGAAAAGCAAATGCAGCTATATTTAAAAACTTTTCCACAATATAAGCTCCAAGACCAAATGGCACTCCAAATAGATTACTCTAAGTATCATCTCTCTTACATTAAATCCTCAAAAAATAAGAGAAAAAAAATAAAACCACTCAGTTTAAAATCTCACAGTACTTTTGATACAAAAACCTAGTTAGGACAGTTAAAGGAAATTAATGACAAATCTCTTGTGATCATAAATACTAGATCCTAAATAAAATATTAGAAAATTAACTAACTGAATCCAGAACATATAAAAGGTTAATATAACACATTTGAATTTGTCAACAGAATATAATACTGCTTGTACATTTAAAATGAAATATATAATTCACCACATTTTATTAATAATTCACCATATTTTATTAATAACAAAAGTATTATAAAGTGAAATAAATAATAAAGGTAAAACAAATTATTAAAAGGAAATAAAATAAATAATTAATAAAAGAAAGATATTAAAGTAGAAAAATATTTTATCTCAATGACTATATCAAATACAATATTTGATATAGTTTGAAATGTATTTTCAATAGCACTAATAGTAGAATCAAACTTATCTATTAGTAAGTTTGTAGATAACAATTTGAAATATACAATAGAATATTTTTTAAAATAAGTATAAATATAAAATAAGTTAAAACTATGAGAACAATTCCCAAGGACTAATAGGAGAAATTATAATTTTTAAGTAATATACGCAAATTTAAAGACCAGTAACAATTAGAGAAAAAATATTTAAACATTGTATATATATGTGAATGCATGACCAATGTGATTCTGCAACCTGTATACTCAGAAAAAATGAGATATCATATCACACCTGATTCAAATGTCTGATATGTCAAGGTCATTGTACTGTCATGTGTAACTAATTTTTTAAAAAAATTAAATTTAAAAAAACATAGTTGAAAAGAGTTTATTGACTTGAAAATAAAAAAGAAGAAGAATATACAGTGTTTAACTAAGTGTTGAAACAGGAGTACTGTCATGAAATATAATTAGATGTATAAATCTGTATGACCATTTAGAGAAAATTTTGATAATCTGATGCAGAAGCCTTGGAGTGTGGATGTGCTTTATTTCTGGTGGTATAAATGTAGTCATTGTAAGCTTGCAAAAGTGGTCATAAAAGGATGATTTTCAAGAAAACTAAATTCCTGTAAAACAGTTTATTCAACCATGCAATATATTTATATGCACCCATCTATCTGATAATAATAAGCAGCTTCAAGGGATGTTCAAGAATTGGTGATGGCATGGAAAAACTGAAGGAATCTTATTATAAAATATCAAAAATGGTGATACCTTCTAACATTATTGTCTTAAAATACTTGTATATTAATATTTCATGATGAAATAAGTTTAAAAATTATATAAGGAATATTTATATCATAGGGAATACAAATGTAAGATGTAGTTATTTGTGTATGGGAAAAGTTGGAAATTATAGAAACTGTAAAAGTTTGTGATTGTTCATATATTTTCTTATTGTGACTATCTGAATTTTTTACTTATTTTAATTAAAAATGTAGTATGCATTCTGCTGTCATATATAACAAATTAGAATAAATTTTAAAAATTGATAACCAAAAACAATCTGGTTAAAGGAAAAAGTGATATCCACAGTGTGTAAGGGAAGGAAAGCTTCTATGGGGAAAAAAAATGTAATAAAGAAGAAAACTAAGTCCCAATCATCATCCACCATAGGGGAGGTAGAACAGATGTCAGAGGGACAGACATGGACCTAACTACCTGGGTTTCAGTGTTATATGTTGGTCATGATTGTTGTCTCTGTTTCTCAGAGGACACTGCCTTCAGTGCTGTATTTTTCAGGATTCCTGCCAAGTTCATTATAGTGAAGTTTCATTAGTGATTTTTGAAATTGGGTCACCAAGGTCCCTTTTGTTTATTCATCTCACTTCAACTTTGGCAAATAAAACAAATGATAATCTTGTAATTGTAAAAACCTCTCACCCCATCCATAGGAATCAGAATTACCAACTCTTTCAAAACCAGAAGAGCTCTTCATATTCCCAAAACTTTTGAGTATCAAAAGTTTTAAACCGAGAGCATTTTAAAATGGATGAAATCTGTAATGAGAAAATATTGGCAATGTGTTGGATTTGAAAATCTCAGAGACAAAAGGCATTCCAGAGCACTATAGGAGGATCAGCTGTCCACAGCAAGAGCAGCCAGAAGTTCAAACACAGCCTCCACTAATGAAATCCATTCCTCCTCAACATCTGCAGAAGAGCTGCTGTTACACATGCAGTGGAATCTAATGTGGACTTTCAGAAGAGTAAGTACAACTTCTATAATTGTACCTCTATTCTTTTTTGAGATTGTATCAGTATTTCATTAGAGAAATTAGATTTTATATACATTTATCTATATCATATGGTGTGTATAACTATTTGAAATATTGTAAAAGAATTAAGTTTATATCTAAGTTATATTTTTTGTAGAAAGTGCAACCTTTGAAAACACAGCTTAGCCAAGATGATACATAATGAGTATTATCTAGATTGTTACCTCACTGTTATCTAACTAGAACTCATCTTTCTCTTCAAAATGAAAGCAATGTATGTTTATATGGAAAAAATCACCTCTAAATATGATGCACTAACTAAAAGTTGATATACTATATGGCATCTGCAGCCTTAATTTGTTTTAACCTTTCACATGCATAAAGAAAATAGAAATGTCAGAATTCAGTTTCAATAATTCTCTCAAACTTTGGCTCTTGATATTCTGTACAAGAAAGACTATTAAGGATTGGAAAGCAGACATTTTAAAACAAGGGATTCTACGCAGAGTGGGCAGAACGGCAGGTGTATGTTTTTTACATATTGAACTAAATGCCAGAGAGCTGAAGTAAAAGGCTTGGCAGAGGGATAGGTGAGGTATACACATATTGTAAATGGATGATCCTTCAGTCCATATCAATTTGACCTATTTTTCCCTATAATCCCTGGAAATGTCATGGGATTCCCCAGAAATTCTAGGAACTGTCTTCCTTTTCTATTTTTGTGACTATATATTCTGCAGATTTTCCTGGAGACTGGACACATCTGGTAACTACCTCTCCTTATTCTAAAGGAAAGAAATAATTTAAACACAGAAAACTATCCACCTTACAGTCTAATTGGAGTCTCCCAGGAATATTCTTTTCATTCATTGACATAAACCAACCTCAAACCCTAAACATACTAATTCAGGATTAAAAGTGCTTGAGATTACAATGTAATGAGTTGACTCCTGTTAAAAATTGTGGAAGAGCTATTGATGCAAACTGAGAATATAACATCCTTAAAAATTAGTATGTCACTGAAAGACTGAAGAAGTATGAATGGCAATCATGAATGGAAGATGAGCTATCTGTGTAAGACAGGTAAGAGAAATGAGGTATCATAGTATTTCTTGGTTTGGGTATTATGGCTAAGCTGAGCAGGTATCAAACACATTTTACAATAGATTCATGAAGTGTTTTAAGGTAAATAGCATATGAAAAATTACACTTTAAATTGCATTAGTTTTGTTTTTAATGTTTGCATTTCTATGAGTACTATTTATAATATATTTAGGTATATCTGCAGAAAATATAAAACTGTATGTTATGAAATATTAACTACTAATTTTATATTCTTTTTCCATCTTCACTTCTCAGACAAATTTTTCAACTTCATAAATTACCCATATGATAGACACACGTAAAAGAAATTCAAGGTCTTATACTTTCCAATTGCCCTAAATGTTATAAAAACAAGTGAAAATAATTAGATTGCTACTTTAAAATTTTGTTCTTGCAGTCAGTGGCAGATGACACTGATGACTTCCTCTGAGGACACATCATGACTATTGACTGTTAGATTCTTTTTAAATTTCCAATACACAGAAGATCCATTCCTAACTTTTCAACCAGTGTTATAAAAGATTCTGTGGTCTTTAACTTAATTATAGATTACAAATATCATATTATAATATAATAATTATAAATGACAAATATCTCTCAGCCCAGAGTTTCAGACATTAGATTTTTCTACCAGATTGTCGCTAACATTATTCACTCTGGAAATTTTTTTTCATTCCAATAATAGAAACATTAGAGAATAATTAAGAAAATATATTGCCTAGATGTATGACAATAGAACATTCATTGAGGGAACACTTTGTAGTATATTGCTAATAGAAAACTTCATGAATTCCCAGGCTCCCTGTGAACATGTTTAGCAAGAGTTAGCCCAAGGTGACACAAAAGTCTTAACAACACCTTCATTTTCAGTTTTGTGTTGTTAACAGTTTTTAGGTTGCAGAGTGAACAAAATCTATGACTAATTTTAAAAAGCATGAGAGCACTATCACTGGATATATTATGGTCATTAATAGCAGTTGTTTAGAGAGTCATCAAAATGTCACATAACTTATTGTCATTTCATAGCATCATGTGTTACACCCACAAACTAAAGAGGACCTTAGATGATATCATCTTATTAGATATATTTGCATAAATTGTAAATGGAAAATAAAAATGATTTGTTAGTCACACTTTACAGTCAATTGTTTTGTCAAAACTTGACACTGACAATGTAGGAAAGGTGTTCTTCTCATAGATTCATGGTATTTGCAATTTTATAAAATAATTATATTATGAGATTCTCTAATGTTTTACAAAGTGTGCAGAGTTGTGTTTAATGCCATAAGCATTTGGTAGCTGTGAACTGAAGAAAATGTGTTCAAAGAAGGTAAATGGATTACTGAGATGGGTTAGTGCTACATTTTAATATGATCCACTGAAATTGTCTCTTATGCAAATCTATTGTCTTTCAGAGTTCCAGCTCTCAAGAAAATCAAGATCCTTGATAATTATACTTCTCTGAGAAAGTGACATAAACATGGAAACTTGACACATGATCCAAGTTGACTCTGTACCCATCCTAGTAAGAAGAGAATATTTTAATCAATGCTTTGGATATTTTAATCAATGCATTGAATCCATTCTTGAAACTATATCATTGGAGTCCACCAAGGAAATCTACTTTCATTCACTGATGTAGGAAAATAGCAAAACCTAAAGACACTGATTGGAAACATTTAATTGATGGATATTGTAATTAATTTGTGATAATGGAAGGGGGAAAATGATAAAGGAGCTATTGACTCAAACTCAGTACTGCAGAGTTGATCTGTGATTTCATTATCTTGAATGACAGCTATCTCAAGGAAGCAAAGTGAATTTCAACTACTCATTTACATCACAAATGATACAAGAATAGAAGCAACTTGTCACTTTGGTAATGGATGTCAACAAAAAATGTGGCAATTCTGTGGTATGACTTAATTCAGTAGCAAACATTTTCCTTTAATGCAAAACATACAAATAACTTTTAAAAACCTGAACTGTATAAGAGCCATGAGCATAGGATTTTTTTTAATTTTTTAAATATGCACTTTATATACAAAATGACAAAAACATTATTTTGTTACAGAGGATGGACATAAAATTATAACTGATTGTGGATTTTGGTAAGACTCAATACCAAGTCTAAATTATTTGTTATGTAATTGTTTTATCAAGGATCAATCTACAAACCAGATGTGAAGTTATTAGCGAACTTCAAAACAGAGAACTTCAACTTCAAAACAGAGAATAATGCATTGGGAATAAAAGAAAACCTTAATACTGAATGCATCATCAATAAAAAAAACAACTCAGAATATGGACAAAAAATTTTAAAGAAATTTTGGAAAATGGAATGAAGAGGTAGAATCTACAAATTATTGCACTGTGGCACAGTTAAACTGAGCTATAAGAAACAGCTCTTTCAAAGATGAAAACTTACAAAGCCCATGAGATTATTTACAATATTAATTACCAAGTTAAAGAATAAATTTTGTGTGAACCAGTTATTTGAGTTCACTTCTTAACGTTTATCACTATGAACTTTAGCATCCCTGTATTCTAACAAAATACCTGATTTTCCTCACGAAGACTAGACCAAGAGCTGAAATCAGTTATGAGAAATCACACAACAACAACCTTCATTCTCCTGGGACTAACAGATGATCCACAAATTCAGAGTCTACTTTTCATTTTTTTGTTTTTTACCTACTTACTGAGTATATCTGGGAACATGGCAATTATCTCACTCACACTAATGAATCCTCAACTTAAAACACCAATGTACTTTTTCCTACAAAATTTTTCCTTCTTAGAAATCTTTTTCACATCAGCTTGTATTCCTAGATACTTGTACAACCTATCAACAGGTGACAAGACTATTACCTACTGCGCTTGCGCCATTCAAGCATTTTTTACTGATCTCTTTGGAGTAACTGAGTTTTTTCTCCTGGCCACCATGTCTTATGACCGATACGTGGCCATCTGCAAACCCCTCCATTACACCACCATCATGAGCAACAGAGCCTGCAGAAGACTCATCCTCTGCTGTTGGATAGCTGGCCTATTGATCATACTCCCACCATTTAGCCTTAGCCAAAATCTGGAATTCTGTGATTCTAATGTTATTGATAGCTTTCTTTGTGATGTGTCTCCCTTCCTGAAGATTTCATGCTCAGACACGTGGGTCATTGAGCAGATGGTTATAGGCTGTGCTGTGTTGACCTTTATCACCACCCTTCTTTGTGTAGCTCTCTCCTATATATGTATAATCAAGACCATCATAAGATTCCCTTCTGCCCAGCAAAGGAAAAAAGCCTTTTCTACCTGTTCTTCGCACATGATTGTGGTCTCTATCACCTATGGCAGCTGCATCTTCATCTATGTCAAACCTTCAGCAAAGGACTCCGTGGCTATTAATAAGGGGGTGATAGTCCTCACTACTTCCATCGCTCCTATGTTAAACCCCTTCATCTACACCTTAAGGAATAAGCAAGTAAAACAAGCTTTCAATGACTCAGTCAAAAGAATTGCCTTATTTTCCAAAAAGTAAAGAAATGCCAAAGTTGATCATTCAGGTTTCATAAGAGATTGGCTTCCTAAAGCTTTTACCATTAAGTTCCTAAAATAATTGTTTGTGTAGGGCAGAAAACATCCAAAAAACTAAAGCAAATATTGAACCCACAAATCTAAATTGAATCTAAAGTAAACAATGAAGACAGCAATTAAAAAAAACTTGATTTACTAAGAAATTTTTAAAATCAACCCAAAAACTACATGAAAGGTTCATCCAATGTAATATACCATATTGCTATTAAATTTTCATATTAAAATAAAGCTAATCAATTTTAAATATATACTACAAGCACAACAAACTGTCTAATATTTTTCTATTAGCATGATTATGTTAATGAAATAAAATTTTCAATGAAAATGAGCTCAGTAACAGAACAACCTTATTTAAAATGGCCCTGAAAATTCAATTAACTGGGAATAATTATAATGAAGGATGATAAGTATTATGGCCACATGGCTTCCTAAAGCAAGATGAATTGTAGTCAAGGAGACAGGACAAGCTGTAGGGAGAAGGGATGGCCAGCTTTCACAGACAGTTGCTTCTAGCAGAGGAAGAGCTCTCCTGTGACCCATAGCACAAGTAGTACCATTATCACCTCTTCTTTTGTTGAAGAATTTTTCTCTGACATTCTCTTGATAGAATTTTCTGATAACTTGTGCTCTTTTACCAAGACTTCCCCACAGTTCCATGACTAACCCCCTTTATTGAAAACCCTAATTTAACAGGCCTCCAAGTTCCCCATTGGCACAAAGTGGCACTTTTTACAGTTCAACATTACTTTGTCACTACTATTTTTCAGTTTTCTAAGTGTTCACAGGTAAACTCTGACCTACTTTGAGCCTTGGTGTGGCTGGGGATTTGAATATATTGGAAGAGTTAAGAACACCTCAAAGCTACAGATCCACAAAAAAGCAAGAAATTTTGTCATTGGTGATGACATGGGTGAACCTAGTACATCATGCTAACCGAAATAAGCCACAACAGAGGTTTACTTTCAGGAAGTTCCTGAGATGAACAATAAAATTACTTGCAACTTTCATCTTCTATAGCAAGAATTTCCAGGATTCAATTGTCATTAGAACTCTGGTGATGAGTAATCCATCCAGCATGTTTCAAGGCCTCCTGCATTTTCAGTACTAACAAACCCTTTACTTTGTTTCCTAATACTCCTCAAAATGTCCAAAAGAGTTGAAAATATCCTAATCGTAACAGCCAATATAGTTAGTGTATTTATTATGCACCTGTCCAATTAGGCACCATAAATGGGTCATAGAATGCAGGTACATAGAAAAATCATCTTAGTTTTTTTTAATGAAGGAACTGAGACTAGGGAAGAATTAGTGGTACTGCCTTTAAAGCTCAGACAGATGACTCAGCAGCTATGCTTTATGCAAATTATGCTTTCCCAAAAACGTCTGAAAAGCTGAAGAGAAGGCATTCTCCATTTCTTCTCTCCCAACCCCCCACCCTGCCACCTCTTGGTACCAGGGATAGGACCCAAGGGTGCTTAACTTCTGAACTACATCACAAACCTTTTTATTTTATTTTATTATTATTTTTTTAATTTTGAAAGAGGATTCCACTAAGTTGCTTAGGATCTTGCTAAATTGCTAAGGCTGGCTTTGAATTTGCTATCCTTCTGCCTCAGCCTCCTGGATCACTGGGATTAGAGGCATGTGCGACTGCACCCCACCTCCATTTCTTCTTTAACTAATACAACAATTTATTGAGGAAATAGCTCCCTATTTGTACAATAATTAATAAGCAAAGTATGGAAATCCTCATCATCTCCAGAGAAAGGGCCTAGGAAATTATAGGAAAATAGGCTGAACCATTTTTATAGCTTAGATCCCAAATTTTTATTTCAAAATTCCCATTATTATGTACAACTCTAATGCACCAATGAAATAAAAATGTGGAAAGAGGAAATATCCCCCTAGAAAGGAAGGAAATCTTGCCATTTTGACAATCTGTTTGAACCTAGAGGACACTATACTAAATTAAATAAGTCAGACACTAAAAAAGATCATAGTTTAATCACTTGTATGAGGAATGTAAAATAGATAAGAAGAAAAATAGAATAGAAGCAAAGAATAAAATAGTGATAGTGGGTGCAAGAAGCAGGGAGATGTTTGGTCAGTGGGGTCAAGGTTTGCTAAGCAAGAAAAGTAAGTCTAGAGATCTAATATAGAACAATATGACTATAGTTAACAATGCCTTGGCATACATTTTAAATCTGTTAAGATAATGGATTTTCACTTTTTTCTCTGGGGAGACAAAGAGAAACTGTGAGGAGGGAGGAATAAAAAATAAGGAACAGGCAAGGACAACTCTGCTGCCTAGAAGAAAGTAAATTTTAATATAAAACAGAAATTGAAGAACAGTTCTTAAGAAGGAATAATATAAAATAGCACTATCCAAAGAGTTGGATGATAGCCTATAAAAAATAATAATGCATTGCATATTACAATTTTTTAAAGTTAGAGTGACCACATTCACAATGAACAATGTAAATTAGAAGAAATAATTTTAATAGCAATAACAAGTTTTTGAGTAATAAAAAGCTCTTTTCCTTAATAAACCATAACTGCTCTAAGTGTTTCTGCATAGAATGATACTTCAAAATATAGGAAGCATAAATTGATAAAACTACAAGGAAAAAAGACAAATACACTATTACAGTTAGAAACATTGAAACATTTGTGTCAATAAGGAATTGAACCAATACTCAGAAATTCAGTAAATATATACAAGACTTAAGCAAAACCCTCCATAAGTAAATACTGACTGTATTTACAGAACACTCCACCCAAAGAACAGCATAAATGTTCTGAAGTTCATAGAAAATATTTACTAAGATAGACAGTATTCAGAGCTCCCTGACAGATCTAGATGAATTTTAAAGAATTCAAATTATACAAAACATGTTATGTGGTCAAAGAGAATTAAGATAGAAATCACTCATAAAGATTATTGAGAAACATAACTAAAAGACAATTATAAAAATATGTGAATAATTGAAATACAACTAAAGCAGTATTCAAAGGGAAATTTATGGTTTTATAGCAATAATAGCAATTAAAATATGGAAAGACTATCATCAGCCATAATCTTAGCCATGCAGCTAAATAAGCTCTCAGGGAGGCGGGGTAGTATTTTATCTGGGCACTTTGTCACCCTCAATAAAATGAGCATTCAGTAACTATGGATAAAAAGAAGCAGAACAAGGAGGGAAATGACCAGTGTTAGCTACAGCTCATCAGCTATTCCTCAAAAGTTCACTCAAAAGACAGTAGAATGAATTGGGCATAACTTTCCTCTGTTCATATATGAATACACGACCAGTATAACTCCACATCATGTACAACCACAAGAACAGGAAGTCATACTCCACGTATGTACAATATGTCAAAATACTTTCTACTGTCATGAATATCTAAAAAGAACAAATTTAAAAAGAACTTTATTCAATAAAGACACATGTCCTTTATCTACAACCTATCCCCTTTGTCAGGGATGACAGACAGACAGACAGATAGGAATGATGTGTGAGAAAACTCAGTAGAGCAGTGCTGAGTGGACAGCAGGTGGTGCAGTGAGCAGAGGGACAATTAAGACTGCTGCTGCAGTACACACCTCTGGAATCAGGTCCATCATGTGACACCAGGATCAACAGGAACAGCAGAAGTTGGAGTCCAGAAACACTCAAAGAAAAAGCCTTATTCACTCCATTAGGTAGTGATAAGTCACAATAAAACAAAATATAGAACATATCCTGAGACCAAGGACTTTTTATTCAGTGCTTAGGATGCAAAACTCTCTATTCCTTTAAACATCACAGGTAGGTCCACCGCTTATGATACAAGTAGGAAGGGGGGGTGATGACAATGCGGGTCAGGCAGACTAGGAGAACATCACGTCTGAAATGCCAGTGAGCCTCCTAATTATTGCGGGAAGGAGCTCATGTTGTGTTCCACAGAAGCAGATATTTGAGTCCAAGATAAACATTTGTTCAAAACCTGCACCACTCCTGGAAGCACACTGACTCGCAGTCCTCTGATCATCAGTTTTCCTATCTGTAAAATAGGACTTCTTAAATTTTCTTTGAGTAGAGGATTTTTATTTTACATGGGATTTAGATCAAAAATACATAACATATAATATATATGAAATACCAATCTAATCCTGAGGAAATACAGAGATTCAACAAATAATCAAAGCAGAATTTAAACATACTAAACTCTCCAGGTCTCTGAGGACACTGTCCCTATTGCTACATAAATATTTACACTGTTGATTAGATTGCCACCAATTTGTGAATAACTTCTCAAACTGAGTCACCAAGGACTGAGTTGTTGGCTCTGTTGTTCCCTGTGCACTGGTAGCAATATAAAACAAAGGCTGCTATTACAGAAATTTCAGGGAAGCCTGCCTCCCTGGCCAAGACCACATGAACTCTCCAATGGACTAGAATTTTCTTTTTTGCTCTACACCACTATTTTTTTCCTTAAACTAACAGAATCAATAGGAAATCTGGTATAAGATGCCATTTTAGATGTGTGGAATAAAGAGAGGATAGAGAGTGGTCTCATGATAGCAGGAGAGATGAAAATCTAGACAGAAACTGTCAATTGCCACAACTTCCTGAGTGTGAGTGTGTGTGCATGTGTGTGTCCACCCATACATGTGCTCGTGTGGAGGCTTAGGGTGGGGACTGAGATAGGTGAAACATAGTGGGCACAGAATACACACAAAGATCCTTGACAGCTAATGCTCCTACACTGTGGTTCTGTCAAAGCCCTCTGATGAAGATGTATCCCAAAAGTAAGTATATAATTAGTATGTAATTTGTGTGACATATTTTTCATATTCTGTAAAGCAAGCAGAAGGTGAACAATGGGTTTTAAAATCTTAAATTTAGTTCATTGAAGGGGTTGATAATTAATTCTATAAATGTGTTATTCTGAAGAAAAATGAAATTAGAATTTTCCTCTAATGGCCAGTTTCTCCTTTATCCAGGCCATGAGTATCAGTTGAGGAGACTGTTTTAACTCTCTAGAAATACAGAAGACTACAGAAAAGACACCTCTACTCAGAAATATCTGCTAGTATCATAGATATCAAATAATATCCATATTAGATATGATCTTACAAGAAATATCCCCTTTTTATCCATCAGGTATTTAAGTCCTTTTGCCACGGATTTGGCAGATGCAGAATTCAAACTCTTCTTGAACCTAAACTGTCCAATCTGTGAGAAGTCTTGGTCCCAAATGAAGACTAAATGAGGTTTGTTTCAAACATAATATACTAGTGTCTGCAATATATTTTAAAATGTACTAGACAGTTCATTAAAAAAATAAAGACCAAATCACCAAAGTGACTAAGAATACAGGGGAGAGAACAGAGGGAGGGGAACAGGGGTAATTCAGAGAGATAAATAAACCTGGTCTATCACCTTGTATTTGCCAGGGGCCTGATGGTACAATGCCATCTCTCAGGTGAATTACTCCTCCCATGCAGTTTTCCTTGTTCTAAAAATCATATATGTGTATGATTTGAGCCATGTGTTCTGCTTTTGATGACATCTTGCACTGCCAAATTTAGTACAAAGAAAAGAGCCTGTTGGATGTGGATTTATATAGGAAAATATGAATAGGTACTAGTATAACTAAGAACAATTGTCAAGGAAGAAGCATGAAATAGGTACTAAAATTACATTTCTGCTGTTACCTTGTGTTACCATGTCAATGAAAATGTGCTAATATGAAATATTATCTGCTACTGGTGACCTCAAATCTTCTTTAGGAAGCAACTTTTTCATAGGTGGACCTATAGGTGAGTATCTGACATAATGCTCTATACATCATAAGAGATTATTGAACATTTATTTGAATGAATGAATGTTGATTGTTTTCTTGGACAGTAATAAATAAGAGAAAAGAGCCTTGTCTTTGTTCTCAAATGGACCACAGATATTGGGTGCAAATGGGGCAGTTGTTTAAACAATTAAAAACTTAGTTTCTTCCTCTTTTATACAACAGTTTGTAGGATTTTTTCTATAAATTGTGAGCTATATCTAAAATTGAACATTTAACAATTCCCCTTCTAACAGACAATTTTTATAATAACATTTTATATTTTTTAAGTTATTAAATACATATACACCACTGATAATGAATTTATAATATTTTCTTTTACAAGTTGTATATCTGAAAACAGCTCCTTAAAATATGGAACTGCAATGAGGGTTAAGTTTGGATACAAAGTGAAGAAGAATTCCCTGAGCCCATATCTAACGTGGTTCCTGATTTTACATCAATTTGAATACAAGGAGGCTTGAAACTTCTGGGAAGTGCTGAAATGGACAGAGATAAAGACCAGAGAGAAAGGTAGGGTGCTTTATTATTTGTTTACAAAGATGAGTTTGTAAGAGTCCATCTGTTCCTAGATGTTGCCTGAGCTAGTTACATTACCAAAAACCTAGAGAACATAAACAAGGTTAGGAAGACAGTTGGTAAATTAGCAGGGAGAATGATTGGAATGAAACAGCAGGAATCATTCAAAAAAGAGGTCAGAGACAGACTCAGGTGACTGAGTGGCACTAAGAAGACTGGGTGGACCAGGCTGCAAAGAAAGCAAGACCACAGATCTCTCCTCCTGGACTCTGTCCTTGACCAACACCACAGCAGGACTCAATCAAGTATATGCTCAGGTTCCAGAAAATGGTTCTTTTATACCATTTCAAAGGTTTACGAAATACAATGCGTAAGAGTCTCAAAACTGGCTAGAAATCTTTTCACTATAAAGAGAGATCAATGAATTAGAGGAAAGCAATTAAGAGGAAGGAGGGGGAAAAGGAGGAAGGGTTAAATTAATCTGACCACATGTCCTATGTTTATTTATGAGTAAGCCTAAATGAATCTCACTTTCATGTAAATCCACAAGGAACTAATATAAAAAATTACAAATAAATAGAAGAAAGACCAAAAGAGTAGACGGAGGGCTGAGGTTGTGGCTTAGTGGCGGAGCACTTGCCTCTCACATGTAAGGCACTGGGTTCGATCCTCAGCGCCACATAAAAATAAATAAATAAAACAAAGATATTGTGTTGATGTATAACTTAAAAAAGTTTAAAAAAAAGAATAGATAGAGGAGGAGAGGGAAAGGGGAAGTACTGGGAACTAAATAGGAGCGAATTATATTCCATACTTACATAATTAAACTAAAATAAACCCCAATATACTGTTTAGCTAATATTATGTATACTAAAATGAACTCATACAAAGAAATGCTTTTTATTCACAAATATAAGGATGACAAAACATGTACTTTTTGTATTTTTTTTTATTTTTTTAGTAGAATAAAACAATACTTTTATTTTATTTTATTTTATTTTTTGTTTTTTATGTGGTGCCAGGGATCGAACTTGCCTACCTCAGAGGCAAGCACCCAAGCCACTGAGCCACAATCCCGCTCCTACACCTTTGTATTATAACCCTTTACCCAATTTAGAGATAATTTAAAGTTCAAACAGCAGAATTAACACTAAAACGAATGTGCTGCTGTTAAAACTCATTGCAACAACATTTAATGATCATAAAAAAAATCCTAATTAACAGATCCTCCTTGATTTTAAAAATAGAAAATGACAGTATGGCAGGGGAAGGCAAAGAAAGGAGAAGATGGGAGAAGAGAAGTCCATAGTCCAAAAGTGTCATAGTTCTTCCAGAATAAGAACAAAAATAGAGTGTCACCTCCAGGCAGGCAATACTATTAATAAAATGCATTTTGCACATATGATTTATGTTTTGTTTGGTTTTTATTTGGCATTTTTACTAATGCAGATTGTCATCAGAGAATTACAAGCATAAGATCTATATTCAAAATTTTCTGTAGAAACCTTCTTGTAAGATGTCAATGGTATGGGTATTTTCAATGAGGTAATTGATTTTCAGGTAAAGGAATATTAAGTGCACTGAGCTGTCTGGCTGGGATGTCTCCAGTCAGGCTCCAATGCTGGCTTCTTTTGACACCTCTCTTCAGGTCCAATCGCTTGTGACTTGGCACAAGGCAGGGATGAGAAATCATACAGCAATAACAACATTCATCCTGCTGGGATTGACGGATGATCCAAAACTACAAGTTCTAATTTTCATATTTTTGTTTCTCACTTACATGTTGAGTGTGGCTGGGAACCTCACCATTATCACACTCACACTTTTGGATTCTCATCTTAAAACTCCCATGTATTTTTTCCTCCGAAATTTCTCTTTCCTGGAAGTCTCATTCACCACTGTTTGTATTCCCAGATTCCTGTACACCATGACAACTGGTGACAACACTGTTACTTACAATGCTTGTGCCACCCAGTTATTTTTTGTTGTCCTCTTTGGAGCAACGGAATTTTTTCTCCTGGCTGCCATGTCCTATGACCGCTATGTGGCCATCTGTAAGCCCCTGCACTACACAACCATCATGAGCAACAGAGTCTGTGCTACACTTGTCCTCAGCTGTTGGTTTGCTTCTCTGATGCTCATCCTCCCACCCCTTGGCATAGGCCTCCAGCTGGAATTCTGTGACTCAAATGAGATTGATCACTTTGGCTGTGATACATATCCTATTCTAGAGATAACCTGCTCAGACACAGCGTTTTTAGAGAAAATAATCTTGACTCTTGCCATACTGACACTAAGTATTACCTTGGTGTGTGTCACTCTCTCCTACACATACATCATCAAGACCATTCTAAAATTTCCTTCTGCCCAACAAAGGAAAAAGGCCTTTTCCACCTGCTCCTCCCACATGATTGTGGTTTCCATCACCTATGGCAGCTGCATCTTCATCTATGTCAAGCCTTCAGCAAAGGAAGGAGTGGCCATTAACAAGGTGGTGTCCATCCTCACTACTTCAGTTGCCCCTTTGCTTAACCCTTTCATCTATACACTTCGAAACAAACAAGTAAAAGCAGCTTTCAAAGACACAGTAAAACGGATTGTATTTCTCACAAAGAACTGAGAGCCTATTGATGTTTTTTGAGGCTTACGTACATTTAAATCTGAATACCTGTGAACACTGTTCATGAAAGTGACAAACATGGCTTCTTCCAATTTGGTAGACTCATCAAGCTAATGTTCTCCCTGGAACATTTTTCTCTTATAATCCAAAAACCTAAACCAAACAATTTATTTTGTCTTCTTTTAAGTTTACTTTATTCAGAAAGGTTTGCTCAATTATTGAATGCCCCAGAGTTTAGTCAAAGACCCAATGTTATAAAAAGGAAATGCAAAGCAGTAGAAATCGCATCTCTGGCCATATGCCCTTCTTATTGTGTAGAATGGAAATTTCCAGAGACCACTTCTCAGTTCTTAGGAATACTTCATTATATAACCCCAGTTGCTCAAGATTCATTAAATACTCTTTACTGAAGCTTACAGAGATAAAGGCACCAATAGAAACACTTTAAAGCAAAAAAAAATAGTACACCCAAGATCTTTCTTTTTTAAAATGTTCATTTTTCAGGAATATAGCAAAGGTGTTAGTAAGGTTATTTCTAAATCAGTGAAAATAATTACAATCTTCCTTTTAAATTTATATCCAGAAAACTTAAATCTACAAAAATGTTTACAGTAGCTTTTCTGGATGTTATTTGGGCATACTGCAATTTGACTTCAAAAAAGAAAGAATAAGACTACCAAATGTGGAATATCCTCTACTGAGATTGCCATTGAAGATGTTTAGACATGGACTTACAACGAATAAGCCCTGATTTTAGAAGCAGTATGACTAAATCTTGGTTGGGAAAGTTCCCCAACTATTCAGATTTACAAAATCTCTTGATTTAAGAATGTTAGAGTTTAGGATGATTGGTCAACGTATCAAAAAAAAAAGTTCATCATTTGTAAAGGACATTCTAAGATGTCAAAGATAAAATCAAGGCAGAGTGTGAAAAACAAGGATGAGTTTAGAGATAAGGGACTGAGAAGGAAAAACAAATACTTGTAATTCATTCTATTGATTGATAAAAACAGTCTTTTTATTGTTTTCATGGTTTGTAATTATAAAAATAAACTTTTGTGCTTTCACAGTTCCTATGTAACTATTGTCTATGTTTATCAAACATCAAATTGCTCATCAATTGCTTTAAAATTTAATCACACTTACACATTGTTCATATATGGCATAGTATGGGTATAAGCTTTCTTTACACTTGAAAAATATTCAGAAAAAAATCAGACTATTTCCAAAGGCCATTCTTTTTTTGCCATTCTACAACAATAACAAAACACAACAAGTGTTCTCTAGTTTCTCTTCTGATCATCAATTTAAGCATATAGCTATGTGATTGATATATTTTTTTCTGAGTTAATAACTTCACCCACATTGTGAGTTTTTAGCAAGCAGAATTTATGTGAAGAATAATGTCATTTACTTTGATTGATGATGATAAAATTAAAATTGTAAAGTTTATCTTTAAAATCTGCTCAATTTGCCACTCAAGAACCAAGTACCTATGGATAGGACCAACACTTGACATGAAGTAGGTTCAGACAAGCTTATCACCTACTTCCATTCAGGACAGTGCAGCACTCTTCTCTTGTATCCACTCATAATGGGAAATGCAAATGGAGGGCATTGGTCAAGTCTCTGTAATCTCAACATGGAGTACATCAAATAACTGAGGACCAGAATTAACTTTGTCAACTCTGATTAATGAAAATATTCAGAACTTTGTGGAATTTAATTTTACATGTAGGGTAGAGGGATTTTATACCAAGTGGCAAATTTTAATCATATATGTTCACAAATGTGTATATGTGTGTCACCCTGCTTGCCCTCAGCTTTTCCTGATCTATGCCCAATTTTAGTCACTCAGCATTATTATTTTTTTCTATGAAAAATTCTTATTTTCTTCTCATACACCTACATTGCTATCACAGTTCCAATCTAAATATTAGTCTCTCAACAAAAATATTCTTATTCTACATTTTTTGTCACTATAACCCTACTGTTTTCAATGTTTGTGTTACGTATGAATTAATATTGTTTCTATTATTCTTTGAGGGCAAATGCCTCTGACAGAGGAAGAATTAAAAATTTTTGATAATAGATGCCAGTTCATCACCTATATATGGTTGTCAGATTTTAATACATAACCTAAAATCTTTCTGATGTCATACATAGTTCAATAATATAAATTATGGATGCATTTAATATTTATAAATATTTCCTCATTGTATCTCATATTTTTTCCTCCAGTAATTCTAATAAAATGACACATGTGCTTTAAAAAAAAATCTTTGTTTCACTTGTAGGTAGACACAATACCTCTCATCTATTTTTATGTGGTGCTGAGAATTGAACCCAGTACTTCACACATACTAGGCAAGAACTCTACCACTGAGCCACAATTACAACCCAAAATATCTTTTTAATTAGATATGATCTAGTTTGGTGTCACTAAGACCTTACACTAAAAATGCTATTTGCATGATTAAGGAAATGAGAGTGTGGTCATGGAAATGTGCTACAATGCAAGATTTAAGGGCAAGGAAGAAAATAAAGTACTATACTTATTATTTATATCCTTACATTATACTCAAGGCTAGCAAGGAAAATATTCCTATCACTTCCCTCTAAGAACTGCCATTTTAATTTCATTTATTCATTCAACAATTATTAATTGAATAAGTGCTTGTGGTAAGCATTGTTTTATTCACTGAGAATATTACACTAAACAAATAGGGAAAGGTCCCTGGTAACATAGAATTTATATGTCACTCTCAGAAAGAAAAAAGTGAGTGCTCGTAAGGCAAGCAGGACCGCTTACATTCACCCCTGACTTTGATATCCAGAACATTTCTTCAAGTATGAGCCTCCTGAACCATCTTTTTAAGTGCAATTATATAGATAAGGTATGTTAGAAGTGCAGAGAAACAACTGAAAGAGCTGGAACAATTTGGGTAACAAAATAAATAAAATATTATTAAATTATAATACAAAATATCCAATATTCAAGAGTTCACAGTGGTACAAATAAATATTTAAATAAATTAATAAATGATGGAGAAGAGACATCCTGTGCAGAAGTAGTCCAAACAATTTATGTAGGTAAATATAAAGCAGGGGAACATAGCTCCCCACTCCTGAGGCGAGGTACATAGGACTTCCTTCCCAAGAGTATAGTATAGAAACAGTGTGGGGAGGAGGGAATCTTTACAGTGGAGAAGTGTGACAAACAGTCTGAGCCAGGAGATCCAGGCCAACATCAACAGTCATACGTTATGTTGATCAGTAACCTCAATGTGACAGGCCAAAAATTGTGCTTCACCTCTATAGTCATCCCAAACACAGCAGACAGATTCCAATACTGGAGCATCGTGCAAAATACCTGACCAGTACCCCCTCAAAAATACCAAGGTCATCAAAAATAAGGGAAGTCTGAGAATCTGGCACAGCCAAGAGGAGCCTAAAAATACATGACAACTCAATGTAATGTGCTATCCCAGGGATTCTAGAATAGAAAAAGGTATTAGGTAAAATTTCAAAAGTCTGAATAAACTATGGGCTTTATTTAATAATAATGTACCAGTATTGGTTAATGAATTATAAGAAGTGCATTATGCCAATGTAAGATGTTAATAATAGGGGATATTGGGCATAGGATATATGGACACCCTCTGTATTATTTTCTCACTCTTTTATAAGTGTTCTTTTAAAAAAAAAATAGTCTACAAAAAAGTAAATACACTCCTCAAGTTAAATGACTACTTTCTCCATGATGAGAAAGATCTGTGGCTACCTAAATGATAGATTTGAGAGAAAACTTTAAAATGTCTTTTGCAGGCCAGTCAATGCAAGGATGGCATTCAACCTGTTGCTCCATCTCTGCTGCTCTTCTCTCCAACCTGTTGACCACCTGCCTGTGATGATCCCATTGCAACTTCCTCACAAGTCTCTGTGGGATGGCTTCTCTTAAATATCCATTTAACCTTTGTTCATTAAAGAACAAAGTGCCTTTGTTAGTCCCCAGTACCAACTTCTCCAGGGAACATATTGTTTAGCACAATTGATCTAGAAGAACAGGGTCTTTATTAGTCCTCAGTACCAACATCTCCAGGGAACATATTGTTAGCACAATTGATCCCAAAGTGGCTGCTCTGAAAAGAGAAAAAATGCTATTTGGGGTATTAAAAACCTACACAAAGCTAATGTGTTTTTCATTCAGGCAGTCATTTTTCCTGGCAACAGAGAAAATCCTAGTACTCTGGTGTTCAATGCATTTTGTTCACACCTTAATAAGTACTTGAATATATGTTCATTATTATACTCTGTAGTATAGGAGTGCAAAAAATAATAATAAATCTGCCCCAGTACAAAAGAACAATATGTAAGATATATAACCATAAAAGGTTAATAATACAAGAAACTTCATAAAACAACATATATTGAAATGCCTCCTGAATTGCAAAAATGAAGATAAATTCCTGTGGTCAAATAAAACAATAAAAGCACTTACATTATTTACTATGTGGCAGGCATTATACTAAGAAATATGTATGGTAATAATAGAATCAACTAAAAATTTATGTATTAGATATAATTATTATGGTCATTACATGTTAATAATTAGTAATAACATAGTATTCTTATCATTCCTGTATTACAGATAATAAATCTGAGGCACAGAACGAAAGACATACATCAGGTAGAATAGTCCTTACACATCACCAAAATGCAATACTGCTTCCTATTGTGACAGACCCTGTGAAGAAATAGAACTCTCTTTAGATCTAGAACATATCTAGAAAGATAAAGAGTAAGAAACAAAGAGCATACCTTGCAAGAGAACAGGATCAAAAAATGGATTGGACTTTGCCCTTTAGGTAAATATTCCTACTTTGGAAAATGTTATATTAGGCAGTTATAAAAATTAGAATTAATCAATGATGTTTACTGTCTGATTAGTAAGTGAAATGAGAGGAAAGAGAAGTCACTCATAGACTTTAAGTCTGGATAACTGGAAATATACTGTCCTTGGCATAAATAGATAAGGAACATGGAGAATCAGTATATTATACTTCTTTTTTTATACCTAAATGTGGAGTTTACTTTTACATATTAAAAAATGCATATAACATAATTTGCTTCATTTCAGTCCCCAGTACTAACCCGTTTCTTACCTTCTTAACTTCACCTGATTCCTCTCCTCTACTTTATTGGTCTCCCTTTTATTAATTTATTTTTTAATCAGAGTATTAATAGTTACATTCACAAGCTGGACTCCTTTTGATATATTTACACATACACATGGCATGATTTAGTCAATTTCATCCCATAGTTCCTCCCCTTTCCCATCCTCTTCCCCTCCTTATTTCATTCCTCTACACTACTATTCTCCCTTATATTTTCATGAGATTCCCTCTTTTAAAAAAAAATCATTATTTCTCTCCAGCTTCTGAATATTAGAGAAAACATGAAACATTTGACTTTCTGGGTCCAGTTGATTTCATTTAGTATGATGTTCTCCAGTTCCATCCATTTACAAACAAACGCCATAATTTTTTTCTTCCTTATGACTAAAACGCTATATTGTATATATATAACATATTCTTCAACCATTCATTCACCTTTTGAGGGATACCGAGATTGGTTCCTTAACTCAGCTATTGTAAATTGTACTTCTTGATCATTTTTCCAAAATTGGTCTTTCCATCTCCTTTCAAATCATTATTCCTTAAACCCACCATTCCTATTCTTTCCAGAATAATCTTACAAAAAGGAATACAAACTCTTCACATGCCTCAATTTTTTTTTCAGTAGCTGCCTATTGAGAACAAACTGAAGTCAAAGCTCCTAAAAACAGCATTCTAGGACTTTATTAACCTGGTATAAAATTCCTTCCCACTATCTTCTCTAATTCTTTTCCATATCATAATTTAGTTCTGTCACATGAAATTACTCACTAGCCTTTGCAATGCACTCTCCTCAATCTGTAATATTCTTCCTCCTTCACCTACCAAATATGGCATTCATCCTTCAAGACTCAAACAACCCAAAAAGAACTTCCATAAACTCCCACCCTCACATGGGCTCTTTGAGAATATGCTTTACTTTCTCTCCTGCTACTACTGAGGAATTATGTTAAATAAATCATCCTGGGGTGGGAGTATTGAAAAAAGGACAGTGATGGCCACTACCCAAAACTAGCCTGTTATAGATTTTTCAGACTTTCCACATAAACAGGAAAAAAATTAAAGTGTTTTTTCCCTGATAACTGAGCCAAACTTGTCTAAGGCTAACTATTGGAAATGGTCTCTTAAGTAGCTCTCTGGCAGTCGTATAACTCAATCAGAAAAAAGAAAAATTCATTCATTCTTGACTGTCCCTGTATGTGGTCATGTGTTTTTTTTTCTTTTTTTATTTTTGTTTTTCTTTTCTTCTCCCCCAACATTCCTATTTCTTTTTCAAATATCTTAATTGCCTTTGTCCCCACATATACACATAAATCTACATGAACTTAGCGGAATAGATTGGAGAGCATAACTCCACTGTGCAACAGACCCCACAACCACTCAGAAAGACATTGCTCCCACAGTCAACCCCCTCTTCTCCTGAATCGTCAGCTTTTATCTAATAGATTGTTCTTATGTCCTTCTATGCACGTAAGTTATTCCATTTTAAAATCCTTTCCTTATCTCCACCAACCACTTCGTCTGACATTTCTCTTTGTATTTTTATAGCAATATTTCCATAAACACTTCTTATATTCCTTGTCTTTAATCATTTCCTCCCACTCACACATAAACCCACTCCCATAAGCTTTTGTTCTCACCAGTCACCAAAATAGCTTTTCTTAGGATCACCATTACCACTCCATTGCTTTTGAAAATGGTCAAATTTTACTCATCATCTTATTTGATCTATCACCAGTACTACACTCAGTTAATTATTCCTCCTGCTGGGAAACATTTTCTTGCCAAATCGTTCAGGATAAAAATCTCTTGGTTTTGTTTATCGGGTTTTTTAATCAAATCATCAGTTAATGAACATTAGAATTGTTTTTCATTTTTGGCTATTATTGTTCAAATTCTTATGAACATTTATATATAATTCTTTTGTAGACATGTTTCATCTATCGGGGATAAATACTAAAAGAGTGAAGATTGCTATGCTACATGATAGTTGTATGTTTAACATTATAAGATACTGCCAACCTATTTTTTAACATTATAAGATACTGCCAACCTACAACATTTTGCCTTCCCAAGACTAATGCAGAAGAATTCCTATTGCTCTACATCCTCACCAACACTTAAAATTGTTCATCTGGATGAAGGTGGTGGAAGGGAGCTGGGCAAGAATTCCTGATCTCCTCGAAACGCTGAAAGAAGTGTAACAGAAAAGCAGAATTGAAAGGTGGGTGACAAAATCAATGCTCTAAGATTCACTACTACAAAGTCTAAAACCTGGAGACTTTGTAGTCTTTATAGTATTTATCTATCCAATTCCTAAAATTGCCTCTATATACTGAGGACATTAATGGAATATTAAAAGCTTAAAATGCAAAACAACTGAAAACGTAACCTTTTGATTATACTTTAAATGTAATCAGTCAATCCATTGTGAAGAACAAACTGGTCTTGTTCATTTGTAGCAAGTTCTTAAATATATGTTATGTTCAAGGCAAAGAGCTTTACCTGGATTTACAGTGGTCTTTAAAATAGATATGGTCTATGCTCTTGTGGAACTTATTTTAGATCAGGGGATGAAAGTAAAAAGATAATGAATATATAACTAAAATTTACAACAAGTATTCTAAAATAAACAAAGTGGTGTTTTATAACATTGGGAGTAGTTACAACATAGATAAGACTCACTAGAAAGTCATTTTTGAGGGATCACACTTAAGCTGGAGCCTCAAAAGTAATACCTATCCGTGAAAGTATGCAAGCAGAGCATTTCAGAGAGAGGAAGTATTGCAAAAGTCCTACAGTGGAAAAGAACTTCAACTTCTCCAAGGAACTGAAGTACGGATGGACAAACAAGAGATGAATGAGAATGACACAGCAGTGTGATCATGAAGAATCATAAACCAGAGCGAGGAACTTGAATTTTATTCCAAGGGAAATCAAAGCTATTGAGTGGATTTAAACAAAAGAATGAATTTGCTGTAGGATTTTAAAAAAAAATTCACTCTGGTTCTGTCTTTAGAATTGACATGAAAGAATAGTTTTGTGCACTTTAGAAAAGAGAAGAAAGTAGAGAGTCATAAGGGATTTTACAGGAGGGCATGAATTATCCTAACAAGTGAGGAAACAGAGGCTAAAAGCAGAGAAATTTTTGCTTCACAAACATAACCATAGTCAGTTCTGGTTACCTCACATAAAACAAAGATGATGATGGGTACACCTAGACCTATGATCCCAACGGCATTTCTTGTAGAAATAGAGAAAGCAATCATGAAATTCATATGGAAAAATAAAAGACCCAGAATAGCAAAAACAATGCTAAGCAGGAAGGGTGAATCAGGCGGTATAGCGATACCAGACTTCAAACTATACTACAGAGCAATAGTAACAAAAACAGCATGGTACTGGTACCAAAACAGGCGGGTGGACCAATGGTACAGAATAGAGGACACAGAAACCAATCCACAAAGTTACAACTATCTTATATTTGATAAAGGGGCTAAAAGCATGCAATGGAGGAAGGATAGCATCTTCAACAATTGGTGCTGGGAAAACTGGAAATCCATATGCAACAAAATGAAACTGAATCCCTTTCTCTTGCCATGCACAAAAGTTAATTCAAAATGGATCAAGGGGCTTGATATCAAATCAGAGACACAGTGTCTGATAGAAGAAAAAGTTGGCTACGATCTACATACTGTGGGGTTGGGTTCCAAATTCCTCAATAGGACACCCATAGCACAAAAGTTAATAACTAGAATCAACAAATGGGACTTACTCAAACTAAAAAGTTTTTTTCTCAGCAAAAGAAACAATAAGAGAGGTAAATAGGGAGCCTACATCCTGGGAACAAATCTTTACTCCTCACACTTCAGATAGAGCCCTAATATCCAGAATATACAAAGAACTCAAAAAAATAAACAATAAGATAACAAATAACCCAATCAACAAATGGGCCAAGGACCTGAACAGACACTTCTCAGAGGAGGACATACAATCAATCAACAAGTACATGAAAAAATGTTCACCATCTCTAGCAGTCAGAGAAATGCAAATCAAAACCACCCTAAGATACCATCTCACTCCAGTAAGATTGGCAGCCATTATGAAGTCAAACAACAACAAGTGCTGGCGAGGATGTGGGGAAAAGGGTACACTTGTACATTGCTGGTGGGACTGCAAATTGGTGTGGCCAATTTGGAAAGCAGTATGGAGATTTCTTGGAAAGCTGGGAATGGAACCACCATTTGACCCAGCTATTCCCCTTCTCAGTCTATTCCCTAAAGACCTAAAAAGAGCATACTACAGGGACACTGCTACATCGATGTTCATAGCAGCACAATTCACAATAGCAAGACTGTGGAACCAACCTAGATGCCCTTCAATAGACGAATGGATAAAAAAAAATGTGGCATTTATACACAATGGAGTATTACTCTGCATTAAAAAATTACAAAATCATAGAATTTGCAGGGAAATGGATGGCATTAGAGCAGATTATGCTAAGTGAAGCTAGCCAATCCCTTAAAAACAAATGCCAAATGTCTTCTTTGATATAAGGAGAGTAACTAAGAACAGAGTAGGGACGAAGAGCATGAGAAGAAGATTAACATTAAACAGGGATGAGAGGTGGGAGGGAAAGGGAGAGAGAAGGGAAATTGCATGGAAATGGAAGGAGACCCTCAGGGTTATACAAAATTACTTACAAGAGGAAGTGAGGGGAAAGGGGGAAAAAACAAGGGGGAGAAATGAATTACAGTAGATGGGGTAGAGAGAAGAGGGGAGGGGAGGGGAGGGGAGGGGAGGGGAGGGGAGATAGTAGAGGATAGGAAAGGGAACAGAATACAACAGACACTAGTATGGCAATATGTAAATCAGTGGATGTGTAACCGATGTGATTCTGCAATCTGTATACGGGGTAAAAATGGGAGTTCATAACCCATTTGAATCAAAATGTGAAATATGATATATCAAGAACTAAGTAATGTTTTTTACAACCAACAATAAAAATTATTTAAAAAAATATAAGAGTTATAGGGATAGAGGAAAGACACAAGGTTTCAAGCCAAAGCAATGCACAATCTCTTCAATGAGATAATACCATAAAATTTCCTAAACATGAAGAATGAATTGGAAAACCAAATACAAGAGGCTTAGAGGACACCAAATGTACAAAATTACAACAGATCTACACCAAGGCAAATTATAATGAAAATGCCTAGCATACACAATAAGGATAGAATCTTAAAGTCTGCAAGATAGAGGAATCAGATCACCAATTTGTATCTCAGCAGATTTATCAACCCAGACCCTCAAAACTGGGAGATTCTGTAACAGCACATACCAAGCTCTGAAAGAAAAATAATGCCAACCAATAATTTTATACCCAGCAAAATTAAGCTTTAGATTGATGATTGGAAAAAAAAACCTTCCATGATACACAAAAGTTAAAAGAATTTTCAGCTAGAAAGCCTGCATTACAGCACATTCTCAGCAAATTATTCCATAAAGAGGAATTAAAAAAACAACAATGAAAATCAGCAGAGGGAGGTATTACATTAAAGGAAAAACTAAACAAAGGAGAAACAACCAAGTCAAGTTAAATAACAAAAATGGCTGGGAATACAAATCATGTCTCAATAATAACCCTGAATGTTAATGAACTAAACTCACCAATCAAAGATGTAGACTGACAAACTGGATTTTTTAAAAAGACCCAAAAATATGCAACTACCGAGAAACTCATAGGAAAAAAAACCCACAGACTAAAGGTGAAAGGTTGAGAAAATTCACAACACTCACATGTACTGCAGAAGCAAGCAGGGGTTTTCATCATATCATATAAAGTAGACTTCAAGCCAAAGTTAATCAAAAGGCATAAAGAAGGAAATTTCATACCGCTTATGGGAAACATTCATCAACAATACATAACAATAATAAATATATATGCCCCAAACAATGAAGCATATACATTCATCAAACAAATTTCTGAAGTTTCAGAGTCAAATAGACCACAACACAATAATTCTGGATGACTTTAACACACCTCTTTCACGTCTGCATAGATCTTCCAAACAAAAGCTGATAAAAGAAACTATAAAACACAATAATACAATCAATAACTTAGACTTAACTGACATATATAGAATATTTCATCCTTCCATGAGCAAATACAATTTCTTCTCAGCAGCACATGGATTCTTCTCTAAAATAGACAATATATTATGCCAAAAGCAACTCTTAGCAAATAATAAAAAAATACAAATACTACCCTTCATTCTATCAGGTCATAATGGAATGAAATCAGAAATCAATGATAAAATAAAAATTAAAAACTACCCCAACACCTGGAGACTAAATAATATGCTATTAAATAAAAATTCATTGCAAAAGACATCAAGGAGGAAATTTAAAAATTCTTAGAGGTGAATGAGAACACACATACAACATATCAAAATCTCTGGGACACTATGGAGGCAGTTCTAATTGGAAAGTTAATTCCTTAAAAGAAGAAAAAGTCAACAAATAAATTACTTAATATTACATCTCAAAGCCCTTGAAAAAAAGAAATCAACAAAAAAAACAATAGAAGACATAAAATAATGAAAATCAGAGGTGAAATCAATGACATTGAAACAAAAGAAACAATTGAAAAAATTGACAAAACAAAAAGTTGGTTCTTTGAAAAAAAATAAATAAAATTGATAAACCCTTAGCCATGCTAATGAAAAGAAGGGGAGAGAAAACTCAAATTACAAACATGCATGATGAAAAAGGAAATATCACAAGAGACATTACAGAAATACAGAAGATTATTAGACATTATTTTGACAACTTGTACTCCAATAAAATAGAAAACATTGAAGGCATCAATAAATTTCTAGAGTCATATGATTTGCCCAAATTGAATCAGGATGATACACCTAATTTAAACAGATTAGTTTCAAGTGATGAAATAGAAAATGTCATCAGAAGCCTACCAACCAAGAAAAATCCCAGGACCAGATAAATACACAGCTGAGTTCTACCAGACCTTTAAAGAAGAACTAATACCAATACTCTACAAGTTATTTTGTGAAATAGAAAAAGAGGGAACACTTCCAAACTCATTCTATGAGGCCAATGTCACCCTGATTCCAAAACCAGGCAAAGACACATTGAAGAAAGAAAACTTCAGACCAATATCTCTAATGAACATAGATGTGAAAATTCTCAATAAAATCTGGCAATTTGAATACAAAAGCATATTTTTAAAAATTACACCACAATAAAGTGGGGTCCATCCCAGTGATGCAAGGTTGGTTCAACATACAGAAATCAATAAATGTAATTCATCACACCAATAGAATTAAAGATAAGAACCATATGGTCATCTCAATAGATGCAGAAAAATCATTTGAAAAAATACAGCACCCCTTCAAGTTCAAAACACTAGAATACAAGGGATAACAGAAACATATCTCAATGTCATAGAAGCTATCTATGATAAGGCCCAGGCCAACATCATTCTAAATGGAGAAAAAATGAAAACATTTCCTTTAAAAACTGGAACAACACAGGGATGCCCTTCTTCACCACTTCTACTTAACAGAGTTCTTGAAACACTGGCCAGAGAAATTAGAAAGATAAAAAAAATTAAAGGGATACAGATAGGAAAAGAAGAACTCAAATTAGCACTATTTGCTGATGTTTATGATTCTATATCTAGAAGTCCCAAAAAATCCACCAGAAATCTTCTAGAACAAATAAATGAATTCAGCAAAGTAGCATGATACAAAATCAATACCCATAAATCAAAGGCATTTTTGTATATTAGTAACAAATCCTCTGAAAGGGAAATAAGGAAAACTACCCCATTTACAATATCCTCAAAAAACATAAAACACTTGGGAATCAATAAAGAGGTACTTCAACAACACAACAAAAAACTACAGAATGCTAAAGAAAAATAATTAAAAAGACCTGAGAAGATGAAAAAAATCTCTCCTATTCCTGGATAGGCAGAAATAAAATTGTCAAAATGACCATACTTCCAAAACATTATACAGATTTAATGCAATTCCAATCAAAATCCCAATGATATTTTTTATAGAAATAGAAAAGGCAGTCATAAAATTCATCTGGAAAAATAGATACCCAGAATAGCTAAAACAATCCTTTTCAGGATGAGTGAAGCAGCACTACACCAGACCTTAAACTGTACTATAGAGCAATATGAACAAAAAAAGCATGGTATTGGCACCAAAAAAGACCTGTAGACCAATGGTATAGAATAAAGGATATAGAGACTAACCCACATAATTACAGCTATCTTATATTAGACAAAGACACCAAAAACATACATTGGAGATAAGATAGCCTCTTTAACAAATGGTGCTGGGAAAACTGGAAATACATATGCAACAAAATGAAATTAAACCCCTATTCTCACCATGCACAAAACTCAACTCAAAATAGATCAAGGATCTAGGAATTAAACCAGAGACACTGCATCTGTCAGAAAAAAAAAGTGGGTCCAAATCTCCATCATGTTGGATTAGGTTTTTAGTTCCTTACTAAGATTCCTATAACATAAGAAATAAAATCAAGAATCAATAAATGGGATAGATTCAAACTAAAAAGCTTCTTCTCAGCAAAAGAAACAATAAGTGAAGTGAATGGAAAGCCTATAATTTGGGAACAAATTTCTACCATACGCATGTCAGATAGAGCACTAATCTCCAGGATACATATAGAAGTCAAAAAATGTAACACCAAAAAAACAAATAACTCAATCAATAAATGAGCCAAGGACCTGAACAGACTCTTCTCAGAAGAAATATAATCAATCAACAAATACATAAAAAATGTGTTCAACATCCCCTGCAATTAGAGAAATGCAAACCAAAACTACTCTAAGATTTCATCTCACTCCAGTAAGAATAGTATCTATTAAGAATACAAATAACAATAAGTGTTGGCAAGAATGAAGGGGAAAAGGCACACTCATACATTGCTGGTGGAACTGCAAATTGTTGGTGCCAATATGAAAAGCAGTATGGAGATTCCTTGGAAAACTTGGAATGGAACTACCATTTGATCCAGCTATCCCACTCCTTGATCTATATCCAAAGGACTTAAAAACAGTATACTACAGAGACACAGCAACATCAATATTTATAGCAGCACAATTCCCAATAGCTAAGCTGCGGAACCAACCTAGATTCCCTTCAGTAAATGAATGGACAAAGAAAATGTGGTATGTATATACAACAGAATATTATTCAGCATTAAAAGAGAAAAAACTCATGACATTTGCAGGTAAATGGATGGTGTTGGAGGATATAATGCTAAGTGAAGTTAGCTAATCCCAAAAAAACAAATCTGAATGTTTTCTCTGATTAAAGTTGACGATTTATAATGTGGTAAGGGGGTGGGAGGATTTTTAACTCTAGATTAGGGCAAAGGGTAAAAGGGGAGGGAAGGAGAGGGGCAGGGAATAGGGGTAGGAAACACAGTGGAATTAGATGGACATCGTTACCCTAAGTACATATATGAAGACACGAATGGTGTGACTCTACTTTGTGTACACCAGAATATAAAAAAATTGTGCTCTATATGTATAATATGAATTATAATTCATTCTGCTGTCATATATAACAAATTAAAATTAAATAAAATAAATACTTTTTTAAAAAAAGAAAGTTAAGGAATAAAAGACCTAACATTACATCTCAACACCCTAGAAAAAGAACAAATCAACATCAAAAGCAGCAGAAGATAGGAAATAATTAAATAAGAGCTGAAATAAATGAAATTGAAATAAAAGAAACAATTCTGAAGGTTGACAAAACAAGTTGTCTCTTTGAAAAATATTTTTAAAAATTGATTAAACCTTAGCCATGCTAATGAAGAGAAAGACAAAATTCAAATTACTAAAATATGTGATAAAAAATATATGACAAACACTACTGAAATACAGAAGATAATTAGAAGCTATTTTGAAAATTTATACTCCAATAAAGTAGAAAATTTTAAAGAGATTTACAAATTTCTAGAGATATATGACCTACTCAAACTAAACCAGAGGACATATACAATTTGAACAGATCAATCTCAAGTAATAAAATAGAAGATTCCATCAAAAGCCTATCAACTAAGCAAAGCCCAGGACCAATGGATTCTCAGCTGGGTTCTACAAGACCTTCAAAGAAGAGTTAATGCCAATACTTTTCAAATTATACCATAAAATATAAAAGGAGAGAAACTTTCAAAAATCATTCTATGCAGCTAGTATCACTCCGATACCAAAACCAAACAAAGATAGATAAAAGAAAGAAAACTTCAGATCAATATCCCTGGTGAACATAGATGCAAAAATTCTCAATGAAATTCTGGCAAATAACATTAAAAAAATTAAAAAAACAGTGTGCCACAATCGTGTGGGGCTTACCCCAGGGATGCAAGGTTGATTCAACATATGGAAATCAATAAACATAATTTATAACATTAATACACTTAAAGACAAGAATCATATGATCATCTCAATAGATGCAGAGAAAACATTTGACAAAATAAAGCACCCCTTCATGTTTAAAACACTAGAAAAACTATGGATAGTAGAAACATACCTCAACCTTGTAAAAGCTATCTATACTAAACCCGAGGCCAACATCAATTTAAATGGAGAAAATTTGAAAGCATTCCCTCTAAGAATTGAAACAAGACTGAGATGTTCTCATTCACCACTTTTATTCTACATCATCATTGAAAATCTAGTAAGAACAATTAGATGAGAGAACTAAAGTGATACAAATAGGAAAAGGAATCAAACTATCACTATTTGCTGATGACATAATTCTGTATTTAGAAGATCAAAGAAAATTCCACCAGAAACATTCTAAAGCAAATACACAAATTCAGCAAAGTAGCAGGATATAAAATGAACACTCATAAATGAGTTTCTATAAGTACTGAATCCACTGAAAGAGAAATTAAGGAGTTTTAAGATAGTGGACCAGAGGAAGGCAGCATTCTGTGTTGCTCTGTGATCCAGATCTCACCTAGTCGGAATACTGCATCTTTGAGGGTGTTAGAGGGCCCAATACAGCTATTCTCTGCAGAAATCACCAGCGCTGTGACCCCCTACAGGGCTCCAAGCCTCAATGTTTGAGCAAGACCCCAAACCCAAATTTCCAGTTTACACAAGACTCGGTGAGAGCCTTAGCAGAATCACCTATCAACACGTCTGCAGATTGCCAAAACTTCCACGCAGGTCACTCAGCTGCTACCTACCCACAACACAATGCCATCACCCAGCTCCTCCCACCTCACCAGACACCCTGGGGCTGAAAGCAGACCGCTGCCATCTTGGTTCAACATTCTCACCATATTAGGTGGGGGCAGTTCCCAGCTGGGATCTCCAGGGGCCAGTGGATTTTCACAGAAATCACCAGCACTGTGACCACCAAGTCTCCCGACTCTGGACCCAAAACCTGCAGTTCTAGCCCATGCACGGCTCACAAGCAGCTTAGCAGAAACACCTATCAGCACCTCTGCAGAACTCCAGACTGCTTGCCGCTCCCATACAGGTTACTCAGCTGCTACCTACCCACAGCACAAGGCCATCTCCCAACTTCCCCCCACATCACCAGACAACCTGGCACTGGAAGCAGACAGGCTCCATCTTGGAAAACCTTCCTCACCATTTTGTGGTGGGCGCGGCTATCAGATTGAATCGCCCTTTGAGCAGGTACCTGATTTCTAATTCTACCCCCTCCCCAACAGCATTAACTCAGCACAGTAGCCACCCAACTCAAGAACAGCTCTCTGTTGGACCCGAGTGCAGTGTGAACAAGGCATTGACCACCTGGTGTGAGCCCAGGAGTGAGAGGTCCCCGCAGTTGGGACCTGACAAATAAGAGAGGGAAATGGACTAAAGTCTGGAGCTTAACGGAGAGATCACAATTTGGGAAATCTCCAGGCAAGAAAGAGAGACAATACCGGGGGCTCAAGTCAGATGAGTGGTCACAAAAAAAGACCCGTGAGGAGTTACTTCCCTGCTGAAACTGATGGGTGGCACTCCCCACTTCCAGATGCCTCACACCAGATCCAGTCTTCACACCCTGGTTACCCACACCATCCTGAGGGAAGAGTCACCTACTGGATGAGACAACCCCACCTACTGGATGAGAAGAGAAAGAAACCAGTCTCTAAGAGTATTTTTTTTTCTCTTCTTTCTCTTCTACCCTTCTATCCTCTGACCCTCACATCCCCAACATATGTAAAACAAAGAACTTTGCACAAAATAAGACTTTGAGGACTGAGTCACCTGAATAATATAATAATATATGAATTGCATAAGCCCTTTTTGTTTCCTTTTTTCTTCTTTTTTTTCTCTTTTTTCTTTGTACTTCTTCTCTTTTTTTCTTTCTTTTTTTCCCTTTTTTTCTCTTTCTTCTTCCTTCACCTTTAAAATTATACTATTTAACATCCTGTATTTTTCTAAAAACATACGTGTTTGTTTTATGTCCTCTGCTGTCTTCCCACATAATTGTCTACCCCAAATTACCTCCTATTATTCTCCTGCTACTAAGCCTCTTCACTATATTTCTCCTTTACATTTCCTAAGATATATTAACTCTATTCCATCACATCTTCTCTCCTCAACATATCATCCTATGCCTGACCCCCAGTTTATTCTCCACCTCCAGAGACTGTAAACCCTTTTTATGAAACTACTGATTATATTTTAAATAATAGAAACCAACATTTCTGGACATTGAAACTAAACTATAAATGTCTTAAAAACAACAATTTGTTCATAGGTGACGTATTGTTGATATTGGGATCTGTTAACATTGTCCTTCCCCAAAAAGGAGAGATCTTGAAACCCTACAAGAGCACAACAAATCTATAGGGTAAAAACAATAACACACCAGATCCACAGAGTTGGAAAGGAAGACACATGAGCAACATGAAAATACAAGGGAAGAAAGCACCACAAACAAATCAAGAAAACACATCATTAGAAGAATTGGTAGCTACAGGAGAAAAAAATGATAGACAAAGATTTCAGGGTATACATGGGTAAAATCTATTAGGATTTCAAAGAAGACATAAGATAGCAAATACAGGCAGTGAAAGATCACTTCAACAATGAGGTACATAGACAAATACAAGAAGCAAAAGACACATCAACAAGGAGATAGAGGTTCTACAAAAAAAAAAAACAGAAATCCTTGAAATGAAAAAAAATAATAAACCAAATTAACAACTCAAATGAAAGCATCACCAACAGAGAAGACCACTTAGAAGATATGACATCATTCAATGAAGATAAAATACATCATCTTGAAAAGAACATAGACCACACATGATAATGATAAGAAACCATTAGCAGAATATTCAAGAAATATGGAATAGCATAAAAAGACAAAATTTAAGAGGTATTGGTATAGAGGAAGGCATAGAGGTCCAAATCAAATGAATGAACAATCTAGTCAAATAATATCAGAAAACTTTCCAAACATGAAGAATGAATTGAAAATTCAAATTCAAGAAGCCTCCAGGATGCCAAATGTACAAAATCACAACAGACCCACACCAAGGCACATTATAATGAAAATGCCCAACATACAAAATAAGGAGAGAATTTTAAAAGCCACAAGAGAAAGGAATCAGATTACATATAAGGGAAAACCAATTAGGATAAGGACAGATTTTTCAACACAGACCCTGAAAGCTAGAGGATCCTGGAACAACATATATCAAGCTCTGAAAGATAATGGGTGCCAACCAAGAATCTTGTATCCAGCAAAATTAAGCTTTAGATTTGAAGATGAAATTTAAAAACTTCCACAGTAAACAAAAGTTAAAAGAATTTATAGCTAGAAAACTGTCAATACAAAACATCCTTGGCAAAATATTTCATAAAGAAGAAATGAAAAAGCAATGAAAATCAGCAGAGGTAGCAAGTACAAAAAAGGAAAAACAAATCAAAGAGCAAAACCAATTCAAGTAAAATAACAAAAATAAACAAATATGGCTGGAAATACAAACCATGTCTCAATAGTAACCCCAAATGTTAATGGCTTAAACTCACCAATCAAAAGACATAGGCTAGCAGATTGGATTTAAAAAAAAAAAAAAAAGACCCAACAATATGCTGCCTCCGGAGACTCATCCGATAAGAAAAGACATACACAGACTGAAAGTGAAAGGTTGGGAAAAATCATATCACTCACATGGACTGCGGAAGAAAGCAGGTGTTTCCATCCTCATATCAAATAAAGTAGACTTCAAGCCAAGGTAATCAAAAGGAATAAGGATGGACATTGCATACTGCTCAAGGGAACCATACACCAACAAGACATAACAATCATAAATATATATGCCCCAAACAATGGAGCAACTATGTTTATCAAACAAACTCTTCTCAAGTTCAAGAGTCAAATTGACCACAACACAATAATCTTGGGTGACTTTAACACACCTCTTCCACCACTGGATAGATCTTCCAAACAGAAGTTGAATAAAGAAATTATAGAACTCAATAACACATTCAATAACTTAGACTTAACTGACATATATAGAATATTTCAACCTGCATCAAGCAGATACACTTTCTTCTCAGCAGTACATGGATCCCTCTCTAAAACAGACATATACTATGCCACGAAGCAGCACTTAGCAAATACAAAAAAGTAGAGTTACTACCATGCATTTTATCAAATCATAACAGAATGAAATTGGAAATCAACAACAAAATAAAAATAAAAATTTCTCCATCACCTGAAGACTAAACAATATTCTACTGAATGAACAATGAGTCACAGAAAACATCAAGGAGGAGATTAAAAAATTCCTAGAGATAAAAGAGAACATAGACACAACATATCAAAATCTCTGGGACATTATGGAAGCAGTACTAAGAGGCAAATTCATTGCATGGAGTTCATTCCTTAAAAGAAGAAAAAGTCAAGAAATAAATGACCTCACACTACATCTCAAAGTTCTAGAAAAAGAACAAACCAGCAGCAAAAACAGTAGAAGGCAAGAAATAATTAAAATTAGAGCAGAAATCAATGAAATCAAAACAATTGAAAAAATTGACAAAATTAAAAGTTGGTTCATTGAAAAACTAAATAAAATTGACAGACCCTTAGGCACACTAACAAAGAGAAGGAGGGTGTGTTACCAGCATAGGTGATGAAAAAGGTAATATCACAACAGACACTACAGAAATACAGAAGATAATTAGAAATTATTTTGAAATCTTATACTCCAATGAAATAAAAGACATTGAAGGCACTGAGAAATTGCTTAAGTCATATGATTTGCCCAGATTGAGACAGAAGATATACACAAATTAAACAATCAATATCAAGTGAGGAAATAGAAGAAGCCATCAAAAGCTTACCAACCAAGAAAAGCCCAGGACTGGATGGATACACAGCAGAGTTCTACAAGACCTTTAAAAAAGAACTAATACCAAAACTCTTCAATCTATTTCAGGAAATAGAAAAAGAGGCAGTAATTCCAAACTCATTCTATGAGGCCAATATCACCCTGATCCCAAAACCAGGCAAAGACACATCAAACAAACAAAACTTCAGACCAATATCTCTAATGACCATAGATGCAAAAATTCTCAATAAAATTCTGGCAAATCAAATACAAAAACATATCAAAAAGATTGTGCACCATGATCAAGTGGGAATCATCCCAGGGATGCAAGGTTAGTTTCAACATACAGAAATCAATAAATGTAATTCATCACATCAATATACTTAAAGATAAGAATCATATGATCATCTCAATAGATGCAGAAAAAGCATTTGACAAAATACAGCACCCCTTTAAAACAAAACAAAACACTAGAAAAACTAGGAATAACAAGAACATATCTCAACACTGTAAAGGCTATCTATGTTAAGCCTCAGGCTAACATCATTCTAAATGGAGAAAAATTGAAGGCATTCCCTCTAAAATCTGTAATAAGACAGGGATGTCCTCTTTTGCCACTTCTATTCAAAATAGTTCTTGAAACTCTGGCTAGAGCAATTAGACAGATGAAAGAAATCAAAGGAATGTGTATAGAAAAAGAAGAATTTAAATTAGCACTATTTGCTGAGGTATAGACCTAGAAGACCCAAAAGATTCCACCAGAAAATTTCTAGAACTAGTAAATGAATTCAGCAAAGTAGCAGGATATAAAATCAACACCCATAAATCAAAGACCTTTATGTATATCAGTGACAAAATCCCTAAGAAGGAAATGAGAAAAACTACCCGATTCACAATAAACTCAAAAAAAAAAAAAAAAAAGATACTTGGGAATCAACTTAACAAAAGAGGTGAAAGATCTATATAATGAACACTACAGAACTCTAAAGAGAGAAATCAAAGATGACCTTAGAAGATGGAAAGATGTACCTTGCTTTTGGATAGGCAGAATTAATATTATCAAAATGAACATACTTCCAAAAGCACTATGCAGATTTAATGCAATTCCAATCAAAATCCCAATGGCATTCCTCATAAATATGGAAAAATCAATCGTGAAATTCATATGGAAAAATAAGAGACCCAGAATAGCTAAAGCAATCCTTAGCAGGAAGAGTGAAGCAGGTGGCATCACTATACAAAACCTTAAACTATACTACAGAGCAATAGGAACAAAAACAGCACAGTATTGGAGCCAAAACAGACTGTTAGGCCAATGGTACAAAATAGAGGACACCGAAACTAATTCACAAAATTACAATTATCTTATATTAGGCAAAGGTGCTAAAAACATGCACTGGAAAAAAGATAGCATCTTCAACAAATGGTGCTGGGAAAACTGGAAATCCATATGCAACAAAATGAAATTAAACCCCTATCTCTCATCATGCACAAAACTTAACTCAAAATGGATCAAGGACCTAGGAACTAAACCAGAGACTCAATGTCTAATAGAAGAAAAAGTAAGCCCTAATTTTCATCATGTGGAATTAGGCCCCAACTTCCTTAATAAGACTCCTATAGTGCAAGAATTAAAACCAAGAATCAATAAATGGGATAGAATCAAACTAAAAAAGTTTTTTCTCAGCAAAAGAAACAATATGTGAGGTTAACAGAGAGCCTAAATCCTAGGAGCAAATCTTTACCCCTCACACATCAGATAGAGAACTAATCTCTAGGGTATATAAAGAACTCAAAAAGCTAAGCACTGAAAAAACAAATAAGCCAATCAACAAATGGGCCAAGGACCTGAACAGACATTTCTCAGAAGAAGATATACAATCAATCAAAAAATATATGAAAAAATTCTAATGGGGGATGGGGATGTGGCTCAAGTGGTAGTGCGCTCGCCTGGCATGCGTGCGGCCCGGGTTCGATTCTCAGCACCACGTACAAACAAAGATGTTGTGTCCGCCGATAACTAAAAAATAAATATTAAAAAAATTCTCTCTCTCTCTCTCTCTCTCTCTCTCTCTCTCTCTCTCTTCCTCTCTCATTCTCTCTTTTAAAAAAAAATTCGAATGATCTCTAGAAATCAGAGAAATTCAAATCAAAACTATTCTAAGATATCATCTTGTAAAGGTAAAATTTCTAAGCTGATTCTAAGCCGCAGAGCCAGAGTTAAAGTGTAAAAGACCGGACATTGTGAAGTTTCTAACTGCAGGGCTTGGGTTAAAGAGTAAAAGATTAAGTATTGTTACAATTCCTCTGCTACCCCCGAAACTTGTAATCCCTGTAGCTGTTAGGACAATACCCGAGCTGCCCAGTAAATATTCTTACTGACTCCTCTGGTTGTCTAATAACTTGGGGTTCTGTGAAGTGGCACGTAGGCACCTCGGGCCCCAGAACCAATCAGTTTAAATGTTCACCCCGCTTAAAAGTAACCAATCACCATGTCCAATCTGTTCCCGCCAGTAAATGTACTAACCAGGTCTCAGAGTTGTTGTTCAATTTTCCCGCGCCTCATGATGATTTGTTCTGATGTATGCAAAGCTCCCCCCCCCCCCCGCCCTCTCCAAAAAGTGTACTTAAGCTCTGCCTGACCTCTGCTCGGGGCTCTGGGCTGCTCTATCTTCCTGAGTGAGCCTGGAGCCTCAGCATGCTGAATCAATAAAACCCCTTCTGCCAATTGCATGGAGCCGGTCTCTTGGGGTCTCTCCCTCCGACGTTTCGCTGGAGTCTTACAATCTCACTCCAGTAGAATGGCAGCTATTATGAAGACAAACAACAAGTATTGGCAAGGATGTGGGGGGAAAGGTACACTCATACATTGTCGGTGGGACTGCAAATTGGTACAGCCAATTTGGAATGCAGTATGGAGATTCTTGGAATCTGGAAATGGAACCACCATTTGACGCAGGTATCCCTCTCCTCGTACTATACCCAAAGGACTTAAAAACAGAATACTACAGGGACAGAGACACATCAATGTTTATAGCAGCACAATTCACAATAGCTAAACTGTGGAACCAACCTAGATGTCCTTCAGTGGATGAATGCATACAAAAAATATGGCATATATATACAATGGAATTTTATTCAGCAATAAAAGAGAATAAAATCAAGGCATTTGCAAGTAAATGGATGGCTTTGGAGAAGATAATGCTAAATGAAGTTAGCCAATCCCAACAAAACAACATATTGCAGTCTTAAAAATTCAAAAGAGTGGAAATTGTGTACTCACCACAAAAATTATAATTATGTGAAGTAATACTTTCATTGGTTAGCTCTATTTAACCATTCCACAGCCTGTCTATATTTCAAAACATGGTGCATGTTGTACACAATAAATAGCTAGGTTCTTCATCAATTTAAAAAAAATAAAAATATATCAAATCAATAGCTAAAGGCCCTAAATATGAGACATGAAACTTCACGATACTTCATTCAAAATATCCCAGCTTTCACAGATTATCTGAATCCTACGTAGTACCTGATTGTCACTAATAACGTGAGTTTTATCTTCAGATGGGCCCAATATGCAGTCCATAGTTGCCACCCTAATAGTGTATATGGTAGAGCTCAGGAAAATAGTTTCTTGCAGCTGAAGACCATGAATGACTATGGTCATCATGGCAGATCCAGAGAATCCAGAAACAATGGGAAGAGGACATTAAAGCCTCTAGACTGAGGAAGGCTCTGGGTGGCACTAATGGGAATTCCTATTATATTACTATTTAAGACACATTCTAGCACTTTTTTGCTGTTGGATGGCCCACCCTTAGGGGAATTATTGGTGGTTAACAGCATAAAGAATGGAAATAAAATATGTAAATGAGGAATGGATTGCCTCTGAGATGTAAGTAAACAGTGTGGGGCCCTTGGATCATCCCTGGGCTGACTAGTAGTTTTTCTGACATGGTCAGGGCCCTCAATTTTATGGGAAGCAATTACTAAATCTCAATAGAAAAGTTCTATGACATGAGTTTATATATGCCATGCAAGTGTATCCTTGGAATTTTCTCACATAAGGACGTTATCAGTGTAATAGGAGACATGTCTTCCTAGAAAGGTTGGATGTAGTTAAGATGTGCCTGTATCAAATTGTAACAGCAAACTGTTTTCCAGTTGTAGTAATTCTATGTAGCAATTCTATAGTGGAAATCCACTATAATATACCATTCACTTATATCAGGTTTGAGTTCTGGACACCTGGCTTGTTAAAAGATAAACAACAGGAACATTATAAAGGCCAGGCATACCCAACCCCAGGAGTCTCACTCCATGGCTCTCAACTTATCCACAAACCTCATAGTTAAGTCATATTCTCTTGTGGAATCCTTATATCATGGTCTCTGGAGCCTCTCTTCTCAGCCATATGTTTACAATTTGTTCTCAAAATTGTCAACAACTGAGGTTCATTATCACATTTTGAATTTGAGTCCACAGGGCATCTTTAGCTTCTACAGGAAATTGATCCCCATGTGTCTGCTTTAAAAAGAGCAGATAAAACTCTGTCACTCTTGGTAATGCAAAGAAGCCCTTTGCCTGCCTTCTTACACATAAAATGTCTTAGGACAGAAATACAAGAAATTCTGATTCTCTCAAATTCTTCCAATTCTATAACTCTTGGCAAAAGTATTGCTTTTATATCACTATTTTATTTATTTATTTATTTTAGTGCTTGGGATTGAATCCACGACCTTGCTTTTGTTATTTCTATCTACACTTGTAAAAACTGTGTCAGAAACTGTCATTTGATTCTGGCATGTATTTCTGGAATAGAAGAAAATATTCTTCTCTAGTTCAGCCCCACACTTTGGATACTTGTATTAAGAGGACAGAATGTGGAAGGCAATCTAAGGGTTGTGAGTGAATGTAAAGCCAATAGAAAGCATGTCAGATTTAAGATTATTCAGAGATTCACATGGCACACTTTATCTTTGTCTTACCTCTGAAGAATGACAAGGTAAACAGCACTCTACACACATTTAGATTGTCTAATGTATGAGCATCATGTATTTTTAAAATCATCAATGATATAATTATGTTAATGTGGGCCATGAAAGCAATTAATTATAAAAATCTGGAAGAAAATGCAAGACTTACCAAAGGCCACAGGTTAGTATAAAGAGAGACAGGAGGATTGTTAGAGATCCTGGTCAATGTTTAATATCACCTACTACCTATAAAATCTATATGGGAAAATGTAAAGTTGATGAGCATAAATTTGATATGATTATCTAAAAAGGTACACAGAATGTCTCCACAAATTATCCTTCCCGAAAAATTACCAATTTATCTATAAAAAAAAAAAAACTCTTAATTTTAAACACACACACACACACACACACATACACATACACATACACACACACACACACACACACACACACTATAGGACATCGTCTTCCAGATTTTCATATTCTAAGAATAGATAGCACTTTGGGATTGATGATCTGTCATCCTTTGTTGAGGACACTCTAAAACTGAGCAAAATTCATTCTGTGATGCTGCCTGTGCATCTCGCAAGATCTCTATTCTCAGGAGTATACTGCAAATCAGTGACCTGGAGACACTAATGGTAGAGAGAAATATGAAAGAAATTCTAATTAATATGGTTTATCGATGCCTGGGCCTTGTTCATGCAGAAGGAAGTCTCACAGTATAAAATGAGAAGCTATTCAGCATTGCTTATGTGGGGGAAGTCTTGTTTCTGAAACAAGGAAGTCAGATATTTGGACAGTGATGAGATGGCCGTCTACAGCAGATCTCCAGTGAAGCAAAAAATATTACAGAGACATTAAAGAAAGAAACAGGAAACACAAAAAAAAGCATCAAGTGGAGATATTTCTACAAAGAGCAAGAAGTAGAAGAGACAGAGTCAGAGGAAAGTGCTTACAATATGGGCATTTCATAAACATGTAAATTTGAGAAATTACAAAGCCTTTAGGAATGAGGTCATTTATGTAAAATATGGGGCTTTCCATGCAGCCAAGTATAATCCAAGGGACACTAATTTGGACTGATACGACGAAGAGCAATGTGTGACCTCATTCTGTTGGTTAAAATAAGCCTTATCTCTTCTACTGGGGAATTCTGCAGTTTTCATCTTTCTCACTTTTCCCCTTTTAGATCTGATGGAGGTCAACTATGAAAAACAGGACCATGCTGACTGAATTTATTCTTCTGGGCCTCACAAGTCAACCTGAACTTCAGGTGGTGATGTTCATCTTTCTGTTTATCACCTACATGCTCAGTGTCCTAGGAAATCTAACTATCATCATCCTCACCTTACTGAATTCTCAGCTCCAAACCCCCATGTATTTCTTCCTCCGGAATTTCTCCTTCTTAGAAATTTCCTTCACATCCATTTTTATTCCCAGATTTCTCACCAGCATGACAACAGGAAATAAGGCCATCAGCTTTGCAGGCTGCTTCACTCAGTATTTTTTTGCTATATTTCTTGGGGCAACAGAGTTTTACCTCCTGGCTTCCATGTCCTATGATCGCTATGTGGCCATCTGCAAACCCCTGCATTACCTGACCATTATGAGCAGCAGAGTCTGCACACAGCTTGTGCTCTGCTCCTGGCTGGGGGGTCTCCTTGCTATTGTACCGCCAATCACCTTGATGAGTCAGGTAGATTTCTGTGCCTCGAATGTTCTGAATCATTATTTCTGTGACTATGGGCCCCTCCTGGAGCTGGCCTGCTCAGACACAAGCCTCTTAGAAAGGATAGTTATGCTTGTGGCTGTGGTGACTCTAGTGATTACTTTGGTTCTGGTGACATTTTCTTACACATACATCATCAGGACTATTTTGAGGATCCCCTCTGCCCAGCAAAGGACAAAGGCCTTTTCCACTTGCTCTTCCCACATGATTGTCATCTCCCTGTCTTATGGCAGCTGCATGTTTATGTACATTAATCCCTCTATAAAAGAAAGAGGTGCTTTCAACAAAGGAATAGCTGTGCTCATTACTTCAGTCACCCCCATGTTGAATCCCTTCATTTATACACTAAGAAACCAACAAGTAAAGCAAGTCTTCAAAGACACTGTCAGAAAGATTGTGAAGTTTTAAGAAAGAAAAAAAAAGAACACCCTTCAATGAAAAATGTATTTGCACTTCATAGATATGTATTGAGAGTCTACTAAATTTCAAGGGTTGAACTGGCTCTTGAAGACAAAAATACAGAAATCATATGTTCTAATGTTCAAGGAATCTACAATCTAGAGTAGAGGTAAGGAATATAGACTATACATTTTTGGATAAATTTACAAAAAAAGAAATGAAATGACATAGTAAGTGTTACTAGAGACAGGTGAATGATCCAGCAAAGAACAGGAAGACTTAGCACTTCTTTATAGAAATGACTTCAAATTTAAGAAGCAAAACACTGCTTATTAAGTAGAAGTGGTGAAGAATCTGGGGTGATGAAGAAGGCCAGATCATAAAGTATGTAATTGCAAACTGTGGGGTTAGTTGAGTGTCATGAGTCAGAGGAATGTTAAGAAATGCCTTATAAGCCAGGTGCAGTGGCGCACACCTGTAATCCCAGCAGCTCAGGAGGCTGAGACAGGTTTGCGAGTTCAAAGCCAGCATTAGCAAAAGCTAGACACTGAGCAACTCAATGAGAGTTTGTCTCTAATTAAAATACAAAATAGGGTGGGGATGTGGCTCAGTGGTTGAGTGCCCCTGAGTTCAATCCCCAGTAGCACCCCCCAAAAAAAGGAAAAAAATAAACAAACTCCCTGTGGCCATCAACATTGTGAGGCACTGACCTTGTTCCTCAGTCCCAGAGATTGAGGAACTTCCATTAAAATGTAATTTCATTTCTTTCCCTTTATCATTTAGGTTTCAGTTGTAGCCATTGCAACCTCCATCCCTTTGTAAGAGGAAAATGAAAGGAAAGAGTATGCATTTAGTCCACATCATTCAAATTAGAAAAAAACTCTACATTTTTTCACCTTACATACCCACATTCTAGAGGTCAGGGTTAAAAGAAGCTCCTAGAGGAAGGTTAGAAGCCTCTCTGTTTGTGCCTCTCCTTGACAGAATCTATTGTTTATTTTCTTAGATGACATATTTTAAGTTAATAGCAAGAGATTTTCTCTCTCTTTGATATTTTCTGGTGATGTTTTTATTTATATGCATTGATTGTAAACATTAATGGGATTCAGTGTCATATTTCAAATACATGCATATACTGTACACTGATCAAATCTAGCCTCCCTTTATCCTATCATGGTTTTATTTTCATTCTTTTGTTTATATATTGACTAGATATTAGAAAATATAAATTTTGTGATCTGCTGTATTCCATTAATTTCTTCAAATATACTGCTTTTGTTACTAACATAAACCACCACGGATATCTATTCTGTGAAGTGAAAAAAATATAAGGTATGGATTTAGTTTTACATCTAGAATATTCCAAATTATGAGCCTTGGAAAATAGCTGGGAATAAACTACCCTGCTAAAGAAAACTCAGCAAATGGATTCAAGGTTAACAACTTAAATTTTAACAGGTATTGGTACGGCCTTTATTTCAATGGAAGGACATTTGTTTTTTAATCTGAGCATATCTATGCAGTTTAATGATATCCTAACACGTTATGGGATGTTGTTTACTGTTTTGAGTACAAATGCAACATAACCCACTACATCGATATACTTTATATGTGCTAACATGAGCAGCATGGTGCTTCTCAAACATTTAAGGTAAAAGCTGGATTATACTGATGATGAATACAAATTGTCAGACCCACAGAAAGTATTGGAGAATATATAGTATTTCTAAATAAAAGGTCTTATATGGAAAGCCTCTGCTATTTTGAATGTCTAGTATTTAATTTGATTTTCAATTTATCCCAGATTCATTCAGGTAACATTTAACTGATAAGAATATTCTTAAACAGTCACACCTACATTATTAAGGTCTTCCACATCCAAATTTCTCCAAAAACCTGTGTGGTAAAGTAGAAGCAATGCTACACAGTGGTTAAAAACACAGGCTTTAGTTCAAATCTCATACTCTCAATGATCTATCAGAATTACCTATGGTTATTTTCTTGAACTTTATAAAGCTTATCTTTCTCAATTCTAAAATATGAATATTAACAGTGTCTGTTTTATAGGGTACTGGGAAGAATAGATATTAAATTTATTGCTTTAATATAACTAGGACTATAAAACATTGGCCATTCTACTTGAAATTCTTCTGCAATAAGACACATATATTCTACTCCTCCTGTGTCTGATTCCATGCCTAGATCGCCAGATCAGTGAAATTCTTGCCTATGTTCCAGATAAAGACTTCAGAATAGTCACTAACAAATCATTAGAATTTGGTTAACATTAGCCTCATGTACACTGAATATCTCTGGGAGAGAGGAAATGTATAAATATGCTGGGAGAGAGTGGTAAGCACACCATGTAAGTCAAAGCTTAAAATCACAAGGCAGGACATCACTATCTTCATAAAAATGTTTAAGGTCTAATAGCTAAGACATGCATTCATTTTAACTTGATTTCTGTGACTGGAGAGAGTCAGGAGTCTACTTTCAGAATTCTGCATGTTGATATCCAATTCTCCCAGCACCATTTAGGGAAAAACTGTTTTTTCTCCAATGTGTGTTCTTAGAATCTTATCAAAAATCAGTTGGCTTAGATGTGTATGTTTCTGTTTTCTTCTAGGCTATTTTGCTCCACTGGTCTATGTCCTTGTTTCTATGCCAACACTATGCCATTTTGATTACCACAATGTTACATGTGTTTTCAACTTAGGTAACAGGATGACTCTGGCTTCATTATTTTTTGAATGGCTATTTGGGGTTGATTGATTTGGCTATTTGGGGTTTTCTGTGGTTCCACACAAATTTCAGAATTGTGCTTTCAGGTTTGGTGAAGAAGTCATTGGCATTTTGATAGAGTTTTCATTAAAATGTAGATGATTGGGCATATTATAGACATTCTAACAATATTGATCCTTCTAACCCCAAAACAGAGGGTATCTTTTCATCTTTGTATGTGTGTCCTCTTCAATTTCTTTCATCAAAATTGTATAGTTTTTATTATATAGAGAAATTTTGCACCTCTTGGCTTAAATTTATTCATAAGCATCAATTTTTAACTATTATAAATAAAATTTCTTTCTTGATTTCTATTTCTAAAAATTTGCTATTGGTGTATTCAAATGCTATTTATTCTGTATGTTCATTTTGTGTGCAACTTGAATGAAATTGTTACTTCTAGTTAGTTTTGGAGGCAGTTTGGAGGTCTTTCTTTTTATATATAAGATCATGTCATCTTCAAACAGTGACAGTCTGACATCATAAGGGTGTGTTCCCCACTGCACTACACCAGAGGCAGAACCCAGTCCATGTAGTACTCCCCACAACCCAGGCAGCTCCATTTGAGACCCAATCTCACTGTGTTCTTCCCCCAGTAGAGTGAATGAGTTGCTCTGCTGAGCTGCTGCTATGGTCCCCCACCCCACTGTGATTCCCATGGAGACTAAAAGGTACAGACTGCACAGACTGTGATGCATTATCTAGGCACATTAGAGTGACCCCAACCACACACAGGCCCTAGAAACTGGCAGGGGCATGACACATACGACAGGCAAACTTCCCAAGCTGCCAAGTGAGCTGCATTACACCAGTCTGGTGCAAGTAGAACAGCCCCACCCTTGGGCAACCTGTAGATACTGACAGGTGACCTCGTGCTACGATGCTTGCATACAATAGATGATTAATAGAAAAGTGAGAAATAGTTGATAGAAAGATGACAGAACAATGATAGATACATAATAGATAGAACCAAATAATATTTTCCCCTAAGATGGCATCAAATTAAAAAGCTTCTGCACAACAAAAGAAAGAATTAGGAATGTGAAGAGAGAACCTACAGAAACAAAGAAAAACTTTGCTCACTACTCTGTGACAGAGGATTAATATCTAGAATATATAAAGAACTCAAAAAACTTAACACCAAAAAAATCAAATAACCCAATTAATAAATGAGCAGATGAATTAAACTCTTCTCAAGATAAAAAATACAAAGATCAAAAAATAGATGAAAAATGTTCAACATTATTGGCAATTAGGAAATGTAAATCAAAACTACACTGAGGGATGGGCACAGAGGCTCACACGCCTAATCCCAGCAGCCTGGCTTGGAAAGCTAAAGCAGGAGGATTGTGAGTTCAAAGACAGCCTCAGCAAGGGTGAGGTACTAAGCAACTCAGTGAGATCCTGTCTCTAAATAAAATACAAAATAGAGCTGGGGTTGTGTGTGGCTCAGTGGTTGAGTGTCCCTGAGTTCAATCCCTGGTACAAAAAAAAAAAAAACTACACCGAGATTTTATCTTATACCATTCAGAATGGCAAGCATCAAGCATACAAATAATAATAAATTCTGGAGAAGATGAGGAGAAAAAGGAATACTTTTACACTGTAGTGGGATTGTAAATTAGTACAATTACTATGGAAAATCAGTAGTTTCCACAAAAGACTAGGCATGGAGCCACTATATGACCTAACCATACCAGTCCTTGGTTTTTATCCTGAAGAAGTAAAGTCATCACTCTATAGTGATCCATGAATATTATGGGTATAGCAGCAAAATTCACAATAGCCAAACTAGGGAACCAGTATAGATGCCCATCAGTGGATGGAAGCATAAGGAAAATATGATACTGATGTGCATATGCAGAGAGAGTGAGAGAGAGAGAGAGAGAGAGAGAGAGAGAGAGAGAGAGAGATAGTTTTATCCCATCATAAAGAAAAATAAAACTATGTCACCTGCAGAAAAATAGATAGAATTTGAAGCTATTATATAAGTTAAGTGAAATAAGCCAAACTCAGAGGGTCAAAGATTACATGTTTTCCCTCATGTTTGGAAGCTAGAGAGGTAAATGGAAAAAGGGGGGACAGGGATTTCATGAAAAAGGAGATCATTAGAAAAAAGGGAGGAGGAAAAATTTGGGAAGGAACAGGGAAGTGCTGGGGAGTGATACTTGCCACATTACATTGTTCTATTGTGTGCAGGCAGGAGTCTGTGACAACACCATGTATGTAACAACATGGAGGGACATAACAGTATGTTCAACTGTAATGCACCAGTGAAAAAATGTGGAAGGAATGAAAATAGAATCCCCCTAAAAAAGATGAATATCCTAACATTTTGACAATATGTATGAACCCAGAGAACACTACTCTAAATTAAATAACTCAGGCTCTAAAAAAGATCATTATTTAATCTCTTGTATGAGGAATGTAAAATAAGTAAAAAGCAGAATACAAGCAGAGAATAGAATAGTGGCTGTGGGTGAGAGAAGCAGGGAGATGTTTGGCCAATGGGTACAAAGTTTGCTAAGCAAGACAAGTAAGTTCTGGAGAGCTAAGGCATGACAATATGACTATACTTAGCAATGCCATGGCACACATTTTTAATGTGTTAAGAGAGTGAATTTTAAGTGTCGTCACCATGGAAAGAGAGAAAAAACTATGAGGCGAGAGGAAGAAAACATAGGCGGCAGCAATGGCAACTCTGCTGCCTAAAAGAAAGAAAATTTAATATAAGACAGATATTGAACAACAGTTTTTCTGAAGGAAATAGATGAAATAGCACTATACAAAAAGTTAGATGATAGCCTATAACAAATAGTAATACATTGCATTATCCAAATTTTTTTAATTCACAATGGACATATTCACAATGAACAATGTAAATTAGACCAAAGAATTTTAGTAGAGATAACAAGTTTAGGGGTGATAAAAAAAAGCTCTATTCTTTAAGAAAACATAACTGCTCTAAGTGTTTGTGCATAGAATAATGCTTCAAAATATAAGAAGCATAAACTGATAAATCTACAAGGAGAAAAAGACAAATTCACTATTATAGTTAGAAACATTGAAACACTTGTGTCGATGATTCATTGAACTAATACAGAAATCCAGTAAGTATATAGGAGACTTAAGCAAAACCTCTACAACTATAGCCTTCCTGACTTTATTTACACAACACTCTACCGAAGGAAGAGCAGAAATGATCTAAAGTTCACAGAAAATATTTACTAAGATAGACAGTAGGGCTGGGGATGTGGCTCAAGCAGTAGTGCGCTCGCCTGGCATGCATGCAGCCCAGGTTCAATCCTCAGCATCACATACAAACAAAGATGTTGTGTCTGCTGAAAACTAAAGTAAATAAATTAAATAAATACTAAAAAGTTCTCTCTCTCTCTCTCTCTCTCTCTCTCTCTCTCTCTTTTAAAAAAAAGCATTCATGGCTCTCTAAAGGATCTAGATGAATTTCAAAAAATTCAAATTATACAAAACATAATATCAGATCAAAGAGAATTAAGGTAGAAATCATTCTCAAGATTTCTGAGAAACATAACTGAAAATACAACTAACGCAGTATTCATAGGGAAATTTATGGTTCTAGAGCAATAATTAAAATATGTAAAGTCTATCATCAGCTATAATCTTAGCCATGAAGCTACATCAGCTATCAGGGAGGCTGGGTAGTATTTTACCTTATCACTGTCAATAAAACGAGCTTTCAGTAACTATGGATAAAAAGAAGCAGAAAAAGGAGATAAATGACCAGTGTTAGGTACAGCTCATCAGCTATTCCTCAAAACTTCATTCAAAAGACAGTAGAATTAATTGGGCATAACTTTCCTCTGTTCATATATGAATACACGACCAGTGTAACTCCACATCATGTACAACCACAAGAACAGAGAACAGTATGTACAATATGTCAAAATACTTTCTACTGTCATGAATATCTATAAAGAACATATTTAAAAAAAAACTTTACTCAATAAAGACACATGTCCTTTATCTCCAACCTATCACCTTTGTCAGGGATGACAGACATTGTCTCAAAGTGTCTCTACTGGGTGTGAGAATATTCAGTGGAGCAGTGCTGAGAGGGACAGCCAAGACACCTGCTGCAGTGAACACCTCCATCATGTGACAAAAGAATCAACAGGAACACAGGAGCTGGAGTCCAGAAATGATGGTAGAAAGTCAAAGAAAAGCCTTAGTCATTTCCACAAAGTAGGAACAAGTCAAAGTAAAAAATATAGAAAGACAATATATCCTGGGACCAAGGACTTTTCATTCAGTGCTTAGATGCAAAACTCTCTGATGCTTTAAACATCACATAGGTCCACCACTTATCTGAAAAGATACAAGTAGGAAGGGGAATTGACAATGCGGGACAGGAAGACTAGGAGAAAATCACATCTGAAATGCCAGTGAGCCTCCTAATTATTGGGGGAAGGAGCTCATGTTGTGTTCCACAGAAGCAGATATTGGAGTATAAAATAAACTTTTGTTCAAAACCTGCACCACCCCTGGAAGCACATTGACTACCAGTCCTCTGATCCTCAGTGTTCCTATCTGTAAAAAAGGACTTCTTAAATTTTCTTTAAGTATAGTATTTTTATTTTACACCAGATTTAGGTCACAAATACATAATGTATAATACGTATGAAGTACCAGGCAGGATTAATCCTGGGGAAATACAAAGTAATCAAAACAGAATTCAAACATATTCAACACTCCAGGTCTCTGAGGACACTGTCCCTATTGCTACATAAATTTTTACACTGTTCATTAGACTGCCACCAATTTGTGAATAACTTCTCAAACTGAGTCACCAAGGACTGAGTTGTTTGCTCTGTTGTTCCCTGTGCACTGGTAGCAATATAAAACAAAGGCTGCTATTACAGAAATTTCAGGGAAGTCTGTCTCCCTGGCCCAGACCACATGAGCTCTCCAACAGACTAGAATTTTCTTTTTTACTCTACACCACTATTTTTCCTTGAACTAAGAGAATCAATGGGTAATCAGGTATAAGATGCCATTTTAGACGTATGGAATAAAGAGAGGATAGAGACTGGTCTCAAAATAGCAGGAGTGATGAAAATCTAGAGGGGGAACTCTCAATTGTCACACCTGCCTGAGTGTGACTGTGTGTGTGCATGTGTGTGTCCACCCATACATGTGCTCATGTGGAGGTTGAGGGTGGGGACTGAGATACGTGAAATATAAGTGGGCACAGAATACACACAAAGCCCCTCGACAGCTAATGTTCCTACACTGTGGTTCTGTCAAAGCCCTCTAATGAAGGTGGGTCCAAAAAGTAAGTATATAATTAGTATGGAATTTTTTCCATATTCTATAAATCAGGCAGAGGGTGAAAAATCAGTTTTTAAATCTTAAATTAAATTTATTAAAGGGGGTTGACAACTAATTCTATAAAAGTGTCATTCTGAAGAAAAGTAGAATTTTCTTCTGATGGCCAGTTTCTCCTTTATCCTGGCCATGAGTATCAGTTGAGGAAACTGTTTTAACTCTCTAGAAACATAGAAGACCACAGAAAAGACACCTCTACTCAGTAATATCTGCTAGTGTCATAGATATCAAATAATATCCATATTAGATATGTTCTTAGAAGAAACGTCCCCTTTTATTTATCAGGTATTTAAGTACTTTTGCCATGGATTTGGCAGATGCAGAATTCAAACTCTTCTTGAACCTAAACTGTCCAATCCATGAGAAGTCCTGGTCCCAAATGAAGACTAAATGAGGTTTGTTTCAAACATAAAATACTAGTGTCTGCAATATATTTTAAAATGCACTAGACAGTTCATGAAAAAAAAATAAAAACCAAATCACCAAAGTGACTAAGAATGCATGGGAGACAAGAGAGGGAGGGGAACAGGGGTAATTCAGTGTGAATAAATAAACCTGTTCTATCACCTTATATTTCCCAGGGATCCTGATGGTACAATACCATCTCTCGGGTGATTCATTTCTGCCAGGCAGTTTTCCTTTTTCTAAAATCATATCTGTTTATCCTGAACCATATGTCCTGCTTTTGGTGACCCTTGGACTGCCAAATTTTGTACAGAGCCTGTTGGATCTGAATTGATATAGGAAAATGTGAATGGATACTAGTATAACTAAGAATAATTGTCAAGGAAGAACCATGAAATAGATACTGTTTTGAATACAAAATTACATTTCTGCTGTTAACTTGTGTTACCATGTTAACTTGTGTTACCATCTGCTGTTAACTTCTGTTACCATGTCAATAAAAATGTGTTAATATGAAATATTATCTTCTACTAGTGACCTCAAATCTTCTTGAGGGAGCAACTTTTTCATAGGTGAACCTATAGGTGAGTATCTGATATAATGCTATATACATCAAAAGTAATTATAGAATATTTATTTGAATGAATGAATGTTGATTGTTTCCTTGGACAGTAGTAAATAAGAGAAAAGTACAGTGTCTTTGATTCTCAAATGGACCACAAATATTGAGTGCAAATGGGCAGTTGTTTAAACAATTAAAAAATTAGTTTATTCCTCTTTTATTCAAAAGTTTGTAGGATTTTTTTCTATAAATTGTGAGCTATATCTAAAATTGAATATGTAACAATCCCCTTTCTAACAGACATACTTTATAATGTCATATTTTATAATAACATTATATAATTTTAAGTTATTAAATGCATTTACACTGCTGATAATGAATTTATAATATTCTCTTTTACAAGTTATATATCTGAAAACAGCTCCTTAAAATATGGAACTGCAATGAGGGTTAAGTTTTGATACAAAGTGAAGCAGAATTCCCTGAGCCCATATCTAACGTGGTTGCTGAAAATACATCAATTAGAATACAAGGAGGCTTGAAACTTCTGGGAAGTGCTGAAATGAACAGAGATAAAGGCCAAAGAGAAAGGTAGGGTACTTTATTATTTGTTTACAAAGATGAGTTTGTAAGAGTCCATCTGTTCCTAGATGTTGCCTGAGCTAGTTACATTACCAAAAACCCAGAGAACATAAACAAGATTAGGAAGACAGTTGGTAAATTAGCAGGGAGAATGATTGGAATGAAACAGCAGGAATCATTCAAAAGAGAAGTCAGAGACAAACTTTAGGTGACTGAGTGGCACTAAGAAGACTGGGTAGACCAGGCTGCAAAGAAAGCAATACCACAGATCTCTTCTCCTGGGCTCTGTCCTTGACCAACACTACAGCAGAACTCAATCAGGTTCATGCTCAGGTTCCAGAAAATGGTTCTTTATACCACTTCAAAGGTTCTGGAAACACAATGCATAAGAGTCTCAAAACTGGCTAGAAACTCTTTTCCTATAGAAGAGAGATCAGTGGAGTAGAGTAAAGGGATCAAGGAAGAGGGAAGGGAAAGGGGAAGAAGGGTAGAAAGGATGTACACATTTTTCTATGTATATCTATGAATATGCCCCAACCAATTGCAACTTCATGTATATCCAGAAGGCAAAAATATAAAAATTATAAATAAATAGAAGTCAAAGAGGAAGTAGTGAGGACTGAATCAGAGAAAATTACATTCCATGCTTGATTAATTATAGTAAAATGAACCCCAGTACAATGTTTCACTAATACTATGTATACTAAAATGATCTCATAAAAAGAAATACTTTTCATTCACAAAGTATAAGAACAAAAAAGATAAGGTGCACCTTTATACTCTAAATTTTTCACCTTATTTAGAGATAAATGAGCACAAAGAAAAAATTAATTCTAAAATGAATGTGCTGTTGTTAAAATTCATTACAACAACATTAAATGATCAACATAAAATTCTAATTAACAGATCCTCCTTGATTTTAAAAATAGAAAATGACAGTATGGCAGGGGAAGGCAAAGAAAGGTGAAGATGGGAGAAGAGAAGTCTAAAAGTGTCATAGTTCTTCCAGAAAAAGAACAAAAAATAGAGTGTCACCTCCAGGCAGGCAATACTATTAATAAAATGCATTTTGCACATATGATTTATGTTTTGTTTGGTTTTTATTTGGCATTTTTACTAATGCAGATTGTCATCAGAGAATTACAAGCATAAGATCTATATTCAAAATTTCCTGTAGAAACCTTCTTGTAAGATGTCAATGGTATGGGTATTTTCAATGAGGTAATTGATTTTCAGGTAAAGGAATATTAAGTGCACTGAGCTGTCTGGCTGGGATGTCACCAGTCAGGATCCAATGCTGGCTTCTTTTGACACCTCTCTTCAGGTCCACTCACTTGTGACTTGGCACAAGGCAGGGATGAGAAATCATACAGCAATAACAACATTCATCCTGCTGGGATTGATGGATGATCCAAAACTACAAGTTCTAATTTTCATATTTTTGTTTCTCACTTACATGTTGAGTGTGGCTGGGAACCTCACCATTATCACACTCACACTTTTGGATTCTCATCTTAAAACTCCCATGTATTTTTTCCTCCGAAATTTCTCTTTCCTGGAAGTCTCATTCACCACTGTTTGTATTCCCAGATTCCTGTACACCATGACAACTGGTGACAACACTGTTACTTACAATGCTTGTGCCACCCAGTTATTTTTTGTTGTCCTCTTTGGAGCAACGGAATTTTTTCTCCTGGCTGCCATGTCCTATGACTGCTATGTGGCCATCTGTAAGCCCCTGCACTACACAACCATCATGAGCAACAGAGTCTGTGCTACACTCGTCCTCAGCTGTTGGTTTGCTTCTCTGATGCTCATCCTCCCACCCCTTGGCATAGGCCTCCAGCTGGAATTCTGTGACTCAAATGAGATTGATCACTTTGGCTGTGATACATATCCTATTCTAGAGATAACCTGCTCAGACACAGTGTTTATAGAGAAAATAGTCTTGACTTCTGCCATACTGACACTAATTATTACCTTGGTGTGTGTCACTCTCTCCTACACATACATCATCAAGACCATTCTAAAATTTCCTTCTGTCCAACAAAGGAAAAAGGCCTTTTCCACCTGCTCCTCCCACATGATTGTGGTTTCCATCACCTATGGCAGCTGCATCTTCATCTATGTCAAGCCTTCAGCAAAGGAAGGAGTGGCCATTAACAAGGTGGTGTCCATCCTCACTACTTCAGTTGCCCCTTTGCTTAACCCTTTCATCTATACACTTTGAAACAAGCAAGTAAAAGCAGCTTTCAAAGACACAGTAAAACGCATTGTATTTCTCTCAAAGAACTGAGAGCCTACTGATGTTTGCTGAGGTACTTACATTTAAATCTGAATAACTGTGAGCACGTTCATGAAAATGACAAACATGGCTTCTTCCAATTTGGTAGACTCATCAAGCTAATGTTCTCCCTGGAACATTTTTCTCTTATAATCCAAAAACCAAATCAAATAATTTATTTTGCCTTCTTTTAAGTTTCCTTTATTCAGAATGGTTTCTTAAATAATTGCATGCACCAGAGATTGGTCAAAGACCCAATGTCATTAAAAGGAAATGCAAAGCAGAAGTTGCATCTCTGGCCATATGCCCTTCTTATGATGTGGAATGGAAATATCCAGAGACCACTTCTCACTTCTGTGAGACATAAATTTACAGACAACAAGCTCTGAATTTAGAAGCATTATGACTAAATTTTGGTTGGGTAAGTTCTGTAACTATTCAGATTTTCAGCACCTCTTGATTCAAGAACTTTAGAGTTTAGGAATATTGATCAAGTTACCAAATAATTTCATTATTTGGAATGTATATCATAAGATGTCAAAGATAAAATCAGATTATGAAAAACATGGATGGATCTAGAGAAGAGGGACAGAGAAGGAAAAACAAATACTAGGCATGCACATAATTGGAATCCTATAACTGATAAACACTTTTTTGTTGTTTTGTGATTTATAATTACAAAAATAAACTTTTATAGTACATATGTAACTATTGTCTATGGATATCAAACATAAAATAATTCAGCTATGCTTTATATGTGGATCAGACATATAAAATGTTCATATTATGGCCATAGTATGACTAAAATCTTCCTTTATACTTCAAAAATATTGAGAAAAAAATCAGACTATTGCCAAAGGGCATTCTTCTTTTTGCCTTTCTAAGACACCAACAAAACACAACCATGTGTCCTCTAATTTCTGATGATTAATTTGAGCATATATCTATGTGATATATATATATATATATATATATATATATGTGTGTGTGTGTGTGTGTGTGTGTGTGTGTGTGTGTGTATTCTGAGTTAATAATTTCACCCACATTGTGAGTTTTTAGCAAGCATAATTTATGTGCAGAATAATAGGCCCCTTCTGGAGCTGGCCTGCTCAGACATAAGCCTCTTAGGATGGTCCCGCTCCTGGCTGTAGTGACTCTAGTGATTACCTTAATTCTGGTGACAGTTTCTTATACATACATCATGAGGACCATTCTGACGATCCTCTCTGCCCTGCAAAGCACAAAGGCCTTTTCCACTTGCTCTTCCCACATGATTGTCATCTATCTGTCTTATGGCAGTTGCATGTTTATGTGCATTAATCCCCCTATAAAAGAAGAAGGTATTTTCCTTTCAACAAAGGAATAGCTGTGCTCATTACTTCAGTCACCCCCATGTTGAATCCCTTCATTTATACACTAAGAAACCAACAAGTAAAGCAAGTCTTCAAAGACACTTTCAGAAAGATTGTGAAGTTTTAAGAAAAAAAAAAAGAACACGCTTCAATGAAAAATGTATTTGCACTTCATAAATATGTATTGAGAGTCTACTAAATTTCAAGGGTTGAACTGGCTCTTGAAGATAAAAATACAGAAATCATATGTTCTAATGTTCAAGGAATCTACAATCTAGAGTAGAGATAAGGTATATAGACTATACATTTTTTGATAAATTTACAAAAAAAGAAATGAAATGACATAGTAAGTGTTACTAGAGACAGGTGAATGATCCAGCAAAGAACAGAAAGACTTAACTCTTCTTTACAGAAATGACTTCAACTTTAAGAAGGAAAACACTGCTTATTAAGTAGAAGTGGTGAAGAATCTGGGGTGATGAAGAAGGCCAGAGCATAAAGTATGTAACTGCAAACTGTGGGGTTAGTTGAGTGTTGTGAGCAGAGGAATGTTAAGAAATGCCTTATGAGCCTGGTGCAGTGGCGCACACCTGTAATCCCAGCAGCTCAGGAGGCAGAGACAGGATTTCGAGTTCAAAGCCATCCTCAGCAAAAGACAGGCACTAAGCAATTCAATGACACCCTGTCTATAATTAAAATACAAAATAGGACTGAGGATGTGACTTAATGGCTGAGTGTCCATGAGTTCAATCACCAGTAATCACTGCCCCCCCCCAAAAAAGAAAAAAGAAACTCCCTGTGGCCATCAGCATTGTGAGGCACTGACCTTGTTCCTCAGTCCCAGAGACTGTGCTTCCATTAAAGTGTAATTTCATTTCTCTCCTTTATCATTTAGGTCTCAGTTATACCCATTGCAACTTCAATCCTTTTGTAAGAGGAAAATGAAAGGAAAGAGTATACATTTAGTCCACTTCATTCAAATTAGAAAAAAAAAAACTCTCTAGATTTTGTCACCTTACATACCCACTTTCTAGAGATTAGGGTTAAAAGAGGCTCCTAGAGGAAGGTTGGAGGCCTCTCTGTTGGTGCCTCTCCTTGACAGAATCTATTGTTTATTTTCTTAGATGACATACTTTTAAGTTAATAGCAAGAGATTTTCTCTCTCTTTGATAGTTTCTGGTGATGTTTTTATTTATATGCATTCATTATAAACATTAATGGGGTTCAGTGTCATATTTCAACTACATGCAAACACTGTACATGGATCAATTCCTTTATCCTATTATGGTTTTATTTTCATCCTTTTGTTTATATTGATTAGATATTAGAAAACACAAATTTTTTGATCTGCTGTATTCCATTAATTTCTTCAAATATACTGCTTTTGTTACTAACATAAACCACCACGGATATCTATTCTGTGAAGTGAAAAATAATAATAGGTATGGATTTAGTTTTACATCTAGAATATTCCAAACTATGAGCCTTAGAAAATAGCTGGAATAAACTACCCTACTAAAGAAAACTCAGCAAATGGATTCAGGGTAACAACTTAAATTTTAACAGATGCTGGTAGGGCCTTAATTTCAATGGAAAAACATTTGTTTTTTTTTTTAATCTGAGCATGTCTATGTAGTTTAATGATATCTTAACACGTTGTGGGAAGTTGTTTACTGTTTTAAGTACAAATGCAATATAACCCAGGATATTAATATACTTTATATGTGCTAAAATGAGCATGGTAATTCTCAAGTATTTAAGGTAAAAGCTGGATTGTACTGATCATGAATACAAATTGTCAGACCCCCCACAGAAAGTATTGGAGCATGTATAGTATTTCTGAATAAAAAGCCTTATATGGAAAGCCTCTGCAATTTTGAATGTCTAGTATTTAATTTGATTTTCAATTCATTCCAGATTCATTGAGGTACCTTTTAACTGATACAGAATATTCTTAAACAGTCACACCTAAGTTCCTCCATATCCAAATTTCTTTCAAAACCTGTGTGGTAAAGTAGAAGCAATGCCACACAGTGGTTTAAAACACAGGCTTTAGTTCAAATCTCAGACTCTCAATGATCTATCAGAATTACCTAGAGTTATTGATGTTTATAAAGCTTATCTTTCTCAACTCTAAAATATGAATATTAACAGTGTCTATTTATAGGGTACTGGGAAGAATAGATATTAAATTGATTGCTTTAATATAACTAGGACTATAAAACGTTGGCCATTCTACTTGAAATTCTTCTGCAATAAGACACATATATTCTACTCCTCCTGTGTCTGATTCCATGCCTAGATCACCAGATCAGTGAAATTCTTGCCTATGTTCCAGATAAAGACATCAGAATAGTCAGTAACAAATCATTAGGATGTGGTTAACATTAGCCTCATGTACACAGAATATCTTTGGGAGAGAGGAAATGTATAAATATGCTGGGAGAGAGTGGTAAGCACACCATGTAAGTCAAAGCTTAAAACCACAAGGCAGGACATCACTATATTCATAAAAATGTTTAAGGTCTAATAGTTAAGACATGCATTCATTTTAACTTGATTTCTGTGACTGGAGAGAGTCAGGAGTCTACTTTCAGAATTCTGCATGTTGATATCCAATTCTCCCAGCACCATTTAGGGAAAAACTGTCTTTTCTCCAATGTGTGTTCTTAGAATCTTATCAAAAATCAGTTGGCTTAGATGTGTATGTTTCTGTTTTCTTCTAGGCTATTTTGCTCCACTGGTCTATGTCCCTGTTTCTATGCCAACACTATGCCATTTTGATTACCATAATGTTACATGTGTTTTCAACTTAGGTAACAGGATGACTCTGGCTTCATTATTTTCTGAATGGCTATTTGGGTTGATTGATTTGGCTATTTGGGGTTTTCTGTGGATCCACACAAATTTCAGAATTGTGCTTTCAGGTTTTGTGAAGAAGTCGTTGGCATTTTGATAGAGATTTTATTTAAATGTAGATGGTTTGGGATATTATAGACACTCTAAAAATATTGATTCTTCTAACCCAAAAACATAGGATATCTTTCCATTTTTGTATGTGTGTTCTCTTCATCTTCTTTCATCTAAATTTTATAGTTTTTATTATATAGAGAGATCTTGCATTTCTTTGCTTAAATTTATTCATAAGCATCGAATTTTAACTATTATAAATAAAATTTCTTTCTTGATTTCTATTTCTAAAAATTTGCTATTGGTGTATTCAAATGCTATTTATTCTGTATGTTCATTTTGTGCGCAACTTGAATGAAATTGTTACTTCTAGTTAGTTTTGGAGGCAGTTTGGAGGTCTTTCTTTTTATATATAAGGTAATGTCATCTTCAAGCAGTGACAGTCTGATATCATCAGAGTGTGTGACCCACTGCACTATATCAGAGGCAGAGCCCAGTCCATATACTACTCCCCCCAACTCAGGCTGCTCCATTTGAGACCCAATCTCACTGTGTTCTTCCCCCAGTGCAGTGAATGAGTTGCTCTGCTGAGCTGCTGCTATGCTGCCCCCCAACTGTGCTTCCCATGGAGACTAAAAGGTACAGGCTGCACAGACTGTGATGCATTACCTAGGCACATTAGAGTGACCCCAACCCACACACAGGCACTAGAGTCTGGCAGGGGCATGACACATAGCACAGGCAACCTTCCCAAGTTGCCAGTGAGCTGCATTACACCAGTCTGGTGCAAGTAGAACAGCCCCACCCTTGGGCAACCTGTGGATACTGTCAGGTGACCTCCTGCTACGATGCTTGCATACAATAGATGATTAATAGAAAAGTGAGAAATAGTTGATAGAAAGATGACAGAACAATGATAGATACATAATAGATAGAACCAAATAATATTTTCCCCTAAGATGGCATAAAATTAAAAAGCTTCTGCACAGCAAAAGAAAGAATTAGGAACCTGAAGAGAGAACCTACAGAATCAAAGAAAATCTTTGCTCACTACTCGGTGTCAGAGGATTAATATCTAGAATATATAAAAAACTAAAAAGACTTAACACCAAAAATCTAATAACCCAATAAATAAGTGAGCAAATGAACTAAACTCTTCTCAAGATTAAAAAAAAAATACAAATGGTCAACAAATAGATGAAAAAATTTTTAACATCATTAGGAATTAGGAAATGTAAATCAAAACTACACTGAGGGCTGGGCACAGAGGATCACACCTGTAATCCCAGAAGCCTGGCTTGGAAAGCTATAGAAGGAGGATTGTGAGTTTAAAGCCAGCCTCAGCAAGGGTAGGTACTAAGCAACTCAGTGAGATCCTGTCTCTAATAAAATATAAAATAGGGCTGGGGATGTGGCCCAGTGGTTGAGTGTCCCTGAGTTCAATCCCTGGTACCAAAAAAAAAAAAAAAACTACACCGAGATTTTATCTTATACCATTCAGAATGGCAAGCATCAAGCATACAAATAATAATAAATTCTGGAGAAGATGAGGAGAAAAAAGAATACTTTTACACTGTAGTGGGATTGTAAATTAGTACAATTATTATGGAAAATCAGTATAGAGTTTCCACAAAAGACTAGGCATGGAGCCACTATATGACCTAACCATACCAGTCCTTGGTTTTTATCCTGAAGAAGTAAAGTCATCACTCTATAGTGATCCATGAATATTATGGATATAGCAGCAAAATTTCCGATAGTCAAACAGGGAACCAGTGTTGAGCTGTCCATCAGTGGATGGATGGATAAAGAAAATATGATACTGATGTGCTTAGCACATACATACAGAGATAGAGAGAGAAAGAGAGAGAGAGAGAGAGAGAGAGAGAGAGAGAGTGTGTGTGTGTGTGTGTTTATTCCATCATAAAGAAAAATGAAACTATGTCACTTGCAGAAAAATGGATAGAATTTGAGGCCATTATGTCAAGTGAAATAAGCCAAACTCAGAAAATCAAAGATTACATGTTTTCCCTCATATTTGGAAGCTAGAGAGATAAAAGGGAAAAAGGGGGGGCAGGGATTTCATGAAAAAGGAAATCATTAGAGAAAAGGAAGGAGGAAAAATTTGGGAAGGAACAGGGAAGTGCCAGGGAGTGATAATTGCCTAATACATTGTTCTGTTGTGTGCAAGCATGAGTCTGTAACAACACCATGTATGTAACAACATGGAAAGACATAACAGTATGTCCAACTGTAATGAACCAGTGACAAAATGTGGAAGGAGTGAAAAAAGAATCCCCGTAAAAAGATGAACATCCTGACAGTTTTTACAATATGTATGAACCTAGAGATCACTACTCTAAGTTAAATAACTCAGACTCTAAAAAAGATCATTGTTTAATCTCTTGTATGAGGAATGTAAAATAGGTAAAAAGCAGAATACAAGCAGAGAATAGAATAGTGGCTGTGGGTGGGAGAAGCAGGGAGATGTTGGTCCAATGGATACAAACTGTGCTAAGCAAGACAAGTAAGTTCTGGAGAGCTAAGGCACAACAATATGACTATACTTAGCAATGGCATGGCATAAATTTTTAATGTGTTAAGAGAGTGAATTTCAAGTGTCATCATCACAGAAAGACAGAAAATCTATGAGGCGAGAGGAAGAAAAAATAGGCAGCAGCAATGGCAACTCTGCTGCCTAAAAGAAAGAAATTTTAATATAAGAAAGAAATTGAACAACAGATTTTCAGAAGGAAATACATGAAATAGCACCATCCAAAAAGTTAGATGATAGCCTATAACAAATAATATAATGCATTGCATTATCCAAATTTTTTAATTCACAATGGACGTATTCACAATGAACAATGTAAATTAGACCAAAGAATTTTGGTAGAGATAACAAGTGTGGGGGTGATAAAAAGCTCTATTCTTTAAGAAAACATAACTACTCTAAGTGTTTGTACATAGAATGATGCTTCAAAATATAAGAAGCATAAACTGATAAAACTACAAGAAAAAAAGACAAATACACTATTATAGTTAGCAACATAGAAACACTTGTGCCGATGATTAATTGAATTAATACAGAAATTCAGTAAGTATATAGGAGACTTAAGCAAAACCCCCCATAACTATGGCCTTATACTGACTGTATTTACAGAACACTCCACCCAAAAAAGAGCAGAAATGTTCTAAAATTCACAGAAAATATTTACTAAGATAGACAGTATTCAGGGCTCTCTAAAGGATCTAGATGAATTTCAAAAAATTCAAATTATACAAAACATAATATCTGGTCAAAGAAAATTAAGGTAGAAATCATTCACAAGATTTCTGAGAAACATAACTGAAAATACCAAAAAGCAGTATTCATAGGGAAATTGATGGTTCTATAGCAATAATAGCAATTAAAATATGGAAAGTCTATCAGCAGGCATAATCTTAGCCATGAAGCTACATCAGCTGTCAGGGAGGATGGTAGTATTTTATCTGGGCACTCTGTCACTGTCAATAAAATGAGTATTCAGTAACTATGGATAAAAAGAAGCAGAACAAGGAGGTAAATGACCAGTGTTAGCTACAGCTCATCAGCTATTCCTCAAAACTTTACTCAAAAGACAATAGAATGAATTGGGCATAACTTTCCTCTGTCATATATGAATACACGACCAGTGTAACTCCACATCATGTACAACCACAAGAACAGGAAGTCATAATCCACATATGTACAATATGTCAAAATACTTTCTACTGTCATGACTATCTATAAAGAAATATTTTTTAAAAAACTTTACTCAAAAAAGAGACATCTCCTTTATCTCCGACCTATGCCCTTTGTCAGGGATGACAGACATTGTCTCACAGTGTCTCTACTGAGTGTGAGAAAACTTAGTGGAGCAGTGCTGAGAGGGACAGCCAAGACACCTGCTGCAGTGCACACCTCCATCATGTGACAAAAGAATCAACAGGAACAGCAGGAGCTGGAGTCCAGAAATGATGGCACAACAGTCAAAGCCTTAGTCATTTCCATAAAGTAGTGAGAAGTCAAAGTAAAAAAGAGAGAGAGAGAATATATCCTGGGACCAAGGACTTTTCATTCAGTGCTTAGATGCAAAACTCTGTTGCTTTAAACATCACAGGTAAGTCCACCGCTTATCTGAAAAGATACAAGTAAGAAAGGGGATTGACAATGTGGGCCAGGCACACTAGGAGAAAATCACATCTGAAATGCCCTGAGGCTCTTAATTATTGGAGAAAGGAGCTCATGTTGTGTTCCACAGAAGCAGATATTGGAGTGTAAGATAAACTTTTGTTCAAAACCTGCACCACCCCTGGAAGCACACTGACTCGCAGTCCTCTAATCCTCAGTTTTTCTATCTGAAAACAGGACTTCTTAAATTTTCTTTGAGTACAGGATTTTTATTTTACATGAGATTTAGGTCACAAATACATAACATATAATACAAATGAAGTACTAGGCAGGATTTAGTCCTGGGGGAAATACAGAGATTCAACAAGGTAATCAAAAGAGAATTCAAACATTAAATTCTCCACGTCTCTGAGGACACTGTCTCTATTGCTACATAAATTTTTACATTGTTCATTAGACTGCCACCAATTTGTGAATAACTTCTCAAACTGAGTCACCAAGGACTGAGTTGTTGGCTCTGTTGTTCCCCATGCACTGCTAGCAATATAAAACAAAGGCTGCTATTAAAGATATTTCAGGTAAGCCTGTTCGGAGGACCAAGACCACTTGAGCTCTCCAATAGACTAGAAATTTCTTTTCTGCTCTACACCACTATATTTTTTCCTTGAACTAACAGAATCAATGGGTAATCTGGTATAAGATGCCATTTTAGATGTGTGGAATAAAGAGAGGATAGAGACTTGTCTCATGATAGCAGGAGTGATAAAAATCTAGACAGGAACTGTCAATTGCTATACCTGCCTGAGTGTGAGTGTGTGTGCATGTGTGTGTCCACCCATACATGTGCTCATGTGGAGGTTGAGGGTGGGGACTGAGATACGTGAAATATAAGTGGGCACAGAATACACACAAAGCCCCTCAACAGCTAATGCTCCTACACTGTGGTTCTGTCAAAGCCCTCTAATGAAGGTGGGCCCAAAAAGTAAGTATTTAATTAGTATGTAATTTTGTGACATATTTTCCATATTCTGTAAATCAGGCAGAAGGTAAATAATCAGTTTTTAAATCTTATATTCATTTCATTGAAGGGTATTGACATTAATTCTATAAAAGTGTCTTTCTGAAGAAAAATGAAATTAGAATTTTCCTCTGATGGCCAATTTCTCCTTTATCCTGGCCATGAGTATCAGTTGAGGAGACTGTTTTAACTCTAGAAACATAGAAGACTACAGAAAAGACACTTCTACTCAGAAATATCTGCTAGTGTAATAGATATCAAATAATATCCATACTAGATATGATCTTAGAAGAAAACCCCTCTTTATCCATCAAGTATTTAAGTCCTTTTGCCACGGATTTGGCAGATGCAGAATTCAAACTCTTCTTGAACCTAAACTGTCCAATCTGTGAGAAATCTTGGTCCCAAATGAAGACTAAATGAGGTTTGTTTCAAACATAATAAACAAGTATCTAAAATATATTTTAAAATGCACTAGAAAGTTCATTTAAAAAAAATAAAAACCAAATCGCCAAAGTGACTAAGAAATACATGGGAGAGAACAGAAGAAGGGGAACAGGGGTAATTCAGTGTGAATAAATAAACCTCGTCAATCACCTTGTATTTGCCAGGGGCCCTGATGGTACAATACAATCTCTCAGGTGAATTATTCCTCCCATGCAGTTTTCCTTGTTCTAAAATCATATCTGTGAACCCTGAGCCACGCATCCAGCTTTTGGTGATACCTTGGTCTGCTAAATTTTGTACAGAGACTGTTGGATGTGGATTTATATAGGAAAATATGAATAGATACTAGTATAACTAAGAATAATTGTCAAGGAAGAAGCATGAAATAGATACTGTTTTGAATACAAAATTACATTTCTGGTGTTACCTTCTGTTACCATGTCAATTAAAATGTGTTAATATGAAATAGTATCTTCTACTAGTGACCTCAATCTTCTTTAGGGAGCAACTTTTTCATAGGTGAACCTACAGGTGAGTATCTGATATAATGCTCTATAAATAATAAGTAATTATTGAATATTTATTTGAATGAATGAATGTTGATTGTTTTCTTGGACAGTAATAAATAAGAGAAACGTACAGTGTCTTTGATTCTCAAATGGACCACAAATACTGGGTGCAAGTGGGGCAGTTGTTTAAGCAAATTAAAACTTAGTTTCTTCCTCTTTTATACAAAAATTTGTAGGGTTTTTTTTTTCAATAAATTGTGAGCTATATCTAAAGTTGAAAATCTAACAATCCCCCATTAAGACATATTTAATAATGTCATATTTTATAACATTATATCATTTTTAAGTTATTAAATACATATACTCTGCAGATAATGAATTTATAAGATTTTCATTTACAAGTTGCATATCTGAAAATAGCTGCTTAAAATATGGAACTGCAATGAGGGTTTAAGTTTGGATACAAAGTGAAGAAGAATTCCCTGAGCCCATATCTAACGTAGTTCCTGAAAATATATCAATTAGTACACAAGGAGGTTTGAAACTTCTGGGAAGTGCTGAAATAAACAGAGATAAAGGCCAAAGAGAAAGGTAGGGAACTTTATTATTTGTTTACAAAGATGAGTTTGTAAGAGTCCATCTGTTCCTAGATGTTGCCTGAGCTAGTTACATTACCAAAAACCCAGAGAACATAAACAAGATTAGGAAGACAGTTGGTAAATTAGCAGGGAGAATTATTGGAATGAAGCAGCGGGAATCATTCAAAAAAGAGGTCACAGACTCAGGTAACTGAGTGGCCCTAAGAAGACTGGGTGGACCAGGCTGCAAAGAAAGCAATACCAAAGATATCTCCTTCTGGGCTCTGTCCTTGACCAGCACCACAGCAGGACACAATCAGGTTCATGCTCAGGTTCCAGAAAATGGTTCTTTATACCACTTCAAAGGTTCAAGAAACACAATGCATAAGAGTCTCAAAACTGTCTACAAATTCTTTTCACTATAGAAGAGAGAACAATGGAGTAGAGAAAAAGGATCAAGGAAGAGGGAGGGGAAGGGGAAAGAAGGGTGGAATGAATCTGACACACTTTCCTATGTACATCTATGAATATGCCCCAACCAATTGCATCTTCATGTATGTCCAGAAGGCATAAATATAAAAATTATAAATAAATAGAAGGGAAAGAGGAAGTAGTGAGGACTGAATCAGAGAAAATTACATTTCATGCTTGATAAATTATATTAAAATGAACCCCAATACAATGTTTCACTAATACTATATATACTAAAATGAACTCATAAAAAGAAATACTTTTAATTCACTAAGTGTAAGAACAGAAAAGCTCAGGTACACCTTTATGTTCTAAATTTTTCACCTTATTTAGAGATAATTGAGCACAAAGAAAAATTTACTCTAAATTGAATATGCTGCTATTAAAATTCATTACAACAACATTATATGATCAACATAAAATTCTAATTAACAGATCTTCCTTGAATTTAAAAATAGAACATTACACTATGGCAGGGAAAGGCAAAGCAAGGTGAAGATAGGAAAAGAGAAGTCCAAAAGTGTCATAGTTCTTCCAGAATAAGAACACATAGAGTATCACCTCCAGGCAATATTGTTAATAATCTGAATTCTGCACATATGATTTATGTTTTGTTTGGTTTTTATTTGATATTATTACTGATGCAGTACAAGCATAAGATCTATATTCAAAATTTTCTGTAGAACCTTCTTGTAAGATGTCAATGCTATGAGTGTGTTCAATACGATAATTGATTATCAGGTAAAGAAATATTAAGTGCACTGAGCTGTCTGGGTGGGATGTCACCAGTCAGGCTCCAATGCTGACTTCTTTTGACACCTCTCTTCAGGTCCTCTCACTTGTGAGTTGGCACAAGGCAGGGATGAGAAATCATACAGCAATAACAACATTCATCCTGCTGGGATTGACGGATGATCCAAAACTACAAGTTCTAATTTTCATATTTTTGTTTCTCACTTACATGTTGAGTGTGGCTGGGAACCTCACCATTATCACACTCACACTCTTGGATTCTCACCTTAAAACTCCCATGTATTTTTTCCTCCGAAATTTCTCTTTCCTGGAAGTCTCATTCACCACTGTTTGTATTCCCAGATTCCTGTACACCATGACAACTGGTGACAACACTGTTACTTACAATGCTTGTTTCACCCAGGTATTTTTTGTTCTCCTCTTTGGAGCAACAGAATTTTTTCTCCTGGCTGCCATGTCCTATGACCGCTATGTGGCCATCTGTAAGCCCCTGCACTACACAACCATCATGAACAATAGGGTCTGTGCTACACTCATCCTCTGCTGTTGGTTTGCTGGCCTGCTGATCATCCTCCCACCGGTTGGCTTAGGCCTCCAGCTGGAATTCTGTGACTCAAATGAGATTGATCACTTTGGCTGTGATGCATCTCCCCTTCTACAGATAACCTGCTCAGACACAGTGTTTTTAGAGAAAATAGTCTTGACTTCTGCCATACTGACACTAATTATTACCTTGGTGTGTGTCACTCTCTCCTACACATACATCATCAAGACCATTCTAAAATTTCCTTCTGTCCAACAAAGGAAAAAGGCCTTTTCCACCTGCTCCTCCCACATGATTGTGGTTTCCATCACCTATGGCAGCTGCATCTTCATCTATGTCAAGCCTTCAGCAAAGGAAGGAGTGGCCATTAACAAGGTGGTGTTCATCCTCACTACTTCAGTTGCCCCTTTGCTTAACCCTTTCATCTATACACTTCGAAACAAACAAGTAAAAGCAGCTTTCAAAGACACAGTAAAACGCATTGTATTTCTCTCAAAGAACTGACAGCCTATTGATGTTTGCTGAGGCTTACTTACATTTGAATAACTGTGAGCACTGTTCATGAAAGTGACAAACATGGCTTCTTATTATTTGGTAGACTCATCAAGCTAATGTTCTCCCTGGAACATTTTTTTCTTATAATCCAAAAACCAAAAAATCAAACAATTTATTTTGCCTTCTTTTAAGTTTCCTTTATTCAGAATGGTTTCTTCAATAATTGCAGGCCCCAGAGATTAGTCAAAGACCCAATGTCATAAAAAGGAAATGCAAAACAGAACTTGCATCTCTGGCCACATGCCCTTCTTATAATGTGGAATGGAAATATCCAGAGACCACTTCTCATGTCTGTGAGACATAAACTCGAAGAGAACAAGCTCTGAATTTAGAAGCATTATGACTAAATTTTGGTTGGGTAAGTTCTGTAACTATTCAGACTTTTAGCACCTCCTGATTCAAGAATGTTAGAGTTTAGGAATATTGATCAAGTTTTCAAAGCAAGTTCATTATTTGGAAAGGATATTCTAAGATGTCAAAGATAAAATTAGAGTATGAAAAACATGGATGGATCTATAGAAGAGGGACAGAGAAGGAAAAACAAATATCAGTCATGCACATAATTAGAATTCTATTGACTGATAAACTCTCTTTTTGTTGTTTTGTGCTTTATAATTATGAAAATAAACTTTTGTGCTTTTATAGTACATATGGAAAAATTGTCTTTCTTTATCAAACATCAAATTATTCAACTACACTTTATATTTTGATCAGACATATAAAATATTCATATTATGACCATAGTATGGCTCTAATCTTCCTTCATACTTCAAAAATATTGAGAAAAAAATCAGACTATTGCCAAAGGGCATTCTTCTTTTTGCCTTTCTAAGACACCAACAAAACACAACCATGTGTCCTCTAGTTCTCTTCTGATCATTAATTTAAGTATATATATATATACTTAAATTATATATATATAGTGTTAATAACTTCACCCACATTGTGAGTTTTTAGCAAGCAGAATTTATGTGCAGAATAATGGGCCCCTCCTGGAGCTGGCCTGCTCAGACACAAGCCTCTGAGAAAGAATAGTTATGCTTGTGGCTGTGGTGACTCTAGTGATTACATTAGTTCTGGTGACAATTTCTTACACACACATCATCAGGACCATTCTGAGGATCCTCTCTGCCCAGCAAAGGACAAAGGCCTTTTCCACTTGCTCTTCCCACATGGTTGTCATCTCCCTGTCTTATGGCAGCTGCATGTTTATGTACATTAATCCCTCTATAAAAGAAGGAGGTACTTTCAACAAAGGAATAGCTGTGCTCATTACTTCAGTCACCCCCATGTTGAATCCCTTCATTTATACACTAAGAAGTCAACAAGTAAAGCAAGTCTTTAAAGACACTGTCAGAAAGATTGTAAAGTTTTCATAAAAAAAAGAACACCCTTCAATGAAAAATGTATTTGCACTTCATAAATATGTATTGAGAGTTTCCTAAATTTCAAGTGTTGAACTGGCTCTTGAAGATGAAAATACAGAAATCATATGTTCTAATGTTCAAGGAATCTACAAATCTAGAATAGAGGTAAGGTATATAGACTCTACATTTTTGGATACATTTACAAAAAAGAAATGAAATTACATAGTAAGTGGTACTGGAAACAGGTGAATGATCCAGCAAAGAACAGAAAGACTTAGCTCTTCTTTGCAAAATTGACTTCAAATTTAAGAAGCAAAACACCGCTTGTTAAGGAGAAGTGGTAAAGAATCTGGGGTGATGAAGAAGGCCAGAGCATAAAGTGTATAATTGCAAACTGTGGAGTTACTTGAGTGTCATGAGTCAGAGGAGTGTTAAGAAATGCCTTATAAGCCAGGTGCAGTGGCGCACACCTGTAATCCCAACGGCTCAGGAGGCTGAGACAGGACTGCGAGTTCAAAGCCAGCCTCAGCAAAAGCTAGGCGCTAAGCAATTCAATGAGACCCTGTCTCTAATAAAATATAAAATAGGGCTGGGGATGTGGCTCAGTAGTTGAGTGCCCCTGAGTTCAATTCCCGCTAACCACCGTCTCCCCACTCCAAAAAAAAAAAAAAAAAGGAAAAGAAAAAAGGAACTCCCTGTGGCCATCAGCATTGTGAGGCACTGACCTTGTTCCTCAGTCCCAGAGACTGTGCTTCCATTAAAGTATAATTTCATTTCTCTCCTTTATCATTTAGGTCTCAGTTATACCCATTGCAACTTCAATCCTTTTGTAAGAGGAAAATGAAAGGAAAGAGTATACATTTAGTCCACTTCATTCAAATTAGAAAAAAAAAAAAACTCTAGATTTTGTCACCTTACATACCCACTCTCTAGAGATTAGGGTTAAAAGAGGCTCCTAGAGGAAGGTTGGAGGCCTCTCTGTGCCTCTCCTTGACAGAATGTATTGTTTATTTTCTTAGACGACATATTTTAAGTTACTAGCAAGAGATTTTCTCTCTCTTTGATAGTTTCTGGTGATGTTTTTATTTATATGCATTCATTGTAAACATTAATGGGGTTCAGTGTCATACTTCAACTACATGCAAACACTGTACACGGATCAATTCCTTTATCCTATTATGGTTTTATTTTCATCCTTTTGTTTATATTGATTAGATACTAGAAAACACAAATTTTGTGGTCTGCTCTATTCCATTAACTTCTTCAAATATACTGCTTTTGTTGCGAACATAAGCCACCCCGGATATCTATTCTGTGAAGTGAAAATAATATAAGGTATGGATTTAGTTTTATATCTAGAATATTCCAATTTATGAGCCTTAGAAAATAGCAGGAATAAACTACCATACAAAAAAAACTCATCAAATGGATTCAGGGTAACAACTTAAATTTTAACAGGTACTGGTAGGACCTTGATTTCAATGGAAGGACATTTGTTTTTTAATCTGAGCATGTTTATGTAGTTTAATGATATCCTAACATGTTGTGGGATGTTGTTTACTGTTTTGAGTACAAATGCAACATAACCCAGTATATTCATATACTTTATATATGCTGACATGAGCTTGGTGCTTCTCAAAAATTTAAGGTAAAAGCTGGATTGTACTGATCATGAATACAAATTGTCAGACCCACAGAAAGTATTGGAGCATGTATAGTATTTCTGAATAAAAGATCTTGTACGGAAAGCCTCTGGAATTTGAATGTCTAGTATTTAATTTGATTTTCAATTTATTCCAGATTCATTGAGGTACCATTTAACTGATACAGAATGTCCTTAAACAGTCACACCTACATTATTAAGTTCCTCCACATCCAAATTTCTCTCAAAATCTGTATGGTAAAATAGAAGCAATGCCACACAGTGATTTAAAACATAGGCTTTAGTTCAAGTCTCAGACTCTCAATGATCTATCAGAATTACATAGGGTTATTTTCTTGAACTTAATGAAGCTTATCTTTCTCAACTCTAAAATATGGATATTAACAGTGTCTGTTTTATAGGGTACTGGGAAGAATAGATATTAAATTGATTTCTTTAATATAATAGGACTATAAAATGTTGGCCTTTCCACTTGAAATCCTTCTGCAACAAGAGGTATATATTCTACTCCTCCTGTATCTAATTCCATGCTTAGATCAGAGATCAGTGAAATTCTTGCCTATGTTCCAGATAAAGACATCAGAATAGTAAACAATGAATCGTCAGAATTTGGTTAACATTAGCCGAATGTACACAGAATATCTGTGGGAGAGAGGAGATGTATGAATATGCTGGGAGAGAGTGGTAAGCACACCATGTAAGTCAATGCTTAAAACCACAAGGCAGGACATCACTATCTTCATAAAAATGTTTAAGATCTAATAGTTAATATATACGTTCATTTTAACTCATTTCTGTAACTGGAGAGAGTCAGGAGTCTACTTTCAGTCTTCTGCATGTTGATATCCAATTCTCCCAGCACCTTTTAGGGAAAAACTCTCTTATTTTGTCAAAAATCAGTTGGCTTAGATGTATATATTTCTGTTTTCTTCTAGGCTATTTTGCTCCACTGGTCTATGTCCCTGATTCTATGCCAACACTATGCCATTTTTATTAATACAGTTTTACAATGTGTTTTCAACTTAGGTAGTAACAGGATGACTCCTGCTTCATTATTTTTTGAATGGTTATTTGTGGTTGATTGATTTGGCTATTTGGGGTTTTCTGTGGTTCCATACAAATTTCAGAATTATGCTTTCAGGTTTGGTGGAAAAAGATGTGGGCATTTTGATAAAGATTTCATTAAACATGTAGATGGTTTGGGATGTTATAGACATGCTAACAATATTGATTCTTCTAACCCAAAAACAGGATATCTTTCCATTTTTGTATGTGTGTCCTCTTCAATTTCTTTCATCTAAATTTTATAGTGTTTATTATATAGAGAGATCTTGCATTTCTTTGCTTAAATTTATTCATAAGCATCGATTTTTTAACTATTATAAATGAAATTTCTTTCTCGATTTCTGTTTCAAGTAATTTCCTATTGGTCTATTCAAATACTGTTTATTCTGTATGTTCATTTTGTGTGCAACTTGAATGAATTTGTTAGATCTAGTTAGTTTTGGGGGCAGTTTGGAGGTCTTTCTTTATATATAAGGTCGTGTCATCTTCAAAAGTGACAGTCTGACATCTTCAGGGTGTGTTCCCCACTGCACTACACCAGAGGCAGAACCCAGTCCATGTAGTACTCAGCCCAACCCAGGCTGCGCCCTTTGAGACCCAATCCAACTGTGTTCTTCCCCCAGTGCAGTGAATGAGTTGCTCTTCTGAGCTGCTGCTATGCCCCCCACCCACTGTGCTTCCCAGGGAGCCTGAATGGTACAGGTTGCACAGAGTATGATGCATTACCTAGGCACATTAGAGTGACCCCAACCCACACACAGGCCCTAGAGATTGGCAGGGGCATGACACATATCACAGGCAACCTTCCCAAGCTACCAAGTGAGCTGCATTACACCTGTCTGGTACAAGTAGAAGAGCCCCACCCCTTGGGCAACCTGTGGATACTGACAGGTGACCTCCTGCTGCTATGTTTGCATACAATAGATGATTAATAGAAAAGTAAGATAGTTGATAGAACGATGACAGATCAGTGATAGATACATAATAGATAGAAACAAATAATATTTTCCCCTAAGATGGCATCAAATTAAAAAACTTCTGCACAGCAAAGGAAAGAATTAGGAATGTGAAGAGAGAACCTACAGAATCAAAGAAAATCTTTGCTCACTACTCTGTGACAGAGAATTAATATCTAGAATAAATAAAAAACTAAAAAATACTTAACACCAAAAAATCAAATAACCCAATTAATAAATGAACAAATAAATTAAACTCTTCTCAGATAAAAAACAGAAATGGTCAACAAATAGATGAAAAAATGTTCAACATCATTAGCAATTAGGAAATGTAAATCAAAACTACACTGAAGGCTGGGCACAGAGGCTCACACTTGTAATCCCAGAAGCCCGGATTGAAAAGCTAAAGCAGGAGGATTGTGAGTTCAAAGCCAGTCTCATCAAGGGTGAGGTACTAAGCAACTCAGTGAAACCCTGTCTCTAAATAAAATACAAAATAGGGATGGGGATGTGACTCAGTGTTTGAGTGTCCCTGAGTTCAAGCCCTGGTACCAAAAAGAAAAAAAAAAACCTACACTGAGATTTTAGCTCACACCATTTAGAATGGCAAGCATCAAGCATACAAATAATAATAAATTCTGGAGAAGAAAAAAGAACACTTTTACACTGTTGGTGGGATTTGAAATTAGTACAACTACTATGGAAATCTGTATATAGTTTCCTCAAAAAACTAGAAATGGAACTACAATATAACCCAACTGTACCAGATTCTGATATTTATTCTGAAGAATTATAGTCATCATTCTATAGTGATCCATGCATACCATGGATATAGCAGCAAAATTCACAATAGCCAAACTAGGGAACCAGTCTAGATATTCATCAATAGAAGGACGGATAAAGAAATTATAATACTGGGCTGGGGATGTGGCTCAAGTGGTAGCGCACTTGCCTGGATGCGTGCGGCCCTGGTTCGATCCTCAGCACCACATACAAAGTGTTGTGTCCGACGAAAACTAAAAAATAAATATTAAAAACTCTCTCTCTCTCTCTCTCTCTCTCTCTCTCTTTTTAAAAAAAAAAAAGAAATTATGATACTGATGTCCATATGCACACACACACACACACACACACACACACAGAGTTTTATCCCATCATAAAGAAAAATAAAATTATGTCACTTGCAGAAAAATGGATAGAATTTGCAGTCATTACGTTAAGTGAAATAAGCCAAACTCAGAAGATCAAAGATTACATGTTTGCCCTCATATTTGGAAGCTAAAGAGATAAAAGGAAAAGAAGCATGGGAAAGGATTTCAAAAAAATTAAAAGGAGATAATTAGAAGAAAGGGAGGAGGGAAAAATTGGGAAGGAACAAGGATGTGCTGGGGAGTGATATTTGCCACATTACATTGTTCTATTGTGTGTAGGCAGGAGTGTGTAACAACACCATGTATGTAACAACATGGAGGGACATAACAGTATGTCCAACTATAATGTACCAGTGAAAAAATTGGAAGGAATGAAAAAAGAATCCCCCTAAAAAAGATGAACATCCTGATATATTTACAATATGTATGAACCTAGAGAACACTACTCTAAATTAAATAACTCAGACACTACAAAACGTCATTATTTAATCTCTTGTATGAGAAATGTATAATAGATAAAAAGCAGAAGAGAAGCAGAGAATAGAACAGTGACTGGGGGTGGGAGAAGCAGGAAGATGTTGGTCATGGGTATAAAGTTTGCTAAGCAAGACAAGTAGGTTCTGGAGATCTAAGGCACAACAATATGACTATACTTAGCAATACCATGGCATACATTTTTAATGTGTTAAGAGAGTGAATTTTAAGTGTCGTCACCATGGAAAGACAAAAAAACTATGAGGCAAGAGGAAGAAAACATAGGCGGCAGCAATGGCAACTCTGCCACTTAAAAGAAAGTAAATTTTAATATAAGACAGAAATTGAACAACAGTTTTTCAGAAGGAAATACATGAAAGAGCACTATTCAAAAAGTTAGATGATAGTCTATAACAAATAATAATGCATTGCATTATCCACATTTTTTAAAATTTGGAGTGACAATATTCACAAGAACAATGTAAATTAGACCAAAGAATTTTAGTAGAGAAAACAAATTTGGGGGTGATAAAAAGCTCTATTCTTTAAGAACCATAATTGCTCTAAGTATTTGTGTATAGAATAATGCTTCAAAATACAGAAAGCATAAACTGATTAAACTACAAGGAGAAAAAGACAAATACACTATTATGGTTAGAAACATTGAAACACTTGTGTCAATGATTAATTGAACTAATACAGAAATTCAGTAAGTATATAGGAGACTTAAGCAAAACCCTCTATAACTACGACCTTACTGACTTTATTTATACAACACTCCACCCAAAGAAGAGCAGAAATGTTCTAAAGTTCACAGAAACTATTTACTAAGATGGACAGTATTCAGGGCAGGTGTAGATGCATTTCAAAGGATTCAAATTATACAAAACATAATATCTGGGTCAAAGAGAATTAAGATAGAAATCATTCACAAGAGAAACTTAACTGAAAATACAATTAAAACAGAATTCACAGGCAAATTGATGGTTCTATAGCAGTAATAGCAATTAAAATGTGGAAAGTCTATCATCAACCATAATCTTAGCCATGAAGCTACATCGGCTCTCAGGGGGGCTGGGTAGTATTTTATCTGGGAACTTTGTCACCCTCAATAAAACTAGCATTCAGTAACTATGGATAAAAATAAGCAAAACAAGGAGGGAAATGACCAGTGTTAGCTACGGCTCATCAACTATTTCTCAAAACTTTGCTCAAAAGACAGTAGAATAAATTGTGCATAACTTTCCTCTGTTCATATATGAATATATGACCAGTGGAACTCCACATCATGTACAACCACAAGAACAGGAAGTTATACTCCACGTATGTACGATATGTCAAAATACTTTCTAATGTCAGAAATATCTAAAAAGAACATATTTTTTAAAACTTTAATCAATAAAGACACATGTCCTTTATCTACAACCTATCCCCTTTGTCAGGGATGACAGACACTGTCTCACAGTGCCTCTACTGAATATGAGATAACTCAGTGGAACAGTGCTGAGAGGGACAGCCAAGACACCTGCTGCAGTGAACACCTCCATCATATGACAAAAGAATCAACAGGAACAGCAGGAGCTGGAGTCCAGAAATGATGGCAGAAACCGTCAAAGAAAAAGCCTTAGTCACTTCCATAAAGTAGTGAGAAGTCAAAGTAAAAAAGAGAGAGAGAGAATATATCCTAGGACCAAGGACTTTTCATTCAGAGCTTAGATGAAAAACTCTCTGTTGCTTTAAACATCACAGGTAGGTTCACCGCTTATCTGAAAAGATACAAGTAGGAAGGGGGCTTTGACAATGCGGGCCAGGCACACTAGGAGAAAAACACATCTGAAATGCCCTGAGCCTCTTAATTATTGGAGGAAGGAGCTCATGTTGTGTTCCACAGAAGCAGATATTGGAGTGTAAGATAAAATTTTGTTCAAAACCTGCACCATCCCTGGAAGCACACTGACTCGCAGTCCTCTGATCCTCAGTGTTCCTATCTACAAAACAGGACTTCTTAAATTTTCTTTGAGTATAGTATTTTTATTTTACACAGGATTTAGGTCACAAATACATAACGTATAATACATATGTAGTACCAGGCAGGATTTAATCCTGGGGAAATAAGGAGATTCAACAAAGTAATCAAAAGAGAATTCAAACGTTAAACTCTCCAGGTCTCTGAGGATACTGTCCCTGTTGCTACATAAATTTTTACACTGTTGATTAGACTGCCAACAATTTGTGAATAACTTCTCAAACTGAGTCACCAGGGACTGAGTTGTCTGCTCTGTTGTTCCCTGTGCACTGGTAGCAATATAAAGCAAAGGCTGCTATTACAGAAATTTCAGGGAAGCCTGCCTCCCTGGCCAAGGCCACATGAGCTCTCCAACGGACTAGAATTTTCTTTTTTGCTCTATAGCACTATTTTTTTTCCTTCAACTAACAGAATCAATGGGTAATCTGGTATAAGATGCCATTTTAGATGTGTAGAATAAAGAGATTATAGAGACTGGTTTCATATAGCAGGAGTGATGAAAATCTAGACAGGAACTGTCAATTGCCACACCTGCCTGAGTGTGAATGGGTGTGTGCATGCGTGTGTCCACCCATACATGTGCTCATGTGGACGCTGAGTGTGGGGACTGTGATAGGTGAAAATGAGTGGGCACAGAATACACACAAAGCTTCTCGACAGCTAATGCTCCTACACTGTGGTTATGTCAAAGCCTTCTAATGAAGGCGGGTCCAAAAAGTAAGTATATAATTAGTATATAATTTTTGTGACATATTTTTCATATGCTATAAATCAGGCAGAGGGTGAACAATCAGTTTTAAAATCTTAAATTCAGTTCATTAAAGGAGGTTGATAATTAATTCTATTAATGTGTTATTCTGAAGAAAAATAGAATTTTCTTCTGATGGCCAGTTTCTCCTTTATCGTGGCCATGAGTATCAGTTGAGGAGACTACTTTAACTCTCTAGAAACAGAAGACTACAGAAAAGACACCTCTATTCAGTAATATCTACTAGTGACAAATAATATCCATACTAGATATTATATTAGAAGAAACATCCCCTTTTTATCTCAGGTATTTAAGTCCTTTTGCCACAAATTTGGCAGATGCAGAATTCAAACTCTTCTTAAACCTAAACTGTCCAAACTGTGATAAGTCTTGGTCCCAAATGAAGACTAAAAGAGGTTTGTTTCAAACATAATATGCAAGTGTCTAAAATATATTTTAAAATTAACTAGACAGTTCATTAAAAAAATAAACATAAAATCACCAAATTGACTAAGAAAACATGGGAGAGAACAGAGGGAGGGGAACAGGGATAATTCAGTGTGAATAAATAAACCTGGTCTATCACCTTGTATTTCCCAGGGGTCCTGATGGTACAATACCATCTCTCAGGTGAATTATTCCTCCCATGCAGTTTTCCTTGTTCTAAAATCATATCTGTTTACACTGAGCCATGTGTTCTGCTTTTGGTGACACCTTGGTCTGCCAAATTTTGTACAGAGCCTGTTGGATGTGAATTTATATAGGAAAATATGAATAGATACTAGTAAAACTAAGAATAATTGTCAAGGAAGAAGCATGAAATAAATACTATTTCAAATCCAAAATTACATTTCTGCTGTTACCTTGTGTTACCATGTCAATGAAAATGTGTTAATATGAAATATTATCTTCTACTGGTGACCTCAAATCTTCTTTAAGGAGCAACTTTTTCATAGGTGAACCTATAGATAAGTATCTGACATAATGCTCTATACATAATAAGTAATTATTAAATATTCATTTGAATGAAAGAATGTTGATTGTTTTCTTGGACAGTAATAAATAAGAGAAATGAACCTTGTCTTTGATTCTCAAGTGGACCACAAATGTTGGTGCAAATTAAACAGTTGTATAAACAATTAAAAACTTAGTTTCTTCCTCTTTTATACAAAAATTTGTAGGATTTTTTCAATAAATTGTGAGCTATATCTAAAATTGAACATTTAACAAACCCCTACTAAGACATATTTTATAATGTCTAATTTTATAACATTATATAATTTTTAAGTTATTAAATACGTATACACAGCTGGTAATGAATTTATAAGATTTTCTTTTACAAGTTGCATATCTGAAAATAGCTGCTTAAAATATGGAACTGCAATGAGGGTTTAAGTTTGGATACAAAGTGAAGAAGAATTCCCTGAGCCCATATCTAACATGGTTCCTGAAAATATATCAATTTGAATACAAGGAGGTTTGAAACTTCTGTGAAGTGCTGAAATGAACAGAGATAAAGGCCAAAGAGAAAGGTAGGGTACTTTATTATTTGTTTATAAAGATGAGTTTGTAAGAGTCCATCTGTTCCTAGATGTTGCCTGAGCTAGTTACATTACCAAAAACCCAGAGAACATAAACAAGAATAGGAAGGCAGTTGGTAAATTAGCAGGGAGAATGATTGGAATGAAACAGCAGTAATCATTCAAAAAAGAAGTCAGAGACAATCTCAGGTGACTGAGTGGCACTAAGAAGACTGGATGGACCAGCCTGCCAAGAAAGCAATACCAAAGATATCTCCTTCTGGGCTCTGTCCTTGACCAACACCACAGCAGGACTCAATCAGGTTCATGCTCAGGTTCCAGAAAATGGTTCTTTATGCCACTTCAAAGGTTCAAAAAAACACAATGCCTAAGAGTCTCAAAACTGGCTAGAAATTCTTTTCACTATAGAAGAGAGACAGTAGAGTAGAGGAAAGGGTTCAAAAAAGAGGGAAGGGAAGGGGGAAGAAGGGTGAAATGAATCTGACACACTTTCTTATGTACATCTATGAATATGCCCCAACCAATTGCATCTTCATGTATGTCCAGAAGGCATAAATATAAAAATTATAAATAAATAGAAGGGAAAGGGGAAGTAGTGAGGACTGAATCAGAGAAAATTACATTCCATGCTTATATAATTACATTAAAATGAAGCCCAATATAATGTTTCAGTAATACTGTGTATACTAAAATGAACTCATAAAAAGAAATAATTTTCATTCATTAAGTATAAGAACCAAAAAGCTAAGGTACACCTTTATGTTCTAAATTTTTCACCTTATTCAGAGACAATTGAATAAAAGGAAAAAAATAACTCTAAAATGAATGTGCTGCTGTTAAAATTCATTACAACAGCTTTAAATGATCAACATAAAATCCTAATTAACAGATCCTCCTTGATTTGCAAAATAGAACATTACAGTATGTCAGGGGAAGGCAAAGAAAGGTGAAGATGGGAGAAGAGAAGTCTAAAATTGTCATAGTTCTTCCAGAATAAGAACACATAGAGTATCACCTCCAGGCAATATTGTTAATAAACTGCATTCTGCACATATAATTTATGTTTTGTTTGGTTTTTATTTGACATTTTTACTGATGCAGTACAAGCATAAGATCTATATTCAAAATTTTGTGTAGAAACTTTCTTGTAAGAAGTCAATGCTATGGGTGTGTTCAATACGATAATTGATTATCAGGTAAAGAAATATTAAGTGCACTGAGCTGTCTGGCTGGGATGTCACCAGTCAGGCTCCAATGCTGACTTCTTTTGACACCTCTCTTCAGGTCCACTCACTTGTGACTTGGCACAAGGCAGGGATGAGAAATCATACAGCAATAACAACATTCATCCTGCTGGGATTAACGGACTATCCAAAACTACAAGTTCTAATTTTCATATTTTTGTTTCTCACTTACATGTTGAGTGTGGCTGGGAACCTCACCATTATCACACTCACACTCTTGGATTCTCATCTTAAAACTCCCATGTATTTTTTCCTCCGAAATTTCTCTTTCCTGGAAGTCTCATTCACCACTGTTTGTATTCCCAGATTCCTGTACACCATGACAACTGGTGACAACACTGTTACTTACAATGCTTGTTTCACCCAGTTATTTTTTATTGTCCTGTTTGGAGCAACAGAATTTTTTCTCCTGGCTGCCATGTCCTATGACCGCTATGTGGCCATCTGTAAGCCCCTGCACTACACAACCATCATGAGCAACAGAGTCTGTGCTACACTCGTCCTCTGCTGTTGGTTTGCTGGCCTGATGATCATCCTCCCACCCCTTGGCTTAGGCCTCCAGCTGGAATTCTGTGACTCAAATGAGATTGATCACTTTGGCTGTGATGCATCTCCCCTTCTACAGATAACCTGCTCAGACACAGTGTTTTTAGAGAAAATAGTCTTGACTTCTGCCATACTGACACTAAGTATTACCTTAGTGTGTGTCACTCTCTCCTACACATACATCATCAAGACCATTATAAAATTTCCTTCTGCCCAACAAAGGAAAAAGGCCTTTTCCACCTGCTCCTCCCACATGATTGTGGTTTCCATCACCTATGGCAGCTGCATCTTCATCTATGTCAAGCCTTCAGCAAAGGAAGGAGTGGCCATTAACAAGGTGGTGTCCATCCTCACTACTTCAGTTGCCCCTTTGCTTAACCCTTTCATCTATACACTTCGAAACAAACAAGTAAAAGCAGCTTTCAAAGACACAGTAAAACGCATTGTATTTCTCTCAAAGAACTGAGAGCCTACTGATGTTTGCTGAGGCTTACTTACATTTAAATCTGAATAATTGTGAGCACTGTTCATGAAAGTGACAAACATGGCTTCTTCCAATCTGGTAGACTGTGGGAAGCCATTCTCGCACATGATTGGGCACCTCCCGGATTGGGTGTGAGGCGCTCTGGCTAAACTGTGTCAGAGTTTTCCCCACCCTCTCCTGGTGCCAGAGCCTGTCCATGTGGGGATGTGACTGACCACTGACCCTGAGGCCAATCACTGACCCTGACCTTGGAGTGCTGCCCCCCTCGACCTTCATTGGATGGAATTTTCCCCTGAATTTCTTGTTCCCCAATAAAAGGCCACTCCCTGGCATGCTCTCCCTTTCTCTCCTGCTAGCACTGAGTAAGACTTGCTGCCCTACCAGGTGGTTTGAGGTGTGAGTCAGAGAGGTGAGAGCCGTCTCGTACCTGGGTCATAGAAAAAGGTAATTGAGTCTGTGTGTTTATTTTGATCTCTCTAGTTAACTTTTATGCCAAGAACCTCTTTAATGAAATCAGTGAGCTGGTCGCATGGTGGAATTTGGCGCCTAAGGAGGGGGCATTCTAGATTAGCTAGATTGAGTGGGAGTGTGCTATAAAGATAAAGGAATTGGTGGCTATTTTGGGTCACAAAAGTACCTGGAGATATTGAAGGAACGAGACATTAAATTAATTAAAATGGGAAATTCAACTTCTATGGATAAGGAGGTGTATCTGACTATTTTAGACACCATATTTAATCAGAAAGGAAAACAGATAAAGAAAACTCAGTTATTACAATTCTTAAAGATTGTAGGCGAGTTTTGCCCTTGGTTTTGTGAACAAGAATCCCCAAATTTACTTACTTGGGAGAAACTAGGGAGGAAATTACAAAAAGTTTGTCTTTCTAATGAATTACCTGGAGGCATAGAAAATATTCAGAAAACTTGGACCTCTGGAAATTTGTCTTTTTGAATATATGGGCCAGAGTTCATGGCCCCCCTGAAGATCTATTGAAAGGCATTCAGAGAGCTATTAGGTCTATTCAAATGGAAAATCCGCCTGAGGCTAAGTTAATTCCCTTTCCCTTGAGCCATTTAAAAACAAAGGCTCTAGGGGCTAAACCGAAAGTTAGGAATGTGACTTTGAATTTGCATGATCAGGCTAGCCCACAGGGAGATTATAGAGAAGAAGGTCATAGAAGAGAAACCTCCTCAGTCCTAGAAAATCCTCCGGAAGAGATAGACGATCCTCCTGGGGAGGAAAATCCAGAAGAGTTTCTTAGAGAGGCACAGAGCTCTTCTCCACCACGTGGCTTAGAAGCCCAATTTCAAAATGGTGACAGCGGAGATTCTACCCACGAGTCGCGGTCTGAGGGAGAATAATCAGACATTGAAATTCAGGACTTACAGAGAAATTTTAACAGGCTGTGTTTAACACTGCCTGCCCAGGCTATTAGAATTCGGCCATTACCTGCTAAAAGGACAAAATTTAACAGGTACTCTGAATTAACAATGACCTTTCTTACCCCATTCCAGCGAGGTATTAAGAAGACACAGGAAGCCGGGGAAGATATTAGCGGTTTTCAACTATTCCCAGTTTTTGAACAGATTAATGAGCAAGACCAGAGAGTTAGAGTTCATGCTGTAATCCCCTTTAAAACCATTAAGGATTTGAAAAGTGCATGCGAGACATATGGTCCGAGTTCGCCTTTTGTACAGAACCTAATCAATAATATCTCTGAGACTGTGCTTCCATTAAAGTGTAATTTCATTTCTCTCCTTTATCACTTAGGTTTCAGTTATACGCATTGCAATATCAATCCTTTTGTAAGAGGAAAATGAAGGAAAAAGTATACATTTAGTCCACTTCATTCAAATTAGAAAAAAAACTCTCTAGATTTTGTCACCTTACATACCCACTTTCTAGAGGTTAGGGTTAAAAGAGGCTCCTAGAGGAAGGTTGGAGGCCTCTCTGTGCCTCTCCTTGACAGAATGTATTGTTTATTTTCTTAGACGACATATTTTTAAGTTAATAGCAAGAGATTTTCTCTCTCTTTGATAGTTTCTGGTGATGTTTTTATTTATATGCATTCATTGTAAACATTAATGGGGTTCAGTGTCATATTTCAACTACATGCAAACACTGTACACGGATCAATTCCTTTATCCTTTTATGATTTTATTTTCATCCTTTTGTTTATATTGATTAGATACTAGAAAACACAAATTTTGTGGTCTGCTCTATTCCATTAACTTCTTCAAATATACTGCTTTTGTTGCGAACATAAGCCACCCCGGATATCTATTCTGTGAAGTGAAAATAATATAAGGTATGGATTTAGTTTTATATCTAGAATACTCCAATTTATGAGCCTTAGAAAATAGCAGGAATAAACTACCATACAAAAAAAACTCATCAAATGGATTCAGGGTAACAACTTAAATTTTAACAGGTACTGGTAGGACCTTGATTTCAATGGAAGGACATTTGTTTTTTAATCTGAGCATGTTTATGTAGTTTAATGATATCCTAACATGTTGTGGGATGTTGTTTACTGTTTTGAGTACAAATGCAACATAACCCAGTATATTCATATACTTTATATATGCTGACATGAGCTTGGTGCTTCTCAAAAATTTAAGGTAAAAGCTGGATTGTACTGATCATGAATACAAATTGTCAGACCCACAGAAAGTATTGGAGCATGTATAGTATTTCTGAATAAAAGATCTTGTACGGAAAGCCTCTGGAATTTGAATGTCTAGTATTTAATTTGATTTTCAATTTATTCCAGATTCATTGAGGTACCATTTAACTGATACAGAATGTCCTTAAACAGTCACACCTACATTATTAAGTTCCTCCACATCCAAATTTCTCTCAAAATCTGTATGGTAAAATAGAAGCAATGCCACACAGTGATTTAAAACATAGGCTTTAGTTCAAGTCTCAGACTCTCAATGATCTATCAGAATTACATAGGGTTATTTTCTTGAACTTAATGAAGCTTATCTTTCTCAACTCTAAAATATGGATATTAACAGTGTCTGTTTTATAGGGTACTGGGAAGAATAGATATTAAATTGATTTCTTTAATATAATAGGACTATAAAATGTTGGCCTTTCCACTTGAAATCCTTCTGCAACAAGAGGTATATATTCTACTCCTCCTGTATCTAATTCCATGCTTAGATCAGAGATCAGTGAAATTCTTGCCTATGTTCCAGACAAAGACATCAGAATAGTAAACAATGAATCGTCAGAATTTGGTTAACATTAGCCGAATGTACACAGAATATCTGTGGGAGAGAGGAGATGTATGAATATGCTGGGAGAGAGTGGTAAGCACACCATGTAAGTCAATGCTTAAAACCACAAGGCAGGACATCACTATCTTCATAAAAATGTTTAAGATCTAATAGTTAATATATACGTTCATTTTAACTCATTTCTGTAACTGGAGAGAGTCAGGAGTCTACTTTCAGTCTTCTGCATGTTGATATCCAATTCTCCCAGCACCTTTTAGGGAAAAACTCTCTTATTTTGTCAAAAATCAGTTGGCTTAGATGTATATATTTCTGTTTTCTTCTAGGCTATTTTGCTCCACTGGTCTATGTCCCTGATTCTATGCCAACACTATGCCATTTTTATTAATACAGTTTTACAATGTGTTTTCAACTTAGGTAGTAACAGGATGACTCCTGCTTCATTATTTTTTGAATGGTTATTTGTGGTTGGTTGATTTGGCTATTTGGGGTTTTCTGTGGTTCCATACAAATTTCAGAATTATGCTTTCAGGTTTGGTGGAAAAAAGATGTGGGCATTTTGATAAAGATTTCATTAAATATGTGGATAGTTTGGGATGTTATAGACATGCTAACAATATTGATTCTTCTAACCCAAAAACAGGATATCTTTCCATTTTTGTATGTGTGTCCTCTTCAATTTCTTTCATCTAAATTTTATAGTTTTTATTATATAGAGATATCTTGCACCTCTTTGCTTAAATTTATTCATAAGCATCGATTTTTTAACTACTATAAATGAAATTTCTTTCTCGATTTCTGTTTCAAGTAATTTCCTATTGGTCTATTCAAATGCTATTTATTCTGTATGTTCATTTTGTGTGCAACTTGAATGAATTTGTAAGTTCTAGTTAGTTTTTTTGGAGTTTGGAGGTCTTTCTTTATATATAAGGTCTTGTCATCTTCAAAAGTGACAGTCTGACATCATCAGGGTGTGTGCCCCACTGCACTACACCAGAGGCAGAACCCAGTCCATGTAGTACTCCCCCCAACCCAGGATGCTCCATTTGAGACCCAATCCAACTGTGTTCTTCCCCCAGTGCAGTGAATGAGTTGCTCTTCTGAGCTGCAGCTATACCCCCCGCAACTGTGCTTCCCATGGAGATTGAAAGGTACAGGTTGCACAGAGTATGATGCATTACCTAGCTACATTAGAGTGACCCCAAACCACACACAGGCCCTAGAGACTGACAGGGGCATGACACATACCACGGGCAACCTTCCCAAGCTGCCAAGTGACTGCATTTCACCTGTCTGGTACAAGTACAATAGCCCCACCCTTGGGCAACCTGTGGATACTGACAGGTGACCTCCTGCTGCTATGTTTGCATACAATAGATGATTAATAGAAAAGTGAGAAATAGTTGATAGAATGATGACAGATCAATGATAGATACATAATAGATAGAACCAAATAATATTTTCCCCTAAGATGGAATCAAATTAAAAAGCTTATGCACAGCAAAGAATTAGGAAGGTGAAGAAAGAACCTACAGAATCAAAAAAATCTTTGCTCACTACTCTGTGACAGAGGATTAATATCTAGAATAAATAAAAAACTAAAAAATACTTAACACCAAAAAATCAAATAACCCAATTAATAAATGAGCAAATGGATTAAACTCTTCTCAAGATAAAAAATAGAAATGGGTCAACAAATAGATGAAAAATGTTCAACATCATTAGCAATTGGGAAATTTAAATCAAAACTACACTGAAGGCTAGGCACAGAGCCTCACACCTGTAATCACAGAAGCCCAGCTTAGAAAGCTAAAGCAAAAGGATTGAGAGTTCAAAGCCAGCCTCATCAAGGGTGAGGTACTAAGCAACTCAATGAGATCATGTCTCTAAATAAAATACAAAAGAGGGCTGGGGATGTGGCTCAGTGGTTGAGTGTCCCTGAGTTCAATCCCTGGTACCAAAAAATAAATAAATAAATAAAACCTACACTGAGATTGTATCTCACACCATTCAGAATGGCAAGCATCAAGCATACAAATTATAATAAATTCTGGAGAAGATGAGGAGAAAAAAGAACACTTTTACACTGGTGGTGGGATTTGAAATTAGTACAACTACCATGGAAATCTGTATACAGTTTCCTCAAAAAACTAGGAATGGAACTACTGTAAGACCCAACTGTACCAGACCCTGATATTTATTCTGAAGAATTAAAGTTATCATTCTATAGTGATCCATGCATACGATGGTTTTAGCAGCAAAATTCACAATAGCCAAACTAGGGAACCAGTCTAGATATTCATCAATAAAAGGATGGATAAAGAAATTATGATACTGATGTGCACATGCACACACACATAGAGAGAGAGAGACAGAGAGAGAGAGAGAAAAGGAGAGAGAGGGGGGAAAGAGAGAGAGAGTTTTATCCCATCATAAAGAAAAATGAAATTATGTCACTTGTAGGAAAATGGATAGAATTTGAGGCCATTACCTTAGGTGAATTAGGCCAAACTCAGAAGATCAAAGATTACATGTTTGCCCTCATATTTGGAAGCTTGAGAGGTAAAGGGAAAAGAAGCAGGGGAAGGGATTTCAAAAAAATTAAAAGGAGATAATTAGAAGAAAGGGAGGAGCGAAAATTTGGGAAGGAACAGGGAAGTGCTGGGGAGTGATATTTGCCACATTACATTGTTCTATTGTGTGTAGGCAGGAGTGTGTAACAACACCATGTATGTAACAACATGGAGGGACATAACAGTATGTTCAACTGTAATGCACCAGTGAAAAAATGTGGAAGGAGTGAAAAAAGAATCCCCATAAAAAAAGATGAACATCCTGATATTTTTACAATATGTATGAACCTAGAGGACACTATTCTAAATTAAATAAGTCAGACACTAAAAAAGATCATTGTTCAATCTCTTGTATGAGGAATATAAAATAGATAAAAAACAGAAGAGAAACATAGAATAGAACAGTGACTGGGTGGGAGTAGCAAGGAGATGTTCGGTCAATGGGAACAAAGTTTGCTAAGCAAGACAAGTTCTGGAGAGCTAAAACACAACAATATGACTATACTTTGCAATGTCATGGCACACATGTTAAATGTGTTAGGAGAGTGAATTTCAAGTGTCGTCACCATGGAAAGACATAAAAACTATGAGGCAAGAGGAAGAAAAAATAGGCAGCAGCAATGGCAACTCTGCTGCCTAAAAGAAAGCAAATTTTAATATAAGACAGAAATTGAACAACCGTTTTTCAGAAGGAAATAGATGAAACAGCACTATCCAAAAAGTTAGATGATAGCCTATAACAAATAATAATGCATTGCATTAGCCAATTTTTTAAAAATTTGGAGTGACCATATTCACAATGAATAATGTAAATTAGACCAAAGAATTTTAGTAGAAATAACAAGTTTTGGGGGTGATAAAAAGCTCTACTCTTTAAGAAACCATAATTGCTCTAAGTGTTTGTGCATAGAATAATGCTTCAAAATATAGGAAGCATAAATCGATTAAACTACAAGGAGAAAAAGACAAATACACTGTTATAGTTAGCAACATTGAAACACTTGTGTCAATGCTTAATTGAACTAATATAGAAATTCCGTAAGTATATAGAAGACTTAAGCAAAACCCTCTATAACTATGGCCTTACTGACTTTATTTACACAACACTCCACCCAAAGAAGAGCAGAAATGTTCTAAAGTTCACAGAAAATATTTACTAAGATAGACAGTATTCAGGGCAGATCTAGATGAATTTCAAAGGATTCAAATTATACAAAACATAATATCTGGTCAAAGAGAATTAAGATAGAAATCATTCACAAGAGAAACTTAACTGAAAATACAAATAAAGCAGAATACACAGGGAAATTGATGGTTCTATAGCAATAATAGCAATTAAAAATATGGAAAGTCTATCAGCAGGCATAATCTTAGCCATGAGGCTACATCAGCTGTCAGGGAGGATGGTAGTATTTTATCTGGGCACTTTGTCACCCTCAATAAAACCAGCATTCAGGAACTATGGATAAAAAGAAGAAGCAGAACGAGGAGAGAAATGACCAGTGTTAGCTACAGCTCATCAGCTATTCCTCAAAACTTTGCTCAAAAGATAGTAGAATGAATTGTGCATAACTTTCCTCTATTCATATATGAATATATGACCAGTGTAACTCCACATCATGCACAACCACAAGAACAGGAAGTTATACTCCATGTATGTACGATATGTCAAAATATTTTCTAATATCAGGAATATCTAAAAAGAACATATTAAAAAAAAAACTTTACTCAACAAAGACACATGTCCTTTATCTACAACCTATCCCCTTTGTCAGGGATGACAGACACTGTCTCACAGTGCCTCTACTGAATGTGAGAAAACTCAGTGGAGCAGTGCTGAGAGGGACAGGCAAGACACCTGCTGCAGTGAACACCTCCATCATGTGACAAAAGAATCAACAGGAACAGCAGGAGCTGGATTCCAGAAATGATGGCAGAAACAGTCAAAGAAAAAGCCTTAGTCACATCCACAAAGTAGTGAGAAGTCAAAGTAAAAAATAGAGAGAAAGAATATATCCTAGGACGAAGGACTTTTCATTCAGTGCTTAGATGCAAAACTCTCTGCTGCTTTAAACATCACAGGCAGGTCCACTGCTTTTCTGAAAAGATACAAGTAGGAAGGGGGATTGCCAATGTGGGCCAGGCAGACTAGGAGAAAATCACATCTGAAATGCCAGTGAGCCTCCTAATTATTGGGGGAAGGAGCTCATGTTGTGTTCCACAGAAGCAGATATTGGAGCGTAAGATAAACTTTTGTTCAAAACCTGCACCACCCCTGTAAGCACACTGACTCGCAGTCCTCTGATCCTCAGTTTTCCTATCTGAAAACAGGACGTCTTAAATTTTTTTGAGTAGAATATTTTTACTTTACATGACATTTAGGTCACAATACATAACATATAATACATATGAAGTACTAGGCAGGATTTAGTCCTGGGGGAAATACAGAGATTCAACAAAGTAATCAAAAGAGAATTCAAACATTAAACTCTCCAGGTCTCTGAGGACACTGTCCCTATTGCCACATAAATTTTTACATTGTTCATTAGACTGCCACCAATTTCTCAAACTGAGTCACCAAGGACTGAGTTGTTTGCTATGTTCTTCCCTGTGCACTGGTAGCAATATAAAGCAAAGGCTGCTATTACAGAAATTTCAGGGAAGCCTGCCTCCCTGACCAAGACCACATGAGCTCTCCAACAGACTAGAATTTTCGGTTTTGCTCTACATCACTATTTTTTTTCCTTGAACTAACAGAATCAATGGGTAATCTGGTATAAGATGACATTTTAGATGTGTGGAATAAAGAGAGGATAGAGACTTGTCTCATGATAGCAGGAGTGATGAAAATCTAGACAGGAACTCTCAATTGCCACACTTGCCTGAGGGTTAGTGTGAGTGCATGTGTGTGTCCACCCATACATGTGCTCATGTGGAAGCTGAGTGTGGTGACTGAGATAGGTGAAAATGAGTGGTCACAGAATACACATAAAACTCCTCCACAGCTAATGTTCCTACACTGTGGTTCTGTCAAAGCCCTCTAATGAAGGCAGGTCCAAAAAGTAAGTATATAATTAGTATGGAATTTTTGTGACATATTTTCCATATTCTGAAAATCAGGCAGAGGGTGAACAATCAGTTTTAAAATCTTATATTTGGTTCATTGAAGGGGATTGACAACTAATTCTATAAAAGTGTTATTCTGAAGAAAAATGAAATTAGAATTTTCCTCTGATGGCCAGTTTCTCCTTTATCCTGGCCATGAGTATCAGTTGAGGAGACTGTTTTAACTCTCTAGAAACATAGAAGACTACAGAAAAGAGACCTCTGCTCAGAAGTATCTGCTAGTATCATGGATATCAAACAATATCCATATTAGATATGTTCTTAGAAGAAACATCCCCTTTTTATCCATCAGGTATTTAAGTCCTTTTGCCACGGATTTGGCAAATGCAGAATTCAAACTCTTCTTGGATCTAAACTGTCCGATCTGTGAGAAGTCTTGGTCCCAAATGAAGACTAAATGAGGTTCATTTCAAACATAATAAACAAGTATCTAAAATATATTTTAAAATGCACTAGACTGTTCATTTAAAAAAATAAAATCGAATCACCAAGGTGACTAAGAATGCATGGGAGAGAACTGAGGGAGGGGAACTGGGGTAATTCAGTGTGAATAAATAAACCTGGTCTATCACCTTGTATTTGCAGGGGCCTTGATGGTACAATACCATCTTTCAGGTGAATTATTCCTCCCATGCAGTTTTCCTTGTTCTAAAATCATACCTGTGTACCCTGAGCCATGTGTCCTGCTTATGGTGACACCTTGGTCTGCCAAATTTTGTACAGAGCCTGTTGGATCTGAATTGATATAGGAAAATATGAATAGATACTAGTATAACTAAGAATAATTGTCAAAGAAGAAGCATGAAATAGTTACTGTTTCGAATCCAAAATTACATTTCTGCTGTTACCTTGTGTTACCATGTCAATGAAAATATGTTAATATGCAATGGTATCTTCTGCTGGTGACCTCAAATCTTTATTAGGGAGCAATTTTTTTATAGGTAAACCTATAGGTGAGTATCTGATATAATGCTCTATACATCATAAGTAATTATTGAATATATATTTGAATCAAAGAATGTTGATTGTTTTCTTGGACAGTAATAAATAAGAGAAATGAACCTTGTCTTTGATTCTCAAATGGACCACAAATGTTGGGTGCAAATGGGCAGTTGTTTACACAATTAAAAACTTAGTTTCTTCCTCTTTTATACCAAAGTTTGTAGAATAGTTTTCTACAAATTATGAGCTATATCTAAAATTGAACATTTAACAATCCCCCAGCTAACAGACATTTTTATAATGTCATATTTTATAACATTTTATAATTTTTAAGTTATTAAATACACATACACCGCTGATAATTAATTTATAATATTTTCTTTTACAAGTTGTATATCTGAAAACAGCTCCTTAAAATATGGAACTGCAATGAGGGTTTAAGTTTGGATGCAAAGTGAAGCAGAATTCCCTGAGCCCATATCTAACGTGGTTCCTGAAAATACATCAATTTGAATACTAGGAGGCTTGAAACGTCTGGGAGGTGCTGAAATGAACAGAGATAAAGGCCAGAGAGAAAGGTAGGGTACTTTTATTATTTGTTTACAAAGATGAGTTTGTAAGTGCATCTGTTCCTAGATGTTCTCTGAGCTAGTTACATTACCAAAAACCCAGAGAACATAAACAAGATTAGGAAGACAGTTGGTAAATTAACAGGGAAAATTATTGGAATGAAACAGCAGGAATCATTCAAAAATGAGGTCAGAGACAATCTCAGGTGACTGAGTGGCACGTTGAAGACTGGGTGGACCAGGCTGCAAAGAAAGCAATACCACAGATCTCTCCTCCTGGGCTCTGTCCTTGACCAACAACAGAGCAGGACTCAATCAGGTTCAGGCTCAGGTTCCAGAAAATGGTTCTTTATACCACTTAAAAGGTTCAGGAAACACAATGCCTAAGAGTCTCAAAACTGGCTAGAAACTCTTTTTACTATAGAAGAGAGAACAGTGGAGTAGAGGAAAGGGATCAAGGAAGAGGGAGGGGAAAGGGGAAGAAGGGTAGAATGAATAAACACACTTTCCTATGTACATCTATAAATATGCCCCAACCAATCTCACTTTCATACATATCCAGAAGGCATAAATATAAAAATTAAAAATAAATAGAAGAAAGAATAAAAGAATAGCAGAAGGGAAATGGGAATTAGTAAGACTGAATCAGAGCAAATTACATTCCATGATTATATAATTATATTAAAATGAACCCCTATACAATGTTTCACTAATACTGTGTATCCTAAAATGAACTCATAAAAAGAAAAACTTTCCATTCACAAAATATAAGAACAAAAAAGTTAAGGTGCACCTTTGTGATCTGAATTCTCACCCTTTTTAGGGATAATTTAAGCACAAAGAAAAATTTAACACTAAGATGAATGTGCTACTGTTAAAATAAATTTCAACAACATAAAATGATCAACGTAAAATCCTAATTAACTGATCCTCCTTGATTTTGAACATAGAATATTACAGTTTGGCAAAAAAAAGACAAAGAAAGATGAAGATGGGAGAAGAGAAGTCCAAATTTGTCATAGTTCTTCCAGATTAAGAACACATAGTGTCACCTCCAGGCGATATTGTTAATACTGCATTTTGCACATATGATTTATGTTTTGTTTGGTTCTTATTTGACATTTTTACTAATATGATTTGTCATCAGAGAATTACAAGCATAAGATCTATATTCAAAAATTTCTGCACAAACCTTCTTGTAAGATGGCAATGGTATGGGTGTGTTCAATATGATAACTGATTATCAGGTAAGGGATATTAAGTGCACTGAGCTGTCTGGCTGGGATGTCTCCAGTCAGGATCCAATGCTGGCTTCTTTTGACACCTCTCTTCAGGTCCACTCACTTGTGACTTGGCACAAGGCAGGGATGAGAAATCATACAGCAATAACAACATTCATCCTGCTGGGATTGACGGATGATCCAAAACTACAAGTTCTAATTTTCATATTTTTGTTTCTCACTTACATGTTGAGTGTGGCAGGGAACCTCACCATTATCACACTCACACTTTTGGATTCTCATCTTAAAACTCCCATGTATTTTTTCCTCCGAAATTTCTCTTTCCTGGAAGTCTCATTCACCACTGTTTGTATTCCCAGATTCCTGTACACCATGACAACTGGTGACAACACTGTTACTTACAATGCTTGTGCCACCCAGTTATTTTTTGTTGTCCTCTTTGGAGCAACGGAATTTTTTCTCCTGGCTGCCATGTCCTATGACCGCTATGTGGCCATCTGTAAGCCCCTGCACTACACAACCATCATGAGTAACAGAGTCTGTGCTACACTTGTCCTCTGCTGTTGGTTTGCTGGCCTGTTGATCATCCTCCCACCCCTTGGCATAGGTCTCCAGTTGGAATTCTGTGACTCAAATGAGATTGATCACTTTGGCTGTGATGCGTCTCCCATTCTACAGATAACCTGCTCAGACACAGTGTTTATAGAGAAAATAGTCTTGACTTCTGCCATACTGACACTAATTATTACCTTGGTGTGTGTCACTCTCTCCTACACATACATCGTCAAGACCATTCTAAAATTTCCTTCTGTCCAACAAAGGAAAAAGGCCTTTTCCACCTGCTCCTCCCACATGATTGTGGTTTCCATCACCTATGGCAGCTGCATCTTCATCTATGTCAAGCCTTCAGCAAAGGAAGGAGTGGCCATTAACAAGGTGGTGTCCATCCTCACTACTTCAGTTGCCCCTTTGCTTAACCCTTTCATCTATACACTTCGAAACAAACAAGTAAAAGCAGCTTTCAAAGACACAGTAAAACGCATTGCATTTCTCTCAAAGAACTGAGTGCCTATTGATGTTTGCTTAGGCTTACTTACATTTAAATCTAAATAACTGTGAGCACTGTTCATGAAAATGACAAACATGGCTTCTTCCAATTTGGTAGACTCATCAAGCTAATGTTCTCCCTGGAACATTTTTCTCTTATAATACAAAAACCAAAATCAAACAATTGATTTTGCCTTCTTTTAAGTTTCCTTTATTCAGAATGGTTTCTTCAATAATCGCAGGCCCCAATGTCATTAAAAAGAAATGCAAAGCAGAAGTTGCATCTCTGGCCATATGCCCTTCTTGTGATGTGGAATGGAAATATCCAGAGACCACTTCTCATTTGTGTGAGACATAAGCTCACAGAGAACAAGTACTGGATTTAGAAGCATTATGACTAAATTTTGGTTGGGTAAGTTCTTCAACTATTCAGATATACATCATCTCTTGATTCAAGAATGTTAGAGTTTAAGAAGATTGATCAAGTTATCACAACAAGTTCATTATTTGGAAAGGATATTCTAAGATGTCAAAGATAAAATCAGAGTTTGGAAAACTGGTTCTAGAAAAGAGTGCAGAAAAGGAAAACAAGGGCTAGTCATTCTTATAATTGGAATTCTATTAACTGATAAACAGTCTTTGTTGTTTTGTGCTTTATAATTATGAAAATAAACTTTTGGGCTTTTATAGTACATATGGAACTATTGACTATGTTTATCAAACATCAAATTATTCAACTATGCTTTATATTTTGATCAGACATAAATTGTTCATATTATGGTCATAGTATGGGTATAATCTTCCTTTATACTTCAAAAAGATTGAGTACTGTCAAAGGGCATCCTTCATTTTGCCTTTCTAAGACACCAACAAAACACAACTATGTGTTATCTAGTTTCTCTTCTGATCATTAATTTAAGCATATATCTATGTGATATATCTATGTGATACATTTTCTGAGTGAATAACTTCATTTACATTGCGATTTTTAGCAAGCAGAATTTATGTGCAGAATAATGGGCCCCTCCTGGAGCTGGCCTGCTCAGACACAAGCCTCTTAGAAAGGATGGTCATGCTCATGGCTGTGGTGACTCTAGTGGTTCTGGTGACAGTTTCTTACACACACATCATCAGGACCATTCTGAGGATCCTCTCTGCCCAGCAAAGGACAAAGGCCTTTTCCACTTGCTCTTCCCACATGATTGTCATCTCCCTGTCTTAGGGCAGCTGCATGTTTATGTGCATTAATCCCCTATAAATGAAGAAGGTATTTTCCTTTCAACAAAGGAATGGCTGTGCTCATTACTTCAGTCACCCCCATGTTGAATCCCTTCATTTAAACACTAAGAAATCAACAAGTAAAGCAAGTCTTCAAAGACACTGTCAGAAAGATTGTGAAGTTTTTTTAAAAAAAAGAACACCCTTCAATGAAAAATGTATTTGCACTTCATAAATATGAATGAAGGAAAAAGGCCTTTTCTACCTGCTCCTCCCACATGATTGTGGTTTAGTCTATTAAATTTAGTCTACTAAATTTCAAGGCTTGAACTGGCTCTTGAAGATAAAAATACAGAAATCATATGTTCTAATGTTCAAGGAATCTACAAATATAGAGTAGAGGTAAGGTATATAGACTCTACATTTTTGGATAAATTTACAAATAAGAAATGAAATGACATAGTAAGTGTTAATATAGGCAGATGAATGATCTAGCAAAGAACAGGAAGACTTAACTCTTCTTTACAGAAATGACTTCAATTTTAAAAAGCAAAACACTGCTTGTTAAGGAGAAGTGGTGAAGAATCTGGGGTGATGAAGAAGGCCAGAGCTAAAGTGTAATTGCAAACTGTAGGGTTAGTTGAGTGTCATGAGTCAGAGGAGTGTTAAGAAATGCTTCGTGAGCCAGGTGCAGTGGCACACACCTGTAATCCCAGCGGCTCAGGAGACTGAGGATTAGGAGTTCAAATCCAGCCTCAGCAATAGCCAGGCACCAAGCAACTCAATGAGACCCTGTCTCTAAATAAAATACAAAATAGGGCTGGGGATGTGGCTTCATTGCTGAGTGCTGCTGAGTTCAATCCTGGGTACCACCCCAAACAAAAAAATTAATAAAAAAAGAAAAGAAACACGCTGTGGCCATCAGCATTGTCTCAAGGGGAGAAGCACTGACCTTGTTCCTCAGTCCGAGAATCTGTGCTTCCATTAAAGTGTAAATTCATCTCTCTCCTTTATCGTTTAGGTTTCAGTTGTAACCATTGCAACCTCCATCCTTTTGTAAGAGGAAAATGAAAGGAAAGAGTATACATTTAGTCCACATTATTCAAATTAGAAAAAAAAATCTCTAGATTTTGTCACCTTGCATACCCACTTTCTATAGGTTAGGGTTAAAAATGATTCCTAGAGGAAGGTTAGAAGCCTCTCTGTTTGTGCCTCTCCTTGACAAAATCTATTTCTTATTTTCTTAGATGACATATTTTTAAAGCAAGAGATTTTTCTCTCTCTTTAATAGTTTCTGGTGATGTTTTTATTTATATGCATTCATTGTAAACATTAATGGGGTTCAGTGTCATATTTCAAATAAATGCATACACTGTACATGGATCAAACCCTTTATCCTATTATGATTTTATTTTCATCCTTTTGTTTATATTAATTTGATATTAGAAAACACAAATTTTGAGTACCATTCCATTAATTTTCCTCAAATATACTGCTTTTGTTGCTAACATAAACCACTGTGGATTTCTATTCTATGAAGTGAAAATAATATAAGGTATGTATTAGAATATTCCAAATTATGAGTCTTGGGAAATAGCTAGGAATAAATTATCCTACTAAACAATACTCTGCAAATGGATTCAAGGTAACAACTTAATTTTAACAGGTGTTGGTAGGGCATTGATTTCAATGGAAGAACATTTGTTTTTTAATCTGAGCATGTTTATGTGGTTTAATGATATCCTAACATGTTGTGGGATATTGTTTATTGTTTTGAGTACAAATGCAACATAACCCAGTATATTGATATATTTTATATGTGTTAATATGAGTATGGTGCTTCTCAAGCATTTAAGGTAAAAGCTGGATTATACTGATCATGAATACAAATTGTCAGACCCACAGAAAGTATTGCAGCATGTATAGTATTTCTGAATAAAAGTCATGCATGGAAAGCCTCTGCTATTTTGAATGTCTAGTAATTAATGTGATTTTCAATTTATCCCAGATTTATTGAGGTACCATTTAACTGATACAGAATATCCTTAAACAGTCACACCTACATTATTAAGTTCCTCCACACCCAAATTTCTTCCAAAACCTATGTGGTAAAGTAGAAGCAATGCCACACAGTGGTTTAAAACACAGGCTTTTAGTTCAAATCTCAGACTCTTGACAATCTATCAGAATTACCTAGGGTTATTTACTTGATGTTTATAAAGCTTACCTTTCTCAACACTAATATATGGATATTAACAGCATCTATTTTATACAGTACTGGGAAGAATAGATATTAAATTGATTGCTTTACTATAACTAGGACTGTAAAACATGATGAGCCATTCTACTTAAAATTCTTCTACCACGAGACATATATTCACCTCCTCCTGTGTCTAATTCCACCAGATCAGTGAAGGTCTTGCCTATGTTCCAGATAAAGATATCAGAATAGTCAGCAATGAATGGTCAGAATTTGGTTAACATTAGCCTCATGTACACAGAATATCTTTGGGAGAGAGGAAATGTATAAATATGCTGGGAGAGAGTGGTAAGCACACCATGTAAGTCAAAGCTTAAAATCACAAGGCAGGACATCACTATCTTCATAAAAATGTTTAAGGTCTAATAATTAAGACATACATTCATTTTAACTTGATTTCTGTAACTGGAGAGTCAGGAGTCAAAGATCAGTTGGCTTATGTTTCTGTGTATGGTTCTGTTTTCTTCTAGGCTATTTTGCTCCACTAGACTATGTCCCTGTTTCTATGCCAACACTATGCCATTTTGATTACTAAAGTTTTACACTGTGTTTTGAACTTAGGTAACAGGATGACGCCTGCTTCATTATTTTTTGAATGGCTTTTGGCGGTTGATTGATTTGGCTATTTGGGGTTTTCTGTGGTTCCACGCAAATTTCAGAATTGTGCTTTCAGGTTTGGTGAAGAAGTCCTTGACATTTTGATAGAGATCTCATTAAACATGTAGATGGTTTGGGATATTATAGACATTCTAACAATATTGATTCTTCTAACCCAAAAACATAGGATATTGTTCCATTTTTGTATGTGTGTCCTCTTCAATTTCTTTCATCAAAATTTTATAGTTTTTATTATATAGAGAGATCTTGCACTTCTTTGCTTAAATTTACTCATAAGCATCGATTTTTTAACTATTATATATGAAATTTCTTTCTCGATTTCTGTTTCAAGTAATTTCCTATTTGTGTATTCAAATGCTATTTATTCTGTATGTTCATTTTGTGTGCAACTTGAATAAATTTGTTAGTTCTAGTTAGTTTTGGGGAGAGTTTGGAGGTCTTTATATATAAGGTCATGTCATCTTCAAAAGTGACAGTCTGACATCATCAGGATGTGTTCCCCACTGCACTACACCAAAGGCAGAACCCAGTCCATGTAGTACTCCCCCCAACCCAGGCTGCTCCATTTTGAGACCCAATTCCACTGTGTTCTTCCCCCAGTACAGTGAATGAGTTGCTCTGCTGAGCTGCTGCTATGCCCCCCACCCCCACTGTGCTTCCCATGGAGACTGAAAGGTACAGGCTGTACAGACTGTGATGCATTCCCTAGGCACATTAGAGTGACCCCAACTCACACACAGGCCCTAGAGACTGACAGGGGCATGACACATACCACGGGCAACCTTCACAGGCAACCTTCCCAAGCTGCCAGGTGAGCTGCATTTCACCTGTCTGGTGCAAGTAGAACAGCCCCAACCTTAGGCAATCTATGGATACTGACAGGTGATCTCCTGCTGCTATGTTTGCATATAATCAATGATTATTAGAAAAGTGAAAAATAGTTGATAGAAAGAGACAGATCAATGATAGATACATAATAGATAGAACCAAATAATATTTTCCACTAAGATGGCACAGCAAAGGAAAGAATTAGGAATGTGAAGAGAGAACCTACAGAATCAAAGAAAATCTTTGCTCACTACTCTGTGACAGAGGATTAATATCTATAATATATGAAGAACTCAAAAAACTTAATACCAAAAAATCAAATAAACCAATTAATAAATTAGCAAATGAATTAAACTCTTTTCAAGATAAAAAATACAAAGGTCAACAAATAGATGAAAAAAATGTTCAACATCATTAGCGATTAGGAAATGTAAATCAAAACTACACTGAAGGATGGGTACAGAGGCTCACACCTGTAATCCCAGCATCCTAGCTTGGAAAACTAAAGCAGGAGGATTGTGAGTTCAAAGCCAGCCTCAGCAAGGGTGAGGTACTAAGCAATTTAGTGAGATCCTGTCTCTAAATAAAATACAAAATAGTGCTGGGGATGTGGCTCAGTGGTTGAGTGCCCCTGAGTTCAATCACTGGTACCAAAAAAAAAAAAAAAACCTACACTGAGATTTTATCTCACACCATTCATAGCAAGCAGCATCAAGCATACATATAATAATAAATTCTGGAGAAAATAGAACACATTTACATTGTTGGTGGGATTTGAAATTAGTACAACCATGGAAATCTGTATAGAGTTTCCTCAAAGGCTAGGCATGGAACCACTATATGACCAAACTGTATCAGTCCCTGGTATTTATCCTGAAAAATTAAAGTCATCATTCTATAGTGATTCATGCATACCATGGTTATAGCAGCAAAATTCACAATAGCCAAACTAGGGAACCAGTCTAGATGTTCATCAATGGATGGATGGATAAAAAAATATGATACTGATGTGCTTATGCACACACACACACACACACACACACACACACACACACACGGGGAGAGAGAGAGAGAGAGAGAGAGAGAGAGAGAGAGAGTGAGTTTTATTCCATCATAAAGAAAAATGATATCATGTCTACTGCAGGAAAATGGATAGAATTGAGGCCATTATGTTAAGTGAAATAAGCCAAACTCAGAAGGTCAAAGATTACATGTTTGCCCTCATATTTGGAAGCTAGAGAGGGGTAAAAGTAAAAGAAGGGAGGACAGGGATTTCACGAAAATTAAAAGGAGATCATTAAAAGAAAGGGAGGAGGGAAAATTTGGGAAGGAAACAGGGAAGTGCCGGGGAGTAATATTTGCCACATTACATTGTTCTATTGTGTGTAGGCAGGAGTCTGTATCAACACCATGTATGTAACAATACGGAGGGACATAACAGTATGTCCAACTACCTAGTGAAAAAATGTGGAAGGAGTGAAAAAAGAATCCCCATAAAAAAAGATGAACATCCTGGCATTTTGACAATATGTATGAACCTAGAGGACACTATTTTAAATTAATAAGTCAGACACTAAAAAAGATAATTGTTTAATCTCTTGTATGAGGAATGTAAAATAGATAAAAAACAGAAGAGAAACATAGAATAGAACAGTGGCTGTGGGGTGGGAGAAGCAGGGAGATGTTTGGTCAATGGGTACAAAGTTTGCTAAGCAAGACAACTAAGTTCTGGAGATCTAAGGCACAACAATATGACTATACTTAGCAATGCCATGGCATACATTTTAAATGTGTTAAGAGAGTGAATTTCAAGTGTCGTCACCATGGAAAGACAGAAAAACTATGAGGCGAGAGGAAGAAAAATAGGCAGCAGCAATGGCAACTCTGCTGCCTAAAAGAAAGTAAATTTTAATATAAGACAGAAATTGAACAACAGATGTTCAGAAGGAAATAGATGAAATAGCACTATCCAGAAAGTTGGATGATAGCCTATAACAAATAATAATGTATTGCATTATCCACATTTTTTAATTCACAATGGACATATTCACAATGTACAATGTAAATTAGACCAAAGAATTTTAATAGACATAACAAGTTTAGGGGTGATAAAAAGCTCTGTTCTTTAAGAAAACATAACTGCTCTAAGTATTTGTTCATAGAATAATGCTTCAAAATATAGGAAGCATAAACTTATTAAACTACAAAGAGAAAAAGACAAATACACTATTATAGTTAGAAACATTGAAACACTTGTGTCGATGATTAATTGAACTAATACAGAAATTCAGTAAGTATATAGGAGACTTAAGCAAAACCTCTATAACTATGGCCTTCCTGACTTTATTTACACAACACTCCACCCAAAGAAGAGCAGAAATGTTCTAAAGTTCACAGAAAATATTTACTTAGACAGCATTCGGGGCAGATCTAGATGAATTTCAAAGGATTCAAATTATGCAAAACATAATATCTGGTCAAAGAGAATTAAGATAGAAATCATTCATAAGATTTCTGAGAAACATAACTGAAAATACAACTAAAGCAGAATTCACAGGGAAATTGATGGTTCTATAGCAATAATAGCAATTAAAATATGGAAAGTCTATCATCAGCCATAATCTTAGTCATGCAGCTACATCAGCTCTCAGGGAGGTTGGGTAGTATTTTACCTGGGCACTTCCTCACCCTCAATAAAACTAGCATTCAGTAACTATGGATAAAAAGAAGCAGAACAAGGAGAGAAATGACCAGTGTTAGCTCATCAGCTGTTCCTCAAAACTTCACTCAAAAGACAGTAGAATGAATTGGGCATAACTTTCCTCTGTTCATATATAAATAAACGACCAGTGTAACTCCACATCATGTACAACCACAAGAACAGAAAGTCAAACTCCATATATGTATGATATGTCAAAATACGTTCTACTGTCATGGATATCTAAGAAGAACATATTAAAAAATCTTTACTCAATAAAGAGACATCTCCTTTATCTCAAACCTATCCCCTTTGCCAGATATGACAGAGAGACAGGAGTGATGTGTGAGAAAACTCAGTAGACCAGTGCTGAGTGGGTGGCAGGTGATGCAGTGAGAAGAGGGACAGCCAAGACACCTGATGTAGTGCACACCTCCATCATGTGACAAAAGAATCAATAGGAACAGCAGGAGCTGGAGTCCAGAAATTATGGCAGAAACAGTCAAAGAAAAAGCCTTAGTCACTTCCACAAAGTAGTGAGAAGACACAGTAAATACAAAAAATATAGAACATATCCTGGGACCAAGGACTTTTCATTCAGTTCTTAGATGCAAAACTCTCTGTTGCTTTAAACATCACAGGTAGGTCCACTGCTTTTCTGAAAAGATACAAGTAGGAAATGGGGGGTTGACAATGCGGGCCAGGCAGACTAGGAGAACATCACATCTGAAATGCCAGTGAGCCTCCTAATTATAGGGGGAAGGAGCTCATGCTGTGTTCCACAGAAGCAGATATTGGAATGTAAGATAAACTTCTGTTCAAAACCTGCACCACCCCTGTAAGCACACTGACTCGCAGTCCTCTGATCCTCAGTTTTTTTACCTGGAAAACAGGACTTCTTAAATTTTCTTTAACTATAGTATTTTTATTTTACACGAGATTTAGGTTACAAATACATAATATATAATACATATGAAGTAGCAGGCAGGATCTAATCCTGGGGAAATACAGAGATTCAACAAATAATCAAAACTGAATTCAAACATACTAAACTCTCCAGGTCTCTGAGGACACTGTCCCTATTGCTACATAAATTTTTACGCTGTTGATTAGACTGCCACCAATTTGTGAATAACTTCTCAAACTGAGTCACCAAGGACTGAGTTGTTGGCTCTGTTGTTCCCTGTGCACTGGTAGCAATATAAAACAAAGGCTGCTATTACAGAAATTTCAGGGAAGCCTGCCTCCCTGACCAAGACCATATGAGCTCTCCAACAGACTAGAATTTTCTTTTCTCCTCTACACCACAGGTTTTTTTTCCTTGAGCTAACAGAATCAATGGGAAATCTGGTATAAGATGCCATTTTAGATGTGTGGAATAAAGAGAGGATAGAGAGTGGTCTCATGATAGCAGGAGCGAGGAAAATCTAGACAGGAACTGTCAATTGATACACCTGCCTGAGTGTGAGTGTGTGTATGCATGTGTGTGTCCACCCATACATGTGCTCATGTGGAGGCTGAGGGTGGGAACTGAGACAGGTGAAAATGAGTGGTCACAGAATACACACATAGCTCCTCGACAGCTAATGCTCCTACACTGTGGTTTTGTCAAAGCCCTCTAATGAAGATGTATCCAAAAAGTAAGTATTTAATTAGTATGTAATTTGTGTGACATATTTTTCATATTCTATAAATCAGGCAGAGGATAAACAATCGGTTTTAAAGTCTTATATTTGGTTCATTGAAGGGGGTTGACAATTAATTCTATAAAAGTGTTATTCTGAAGAAAAATGAAATTAGAATTTTCCTCTGTTGGCCAGTTTCTCCTTTACCCTGGCCATGAGTATCAGTAGAGGAGACCGTTTTAACTCTCTAGAAACGTAGAAGACTACAGAAAAGACACCTCTACTCAGAAATATCTGCTAGTGTCATAGATAATATCCATATTAGATATGATCTTAGAAGAAACATCCCCTTTTTATCCTTCAGGTATTGAAGTCCTTTTGCCACGGTTTTGGCAGATGCAGCATTCAAACTCTTCATGAACCTAAACTGTCCAATCTGTGAGAAGTACTGGTCCCAAATGAAGACTAAATGAGGTTTGTTTCAAACATAAGATAGAAGTGTCTGCAATATATTTTAAAATTCACTGGACATTTCATTAAAAAAAATCAGCAAAGTGACTAAGAAACATGGGAGAGAACAGAGGGAGGGGAAACAAGGGTAATTCAGTGTGAATAAATAAATTCATTATCAGCAGTGTATATGGCATATCACTGTGTATTTGCCAGGGGCCCTGATGGTACAATATTATCTCTCAGGTGAATTATTTCTTCCATACTCTTTTCCTTGTTCTAAAATCAGATCTGTGAACCCTGAGCCATATGTCCTGCTTTTGGTGACACCTTGGACTGCCAAATTTTGTACAAAGAAAAGAGCCTGTTGGATCTGAATTGATAAAGGAAAATATGAATAGGTACTAGTATAACTAAGAACAATTGTAAAGGAAGAAGCATAAAATAGTTACTGTTTTGAATCCAAAATTACATTTCTGCTGTTACCTTATGTTACCATGTCAATGAAAATGTGCTAATATGAAATATTATTTTCTACCAGTGGTCTCAAATCTTCTTTAGGGAGCAACATTTTCATAGGTGGACCTCAAGTCTCTGATATAATCCTCTGTACATAATAAGTTATTATTTGAATATTCATTTGAATGAATGAATGTTGATTGTTTTTATGGACAGTAATAAATAAGAGAAATGTACAGTGTCTTTGATTCTCAAATGGACCACAAATATTGGGTGCAAGTGGGGCAGTTATCTAAACATTAAAAATTAGTTTTTAGCCTCTTTATACAAAAGTTTATAGGTTTTTTTAATAAATTGTGAGCTATACCTAAAATTGATCATTTAACAATCTCCCTACTAAGACATATTTTATAACATATTTTATAATTTTTAAGTTATTAAATACATATATACTGCTGATAATGAATTTATGAAATTTTCAAGTTGTATATCTGAAAACAGCTGCTTAAAATATGGAACTGCAATGAGGGTTTAAGTTTGGATGCAAAGTGAAGCAGAATTCCCTGAGCTCATATCTAACGTGGTTCCTGAAAATCTATCAGTTAGAATATAAGGAGGCTTGAAACTTCTAGGAAGAGCTGAAATGGACAGAGAGAAAGGTAGGGTACTTTATTATTTTTTTTACAAAGATGAGTTTGTAAGAGTCCATCTGTTCCTAGATGTTGCCTGAGCTAGTTACATTACCAAAAACCTAGAGAACATAAACAAGGTTAGGAAGACAGTTGGTAAATTAGCAGGGAAAATGATTGGAATGAAACAGCAGGAATCATTCAAAAAAGAGGTCAGAGACAATCTCAGGTAACTGAGTGGCATGTAGAAGACTGGGTGGACCAGGCTGCAAAGAAAGTAATACCACAGATCTCTCCTCCTGGGCTCTGTCCTTGGCCAACACCACAACAGGACTCAATCAGGTTCATGCTCAGGTCCAGAAAATGGTTCTTTATACCACTTAAAAGGTTCAGGAAACACATTGCCTAAGAGTCTCAAAACTGGCTAGAAACTCTTTTCACTATAGAAGAGAGATCAGTGGAGTAGAGTAAAAGGAAGAGGCCGGGGAAGGGGGAAGAAGGGTGGAATGAATCTGACACACTTTCCTATGTACATCTATGAATATGCCCCAACCAATAGCACCTTCATGTATATCCAGAAGGCATAAACATAAAAATCATAAATAAACAGAAAAAAGATCAAAAGAATACCAGAAAGAAAAGGGGAAGTAGTGAGGACTGAAATCAGAGCAAATTACATTCCATGATTGTATAATTATATTAAAATGAACCCAAATACAATGTTTCACTAATACTGTGTATCCTAAAATGAACTCAAAAAAAGAAATACTTTTCATTCACAAAATATAAGAACAAAAAAGCTAAGGTTCAGCTTTGTGCTCTAAATTTTTCACCCTTTTTAGAGATAATTTAAGCACAAAGAAAAATTAACACTAAGATGAATGTGCTGCTGTTAAAACTCATTGCAACAAATTTAAATGATCAACATAAAATCCTCATTAGCAGATCCTCCCAGATTGTGAACATAGAATATTACAGTATGGCAGGAGAAGGCAAAGAAAGATGAAGATGGGAGAAGAAAAGTCCAAAATTGTCATAGTTCTTCCAGATTAAGAACACATAGAGTGTCACCTGCAGGCAACATTGTTAATAAACTGCATTCTGCACATATGATTTATGTTTTGTTTGGTTCTTATTTGACATTTTTGCTAATGTGGTTTGTCATCAGAGAATTACAAGCATAAGATCTATATTCAGAATTTTCTGTAGAAACGTTCTTGTAAGATGTCAATGGTATGGGTATTTTCAATGAGGTAATTGATTTTCAGGTAAAGGAATATTAAGTGCACTGAGCTGTCTGGCTGGGATGTCACCAGTCAGGATCCAATGCTGGCTTCTTTTGACACCTCTCTTCAGGTCCAATCGCCTGTGACTTGGCACAAGGCAGGGATGAGAAATCATACAGCAATAACAACATTCATCCTGCTGGGATTGACGGATGATCCAAAACTACAAGTTCTAATTTTCATATTTTTGTTTCTCACTTACATGTTGAGTGTGGCAGGGAACCTCACCATTATCACACTCACACTTTTGGATTCTCATCTTAAAACTCCCATGTATTTTTTCCTCCGAAATTTCTCTTTCCTGGAAGTCTCATTCACCACTGTTTGTATTCCCAGATTCCTGTACACCATGACAACTGGTGACAACACTGTTACTTACAATGCTTGTGCCACCCAATTATTTTTTGTTGTCCTCTTGGGAGCAACGGAATTTTTTCTCCTGGCTGCCATGTCCTATGATCGCTATGTGGCCATCTGTAAGCCCCTGCACTACACAACCATCATGAGCAACAGGGTCTGTGCTACACTTGTCCTCAGCTGTTGGTTTGCTGGCCTGTTGATCATCCTCCCACCCCTTGGCTTAGGCCTCCAGCTGGAATTCTGTGACTCAAATAAGATTGATCACTTTGGCTGTGATGCGTCTCCCCTTCTACAGATAACCTGCTCAGACACAGTGTTTATAGAGAAAATAGTCTTGACTTCTGCCATACTGACACTAAGTATTACCTTGGTGTGTGTCACTCTCTCCTACACATACATCGTCAAGACCATTCTAAAATTTCCTTCTGCCCAACAAAGGAAAAAGGCCTTTTCCACCTGCTCCTCCCACATGATTGTGGTTTCCATCACCTATGGCAGCTGCATCTTCATCTATGTCAAGCCTTCAGCAAAGGAAGGAGTGGCCATTAACAAGGTGGTGTCCATCCTCACTACTTCAGTTGCCCCTTTGCTTAACCCTTTCATCTATACACTTCGAAACAAACAAGTAAAAGCAGCTTTCAAAGACACAGTAAAACGGACTGTATTTCTCACAAAGAATTGAGAGCCTATTGATTTTTTTTTGAGGCTTACTTACATTTAAATCTGAATAACTGTGAGCACTGCTCATGAAAGTGACAAACATGGCTTCTTCCAATTTGGTAGACTCATCAAGCTAATGTTCTCCCTGGAACATTTTTCTCTTATAATACAAAAACCAAAATCAAACAATTGATTTTACCTTCTTTTAAGTTTCCTTTATTCAGAATGGTTTCTTCAATAATTGCATGCCCCAGACATTAGTCAAAGACCCAAGTCATAAAAAGGAAATGCAAAGCAGAAGTTGCATCTCTGGTCATATGCCCTTCTTATGATGTGGAATGAAAATATCTAGACACCGCTTGTCACTTGTGTGAGACATAAACTCACAGAGAACAAGCTCTGAATTTAGAAACATTATGACTAAATTTTGGTTGGTTAAGTTCTCCAACTATCAAATTTACAGCATCTCTTGATTCAAGAATGTTAGAGTTTAAGAAGATTGATCAAGTTATCACAACAAGTTCATTATTTGGAAAGGATATTCTAAGATGTCAAAGATAAAATGAGAGTTTGAAAAACATGGATGGGTCTAGAGAAGAGTGTGAAGAAGAAAAACAAGTACTAGTCATGCACATAATTGGAATTCGGATAACTGATAAAAAGTCTTTTGTTGTTTTGTGCTTTATAATTATGAAAATAAACTTTTGTGCTTTCATAGTACATATGTAACTATTATCTATGTTTATCAAACATCAAACTGCTCAACTACACTTTATATTTTGATCAGACATATAAATTGTTCATATAATGGCCATAGTATGGGTATAATCTTCCTTTATACTTCAAAAATATTGAGAAAAAAATCAGAGTATTGCCAAAGGGCATTCTTCTTTTTGCCTCTCTAAGACACCAACAAAACACAACCATGTGTCCTCTAGTTTCTCTCATTAATTTAATCATATATCTTTGTGATATATGTATTTTCTGAATTAATAACTTCACCCATATTGTGAGTCCTTAGCAAGCAGAATTTATGTGTAGTAATATTGTTTTCCTTGATTGATGAACAGAAAATTAACATTACAAAAATTTATTTTTAAAAGTCTGCCCAATTTGCCACTCAGGAACCAAGTGCCTATGGATAGGACCAACACTTGACATGAAGTAGGTTCAGACAAGCTTATCACGTACTTCTGTTCTGGACAGTGCAGCATTCTTCTCTTGTACCCGCTCATAAATGGAGGGCATTGGTCAAGTCTCTGTAATCTGAACATGGAGTGCATCAAATAACTGAGGACCAGAATTAACTTTGCCAACTCTGATTAATGAAAATATTCAGAACTTTGTGGAGTTTAATTTTACATGTAGGGTAGAGGGATTTTATACCAAGTGGCAAATTTTAAACATATATGTACACAATGTATATATGTGTGTCACCCTGCTTGCCCTCAGCTTTTCCTGATCTATGCTCAATTTTAGTCACTCAGCGTTATTATTTTTTTCTATGAAAAATTCTTATTTACTTCTCATACACCTATCATTGCTATCACAGTTCTAATCTAAATATTCAGACTCAACAAAAATATTTTTATTCTACATTTTTTGTCACTATAACCCTACTGGTTTTCAATGTTTGTGTAATGTATGTATTAATCTTGTTTCTATTATTCTTTGAGGGCAAATGCCTCTGACAGAGGAAGAATTAAAAACTCTTGATAATAAATGCCAGTTCATCACCTATATATTGTTGTCAGATTTTAATACTTAACCTAAAATCTTTCTGATGTCATACATAGTTCAATAATATAAATTAAGGATGTGCTTTTTAAAAAATATATATTTGTTTTACTTATAGGTAGACACAGTATCCCTCATTTATTTTTATGTGGTGCTGAGAATTGAACCCAGTACCTGACACATACTAGGCAAGCACTCTACCACTGAGCCACAATTGCAGCCTGAAATATCTTCTTAATTAGATATGATCTAGTTTGGTGTCACATAGACCTTACGCTAAAACTGCTATTTGCATGATCAAGGAAATGAGAGTGTGATCATGGAAATGTGATCATGGAAATGTGCTACAATGCAAGATTTAAGGGCAAGGAAGAAAATAAAGTACTATAGTTATTATTTATTCATTACATTTTACTCAAAGCAAGCAAGGAAAATATTCCTACCACTTCCCTCTAAGAACTGCCATTTTAATTTCATTTATTCATTCAACAATTATTAATTGAATAACTGCTTGTGGTAAGCATTGTTTTATTCACTGAGAATATGACACTAAACAAATAGGGAAAGGTCCTTGGTAACATGGAATTTATATGTCACTCTCAGAAAGAAAAAAGTGAGTGCTCGTAAGGCAAACAGGACCACTTACATTCACCCCTGACTTTGGTATCCAGAACATTTCCTCAAGTATGAGCCTCCTGAACCATCTTTTTAAGTGCAATTATATAGATAAGGTATGTTAGAAGTGCAGAGAAGCAACTGAAAGAGCTGGAACAATTTGGGTAACAAAATAAATAAAATATTATTAAATTATAATACAAAATATCCAGTATTCAAGAGTCCACAGTAGTACAAATAAATATTTAAATAAATTAATAAATGATGGAGAAGAGACATCCTGTGCAGAAGTAGTCCAAACAATTTATGTAGGTAAATATAAAGCAGGGGAACATAGCTCCCCACTCCTGAGGCGAGGTACATAGGACTTCCTTCCCAAGAGTATAGTATAGAAACAGTGTGGGGAGGAGGGAATCTTTACAGTGGAGAAGTGTGACAAACAGTCTGAGCCAGGAGATCCAGGCCAACATCAACAGTCATACGTTATGTTGATCAGTAACCTCAATGTGACAGGCCAAAAATTGTGCTTCACCTCTATGGTCATCCCAAACACAGCAGACAGATTCCAATACTGGAGCATCGTGCAAAATACCTGACCAGTACCCCCTCAAAAATACCAAGGTCATCAAAAATAAGGGAAGTCTGAGAATCTGGCACAGCCAAGAGGAGCCTAAAAATACATGACAACTCAATGTAATGTGCTATCCCAGGGATTCTAGAATAGAAAAAGGTATTAGGTAAAAGTTCAAAATTCTGAATAAACTATGGGCTTTATTTAATAATAATGTACCAGTATTGGTTAATGAATTATAAGAAGTGCATTATGCCAATGTAAGATGTTAATAATAGGGGATATTGGGCATAGGATATGTGGACACCCTCTGTATTATTTTCTCACTCTTCTATAATATAAAAGTGTTCTTTAAAAAAAAAAAAAAAAAAAAAAAAAACTCTACTAAAAAAATAAATACAATCCTCAAGTTAAATGACTACTTTCTCCATGATGAGAAAGATCTGTGGCTACCTAAATGATAGATTTGAGAGAAAACTTTAAAATGTCTTTTGCAGGCCAATCAATGCAAGGATGGCATTCAACCCGTTGCTCCATCTCTGCTGCTCTTCTCTCCAACCTGCTGACCACCTGCCTGTGATGATCCCATTGCAACTTCCTCACAAGTCTCTGTGGGATGCTTCTCTTAAGTATCCATTTAATCTTTGTTCATTAAAGAACAAAGTGTCTTTGTTAGTACCAACACCCCCCCAGGGGACATATTCTTTGTTAGCACAATTGATCCCAAAGTGGCTGCTCTGAAAAGATAGGAAAATTGCTATTTTGGATATTAAAAACCCTACACAGACCGGCAGGACATGGCCTTTGGCCACCCTAAGTCCTGGATGGAGGCTGGGGATCTGGGGTGCTCCCGGGCCTGGTCCAGGCGGCGTGGGCGGGGCCGGGCAGGCGGGGCCGCCAGGTGCGTCTTGCTGGAGACAACGCGGTCAGCCCGCAGAGGGGGCGCAAGGCCTCTAGGCGCCTGCAGGGCTCAGCCCGCACTCTGCCAGCACAATGCTTTTCTGAATAAAGAGGCTGGTTCAGTGGCTGGGCCTCGACACCTTCCAGATCGTCCTGCACCCGCTGCCCCTATTGGTGTTCCCCACGCTTCTAGCACTGCGAATGGATGGCCTGGCCTCAGGCCTCTCCTGGTGGAACGTGTGCCCTTCTTCAACCCTGCCGGGTTCAGCACCTGCTTTACCACTATCCTAACCCTGCGCCTCTTCCAAGACTGGGAAAAGCACCTGGCAGTGCTATGTCTCTTCTGGGTTCTTATGGGACTTATCCTCAAGTGCGTCTTTGAAATGCTGCTGTGCCAGAAGCTGGTGGAGCAGACAAGAGAGCTCTGGTTCGTCCTGACCGCATCGCTGGTGTTCATTCTGCTGCAGCTGCTGGTGATCTTCAGGGATTGGGAAAAGAGAGCTGCACAACTGAACTGCGGGGCCTCCAAGCTGAGTCCCTACATGCATCACTCAGAGAAGAGATCCTGGTCTAAATACAATACAGCGTCTGCTTGGCCCGGCTGAGTGACCAGTTTACTCTATGCCAGTGATGTCTAACATTGTTTCTTCAGCAGGTATTTTGGGTTTGGGGGGTTTTGGGGGGTTTTGTTGTTGTTGTTGTTGTTGTTGTTGTTGTTTGTTTTTTAAAAAAAGAGCATCCTCCGTTTTTGGAATGTATTTCCTGTTATTCATGCTTTAAGTACCTAATCCTGAATTGAGATCCTAAGAAGGGACCCAGCCCAGACAGTCCTGAACTATTCCCACAGTAGGAAACTGCATGTAATTAAAATGTCCCGAAGGGCTCTGAGTATTCAGCATGGATCCTGAGGGTGTACTTTATGAAGGTGACAAAACTGAATTAGGATTTTATCCAGCCAGCAGCACTGACCAAAGAGCTCACAGCTCCCCTGAGCCTTGAAAGAGAATGGCCCTTTATTCATTCCAGCTCAGGCAGAGACAGAAGAATGCTGACAATGAGCATGATTAGGACCTTATCTGGTTCTGCCACCTGAGAAAAGAATCCCACTAGCAAGTAGTAGCTTGGCTTCCTGTTCCAGCAGATTGCAATTTCAGGACTTTCCCACCATCTTGTGGCCAGCACCATTAGTGCATCTGAGACAGATTTAGGCCTTTCAAAGGAACCAAAGACAGAAACAGGTGTTCTGATATTCCTGACATAAAGACCAATTTACGGGGGCTTGTGAGCAGCCCAGGTTTGTTGGCCTGAGGTCTTTGGTTTGATGCCAGTTAGGTGCCAAGTGAGAACATTCGCTGAGATGATAATAAGATAATGCTTTCCTGAAATTAAAAACAAACAAGCAAACAAACCTACACAAAGTTCAGCGTCTCTCACTCAGGTAATCATTTCTCCTGGCAACAGAGAAAGCCCTAGAACTCTACTGTTCAATACATTTTGTTCACACCTTAATAGATATTTGAAAGTATATTCATCATTATGCTGTGTAGCATAGAAATACAAAACTAAATAAATAAATCTGCCCCAGGACAATAGAACAATATATAAGATATACAACCATGAAAGGTTAACAATACAAGAAACTTCACAAAACAGCATACATTGAAATGCCACCTGAGTGGCAAACATGAGTGTTTCCAATACAGAAGAGATTTTTCCTATGGTCAAGTAAAATAATAAGAGCACTTACATTGTTTACTATATGCCAGGCATCACACTAAGAAATATGTATGGCAATAATAGAGTCAACTAATAATCTATAATTATTATGATCATTACTTGTTATTAACTAAAAATAATATACCATTCTTATCATTCTTGTGTTACAGATAAAGAATATGGAGCACAGAGCCAAAGACACACAACTAGTCATAGGTGGAATTGCTGAGATCTGAACCCACATGATCTGGATCCAGATTCCATACACATCACCAGAACGCAATACTGCTTCCTATTGTGACAGACCCTGTGAAGATAACAGAACTCTACTTAGACCTAGAAGATATTTAGAAAGATGGAAGGATAAGAAGTGAACAGCATATCTTGCAAGAGAACAGGATCAAAAAATGGATTGGACTGTGCTTCAAGCCCTTTGAGTAAGCCTTCCTGTGTGGGCAAAATTTTATCTTAGGCAGATATAAAAATTAGAATTAATTAATGATATTTACTATCTGGTTAATAAATGAGAGGAAAATTAAGTCTAAGTCACTCATAGAATTTAAGTCTACATGACTGGAAATACACTGCCCTTGGCATTAAAAGGTAATTAACATAGTGAATCAGTAGTGTTCTTCTTCTTTTTTAATTGGTGCCTTATAGTTACACCTAATTTAGGGGTTTATTTTTACATATTCATAACATAATTTGCTCCAATTCAATCCCCATAACTAACCCCTTTCCTACCTTGTGACCTTCACCTGATCCCTTTCCTCTACTCTATTGGTCTTCCTTCTATTAATTTAATGTTTAATTGGTATATTATATGTAAAAGTGGGATTTATTCTGATACATCCACACATGCACATGGCATAATTTAGCCAGTTTTATTCCATGATTCGCCCCCTTTCCATCCCTCATCCCCTCCCTTGAACCCATTCCTCTATCTCATTGTTCTCCCTTCTATTTTTATAAGATCCTCTTTTTAAAAAATAATTCATTATTTCTCTCTAGCTCCCTAATATGAGAAAAAACATTAAACCTTTGACTTTCTAAGTCTGGCTTATTTCACTTAGTTCCCAGCAAATTACATAATTTCTTTCTTCCTAATGACTAAAATGCCACATTGTGTATATATACAACCTTTTCTTTATCCATTTGCCTTTTGAGGGACACCTAGGCTGATTCCTTAACTTAGCTATTGTATTGTGAATTGAACTTCTTGGTCATTTTCCCAAAATTGATCTTTCTACCTTCATTTAAATCCTTATTCCTTAAATCCATCATTACTATTATTTCCAGAATAATCTTACAAAAAGAAATACAAGTTCTTCTCATGCCTCAAAAAGTCTTCAGTAGCTGCCTATTGAGAACAAATTAAAGTCCAATCTCCTTAAAACAGCATTTCAGAACTTTATTGACCTTGTATAAATTCCTTCCCACTGTCCTTTCTAACATTTTCCCATACCATAGCTTCAGTTTGGCCACAGGAAATTACCCAGTAGCCTCTGCAACACAGTCTCCTCAGCCTGGAAGAACCATCCTCCTTCACCTACCAAATATGTGATTCATCCTTCAAGACTCAAACAATTCAAAAAGAACTTCCAAAAACTCCCACCCTCACATGGGCGCTCTGTGAGCATATGCTTTACTTTCCCTCCTGTTACTACTGAGGGATTGTGATAAGTAAATCATCCCAGGGTGGGAGTATTAACAAAAGGACAGTGGTGGCCACTACCCTGAACGAGAATGTTATAGATTTTTCAGAATTTCCCAGTAAACAGGAAATAATTTAAAGTGTTTTTCCCCTGATAACTGAGTCAAACTTGTCTAGGGATAACTATCCACCAAGGCCTCTTAAATAGCTTTCAGGCAGTCATATAACTCAGTCAGAAAAAAGTAAAATTCATTCCTTTTTGACTGTCCCTATATGAGCTCATGTTTTCTTTTCTCACCCCACACATTCCTATTTCTTTTTTAAACATCTTAATGATCTTTGTCCCACGTATATACATAAATCTTCATGCACATAACTGAATACATTGGAGACCAAACCTTCACTATGCAACAGACCGCACAACCACTCAGAAAAAACACTGCTCCCACAGTCAGCCCCCTCTCCTCCTGAATCATCAGCTTTTAACTTACACATTGTTCTCATGCCCTTACATGCACATAAGTTATTCCATTCTAAAATCCCCTTCCCTATCTCCATCAGTGACTTCATCTTCCATTTCTTTTTGGATTTTTCCATAAATACTTCTTAGATTCCTTCTTAGTCATCTCTTCCCACTCACACATAAACCTATTCCCATCAGGATTTTGCTCTCACCAATCACCAAAATAGCTTTCTCAAGGTCACCAGTGACCACCCTATTGCTTTCTGTAATGATCAAAGTTCACTCATCATCTTATTTGATTGATCTATCTGCAGTACTACACTCAGTTAATCACTCCTCGTGCTGGGGAACATTTTCTTGCCTACTCTTTCAGAATATAACATTCTCTTACTTTGGTTTGCTTGTTTCTGGATCAAATCACCAGTTAATGGACATTAGGGTTGTTTTTTATATTTGCTATTATTGTTAAAATTGTAATGAACATCCTATATAATTGTTTTGTAGACATATATTTCATATATCTGGGATATTGCTATGCTATGTGACAAATTTATGTCTAACACTACAAAACACTGCCAAGCCATAAACATACATTGGAGAAAAGTAGCATCTTCAATAAATGGTGCTAGGAAAACTGGAAATCCATATGTAGGAGAACGAAATAGAACCGCTATCTCTTACCTTGACAACTCAAAGTGGATCAAGAACCTAGGCATGACAACAAAAACCCTATGCCTACTAGAAGAAAAAGTAGGCCCAACTCTCCATCATGTCAGCTTAAGAACTAACTTTCTCAACAAGATTCCTATGATGAAGAAAGTAAAATCAAGGATCAAGAAATGGGTGCATGTCGGAGCATGCACCAAGTCCGGAGAGGCCGAATTCTGGCTCCCGGAGCTGCTCTGGCCCAGGGATAAAGAACCCGTGGAAACTGTTTCTCGGTCCGGGTCCTGCTGAATACTGTGGAGGCCAGAGGGGCGGAGCAGAGCCGCCGCCGGAGCCCGGAACAGGCCCAGCGACCCACCGGCGTGGTGTCGCGTCGCCCCGGCTAGAGCGGGGGCCGAACAGAGCCGCCGCCCGCGCCCGGAACAGGTCCAGCGACCTCCCGGCGTAGTAGTCAAGAAACCCCGGAGGCGGCGCTGGCGCAGGAGCCGGCGGGAGCCGCATGGCACGGGACTCCCAGCTACTGCTCCCACCAGTGCTGACAACTGAGGTCTTTTGCACCAGATACGGGGGCGTGGCTACCAGAAGGTAAGCAAATTGGCTGGGGGTTCTCAGCCCCAAGCTCTACAAACTTAGGGCCTGAGGGAGGCAAACAAGGAGAGTGTGCCCAGGCACTAATGAAACAGCTGCTCCACGCGTGTGCAAGGTAGGCGGAACTGTGAACACCGACAAAACAGGCCCAGTGGACCGCCAGACACATCGCTCCGGTTGGGGGAGGGGCAGAGCCGCCAGGCGCCTGCAAGGTAGGCGGACCCACTACCCACCAGCAGAACAGGCACAGCAATCCACAGAGCGGCAGAGCCAACCCCCGAGCCTACAAGGTAGGCAGACCTGCGACCTACCGGCAGGTCAGGCCCAAAAACCTGCGGAGGGGCACAGCTGCCCCACGTGCCTGGTAGGTAGGCTGAACCGTGACCACCAACAGAACAGGCCCAGCGGCCGGCCAGACACATCGCCCCGCCCCGGTTGGGGGAGGGGCAGAGCCGTCGGGCGCCTGCAAGTTAGGCAGACCTGCGAATCACCAGCAGATCAGGCCCAACAACCACGGAGTGGCAGAGCCACCCCCGGGCCTGCAAGGTAGGTGCACTTGCCACCCACCGGCAGGTCAGGCCCAACAAACTACGGAGGGGCACAGCTGCCCCACGAGCCTGCTAGGTAGGCAGAACCCTGACCACCGACAGAACAGGCTCAGAGGCCGGCCAGACACATCGCCCCACCCCGGTTGGGGGAGGGGCAGAGCCGCCGGGCGCCTGAAAGGTAGGCGCACTTGCCACCCACCAACAGGCCAGGCCCAGCAACTCTTGGAGGGACACAGCTGCTCCACGCGCGTGCAAGGTAGGCGGAACCATGACCACTGACAAAACAGGCCAAGTGGACCACCAGACACATAGCTCCGGTTGGGGGAGGGGCAGAGCCGCCGGGTGCCTGCAAGGTAGGCGGACCCACTACCCACCAGCAGAACAGGCACAGCAATCCACAGAGCGGCAGAGCCACCCCCCGAGCCTACTAGGTAGGCAGACCTGCGACCCACCGGCAGGTCAGGCCCAAAAACCTGCGGAGGGACACAGCTGCCCCCACGTGCCTGGTAGGTAGGCTGAACCGTGACCACCAACAGAACAGGCCCAGAGGCTGGCCAGACACATCGCCCCGCCCCGGTTGGGGGAGGGGCAGAGCCGCCGGGCGCCTGCAAGTTAGGCAGACCTGCGACTCACCAGCAGATCAGGCCCAGTGACCCGCGGAGCGGCAGAGCCACCCCTGCGCCTGCAAGGTAGGCGCACTTGCCATCCACAGGCAGGTCAGGCCCAGCAACTCTCGGAGGGACACAGCTGCTCCACGCACGTGCAAGGTAGGCGGAACCGTGACCACCGACAAAACAGGCCCAGTGGCCCGCCAGATACATCACCCCGGTTGGGGGAGGGGCAGAGCCGCCACCAGTGCCTTTTAGGTAGACAGACCTGCAACCGACAGACAGAACAGGCCTAGCGGCCAGTGGAGGGGCAAAGCCGCTGCTCACGCCTGCAAGGTAGGCGGACCTGTGACCACCGAAAGAACAGGCCCATCGAAAGTACAGGCACAGCGGCCTCCCGGCGTGGTAGGCACATTGCCTCAATTGAAGGAGGGGCAGAACCACCACCAAAGCCTGCAAGGGAGACGTTGCAGCTATACAAGAGCAATATAAATATATAGGGGGAAAAATCAATAACACAACAGTTTCACCAAGCAGAAAGAAACACGATCAGTATGAAAAGACAAGGAAAGAAAGGACCACAAGCAATGCAGGTCAACTCAACTTTAGAAGAGGTAATATCTGCAGCAGATGGAATGTCAGATAAAGAATTCAGGATATACATGCTTCAGATGATCTGGAGTCTCAAGGAAGACATTAGACAGCAAAATCAGACAATGAAAGACCACTTCGACAATGAATTACATAAACAAATCCAAGAAGCAAAAGATCAATTATACAGGGAGATAGAGGTTATAAAAAACAAACAAACAGAAATCCTGGAAATGCAGGAAACAATAAACCAACTTAAAAACTCAATTGAGAATACTACCAGCAGAGTAGAACACTTAGAAGATAGAACATCAAACAATGAAGACAAAGTATTTCAACTGGAGAGGAACATAGACAGCTCAGCAAAGCTGTTAAGAAACCATGAGCAGAACATTCAAGAAATATGGGATAACATAAAGAGACCAAACTTAAGAGTCATTGGGATACAGGAAGGTATTGAGGTCCAAACCAAAGGAATGAGCAATCTATTCAACGAAATAATATGAGAAAACTTCCCAGAATTGAAGAATGAGACAGAATCCCAAATCCTAGAAGCCTACAGGACGCCGAATGTGCAAAATCATAAGAGATCCACACCTAGACACATTATAATGAAGATGCCCAACATACAGAATAAGGAGAGAATTTTAAAAGCTACAAGAAAAAGGAAGCAGATTACATTTAGGGGTAAACCAATCAGGATAACAGCTGATCTTTCAACACAGACTCTGAAAGCTAGAAGATCCTGGAATAACATATTTCATACACTGAAAGAAAATGGGTTCCAACCAAGAATTGTGTATCCCGCGAAATTAAGCTTCAGGATGGAAGATGAAATTAAAACCTTCCATGATAAACAAAAGTTAAAAGAATTTGCAGATAGAAAACCATCTCTTCAAAACATCCTCGGCAAAATATTACAGGAAGAGGAAATGGAAAATATCAAAGAAAACCAACAGCGGGAGGTAGTACAGTAAAGGCGGGGGGGGGGGGAATAATCAAAGAGGAAAACAAACCATGTTTAGTAACATAAATAAACAAATATGGCTGGAAGAACAACCCATATCTCAATAATAACCCTAAATGTTAATGGCTTAAACTCACCAATTAAGAGACACAGGCTAGTAGAATGGATCACAAAACAAGACCCAACAATATGCTGCCTTCAGGAAACGCATTTGATAGGAAAAGACATACATAGACTGAAGGTGAAAGGTTGGGAAAAATCATATCACTCATATGGACTTCGGAAACAAGCAGGAGTGTCCATACTCATATCAAATAAAATAGATTTCAAGCCAAAGTTAATCAAAAGGGATGAAGAGGGACACTACATACTTCTCAAGGGAACCATACACCAACAAGACATAACAATCATAAATATATATGCCCCAAACAATGGTGCAGCTATGTTCATCAAACAAACTCTTCTCAAGTTCAAGAGTCTAATAGACCACCATACAATAATCATGGGAGACTTCAACACACCTCTCTCACCACTGGACAGATCTTCCAAACAAAAGTTGAATAAGGAAACTATAGAGCTCAATAACACAATTAATAACCTAGACTTAATTGACATATATAGAATATACCACCCAACATCAAGCAGTTACACTTTTTTCTCAGCAGCACATGGATCCTTATCAAAAATAGATCATATATTATGTCACAGGGCAACTCTTAGACAATATAAAGGAGTAGAGATAATACCATGCATCTTATCTGATCATAATGGAATGAAATTGAAAATTAATGATAAAAGAAGTAAGGAAAAATCGTGCATCACTTGGAGAATGAACAATAGGTTACTGAATGATCAATGGGTTATAGAAGACATCAAGGAGGAAATTAAAAAATTCTTAGAGATAAATGAAAACACAGACACAACATATCGGAATCTATGGGACACATTGAAAGCAGTTCTAAGAGGAAAATTTATTGCTTGGAGTTCATTCCTTAAAAAAAAGAAAAAACCAACAAATAAATGATCTAATACTTCAACTCAAAATCCTAGAAAAAGAAGAGCAAAACAACAGCAAAAGAAGTAGAAGACAAGAAATAATTAAAATCAGAGCTGAAATTAATGAAATCGAAACGAAAGAAACAATAGAAAAAATTGACAAAACTAAAAGTTGGTTCTTTGAAAAAATAAATAAAATCGACAGACCCTTAGCCACGCTAACGAAGAGAAGAAGAGAGAGAACTCAAATTACCAGCATACGGGATGAAAAAGGCAATATCACAACAGACACTTCAGAAATACAGAAGATTATCCGAAATTATTTTGAATCCTTATACTCTAACAAAATAGAAGATAGTGAAGGCATCGATAAATTTCTTAAGTCATATGATTTGCCCAGATTGAGTCAGGAGGATATTGACAACCTAAACAGACCAATATCAATTGAGGAAATAGAAGATACCATCAAAAGACTACCAACTAAGAAAAGCCCAGGCCCGGATGGGTATACAGCAGAGTTTTACAAAACCTTTAAAGAGGAACTAATACCAATACTTTTCAAGCTATTTCAGGAAATAGAAAAAGAGGGAGAACTTCCAAATTCATTCTATGAGGCCAACATCACCCTGATTCCTAAACCAGACAAAGACACTTCAAAGAAAGAAAACTTCAGACCAATATCTCTAATGAATCTAGATGCAAAAATCCTCAATAAACTTCTGGCGAACCGGATACAAAAACATATCAAAAAAATTGTGCACCATGATCAGGTAGGATTTATCCCTGGGATGCAATGATGGTTCAATATACGGAAATCAATAAATGTTATTCACCACATCAATAGGCTTAAAAATAAGAACCATATGATCATCTCGATAGATGCGGAAAAAGCATTCGACAAAGTACAGCATCCCTTTATGTTCAAAACTCTAGAAAAACTATGGATAACAGGAACATACCTCAATATTGTAAAAGCAATCTATGCTAAGCCTCAGGCTAGCATCATTCTGAATGGAGAAAAACTGAAGGCATTCCCTCTAAAATCTGGAACAAGACAGGGATGCCCTCTCTCACCACTTCTGTTCAACATAGTTCTCGAATCACTGGCCACAGCAATTAGACAGACGAAAGAAATTAAAGGCATAAAAATAGGAAAAGAAGAACTCAAATTATCACTATTTGCAGATGACATGATTCTATACCTAGCAGACCCAAAAGGGTCTACAAAGAAACTATTAGAGCTAATAAATGAATTCAGTAAAGTGGCAGGCTATAAAATCAACACGCATAAATCAAAGGCATTCCTGTATATCAGTGACAAATCCTCTGAAATGGAAATGAGGACAACCACCCCATTCACAATATCCTCAAAAAAAATAAAATACTTGGGAATCAACCTAACAAAAGAGGTGAAAGACTTATACAATGAAAACTACAGAACCCTAAAGAAAGAAATAGAAGAAGATCTTAGAAGATGGAAAAATATACCCTGTTCATGGATAGGTAGAAGTAACATCATCAAAATGGCGATATTACCAAAAGTTCTCTATAGGTTTAATGCAATGCCAATCAAGATCCCAACGGCATTTCTTGTAGAAATAGAGAAAGCAATCATGAAATTCATATGGAAAAATAAAAGACCCAGAATAGCAAAAACAATGCTAAGCAGGAAGTGTGAATCAGGCGGTATAGCTATACCAGACTTCAAACTATACTACAGAGCAATAGTAACAAAAACAGCATGGTACTGGTACCAAAACAGGCGGGTGGACCAATGGTACAGAATAGAGGACACAGAAACCAATCCACAAAACTACAACTATCTTATATTCGATAAAGGGGCTAAAAGCATGCAATGGAAGAAGGATAGCATCTTCAACAAATGGTGTTGGGAAAACTGGAAATCCATTTGCAACAAAATGAAACTGAATCCCTTTCTCTCGCCATCCACAAAAGTTAACTCAAAGTGGATCAAGGAACTTGATATCAAATCAGAGACATGGCGTTTGATAGAAGAAAAAGTTGGCTATGATCTACATACTGTGGGGTCGGGCTCCAAATTCCTCAATAGGACACCCATAGCACAACAGTTAATAACTAGAATCAGGGGAGGGGGATAGTAAAGGCTAGGAAAGGCAGCAGAATACAACAGACCCTAGTATGGCAATATATAAATCAATGGAAGTGTAACTGATGTGATTCTGCAATTTGTATATGGGGTAAAAATGGGAGTTCATAACCCACTTGAATCAAAGTGTGAAATATGATATATCAAGAACTATGTAATGTTTTGAACAACCAACAATAAAAAAAAATAATAAAAAAAACTAAAAAAAATGGTATGAAATGCAAATATAAAAAAAAATAACTAGAATCAACAAATGGGACTTACTCAAACTAAAAAGTTTTTTCTCAGCAAAAGAAACAATAAGAGAGGTAAATAGGGAGCCTACGTCCTGGGAACAAATCTTTACTCCTCACACTTCAGACAGAGCCCTAATATCCAGAATATACAAAGAACTAAAAAAATTAGACAATGAGATAACGAATAACCCAATCAACAAATGGGCCAAGGACCTGAACAGAAATTTCTCAGAGGAGGACATACAATCAATCAACAAGTATATGAAAAAATGCTCACCATCTCTAGCAGTCAGAGAAATGCAAATCAAAACCACCCTAAGATACCATCTCACTCCAGTAAGATTGGCAGCCATTAGGAAGTCAAACAGCAACAAGTGCTGGCGAGGATGTGGGGAAAAGGGTACTCTTGTACATTGCTGGTGGGACTGCAAATTGGTGCGGCCAATTTGGAAAGCAGTATGGAGATTTCTTGGAAAGCTCGGAATGGAACCACCATTTGATCCAGCTATTCCCCTACTCGGTCTATTCCCTAAAGACCTAAAAAGAGCACACTATAGGGACACCGCTATATCCATGTTCATAGCAGCACAATTCACAATAGCAAGACTGTGGAACCAACCTAGATGCCCTTCAATAGACGAATGGATAAAAAAAAATGTGGCATTTATACACAATGGAGTATTACTCTGCATTAAGAAATGACAAAATCATAGAATTTGGAGGGAAATGGATGGCATTAGAGCAGATTATGCTAAGTGAAGCTAGCCAATCCCTTAAAAACAAATGCCAAATGTCTTCTTTGATATAAGGAGAGTAACTAAGAACAGAGTAGGGACGAAGAGCATGAGAAGAAGATTAACATTAAACAGGGATGAGAGGTGGGAGGGAAAGGGAGAGAGAAGGGAAATTGCATGTAAATGGAAGGGGACCCTCAGGGGTATACAAAATTACATACAAGAGGAAGTGAGGGGAAAGGAGGAAAAATATAAGGGGGAGAAATGAACTACAGTAGAGGGGGTAGAGAAAGAAGAGGGGAGGGGAGGGGGAGGGGGATAGTAGAGGATAGGAAAGGCAGCAGAATACAACAAACACCAGAATGGCAATATGTAAATCAATGGTTCTGCAACTGATGTGATTCTGTAATCTGTATATGGGGTAAAAATGGGAGTTCATATCCCACTTGAATCTAAGTGTGAAATATGATATATCAAGAACTATGTAATGTTTTGAACAACCTACAATAAAAATTAATTTAAAAAAAAATCCATTACAAATAATACCAAAGAAGATTTTCTGCACATAGACAGTGAAGAGTTGTCTATGAGGTTTTCTCAATTAAACTGAATGACAAAATGAAAAAAAAAAAAGCCTGAAAAAAAAACATCAGAAAACAGATAGCTCAGTCAATTAATGGGCAAAGGAACTGAACAGACACTTTATACAGGAAGAAATATAAATGATCAACAAATATATGAAAAAAAGTTCAACTGATCTCTAGGAGTTAGAGAAATTCAAATTAAAACTACACTGAGATTCCATCTCACTCCAGTCAGAACGGCAATTATCAAGAATACAAGTAACAATAAAATTTGGTGAGGATGTGGGGAAAAAGCTACACTCACACATTGTTGGTGGGACTCCAAACTGGTATAACCACTCTGGAAAGCAGTATGGAGATTCCTCAGAAATCTTGGAATGGAACCATTATTTGACCCAGTTATATCATATACCCAAAGGTATTAAAATCAGCATTCTACAGTGACTCAGCCACATTAAAGTTTAGAGCACCTCAATTCACAATAGCTAAGTTATGAAACCAACAGATGAATGGATAAAGAAAATGTGATATGTATACACAATGGAGTATTACTTAGCCCAAAAGAAGAATGACATTATGACATTTGCCGGTAAATGGATGGAACTGGAGACTATAATGCTAAGTGAAAAAAGCCAATCTCAAAACACCAAAAGCCGATTATTCTCTCTTACATGTGAATACTAATAAACAATGTGGAGGTGTTAATAATAGAAGTTCACTGGGTTAGACAAAGGGGAATGAAGGGAAGAGCTGTGGGAATAGGAAAGACAGTAGAATAACTAGGATATAATTTTCCTATGTTCATATATAAATACTCCACCAAAGAAATTCCACTTCATGTATAACCACAAGAACTGGATCCTAATTAGAGTAAGTTATTATCCATGCATGTATAATATGTCAAAATACACTCTATTATCTTGTATACCTAAAAAGAACAAATAAATTTTTTAAAAAAAAATAAGACATTGCCAACCTAGTTTTCAAAGTAATTACAACATTTTGCCTCCCCAAGATTAATGCAGAAAAATTGCTATTGCTCCACATCCTCACCAACACTTGAAATTGTTCCTCTGGAAGAAGATGGTGGAAGGGAGCTTGGCAGCAATTTCTGAGCTCCTAGAAACACAGAAAGAAGTCAGTGAAGGAAAAGCAGAATTGAGAGGTGCGTGAAAAAATGAATGCTCTAAGATTCACTACTACAAAGTCTGAAACCTGGAGTGACTGGGAGATTGGTTCCCAGGGGTGAAAATAAGTGCAGAGTTCCCTAACCCTAAACCCAAACCGGGGTGAGAGAAGGGGCAAGGGGCAACAGAGAAAGGGAGCCGAAAAATTCAAGCTCACTCACTTAAAAACATTTAGAAAGGCAGACAAAATTTAAAGCATGATGAAAACTGCAATGTCCTTGAAGGATATAAAAGAGTTTAAAACCAAATAGTGAAAAGACAGCTGGGGGGGTGGGCAGCAATAGGGTATTCACAGCCATTTTATGGAGCCCTCAACCAACTAGTCACCCCCTTAAATCAACACAGCATCTTCCCACACCCAAATAGATGCAAATCAAACCACACAGAAGTCTACTGCAGCAGGATCACTTAAGGATTTGACTAAAAACAATTTCTAATTGGATCACTAGTGGCATAGCCAAAAGTTGCTGAAAACCCCTCCCCGTCACTGGTGAATGAGGGGAATGGAATGGAACAGATCTGGGCCGGGGAAGTGCACCTAACTCACTACTCCACTCAGCCTCCTTGTGGGCAGGGCAGAGGTGATAAGCTCCCTGGGACCTCCATGGGGTCCAGGCAGAGATCAGCATCAAGACAGATTTAATCCTGAACAGACAAAAGGAGATCCATTGTGACCACACCAGCCCCAACAACTGACACTGGGCAAGGCACCATGGGAAGCCTAGAGACTGTCCCTGTGATCATAAGGCCACATGACAGGGAAGCTGCCTGAATATCCAGGAACATAGACAATCGGTTCCCAGATGGTGGCAGCCACTGATAGAAAGCCAATAAAGAAAACATTGCATAAATACTCAGGAAAATTAAACAGAAGGTGCCTGCAACCATATGCAGAGAGAGGTCAATTAACATAGAAAATTGCCTGATCCAAGACAGCAGGGAGTGACTGTTCCCAGCATTACCCAGCTCAAAGCCTGGCCCATGGCCTCAACTGGCTCCTGAAAGGGCATTGTTTGGAAACTGCCTGGACCTTGCCTCACTCATAGTCCACATACAGAATCAGCATCCACTGTTCACAACCTGGGACCATGGAAAGTAGAACCCACATGAACTGAATTCCTTTACTGCTGCACCCCAGAGAGTGATGTTGGCTAGCGTAATGCTTCTGCACCACAGAACACCCACTGGAAACTCCCCAAACAGAACTGTGCTTATAGACATCCACCTGGCATTTACCATCATGAAAAGGATCCTGTAGAGGGAAACAGATACATGGTGACTCACAGCAATCACAGAGACAACTCACAGCCAGCATCCTAAATTCCTGCACACAGTACAAATAACCAAAACATGAACACTGCACCTTCTGAGCAGTCCGTTGCAGGCCCCTGAGCTGACCAACCAGAACCAGATGGTGGGAAGCCTACAGCAACTAGGGAAGTGGCTCCTGAGACCCAGCAACACTGGAGCGATCCACAGTCAAAGAATGATGGACATCTACTTAATGACCAAACCCCGATGCAATCCAAACCAGTATACAAAAAGAATTTTCTTCTCCTTGGCAAGTTCTGCTAAATAATTCTAATGACAACTTTGATCATATTATCACTCTTTAACTTGATTGATGGTTGTTGCCCTAATAGCCAACATCGTATCTTCAATTCATTTGGATTTATATCTTTTAATAGTTTAAAACAGTCATTGAAATCAGTCTTTCTATCATTGTTTCCCTAGATCTATTTTATACTTGCTCCTCTTACTCCCCATTTGTCCTCTTACATTATCTGCTACGATCTCAAATGCTCACCATCCATTTCTCTCTTATACCTTGTGTGTATTAATCTTTTCTATCTTTCCTTTCTTTCTCCTCACTTTCCCTCTTTTTGTCAAATCTTTCTTACCCCCTTTTAGCCAAATCTTTCTTCTTACCCCCTTTTAGCCATCATTTAATATTATAGAAATTTTACTATTTTAATAATTAATTTTTCAACCTAGTCCAGAATTTTACTACAAGTTTATACCAGATTTTAGGAATTATGAAGAACAGATTCAATAAGATTGTTGTTGTTGTTGTTCCATAAGGTTGAATGATTTGAAGCTTAGTTCTGAATTAATTGTAATAAATAGGGTTTAGTGATTTCTATCAAATTGGTGTAAAACTGTGATCAACAGAAGTCACACATTGAGTTAAAGTATTGATATCTGGATATCAGTCCAACTAAGGGATCTTAAGAGAAAGAAGCTCACAAAGTAGTCCCATGTTAAAAGAAGAAGTGATCATTTCCAAGTAGATGATTAAACATACAAACAATATGAAAAAGCAAAGCAAAAAATAAATAAATAAATAACCCACCCCAAACAGATCGCAATGCTTCGAAACTCACTACATCAACACTACAGTGGAGAAAATGTCAGCAAAAGAATTTTTTCACAGTTGAAATGTTCATCATATTTAAAGAAGATCTAAGGAGTGAAAATAGAGAAAATAAAGGAAGTGAAAACTCACTTCAATAAAGAGATAGCAATTTTGAGAAAGAACCAAATGGAAATCCTGAAAATGAAAGACTCAATAAACCAAATTAAAAATTCAATGGAAAGCATTAGTGATAGATTAGACCACTTTGAAGATAAATTTTTAGACCTTGAAGACAAAATAAAGAATACTGAATATAAAGTAGACCATACAGAAAACATTTTAAGAAACCATGAGCAGAATATTCAACAAATCTGAGATAACATCAAAAAGCCAAATTTAAGAAATCTTGGGGTATATGAAGGCTCTGAAATACAAGCTAAAGGGATGCACAAATTTGTCAATGAGATGGAAATTCAAATACAAGAGGCATGTAGGATTTCAAACATACAAAACACAGTAGATCCACTCCAAGACACATTATAATAAAAATATCTAACATACAAATTAAGGATAGAATTTTAAAATCTGCAAGAGAAAATGGCTGGTTGCATTTAGAGCTAAACTTAAATGAATTTCAACTGATTTCTCAACTCAGACCCTAAAAGCCAGAAGGGCTTGGAATAATATATAACAAGCTCTGAAAGAAAATGAATTCCAACAAAGATTACTATACCCAGCAAAATTAAGTTTCAGAATTGATGGGGAAAAAACCTTCCATGAAATCAGAAGCTAAAAGAATTCATAACCAGAAAGTCTACACTACAAAATGTACTCAGTAAAGGATTTCATGAAGAAGAAACGAAAAATAAAAATGAAAAATGGCATAGGAATGAATTACAGTAGAAGAATAGTCAATTAAAGAGTGCAGTCAATTAAAGGACAGTATGAAGGTTTCTAAGAGGAAAATTTATAGCATTGAATTCAAGTCTGATTTAAATATTAGAAATACATCAAAATGAAATTAAATAAATAGCTACTCTGTATTATATGGAGTGTAAATGATCTAAACTCTTCAGTAAAAAGACATAGGTCGGAACACTGGATTTAAAACAAGACCCAAGCTGGCTGTGGTGGTGCATGCTTATAATACCAGTGACTCAGGAAGCTGAGGCAGGAGACTAGCAAGATGCAGGCCAGCCTCATCAACTTAGTGAGACCCATTTCAAAATAAAAAGTACAAAGGGCTGGGAATGTGGCTGAGTGGTTAAGCACTCCTTGGTTCAATCACTAATATCAAAAATAAATAAACACTCAACAATATCCTCTTTGCATGAAACTCACCTCACAGGCAAAGATATCCACAGACTGAAGGTGAATGAATAGGAAAAAAATTATAACTTTATTTTATTTATTTTTATGTTTTATGTGGTACTGAGGATCGAACCTAGTGCCTCACCTGTGCTAGGCAAGTGCTTTACCACTAAGCTACAGCCCAAGCCCCAGAAAAAGATTTTTTAAAAAAGAATGGTACTAGGAAATAAGCAAGGTTAGCTATTCTCACATCAAACTCAGTGAATTTCAAACCAAATTAATCAGAAGGGACAAGGTCCTTTTATATTGCTTAAAGAAATCATACTACAAGAAGATATAATGATTCTAAGTATTTGTGTCCAAACAATGGTGCATCTCTATATGTCAAACAAACTCTTTTCAATAATAAAAATCAAATGGACTACAACACAATAATACCAGGTTACTTTAACATACTGCTCTCACCACTAGATAGATCATCAAGACTTAAATTAAAATTCCACAGAACTAAAAATATGATTAATAATATATAATATTTCATCCATGTATGTAAAATTTCATCCATTAAAAACTGAATTCACATTCTTCTCAACAGCACATGGAATATTTTCCAAAATAGACCATATTTTAGGTCACAAACAAATCTTAGCAAACACAAAAAATCAGAGATAATATCTTATATTCTATCAGATCATAATGCAATTAAATTAGAAATAAACAGTAAGATAAAAAAGACAGAAACAAATCTGGAGACTAAATAACACACTTTTGAATGATGAATTGACTGCAAAAGAAATCAGGGGAGGAATTTTAAAATTCTCAGAAGTAAATGAGAACAGTGAGACAACATATCAAAAATCTCTGAGGCAGTATGAAGATAGTTCTAAGAGAAAAGTTTAGAGCATTGAGTTCATACATCAAAAGAATAGAAAGATACCAAATAAGTAATCTAACATTACACTTCAAGACCCTAGAAAAAGAAGAACAAACCAACACCAAAATTAGTAGAAGACAGGAAATAATTAAAATCAGAGACAACTCAATGAATTTGAGAATAAAAAACAATACAAAAGATCAACAGAACAAATACTTGGCTTTTTGAAAGGATAAACAAGATTAATAAACTAGCCAAAGGAAAGAGATCACTCAGATTAACAAATTTCAATGTGAAAAAGGAAATATCATATAGACACTAATAAAAATCCAGAGGATCCTGAGGAATTATTTTGAAAATTTATACTCTGATAAATTAGAAAATCATAAGATATCAACATTTTCCTAGAGACATATGACCTAACCAAATTGAATTAGGAGGATATAGAAAACTTACACAGTCCAATATCAACTCATAAAATTGAAGCAGCCATCAAGAAACCTTTCAATGAAGCAAAGACCTGGACTGGACAGGTTATTAGGCAAGTTCTACCAGACCTTTAGAGAAAAATTAATACTAATCTTCCTCAAATTGTTTCATTAAATATAAAAGCAGGAACAGTGCCAAATTCTATGAAACCAGAATTGCCCTGATACCAAAACTATACAAAGACACATCAAGAGTAGAAAACATCACACCAATATCCTTGATGAACACAGATGCAAAATTTTATAATAAAATATTGGCAAACCACACACAAAAATACATTAAAAAGGTGGTGTACCATAATCAAGTGGATTTCATTCTAGGGATGCAAGGTTGGATCAACATATGGAAATCAATAAATGTAATCCACCACATAAATAGACTTGTGGTCGTAATACTAAGAACCTAAAAGAATTAGTTTTTTTAATATTGGTAATAATCCACAATGAGCATACACTTATTATTCTCATTGAAAAAAAAGTATTTGCATTCCCTGAACCAGGAAGCGCAGACCATTACTGAATCACTCACAGTTTCATGCCACTAAATGGTTTACCTAGGGTTTACCTGTCTTATTCCAGGGCCCACACTTATATCTATGACCTCCTGCAATTAACCTAGATGGACCCACTAGAGGAGATTAAAGGGTAGATTTTCAAGTAGCCTCAACCACATTCAGAGGGGAAAAAAAAAGGGTAAAGAGAGGAACAAAACTGAAATCTTCAATTCTAAGCTATCTCCTCTCACCCACAATCCCCTCCTCCACCACTTGTAAATGTAAGACCCAAAACTATGAAACTGCTAGAAGAAAACAAGATGGGAAAGCCCCATAATGCTGGTATACGTGATGGGTTTTTTTTAAATCTGACCTCAGGAGCACAGATAATAAAAGAAAAATTAGACTGATGGGATTACATTAAACTAAAAGCTTCTGTACAGCAAAGTAAGCAATCAATGGGGTTTAGAAACAATCCACAGATTGGAGGAAAGTATTTTCACATTGATAAGGGATTAATATCCAATGCAAATACCTCAATAATAAAATGAATGCTTATACACTGTTGATGGGAATATGGGTAGTACAACCATATGGAAAACAAGAAAACAATTCCACAAAAAAAATTTTAAAAAGACATTTACCATATAATCCAGCAATCCTACAACTGGGACTATACCCAAAGCAAGTGAAATCAATATGCTGAAGAGAGCTTCACTCACATGTTTAGTGCAGCATTATTCACAATAGTCAAGATATGGACTCAGTATGAGTATACTGCAGTGGATTAATGGATAAAGAAAATCTGATGTATACAATGTTTACAGCACCTCAATTTACAATAGCCAAGCTATGAACCCAATCTAGGTATCCTTCAATAGATGAATGGATAAAGAAAATGTGGTACATTTGCACAATTAAATATTACTCAGCCATAAAGAAAAATGAAATCATGACATTTGCCAGTAAATGGATGGAACTGAAGACTGTTGTGCTAAGTGAAATAAGTAAATCAAAAAAAAAATCCAAATGTTCTCTCTGATATGTGGATGCTAACACACAACAAGGTTCAGGAGGGACTAATAGAAGTTCATTGGATTAGACAAAAGGGGAATGAAAGGAAGGGAGTGGGGATGGGACTAGAAAGATAGTAGAATGATTCGGACATAAATTTCCTGTATTTATACATGAATACATTATAGTGTATTTCTACATCATGTGCAACCGCAAGACTGGGATTCTAGTTAGAATAAGATTTACTCTACAAATTTATACTATGTCAAAATAAACTGTACTTTCATGTATATCTAAAAAGAATAAATAAAAAAGAAACTTGAATTTGTATTTTAAGAAGAAAAAATGTGATGAATAAACAATAAAATTCTCTCATTTGCAACAATATATATGAACTTGAAAGACATTATGTGGTGATATAAAGCCAATGCAGAAATAGAAAAGTCATTATATCACTCACATGTGCGTACCTGGGACTCATTGGGGCTTGGAGTGGATTGCAGAGTAACTAGTCGAAGAACACAAAATTTTAGGTAGACAGAATAAGTTCAGGAGATAATTTGGACAACAGAATAACTGTAGTTAATGACAATATATTGTAGTCTTAAAATAAGAAACAGTAGAAATTGTGCACTCACCACAAAAATTATAATTATGTGAGGTAATACATTCATTGGTTAGCTATATTTAACCATTTCACTGCCTATCTATATTTCAAAACATAGTGCATGTTGTACACAATGATACCTAGGTTTTCCATCAATTAAAAAATAAATAAAAATATATCAAATCAATAGCTAAAGGCCCTAAATATGAGACATGAAACTTCACAATACTTCATTCAAAATATCCAAGCTTTCACAGATTGTCTGTATCCTACATAGTTCCTGACTGTGAGTTTTATCTTCAGATGGATCCAATATGCACTCAATAGTTGCCAACCTAATGGTGTATAGTTTCTGGCAGCTGAAGTCCATGAATGACTATGGTCATCATGGCAGATACAGAGATCCCACAAACAATGAGAAGAGGACATTAAAGCTTCTAGACTGAAGAAGGCTCTGGGTGGCACTAATGGGAATTCCTGTTGTATGACAATTTAGACACACTCTAGCACCTTTTTCTGTTGGATGGACAACCTTAGGAGAATTATTTGTGGTTAACAGCATAAAGGATGTAAATAAAATCTGTAAATGAGGAATGGATTGCCTCTGAGATGTAAGTAAACAGTGTGGGGCCCTTGGATCATCCCTGAGCTGACTAGTAATTTTTCTGACATGGTCGAGGCTTTCAATTTTATGGGAAGCAATTACTCAACCTCAATAGAAAAGTTCTATGACATGAGTTTATATATGCCATGCAAGTATATCCTTGGAATTTCCTCACATAAGGACATTGTCGGCGTAATATGAGACATGTCTTCCTAGAAAGGTTGGATGTGGTTAAGAGGTGCCTGTATCCAATTGTAACAGCAAACTGTTTTCCAGTTGCAATAATTCTATGACATTGAGGTTTTGGAAATCCCTTATAAAATACCATTCACTCATATCAGGTTTCAGCTCTGGACACCTGGCTTGTTAAAAGATAAACAACAGGAACATCATCAAGGCCAGGCCTACCCATCCCCAGGAGTCTCACTCCATGGCTCTCAGCTTATCCACAAACCTCGTGGCTAAGTCATATTCACTTGTGGAATCCTTATATCATGGTCTCTGGAGCCTCTCTTCTCAGCCATATGTTTACAATTTGTTCTCAAAATTGTCAACAACTGAGGTTCATTATCACATTTTGAATTTGAGTCCACAGGGCATCTTTAGCTTCTACAGGAAATTGATCCCCATGCGTCTGCTCTAAAGAGAACAGATAAAACCTCTGTCACTTTTGGTAACATGGAAACTGCAAAGAAGCCTTTTGCCTGCCTTCCTACACATAAAATTTCTTAGGACAGAAATATAAGAAATTCTGATTCTCTCAAAGTCTTCAATTCTATAACTGCTGGGGGAAAGTGTTGGGGTTTTGTTGTTTGTTTGTTTGTTTTTAAGTGCTTAGGATTTAACCCAGCACCTTGCTTTTGTTTTCTATTATATGTACGAAGGACTGTGCCAGGAACTGTCATTTGATTCTGGCATGTACTCTTGGGATGGAAGATAATATTCTTTTCTAGTTAAGGCCCACAACTTTGGATACTTCCAAGGACAGAATGTGGAAGGCAATCTAAGGTTGTATGTGAAAGCCAATAGGAAGCATGTCAGACTTAAGATTACTCAGAGATTCACATGGCACACTTCATCTTTGTCTTACCTCTTAGGAATGACAAGGTATACTGCACCCTACACACATTTAGATTGTCTAATGTATGGAGCATCTTGTACTTTTAAAGTCACCAATGTTATAATTCTGTTAATGTGGTCATGAAAGCAATCAATTGTAAAAAATCTGGAATAAAATGCAATACTTGTCAAAGATCACAGGTAGTATAAAGAAGCAAAGGAGGATTGTTAGAGACCCAGTTCAATGTTTAATATCACCTATTACCTCTAAAATCTATATGAGAAAATATAGAGATTAATGAGAATAATTTTGACATGATCTTTCTAACATTATGCATGAGAATTGGAGGGACTACCTAACCTTGTCTTTGCTTCTTTATCAGAAAAAATCTAAAAATGCATAAAGAATATCTAGACAAAGTTTCCTTCCCTGGAAATACGAATTTATCTATAAAAAAAACTCTTATTGTTTAAAAAAAATAAGAATTACGTGGGGACCTCTCTTCCTGATCTCCATATTCTAAGAATAGATGGCAATTTGGGCATGATGAACTATCACCCTCTGGTGCCACTGAGGACACTTTAAAACAGTGCAAAATCCATTCTGTGATGCTGTCTGTGCATTGCTCAATAACTCAATTCTCAAGAGTGTATTTCAAATCAAGGTCCTGGAGGCACTGATGGTAAGAGACTTATAATAAAATGCTAATTAGTATGGTTTATTGATGCCTAAGCTTTATCAGGCAGGAGAAAGTCTCACAGTATAAAATTAGAAGTTACTCAACATTGCCCATGTGGGGGAAGTCTTACTTGTTCCTGAAACGAGGAAGTCAGATATTTGGACAGTGATGAGATGGGGATCTACAGCAGATATCCACTGAAGCAAAAAATTTCAGAGAAATCAAAGAAACAGAAAACAGCATCAGGTGGAAATATTTCTACCAAGAGTGAGAAGTAAGAGAGATTATTAATAGAGTTAGAGGAAAGTGCTTTAAATGTGGAGGTTTCATAAGCACTTTGAGAGGAAAGAATAGTTTCAAAAACATTCATTTGAAAAAAAAATTGTTGGGTAATTATTCTATTATATGTTTTGTTAAGTGCCTGGGAATATATAAATTTGAGGAATTACAAAGACTTTAGGAATAAGGTCACTTATATAAAAGATATGGGGCTTCCATGGAGCTGAGTGTAGTCCAGGGGACACTGATTTGGGCTGATAGGACGAAGAGCAATGTGTGACCTCATTCTGTTCTTAAAATAAGCCTTATCTCTTCTACTGGGGAATTCTGCAGTTTTCATCTTTCTCACTTTTCCCCTTTTAGATCTGCTGGAGGTCAACTATGAAAAACAGGACCATGCTGACTGAATTTATTCTTCTGGGCCTCACAAGTCAACCTGAACTTCAGGTGGTGATGTTCATCTTTCTGTTTATCACCTACATGCTCAGTGTCCTAGGAAATCTAACTATCATCCTCCTCACCTTACTGAATTCTCAGCTCCAAACCCCCATGTATTTCTTCCTCCGGAATTTCTCCTTCTTAGAAATTTCCTTCACATCCATTTTTATTCCCAGATTTCTCACCAGCATGACAACAGGAAATAAGGCCATCAGCTTTGCAGGATGCATCACTCAGTATTTTTTTGCTATATTTCTTGGGGCAACAGAGTTTTACCTCCTGGCTTCCATGTCCTATGATCGCTATGTGGCCATCTGCAAACCCCTGCATTACCTGACCATTATGAGCAGCAGAGTCTGCACACAGCTTGTGCTCTGCTCCTGGCTGGGGGGATTCCTCGCTATCTTACTGCCAGTCGTCTTGATGAGTCAGGTAGATTTCTGTGCCTCCAACGTTCTGAATCACTATTTCTGTGACTATGGGCCCCTCCTGGAGCTGGCCTGCTCAGACACAAGCCTCTTAGAAAGGATGGTCATGCTCATGGCTGTGGTGACTCTAGTGATTACTTTGGTTCTGGTGACAGTTTCTTACATATACATCATCAGGACCATTCTAAGGATCCCCTCTGCCCAGCAAAAGACAAAGGCCTTTTCCACTTGCTCTTCCCACATGATTGTCATCTCCCTGTCTTATGGCAGCTGCATGTTTATGTACATTAACCCCTCTATAAAAGAAGGAGGTGCTTTCAACAAAGGAATAGCTGTGCTCATTACTTCGGTCACCCCCGTGTTGAATCCCTTTATCTATACTCTAAGAAATCAACAAGTAAAGCAAGACTTCAAGGACACTGTCAAAAAGATTGTAAAGTTTTAAGAAAAAAAAAAGAATGAAAAATGTATTTCCACTTCATAGAAATATTTTGAGAGTCTACTAAATATCAAAGGCTTAACTGGCCCCTGAAAATAAAAATACAGAAATCACATGTTCTAATGTTCAAGGAATCTACAGTCCAGAGGTAAGGTGTGTAAACTGTAAATTTTTGGATAAATTTACAAAAACATGACATAGTAAGTGTTACTAGAAAAGGGTTAATGAATCCAGCAAAAGAACAGTTGGGAAGAATTAACTCTTCCTTCCAGAAATGACTTCAAATTTAAGAAGCAAAACACTGCTTTTTTGAGAGAAGAGTTTGGAGTGACAAAGAAGGCCAGATTGTAAAGTGTATAATTGCAAACTGTGGAGTTAGTTGAGTTTTATGAGTCAAGAGGAGTCTTAAAATACACCATGTGGCCATCATAATTTTTTCAAGGGGTGAGGCATTGGCCTTTTTCCTCAGCCCCAGAGACTGTGCTTCCATTAAAGTGTAATTTCAATTCTCTCCCTTTATCATTTAAGTTTCAATTGTAGCCATTGCAACTTTCATCCTTTTATAATCGGAAAATGAAAGGAAAGAATATACATGTGGTCCACATCATTCAAATTAGAAGAAAATTTTTTAGATATTGTCACCTTACATGTGTCCCTTCTAGAGGTTAGGGTTAAAAGAGGCTCCTAGAGGAAGGTTGGGAGCCTCTCTGTTTGTGCCTCTCCTTGGCAGAATCTATTGTTTAATTTCTTAAATGACATCTTTTTAAGTTAATAGCAGGAGATCTGCTTCCTCTCTCTTTCATAGTTCCTGGTGATCTTTTTATTTGTGTATATTAGTTGGAAACATTAATGGAGTTCAGTGTTATATTTCAATTACATGCAAACAGTATACACTAATCAAATCCAGCCTCCCTTTATCCTATTATGATTTTATTTTCATCTTTTTGTTTATATTAATTAGATATTAGAAAAGACAAATTCTATGATCTGCTTCATTCCTTTAACTTTCCCTCAAATATACTGTTTTTGTTGCTAACATAAACCACCATGGATAACTATTTTGTAAAGTGAAAAGAATGTAAGATATGGATACACTTTTCTATCTAGAATGTTTCAAATTATGAGTCTTGAAAAACAGCTGGGAATAGACTCCCCTACCAAAAGAAGTGGACACATGGATTCAAGATAACTTAAATTTTAACAGGTGTTGGTAGGACCTTGATTTCAATGGAAGGACTTTTTCTAATCTGAGCATGTCTATATAGTTTGGTGCTATCCTAACACATTGAGGGATGTTGTTTACTGTTTTGAGTACAAAAAGTGGAACATAATCCAGTATATTGACATACTTTATCTGTTTTAACATGAGCAGCATTTTGCTTCTCAAGAATTTAAGGAAAAGTTGGATTATATTGATCATGAGAACAAATTGTCAGACCCACAGAAAGTATTAGAGTCTATGTTGTATTTCTGAATAAAAAGTCTTTTATGGAAAGCCTCTGCTATTTTGAATATCTGGGTTCTTTTATTGCTAGAAATTAATAATTAATTTGACTTTCAATATATTCCAGATTCACTGAGCTATCTTTTAATTGGTACAGAAATGTTCTTAAACAGTCACACCTGCATTATTAAGAGCCTCCACATCCAAATGTCTCCGAAAACCTGTGTGGTAAACCAGTTTAAAACACAGGCTTTATTCAAATCCCAGATTCTCAATGATCTATCAGAATTACCTAGATTTAGTTACTTGACCTTTATAAGGCTTATCTTTCTCAACTGTACAATGTGAATATTAATAGTGTCTATTTTATAGGGTACCTTAAGAATTAAATAAAATAACAGACATAAAATAGCCAGTATTTGTGATTTAATAATAACCACTTAATTGTAAACCATCATAACCACATAATTGTAACAATATCTTTTTTGAAGAACTATAGCTTAACTAAGAACAGATATTAAATTGATTGGTTTAATATAAATAGGACTATAAAACATAGGCCATTTCATTTCTACATGAAATCTTTCTGCAACAAGACCAATATAGTTCCACTCCTCCTGTGTCTCAGTGCATGTTTGGATTGCCAGATTTGTGAAGGTCCCGCCCATATTACAAATGAAAATATCAGAATAATCAGAAATGGGTTGTAAGAATTGGGTTAACACTAGCCTTATGTATACTGGATATCTATGGGAAAGAGTGGATGAATATACTGGGACAGAGAAGTAAGCACACCAAGTAAGTCAAAGTCTATTATCATAAGGCAAGACATCACTGTTTTCACAATCTAAGCATTTAGAAATGAATTTGGGAAGAAAAAAATTACCTTCCAAAAAATGCAAAAAATAAAAGACAATTCATGTTATTCTTAAGGTGTTCATCTAGACTGGCTTTATGTTCATACATTCTTGGAATATAATCTAGGTCAGAGATAAGCAAAAGTAATGATTTCATTGATTCTGAGACTGAGTTACTGGAATATTCAATACTAAGTATGTGAATTGATGAGTTTTATTCCTCCTATCAATACTGTAGACAAGAATCAAAAGATACAGATTTAGGTACCTAGTGGTCTCAGTATAATTTCATTGCAGTGCTAGGGTGAGATTATGAAAATGAGGGAGGGCTGATCTGCCACACTTGGACACTCATGCTCCCATTGCCTCTTCTTAACATCTCCAGAGCTTGTGGACTTATGGCATTGAAATCTAAAGAGGTGGTCAACTCCAATGCCAAATGTGAACAAAGAGTTCAAAGGAAAATTCAAAAGAAAAAAATTTTTAGGAAATCTATTAAGGTATAACAAAGAGATGGTTGAGAACAGTTCTGGCCTAAGGTACTCTGGGCTAAGGACCATCTTCAATCCTTTCTTTAAAATCACCCAGAAGGTCACAAATGAGAGCTTAAGCATCTGTCATACCTATCAATAGGGAGTACAGCTGAAACTCTACTATAGTCATACACTCTGAAATTAATACCACCACCCATCTGAGGAATTGACCACTGCAGGAGGGGCGAGATCATTCCCTGGACAATGTATGATGTAAAGGAGAATTATTGAAACAGAAGCATCAAAATTTTTAAATCAGTATAATATTCTGGAAAAATATATGGAAGATACTGATACTATTAAAAAACATAAAAATTAAAATATTTCTGAAAAGCACAATAAATGAAATGAAGAAAATGACAGTAATACAAGGAGAGGTAGAGTCAAAGCATTCACAACAAGATAAAATGTAAGTTCTGGTAAAATATCCAAATACAACCAAAGACAATAAAAATATTTGACTAGAGAGAGATTATAGGTAAGTACATATGTGGTAATAAATGATATATAGACACCAAAAGACGAGTGCAAATGCCAAAATAAATCTAGATAATGGGAGTCATAGGCAAAGGGAAATAGAATAATGGCAATGGGTATCATAAAATTTGATGTAGGATGGAAAAATAAAGAGTAGAACTTTAAAAAATAAGGCATCACATGTACTAGAACAATAATTTTAAAATACCTCAGAATGTTTGCTGCACACACATGAGAAAAATTGAAAACAGTTTTCAAAGAAACAAATAAGAAGGGAGATAAATCCAGAAGGATGATGAAAATGATATGAAACATTAAAATTATAACATAATTTATATTATCTATAAGTATATTTTTAAAAAATAAGACTCAAGAAAAAAGAAAATATGTCTATAACTAGAAATAAAATTCTACAAAACATACGCATGATGGGATTGCAAAGAAAGACCAAAGTAACATATAAGAAAGATAATATGTTGTGGTCAAAGGAAGAAATAAAAAGTATAAATTAATCAGCAGATGAAAATGAACAAGCATGAGTCTTAAAGTATCCATGATAAAAATAAGAGGTAACTGAGCTGGGCCTGGGACTCAGTGACAGAGCACTTGCCTTGCATATGTGAGGCACTGGGTTAGATCCTCAGCACCACATAAAAATAAATAAAATAAATATATGGTGTCCATCTAAAAAAAAATTTTTTAAATAAGAGGTGATTTATAACTTTTAAATCAACAAAATTAAAATTATTATTCAATAAAAGAGATTAAATGACTGAAAATTAATAAAAAATAGAAAACATGGCAACGTAGGATACACTAACCTTCTACCCCCACAAAATACAAGAAATGCACAGTTTTTCGTAAGTGATAATAGCCTTTGTAGGGCTCCAGTGACCATTTAGGAACCTACAGAAACACGGAAGAACAAACAGAAATGGAAACTAGCTACACAGGAAGGATAAGTGAGGAGGTAGACATCTGAGATGTCTGAAAATGGCTAGGAACAAAGAAGTGGTGCTAAGGCTTATGTAAGGGGCTTCAGTAATATGAAAAAAAAATGATTTAAAAATGTGTGAAAGACCTGAGTAGACAGGTCTCAAAAAAAACATACAAATGACCATAAGTATATGAAAAATACTTAACATCTCTAATCATCAGGGAAACACAGATTAAATCCTAAATGAGATATTATCACACATCTGTTGGAATGGCTAATACTAGTAGGGCATGGTGGTACATATCTGTAATCCCAGAAGTTTAGGAGGCTGAGACAAGAGAATTGTGAGTTCAAAGCCAACCTCAGCAACTTAGCGAGGGCCTAAGCAACTCAGCAAGACCCTGTCTCTAAATAAAATATTTTAAAAAGGACTGGGGATGTTGCTCAGTGGTTAAGCACCCCTGGGTTCAATCCCTGGGTACCAAAAAAAATGGATATTATCCAAAAAAAAAGATACATTTTGGTGAGGATGTGAAGAAAGCTCAACTTTTACACTGTTTTTAGGAATGTAAATTAGTACAATCATTATGAAGAAGAGTATGGAATTTGGGGGGGGGGCAAACGAAAAATAATACTACCATATGACCTAGCCATCTCACTTCTAGGTATTTCCTCAAAAGAAATGAAATCAGAATACTGAAGAGAAGTTCACCCTCCCACATTCATTGCAGCACTACTCACAATGACCTAGTTATATAATCAACCTACAAGTCCATCACAGACTAATGGATGAAGAAAATTCAGTGTACATATGCACAAAAGAATACTATTCAGCCTTTAAAAATAAAGAAATCCTATCATTTTCAACAATATGAAGGAAATTGTAAAATATTATGCTAGTAAGCCAGTCACACAAAGGCAAATACTGCATGTTTTCACTTATTGTTGAATCTAAAACATCAGAACTCATAGAAGCAGAGAGTAGAATCACAATTAGCAGAGATTAGGACATGGTAGAAGGATGATGGCCAAAGGGCAAGAAGCCTCAGGAGAAATAAGATCAGTCCATTTTTAGATCTATTGCACAGCTTGGTGAATATAGTTAATAATAGTGTAATATACATTTCAAAACATTGAGTAAGTTTCAGGGGTTGGGATTATGGCTCAGTGGTAAAGTGCTTGCTTAGCATATGTAAGGCACTGGGTTCAATAATTAGCACCACATACAAATAAATAAATAAATAAAAATTTCATCAACATTTATAAAAATATTTTTTTATAAAAAGAGTAAGTTTCAAATATTTGCACCACAAATATAGTAAGTATTTTTAGTGGTAGATACGTTAATTGACTTGATTTAATTGCTCCACACTATTAACATCTAGAAATCAATCTATTTAATCATGATATTGACAAAATAAAAAACAAAACCACGTGACTATTTTAGTAGATGCAGAAAAAGCATTTGACAAAACCCAATATTCATTCTGAGGAAAACTTTCAACAAACTTTAGAAATAGAAAGTAATTTCCTCATCCTGATAAAGGGTATCAGTGAAAAAGCTGCAATTAACAACTTTTCCCCTTCTTTTCCCCTTGATAAAAATAATAAGGCAGGAATTTCTGCTCATACCATTTCTACCTCCAATATCTCAAATTAGATAGTCCAGCAATCCTGATCAGACAATAAAAAGAAATAAAAGAAATCTAGGTTGAAAAGAAAAAGTAACTGTTGGTATTCACAAATGACATGATAATCTATGTAGAAAATCTGAAATGATGTTCAAATAAGTGTCTCCCAAAAACTCATGTGTGGCACATGCAAGACAGTTTAGAGGTAAAATTATTGGGTTATAAGAGCTTTAACGTAATCAGTGGATTAACTGAGTGGTGTCTATAGGCAAGTAGGGTGTGCATAAAGGAGGAAAGTCAAAATATAACCCTCTGAGTTATGTAGTGAACAAAGCCCCCCACCTCCTTTCTGTGGCCACATCCTGAGCTGCTCTCACCATGATCTCCTGCCTCACCTTGGGCCGGGAGTTATGGAATCAGCCAAACATTGACTGAACCTCTAAAACCATGAACCAAATATAAACTTCTTCACCACATTGCTTTTGCCAAGTCTTTTGGTTAAAAAAGATGAAAATCTGACTAAAACAAAGACCAATATACAAAATCAAATATACTTCTATATAGTTGGAACAATGAGAAATTAATTTGAAAATGATAGTATTTATAACAGTATCAAAATATTAAATATTTAGAGATAAATTTAGTATTGAAAATTACACATTACTGAAAGAAATTAAAGAAGACTAAATAAATTCAGAGATACCTTGTTCATGGTTAGATGACTTAATTTTTTAAGACAGTAATTCTCCTACAAGTGACTTATGGATTCAATGCAACACCAAATACAAAACCATACCATATATTTTTGTAGAAATTGATAGGTTGATTTCAAGTTTCACATGGAAGTGCAAAAGAAATAGAATAACCAAAACAATTCTGGAAAAGGAGAATAATGATATAGGAATGATAACAAGACCTAAGTTCAAAAATCATCACAAAACTACAGTAATCAAAGTATTGCCATAAAGAGAATCAAATATATTAATGAAACAGAGTAGTGAATCTATAAAATAAACTCATGTATATGTAGACCAATAATTTTTAATATGGTTTACATACCATATACAACCCAGCAAAAAATTCTGCTGCCTCTCCTTTCAGGATATATCTAGAATCCGACCACTCCACCATCTCTCCCCTTTCACTGTGTTGCCAAACACCATCAAATCTCACTGGGATTATTGCAGCAATTTCCAGTCTGGTCTTTATGCTTTTGACCTTGTTTCACTCTAGGCTATTCTCAATACTGCACCCAGAATAATACTTCATTACCCAAATCAGATCATATTATTCATATCCTCTAATATTTTGGCACAAGTTGAAGTCCTTGCATACCCCACAAAACCCTATTTGCTCTTCACAGCTCTCTCCTCCCTGACCTCAGCACCCTCTTCCCTTGCTGTGTTCTGATCTTATCCTAAAACACCAATAAAGTTCCTGCCTCAAGACTTTTGCAAAATGTTTACTGCTGCCTAGAATACTCTTCTACTAATTAACTTCACACTCCGTTCCTTCACTTCCCCCAAATGTCATTTTTATTTACCGCAAGGAAAACGCCCCTACAATTCCTAGCTCTCCTTCACATTCTTCCTCATATGTTAGCCTGCTTGAGCTGCCATAACAAAGTACCATGAACTGGGTTGTTCGTCCAGTCAGTTTGATTTGTCTCAGTGCTGGAGGCTTGAAGCCTGAGATTCAGGTATCAGCAGCAATGGTTTCTTCTAAGAACTATGAGGACATCTGTCCAGGCCTGTCCCCTAGCTTTGGGTGGCTGGCAGTCAATCTCCAGCTGGTAGAAGGATCTCCCCAAACTCTACTTTCATCTTCCCATGACAATTTCCTTGTGTTTGTGTGTCTCCAGTTTTCTCCTTTTCTATAAGGACACCAATCATGTTCAGTTTGGGCCCCCACCTAATGACTTTATTTTAAATTAATTAGCTCTGCAAAGAGTCCCTTCAATTTAAATAAATTTAAATAAGATAACCAATAAGGTCACTTTCTGAGGCATTTAGGATTGGAACTTGTGTGGGGGAACACAATTTAATCCATAACATATGCTTTATTTTGTATCACACATCATCATTTCACTCATTTTATATCTACCTGTTGATTCACTTATTGTCCACGTGCCACCTCAAGGCAGGGACTTCAGTGGTTTGCCTGCATTGCTTGCACATGGTAAATAAGAGTCAATAAGTATTTGTTGAATGAATGAATGGATTAGCTTATTATCCATTAAGATCTCATAAAATACAGGGCACTGATGATTATTCGTTCAAATGCAACAAAAGCTTAGTAATATTATGAACTAAATTATTCCTGAGGATGTTAGAAATGACCAAAGGTGTTTCTTATTACGGTATCTCTTACAAAAATTAATGTTCTACTTTCTCCATCACAAGGTAAGATTATCACAAATATAAAACCTATAAAATAAGCAACTAGAAACTTCTGACATTAGAAGGCTTTCTCAAAAAAAAGTTATAATTTCTAAAACAACTGCTATCTTCTTTTGGTCACACTTATCCTAATCACTTACTTATCATGCAAAATAGGTTCTTTCTAACCTTTGGAGAACAGCCTATTATGGTTGAAATCAAATGTCTCCAAAAGACTCATGTGTTGAAGGCTTGGGTCCCCAGATAATGGTGCTATTAGAAGGTGGTGGAACTTTTAGGAGTAGGGGCCTAGTGGAAAGAAAGTTAGGACATTGGAGTGTGCCCTTGAAAGGGGTTTGAGAACCTTGGTCCCTCCCCTCTCTCTTTTTGCTTCCTGGCCAACACAACTAACTCTAAAAACATATTTGAAAAAACTTTCTTCTCTATAAACATATTTGAAAGAAACAAATGAACTATTGCCAAATATAGTTTTAGGATATTTATTGTAGTGAAAAATAAAAAATGGGAAGTATTTGGGAAGCATATCCTATGTACCAGGTACTAATGCACACCCTTAACAATTATATTTCTATTTAGTAGGTATTGTGATCCTATTTTAGAGAACAGGAAAATGAGACTGAGAGACATGAAGATTGTTGTGTAATTTAAGATGAAATTGATACCATCTGATCTAGCAATACCACTACAGGATATATACCCAAAGAAAATGAAATCACCTTGTCCCCCCACACCTTCCCTACAAACCCACCTCCAAACTTATCTTTCTGGACCCTCTTCCCTCAGTTATATGTGTAAAGCTTGTTCCCAAAATTGTCAACAAAGGACATCCATTAGCCTGTTCCAAATAAGGATATACTTGTACTCCCATGTTTATTGCAGAACTATTCAAAACATTTAGGATATGGAATCAATCTAAATGTCTATCAATGAATGAATCCATAAAGAAATTGTAGTATGAGGTAAGCATGGTGGTGCATACCTATAATACCAGAAAAGTGGGAAGATGTAGCAGGAAGATCACATCTTTAAGCCAACTGAGCAACTTTGCAAGACTCTGACTCAGAATAAGAAATAAATAGAGCTGGGGCCAGATGTGGTGGTGCACACCTGTAATCCCAATGACTCTGGAGACTGAGACAGGAGGATGACAAGTTTAAAGCCACCCTCAACAACTTAACAAGATCCTGAGCAACTTAGCAAGACCGTGTGTCAAAATAAAAAGTAAAAAGGGCTGGGGATGTGTCTCAGTGATTAAGCACCCTGGGTTCAAAAGTACAAAAAGAAAAGAAAGAAATAGGGCTGGGGATGTAGCTCAGTGGTAGAGAGTCCCTGAGTTCAATCTCCAGTACTGCAAAAAAATAAGAAGGATAAGAAGATGAAAATAAAATGTGATTTGTATACACAATGAATTTCTATTCTATTCAGGCATGAAATCCTTTACTTTAAAAAAATATATGGATGGACTTGAAAGATATTGGTTTAGTTGAATAAGTCAGGCACAGAAAGACAAATACCATATGAGCTGATTTATATGTGGTATCTAAAAAAATTGATCTTAGGGAGATTGAGAATAGAATAGTGTATACCAACAACAAGGGAGTGTAAGAGGAGGTAATTGGGGCAGGCAGAGAGATTGGTAATGGGCACACAAGAAGAATAAATTCTGATGTTCTGTGGCATGGGGTGGTGAATATGATTAACAATAATGCATTATATATCTCAACATAGTTAGAAGAAAGGATTTCAAAGATATACCTCACAAAGAAATGTTAAAGTAACCCAATGTATACAGAAATCAAAATATCACATTGTGCCTTAAACATATACAAATACTACATGTCAATGAAAATATGAAATTAGTTAATTTTTTTAAAAAAAGATACTTGATTATTTGGTTGGCCACATTTCCTCTCTTGGCCTCCCCATTATGAAATATATATAAAACCATGTATAAAAAAGACATTTGTAAGGCATGTGTAGTGGTTATTTTGTCCCTAATTCTGGCATTTTATTTCTAAAGCTATAATTGGTTTTACTGGTGTTTGTATTTATTAACCTAATAAATTAATTGCTGTGAAGAAGTCCTTGGATTGCAATGTGTCAGTCTTCCTAGGAAATAAATACATGTCTTAACAAGTTCTCCACTACTGTAAACTGGAGAGTTGCAAGCATTTTCTCAGTATTGGTTTCTACCCTTACTTCAGTTTGACCTGTCCACTTTTGTTGTTGTTGTTGTTTTGTATTTCATTTCTTTATGCATCCTTCAAAAAAATGAAAACTGCTCCTAATGTGTCTCTAACCAATAGTCTGTAAGTGAGCTAACTGAAACGAGGCCAGTGATGTTTTTTAATAATGTGGCTTTTCAGGATTTCCATGATCTGACAATGGTTCCACCCAGTCTGCTTATCCAAGTCACGATAAGCTGTGCCCATCCACTGGGGAAGGATAATAACACTTCATACTCTTCCTCTTCTGATGCTCTCTTGCTATGCCCCCACTGTCCCCACATCAACCCATCTCTCCAGACCCTCTAGTCTCTTTGGACCAACTTGGCTCAGCTATATGTATAAAGCTCATTCCCAAATTGTCAACAAGGACACTCATTAACCTGTTCCAAACAAGAATCCCCAGGGAAACTTGTGCTTTTACATTCAATTGATCCCCCAGTGCATGTTCTCAACAAAGTAGAAAAAACCTCTGTCGCTGTGAATAAGGAATATCTGAGATGTAAGAGAGAGTTCATATTCTGCCGTCGGAGGTCAACAGCCTCATTTCTTCTAGGCCAGAAAAATCCAGGACTACTTTATTCCTCAAAAATCTTTTCTTTTAGCCTCCTACTTATTAACTCTTCTTTCTTCAACTCCAGTCTCACTGAGTGGAATAGCAGAAACCATCAAATCCTTGATAAATCAAGAAGGGACAGGAGCAGAAGAAGGTTACTTCTTACCAAGATAAGCCCTGGAAGTTTGTGGGGTTTTGCAAAATCCATGATGGGATTTGATGGCAGAGAATGTAGAAAATGCAATAAAGTTTATATTATCCTTTAATTATGTTGCCTTATAATTTTGATTTCCTTCTAAGAATACTTAGGAGTAAAATCTCCCTGTGCCATTTGGATGGTCAAGGAAGGAAGTGTGCTCACTGTTCATAGTCTCATTGACTACTTCTCTGTGGTTGTGAATCCTGAAACTTATGCAAAGGAAAACTCCAGGTTGGTAACCAGAAGGCCAAGGCTACCCAGACCATTGCATGATTTTTCTTGATCCCAGATTCCATCTGTGAATGGACTACAACCCACTAGAGGGTTATGTTGTCAATTAGTGGGTTGCAACAATATTTAAAGGAAATTAAAATATAATAAAATAGAAATATGTAATAAGGAGTGTGCTGTAAGACTTTTATTTAAATTAGATATATATGTTGGCTGAAAAAACACATAAAATGTAGAATGAATTATGATCAAAAATGCTTGGAAGCTGCTGCCTTGTAAATGTTTATAAAAACAATAACTAGCAAAAGTCTTGAATAAATCAGTGAGGACATTCCCAGATAATGTGCCTCTTTAACCGCATGAGCTCACAAATAAGTAAAGACTTGAAATACCCATAAAGTGCTCAAATGTAGAGCCTCCCAGAAAACCAGAGATCAGAGTTTTATACACTTTCCCCATAAAAGTTACATATTCACAGAAAATGGCTTGCTCGTGATAGTGGATTCACAGGTGTAGCACATCTAATGTAGGAATTTTTGTATTCCTGCTTTAGAGCTCCTGCCTTAAATATCCTTAAGTTCCTAAAACTCCTTAGCATGTAATGCAATCTCTTTATTTTTTTATTGGTTGTTCAAAACATTACAAAGCTCTTGACATATCATATTTCATACATTAGACTCAAGTGGGTTATGCACTCCCATTTTTATCCCAAATACAGATTGCAGAATCACATCGGTTACACATCCACATTTTTACATAATGCCCTATTAGTAACTGTTGTATTCTGCTACCTTTCCTATCCTCTACTATCCCCCCTCCCCTCCCCTCCCATCTTCTCTCTCTGTCCCATCTACTGCAGTTCATTTATCTCCTTGTTTATTTTCCATTCCCCTCACAACCTCTTATATGTAATTTTGTATAACAATGAGGGTCTCCCTTATCCTTACAGGAAAGTAAAACTATATCTAAAGATTCTGAATGCATTAGAGTAAGTAAATGCAGATTATTACCCAATAAAGCTACTGCTATATTGACAGGTGAGGAAGATGTTCCAAAGGACAGAATGACATGTGCCTAACACAGAGAACTTCAAATTCTCATTGACCGACACAAGCAGGGTTCATTGGGAGGAAATGAAGAACTGGCATTTCTTTGACATCAAGAGAATTAAGGAAGTTGAACCAGAAGAAAAATGAGAGATTCCTATAATTATACGGGAAAAGAAAACAGCAATTCTGAGAGGAGTTAAGCAGACAAAGGAGGTAAGGCAATGAATGGCACCGGTGGAAAGTAGGGGAAGTGAATGCTGGGGAAAAGAAATTAGCAATTATTCTGGAAGGAAGCTGCAGCTCGAGGCATTCCTTTGTTAAATGACTACCTGAACTTCTTGAACATCATCTGTGAGGCAGCCACTTGCTTCATGCAAGCACTGGGGAGGGTACTGTGTTGGGAAATAATGACAAGAATTTTCCCACAAAAGGGACTGTGGAGAAATCAACACCATTCAAATGAGCCACTGAACTGGATCATGTCATCACAGGAAAAGTTCATGGTTCCCTCCATTTTGTTCTCTTCAGATTTCCCATGTCCATTGCAGAGCACCTCTTCCCTTCTCCCCTTTGATTTCTCTGTTTTTTACCTTGAGACTCAAAAACCACTCAACAATGAAAAATAAGACCATATTGACTGAGTTCGTCCTTCTGGGTCTAACAGATGTCCCTGAATTCCAAGTGGCAATTTTCACTTTTTTTTTCCTGACCTACTTTCTCAGCATCATTGGAAACCTGACTATCCTCATCCTCACCTTGTTGGACTCCCACCTTCAGACTCCCATGTATTTTTTTCTCCGGAACTTCTCCTTCTTGGAAATTTCCTTCACGAACATCTTCATTCCCAGGGTCCTTTTCAGCATCACCACAGGGAACAAGAGTATCAGCTTTGCTGGTTGCTTCACTCAGTACTTCTTTGCCATATTCCTTGGATCCACAGAGTTTTATCTTCTAGCTGCCATGTCCTATGATCGCTATGTGGCCATCTGCAAACCCCTGCATTACACGATCATCATGAGTGGCAGAGTCTGCACCCAGCTGGTTCTCTGCTCTTGGCTGGCTGGGTTAATGGTTATTATACCACCATTCACTCTGATGAATCAGCAGGACTTTTGTGCATCCAACAGGCTGAATCATTATTTCTGTGACTTTGAGCCTCTTCGAGAACTCTCCTGTTCAGACACTAGCCTCATGGAGAAGATAGTCTTTCTTGTGGCATCTGTGACCCTGATGGTCACTCTGGTACTAGTGATTATCTCCTATACATTTATCATCAGGGCTATTCTGAAGCTTCCTTCAGCCCAGCAGAGGGCAAAGGCCTTTTCCACCTGTTCTTCCCACATGATTGTCATCTCCCTCTCTTACGGAAGCTGCATCTTCATTTATATTAAACCCTCAACAGAAGGAGACACATTCAACAAGGGAGTAGCTCTACTCATTACTTCACTTGCTCCTTTGTTGAACCCCTTCATTTACACCCTAAGGAACCAACAGGTAAAACAAGCCTTCCAGGATATTGTTAAAAAGCTTATAAATCTTTAAAGAACTTAAAAATTAAAGATTTGGAACTGGATGGGTATCAACCATATACCAAGCTCTCTGACCATTACTAGGTACCCAACAAAGAATTAAAATCCAGTCTAGTGAAACTTGGAAATAAATAAATTGCAACCTGTTGTTAAATTGATATAGAGCAAGCAAAAGAGTATCTAATCCAAAATAATGTGTGGTTGTTTGTTATCTTCAACTCAATACTGGCTCTGGAGACTATATGACAACCTGCAATTGTCCATAAACTCCATTTTAATGACCATTTTATTTACATGAATTTATATGTTCAATTTCCTACTTAAGAAAAAGTGAATAAAAAAAGAAAGTGGAAATTTTAAGACAATTGATAAAGCAGTTAATTGCTATACTTTCATTTGGGCAATGTATTATTATTTTTAAATTTTAGAATTTTTCATTTATTTATTCACTTAAACTAACATATTAATAAACTTAATTGCATATGCTTGGAAAAAATGAATAAGATTTTTTAATTGAAAAAGCAATTGAATTACTAGTTGAACAACTCAATATGAATTAGCCCATAAATGTTTTCAGAGAGGATACCATTTATACTGGATTTTGACAAGTAGGAGTAAGACAAGAAATCAAAAACATTGAGTAGAAAAAATATTAGGGATAGGAACCCAAAATTTTAATCCAAGGATCTTGAATACGTGATACTGTCATTTATATCAATCAAAACAAAAGGAGTAAGAAGAATGTGGAGATTATAATTTTAGTTTTGAATTAAGTTAAATTCTCATCTAAAATAAAATCAATGCTGATAGTGTCAAGGCATTTGAATTCGGGACCACCCTCTGGATTTTGCAACCCTTATCACATAGGTGATCATTGATTATATAGGAATATAGGGGCTCAAATAGTAAGCTCTAAAGGTCCTCCCAATATTTAAAGAGCAGCAAATGCAGATGGAACAATAGGAAAAATAAAATATCTGTGGAATTCATGGAAAGAGAATATCTTAAGAAACAGGTTGTTGTCAATGTGAAATGCTGCAGAGAGTAATTAAAATGAAGAATTAAAGTATTTGAGTAAATAATAGAGTTTCATTGTTTATCCTAACCACTTTGAAAAAATGTCGAAGCTGGAGGTAGGGTAAGAATTAGACTGTAGAGTGTTATTGGTGAAAAGTTAAAGCTGAAAAGGTAGAGAATGGTAAAAATGGAATTTCAAGAACAGAGGAATAAAAAAAATGACCACCTAGTTATGTTTCTTCATAGTATTCTGTGTTTTCTCATTCATAGTATAACCAAAATAATGGTTATATTTTTTAATGTATTCTTTTCTAGTCTGTAAGGTCCAGGAGTGCAGAAATACTATGTTCTTTTTGTTTGTTTGTTTGTTTTAGTTGTAGATGAACATAACAACTTTATTTTTTTAATGTGGTACTGAAGATCAAACCCAATGCCTCACACATGCTAGACAAGTGCTCTATCACTGAGCTACAAGTCCAGCCTAGAGATAATATATTTTTGATCACAATTCCAACTGTAATGCCAAGCAAGAGTATGCTATTGAATGGATGAATGAATGATAGATGGATAGATGGCTATATAAACAAATGGATGAGGGAAGCCAGGACAGAATATTTTTAAGTGAAGACCTTTGATCATTTTAGTATTTACCAAAAGCACTAAATTAGAAAAGCATGCTTCATATGAACTTCTTAGGTCTGCATAGAAAATTTACAGATGGGGAAACTGAAACTTAGAAAAGTGAAACAGCTTCTGCAAGGACACACAGCTAAGTGCCTGGACTAGAATCAGAAGTTGAATAATATTGGCACCTGTGTAACCACTGTGCCAGGCAGCCATTCCAGTAGACTTTAACATTTGCTCTCTTCAGCATGACCAAGTATTTTTAAGGACCATTGACGTTTTTACCTATTGCATGCTTCTCCAAGATCTCAACAGGCTTGATCAGAAAGCTTTAGTACATCAATCTATTTAGGATATCAGAAGCATACAAAAAGCCATATTACTCCACCATGTTGTTCTTTTTTTAATTATATACATTTTATAAGTGCATTATAGTTACACATAATTGTGTAGGGGTTTTTTACCTATTAATACATTTATATAACATAATTTGCTCCATTTCAATCTCCAGTATGCCTCCTTCCCATCCCTCCTCTTTCCCCCTCACCTGCTTTCTTTACCTTATTGGTCTTCCTTCTTTTCACTTGTTTTTAAGTGTTATACTTAAAAGTGGAATTCACTGTGACATATTCATATGTGCACATTGCATGCTTTTGTCAATTGTATTTCGAATTTCTCCCCTTTCCTTATTCCTTCTTACTCCTCCTCAATCCCCTTCCTTTACTCCATTGTTCTCCCTTCTATTTTTATGAGTCCCCTTTTAATGTTTTTAATTAATGAATTATAAATAAATAGTTGGGTTCATTGTGACATATTCATTTATACACATAATACAACTTGCTTCATTTCAGTCCACAGTGACTTTTCCTTCCCTCTCCTCCTCCCTCTTACTCCTCCTCTTTCTCTACTCGATTGGTTCCTCCATCTATTGTTATTTCTTTAATTGGTGCTTGAGAGAAATGCATAAAGGTAAAATTCACTGTGGTATATTTATATATGTCCATTGCTAAATTGGTAAATTTCACTCCACAGTTTCCCCCCTTTCCCAACTCCCCTTCCCCCACCCTTTGATCCCTTTTTCTACTCCACTGTTCTCCACTTTTTTCATAAGATTACTTTTTAAAGTTGATATTTCTCTCTAGCTTCTGCATATGTGAGAAAACATTAAATCTTTGACTGTCTGTGTCTGGCTTCTTCATTTAGCATGATGTTCTCCAATTCCATCCATTTACCAGCAAATGGCATAATTTCATTCTTCTTTATAGTTCAGTAAAACTCCATTTTATATATACCCCACATTTTCTTTATCCATTCACCTGTTGATGAGCACCTGGGCTGTTCCATAACATGGCTATTGTGAATTTCACATGGATGTGCCTATATCCCTATAGTATGGTGATTTTAGGTCTTTTGGATAAATACCAAGAAGTGGAATACCTAGGCATATGGTGGATCCATTCCTAGTCTTTTGAAGAATGTCCATCCTGCTTCCCAAATTAGTTGTGCTAGTTTGCATTCCCACCATCAATGTATGATTATCTTTTCTCCTACATCCTTGCCAGCAATTATTAATATTTTTATTAGTGATTATTGCCATTTTAACTGCAATGAAATGAAATCTCAATGTAGTTTTGAGTTGCTGTTGCTAGAGTTGTGGAATATTTTTTCAAATATTTGTTGGCTATTTATATTTCTTTTGAGAAATGTCTACATTGTTCTTTTGCCTATTTATTGATTGAGTTATTGGGGGGTTCCCTTGTTTGTTTGGGTGTTAAGTTTTTTGAGTACTTTATACATTCTGGATATTAATTCCCTGTCAGAAAAGTAGTTGGTAAAGAATTTCTCCCACTCTGTAGGCTCTCTCTTCATACTCTTAATCATTTCCTTGCTATGAATAAGATTTAAAACTTTGCCCCCCTCCTCCCTCAACTTCCTAGTGCAGCTTCTCCCATTGGAGCAGTCAGAGCTCATCTTTCCCCACCAACTATCACAGAGCCCGTCTGACCGTGCAGCCCTCAGCCATGGAAGTTGGGGGTCCAGGGTCTTTGGGGTAACTTATGTGTGTGCATGAGTGTGTCTGCAAATATGTGTGTGTGCGTGTGGGTATGTATGTATGTATGTGAGAATGAACAGAGCTCTAACATTCGAGGATCAGGAATAAGGAATGTATTTGCATGAGGGTGACGTGAGTTCTAGTGACAGAGGTGGAAATCATTAGGAGGCTGAGGTTCTAAAGGTGTGTGTATGCAGCTGGAGGCATGCACTAAGAGCTAGGTGGGCTCATGGGGCTGAGCATGTAGGAGTGTGGAGAGGCTCCATGCACGTCTCTTCTGTGGACATGAGTATGCACAGATGAAAGTGCAAGGAGATGCTGTGCAGCCTGAGCTTGTGGGAGTCTTGGGCAGTTCTGAGTATGAGTATGGAAAGGCCACATGGCCACCTTGGTGTGCAGGACAGCGTGGTCATGATGTAAGGAGGGGATGGAGTACTGGATTCATGGAGGAGAGGTCCCTGCCTAAGGGAGGTGCTACCCAGTGTACAAGCACACAGGGGGTATGTAAGGCACGAAGGGGCCAGGTATGCAGGGGTTGAGGAAGCTATTTCCTCCTCAGATCTTGTTAGTGTTATGGGGGATGCTGTTGGCCTCTTAAGAAGCTTGGGTAGATAGAAATCTTGGGAGTTAGAGGTCCTGATGTCCCACCTCCAAACCTCCCTTTCAGAGGCTCAAGGAGATTTCCTTTCCTGCTCCTCTTGATCTTCCTCTTGCTGTGAATGAGAACCTGGGGCCCTGGCACTGGTGGCACCCTGGGTGCTGCCCATGGTGCTGGGTGCTGGCTGGCCTGTCTCTGTTCTGCTTCAGCTGGTTGTTTCTCTCCCAGGGGTGGTGGGGGCAAGGCTCTGTGCTGTGGGTGTCTTTCCCCAGGACCTCAGCCCTGCAGCTCCTCATAGTCTGGCTTGGTGTCCTTAAAGATGGGATTCATCAAGCGGGCAAAGCACCCTGAGGCCACAGTGCCCCAGTACCATGCAGTGAAGATCCCTCGTGAAGACCGGCAACAGTTCAAGGAAGAAAAGACAAGGACCATCTTGAGGAACAACTGGGGCAGTCCCCGACGGGAAAGTCCTGACGCACACCCCATCCTGGCCGCTGATGGGCACCCTGAGCTGGGCCCTGAGGTGCACCCTGTGCCAGGCACTGCCTAGCTTCCTTGGTCTCATCCTGGCCCAAGGGTCCCTTCCATCTCTTCCTGAGTGGCTCCTCTGGATGAAGAGAGTAGAACTGGTTGCTGACACTGCCTCAAGATTTGGCAGGATCTGCTTTCTCAGGAGCACAGACCTCACCCACCCATGAGAACCAGCCCGATCTTCCCCTTGGAATGCTGGGAGACAAGAGGGTGTCAACCAGGGATGGGGCTGTGGGGCAGGGCAAGAAGGGCAGGGATGTCCTGCTATACAGTGGGGATCAGAATCCCTCCTTCTGCCATTCCCCTTGTGTAACCTGTCTCCCCCAAAGTGCCTTAGCCGGACAGTAGGGAGGAGATTGTGTTGCTGACTCAGGGGCTTCTCCCTCCTCAGTTTCCCTTCTCCTCTGACCTTAGTTTGCTGCATCAGTCTAGTGGATTTTGTCTATTTATTTAAAAAAAATTGAAGACAAAACCTCTGGCTTCTTTGTTAAGTGCTACTCCTTCCTCCCCAGGGTCTCCCCTTCTTTGGTACCCCCACAGCTCAGTGGGGAGGGAGTAGTGGGGAGAGAGACTCGGGTGGCCAGGCAGGGTTGCAGTACCATGGCTTCTGTGACTAGTCCCAGGAGCACATAGGAGTAACCTAAGGAGGGCAGGGGGAGCTGTCCTGCGAGAGGGATGGGTGAAGTCTGGGAATTTTTAGTTAAGGAATGACAAGGCATAATGTTTTCCTATCTCTGGTCAGGGTAGGAATAGGTTTTGGGTTTTGGTTTGGTTTTTGTGGGGGTTTTTTGTTTTTTGTTTTTTAGAGCTAGAGATTCCCCTCAGGCAGAGAGAGGAACTAGGGAGGATGGTGGTAGGAGAAGCTTCTCTCATTCTTGATTAGATCCCTCAGCAGAAGACAGATTTGGCTGTGGGTGGCTTTTTCTGACTGCGGACAGGAGAGGGAGCAAATGACCCCCCCAAGGAAGTTTATTTCACAGCCTTCCCCATGATGTGGGGCCCAACAGGTAACCATTTGAGGGGAGGGGGCTGTCGTTCCATTTGGATCTCAGAGAACTGGGCATTCTCCAGGTCCTTCCAGGTCTCTCTGGTAAGGTAGCAGCCATCCCCAATGTGCTTCCAGGTGGGCTCAAAAACTTGCTGCCACATGAAGGCCTGGCTTCCTCGCGGATAAGCCACGTGCTCCCAGAAGAACAGCACTCCTCCCTGGGAGGGAGGAGAGGGTCAGTGTCACTAGCTGCTCCATCCTGCTCCTTCCTTCTTCCCTCTGATCAAGCCTGGCCAAATCTCTTAGTGAAGTGGGAGCAGCTGGTCTGAGAGTTTTTGGAGCAAACTGCCTGCTCTGACATTTTCTGCAACCCCTGCTCCTACCCTCCCTCAAGGGGCCTGTGAAGAACCTCTTGTAACTGAGGGGCAAATGACTGCTAGAGATCTTTAAAGAAGGTCCAGAGGACAGACAGAAGGTGATTAAGAAACAAGGGCAGATGGCTCACTATATACAGATGCACCAGGCCTCTCTATCAAGACTCAGGTGCGTGCCATAGCCGTTCCTGACATCTCCTCCAACATCCCAGAGAAACCTCAGACCCTGCCTGATAACCACAGGGGGTTTCTCCAGCTCTTCTCTTCCCACTACCCTCCCCTAGTGATTCACTCACCCCCCCCCCCCCGTGCTCTTAATTAGCAGCTACAAGCTGGCAATGTCCAACTCTATCTCCACGCTGCATCTTTTCCTGCCTTCCAGTTCTAGCCCTCTAACAGCCCACATGGTTTCTTGCTTGGCTGTCTCAGCAGCTCCTGGGACCTAACAAGTCCCAAACAGTGTTCCTCCATTCCAGCAAATGGTCTAGCACCCATTATCCCTTCAGTTGCTCACACCAGAAACTTGGAAACTATCCTAAACTCCCCTCTCTCTATGCCCCGCTTGTAATATTATGGATTTAAAAAATGTGTGGATCTACTCCACCTAATATCTCTACTGGCACACTTATTTCCCCACCCTCCATGTCCTGTTTAATTCTTCTGATCTCAATTTAAACTTCACTTCCTTAGGTGAATTCCCCACCTCCCTCCACCTCCTGTTAGGTGACTCTCCTGTCTGCCCCAACAGCATCCTATTGGGTCCACCATGGTCTCTCTTACTCAGCAGCAGGTGTCTAATGTACTAACACCTCAGTTCCCCCTCCTGGGGCCCCCAAACTCTGGGGTGGCCAATGCTGTTTGCCTGCCCCAGGCCCCCGTCCTTCCCACTCTGCTCACCGGCCTCAGCACTCTGTGGACTTCCTGCAGGACCCTCTTTGGGCTCTGCACAGAGCAAAGCACCAGAGTGCAGACCACCACGTCCATGGAGCCATCAGCCACTTGTTTCATGTCCTCTCCAGGGGTCACCACAAACCACTCATATTGGAGGTGCCTGTTCTCAGCCATGCTCCTTTTCAGGAACTTCTCAAAGTGGGGGTTTGGGTCCAGGCAGGTGATCATGCAGCCAGCAGGATAGAACTGGAAGTTGGCACCAGTGCCACAGCCCAGCTCCAACAGGGCCACCTTCCCTGAGTTTCCCATCAGCCCCTTTATCTCACTGAAGAGCTCCCGTTTCTGGCTCTCCATCATTCGGTTGGTTTTGGCAGCCAGCACGGCCATCAGGTAGGGAAAGTAGCACAGGGGCTACTTTTGCACAGGGGCTGCCAGAAGCCCAGCAGAGCCATCAGGTGCAGGGGCAGTGTCAGGAGCAGCATGAGTAGCTGCAGGAGTTGGACCAGAACATCCATGGCACCAGCTTCTGGTGGTGCTTCTGTTGGGGCACTGCCTTACTTTCTCTGCTCAGCCTCTGCAGAAACCAGTCTCCCCTCCTCCTGTTTTAGGACTTGCTCCTTGGGTCGGGATTGGCAATCTTCCTTACAGGGTGGAGAGGGTGTGTGGAATTCCTCCAGAGGGCAAGGTTCTCACAGTGCTATGGGCTCTCCAAAACCTTTATGTGGGGCAAAGGGACAGGTGGTGCCTGTGTTCTGGGGAGTGCTGCCCAGCTGAGGAGGGTGGTATCTCTAAGGCTGAGTCACCTTAGAGGGGAGTCTTAAGGGAACCAGGGATTATGTCTCATATCACTACTTCATGGGAGCCAAATGCCAGGGAAGAGCTGCATCATGGGGGATACCCTAGTCTCATTCTAATCTCAGGTCTGCTTCAGTTGATTGTGCAAGCTGGAAATTCTGGTTGGGTTCCCTGAGTACACCCTGAGGGCTGTGTAAACTGTAACAGGAGGAGGCCTAACAGAAGGTTCAGGGTTAGACCTAATATAGCTTAAGAAAAAGGGAGGTTACTGGTCAAAAGAAAAGCACTTTCTGAGCTTACTGGTGTTTATTTTTAAATCCAAGGCCTCAAGACTCCAGAAATAGAAGAAAGAAAAAAAAACAGAGTACAGATGAAGTCAAGAGACCTGAGTGCTAAGAAGTCTGAGTTCTGCCACTTAGTCCTGTGTCTCTTGGGCAAATGTCTTTACTTTCTTGGTTTTGACTTATTATGTACAAATTGGGGAGTCAAGAAGAGGCTGGAGGGCCTTACACAGTTTCCAAGATCTCCTCCTGCTCCCATGTTTGTGTGTTCTAAGGAGTAGCAGAAGGAAGCTATTGACCCTGGGTGTCCTCACAGCTCCCTGAGGACCTCAGTTACAGCCTAGGACAGTAACCTCCAAAATTCAGAACCAGAAATTGCCACCAAAACAGGGACGTCCCAAGATGCCAGACTTTTGAATCACAGGAATCTTACCACAAAGTTCCCCGGGTATTAATGGTAGCTTCTCTTTTGGCTGAAGCCTTCCCCAGCATCTTGGGAGCAAATCCCCACACAGAATATTAAAGGCTGAACACCAGCTGTATGGTGGCCAAAGGAAGATTTGTTTTGTTTTGTTCACTTTGGTTTGCTTTGCATTTTTTGGTTTGTTTAGGGTTTTTTTTGCTTGGTTTGTTTGTTTGTTTGTTTGTTTTGTTTTGTTTTGTTTTAGTGATACTGGGGATTGAACCCAGGGAAGCTCTGCCACTGAGCTACATCACTAGACTTTTCTTGAGACAGGATCTCACTAAATTGCCCAGACTAGCCTCAAACTTGCAATCCTCCTACCTCAGTCTCTTGAGTAACTTGGGATTATAGGTATGTGCCCTGCACCTGGCCCAAAGAAAATATTATAAAGATAGGTTCATATAGATTTCGAACCTTTTATAATTATATTCTTAGTTATTTTATCTTTGTTTTTATTATAAAAGGGGTTCTGTTCTTTATTTACTAATATTTGCATGTATCAATGCTCATTCTTTTAATCTTTTTATGCCCAAGTTAAATTCTATTGTATAGATATGCCATGCTATATTTATCCATTCACCAAGTGATGAATGAGTTGTTTCCACTTTTAGGGTATTTGAATAATGTTTCTGTAAATTCTTGCCTTAGTTTTGTCTGTTCTGTCTCCTAAATCATTACTCTCATGAATCTCCTCATGAATCTTTCAACATAGTAACATACTATAATATATATATTACATACTATAATATATATAATATATAATACTATACTATATCATACTATAAGATATATAATATATAATACTATATACTATAATATATAATAAAAAACCCTATCTTGAGTCTACACTTTTATTATCACCCCATGTTAGCTTTTTCAAAGTCTTTTTTTTTTTTTTTTTGGTACTAGGGATTGAACCTAGCAGTGCTTTACTGCTGATCCACATCCTCTGCCCTTTTATGTCATTTTTTAAATTAAATTTTGTTTTAATTTTGTTTTAATTTTGAGACAGTGTCTTACAAAGTTGCTTAGGGCCTTACTAAGTTGTTGAGGCTGATCTCAAACTTTCAATTTTCTTGCATCAGAGTTCTTAGTCACTGGGATTATAGGCTTGCTCTACCATGCCCAGCCAAAGTCAAACTTCTTGAGTCCTCTGTTTAGGTTATCTTGACTTTCTCACCTTCCATTCACCATCTCCTTCCCCCTCAATCTATCACTCTATATTTTAACTTTGTCTGATTTATTTCTAATCTGCAGAGATGATATCCCACACCATAAAAATTTACATGCACATGTAGACATATAATTACCTTCATTCCTTTTGCATCCCAGAAACAAAGCCATCCTTAGCAGTCCTCACATTGCTGGTTATATTAGTTAGATATTGTGTGGGCTCTCTCTCTTCCAGCAAGGAGGTCCACGGAACAGGCTAGAGGACAGTGTGGCTGTGGAGTCTCTAATCAAGACTTCTGGAGACCAAGCAAGAAGCAGGTCTAATTTTACTGTGTAGTTACCATGTATATATAGTCAGGCAGTAACTAGGCAGATTACAGGCAGCCACCAATACAATTTCTTGCTGTCCTTGCAGTGACCAATCAAGAGCTGCCTGTGAAGCAAGTGCCAGGACTGCAACACATGGCCTCACACCCAGGGCTGTGCCTACAGGGTAAATGGTTTGCCATTCATGCACCTAGCACAAGAGGAGTGGCCTGCCACTCAGGCACACTAATGTATGCCAGGTATGCAGTATTCCATGCACTTGTCCCCACATCTCCCCACCTCTGACTGCTGCAACAACTTCATCCAGCATTGCTGTTTTTCATTCAGTGGCCTTTACATGGTTACATAAGCATCTGGCAAGAAAAAATTATCACTATTATAAACAGTAGGGCCAGGGTAAAATCATTATAAGGGTTAGTTAATTTGGCTATCAGGTTTTTCCAATGTTCAGTTAATCCCTGGAAGAAAGAGGAGGTTGTAAAGATAGATACTTTACCCACATTGATTTTGACAATTGCCTTAGTAAAGTTATGCATAGTCATATCATAGTCAGCATCCTAAGTTCCCTTAATATACTGAGAAAAATTGAAGAAGTATAAGGTTACATTTTCAGATACAGTATATTGGATGACACAAAAACTATGGAATTCAGGGTCACAAGTGCATCTTTACAACATAAACAGAATATCTAGTTGTTCCTGGTGGAGGTCTAGTTCTTGCCAAATGACTAAAATTGTGGCTCGGGACAGTTTATTTAAGTCATTTTGAATAGCGAAGGCTTCTGCCATGGCAGTAGACAAATTATTTACAGTCTGAGCAGTCTGGATACTCTGACTGAGTGGAGCAGCAGCAGTGGCTATGGAGGCGACGGAGGCTACCAGGGCGATAAACCCATCGATAATGAGGCTAATTGCATGCCTTATCCAGTGTAGGATCTCATTCAGAAGATTCTTCATCTCCATGCCCCATGGTGAGTCAACAGAATGTATGAACTGCACAAGGGATCTTTGCATGAGTGATATTTATGCCATCAGTGTCATTGATTATTAACATAGCAAAGGGTGGTATAACACAAGCTTGTGCATAGCGGGTATGTGTATAATTTGGCATAAAGGCAAATCCATGGTCAGGGTCTGGACTCAATATAGACCCATTCATCCAGCCAGCTGCTGCCCATTTGATGGGCCTAGCAGTTAGCAATATTAGTGTCATATCTATTATGTCATACTGATTTCCTGCATAATGGTTGGTAACAGCTTGTTCCATGTAGCAGGTACTACAATAGCCCATGTGATTTTGAGCACAAGTTACATTCCAGGGAGCTGCACCCACCCAGGCACATTGATGTTGTTCTTCCCCAGAGAAATTCCTCTTATCAAGGAGATAAGGTATGGCTGAGACAGATTGATTCCATGGGATGCCATCATTATCTGAGGGGGACTTTGCAAAATGCATTGTTGGGCATGTTGGCAGCAAGGGTTTCTTGCATTTGCTATAGAAGAGTCTATGGCTATAGGTAGCATTAACTATAACTCTAAGGTCAGTGAGAGATAGTCTGACATATGACTTATTATAGTTCTCAACAATAGTTTCATTGGCAAGAGCAAAACAGAGGGGACTGCCTGGATTACAGGTTTCATTATCTACCACAGAGAAACAGATGGGCAGAGTAGCTATGGAAATGCTGGTGTTCCACTGTACTGTCATCTCCTGGATGGATAACTCAGGATCAATATGGCTGGAATTATTAGAGAAGAACTTAGGTAAAATCCCTTCCCAGTTAGCAACTGCTAACTGTGGTGGCCTAGTGAGCAAAGCTCAATTTACCTGATGGGAGGCTTCATTGTCATTAGTGAGTTCCGCACACCATAGAACCACCATCATAGGCCGAGGGATGGGATGGGGTTGCCACCAGGCAAAGGGGCCAGTCTGGTGGCTTGGTCAACAAGACCTTTAATATGACCCTAGATTAGTTTACGTGAGGTCCATTTGCATTGTTGAGTCTTTTGCTTGTGAGGTTTCTCCTACAAAGTTAGTTTCTTCATCTTCTTAGTTGATGGTTCTGGGGGTCCAGGGCTTGACTTTCTGGCAAACACCCAGTTGGGGTGAGGATCCTGTTAACATATACAAAACCTTGACTCATGGTTAGGAGGGGACCCGGACCATACCATGCGTTTGTTATGGGATCCTTCCATGGGACCATAGGTATATGGGAGGGACCCATGAGGGGGGCCTGATGCTTATTGGCTGTTATTTCAATAGAAAATTTTTAAATTGAAAGAAAATTTAAAGTAAATAAGGTTTTGTTCAAGGCATCATGAGGGAACTTGGTATAGTTTCCCCCCTCTGTTTTTGCAGCATGATCTTTAATTCTTTATGTGTTCTTTCTATGATATGTTGAGTTTGAGCATTATAGGGGATCCCAGTTAAGTTCTGTGTATTCCCAGTAATTATAAACTGCTTGAAATGTCTTACTAGGGTAGGCTGACCCATTGTCACTTTTAATAGACATGGAAACATCCATAATTCCAAAACATTTTAATAAATATAAGATGACCTTTTTGCGGTTTCTCCTGTGGAGGCTGAGGCCATTACACAGCCTGAATAGATATCAATAATTACATAAATATATTTTAAATTTCCAAAAGGTGTATAATGAGTGACATCCATTTGCCATAAAACATTAGATTTTAACTCTCAGGGATTCACTCCAGCAGGTTGTAAAGGGCCAATGGGAAGAAAGGTGCACATTATTTGCAGTCTCTGACTACCTGTTTGCAAGCCTCCTTAGTCAGGCTTTTATGCAAATGTCATGGCTGAGGCAAGCAGAGTGACTTGAGCTGTTTGAGTCCCTATGTCCTGGATGGCCAAAATCCAGTCATCCAGTGTGCCATTTTTACTGGCGCCACTGTTGCTCTATGTTCCTTATTTTGTTCATCCCAGGTCAATTCCTTGGCTAGGGCTCCCCTAGCTCTTTCATAAGACATTTTCCCTTCTACCACCTTGTTTACTCTGTCAATAAACAGTGGCAAGTCCTCAGTGGCTTTCTGCCTTAAGCCCTGTATAGAAACTGTACCTCCCCCAGCTGGTTACTTCCTCCAGGCTCTGAGAGCACAGAGCTGCCCCTGATTGAAATAATTTGGTGGGCCTGTGACTTGTACCTCAGGGAGACTGTAGATTCCTTCTCCCTGCAAGCACTCAGCCAGGAGGTTAACATTTGTGGTGTGGTTATGATCCCCCTGCTGTTTTCACATTTATCATAGAAAAATGCCTCCCACTTCAAAAATGTTGTGGGTTCAAGAACCACTCTGGCTAAGTCTTTCCAGTCTTGAGGGCAATTAAGTTCAAGACTGAGTGATTGGAGCATTTGCTCTGCAAACACCCCCTGGGGCCCATCCTCTTTTACTGTGTATTCAACTCCTTCAGGGTACCCAATGTGTGTGGATACCAAATGGCAGGGCGCTGTGGTGTGGGGGCCGTCTTGACTGGGAAGGCTTGTATTCCCTACCCAACTTTTCATCTCTTATCCTACCTAGATCTTCAAAAGGATCTCTGGACTCTGGAATGGGTTTCTGGGAAACCATGACTTGGGCCTGTCCGGGGCCTGGTCATTTATAATCTGTCATAGTCCCTTGCTGGCTTTGGCATTGCCTCATAAGGAGGCAGTTGCCATTGACCTAGGGAAGGATATAATCTTTGCCTGTCAGTAGAAGGCACACTTGCACCATTTGCGATCACCTCTTCCTGCATCATAAAGGCTAGCAGGACCTTTTCCTGCCTCTCTCCCTCCAGCACCTATTGTGGTTGCTATCATACTACAGGGACAGAGCCACATCAATGTTTATAGCAGTAAAATTCACAATAGCTAAACTATGGAACCAACCTAGATGAATGGATAAAAAAATGTATAAATACACAATGAAATATTATTCAGCATTAAAAGAGAATAAAATCATGGCATTTGCAGGTAAATGGATGAAGTTGGAGAATATAATGCTAAGTGAAGTTAGCCAATTCCAAAAAACCAAAATGCCAAATGTTTTCTCTGATTTAAGGCTGCTGATTCATAATGTGGTGCAGGAGGCATGGGAAGATTAGATGAATTCTAGATAGGGCAAAGGAGAAAAGGGGAGGGAGGGAAAAGGAAGGGGAATGGGGGTAAGAAAGATGGTGGAATGAGATAGACATAATTACCCTAAGTACATGTATGAAGACATGAATGGTGTGACCCTACTTTTTGTACAACCAGAAATATGAAAAAAATGTGCTCTATATGTGTAATATGAATTGTAATACATTCTTCTGTAATATATAACAAAATTTAAAAATTGAAAAAATAAAAAAGAATAATAAAATTCCTTTCATTAATGTCTTTAAAAAAACAAAAAAGAGATTGGGATGTAACTCAGTGGTAGAGTGCCCCTTGGTTCAGTTTCCAGTACCATACCAAAAAAAAAAAAAACCTAAACACATATACAAACACACACACTTAATTTTGGAATTCATTGTGATGTATTTACACATGCAAATAACATAATTTGATCAATTTCATTTCCCAGTACCTCCTTTTTTTCTCGTTCTCCTGCCCTGGTCCCCTTCTTCTACCTCTCTACTCTCCTGATCTCCCTTCTTTTTTCATTGACTTGTTCCCTTCTTTTTACCATTTTCTCTTTATCTTCTACACATGAGAGAAAACAATGACCCTTGACTTTCTGAGTTTGTCTTATTTCACTAGCATACTACAGGGACACAGCCACATCAATGTTTATAGCAGCACAATTCACAATAACTAAACTATGGAACCAACCTAAATGCCCTTCAGTAGATGAATGGATAAAGAAAATTATATTCTCCAATTCCAACCATTTTCCTTCAGATAACATAATTGTGTTCTTCTTTATAGTTGAATAAAATTACATTGTGTGTATATATACCTTGTTTTCTTCACCCATTCATCTGTTGATGGGCACTTAGGATATTTCTATAAATTGGATATTATGAATTGTGCTTCTTATAAATAGATATGCATGAATCACTGTAGTATGCTGATTTTAGTTCTTTTATTAGTTCTTTTATTTTAGTTTAGATAAATATCAAGGAGTGAGACATCTGGCTCTATGTTGGAGCCATTCCTAGCCTTTTGAGGCATCTCTATACTGCTTTCCAAAATCATTGTACTAATTTACAATCCCATCAATGATGCATGAATGTACCTTTTTCCCTATATCCTTGGCAGCATTTATTGTTATTTCCATTCTTAATGATTGCCATCCTAACTGCAGTGAGATGAAATCTAAGTGTAATTTTGAATTGCATTTCCCTAATTGCTAAGGATGTTGAAGATTTTTTATATTTACTGGCCATTTGCATTTCTTCTTTTCAAAAATGGCAGGTGTCCTGTTGTTCTTAATTTCTCTCATGATGTTTCTCTTTTCAGATGTCCTATCTTTTCTGAACAACCTGAATCTCTTATTTATTTTCTCTTTCAGAGTTAACATAAAACCCCCAAAGAGCATGAGAACTAATGAACTATTTTGCCTCTTTCTTCACCCTAATGAGATTCCAATGAGGATTCATAGCAACTACTGTTTCACCTCCTCCAATTTATCTTATTTCTTTCTTCTGAGCTATAGAACAATGCTTTGAAAGAAGAATTGATGGTCTTACTGCATAAATTAGCATTAGCCTCAACAAATGTTCAAATAGTAAAAGAACAAACAGATGAGTGAATAATGTCATTTTTTCTTAATGTGCAACTGCTTTTCACAGGCTTTTCTATCACTTACTTGTTTTTAAAAGGCCATATCATTTCTCTACTAAACCTTTTTAAGTATATTTTGAACCACATGGTTATTGCTTTGTAGAGACTTCTGTAAATAAATCCTTGGTTAATCATACCGTTCTTTTTTTTCAAATCATATTACACATATAGAGCACAATTTTTCATGTATCTGGTTATACACAAAGTAGAGTTACACCATTTGTGTCTTCATACATGTACTTGGGGTAATGATGTCCATCTCATTCCAATGTTTTTCCTACCCCCATTCCCCTTCCCCACCCACCCTCCCCTTTGCTTTATCTAGAGTTAATCAAATCCTCCCATGCTCCTCACAATCCCCATTATGGATCAGCTTCCTCATATCACAGAAAACTTTCAGCATTTGGCTTTTTGGGATTGGCTAACATCACTTAGAGTTGTATTCTCCAATTCCACCCATTTACCTTTAAATGCCATGATATTTTTCCTCTCTTATTTCTGAGTAATATTCCATTATGTATATATACCATATTTCTTTATCCATTCATCTACTAAAGGGCATCTGGGTTGGTTCCACAATTTAGCTATTGTGAATTGTGCTGCTATAAACATTGATGTGGCTGTGTCCCTATAGTATGCCATTTTTAAGTCCTTTTAGTATAAACCAAGAAATGGTCAAATAGTGGTTCCATTCTCAGATTTCCAAGGAAGCTCCATACTGCTTTCCATATTGGCTGCACCAATTTGCAGTTCCACCAGCAATGTATGGGTGTGCCTTTTTCCATACATCCTTGTCAACACTTACTATTGTTTGCATTTTGGATAAAGGTAACATTTATTAACCTCAAAATATTTCTTCAGATCATTTTCTTTTTAAATTTTGCATACTAGAATGTGATCACAGAGAGCAAAAATCAGGAAAATTCAAGAGTCCATTAGAAAAAAATCAAGACTATTGTGATTCTTTTGATTACCCACTAAAAGAAAATAGTAAGAGTATATTAGTTCTAAACTATCAAAGCAAAAAATTGAATGAAATTTTTTTTTGGTGATCACAAAAAAGCTCAATAGATAACAATAAAAAAGCAGAATAGATAGCAAAAATAGAATGTAAATTGTAACTCAACATAAAATAAATCAATAATTCCATAAATCAAATAGATTATCTAATTTAAAACAGAGTCAAACTAGAAGAAAAAAATCTATTCATTTACTTTCTAAAATTCATCAAAAATACTAATAGACATAATAAGTCATTTATAAATGAACAAAATAAAAAAGAGGTGATTAAAACATTAGAAATTAAATGGAAAACATTGCCATAGGTACGCTAGAATAGTCATTAACAATACACAAGTTATAAGCAAATTTATGCTAAAATGAGAATGAGTGAAAACTATTTCATAGTTTATAGAAATAAACACCTTTCCAGATTCTCAGAAATAGAAATAGAACACCCAAATGTCATATACTTATGACAGAAATTAAATGTTTTACAAATTTTCACAATGAAATCTTCAAGCTTAATATCCATCACTACCATTTTCTAAATATGGGCAAAAAAGCCAATGGTGCTTCACAAACTGTTCCATATGAGATAAATAAAGCTAGAACACTTAATTCTCCCAAACTTTGACATTAAACACTACAACCTAGGAAGGAGAGGATAAGAAAGAACTATTGTTACATCATTGTCAATCAAGTTCCTGCATACAAACCATTAAGCAAAATAGAGAAAGTCTTATCTGTAAAAAATAAAATATACTCCTTTCAGGCATTCATGCTCACTTGGGGAATTTATGATTCATTTATCATTTGAAAAAGTGGTAATATCACATGATAAGAAGTGTCACATTAGCTCAAAAATCTTAAAAAACCCTGTTAAATATAGACTGTCCAAAATAAAAAGGGAAGAAAACAATAAAATATAAGAAGGATATTTCCTTAATCATTTAAAAATTAAAAAGATACCTACAAACACATAAGAGAAGACACTATAATTAATATTTCAGTATGGAGTAAAACTTAATATTTAATAATATATATTTTGGTGGTATGGGTATTTTGTTTTTTAATTTTTTTATTCTAATTTGTTATATATGACAGAAGAATGCATTACAATTCATATGAAACATATGGAGCACAATTTTTCATTACTCTGGATATACCCAAAGTAGAGTCACACCATTCATGTCTTCATACATGTACTTAGGGTAATGATGTCCATCTCATTTCACCATCATTGCTACACCCATTTCCCCTTTTTTACACACACACACAAAAAAAAACACACACACACACACACAAAAGCTAAATGGCTAAAGATAAAAGAAACAGAATAGGTAGGAAAAATAAAATGTAAAATGTAACATCTTTTCCCTCACACCCCTTTGCCCTATCTAGTGTTCATCTAACCCTCCCATGCTCCTCTACCCAACCCTGTTATGAATCAACTTCCTTATGTCAGATAAAACATTCTGCATTCGGTTTTTTGGGGATTGGCTAACTTCACTTAGCATTATATTTTCCAACACCTTCCATTTACCTGCAAGTACCATGATTTTATTCTCACTTATTGCTGAGTAGTATCCCATTGTGTATATATATCACATTTTCTTTATCCATTCATCTACTGAAGGGTATCTAAGTTGGATCCACAAAAAAAAAATTTTTGCTGTTGTGAATTGTGCTGCCATAAACATTGATGTGGCTGTGTCCCTGTAGTATGCTCTTTTTAAGTCCTTTGGGTATAGACCAAGGAGTGGGATAGCTGGGTTAAATGGTGATTCTATTTCCAGATTTCCAAGGAATCTCCATACTGCTTTCCATATTAGCTGCACCAATTTGCAGCCCCACCAGCAATGTATGGGTGTGACTTTTTCCCCACATCCTGGCCAACACTTATTGTTGTTTGTATTCTTAATATCTGCTATTCTGACAAGAGTGAGATGAAATCTTGAAGTAGCTTTAATTTGCATTTCTTTAATTGCTAGAGATGTTGAACTTTTTTATTTATTTGTTGATTGATTGTATATCTTCTTCTGAGAAGTGTCTGTTTAGTTCCTTAGGCCATTTATTGTTTGGGTTATTTGGGGGTTTTTGGTGTTAAGATTTTTGAGTTCTTTATATATCCTAGAGATTATGCTCTATCTGCCGTGCATATGGTAAAAATTTGTTCCCAAGTTGTAGGTTCTCTATTCACCTCACTGATTGTTTCTTTTGCTGAAAAGAAGCTTTTTAGTTAGAATTTATCCCATTTATTGATTCTTGATATTAATTGTTGCACTGTAGTAGTCTTATTAAAGAAGTTGAGGCCTAATCCAACATGCTGGAGATTTGGGCCTACTTTTTTTTTCTTTTTTTTTTTTAATTGGTTGTTCAAAACATTACAAAGTTCTTGACATATCATATTTCATACATTAAATTCAAGTGGGTTATGAACTCCCATTTTTACCCCAAATACAGACTGCAGAATCACATCGGTTACACATCCACATTTTTACATAATGCCATATTAGTAACTGTTGTATTCTGCTATCTTTCCTATCCTCTACTATCCCCCCTCCCCTTCCCTCCCATCTTCTCTCTCTACCCCATCTACTGTAATTCATTTCTCTCCTTGTTTTTTTTCCCATTCCCCTCACAACCTCTTATATGTAATTTTGTATAACAATGAGGGTCTTTTTTCTAATAGATGCAGTGTCTCTGGTTTAATTCTTAGGTTCTTGATCCACTTTGAATTGAGTTTTGTGCATGATGACAGATAGGGGTTTAATTCATTTTGTTGCATATGGATTTCCAATTTTCCCACCACCATTTGTTGAAGAGACTATCTTTTCTCCAATGTTCATTTTTGGCACCTTTGTCTAGAATAAGATAACTGTAGTTATATAGGTTAGTCTCTGTGTCTTCTATTCTCTACCATTGGTCTACAGGTCTGTTTTGGAGCCAATACCATATTGTTTTTGTTATTATTGCTCTGTGGTATAGCTTAAGGTCTGGTATAGTGATGACACCTGCTTCACTCTTCTTGCTAAGGATTGCTTTAGCTATTCTCAGTCTCTTATTTTTCCAGATGAATTTCATGACCGCTTTTTCTATTTCTATGAGGAATGTCATTGAGGTTTTGACTGGAATTACTTTAAATATGTATAGTGCTTTTGGTAATATGGTCATTTCGACAATATTAATTCTGCCTATCCAAGAGTAAGGTAGATATTTTCATCTTCTTAGTTCTTCTTTAATTTCTTTCTTTAGTGTTCTGTAGTTTTTGTTGTAGAGGTCTTTCACCTCTTTTGTTGACTCCCAAGTTTTTTTTTTTGAGGCTATATTAAATAGAAGTGGTTAAAGTGTTCCAGTTTTTAGAGAGAATGGTTTCAATATTTATCCATTTAGAATGATGCTGACCTGGGGCTTAGCATAAATAGCTTTTATAATATTAATATACATTCCTATTATCCCTAGTTTTTCTAGTGTTTTGAATATGAAGGGTGCTGTATTTTGTCAAATGCTTGTTCTGCATCTATTGAGATGATCATATGTTTCTTATATTTAAGTCTATTGATGTGATTAATTACATTTATTGATTTCCATATGTTGAACCAACCTTGCATCCCTGGGATGAATGCCACTTGATCATGGTGCACTATTTTTTGATATGTTTTTGTATTTGTTTTGCCAGAATTTTATGAAGAATTTTTGCATGTATGATTTTTTGCCAGAATGTTATTGAGAATTTTTGCATGTATGTTCATTAGAGATATTGAACATTTAATTTAATTTATTTTTTCAAAGAACCAACTTTTTGGTTTGTCAAGTTTTTCAATTATTTATTTTGTTTCAATTTCATTGATACCAGCTCTGATTTTAATTACTTTATGTCTTCTACTGCTTTTGGTGTTGATTTGTTCTTCTTTTTCAAGGGCTTTGAGTTGTAATATTAGGTTATTTATTTGTTGTCTTTTTCTTCTTTTAAGGAATGAACTCCCTGCAATGAACTTTCCTCTTAGAACTGCCTTCATAGTGTCCCAGAGTTTTTGATGTTTTATCAGTGTTCTCATTTACCTTGAAGAATTTTTTAATCTCCTATTTGATGTATTTTGCAACCCATTGTCCATTCGGTAGCATATTATTTGGTCTCCAGGTGTTGGAGTAGCTTTTGTTTTTTTTTATTTTATCATTGATTTCTAATTCATTCCATTATGATCTGATAAAATGCTGGGTAGTAGCTCTATTTTTTGTATTTTCTAAGAGTTGCTTTGAGGTATAATATCTGGTCTATTTTAGAGAAGGATCTATGTGCTGCTGATAAGAAAGTGTATTCTTTCATTGATGGATGAAATATCCTATATATGTCTATTAAGTCTAAGTTATTTATTGTTTTATTGAGTTCTATAGTTTCTTTGTTTAGCTTTTTTTTGAAGATCTATCCAGTGGTGAAAGAGGTGTGTTAAAGTCACCCAGTATTATTGGACTGTAGTCTGTTGGACTCTTAAACTTGAGGAGAGTTGTTTGATGAACATAGATACCTCATCGTTTGGAGCATATATATTTAGAATTGTTATGTCTTGTTGATGTGTGGTATGAAATGTCCTTCTTTATCCCTTTTGATTGACTTTGGCTTGAAGTCTACTTTATTTGATATAAGAATGAAACTCCCTGCTTGTTTCCACAGTCCATGTGGTGGTATGTTTTTTCTCAACCTTTCACCTACAGTCTGTGGATGTCTTTTTCCATGAGATGAGTCTCTTGAAGCAGCATATAATTCAATCTGCCAGTCTGTGTCTTTTGATTGGTGAATGTAGACCATTAACATTCAAGATTGTTATTGAGACATGATCTGTATTCCCTGTCATATTTGTTTATTCTTGATTTGATTTCTCCTTTAGAGTAATACCTCCCTTTGCTGATTTTCATTGTTGTTTTTCATTTCCTCCTCATGGAATATTTTTGCAGAGGATGTTCTGTAGTGCTGGCTTCTAGTTGTAAATTCTTTTAACTTTTGTTCATCATGGAAAGTTTTTATTTCATCATCCAATATAAAGCTTAATCTCTCTGATATAAGACTCTTTGTTGGCATCCATTTTCTTTCAGAGCTTGGTATATGTTGTTCCAGGATCTTCTAGCTTTCAGAGTCTGGGTTGAAAAATCTTCAGATATCCTAATTGGTTTCCCCCCTATGTAATCTGATTCCTTTCTCTTTTAAAATTCTCTCCTTTATCTGTATGCTAGACATTTTTATTATAATGTGTCTTGGTGTGGATCATTGCAATTTTGAACATTTGATGTCCTATAAACCTCTTGTATTTTATTTCCAATTCATTCTATATGTTTGGAAATTTTTCTGATATTATTTCATTGAATAGATTGTTCATTCCTCTCCTTTGGAACTCTATGCCTTCCTCTATCCCAATAATTCTTAAATTTGGTCATTTTTATGTTATCCCATGATTCTTGAATATTCTGCTCATTGCTTCTTGCCATCTTTATTGTGTAGTCAACATTCTTTTCAAGATTATTTATTTTGCTTCATTGTTCGAGGTCCTGCCTTCCAAGTGATCTAATATGTTGGTGATGCTTTCTATTGAGCTTTCAATTTGGTTTATTGTTTCTTTCATTTCAAGTATTTCTGTTTGTTTGTTTTTTGCAGAACCTTTATCTCCTTATTGATATAATCTTTTGCTTCCTGTATTTGCCTATGTAGATCTTTATCATAATGATATTTTGCTGCCTGTATTTGCTCTCTTATATCATACTTTAATTCATACAACATTTTAAACATGTTCATCCTAAAGTCTTTCTCTCTAATTTCTTCTGCAGAACTAGCCATGGATTCTAGTAATATAATATCTTGATTTGTTTGGGGCACTTTCTTCCCTTGTTTTTTCATGTGTCTTCTCTTCTAGCACTGTGGATCTGAATCATTACAGTTTTTACCCTACAGGCTTATAGTGTCCCTGCAGGTTTCCAATACTTCTTCTTTAAGGGAGAGAACAATATGAACAGATCTCAATATAAACAATATACAATCTTAAACCAAGTAGTTGTTATTAAGACATTTACAGTTTTGTCACAATATATAGAAATGGTAAGTTCAATTATTATCAACATTATAAATGGTAGGTTTGCAATAGGGTCTACAGTTTCTGATGGTGGACAAAAAGCTGGAGGTGAGATGTAAGATGAGATGTTGAGGGAGTAGAAGTTGAGGATATAGAGTTATTAGATTTTAGAAAGCATGAAAGAGAAATCTAAAGAAGTTGGTTAGTGGCAGGAGAAGAGAGAGAAAGAGATTTGGGGGAGACAAGTAAGAGAGAAGACATGTAGGATTCAGTACTATCCATAGTTTCAGGCATTCATTGGAGATCTTGGAATGTATCTCCTGGGGACAACAGAGGTCTACTCTACAGTGGGGGCAGCAAATTGCCTTTACTTGAAGAGACCTTTATTCTGGTTGTGGATTTCTATTTCAGTTCAGCATTATTATCCAACAAGCAAATCAAATGCATTGTGTATCATTATTTTATCACACAATATTTCTTATAAACAAGCACAAATATTTTATAATGTATTTGTAGATTTATTGTGTATGTGTGTGTATCACCTGCTAGTTTCACGATTCACAATTCACCAACCCAAACTCTATACCTGACACCATATTCTCAAAAGGGAGAACATAATGGCTCAGCTTGCCTCAAGTCTACACCTAGTTCTGTTTTCTCTGGTGTCTCAACAGGAAGTGTGGGCTAGGAGGGGGAAATTCAATCTATGATGTCTACTATGAAATTATTTCTTTGTCTAGCCTCCTGACCCAAGAATTATCCACAAATAAATCCTCCCAAAACTCTACATTGCACTAATTTCTTCTGAAAATTACACTGTTCTTGTTTTGTTATTTCCTCTCTGTTGCCCTTCTCCTACACACCTATTGCCTTGGTGTTGTAGTCAGCTTTTTCACTGCTATAACTAAAGAATCTGATCAGCACAACTGTAGGGAAAGAAAAGTTTATTTGAAGGCTCATGGTTTCAGAGGTCTCAGTTCAAAGAAGGCTGGCTCCATTTCTCAGGGCTAGAGGTGAGACTGAACCTCATGGAGGTAGAGAGTGGCAGAGGAAAATAGCTCACATCATAGTGATCAAGAAGCATATAGAGAGACTCCAGCTCCAGATACAAAATATATACTCCATAGCCACACCCCCAGTTAATCACTTCATCCACCTACAACCCACCTGCCTCTAGTTACCACTCAGTTAATCCCATCAGGGATTCATTCACTGATTGGGTTAAGACTCTCACAATACAATCATTTCTCCTCTGAAACTTCTTGCATTGTCTAACACATGAGCTTTTGGGGAACACCTCATATCCAAACCATAACATCTGGTTTATATGTTACTGCCCTCCAACAATCTCTGAAGACTATGTCTATCAAAAGAGTCTATATGCTGTTATTCTGTTAGCTTCTCAAATATCCATATTGAGCACACTCACCCTTTATTTCTCTCTCATTAGCTTTTCGAATATCCATATTGGGCACACTCACCCTTTATCTCTCTCTGTTTAAAGCCAAAATAGAGGCAGGGGAAAGAGATTGTTCACAAGTTAATCACAGACTGATCCAGAATCAATCTCAAATAGGAACATTCCTTTCACTAAATAAAAACTAAAAATTAATACTTTTTATATTTGCTCTTGGCCAAAGTCAATCATTGATCACTCCAAAACCATGTTCCTCGGTACCATCCAATCTGAAAATCCTCTTATTAAATAGAGTCATATTAACAGCTCTTAGGAGCATCACAGGACAATTATTTTCATGCAAATATTTAGAGATTTAGAGTGCATGGATTGAAAAAGTGTTGAACAGGAGTGTCAGTTTTCCAGCCTTATGAAGGAAACAGAAAAAGAACACAGGGGCTCCATTCTTCTACCAGAGGACAGTTATCAGGGTACTAAAGACCAATAGGAAAGAAAAAGAGTTACTGGGGGAAAATAGTAAGCCATCCTTCACCACTCATATTCCTTAACCTATATATGTAAGATCTCCACAGCAACCAAAGGCAAATGCCCTAAACCTGCAAACATCTTGTTCCTTTGTGGCATATGGCATTATGACCATTAAACAAAAAAACTTATTTATATAGTCTAGCATTATACTTTAGTATAATGAAGATATGTTGCTTATCCTTATGCCCATCACATAGTAAACTGTTCAAAAAATGTGTCTTGTTCTATTTCCTGTGACCATTTTTAATCATTATTATTATTGTAGTTTCCATAAGCTTTTGTACTCTATAGATGCTCCCTTATTACCTTCTAAGAGTCTCTTTGGACTTCTTCCCTAATCTCTTATTAAAAGTTCAATTCAAGAGTTTCTGAGAAACAAGATTCATTAACATGTTCTAAATTTAGGTCTCTTGGGATCTTTCATTTCTTTCCTCAACTGAGTATTCTGAGGTCTCCTCTGAATAGATCATTGAAAATATGCTTTAGTCTAGGGTAAAATCAGAGAAGAAGCACACAACCAGGCTCATGCAAGTCAGAACAGAGGAAGTAAGGCTATGAATGGAGCATGCCTCATAGGGTTTTATTATCACTATTATAAATATGCCTGGCTTAAAAAGTCACATCTCAAAGGATTATTAACTGGCCAGGGTGCCAGTAAATTAATTTGTTTAAGTTAATGTGGAAATAAGAAATAGTAAATGATAGCTAACCTGAAATATAGCAGGATGAGAAGGACTTTTTCTATTAAATTTTCTTAAATTTGTGAACTTCTGTGAATCTTTATATCATCAAGTGGTGTTGGGAAAGCAAACAAGTTAAGTTTTATGCTACCCATCATCTACACCTGACTTTTAAGTTATGATTCATCCCATGGACTTCTGTGGTTAAAATTCTGCAGGATTTGCCCTGAATGTCAAGTGTAAGTATAATCTTGGTTTATAGTTAAATCAATGTTATCATCTTGTGATTGTAGAGCATGAAATCATATAACTGCAATTTTTATTTTTTTAATTAGAAAGTAACTTGTTTCACAACAGTGAAGCTACAGAAATAAAGAAAAAACTCCTTTTATGTCTCTTGCTTCCCTAAGAACATAAAAGTAATTAACAATTATGTTTTCAGATCTATGTGATGACTTTAATACCAGTTTATCAAATAGATATTTGCAAGTGGGTTCATATAAATTTTGTATTGGCAGATCACATCTTATAATTTGGATACATCAAAAGAGTTAGTCATTTCCCTGTGGATGGAACCGTAAATTATTTCCAACTTTTATAATTTACAATGTTAAATGAATGTCTTGTAAAATTATTGATGTGGAATCATTATATATTTTATATGAATTTTCAAGTGATAGCATAGAGCTCTTCACCCAAAAAATAATTACAAATGTGAGAACGTAGAAATTCAAGTCAAACAATAACCTGGCCTTGTTTCATACATCCTAGTAATTAGGACATTCTTAGTGACAACAAAAAGAATGGGTCTCTGCTATTTCAAACATGGCCCAGCATGGCAAAGGGAAGGGGGATGAGGGTAGGAAAGATAGTGGAATGAGATGGACATCATTACCCTAGGTATGTATAACTGCACATATGTTGCAATGCTACATCATGTGCAACCATAGAAATGTAAAGTTGTGCTGCAAATGTGTACAATAAATCCAAATGCATTCTGCTGTCATTTTTTAGGGTCTTGTCATTTTTAAACCTTTAGATAAATTTAAAATAGCTAAAATAAATTTTTTTAAAAAAGAACATGGCCCAGGCATTCAGGGCAGTGTCTTAGGGATCTTAGAAGATAAGAACAAATAAAATAGCCCAAAGAATTGTTGATGTTTGAGGCTTCTTGGGAGAAACACTGATCTTTCTGGAAAAAGATATTAACAATACTATGAACAACAACCTGTCTGCTCCTTCTTTATTCTCTGTGTTGGGATTATACCCATACGCCAAGGAAAGTGATGCAGCCCGTTCAGGAAGCTTAATGAGAGGCCTGAAGTACAGATGAACATTCCTCCCTCAGTGTCAGTGAGAAGAATTTAAGTGGTTTCTGTGAGCCCCTCCTTAAATCATTTGATACCTGAGGTTTCTCTTTCAACCAGTAATAGATAGCTCAGAATCATGAAAACTAAGCTCAAGTGTCAGCTCTGAATTAAATAAACTTTATACACACTGTCATTATTTTTAGTCAGTCCATAATGCATATATACTCAACCATAATGTGCACAAAACATACGTACAATTTTATCTCTAGGTTTAAAAATGACCAGACCCTAAAAAAAATAAAATAAAATTATTGTACTTCCATTATCCTCATTAACAAATAGAACAAATACAGATTTTCATTACTTGGTGATAGAGAATTTACCAACTATTATCAAGAAAAATATCAGAATATAAGTTTGCCAACACAGGCCTGACTCCCAGCTCTTGAACTTCCAGCAGAGACAAGGTAACATATATGACTCACTGATCATTCTTCAGTAAAAGAAAGATGAAAAAGTTAAATCAGTGTGTAGATTCAAGTGACTTTACCCTTTACCCTCAGCTGATTCTGGAAAGTTCTAGACAAGAAAAAGAGAGAAAAAATATATATAATTTTATGGCAATATATCAGTAATTCAGAACTTAACATGTGCCAACCTTGTCATTATATTACTTTATTCCAATAATAACCCTTTGAGATATGTACTATTACTATCCCTGTTTTGCAGATGAAGAAACTGAAGTTTGGTATTGGTTTAGTAAGTAGACCAGGAAAATACATGAAGATCCTGAAAAGAAACCATAGAGAAAAATCTTTCTGCATGAGAATTTAAGAAAACAGCTCTTCTGAAAAAGTCAGCCCCTATCTAAAACCTTGACTGACTCACACTGATGGAAAAATAGTAGACATTTGAACTAATTTAACATGAAAATCTAGCCTCTTCTCAATGTATCAGACAGACATCTTCTTCTGTCCCCATCACTGACTTAAGTCCTTTGTTCCTTCACAGGTAGCAAAGGTTAAAAATGAAAAACCAAACTTATCTTACAGAATTCATTCTGCTGGGACTAACAGACATCTTAGAGGTTCAAATTGTAATTTTTATTCTTCTCCTCCTCACCTATGTATTCAGCATCAGTGGAAATCTGACAATCATCATCCTCACATTTCTGGACTCCCACCTCCAGACTCCCATGTATTTCTTCCTCCGGAATTTCTCCTTCCTGGAAATTTCCTTTACATCTACTTTCACTCCTAGGCTACTATTCAGCATCTCATCTGGGAATAAGACTATCAGCTTTGCTGGTTGCTTTACTCAATACTTCTTTGCTATTTTCTTTGGGGCCACTGAGTTTTGTCTTCTGACTGCCATGTCCTATGACCGCTATGTGGCCATCTGCAAACCTCTGCATTATACCACCATCATGAACAGCAAGGTCTGCATCCAACTAGTACTCTGCTCTTGGATTTGTGGCTTCCTGATCATCTTATTCCCAATCATCCTGACCAGTCAGCTGGATTTCTGTGGGTCCAATGTGCTGAATCATTATTATTGTGACTATGGACCCCTCATAGAAATATCTTGCTCAGACACAAGTCTACTGGAACTCTTTGACTTTATTTTAGCACTTCTGACCTTAGTGGTCACCCTAGTGCTAGTAGTTCTCTCCTACACAAACATCATCAGGACCATTCTGAAGATCCCCTCAGCTCAGCAGAGGAAAAAGGCCTTTTCCACATGTTCTTCCCACATGATTGTCATCTCCCTCTCTTATGGAAGCTGCATCTTCATGTACATAAAACCTTCAGCAAAAGAAGGAGTTGCCTTCAATAAGGGAATAGCTGTGCTCAATACATCAGTTGCCCCTTTACTGAACCCATTCATTTATACTCTGAGGAATAAACAGGTAAAACAAGCCTCCAGGGATATGGCCAGAAAAATTGTGAGTATTTAATGAATAAAATGACCTTAAACTCAGTGGAAATTCCAGACAACATTCATAAATTTCCTCTCCTTGAAAACTTAGGGAGCTTCTCTAGCACTCTCCTCATTAAGACAACATCTCAGATAAATTTATCATGAAAGGATGTCAACATTACATTTTAAACCTCCCAGTGAGGGGGAAATCTTCCCAAAATACAATTCAAATATTTCTTTCTAATAAATATATTTTTGAGTTACTTTTAAAACTGCAAAAATATAAAATAATATCACTCTTCTTAAAACTTTTTCATTATAGTTACTTTAAATAAAAATATATTATTTGTACTAAAAAATATCTATTTTTAGATCTGTTTACTATAGTTATTTTTAAACGAATTTATACATAGTTTTGTTGTTGTTGTTTGTTATTTTTAGTTATATATAACAGTAGAGTATAATTTGGCTTGTTTATACAATCATGGAGTACATCTTAGTCTAATTAGTATTATCCCAGTCTTGTGGTTGTACATGATCTAGAGATTCACTGTGGTGTATTCATATATGTGCATAGGGAAGTTATACAGATTTTTAAGTCCTCAGTTTTCATTTCTAGTATACAAAAAAGATATATAACTATATTCCCATAACAGAAAAATTTTATAGAAAAAATATAACCAAATAACATTATTAATCTGAGTATAAGAAAAGAACATCAGGCTAAAATTACGAGGATTGTCACGGTACTGATAGTCCTGGGTGTCTGGTAATGCTTATCTTTACAAATGGGCTTTTAAGTTGATTATGTCTTTTTCTTTAATTTAGGAGTCTTCAGCATTTATTTTTTTTTATTTTTCATACTTTATTCGTACATTACAGTTGTACATAGTGGTGGGATTTATTGTTAAATATTTATATATGCACACAATATAACAATATAACTTAGCCAGTATCATTCCCCAGTATTTCCCCTTTCCTTCTCCTTCCTCCCCCTGGTCCCTTTCCTCTATTCTGCTATCCATTTTAGGATCTCCTTTCCATTTTCAAGTTTCTTATATCTTTAAGACAGTTGTCTCAGAATTAAAGCAGCAGGAATACTACTTTTCAGCAAGCTGAGTGACTGTGGGAATTCACCAAAATTTAATATTGGAGAGTCAGAGACTCTGAAAGACCCAAAAACACTAATTTCTTGATCAGAGGACAAGAAAGAGTGCATGCATACTAAGCCAGATGCAGCAGTTGAGCTGAGTCACCAGAAGGTAGTGGTAACCCAAAGGCAAAGAGAAATACAGCAGACAAATTTGGCATGAAAATACCTGTAGAACAGGTGGGAAGTCAGAACTCAGCTGCTCTAGAGGCTGCCCAGTTAGCTGGGTGTTTCAAAAGTGCTCTGGTTGTCAACTTGTGAGTGGAGAAGCCACATTGTGAGAACCCTGGAGATCATAGCAAATATTGTCACACTGTCCTAACCAGTGCTTACTGTGTGATCTAACATGCACCTGGCAGAACATGATTAAAACCAGCAGGGAAAAATTGCATCCAGGGGGATTCAGGACAGAGATATGGAGAGGCATGCCACTTACTTTCCCGTTGAGTTGTGTGGCTCTTGCCACCAGCAGAAAAGGATCAGAAAACCTAACAAAAATGCATTGGTGCATGTGGTGACTGATCCTTGGAAGGCCATACTCATGGATGATGAAATACATAAGACTTGCCATGCCCCTTCCACCCGGGGAAATTTGTTACACTACCCTACAAGTAGAATTTTCCAGTGATGCCTGAATTAAGACTCCCAGCAGATATTGTCATCCGCCAGGCCCTAAGAGTGTGTTCATTCTAACCTCAAGGTAGACACCACCCAACAAAGTTCCAGAGTTCCAATCAGAGCTAGAACTCAGGCCATGGAACTTCTGACTTAGAACTCTGCATCAGTCCTGCCCTGTGAGTTCATCTACTGCCTGGACCAAACTCCAGTACAGAGTGCTTCCTTTTCACCCTAACTTTACTGGTGAGCAGGGAAGCTGAGAGCCTTTAACCAGCTTTGGTCTCAGGCCACTCCAACTGGCAGCTCAGTGAGCAACACAAAAAGAGAAAGGGTCTTAAAAACTCTAGCTTTTTGTCTTTCTAAGGGAGGCATAGCCCAATAATAAATAGAAAGAAGGGCAATCTGGCATAGGAAATGAGTATTGTCCACAGTTTCTAACATCTCAGTGGAGACAGTTCTTTCATTTTTCATTAAGAATTTGTTGGTTGTGACCCAAGAATGCAAAGAGGACATAGACAGTATATCTCAACTCCTCTGCAAGTTGGAATCAAAAAAATGGGGGGAAAAACTGATCAAAGAGGTGGGTGGCACTGACTGACAATATTGGAATGACAGAAGATTGGAAGGACTCAGTAATTCTAATTAGTGGAAAACAAAACAGGAAAGAATTGGTTAGCTTGGAACTACAGGCTGCACCAGGAGGACAAGGCTGGAGGATAAAGGGAGATAAAGGGAAAGGCAAACTGACAAGCCTGCTTCACAAACAGTGGTAGAGGAGAAAGACTGAGTTGAGCTGGGTGGTGAATTAGAGGATGGCTGCATACCTAATTGCTCCACGACTCAACTTGTGGATGTGGACACGTGCAGGATGCATAAACTCCTGAATGTTCTGAGCCAAGCTAAGGCCAGCCTGTAGACCCAGCAAGAGTCTCTGAAGGAGAAGCAGCTCTGCTTCAACAGTAGCCATGAGCAGAAATTCCACACTCTGAGGTGCCCACTGGGGAACAAGTTCTATACAGAACTAGACACTGAGTCCACTATGGACCTGGGCAGAGTGCTGGAGATGTGCCAGTATGAGGCAGTGGTTGAGACCAACTGCAACAGCCATCAGGTCATATCCTTCTTTAAGGAGCTATAGTGTTGCCAATTTGAGATCCTAGAGCTGAGAGGCATGTTGAATGCTCTGGAGGTGAAGCACCAAGCCCAGCATGGCCTAAAGGACAGCATGCAGAAGAACTATGTAAAATCAAGACCTTTAAAGCTCTGAGCTGGCTCAGAAGCAGAGCCTTATTAGTATTGTGGAGAAACTCTTGTCCAAGAACAGAACTTCCCGGGAGTGGTAGAACCAGTAGTACCAGGGACTGTTGTTGTCAATACTGGATAGAAAGTGAGATCAGCATGTAACAGAACATTCTGGAGAGTGGGGACAACAAATATGTGATCAAGGCAATTTCTAGCCAAGCTACGTAACTGTCAGGCGATTCTTCAGAGATAAGAGAGATAACGGGAGTGCTTGCAGATCTCAGCACAAGGAACAGCCTTTCCTGTACACCTCTGCTCCATTCACCTCTCCTGTGCTGACAGAATGTTACATAAAATGATAACCAGGTTCCTAAACCAGGACTCCTGGATGTGGAATGACAACAATGAGAAGTGAAACTGTTGGTATAGATTCCTTAGGTCTGTGTGCCATTGGTGGCAGAACTGTCCTTTGCCCCTTTGGTCATGTTTTTGTTTGTCCATCACTGAAGCATCTTTTTACTTCCTTTGTCCAGCTCTTCCAAATCAATCTCTCTCTCTCTCTCTCTCTCTCTCTCTCTCTCCCCTCCCTCCCTCTCTGCAGACTGCTCCACCATTTGCTCTATGTCTGTCTCCTATGCCCTTATCAAGGTCTCTAAAACTCAATAAATATAACAAGGAATCAATAAGTGGGATGCTGTCAAATCAAAAAAGCTTCTGCACAGCAACGAAAACAAGTAAGAGCATGAATTGTGAGTGTACTGAATAGGAGAAAATCTTTGCCAGCCACTCCTCTGACAGAGTATTAAAAAACAAGAATATATAAAGTATTCAAAAAACTTAACATCAAAAAAAAACCCTCAATAAATACACAAAAGAACTAAGCAGATACTTCTCAAAAGAATAAATAAAAGTGGACAAAAATATTTGGAAAAAATAATGTTCAACTTCCCTAACAATCAGGGAAATGCAAATCAAAACTCCACTGAGGGATTTTGGAAGATGGCAAAATAGAAGAGGTTGCTCTCCAAGCTGCTCCACAGCATGAGACCAAGAAAGCAGACAAAAAGCTTCTCAATGAGGAGGGTGAAAAGATGGATTTTACTGGAATTTAATACTGGACTCTAAGAACATCTTGGGGACTCAGAAGTTTGGGTATAAACCCACCAACAGAGCCAGAAGCAGCCTGGGAAAATTGGGGACATTGCAGGTGGTACCATGGCATGTCTTGGTATGGAGAAATCAGAGGTCAAGAATACTGCCAGTCTGATCCAGAGGGTGAACTACATTATATCTTCATGGGGGAAATATGCTGCATGTCTCCCAGTTGTCCACAGAAAGTTGAAGCAACACTAGGACACACATGTTTTGCCACACTAGAACAGCCAGCAGTTGTGGGACCAGGCCCACGAGCCCAGACATGTATAATATGAGCTGAGTCTGAAAAACAGACATGGCAGAGTCCTGCCAAAAGACTCAGAGTGTTCTAGGAAACCAGGAGAAATTCAGGTGCAGAGAGCGTTTTATCCAGGGGGCTATGGGTCATTGAGATCTGAGAGATACCAGGTCCCTCTCACCCTTTGAGACTGGTGACTTGCAGGACCAGCTGGGGCAGGCCAAGAATTTGAGCAGGTAGGAGGAGTGACTGTGTGCTTGGGGACTGAGCCCAAAAGGCCAGGAAGGACAGGATCTGTGGGTGGCAGAGAGGGCAAAGGATTGGCTCCTCGACTGTTCAAGTGGAACTTGGGGGTGCCTGCTGGGGTGTAGACTCCCAGGGCAGATTGGCAATTACTGGGCAGTAGAGGTGTGCTGATTTAAAATCTTCAGACCAAGTCCCATTCAAGGAAGAATCTGGGGCCTACCTTGACCCAAACCCCAGGAGCTCTCCCTATGAGAACTCTTCTCACAGAACTCTACAGCAACTCCACCCTGGGGATGGAGAAGACAACACCCTCCAAGTGACTCCACCTCATCCTGCTGAGAAAGAAAGCAGAATTTTTTAATTTTTTGTGTTGACAAGCAACACAAAAAGAGGTAAAACATGATAGCCTTGACTACTACTCTTATAAACACTACATACCTAAAAAAAACTTCAAAGACATTTAGGAACAGATAATGAACATGTATTCTTACTGATAATTTTTGACCATAGTAAAAGAAATAGTTGCTTAATTTTTCATCAAGAACTTTTTTATTTTTTATTTCATTTTATTTCTTTTCCTTTTTCCCTCCTTTCTTATCTCTTTATCTCTTTTTTATTTATTTATGGTTTGTGTGCTCAATGTACATGGACATTTTTACATATACATATTTGTCTCATTTTTGTCATTTCTAGCATTTCTTGAAGGTGGTTATTTTTCAGGACTCTGTCTTTTGAGGGCTAGAGCTTTTATTAGTATATTTTGGTTTGGTTTTATATTGTTTTACACTTGTCTATTTCTCTTGATTCTCTTTCTCTCTTTTATTTTCCTAACAGCCAAATTCTATGGTTTTCTCTTTCACTCTTTATTTAATTTTTTACTCTAATTTTTCTCCTCCTCCCTCATAATAATCACATCCTATATCTCCTCTGCATTCTCCCTTTTCACCTTTTAAAATAGCAAATGATTTTGCAAACTTACTCTTGGTGATTGCTTATCATACAGTATCTGTTTATTGTGCCAATTAACATTGTAAATATCAAAATAGTAACTGTGTATTTTATTTAATGCTGTATATTGTTTGCATTTGTTGTTGCTATTATTTGTCTTCCCTTCAAATGTGAGATGCTAAAAATCTTCAGGGACACTCTAAGTTCATAGAGTGGAAGTTCTGCCACCTCAGATTCATACTGATAAATGAGTAGACACAGGAAAAATCAAGGAAACAAACCATTCCAAACAAACCAAAATACCTCAATATCAGAATCCATTGACACCACAATGGAGGAAATGTCAGAGAAGGAATTCAGAAAGTTTGTAGTTAAACTAATCTGTGAGATAAAAGATGATGTACAGAGAGGAAATACAGGAGGTAAAAAAAAAATCACTTTAGTAAAGAGATAGAAATTCTGGAAAAGACCAAAATTGAAATCTTCAAAATGAAAGAATGGATAAACCAAATTAAAAATTCAATGGAAACATCACCAACAGACTTGACCATTTAGAAGAAAGATTTTCAAGCAATAAAGATAAAATATATCAAACACCCATAAGTCAATTGCATTCCTATATGCCAATGATGAATCAGCTGAACTAGAAATTGGGAAAACTACCCCATTCACAATAGCCACAAAAAATAAAAGAAAATACTTTGGACTCAATCTAACAAAAGAGGTGAAAGACCTTTACAGAGAAAACTACAGAATATTAAAGAATAAAATTGAAGAAAGCCATAAAAGATGGAAAGATCTCCCATGTTCTTGGATAGGCAGAATTAATATTGTCAAAATGACCATACTACCAAAAGTACTATACAGATTTAATGTAATTCCCATTAAAATTCCAATGACATTCTTCATAGAAATAGAAAAAGTAGTCATGAAATTCATTTAGAACAAAAAAAAAGACCAAAAAAGCCAAAGCAATTCTTAGCATGAAAAGTGAAGCAGGAGGTATCACAATACCAGAATACTCTGAGTGGAGCAGTGGCAGTGGCTGTGGCAACAATGGCGGCTACCAGGGCAATAATCCCAGGGATGGTGAGGCTGATTTCACACCTTGCCTGGTGTAGGGTCTCATTCAGAAGACTCTTCAACTCCATGTCCAATGGACTCCTCCACTCTCTGAACAGGTTCACTGGAAGCCAGATTGCTGGGGGGCACTCTGAGGATAAATATATGTTTATCTTTCATAGCAGGAGTTAGACAATTTGTGAGCCAGCAGGATGTATTGACTGCACAAGGGATATCTGTGTGAGTGATGTTTATGCCATCAGTATCATTGATTATTAGTTTATCAAAGGGTGGCATAACACAAGCTTGTGCATAGTGGGTATGGATATAATTTGGGACAAAGGTAAATTCATGCTTAGAGCCTGGTATCAACATCAACCCATTCATCCAGTCAGCTGCTGCCCATTTGATGGGTCTAATGGCCAGCAATATTGGTGTGATATCCATCATTTCATACTGATTTCCAGCATAATGGTTGGTAACAGATTGTCTCATTTTTTGTAACAGGAACTGTGGTAGCCCATATGGTTGGTAGGCACATCAGAGAGATTCCAGGGAGCTGCACACACCCTTGTGCATAAGTATATTCTTCTTCTGAGATAACCCTCTTATCAATGAGATAAGGCCTAGAAGTGATGCATTGATTCCAGGAATGGTGTCTTAGGTCATATCAACAGGGTTTTATTTGCATTTGCCATGGGGCAGTCTAGGGCTATTGGTGGCATTAACTACAATTCTAAGGTCAGTGAGAGACAGCCCAACATATGACTTGTTATATTTATCTATAACAGTTTCATTGGCAAGAGCAAAGGGAACTGGCCTGATTTTAGGTCTCATTATCAACCACAGAGAAACAAATGGGCAGAGTGTGCATGAGAATGCTGGTATTCCTTTGTATGGTTGTTACTTGTACAGCTAATTCAGGATCAATAAGGTTGAAGTTATTGGAAAAGAGCTAAGGTAGGGCTCTTTCCCAATTGGCCACTGCTAAAAGTGGTGGCCTAGTGACCAAAGTCTAATTTACCTGATGGGAGGCTTCACCCTTAGCAAGTGAGCACTTCACACAATAGGACCACCATCATAGGCCCAGGGATGAGGTTGCCACAAAGCAAAAGGGCCAATTTGGTGGCTCAGTCAACAAGACCTTTAATATCACCCCAGGTTACTTTATGTGAGGTCTGTTTGCATTGTTGAGTTCTTTGCTTGTGGGGTTTTTCCTCCATAGTTAGTTCCTTCATCTTCTTGGTTGGTGGTTCTGGGGGTCCAGGGCTTGACTTTCTGGCAGGCACCCAGATGCGGTGAAACTCCTATTAACACATGCAAACCCTCAACCCATTGTTAGGAGGAGCCCTGAACCATTCCATGTGTTTGTTATGGGATCCTTCCATGAGACCATAGGTGGATGGGAGGGCCCTGAGAGGGGGGCCCAATGTTTATGGGCTGTCATTTCCACACGAAATTTTGAAATTGAAAGAAAATTTAAAGCAAATAAGGTTTTGTCCAAGTCATCACGAGGGAACTTGGTGTAGTTTTCCTCCCTCTGTTTTTGTAGCATGGTCTTTAATTCCTTGTGTCTTCTTTCTATGAAGCCTTAAGTCTGAGGGCTATAAGGGATCCCAGTTAAGAGCTACATATACCAATCATTGCAAACTGCTTGAAATGTCTTGCTAGTGTGTAGGCTGGCCCATTGTCAGTTTTAATAGACATGGGAACATCCATAATTCCAAAACATTTAAGTATATGGGAGATGACCTTTTTGTGGTTTCTTCTGGGGAGGCTGTGGCCATTGCACAGCCTGAACAGGTTTCAATGACTAGGGAAATATATTTTAAATATCCAAAAGGTGCATAATGAGGGATATCCATTTGGCATAAGCACTAGATTTTAACCCTTGGGGATTCACTCCAGCAGGTTGTAAAGGGCCAATGGGAAGAAAGGGTGCACATTTTTTGCAGTCTCTGGCTAGCTGTTTGCAAGCCTCCTTTGTTGGTTCTGGAAATAATTTGTGAAGGCTCTAGGAATTCTCATCAGGACTGTCCTGTTCCTCCACATCCCCAACAAGTGAGGCTCCCTCTTCTTTATTATTACCTTGTTCCTTCTTTAATGTAACTGCCATGGCAGATGCCAGCAGAGAGGCTTGAGTCACTTGTGTCCCTGTGTCCTGGGTGGCCAAAATAATCTAGGGTGCCATTGCACAAGGGCACAACAGCAGCCCTATGCTCCTTGTTCAATCCTTCCAAGATTAATTCCTTGGCTAGGGCTTCCCTAGCTCTTACATGAGATACCTTCTCTTCCACTGCCTTGTTTACTTTATCAATAAATTGCAGCAAGTCTTCAGTGGCTTTCTGCCTTCAGCCCTGTATAGAAACTGTACCTTCCCCAGGTGGTAATTTCCTCCAGGCTCTTAAAGCACAGAGTCACACATGATCAAAATAATTTGGCAGACCTGTAGCTTATACCTCAAGGGAACTATAAATTCCCTCTCCTTGCAAGCATTCAACTGGGAAGTTGCAATTTCCCTGATGTTCACATTCATCATAGAAAAAAGCCATCCACTTCAAAAATGTTGCAGGCTCAAAAGCTGCTCTGGCTAGGTCTTTCCAGTCTTGAGGGCAATTAAGTTCAAGACTTAGTGATTCTAACATTGGCTCTGCAAATATCCCCAGGGCCCATCCACTTTTACTGCCTCTTCAACTCTTTCAGAGTACCCAATGTGTGTGGATACTAAGTGGCACGGTGATGCTGTGGTGTGGGGGCCGGGTTGACTGGGAAGGCTTGTAAACTCCCTTACCCCAACTTTCATCTCTTACACAGATCTTCAAAAGGATCTTTGGCCTTTTGGAATGGGTTTCTGGGAGACTGTAGCTTGGGCCTGTCTGGTGACCTGGTTATTTCTAAGCTGTCACAGTCCCTTGCTGGCTTTGGCACTGCCTCATAAGGAGGCAGTTGCCATTGACCTAGGGAAGGATATAATCTTTGCCTGTCAGTAGAAGGTAAACTTGCACCATTTGCAGTCACCCCTTCCTGCACCATGAAGGCTAGAAGTATGGTTTCATGTCTCTCTCCCTCCTGCACCAGTTGTGGTTGCTTACTTTGAAGTAGATTTTTGCCCCTGCTTTCTTCCACTTGTTTTTCTTCCATTGCCTCATCCCCCCTCAAGGCCATCATTATATGACAAGGGTCTATCACAGTGCCCCCTAAGCTTTGTTGAATAGCCATGACAATAGGGAAAAAGTGTAGGGGTAAAGTATACCTCTGTCTCACTTCAGCTTGCTGTGCGTTTGCCATTATCTTGTCCCATATAGTAGGATCAAAACCATCAGCGGTACTAATCCATGGGCTAGTCTCTACCACTACTTCCCAAAACTTGTGGGCTTCTCTCTTATTCTGGTTTAAACCTCTAGTTTCCAGGAGAATAAACAGTAATTGCAACTGTGTGTCTTTAGTGGAACTCAGTAGGTTCTCCATCTTTCCCTTGCTCACACTCTGTGAAGGGCCACACCCTGTTTTATAGGCTTACTTCAGGTCCCTGTTCAAGCACCAGCTGCATTGGCTTTCTCTTGTCCAGCGAAGAGATCATGGAACAGGGTAGAGGAGGGTGTGGCTGCAGAGTCGCAATTCCAGACTTCCAGAGACCAAGGTAGAAGCAGGTCTGATTTTATTGCATAGTTACCATGTATATATACTCAGGCTGTAGCTAAGCAGATTATAGGCAGCCACACCAATACAATTTCTTGCCAACTGTCCTTGGGGCAACCAATTGAGGACCTGGCCATGGAGCACGCACTGTGACTACTACACATAGTCCTATGCCCAGGACTGTGCCTACAGGGGGAGTGGTCTGCTGATCACACTCCTAGCACAAGGGGAGTGGCCTGCAACTCAGGTGCCCTTAATGTATACCATATGCAGTACTCCATGCATTTGTCCCCACAGGAATGCAAATTTATACAACCACTGTGGAAAGCATTATGAATATCCCTCAAAAAACTAGGACTAGAACCCTATGACCCAGCTTTCCCACTCTTTGGTATTTATGCAAAAGAATAAAAATCAGCAATATTATAGTGATACAGGCACATCAAAGTTTATAACAGCAAAAACTGTGTTATGGAACCAACTTAGGAGCCTATAAACAGGTGAACGGGTAAATAAAATGTGGTATTCATACACAATGGAGTTTTACTCAGTAATAAGGAAAAATTAAATTATGGCATTTACAGTAAATGGATGGAAATGGAGAACAACATTCTAAGTGAAATAAATCAGACTCAAAAAGTCAAGGGTCAAATGTTTTCTCTCAAATGTGGAAGCTAAAGCAAACTAAAGGAAAAGGGATAGTTCCATAAAAACTGGAGGGAGATCAATGGTGTAGAGGAAGGGGATTGAGTGGGGGAGAAGAGTGATAGGAAAAGGGAGGAACTAAAGAATGAAACTTACCAAATTATGCTATGTACATATATTAATACACCACAGTGAATTTCAGCTTTATGTATATCTGTCAAGCACCAATTAAAACCCATAAATCAATAGAAGACAAGTAGAATAAGGGAAACCAGGAGGGAAGCAGAGAGAAAGAGGTAATAAGATATACTGGGAACTAAAATGGAACAAAATGTATTTCTTGTATGATCAGGTTTGAATGAGCCGCCTATTATGTATAGCCATAATGCATTAATAAAAACATCATTACTGTAAAGAAACTGGTTGTGTTTTATTTTTCACTATTGTCATGTTCATTGATTCAGTTCCCACAAGATTTTTACCCTCTTAATGACACTTCGTGCCAGCTTCCTCTTGGGTTGGTTTGGAACATCTTCTCTAACTACCTGTTCAAAGTTAATTTCCAGTTTTATTTTTTTTACAAGAGGCTAATTAACATTTCTGGACCTAGGTCCCAGGGAAATAAATTATCTCCCAATTTCTCTGATGATTAAACTAGAAGAAATGTGCACCACTGAAACTACCATAAAATTGCAATTAGGTACATTACCAATCTTCAGAAAGAATAAAGAAAATAAGACTTTAAAGAGTAGAATGTTCCCATATCTTTGATGATTTCAAATAAGCCAGCTTCTTAAGGAATTATAAGAGTTCTGATTTGAATCAATGGAGTAAGGGCAGCAGCAAGCAATTGATTAAATGCAGAGAAAGATAAAAATGACTTTCTTTCAAAGCCTGCCTGAATACTTTGTGAGTACTCAGGGCATATATTAAGATTAAGAAAGAAAATATGTGATATTTCATTTGACTTTTTCATGCATGTGTGACATCTCAGGACTGATGCTACATAGCCTTCAGAAAGATAAAGTCTCTCATCATCTTTCCTGTGTCAAAAAGTGAGTATGTACAGAGGACATCAACATTACCCTTCCATGATGGTGAATTATCAGCTCTTTATCAATTTGAATATCTACTAATATTTGTTGGATTTTTATTTTAAATCTTCTTTTTAGGTTTTTTAATCATCAGGTAAGCATGAAATAAAAGGGAAAGTCTTCCTTTCTTTTCTTACAGTGTGATTCCAAAACAATGCCCAACCATTTGGTGTTCTTCTGGATGTTGGTCTGTGCACACACCCAGATAAAATCACACTAAGAGTAATGGGCTGCAACCTCTTTCACTAGCCATATGTTAAAATCACCAGAGGCAAATTATTACATAGACATTTCCTATTTTATTCCATAATAGAAATGACCACGATATATTTATTAATTTACCTATTAGTGAAATTTTAATGCTTATAACATTTGACTATTATGAGCAAAGATGAAAAGAATATCTCTGAACAATTTTCTCTGTGGACTTGTGCTGGAATTCCTATACAATATGAATGTGAATGTTTGAATAATAAAACAGAGAAATGCTCTAAAAGCCAAAGGCTAGTGGACGGATAGTGCTTCAAAAGTCCAAGCCTCCCAGTTGCTGGGTGACAAGACTTTGGACTTCAATTCCAGTGGCTATGATGGAACAAAAGCATGATGGACCTTTGTTGTAAATCTTTGTTCCAGAAAATCACCCAGTTCAAAAGCACCCTGAGATTCACTGGTTTCAAGGATTCTGGAAGAGCAGAGCACAAGATAAATGCCTGAGAGGATATTTATCAGTCTGTAAGGGCAGCCTTTCCCTAATTTCCTTTAACAAAGTCAAAACTATGTCCTGTACCTGCACCATTAAAGATATAAGAAGGAATTCCAATTCATATGCATTTCTTCCTATAAGTTTAAATTAATTAAAGAAACACTTCTTACCATGATTGACTATCTACTATTGTTTTGTCATTAGATAAAAATGGAGGAATTGATTTATACAGAACTAATTATTTTGAAACTTTCTCAAGCTATGCTTCCAGGCACAAAAACTAAAAAAAAAAAAAAAACCTCAGAAAAAGGGTGATTCTTCCATCAATAGCAGGTTATAAATTCTTATTGATCAGAGAAAAAAAATCAAACAGACATCCAACATGTTGGAGAGGGCCACAGTAAAGCTAATCACCAAGAAATAAAAGTAAGGGAAATATAAAACATGATGACTACAATACTGGAAAAGAGATATCATATATATGACAGGGGAAAAAGTAAAAATAAACACATAAAAATTAAAATTCAGATGATACATTCAGGCGATCCAGGTGGTCATTGTTCTATACTGAAAATAGGAACCCAAAAACAAAGCCATCTGCATGGGAATTGAAAAATAAATTTTGTGAAGCACCAGAATGAGACCAACAGACATTCTCTTTGGGTCAGATTAGACAGAGGAATTCCCTATGAACAAGTTTCCAGGGAAATCTAAACCTCTGCTCAATATTCCTGAGTTCTGCTCTGATTCTAATCACTAGTTTTTCTCTTTCTCAGCTTCACAGGCACCAGAAGTTAGCAATGAAAAACCACTCTTTGACTGAATTCATTCTTCTGGGCCTATCAGATGTCCCAGAGCTTCAGATTATCATTTTCATATTTCTCCTCCTCACATACGTGTTCAGCATCATTGGGAATCTGACAATCATCATCCTCACCCTGCTGGACTCCCACCTGCAGACTCCCATGTATTTCTTTCTCCGGAATTTCTCCTTCCTGGAAATTTCCTTTACATCAATTTTCACTCCTAGGATGCTATTCAGCATCTCAACTGGGATCAAGACTATCAGCTTTGCTGGTTGCTTTACTCAGTTCTTCTTTGCTTTTTTCTTTGGGGCCACTGAGTTTTGTCTTCTGACTGCCATGTCCTATGACCGCTATGTGGCCATCTGCAAACCTCTGCATTATACCACCATCATGAACAGCAAGGTCTGCATCCAACTAGTACTCTGCTCTTGGCTATGGGGCTTCCTGATCATCTTGTTCCCAATCATCCCAACTAGTCAGTTAGATTTCTGTGGGTCTAATGTGCTGAATCATTATTACTGTGACTATGGACCCCTCATAGAAATATCTTGCTCAGACACAAGTCTACTGGAACTGTTTGATTTTATCCTAGCAGTTGTAACATTGGGGGTCACACTGGTGCTGGTGATCCTCTCCTACACAAACATCATCAGGACCATTCTGAAGATCCCCTCAGCTCAGCAAAGGAAAAAGGCCTTTTCCACATGTTCTTCCCACATGATTGTCATCTCCCTCTCTTATGGAAGCTGCATCTTCATGTACATAAAGCCTTCAGCAAAAGAAGGAGTTGCCTTCAATAAGGGAATAGCTGTGCTCAATAACTCAGTTGCCCCTTTATTGAACCCATTCATTTATACTCTGAGGAATAAACAGGTAAAACAAGCCTTCAAGGATATAGCCAGAAAAATTGTGCATCTTGATTCATTTTAGTGGCCTCAAAAAAATGAAAACTGTTAATGATATACCTGAAGGTGAATTTTGGTTGTTAAAGTGATTTCTTAGATAAATTCAGTGTAAGTACCTGTCAAAATTTTAAATCAAATTTCCACCAAGAAATAGATAATTAAAGAAGGCTAGTTCAATTTGTCTGGTAGATAACTTTTAGATTTATAAAAAAAAAAAGAGGATAGTATTTTTAGAGTGTGTACACAAAAAAAAACTGATTAAAAACATTTAAAAATTAAATATTTAATTTAAAAATATTGTAAATCTTATGATCAGCTAAATGATTGACTCTATCTTCCCAAAGGAGCTCTAGGGCTTATCAATAATTATCAAAGTTGTGGGTGGAGCTCAGTGATAGAGCACTTCCCTGCAATTTTCAAAACTGAAAAAAATAGTAATTATTTTATTATTATCAAATAGTTGTAGATATACTGTGTCAAAAATGACTGGCTGCTTCACAGGAGAGGTTGTTCATAATATATGCATAAAACTACTTCATAAGATCACCTTTTCTATAGTTTTAAACAAATTTATTTCTGTAGCTTTCCCTTTCAATGACCCTAATGACTGCCTCTTTCTGTCATCACTTACAAAAAGGATTTTTTATATTACAGTGTTAGGTGACATAAATATTCTTTTTTAAATATATATATATATATATATATATATATATATATATGTTGTAGTTGGACATAATACCTTTATTTTATTTATTTATTTTTATGTGGTGCTGAGGATCGAACCAAGGGCCTCACATGTGCTAGGTGAGCACTCTACTGCTGAGCCACAATCCCAGCCCCAATATGAGTAGTCTTAAGGTTTGGCTGTCCTTTTTGGGTGCTGAAATCAGAAGGAAAGGTGTTAAATGTAATCATCTAGATTCCATTGTAAGGGAGACTCAGGAAAAGAGAAATCTTAGGCAGTATTGGCAATGATAAAAATCCATCAAGACTAGAGTGTAACAAGGCTGCTCCTGATGTTTAGAGGACACATTTAAAGATGATTCTGGGAGGTTAGGGTGATTATTAAGGATGCTACACCATGGTCTATTAACCCTCTCCACAGCTCCTTGCATAGAAGGTCCCATGGATGCCCCTCTGGCCTGGCCAGTCATTGTGAGGATGGTAGACCCCTGGCTTCTGTGCATAAGTAGAGCAAACTGGCCTCTAATGCTTCAAGCCTCTTCATTCCCAGGAATATTAACAAGCACAGCTCCATGACCATCTATCTCTCCCCACCATCACCCTTGGTGAAAGAAAGTCACCATTGAACCTTAGTGATGCTGGTTCCCCTCTCAAAATCCCAGTTCCCATCTCATTGGAGAATGTAGGGCCTCTTCTGGAACAAATCTTTGGAGGCTCTTAGGCTCTTACATCTTTATTCATTCCTTTGTCACCTTCCAGAGGAACCAGGAATTTCCACATCAATGAGTGTTGGACATTGCTTTTTCCAGGCTCTAGGAGACAGCATAGCCATGAAGCCAGGTCTTTGCCCAGACATTAAATCCCACATCTTGAGAAATTCTCCCAAGTCCATAAAGTCTAGCTCCAATAGTCGTACAGGCCTGACCCCTAAGCAATATCGATTCCCAATAGACTACCTCTGACTGCAGCCAGAACAAGTTGTCTGGTGATTAAAATTATTTCAGTATATAGAGTCTATCTCCCTGACTAAGCCACCAGGTCTCCACCTACACTATAAGGAGTTTAACCCTTATATCAGCCTAGTACCTAGGAAAAGAGATGGGAACAGCTCCCAAAGGAAACATTTGTTCTCTTGCATAGAAGACACCTCTGAAACATCTTCCCTCTATCTCTTTTTTTTTTAATTTTTATTGTTAGTTGTTCAAAACATTACATAGTTCTTGATATATCATATTTCACACTTTGATTCAAGTGGGTTATGAACTCCCATTTTTACCCCATATACAGATTGCAGAATCACATTGGTTACACATCCATTGATTTACATATTGCCATACTAGTGTCTGTTGTATTCTGCTGCCTTTCCTATCCTCAACTATCCCCCCTCCCCCCCCTCCCCTCCCCTCTTCTCTCTCTACCCCCTCTACTGTAATTCATTTCTCCCCCTTATATTTTTTTCCCTTTCCCCTCACTTCCTCCTGTATGTAATTTCGTATACCCCTGAGGGTCTCCTTCCATTTCCATGCAATTTCCCTTCTCTCTCCCTTTCCCTCCCACCTCTCATCCCTGTTTAATGTTAATCTTCTTCTCATGCTCTTCCTCCCATTCCCGCTATCTCTTACTAAGGAAGAGTGAGTCACATCTGAATTCCAAATGTTCATAGGGTTAAAAATGTGAAAATACTCAGACATATTTCCAGACATCCTTTTTTCCTATTTCTAGTCATGTTTCCCCCATCAGGATCCTAAGCTTCATAACACACCTGCCTTGCTAAGAATTCAGAGATTTCTGGAGCTCAACAACCATAACAAGTAGATCAACATGCCACTAAACTCTGTATGTCCTTATACTATAAGAGATCAATTTCCCCTTGTAAGCTACCACATTGTCCCTCTGGCTCTCAAAATTAGCTACTAACTAGATCTTAGACTCCTGTGATCCCTCTTTAGGGCATCAATACAACTTACCTGTAAATATTTACCTACATATGTAGTCCAACATAAAATAAAATACTACATGTCATACAAAATAAAGAGGAAACAATTAATCCCCATTTCCACAAAAAAAGGAGGAAAAAACTAAAGCAAATTTCTTATGTAAAACATAAATTACTAAATATAACTATTCTCACATATAACCAATACTCATATTATCATGCAGAAACTAGGAAATGATTGTGCTTACCATGTTAAGGATTTAGTGGACAATGGGGAAAATATGCCTGTACATTTTGGAAATTTCATGGAAACAAAGTATTTTTTAAGAGTGTAATTGAATGCTAGAAATATAACACATAGTGACAGAAATAAAGAATTTCTCAGAAGCTTACTGAACACAGTTTAAGAAACAATCAGTGATAAGTCAAGAGAAAATATCCAAATTATTTGTTTGTTTTTTATAGTGCTGAGAATTGAACCCAGTATCTCACACATGCTAGGCAAGTGCTTTGCCACTGAGCTACAGCCCAGCCAAAAAATACCCAAATTAAATGCAAAGATTAAAAAACCAAAATGAGGGAAAGATCATTCCAGCATCATGGCACAAGATCAAATACTATAAAACATGTGCAATGTGTGTTCCTGAAGAAGAGAGCAAGAATGAGGGGGAATAAATATTTGCAATGATATAGTAATACATTTTTTTAAAGGAAAAAGAAAGTATATTGCCTTGTTAGCAAAGAAGAGGCACAGGGGACTCCTATCCCCAGACGCTGTGATTCTGCCCATCCAGTTGAGCAGGGGCTTTTAGCTTTGAAAGAGCTGGTTCAAAAGTTATATTCCACATGTTCTCTGTCCAAGTTGTAATTCACTTGTTAAACTGGAATACAGTCATTTCTGAGAGGTTCTTCTGCCATCCCCAAAGTCTCAGTTACTTCATTCCTGTGATGGGTATGTGCTCAAGGACAGATAACTCTGCCCAGGAGGGGGAAAAAAAGGTAACTCTGTTTTCCCTGAGATTACGGAGCAGGAGAGATTAGGGAGGAGCAGGAAGAGAGGAAAAGAACCATGTCCATTTTAATAATAAGTTGCACTGGCAGAGCAGCAAGGGCTATATTCAAAGCATAAAGTGAGTCACTGTTACATTCCTCCACTGTCATTTTCTATGTAAAAATGGGCAATGACATCTCTAAGCTTCTTCCTGCTGAAAGAGAGGGGTAATGAAAGAGGGTGAGTTAAGGAAACTGACCCAAAGTTCTTGTTCTGAATCAGGTGGGGCATGGATAAATTGTTAAGCATACTCGGCATCAAGACAGTCCAGAGGTCCACAGTGGCAGATGGCAGGTGACTGGAAAAGGCATACATAGGAGCAGGATTATGCTAAAACAACACTAATTTGAACTTATAAATTTTTCTAATTCTTATTAGAATAGACTCTTGACTAAATCACTTTGCAAGCTTCAGTTCCACACTCACCACAACTGCTACCTCACCATGTCATTAATCTACATTATCTCATTGTAAACTTGGGCTAAAAGTCTTAATCTCCCTGCCTCTGGGTGAGGGTGGAAAATTATCCCACCATGGCTGCTGAATTTAGACTATGGAGTCAGGGTGCACAATTTAGTAACTGAGATTTGAAGCAATGTGCTTGTTTCAACAAACTTTAGTTCTTTTATCTAAAAAATGGGGCTGTGGCTCAGCAGTGGAGCACTTGCCTAGCACAGATGAGGCCCTGGGTTTGATTCTCAGCATGACACAAAAAAATAAATAAATTGAATAAAGTTATTGTGTCCAACTACAATTTTTTTTATTGTTGGTTGTTCAAAACATTACATAGTTCTTGATATATCATATTTCACACTTTGATTCAAGTGGGTTATGAACTCCCATTTTTACCCCGTATACAAATTGCAGAATCACATCAGTTACACTTCCATTGATTTATATATTGCCATACTAGGGTCTGTTGTATTCTGCTGCCTTTCCTATCCTTTACTATCCCCCTCCCCTCCCCTCCCCTCCCCTCTTCTCTCTCTACCCACTCTACTGCAGTTCATATCTCCCCCTTGTATAATTTTTCCCTTTCCCCTCGCTACCTCTTGTATGTAATTTTGTATAACCCTGAGGGTCTCCTTCCATTTCCATGCAATTTCCCTTCTCCCTCCCTTTCCCTCCCACATCTCGTCCCTGTTTAATGTTAATCTTCTTCTCATGCTCTTCGTCCCTACTCTATTCTTAGTTACTCTCCTTATATCAAAGAAGACATTTGGCATTTGTTTTTTAGGGATTGGCTGGCTTCACTTAGCATAATCTGCTCTAATGCCATCCATTTCCCTCCAAATTCTATGATTTTGTCATTTCTTAATGCAGAGTAATACTCCATTCCAACTACAATTTTTAAAAAAATAAAAATAAATTAAAATGGGAATAGTAATAATACCTACCTCAATGGGTTATTATTGGAATCAAATCAAATAATGACAAGGTTTGGTACACAGAAAAATTTCAATTAATGATAGTTATAATTTTCCATTATGATAGTTATACCAAATAAAGTCATGCACATTAAAATGCTTTTTAGATTATGATAAATATCATTTGTTACTGTTTTCTTTTATTAAAAATTAGAAAGACACTGATCTTTGGCACAAGAGTCACCTGACACTTTTTTTTAACTTTTTTTTCTAATTAGTTATACAGGAAAGCAGAATGATTTTCACTTCATTGTACACAAGTGGAGCACAACTTTCATTTCTCTGGTTGTACATGATGCAGAATCACACCATTTGTGCAATCATACGTGTAATGATGTCTATCTCATTCCACCATCTTACCCACTCCCATTACCCCTCTCTTCCCCTACTCCCCTTTTACCAATCCAAAGTTCCTCCATTATTCTCATGTTCCCTCACTCCATTATCAATCAGCATCCACTTAACGAAGAGAACATTTGGCCTTTGGCGTTTTGGAATTGGCTTACTTCTCTTAGCAGGATATTCTCCAATTCCATCCATTCAACTGCAAATGCCATAATTTTATTCTCTTTTAAATGCTGAGTGATATTCCATTTTGTATATATACCACAGTTTCTTTATCCATTTATCTACTGAAAGGCATATAAGTTGCTTCTACGGTTTAGCTATTGTGAATTAAGCTGCTATAACCATTGATGTGGCTGCATAATTATAGAATGCTGATTTTAAGTCCTTTGGGTATAGACTAAGGAATGGAATAGCTGGGTCAAATGGTGGTTCCATCCCAAGTTTTCTAAGAAATCTCCATACTGCTTTCCATAGTGGCTGCACCAATTTTCAGTGCCACCAGCAATATAGGAGTGTACCTTTTCCCCCCACATCCTCACCAACACTTATTGTTACTTGTATTTTTGATAATATTTATTCTGACTAGATAGAGATGAAATCTTAGAGTAGATTTGATTTGCATTTCTCTAATTGCTAGAGATGTTGAACATTTTTTTATATATTGGTTGATCACTTGTATATCTTCTTCTGAGAAGTGTCTGTTCAGTTCCTTAGTCCATTTATTGATTAGATTATTTGGTTTGTGGGGTTTTTTTGTTTGTTTGTTTGTTTGTTTGGCATTAAGTTCTTTGAGGGCTGGAGATGTGGCTCAAGCGGTAGCACGCTCGCCTGGCATGCGTGCGGCCCTGGTTCGATCCTCAGCACCACATACAAACAAAGATGTTGTGTCCGCCGAAAACTAAAAAATATTTTTTTAAAAAAAGTTCTTTGAGTTCAAGGACTGAGGAATTAGACTTAGACCAAAGACCCTGCACCTAATAGAAGTAAAAATAGACCCAAATCTTTATCATGTCAAATTAGGTCTTGTGAGCTGGAAAACAGCCTATGTGAGGGGCTCTCAGGAGTCAGCCCACTGAGTCCAGATATTTGTGGTTGGAACACCGACCATGACCAGCCCCATCATCATGGTAACCTGGCCACCCTCTGGTACACAGGATATTCCTTTTCCCTCTGCTATTTTCTGCTGACCTATTAGCCCATTGGTTGCTGCTCATAAGGATGTTTCTAGCTCATTGAATTATTACGACCCTCAGCTAATTTGCCCAGTAACAGACTATGCATAAAAGGCTTGCCTATGCAATAATAAAGTGAAATGAGTTCTCTGAAACTGGTCTCCAGAGGTCTCTTTGACTCTGTTGCCACACCCTCCTCAGTTATTCAGTGGACTTCAGCTGGATCAAGCGAGCCCACATTGACTTCCTTAACAGGACTCCTAAAGTGCAAGAAATAAAATTAAGAATCAATAAAAGGGATGGTTTCAAACTCAAAAGCTTCTTCTCAGCAAAGGAATGATCAATAACATGAAGAGAGAGTCCAGAGAGTGGAAGAACATCTTTACTACACACACATCAGATAGAGCAAGATAGAACACTAATTTCCAGGATATATAAAGAATTCACCTGACACTTTTGGAAGAGTGATATGAGATGTAGAATTTGGAAATAGAAATGCCTTGAAGAACAAAGGTTACTTGTATTCTTGATAATTGCCATTCTGACTAGAGTGAGATGAAATCTCTGTATTTGCATTTCTCTGCTAGACATGTTGAACTTTTTTTATATATTTGTTGACTGATCCTTTTTCTTCTTCTCTGAAGTGCCTGTTTAGTTCCTTTGCCCACTTACTGATTGGGTTATCTGTTTTTCCAATGTTAATTTTTTTGAGTTCTTTATTTATCCTGGAGATTAATGTTCTACCTGAGGTGCAGGTAGCAAAGATTTTCTCCCATTCTGTAGGCACTTTCCTCACATTCTTAATTGTTTCCTTTGCTGTGAAGAAGCTTTTTAGTTTGATGCAATTCCATTTGTTGATTCTTGATTTTAGTTTTTACAATTTAGCACTCTTATTGAAGAAGTCAATTCCTAATCCAACATGATGTAGATTTGGGCCCACTTATTCTTCTATTAGGTATAGGGTCTCTGTTCTAATGCCTAGGTCCCTGATCCATTTTGAGTTGAGTTTAGTGCAGGGAGAGAGATTAGGGTTTAATTTCATTTTGATACATATGGATTTCCAGTTTTCTCAGCACCATTTGTTGAGGCTGTCTTTTCTCCAGTTATCAAGAACACAAGTAACAATAAATGTTGGCAAGGATGTGCAGAAAATGGTATACTTGTACATTGCTGTTGGGACTGCAAATGGATACAATATCTCTAGAAAACTTTATGGAGATTCCTCAGAAAATTTGGAATAGAACCACTATTTGACATAGTTAACCCACTCTTCAGTTTATACCCAAAGGACTTAAATATTATAGTAATGCTGCCATATCAATGTTTATAGCAGCTCAATTCACAATAGCTAAACTATGAAACCAATCTAGGTGCCCTTCCACAGATGAATGAATAAAGAAAATGTGGTGTGTATACACAATGGAATATTACTCAGTTATCAATAAAAATGAAATTATGGCATTTGCTGGTAATGGATGAAACTAAAGACTATCATGCTAAGTAAAATAAACCAATCCCAAACACCCAAAGGCTAAGTGTTCTCTCTGATATGTAGATGCTAACTCACAATAAGGATGGGGCCCAGGAAAGAATAGAAGTACTTTGGATTAGACAAAGGGGAATGAAGGAAAAGGAAGGGAATGGGAATACAAAAGATAGTATAATGAATGAGACATTACTTTCCTAGGTTTATATATGAATACATGACCAATGTAATTCCATATCAGGTACAACCAGAAGAATGGTAAGGAGGGGGATTATATGAGAGAAATTTCACTTATTAATAAAATGCATGTGGGTTACCTGTGGAAAATGTCTTTGAGAATTTAATTTTATGGAGAATGTTAAATAGAAGTCACATACAATGTGTGGTCTCTTTCTCATCCAGCGAGGAGGTCCATGGAACAGGGTAGAGGAGAGTGTGGCTGCATAGTCACTAATCAAGACCTTCAGAGACCAAGCTGGAAGCAGGTTTAATTTTATTGCACAGTTACTATATATCTATATATATATATATATATATACTATATATATACTCAGTCAATAGTTAAGTAGATTATAGACAGTCACTAATACAACTTCTTGCCAACTGTCCTTGCAGCAATCAATCAAGGAGCAGACCCTGGAGCAAGCGCAGAGACTACAACACACGGCCTCATGCCAGGGCTGTGCCTATGGGCTAAATGGTTTGCTGCTCATGTGCCTAGCACAAGTGGAGTGGTTTACCACTCAGGCATCCTTAACATATGCTATGTATGTTGTATTCCATGCACTTGTCCCCATAAAACAATTATCATAAATCTTAAAGTTAAATACAATTTTGATATATTAGATAGATATTCAGAAAATTATTCCTCATCTACATACTAAAAAATACAAATCCCCAAAGCATGTGAATATCCCCCATTCAATCAAGTTCTACACTACAGACTCTTAAGTGAGGTTTTCAGCTTTTGACTTCAGATATATTTTTCTAGTCAAAGCACAATTACAAGCTATTAATAAACCTGCATGAGAGCAGGAATCTAATTGGCGATATATTATTTTTCTTCTGCTTGAAACCATTTAAATAAGAATTGGAATCTAAGGGAAAGCAGGCACCAGAAACAAACACATAAGAGTCTTATGATATCAACTCTGATATCCCATAAATTCAAAAACTCAAACGGAAGTTGGGAAATCTTAAGTTATGGCAGTGTTAATGGTTCAGCTGATTCCCTATTGAAGGCTCCTCAGGTGGGAATTACCCTCATTTCTACCCCCATTGACACCAAGAGAGTGATAAATCACTGCCAAATTAGCAAATATAATTAAAGAGCAAAGAAGTATGCCAATTCCAAATAAAAAACACCAAAGATTGAATGTTTTCACTATTATGTAGAAGCTAAACCACAATAAAGAAGGGAAGAGAAGAAGAAAATTTCAGTAGATTAGACAACAGGGGAAGATAGGAATAGGAAAGACAGTAGAATAAATCTCATATAATATTCCTATGTACACATATGAAAATGCCTAAGTGAATCCCACCATCATGCCACCCACAAGAATGGAGTACTAATTATAATAAGATATATTCCATGCTTGTATAATTTTAACAAAATGGATTATACTATCATGTATAACTAAGAATAACTAATAAAAGGCATTTAAAAATTAAAAATAAAGTGCTGCAGTCTGGCTGGGCACAATTCAGGAGTCACTTGTCTGCCGCAGTCTGGCTGGGCACAAATCACGAGCCACCACACAGCTTGTAGACTCAAACAGCAATTCTTTATTCCCTATCTCACACCGGCCTTCTACAAACATGTTCTGGGGAAATCCACATTCTCTGCCCAAATCCACACTCACTGGGCTTCAGTCTCCCAAATATATTCTGAATCCCGTGAGAACTCAAGGGGAACTCAGGCAGCAGGATACGCCCTATTCTAAACGGGGAACACCCTAAACTCAGATTATCCTAAACCGGGAACACCCTAAACACGGATCCGCCCTGGTCCTTGAGCAAGGTCACCTTACATGCAATGTCGCTGCAAAATGTCCTATTTCCATGAGTCCTTCCACTAAAGAAACATGGGGGTACGCTGGCAAGGAAATTGTCATACCTACTTGGCTGATGGCTCCCAGCACTTGTCAAAAGAAACTAACTTTATTTTTAGAACCACACACGACAAACAAAACAGCTCCTCAGGAAAAAACCCTCAGAGCCCAACTGCCACCACTGGCTTCCCACAAGCCACTCCCTCAACCACCAGCCTCTCCACCTCCCACAATCCTCCTGCTCTTGAGGCCGATTGGCTGGGTCGCATGGGCGGAGCCAAAAAAGTCCCCCAATGAGCAGCTCCGTGGTCTGAAAGGGCAGGGAAACAGCCCAATGAGCATCACCGCAGAGGAGCCAATCAGCTAGATGTTGCTGGGGCCACTGTGAGCCAATCATCAGCTGGTAGTCTGAAAGTTTGCTGGGGCCCCTTCAGCTGTGGCTCTCAACAATAAAGGAAACATATGTTCAAACAGAAAATACAAACATAAATGGAGAAAATACTTTAAGCATTAGTTTAGAAGGTAGGCTAGGAAAGGACATGAAAATCCTAAAAGGGAGCCAGAGAGAAAAAAAATCTGCTTACATGAGAGTTTAAGAAAACAGTTCCTGTGAAAAACCAGTCCCTCCCAATAGAAAATCAATATCGACTCACATTGAAGGAAAAACACACTTCAACTCATTCAACATGAACATGTAGCCTCTCCTCAAGGTACCACAGCTCTTCTGTTCTTCACTGACCTAATTGCTTTGTTTTCTCATAGGCAAAAAAAGTCAAAACATGAAAAGCCAAAACTTTCTGACAAAATTCATTCTCTGGGACCAACAGACACCTTGAAGGTCCAGGTTGTAATTTTTACACATCTCTTCCTCACCTACATACTCAGCATCAATGGAAATATGACACCCACCTCCACACTCCTGTGTATTTATTCCCCCAAAATTTCTCTTTTTTGGAAATTTCCTTTATATCTACTTTTACCCCAAGGCTGCTATTCAGCATCTCAACCGATATTAAGACTGTCGTCTTTGCTCATTGCTTTACTCAGTATTTCTTCCCATGTTGAAGAGAGACAGTGAAATTTACCTTCTACCTGCCACATCCAAAAACCACTATGAAGCAAACCTACACAGAAAGGTTAGGTGATTTCCTCCCTCAGTGGCCCCTGACTAAAGAAAAGATACAAGCAGCCCATGATCTGGTCAAACAACAATTAGCGGAAGGACATATACAACCTTCTGTATCTCCCCATAATACTCCCATTTTTGTCATCAAAAAGAAATCTGGTAAATGGAGATTATTGCAAGATTTAAGAGCCATTAATAATGAGATGGTTATTATGGGACCTGCTCAATCGGGGATTCCTCAATTGTCTGCTTTGCCAAAAACTTGGTATGTTTTAGTTATAGATATTAAAGATTGTTTTTTTTCAATTCCAATTCATCCTAAGGATAGTCCACGTTTTGCATTTACTATCCCTGCACTGAATCATGAAGGTCCTGATCAGAGATATGAATGGAAAGTACTCCCTCAAGGGATGGCTAACAGCCCAACTATGTGTCAAATTTATGTTAACAAAGCAATCCAGCCACTTAGAAATCAAAATCCTGAACTACAAATATTTCACTATATGGATGATGTATTATTAGCACACAAAGCTAAAAACACATTGCTAGAATGTTATGCCACACTTACAAACTTATTAAAAAATTATAATCTAGAGATAGCAATGGATAAAGTACAATTAAATTTTCCAATTAATTATTTAGGAGTTCTATTATCCTCAACCATGGTCCATCCACCAAAAATTCAAATACGAGTAGATCACTCAAATTACTTAATGACTTTCAAAAGTTATTAGGAGACATAAATTGGATAAGGCCTTATCTAGGTATACCAACAGGAGAGTTGGGACCTTTATTTGATATCCTAAAAGGTCCATCAGATCCAAATTCACCCCCAATGTTAATGCCTGAAGCAAGAAAGGCATTAAAAATCATTGAAACATATATGGAAAATATGCATTTGGATAGAATTGATATAAGTTTGCCTTTATTATTTATTGTACTACCAACAAAAAATATTCCTACAGGAGTATTTTGGCAAGAAGGTCCATTATTATGGATACATTATCTTATTCTCCTAACACTATTCTTACTAGGTATCCTGAGGCTGTAGGACAATTAATACTCAAAGGAATAAAAGCAGCAAAGGGAGTGTTTGGAATTTCTCCCAATAAAATAGGGTTTAACAAAACTAGGTATCAAAGGAGTAGAATACCGGGTATTTGCCCACGATGCCGTAGAGGGAGACATTGGGCTAATGAATGCCGTTCTCAAACCACCATAGAGGGTACTCCATCATCAAAAAATGAACAAGGACCAAGTGTTTATCCACGATATCGTGGAGAAAGGCATCGGGCTCCATTGCCAAAAAATGGACAAGGGGGCCCAATGCTCCGGGGCCAACAGAGGTGAGGCAAAGAACCTCACCCCCCTGCTGGTACAAAGACCTCTACACAGGTGTGGCTGTATACTGGACTGGTAGTCAGTGACGGTTAAGATCCAACTACAATGGTACCAACCTAAGACAGGAGGCTGACGCCTTGAGGTCAGCTCATCCTATAATGGGTAAGAACCATATGTACTATTGGACAACCTAAGGCAGGCACGGTCCCTAAGCCACATGCTTGTTGTTTAAACAGAGAGGGGGAGATGTTGAGAGCCACAGCTGAAGGGGCCCCAGCAAACTTTGTTGAGAGCCACAGCCGAAGGGGCCCCAGCAAACTTTCAGACTGCCATCTGATAATTGGCTCACAGTGGCCCCAGCAACATCTAGCTGATTGGCTCCTCTGCGGTGATGCTCATTGGGCTGTTTCCCTGCCCCTTCAGACCACGGAGCTGCTCATTGGGGGACTTTTTTGGCTCCACCCATGCGACCCAGCCAATCGGCCTCAAGAGCAGGAGGATTGTGGGAGGAAGAGGCTGGTGGTTGGTGAGTGTGACTTGTGGGAAGCCGGTGGTGGCAGTTGGGCTCTGAGGGTTTTTTCCTGAGGAGCTGTTTTGTTTGTCGTGTGTGGTTCTAAAAATAAAGTTCGTTTCTTTTGACAAGTGGCTCCTGAATTGTGCCCAGCCAGACTGCGGCATTCCTCAAAGGTTAGGTGATTTTCTTATTGATTATAAGAGCCCAATAATAACCACTGCCCCAAATGGCATAAGAATTAAATGATAAAAACAATGAATATTGCTAAAACTCTGCCCAGCTCAGGTAAGTTGCTCAAGAATATCATCATGTTTCATTTTTTACTTTGTCATGTTCATTGCTTCAGTACCCACAAGAATTTACCCTCTTAGTGATGCTCAATGCCAGTTTCCTCTTGGGTCTGTTTGGAACATCTTCCCTAGCTACCTGTTCAAAGTTTATTCCCAATATTAATTTTTTTACAGTTGGCTAATTAACACTTCTGGACCTAGATCCCAGGGCAATAATTTATCCCTCCAGGTCTCTGCTGATTAAACTATATGAAATGTGCATCTCTGAATCTGATATAAAATTGCAATGAAGTCCATTACCAACCTTCAGACAAAATGGAGAAAGTAAAGGGTTATGGGGATAGGAAGAATAATAGAATGAAACAGGCTTTATTACCTTATGTACTTATATGACTGCATGATCAAAGTGATTCTGCAACATGTACAATCAGTAAAATGAGAAATTATACCCTGTTTATGTATAATATATCAAAGTGCATAAATGCATTCACTGTCACATATAACTAATTAGAACAAATTTAAAAATCTTTTTTAAAAGAGAGAAAAAATGAGACTATAAAGAATAGGAAGTTCCTCGATCTTTGATGAGTTTAATAAGATCTTTAATTCCAGTCTCAAGGAATTATAGGAAGAGTTCCAATTTGAAACAATGGAGAAAGGGTAGCAGCAAACATTTGATTAATTGCAGGAAGAACTAGAATGACTTCTTGTCTAATTAGGACCCAATAATCCTGCCTACATGCTTTGTGAGCAAACAGGGCATCCATTAGGATTAGGAACAAAACATGTAATTTTTATTTCAACTTTTCATGCACATCTACTTCTCAGGCCTGATGCGTGCTACTCAGCCTTCAGAGAAACAATCTTTCATTGTCTTTCCTATGTCAAAAAGTGAGTATGTACACAGGTCATCAATGTTGTCCTTCCATGGTAATGAATTATAAGACCCATCTGAATTGAAACTCTACTAATCTTTTTAAATTTTTTGTTTTAAAAATCTCATTTGGGCTTGTTTTTGAATTTTTAATACTTTTGTTTATATTTTTATTTTTTTAGTTGTTGATGGACACAATATCATTACTTTATTTATTCATTTTTTATGTGGTACTGAGAATCAAACCCAGTGCCTTACACATGCTAGGCAAATGCTCTACCACTGAGTCACAACCCCAGACCTTGTTTTTAAATTTTTAAATCATCAAGTAAGGCTGAAGTTCAAAGGGAAGTTTTCCATTTTTTTTGTACAGTGTGATTCCAAAATAACTATTCCTGACCATTTTGTGTTCTTCCAGATGTTGGACTGTATAACATCCAGATAAAATCATACTATGTGTAATGGGCTGCAACATCTTTCTCTAGCCATATGTTATAATCACCATATGCAAGGCACTACATAGACATTTCCTATTTTATTCTACAAAAGAAATGATCATAATTTATTTGGCCATTTATTCATTAGTAAAATTTTTATTGCTTGTAAGATTTGACTATTAAAAACAATGATGCAGTGAATGTCTCCAAACAATCTATGTGGACTAGTTCTAGAACTTCTATACAATATGAATGTGAATGTTTGAATTATAAAGCAGAAAAAATGGTCCAAAGTCCACCAGGCCAGTGAACAGATATTCTGCAGAAGCCCAAGTCTCCCAGTCATTGGGTGGCATGACCTTGGACCTTCAATCCCAATGGTTATGATGGAACAAAGACATGGATGGACCTCCATTGTGAATTTTTGTTCCAGAAAAGCACTCAGTTCAGATGGCACCCTGAGGGTCCATAATTTCCTTGAAGATTACAACACAAGATAAATGTCCCAAAGGACCCTTGATTGTAGCAGATTCTTCTCTGGAAGAAACCCTGAACAGTCTATAAGGCAAAATCCTCCCTAATATCCTATTACAGAATCATAACTGTGTCCTGCACCCTGAAAAGCAAAAAAGGAATCCTAGTTCAGATAAACACTTTTCCTACATGTTGGTATTCTTCAATGTATTTCAGTTGTCTGGGCTAGACTTAAACTAGCAATACTTGTGCCTCAATCCCTGAGTCTCTGGGATTATACACATGCACCAATGTACCAATAGGTTTAAGGTAGTTTAAAAAACAACACTTCTTAGAATTATTGACTAGCTGCTATAATTATTCCATTAGATTTTAAAAATGGAAAGAGAGATTCATACAAATTTCAATATTTTGAAACTTTCTTGGGCTCTATCTACTCCCCAGCATGAAATCTAGCACCTATGAAAAGAGTGGTTTACTCTGGCATTAGCATATTGGGAATTTTTATCAGAACAAAAGGATTGAACAGGCATCCAATATGTTGTAGAGGGCTGTGGTAAAGCAAATCACCAAAGCATTAAGGCTGAGAAAGGATGACACATTCCTACAAAAATAATAGAAGAATTGTTCAATGCATCTGACAGCATATCAAAGCCAAGTGAGAATTAGGGGTAAAAATTAAAATCAGATGAAACATTCAGGAGACCAAGGTGGACATTATTCTACACTGACAAGAGGAACCCAAACACAAAGACTTCCAGGTGGGAATTGAAAAATAGATTTTGTGAAGGGCCAAAAATAAGACCAAAAGACATTTTCTTTGGGTGAGATTAGACAGAGGAATTCCCTGTGAACATGTTTCCAAGGAAATCTAAACCTCTGCCCAATATTCCTGAGCTCTGCTCCCCTTCTCAACACTCCTTTTTCTCTTTCTCAGCTTACCGGCACTAGAAGTTAGCAATGAAAAACCACTCTTTGACTGAATTCATCCTTCTGGGCCTATCAGATGTCCCAGAGCTTCAGATTATCATTTTCATATTTCTCCTCCTCACATACATGTTCAGCATCATTGGGAATCTGACAATCATCATCCTCACCCTGCTGGACTCCCACCTCCAGACTCCCATGTATTTCTTTCTCCGGAATTTCTCCTTCCTGGAAATTTCCTTTACATCCACTTTCACTCCTAGGCTCCTGTTCAGCATCTCAACTGGGATCAAGACTATCAGCTTTGCTGGTTGCTTCACTCAGTACTTCTTTGCCATTCTCTTTGGGGCCAGTGAGTTTTACCTTCTGACTGCTATGTCCTATGACCGCTATGTGGCCATCTGCAAACCTCTGCATTATACCACCATCATGAATAGCAAGGTCTGCATCCAACTAGTACTCTGCTCTTGGCTGTGTGGCTTCCTGACCATCTTCTTCCTAATCATCTTGACCAGTCAGTTAGATTTCTGTGGGTCCAATGTGCTGAATCATTATTATTGTGACTATGGACCCCTCGTAGAAATATCTTGCTCAGATACAAGTCTACTGGAACTCTTTGAATTTATCTTAGCACTTCTGACACTGGTAGTCACACTGGTGCTGGTGATCCTCTCCTACACAAACATCATCAGGACCATTCTGAAGATCCCCTCAGCTCAGCAAAGGAAAAAGGCCTTTTCCACATGTTCTTCTCACATGATTGTCATCTCTCTCTCTTATGGAAGCTGCATCTTCATGTACATAAAGCCTTCAGCAAAAGAAGGAGTTGCCTTCAATAAAGGAATAGCTGTGCTCAATAACTCAGTTGCCCCCTTATTGAACCCATTCATTTATACTCTGAGGAATAAACAGGTAAAACAAGCCTTTAAGGATATGACCAGAAAATTGTGCATATTCATTCATTTGAATAAAGGAGAAAAATAATAATGTTAAATTGTGTACACAAAAAAAACTGAATGAAAACTATTTTTCCCATTGTAAATCTGACAATGAGCTGAATGATTCTATCTTCCCACAAGGAGGTCTTGGGCTCATCAAAAGTTATTGGGGCTAGGGGTGGAGATCAATTACACAGTACTTCACTAGAATGTCCAGAACTAAAAAAAAATAATTGTTTTATTATCAAAAAGTTGCAAGTATATTGTGTCAAAATGACTGGCTACTTTTCAAAGAGATACTCATAACCTATGCCAAAAACTAATCTGTGGGGACAAGTGCTTGGAGTATTACTTACATGGCATATGTTAAGGGCTCCTGAGTGGCAGGCCACTCCCCTCATGCTATGCTCATGAACGGCAGACCACTTACACAGTAGGCACAGTCCTGGGCGTGAGGCCATGTGTTGCAGTCCTGGTGCTCCACAGTCCACTCCTCCCTTGGTTGCTGCAAGGAGAGTTAGCAAGAAGTTGTATTGGTGGCTACCTATAATCTGCCTAGCTACCACCTGAGTATATATACGTGGTAACTGTGCAATAAACGCAGACCTTCTTTCAGCTTGGTCCTGGAGGTCTTGATTATCAACTCCACAGACACACACTCCTCTAACTTGCTCTGTGGACCTCCTTGCTGGATGAGAGCAGGCCCATGCAGCTGGCACCTGAACAGGGACCTGAGGTAAGCCTATAAGACAGGGCATGGCCCCTCACAGAGCAGTGAAGAAGGGAAAATGGGGAACCTACCGAGTGCTACCAAAGACTCACAGCTGCAAATGCTGCACACTCTCTTAGACACTAGAGGTTTAAGCCTGAATAAGAGAGAAACCAAAAAGTTCTGAGATGTATGACAGAGACTAGCCCATGGATCAATGCTGCAGTTGGTTTTGATCCTATAATATGGGACAAGATAATGGCAAATGCACGGCAAGCTGAAGTAAGACGGGGGTATACTTTACCACTACATTTTTTTCCTATTGTGAAAGCCAGTCAGCAAGGTGTAGGGGGCCCTAAAACAGACCCTTATCATATAATGATGGCCCTGAGGGAAGTTGAGGCTGTGAGACACAGACAAAGGGAAAAAGCAGGGGCATAAATCTACCTCAAAGCGAGCAACCACAACAGGTGCAGGAGGGAGAGACAAGAAACTACTGCTAGCCTTCATGGTGCAGAAAGAGGGGACCACAAATGGTGCAGGTGCTCCTTCTACTGACAGAAAAAGACTATATCCTTCCCTGAGTCAAAGGCAACTGCCTCCTTATGAGGCAGTGCCAAAGCCAGCAAGGGACTATGACAGCTTAGAAATGACCAGGCCCCTGGACAAGCCCAAGACATAGTCTCCCAGAAACCCATTCCAAGGGGCCAGAGATCCTTTTAAAGATCTAGGTAGGACAAGAGATTAAAAGTGGGGTAAGGGAGTACAAGCCTTCCCAGTCAACACGGCCCCCACACCATACCACCCTGCCACTTGATATCCACACTCATTGGGTCCCTGAAGGAGATGAAGAGGCGGTAAAAGAGGATGGGCCCTGGGAGTCTTTTACAGAGCAAATTCTCCAATCACTCAGTCTTGTACTTAATTGCCCTCAAGACTGGAAAGACCTAGCCAGAGCAGCTCTTGAGCCCACAACATTTTTGGAGTGGAAGGCATTCTTCTATGATGAATGTAAACAGCAGGGGGATTGTAACCACACCACAAATGTGAACCTCCCAGCTGAATGCTTGCAGGGAGAAGGAATCCATAGTTCCCCTGCAGTACAAGCCACAGGCCCACCAAATTATTTTTTTAAGAGAGAGAGAAAGAATTTTAATATTTATTTTTCAGTTTTCGGCGGACACAACATCTTTGTTTGTATGTGGTGCTGAGGATCGAACCCTGGCAGCACGCACTCCAGGTGAGCACGCTACTGCTTGAGCCACATCCCCAGCCCAGGCCCACCAAATTACTTCAATCAGGTGCAGCTCTGTGCTCTCAGAGCCTGGAAGAAGTTACCAGCCGGGGGAGGTAGAGTTTCTATACAGGGTTAAGGCAGAAAGCCACTGAGGACTTGCTGCAGTTTATTGACAGAGTAAACAAAGTGGGTGCCTGCCAGAAAGTCAAGCCCTGGACGCCCACAGCCACAAACCAAGAAGATGAAGGAACTAACTCTGGAGGAGAAACCTCACAAAGGACTCAACAATGCAAACAGACCTCACATAAAGTAACCTGGGGTTATATTAAAGGTCTTGTTGAACAAGCCACCAGACTGGCCCCTTTGCCTGGTGGCAACCTCATCTCTGGACCTATGATGGTGGTTCTTTTGTGTGCAGAACTCACTGCTAACAGTGAAGCCTCCCATAGGTAAATTGGGCTCTAATCCTAGACCACACCTTCTGGCTGCTGCTAATTGGGAAGGAACTTTACCTAAACTCTTCTCTAATAATTCCAACCTTATTGATCCTGAGTTGTCCATCCAGGAGGTGACTGTACCCTGGAATACCACATTTCCATAACTACTCTGCCCATTTATTTCTCCATAGTAGACAGTGAAACTTATAATCCAGACAGTCCCCTCTGTTTTGCTCTTGGTATTGAAACTATTGTAGATAACTATAAGTCATATGTTGGGCTGTCTCTCACTGACCTTAGAGTTATAGTTAATGCTACCTATAGTCATAGACTCCCCCATGGCAAATGCAAAAAAAACCCTTTTGGCAACACCCCCCTCAGATAATGATAGCATCCCATGGAATCAATCTGTCACAGCCATACCTTATCTCCATGACAAGAGGAATTTCTCTGGGGAAGAACAACAACTATGTACCTGGGCGGGCACAGCCCCCTGGAATGTAACTGATGTTCCCAAAAACCACATGGGCTACTACAGTACATGCTACATGGGACAAGCCATTACCAACTATTATGCAGGAAATTAGTATGAAATGATAGATATCATGCCAATATTGCTGGCTGCTAGGTCCATCAAAAGAATAGGTCAATAGTGAGTCAAGACCCTGACCATGCCTATGCCTTTATGTCAAATTATGCCCATACCCACTATGCACAAGCTTGTGTTATGCCACCCTTTGCTATGCTAATAATCAATGATACTGGTGGCATAAATATCATTCATACAGTCAATACATCCTGCTAGCTCACAAATTGTCTAACCCCTACTATGAAAGCTAAATGTATATTTATCCTCAGAATACCCCCAGCAATCTGGCTTCCAGCAAACCTGTCCAGAGAGTGGAGGAGTCCATGGGATAGGGAGATGAAGAATCTTCTGAATGAGATCCTACACTGGACAAGGTGTGCTATTAGCCTCATCATCACTGGGATTATTGCCCTGGTAGCTGCCACAGTCACTGCTGCTACTTCATTCACTCAGAGTATCCAGACTGCTCAGACTGTAAACAATTTGTCTACTGCCATTGCAGAAGCCTTTGCCATTCAAAATGACTTAAATAAACTGTCCTGAGTGGCTACTTTAGTCATTCATCAAGAACTAGACCTCCACCAGGAACAAATAGATACTCTGTTTATGTTGCAAAGATACTCACTTGTGACCCTGAATTTCATAGTATTTGTGTCACCCAATATGCTGTACCTGAAAATGTAACCTTACACTTCTCCAATTTTTCTCAGTATATTGAGGGCACTTGGTATACTAACTATGTTATGACTATGCTTAACCTTACCAAGGCAATTGTCAAAATCAAAGAGACAAAGGTGTCTATCTTAATGGCCTCCTCTTTCTTTCAGGGCTTAACTGAACACTGGAAAAACCTGATAAACAAATTAATTAATCCTTATAATGCTATTACCCTGGCCCTACTATTTGTGACAGTAATAGTTTTTTCTTGTGTTATGACACACTTATGCAATCATATGAAGGCCACTGAACAAAAAACTGCAATGCTGGCTGAAGTCCTTGCAGTACAGTCAGAGTGAGGGGATGTGGGGACAAGTGCATGGAGTACTGCAGCATACATGGCATTATTACACGTTAAGGGCGCCTGAGTGGCAGGCCACTCCCTCTCATGCTAGGCACAGAAGCAGCAGGCTGCTTACTCCATAGGCACAGCCCTGGGCCTGAGGCCATGTGTTGCAGTCCCAGTGCTTACTCCTTGGCCCACTTCTTGATTGGTTGCTGCAAGGATAGTTAGCAGAAATTGCATTAGTGGCTACCTATAATCTGCTCAGCTGCTGCCTGAGTATATATACATGGTAACTATGCAATAAAATCAGATCTGCTTCCAGCTGGATCTCCAGAGGTCTTGAATAGCAACTCAACAGCCACACTCTCCTCTACCCTGTTCATGGACCTCCTCATTGGAAGAGAGAGAGCCCACACATGGAAACAAAATTTGATCCAGTTATCCCAGTGCTCAGCTTATACCCAAAGGATTTAAAATCACATACTACAGTGATACAGGCACGCCAATGTTAATAACAGCTCAATTAACAATAGCTTAGCTTTGGAATAAGCCTAGGTGCACTTAAACAGATGAATGGATAAAGAAAATGTGGTATATATACACAATGGAATATTACTTAGCCATAAAGAAGAATGGAATTATGGCATTTGCCAGTACATAGATGAAACTGGAGAATATCATGCTATGTGAAATAAGCCAGTCCCAAAAAAACAAAAGTCAAATGTTCTCTCTGATATATGGATGCTAACCCATAACAAGGGAGGGTAGAAAAGGGAAGAATAGAAGTTTGTTGGGTTAGACAAAGGGGAATGAAGGGAAGGGAGAGGGATGGAAATAAGAAAGACAGTAGAGTGAATCAGACATAAATTTCCTATGCTTATATATAAATACACGATCAGTGTAACTTTACATCATGTACAACCACAAGAATGGGATTCAAATTGGAATGGGTTGCACTCCATATATATATAACACATCAAAATACACCCTACTGTCATGTATATATTAAAAAAATAAAAATTAAGGTTAAATAAATAGTTTGGAAGCAATCAATAAACCTATGTGAAGGATCACAAGATGGCAGACTAGAGAAAAGCTGTATTTGTTTTCACTCAATGACCCAAGATTTAAGCATCAGAATACTGCTTCTCTGCAAGGTGGGTAAAAGAAGGATTTTGCTGAAACTCAATATAGGACAGAGTATCTTATAGACTCAGAAATTGAGGGTATATTAAACAAGGAAGAGGGACAACATTGGAGCTAAGCTGCCAGCAGTAGCAGCAGCATGACCACAGAGAAATACAACAGCTATCTTAGTGCAGAAAATCCTGCCATCAGAGGGGCAGCCTGCCCTAGGCTGATCCAGTGTCTGTTCTGAACAATATGCTGGTGCATGAAAGATGCCTCGTGTTTCCCAATTGTCCACAGAAAGCCTAGGCAGGAATCATTTTGAGGTGACCATGCTATGTCCTCGAGTGGCTATGTGAACTGAGAACTGGGATTCAGGAAATCTAAGCTGGATCTGATAAATGGTCCTGGCAGACAGCCAGGATCGTGCCTAACAAGCAAAGAGGAAAACAGGCACAGAGACTATTTTACCCAGGAGAATATGGATTGGAGAAGCCAGGAGAGCCCAGCTCCCTCCCCCAATTTTGAGTCTGGTAGCTCTGAGGACCAGCTGGGGTGTGGGGGAAATTTGAATGAGTGGGTGTAACAGTGCGCAGGGACTAAATCAGAAGGTTCAAAGGATTGACACCTCCACCTCACAAGTGGAACCATGGGGAGACTCCTCAGGTGTAGTCTCCCAGTGTTGATCAGCAGCTGCTGGCCCCTGGAGGTGCACTGATGTAACATCTCCAGACCAGTTGCCACTGCCCCACTTAGGAATTCCTCTCACAGAACTCTGCTGCAACTCCACCCTGGGTGTGCATCTGTTACAGTTTGGATGTGAAATGTCCCCCAAGAGCCCATGTGTGAGACTATGCAAGGTGGTTTGGAGGAGAAATGATTGGCTTATAGCCTTAACCTACTTGCTGAATTCATCCCTGATGGGATTAATTAAGTGGTAACTGGAGGCAGGTAAGGTATGACTGAGGAAGTGGTTCATTGAGGGCATGGCTATGGGATATATTTTGTATCTGGAGGGTGGAGCCTCTCTACTTTCTGATCACCAAGTAAGCCTCTTCCCTCTACCACACTCTTCCTCTATGATGTTCAGCCTCACCTTGACCCTTAAGGAATAGAATCTTTTATTTTTGATTGAGACCTCTGAAGCCATGAGCCCCTCAAATAAACTTTTCCTCCCCTAAAATTGTTCTGATCAGATCTGTAGTCACAGCAGTGAAAAAGCTGACTAAAACAGTATCGATCTGGTCTATGCAGGAAAAAAAAAAAAAAAAAAAACAGCTGACAGAACTTCCCATCCAACCCCGCCTCATGCTGCCAAGAAGGGAAGCTGAGAACTTCTGAACTCCAACTGGCAACTTGGTGAGCAACACAAAAAGCAAAAGGGGCTGGGGACTGGGGCTGGGGCTCAGTGGCAGAGCTCTGGCCTAGCATGTGTGAGGCTCTGGGTTCGATCCTCAGCACCACATACAAAAATAAATAAAATATTTTGTACATTTACTACAAGAAAAAAAATTTAAGAGAGAGAGAAAGGGTCTGACAGCCCACAGCCACTAGTCTTGTGCTCAATACCTACCTCAAGAAGAAACAGAAAGAAAGACAGGGGGCAGAGACAGTAAACATATATACTCATCAACAATTTTGACTACCACAATGGAAATAGTTCCTTAATTTTTCATCAATAATCCCCATATCTACCTATATATCTATCTATCTCCCTCTCTCCTCCACCCTCTGTATATATACCAAATGGTTCATGGACACATATACATTTACATATTTGCTTCTTATTTCTCATTTCTAGCATTTTTTAATATTTATTTTTTAGTTATAGGTGGACACAATATATTTATTTTATTTTTATGTGGTGCTGAGGATTGAGCCCAGTGCCTCATGCATGCTAGGTGAGTGCTCTACTTCTAAGCCACAACCCCAGCCCTCATTTCTAGCACTTTTTTGAGGGCAGTTATTTTTTTCTTGCTGTGTTTTTTGAGGGTAAGGGTTTTTGATTAATATATTTTGGGTTTGCTTTGTATTGTTTTTCACTTTTCTGTTTCCTTTGTCTCTCTTTATCTTTTTCTTTTGCTAACAGTCAAATTTTATTGTTCTTCTTTTACTCTTCCTTTAATTTTTTACTTCTGTTTTCTCTCCAATATCCTCATAACCATCACCTTCTATGTCTTTTCTGAATTTTTACTTCACCTTTTGAAATTGCAAACTCTTTTCTGCCCACCTATTATTCTTCCCTCTTTTTTATATATTTATTTTTTAGTTTTCGGTGGACACAACATCTTTATTTTATTTTTATGTGGTGCTAAGGATCGAACCCAGTGCCCTGAACATGCCAGGTAAGCGCGTTACCACTTGAGCCACATCCCCAGCCCCTATTTTTCCCTCTTAAATAACTCTATTCTTAACATTTTTAAGCACTAATTGCACTAATTAATATAACACCTGCCCTCACCACTAATACTATAGCAATTATTAATGCTGTGGAAATCAGATGACACCTAATTTTTGGTTTTATGTCTGAAATAATACATGATAATTTCCTGCTTTTATTGCTGGCAATTGCTCATCTTACCATTTCTGTTTATTGTGCCAATAACACTGTAGATGTAATAGTAGGAACTAAATATTTAGTCTAATGTTATATATTACTTGCATTAGTTATTATTTGTATCCCCTTAATCTGTGAGGCACTTGGAAAACTACAGGGACACTAAGGGTTCATAGGGCATAAATTTCTGCTTCAAACCCATACTAATAGATGGGTAGACACACAAACAATATCTGAAAAAGCAAAGGAACAAACTATCCCAAACAATCCAATATGCCCCAACAACAAATCCCATTAACACCACCTTGGAGGAAATGTCAGAGAAGGAATTTAGAAAGTTCATAATTAAACTGATCTACAAGGTAACAGAAAATGTAAGAAGTGAAATCAGAGAGAAAATATAAGAAGTGAAAGATCACTCCAATAAGAAGATAGAGATGCTGAAAGAGAACCTAATGGAAATCCTCAAAATGAAGGAAGCAATAAACCTGGGCTGTAGCTCAGTGCCAGAGTGCTTGCCTTATACATGTGAGGCACTGGATTCGATCCTCAGCACCACATAAAAATAAATAAATAAAATAAAGGCAGGCTGTCCATCTACAACTGCAAAAGAAATTTTTTAAATAAATAAACCAAATTTAAAAATCAATGGAAAGCATCACCAACAGACAAGACTACTTGGAAGACAGAATTTCAGGCAATGAAGACAGAATATATAATCTTGAAAATAAAGTTGACCATGGAGAAAAGATATTAAACGACAATGAACAAAATTTTCAAGAAATATGTGCTAACATGAAAAAGGTCAAATTTGAGATTAATGAGGATAGATGAAGGCTCTAAAATACAAACTAAGGAATATACAATCTTTTCCATGAAAATAATATCAGAAGATTTCCCAAACCTTTGGGATGAAATGGAAAATCAAAAACAGGAGGCATACAGGAATCCAAATATACAAATTACAACAGATCCATACCAAGGTACATTATTATCAAAATGCCTAGCATACAAAATAAGGATAGAATTTTAAAAGCTGCTAGAGAAAAACAACACATCACTTTTAGAGGTAAGCCAGTCTGTATCTCAGTTGAATTCTCAACCAGGACACTAAAAGCTAGAAGCTCTTAAAATAATATATATCAAGCTCTGAAAGATAATGAATGCCAACCAAGAATATTATACCCAGCAAAATTAAAATTCATATTTGAAGATAAAATAAAAACCTCCCATAATAAACAAAAGTTAAAATAATTTACAACTAGAAAACTTGCACTAAAACATAAATGAAAAATAAAAATGAAAACCAGAAGAGTGATGAAATACACTGAAGAATAGTCAACCAAAGGAGAATCTAATACAACTAAAATTCACTAAGCAAATTCACTAAAAACTCAAAAACAATCAAAATTACAGGGAATACAAATCATATCTCAATAATAACATTGAATGTAAACAGCCTAAACTTAAAAGTTCCAGACTGGCAGGTTGGATTAAAAAACAAGACCCATCAATGAGCTATCTCCAAGAGACTCACTTCATAGGCAAAGACATCCACAGACTGAAGGTTAAAGGATGGGGAAAAAACATATCATTTATATGGACTTTGTAAACAAGCAGGGATTACTATTGTCCTGCAAGATAAAGTGGAATTCAAGCAAAAATTAATCAGAAGAGACAAAGAAGTTCATTTTATATTGCTTAATGGAATCATACAACAAGAAATAACAATCATAAATATTTATACCCCAAACAACGGAGCATCTACATACATCAAAAAAACCTTTCTAAATATCAAAACAAATAACCCAATCCAAAATGGGTTAAGGAACCAAACAGACACATCACAGAAGAAGATATAAAATTGATCAACAAATATATGAAAAAGTGTTTAGCATCTCTAACAACTAGAGAAATGCAAATCAAAACTACTCTAAGATTTCATCTACTCCTGTCAGAATGGCAGTCATCAAGAATATAGGCAATAGTAGATGTTGACAAGGATGTGGTGAAAAAGGTACACTCATACATTGCTGGTGGAACTGCAAATTGGTGCAGCCACTGTGGAAAGCAGTATGGAGATTCCTTAGAAAATTGGGAATGTAACCACCATTTGACCCAGTTATCCCACTCCTTGATTTTTACCCAAAGGACTTAAAATCAGCATAGTATAGTGACACAGCCACATCAGTGTTTATAGCAGCTCAATTTACAATAGCTAGACTATGAATGGATAAGGAAAATGTGGTATATATGCTCAATGGAATATTATTAAGCTTTAAAGAAGAGTAAAATTATGGCATTTGCTAGTAAATGGTTAGAGTTGGAGAATACAATGCTAAATGAAATAAGCCAATCCCACAAAACCAAAGGCCAAATTTTTTCTCTAATATGCAGATGCCAAATCACAATAAGGCAGAGGGCACTAGGGAAGAATAGCATTACTTTAGATTAGGTAGCGGGAAGTGATGGGAGGGGAAGGGAGGGGATGTGAGGATAGAAAAGATAGTAGAATGAAACAGAGATTATTACTGTGTTTATATATGTGACTAAATGGCCAATATGATTCTACAACATGTACACTCAGAAAAATGAGAAATTATAACCCATCTATGTATGATATATCAAAATATATAAATGCATTCTACTGTCATGTATAACTAATTAAAACAAATAAAAAATTTTTTAAAATAAATAAATAAATAAAAAGAATCAAATAGACCACAACAAAATAATATTGGGTGACTTCAACATGCCTCTCTCATCACTGGATAGATCTTCCAAATGAAAACTAAATAAAGAAGGTATAAGAAATAAAAAATACAATTAATAATTTAGACAACAGATATATATAGAATATTTCATCCATCAATAACTGAACACACTTTCTTCTCAACATGGATCATTTTCTAAAAGAGACCATAACTTAGGCCACAGAGCAACTCTTAGCAAATACAAAAAAAAAAAAAAAGAGCAAATACTTTGTATTCAATTATATCATAATAGAATAAAATTATAAATCAACACTAACATAAAAAATGGAAGCTACTATAACATCTGGAGACTAAATAATATGCAAATGAATGATGAATAAAAAATATTCAGGTAAATTAGAATAATAATAAAACATATCTAAATCTCTGGAACAGTATGAAGGCAGTTCTAAAAGGAGAGTTCATAGCATTGAGCTCACACATTAAATGACTAGAAAGACACCAAATAAATAGTCTCACATTACATTTCAAGGTCCTAGAAAAAGAAAAACAAATCAACACAAAAATCAATGGAAGTAATTAAAATCAGAGTTGAAATCAATGAAATTAAAATTTTTAAAAAGAGCAATTCAAAAACTAAACAAACAAAAAGTTGGCTCTTTGAGGGGCTGGGGCTGGGGCTCAGTGGTAATGCAGTTGCCTGGCATGTGTGAGGCACTGGGTTCAATTCTCAGTACTGCATATAAATAAATAAAATAAAGGTCTGTCAACAACTAAAAAAAGTTTTTAAAAAAAAGAAAGTTGGCTCTTTGAAAGAATAAACAAAATTGATAAATCCTTAGCCAAGATAACCAAAAGAAAGAGGGAAAAATCTCAAGTTAATAAAATCCATGATGATAAAGGAAATATCCCAGACACTACCGAAATAGGGGATTATCAGAAACTATTTTGAAAATTTATACTCCAATAAGGTGGAAAATCTAGAAGACATCAACAGAATCCTAGAGACATATGGCCTACCCAAATTGAACCAGGAGGACATGGAAAATTTACAGGTCAACTCCAAGAAATTAAATTGAAGTTACCTTTAAAAGCCTACCAACAAGGAAAAGCCCAGGAGAGGATGAAATCTCAAAGTTCTACCATACTTTTAAAGAAGAACTAACACCAATCTTCTTCAAATTATTCCACAAAATAGAAAAGGAGAGAACCCTTTCAAACTCATTCTACAAAGCTAGTATCACCCTGATACCAAAACCAGACAGACACATGAAGGAAAGAAAACCTCAGACCAACATCTCTGATAAACATAGATGCAAAAATTCTTAATAAAATAATGGAAAATCACATACATAATCACATTAAAAAGATAGTACACCATGACCAAGTGGATTTCATCAAGGAATGCAATGTTGATTCAACATACAAAAATAAATAAATGTAATTCACCACATAGACTTAAGAAAAGAATCATATGGTTATCTCCAGATATAGAAAAAACATTTGACAAAATACAGCATCCATTCATGCTGAAAAACTAGGGTAGAAGGAACAAACCTCAAAATTGTAAAAGCTATATGTGCTAAAACCCAAGGCCAATATCTTTCTAAACAGAGAAAAACTAAAAGCATTCCCTCTAAAAACAGGAACAAAACAGGAAGCCTACTTTCACCACTTCTATTCAACATAGTTCTTGAAACTCTAGCTAGACACAATTAGAAAAAGAAGAGCTCAAATTATTTCCATTTCTGGTACATGAACCTATATTTATAAGATCTAACAAACTCCACCAGAAAACTTCTAGAACTCATAAATGAATTCAGCAAAGTAACAGGATATAAAATCAATATGCATAAATCAGTTGCATTCCTGTATTCCAATGATAAATCAGCTGAAAGAGATATTATAAAACTATCCATTCACAATAGCCTCAAATAAAATAAAATATGGGGCAATCAATCTAATAAAAGAGGTGAAACAATAGCGTTACCATTAAAACTACAGAACACTAAATAAAGAAACTGAAAAAGATCTTAGAAGATAAAAAAAGTATCCCATGTTCTTAGATAGGCAGAATTAATATTCTCAAAATGGCCAGGTTACCAAAAGCACTATATGGAATTAATGCAATTCCTATTAAAATTCCAATGACATTCTTCATAGAGCTAGAAAAAGCAGTTGTGAAATTCATTTGGAAAAATAAAGAGGCCCAGGGCTGGGGTTGTGGCTCAGCAGTGGAGCGCTCGCCTAGCATGTGTGGGGCCCTGGGTTCGATTCTCAGCACCACATAAAAATAAATGACTGGAATAGGGGTGTTTTGTCCAACTATAATTAAAGAAATAAATATTTTTAAAAATAATAATAAGAGGCCCAGAATAGCCAAAGAAATCCTTAGTAAGAAAAGCAATGCAGTAAGAATGACAATACCAGACCTTAAGTTATACTACAGAGCTATAGTAACAAAAAATAGCATGAGATTGGCATCAAAACTGACATGAAGACCAGTGAAACAGAATAAAGAACACAGAGACAAACCAACATAAATATAGTTATCTCATACTAGACGAAGGTGCCAAAAACATACATTGGAGAAAAGATAGCCTCTTCAACAAATGGTGCTGGGAAAACTGGAAATACATATGTAGTGATCTTTGCCACTTGTACCTCAAATAGGCCATTAATTTCCAGGATACACAAAGAACTCAAAAAACTTAACACCAAAAAAACAAATAACCAAATAAATAAATGGGCTAAGGAACTGAACAGGCAACAATGATGGAGCAGGAGACGGGGAGAAGGAGAAGGAGAAGAAGTGAAACAGACATGAAAAAAATGTTCAACATCCCTAGCAATTAAAGAAATGCAAATCAAAACTACTCTAAGATTTCATCTCACTCCAGTCAGAATGTCAATACAAGCAACAATACAATGATTCAAGAATACAAGCAACAATAAATGTTGTCAAGGATATTAGGGAAATGGTACACTCATACATTGTTGGTGGGACTGAAATTGGTACAACAACTCTGGAAAGCATATGGAGATTCCTCAAAAAGCTAGAAATGGAACCACCAACTGACCCAGTTATCATACTCCTAGGTGTATATCCAAAGGATTTAAGATCAGCATAGTGGGGCTGGGGATGTGGCTCAAGCGGTAGCACACTCGCCTGGTGTGCGTGCGGCCCGGGTTTGATCCTCAGCACCACATACAAACAAAGATGTTGTGTCCGCCGAGAACTAAAAAATAAATATTAAAAAATTCTCTCTCTCTCTCTTTCTCTCTCCCTCTCCCACTCTCTCTCTCTCTCTCTCCCACTCTCTCTTTAAAAAAAAAATTCCAGCTTTAAAAAAAAAAAAAGATCAGCATAGTACAGTGACTCAGCCACATTAATGTTTACAGCAGCACAATTTACAATAGCCAAGCTAAGAGGTGAAACTAGGTGCCATCCACAAGATGAATGAATAAAGAAAATGTGGTATATACACATGAGAGAGAATTATTCAGACATAAAGAAGAATGACTTTTTGACTTTTGCTGATAAATGGATGGATCCAGAAATTGTCATGCTATGTAAAATAAGCAAATCCCAAAAAAAACAAAGGTCAAATGTTTTCTCTGATATGTGGAAGCTAACCTACAATTAAGGGGGCAGTGGGAAAAATAGAAGTTCAGTGGATTAGACAAAAGGGAATGAAGGGAAGGGGGTATAGAAAAAAAGAAGACAGTAGAATAAGTCTAACATAACTTTTCTATATACACATATTATTACAACACCATAAATCTCACCATCATGTATGTCTATAAGACTGGGATCCTAATTAGAATAATATGTATTCCATGCTTGTATAATTATATCAAAATGGACTCTACTGTCATGTATCACTAAAAAAGAACCAATAAAATAAAAAAAGAAACTTATGCTATAATAAATTTGAAGCTGTGATATTACATAATGTGGCACAGTTAACAATCTAATAACTGATGAAAAATTACAAAATTATGTTTTATTCTTTTTAAATGATTTATTTTATATACAGTAAAATTAACTTTGTGTCATACAGTCTATGAGTTTTATCAAGTACATATGTACCTACAACCAAATTCATGACACACAACAGTTCTTTCAACTCAAAAATTTTCCTCATGCTATTCCTTTGTACATAACTCTCTACTCCACCCTGAAATTCTAGCAACTATTGATCTTTTTTCCACTTCTATAGTTTTACCATTTCTAGAACGACATATAAATGGAATCATTTAGAGGTCTTTGATCTGGCTTCTTCTAGCTCTTTTATTTTTATTTTGAGACAGTGTCTTGATAAATTGCTTAGGGCTTTGCTAAGATTCGGAGGCTGATTTTGAACTTGCCATCCTCCTGCCTCTACCTCCCAAATTGCTAGAATTGCAAGCATACAGCACCATGCCCAGCAAGATTTATCCATGTCTTTACATATGTTAATAGTTGTTGAGTTTTTTCTCTAATATTATTGCTAAATAGTGTTCCACTATGTGGATGAATTATCGTTTGCATATCCGTTCACCAAATGAAGGATATTTTCTTTGCTTCCAATGTGTAGTGATTACGAGTAAAGCTGCTCTACATATCTTCATAAAAGTTTTTGTGTAAACATTAGCTTTCTCTTTTGAGGAGATATGAAATTTCTGGGAGACCTGGCACATCATGTTCACCTTTATAAGAAATTGCCAAATTGCTTCATTGTGAAATGTAAGTTCCAGTCATTTTACATCCTTCCAATGACTGATTTTTTTAGTCACTCTAATAAATGTGGTATTATTTTAAAAAAAGAAGAAGAAGAAGAAGAAGAAGAAGAAGGAGTACCCTATGCTACAAGATATTTTAAAGGAAGTCCTTCAAGTAGAACAAATATAACAACAGACGAAAATTTGGATCTACACAAAGACTTCTAGAATTGGTAAAAAGTAAAAGTGATTATAAAAGACATTATCTCATTATTAATCATTTTTAAAAGATATTGAACTATAAAACAAAAATACCTTCCTATATGGAGGAGTTAATAGCATGTAAAATAATGTGTGTAATAACAATAGTATTAGCTGGGTGTGGTAGTACATGACTGTAATCCCAGCAGCTCAGGAGGCTGAGGCAGGAGGACTGTGAGTTCAAAGCCAGCTTCAACAATAACAAGGCACTAAGCAACTCAGTGAGACCCTGTCACTAAATAAAATATAATATAGGGCTGGGAATGTGGCTCAGTGGTCAAGTGCTCCTGAATTCAATCCCCAGTACCAAAAACATAAAACCAGTAACACAGGGTTATAATTTTCATACACAGCATGTGAAGAAGTGTAACATTATTTAAAGCAGATTGTTTTATAATATTAATATACTGTATCATAATCTTGCCACCCCTGGCCTTCAGGGGCAGCTGAACTTAAGGTCGCTTGTGTGAATTTCCAAGGACACCAAATAAAACACAGACTCATACTTTACCTTTAAACAATCTTCAGGATGGCTCCTCCACTCTCGGCCTCAAGCTCCCCAAATGGGAGAGCCAGGGATAGTCACAAGAGGCTGGAGAGAAAGAGAGAGAGAGAGCACACAAGCCCCACCACGTGCGCACACAAGCTCGCAAGTGAACACGTTCAGAAGTAGGCTTTTATTGGGAGGACCCTCATTCTTAGAAAGTTCCATCCAAAAAAGGTAAGAAGGGGCGGAGTTACAAGGGACAAGTGAGTGTAATTCACCTTAGGGCTGTAGGGTGACACCTATGTCTGAAGACATCCTCAAACTGGGGCAATGTCTGAGTCACTAGGAGATGCAGTGACAAAGCCGCTCAGCTCCAAGATGAAGGACACAAATCAATCAGAGTGGCTTCCCACATAATCTTATATTTAGAAAATTCTAAAAAGATCACCAAAATACTGTCAGAACTAATAAACAAATTTGATGACATTGCAAGATTTAAATATCAATAAAGACCAATTACATGTCTATACACAAACATTAACTACCTGAAAGAAAACCTAGGAAAGCAATCCCATTTGCAATATAAGTGTATAGAAACTAAAATTGATATTATTAGTGTATAGAAATGTAATTGATTTTGTATGTTGATAAAAAATAAATAAAATACTTAGAAGTACATTTAACCAAGGAGGAAGAAACATCCATATATGGAAAACTTCAAGAAATCAATGAAAAACATTGAAAGAGACAATAAATAGAAAGCTATACTGTATCCTTTGATAGGAAGAATTAACCATGTTAAAGTGTTCATACCACCCCCCAAAATTCAATACAGTATATACTCATATTCGAATGGTATTTTTCACATAAATAGAGAAAATAATCCTAAAATTTATATGAAATCAAAAAAAAAAAACTCAAATAGCCAAAACAATGTTAGACAAGAACAGGACTGGGATATAGCACTTGCCTAGAATGAACACAGCCCTGGATACACTCCCAGCACCACAGAGAAGGAGGAGGAGAAGCAGGAGACAAGTAGTGAGTGTGCTTCCTGATTTCAAACTATATACAAAACCTTCATAATCAAAAGAGTTTGGTACTGGTATAAACAGGTATATCAGACAAATGGAACAGAACAGAGCCTAGAAATAAACCCACACACACACAATCAAGTAATCTTCCACAAAGGTTCCAAGAATGCACAATGGGGAAAGGATAGCCTCTTCAATACATGGTTTGGGAAAACTGTATATTTATATGCAAAAAAAATGAAACTGGATTCTAATTTTATATGACACCAAAAAATCAGCACAAAATGGATTCAAGATTTAAACATTAGGCCTAAAAACATAAAACTCTTAGAAAAAGACATAAGAACTATCTCCATCACATTAATCTTGGCATTGAGTTTTTTGGAAATGATATCAAGAACACAAGCAACAAAAGCAAAAACATACAAATGAGACTACACTAAACTAAAAAATTTCTGCACAGCAAAGGAAACAATTAAAAGATGGAAAATTGAGCCAGTTGTAGTGGTGCACACCTGTAATCCCAGTGGCTTGGGAGGCTGAGGCAGGAGGATCATGAGTTCAAAGCCAAGCCTCAGCAACTTAGCAAGGCCTTAAGCAACTTAGCAAGACCCTGTCTCAAAATAAAAAATATAAAAAGATCTGGGGATGTGGCTCAGTTGTTGAGCACCCTAGGTTTCAATCCCAGTACCAAAAAAAAGTAAGCCAGCCTGTAAAATCAGAAAAATTATTTCTGCACCACATAACCAATAAGTGGTTAATATCCAAAACGCATAAGGAATTCATACAACTCAATAGCAAAACACAATAACAACCAATAAGCCACTGTTGATGGGAATGTAAATGTGTATAGCCATTATCAGAATTACTATTATGGAGAACTGTATGGAGACCCCTGAAAATTGAGTTAAAACATGATCTAGCAATCTCACTTCAAGTATAAACACAAAGGAATTGAAATCGGTATGTCAAAGAGATATCTTCGTTCATGTGTTAATGCAGCATTATTCACAATGGACAAGGTATGAAAACAATCTATCAGTGGATGTACGGGTAAAGAAAAGGATATATATATGAACAATAGAAATCTTAGCCTAAAAAAAAATGAAGGAAATTCTCTTGCTACTTACAACATGGATGAAGCCGGAGGACATTATGCTAAGTGAAATAAGCCAGACAAATACTGCATGACTCACTTACATATGGAATCTAAAAACATCAAACTCATAGGAACAGAGAGGAGAACGATGGTGAAGGCTGGGGGTGGGAGGTACAAAAGAGAGAGGGGAGTGAGAAGATGCTCCTCAGAGGATTTAAGGTTTCAGTTAGGAGTAATGTTATCCAAATCTATTGCACAGTTTGGTATATATGTGTTATGTACATAATAATGCATGTTTCAAATATGCTTTTTAAAAAGTAGATTTTAAATGTCCTAACAAAAAAAAAAGTAGATTAGGTGATATTGTATACTAATCAACTGAAATAATCAGTGTATAATATGTATACATATCAAAACACCACCTAAGGGGCTGGGGCTAGGGCTGAGGCTCAGTGGCAGAGTGCTTGCCTACCTCTGGGTTCACTCCTTAGTACCACATAAAAATAAACAAATAAAATAAAGGCATTCTGTCCATCTACAACTTCAAAAAAAATTTTAATTACCTAATACTCCCAAATTTGTACTATTATTATTTGTCAATTACAATAAGGTTATGTAAAAATAAAAATACAAATACATTTATATTTTTTAAATAAATGTTGATTGATCACCTACTACATGCAGAGATCCTGTGCTATTATTATTATCTATTACCCATGAGTTCAAGGCAACATGTTTACTAGTTAGTCTAATTGGCATCATTTTTTTTTCTTTATTAATGGCTCACAAAATAATACTGAAGGTCACATTTGATTGTGCCTTAGATTGAACCCAGTGCATATGCATGCTAGGCGAGCACTCTACCACTGAGCCACAACCCCAGCCCAGATTGTGCCTTAGATTTTATGAAACTCAGAATAACTAAAAGCTCTCATACCTCCCTCCCATACCCAAAGGAACATATGATACAAGGAATCTGATTGAATCACCATTATATGGGTGCCACCCACATTTGAAAACCAGTGACAGGGACAATGGAGTTCCTGGACCATTGCCTCAAAACAAAAGAGAGTGGGAGAAAATCACTCATAAGAATTCAATAGTGTCTTCAGGGAAAACCCTCCTTTCATTCAGTGAAATAATAAGTCTGAAAACCTCAGATCATGGCAGGGAAACATTCAAGTGCCTCTGAGTTATTTTTCAGATTCTTACCAGGGCATTAGTTCGATAGTTAATTTTTCTGATGTTTACCTTCCTCATCAAAAAAAAATGGATGCAACAAGTCTTTGGTGTTTCTTTCCTATAGATAACTATGGTATGTCAAACCCCAGGATCTGTACGAAAGGGGTCTGGGCAAAGATGAGAGGACATTCGTTCCTACCTTCAGGTGATTCACCATCCAGATACGAAGGTCAGGCCGGGTTGGTGGGTTGGTTGGGTTTGGGGGCAGTTTTTAATGAGTCTAGTGTAAACAAATGGCAAGGTGACTGAAAATGGCTTCTTATTCCAAAATTACATGTGACAAATATGACTGACGCTTTAGGAGGTAGAAACTTTTGCTGTGAATACAGATCTGAGAAGGCCAGTGCCTCCATTGAGGAGAAGGGGAAGGTAGGAGCAGAGATGCCCAGATTTAAATAAAAAAAAAAAAAAAAAAAAAGTCTGCAAGGTCAAGTTGTCTGTGGTCTGGTTAGTTAGTCTACTGATTCCACACAGAAATAGAGCCAAGGTACAAACTGTGGCCTACAGTGCCCTTGAGGAGGCTGTTAACTTAGCCTATGGTTTACAAGAAAGGATCATAGTGGAGATCAGCCTTGAGCCAGGTCTAGAAGGATGAGTTCTCAAGGGGACTGGGGAGTACAGATGAGAATTCTTTGAAGACTCTCAAAAAAAAAAAAAAGGAAAATAATAAAAGTAAGAAAAGCAGGGAAGAAATCAGAGAAAGAAAAAAGTCACTGACATTCAATAATTCTTTAAAAATTCTGAAAGAAGTGACTTTTCCGGTCAGGCAAAAGCTTCCAGAAGCTTCTGCTGTGCTTCCTGAATCCATGGGGAGACAGCTGGGAGGTAAAGGGGTAATGGACATCGAGAGAAAGTTCCCCTTCCTCATCCTAATTGCAGGTGGTCATGTTTGCCCAGGTTTGCACATTTTGGAATAAGACCTGAGGTCCACAATGGCCAGCCAGACCCTGGTGACTGAGTTCTTCCAGCAAGGCCTGTCGGACATCAAAGAGCTTCAGGAGACCGTTTTCCTGCTCCTCCTGCTGGCCTACCTCATGACTGTCTCTTAGAAATTTGATTCCAGACTATCATCATGCCCAGGATGCTGCCCCACCTTGCCACAGGGACTAAGACCATCAGTTTTGCTGGCTGCATCACCCAGAAATTTTCTACATCTCCCTTGGGACCCCAGAATTCTTCCTCCTCATGGCCACGATCTACAACCAGGATACTGCCATCTGCAAGCCCCTCCATTACCCCATGCCCATGAGCAGGAGGATCTGCACACAGCTCATCCTCATGGCTGGCCAGCAGGATTCTCTCTCGTCATCATGTCTGTCATCCTGACCACTAAGCCTCCATTCGGTGACAGCTACACCAACCACTTCTTCTGTGACTACATGCCTCTCACGGAGGAGGCCTGCAGTGGGCTCAGGTGCTGGAGGCGGTGAGTTTTACCCTGGCCTTGGTGATGCTGCTCAGCACCTTGGTGCTCACCACCCTGTCTTATGTCCAGATGTAAGCACTGTCCTCAAGCTCCCATGTGTCCAGGGGAGGAGGAGGGCTTTCTCCACCTGTTCCTCCCACATCATTGTGGTCACCATGTGCTAAAGCTCTCTCCAGGCAGAGGGGTTGACCTCAATAAAGGAGTGTCTTTAATTAATACAACTATCACCCGCCTCGTTAACCCCCATCAGCTACACTGTAAGGAATCAACAAGTTAAGTGGGTAGTAAAAAACCTAGTCAGAAATTGCATGATTCCAAAATAAATAAGAGCCCTCCAAGGCACCTTACATGGAAAAATGGGCACCCTCCCTAAGTGAATCCACACGTGACCAGGCCATGAGGCAGGGTGCAAGAGCTTAGTTCTCCTTCCTCAACCCCCAACAAGGTGCAGGCTTCCCCACAGAGCATGAGGCAGATGTCCTATTGTCAAATGAGGTGACTGCTACTTTGCCTCAGCTTTAGGTTTGCACCTGTTTTGAGTGTTCTTTCAATCAAAGAAACAAAAAAGGATTTGCCTATATCCCCAGGTGCCCGCGCCTAGGCTCTAGGAACAGCTGGGACTCATAGTCATTCTGCCACCATTTCCATTACCTGTAATGGTTATAGAATGGTTTAGTTTCTAAAGCACTTCTTTATCACTAATCTCACTTAATCTTAACAATAACTCTGTTAAATAGATGGAAAAGTTATCATTCTCGTTTTCATAAAGAAATTGATACTCAGTTTAAGTGAATTACCAAGATCACACAGGAGACCAGGATTCAAACCCAGAACTTCTGGATCTAAATGTATTCCTAAGGATGTGGAAAATATGGCCCTAATAATCATTTATTACTGCATATAAAGTATCCCCAAAACTTAGCAGTTTTAAGTGCAAACATGTATTATCTCATAGTTCTATGGATTAACAGATTGGGTACAGTGAAACTGGGCACCTCTGGTTCAAGGTCTCTCAGGAGTTTGCAGTCAAGCTATCAACCAGCACTATGGTCTCATCTGATAGCTCGCATGGGACTCACTTCTGAGTTCACTCCATTGGTTTTTGGCAGGCTCAAGTTCTTCGGTGGCAGTTGCCCTCATGGGCCACTCCATAGGCTCACAACATGGCAGCTAGCTTTCCTCAGGGCAAACAAACAAAAACGATGCCCAAGACAAAAGTCTTTTTGTAACCTAGTGTTAAAAGTAACATCATGATTGGCACATGTCTGTAATCCCAGTGATTGATTTAGGAGGCTGAGGCAGGAATATCTCGAGTTTCAAGTCAGTCTCAGAAACTTAGGGGGAACCTAAGCAAGATAGTAAGACCCTGTCTCAAAAAAAAAGGGTATAGAGTTTCTAGGTTTGTTTTCGTCAGCTTATTTGCTGGTGTGACTGAAATATCTGATGAGAACAATTTTGGAGGAGGAAATATTTATCTGGGGACTCACTGTTTTTTCAGAGGTCTTGATCCCTGGACAGCAGGCTCCATTCCCCAGAGCTTGTGGAAAGGCAGAACATCATGGCAGAAAAGTGTGGCAGAAAGAAGCAGCTCACATTGGGATCAGGAAGCAGAGAGAGACTCCATTTGCCAGATACAAAATATATACCCCAAAAATCACGCCCCCAGTGCCCCACCTCCTCCAGCCACACCCTACCTGCCCTCAGTTACCACTCAGTTAATCCCATCAGGGATTGATTCGCTGACTGAGTTAAGGCTCTCAAAACCAAATCATTTCTCCTCTAAACCTTTTTGCATTGTCTCACACATGAGCTTTTGAAGGATACCTCACATCTAAACCATAACTGGGTTCAATTCCCAATACAAAAAAAAAAAAAAAATTTGACAACATATCACATTTGTCATTTTATATTTGTTAGAAGTAAGACTCTGATATTGGCCACATGCCTCACTTCAAACAGTGTGATACTAGCAGACACAATGCAAGCAGAAACATGAAAAGTTTAGTGCCCTTGAAGCTCTCCAACTACCAGCTGAACAAGCCTGGACTAACCTATTGGATGATAGGAGACTCGTGGCCTACTTGTCCTCATCACCACGACTGACAATAATCTCACACATGCACCTCAATACAGAACTGCCCAGCTGACCAGCAGCCACTGGGGATGATGGGAGCCTATCAAATACCAACAGAAGACCACCCAAATGAACCCAATTCAAATTGCCAACCCACAGAACCATGAACCATGTAAATATTGTATAAGCCATTAAGTACTGGGGTGGCTTATTACTCACCAAAAAATAACCAGGACACAAAACAAAAAGCAAACATAGGTATGGGATAACTGCTGTGTCCTGCTAAGGATTCTAGATGAAGAAGCCGTAGCCAGAGAATGTTTAGCCACATGAGTAGAAGTGGGTTCCATCAAAGCAGGGAAGAGAACCTGGTCTCCTCTCGCCTATGGTCATAGGCAACAAGAAATCACCAACAAATACACTCTAAACAGAAACATCCTGAAACGAAAATATTTACTTTTCTTCTGAAATATTCTATAAGTTCCTCATCTGACCTCTGAAATGAGACTCAGATGGGAAGATTGACCTCGCAGATTCTGAAAGTCTTGTCCCAAGAAACCGGACTTCAGGGCATTTTCCTATGTGAAATAAGATTTTAAAGTCTCTTAGAAAGTTCAGGAGCCACTTGTTGCCAATAAGGAGCAGCTCTGGGCTACCCTACTCCAGGGACTCTGTCCCCTGAGAATACAGTTCCCAGATGGAAGTGATGCTTTATAAGGTGCCCAAAGCTGCCCACTCTGGTTGTGTGTTTCTCAGAAGATACAGAAAACAGGCAGGAGGATGTACTGGTCTGCTCCCTTCAGAGCCTGAATCAGTCTCGATTGAGTGTTTTTCTTTCCTTCCCTCAAACCCAGTAAGACACACAATTTATGATCCAGGTTTAAGTAAATAAATGTCTTATATGCCAACAACGTACAGCCTCATCTTAAGCACTAGCAGACTGCATCAGTAGCTAGCAAATTCATTCCACCTTCACTTCAATATTATTATGATATGAAAATTCCTTCCATAGAAAATGTTGAATGAAGGATGGGGGCTGAGGACCTGGGACACTTTTAACACAGATACATAGAAACCAAATTCTCAAGGTATGGAGGTAATTGACCACGGATAACATAGGTACACAGCACCCTCTAGTGGTATATTCTGTTCTTGCAATGCTCCACCGCATGTTTAAAAGAACTTCTATTCTGCAAGAGAATCACAGTGTCCAAGAAATGACCTAAGCAAATACTTCCTGCCACTGAAGAGTTTTCATTTTTAAAATGTTTATTGGTACATTATAATTATACATAATAGTAGGATTAATTGTTAAATATTTGCCCATGCACAGAATATAATTTGGTTAATTCTGTCCCTGAGTACCTCCTTTCTTTTTATTTTTTAAATATTGTCAAATGCTCAAGAAGAGTACTTACAGATTAAGTAACTCTTTTTAGAATCAGTTGTCAAATAGGAGCCTTAAGCACATTCAATAAAAGTTGAAAGATCAACGAAGTAAAGAAGTAAGAAAATAATCATGGGGCTGGGGATGTGGCTTAGTAGAGTCCTAGGTTTAGTCTCCAGCACCAAAAAATGTCATAATTTTCTATACATCTGCTCTTGCCACATAACACCTCAAGCATGAGAAACAATAATTTGCAATTTCCTCTTTCTCTTTGTAATAATAGATGGGAAGGTGTCCTATGATGAGGAGGATGGTAGTGGAGCTCAGAACTGCTCTACCTTGTAATTCTGTTTAAATATCTGTAATCTTCGTTTTTATCCTAGACAGCCAACACCTTCTTGGGGAGCAGGAAAAAGAGGAAGGAAGGGAAAGGGGAGGGAAGGGGGAAAACAAAGGGTAAGAAAAACAGAAAAGGGAGAGAAAGGCAGGGATCAAGAAGAAAGGAAGGGAGAGAGGGACCTGGAAAGGAAGGAGGGACTCGGGGATCCTAAAACTGCTGTTTACAAATAGATTTTAATACATCCAAAGGATGAGTTCTCAGAAACTGCTTTCTACTTGTAAATTTCCTTGGAAGCACAAAACTTAAATGAATTATTGAGAGATGAGACTTTATTTGTAAAGGCAACAAAAAAAAATGTGAAGCTTCTATGTTAAAAAATGAACAGACGGATGTGATCTGGCCAGATATTGGATTCTTGGGACAAATCTGATGATCAAAAATATCTGTAGATTTTAGTGTTTCTAAAACCACCCATGGTTTCTAGATATATGGAACTGAATGGCTTTGAATCAGCAGTTAAGGTGTTAAAACCCTGCAGTGGCAGAACTTGAGTCATGGCTCAATAGGGATTTGCTACCACCTTCTCTAGCTTGCCTTTTTATAATTTTATGCTTTAAATTTTTAAGGCATAAACATAAAATGGATCATGTTCAAAACAGTAGAATTTTTGTCTCAGATTTGATGTCCTTTCAAAATAAAAACAGAAAGTACTCTTTGGAGAAGACACAACCTGCAATGGTCTTGGTGGGTTAAAGCCATCACACATTGAAGTCAGTCATTTTAAAGGCTATAGATCAACAAGCAGTAGCCACTAAATGATGGTTTTTGGTTTACTAATAGAGGAAAGTTTCAGGCCTTTAAAAGAAACTTGGCTTGAGGCTGCTGCCATCCTATTCAGAATAGTTAGAAATCATGGTGGTCTCAGAAACAGTAAAATCTACATATAGTTTTGCCATCAGATTGGTCCCAAACATCCAATCTATCTGCTATATAATGTTCATATGTTCAAATTTTAAAAAGAAGTTTCAAAAGATTGTGCACCATTATAAATAGTTTTGCTTCACTACAGTACTTAAAATTTCATGCTTAGAAGGATATTTCCAAATAAAAAGTAATTTCTAAGAACTCCTCCTCTGAATACCTTAAGATCTATTTTTATACAGCAGTCTCAAAATTGGAATCTTTCTTTCTCTCCCCCCCGCCCCCGCCTCCAAGAGAACTTTTCAACAGTTTCTAAGCTGAAAAGGTACAAAATGGTCTCTGATAAAATGCAACTTTAAGGTGTTTAAAGTAACATGTTAGAAATATTTCTGAATGTGCACCATTAACAACTGGAGTTTATATAAGAAAACTTTATATTTATATTTCAAAAACTCCAGACATTTTAACAAAAACAATGTGTGGTACAGGTCTTGGATTATCTTCTAAATACACAGAGAGATGATCTGAAATAGCTGTCAAGAAAAAGAGTGTTCCCATGGCATGTCACTGGTTAAAAGAAAGGCTGTCATTAGATATGAAGCCACTGTTCATTCACATCCATATTAATTAGTAATTGCAGGAAATGGTTTAAGCATTTTGGATCCTAACACGATGGTTTGTTATTTTTGGATAACATTTTACTGTTCATTATGCCTTAAGCAGTTGATTGGAGGCTTAGGGAGAACCTATATTACATATTTTTTTCTATTTAAATTGATGAGAAATAGGTTCCCAGTTAGCATACTCATGCAGAATATCTCATTTTCACAAACACGTTATTGATCGTAAGCAGGATATGTGTGTGTAAGAATTCAGACATCTCAACAACACCATTGGAAGCTTGAAGACAATGGAATGACTCCTTGGAAATTCTGGACATTCATTCCATCCAGACGACAGTACCAGCCAACTCTCAGTCAAATACATGGTAGAATGGAGATTCTTTTCAGATAGGCAAAATACAAAAGATTACATTTCCCATGCACCACCCAATAGCAAATGGAACTCCTAACAACCAAAACAAGAGTAAGTTAAGAAAAATAAAGGCATTGTATCCAAGGAACAGGAGCCAAGAGAGATGAGAGACATTTCCAGATACCCCCAGATGGAAGCTGTACAGTACACTGGAGGAAATATCCATCTGAAGGGGAGCCTATAAACACCCACTTTCCACACCACCCTCCTCCTAATATACAGCAAATATCCATAGATCCATCACATTTAAACTAAACACATCACTCCTACACCCACTCCTACACCCACTCCTACACCACACACCTTACTCACATCTTACAGCAATACACACTTCAGGCTCGGCTCCCAAAGTCTATGACTAATGGAACCCTGGGATATTCTTTCTCAGACCTAAGTTTAAGAAATGATTGCCTTTTCTTATTCCAAAATCCAAACAAACTCCTGATAAGTTTCCAAGCCAGAGGTTCTCTGCCTTAGGAGGGCAACTTATCCTCAGGAGCCCCTTTCCACTTCACATATCCTCCAAGAGTGCCGCCTCCTGTCTTGGTGGGCACTTGGCCTTCCAGTCTTCCAGTCAACCTTCTGCACCTCCACATATTCATCCCCGCTCCATGTAGCTGATTACCCACCCACGTATGTGCCTATCTATCCTTAAATCCATTAGTTTATCCATCTGTCCCTCTCTCTCTTGGACTTGTCAAGCCAGATTTAAGACCTATGACAACCCTTACACACGCCCCTCTCTGGGGAGCCATTGCCCCACCTTCCTTTCATATCTCTGTGAACGAGGCAGGAGTGTCAGCCTGGGAGCAGGGCGGCTGGCCAGTTTGTATCCTTAGGCTCAGGGGATCAGGAATTGAGACTGAGGAGGGACACAAAGTTTGGCAGAAGGGAAAGAGCAAAGAGAATCCTAGGAAAGAGGGTTCTACTTCTTGCTTATTCAGTTCAAAAGCATTATGACAAAATTCACCAAGAGAGTTAGAGATGTTCAGATATTAGATATCTATAACAGTCTCAAAAATTTATCTTATGGGCTGGGATAGCTCAGTGGTAGAGTGCTTGCCTAGCACATGTGTGGCACTGGGTTTGATCCTCAGCACCACATAAAAGATAAATAAATAAAGTAAAGGTGTTGTGTCCATCTACAACTAAAAATATATTTAAAAAATTAATCTTATGAAGTTGGTGTTGTGGCTCAGTGGTAGAGTGATCACCTAGCACATGCAAGGCCCTGAGTTCAGTCCTAGGCACCACATAAAAAAAAATAAAATAAAGGTATTTTTTAAAAAGTAATCTTGTGGAAATAATTAAACAGACACAAAATTTATAAACATAAAGCTATTGGTTGTAGAAGTATTTAAAATAGCCAACAGTAGGAAATCACATGTCCAGCCATACACAAGTGTTCTCCATTCTCTCTCTCAACACTGACAGCCTGATGTCACCAGTGAACCACAAGATCAACAGAATTTAAAGCCTGGACTTCCTCTTAAGTGATAAATGTACTTTCTTACTGTTTAAACTAGTTTGGATCAGGTTTCTCTTGTCACCGAAAAACTCTTTAACAGATAAAGTCATATAAATTTAAATTCTAATTACTGCTTCTCCTTATTTAGCACATTAGTAATCTCTCTGAACTTTAGTCTGTTCACTTGAAACTTTGGGATAATAATAATAATTCACACTTATACTCCCTATATGATAAAAAATAAGAAGAAGAAGAAGCAATTTATTAGAAGAAATAGTTTAAAACAAAAGTTATGGTGAAAGAGTGAAAATAGGGAGCAAAAAGGTATAGTACAAGCAATGTGCATTGGTCTGTCCTCCCTGAGGACTAAGGGCCTCATCAATGGTGGAAAAGGTTTATATCAATGTCATGTCTTAGAAGCCATATTAATAAATTTGTATGCCCATCTCAGTTCTCTTAACTAGCTGATGCAAATCACTTAATTTTTCCTCAATTTTCTTCTCTTTTTAATGTGGTGTCACTCATTTTATAAAGTCTTTATGCTAATTGTTCTGGAGGCTATGACAGGAAAGGAGTCAAGACTTCTGGTTCTGTTGGGAAACAGAAAGCGACAGAGAGCTTTGCTCTCAACAAGGAAAAGCTGGGAAAGCCACAAAATCTTTTCTTGAGGTCATCAGAGAGCTGAGGACGCAAGCCAGTAACCTGAGTTCCAAAGTGGAATAAGCCCCTTCCAAGAGGGACAGGAAACAAACTGTCTGATCTGGGGCAGGTAACATGTAAGAGAAAGAGATGTACAGCAGACATGCAGGTAAAAAGAAACCAACTAAAATTTTTTAAAACTATAGATTAAAAATAAAGAAAGAAAGACCAATGGAGTGGAGGCAAAGGAATAAGGGGATGGAGGAGGAAAGGAAAAGAGGAAGTACTGGGGACTGAATTGGAAGGAATTATATTCCATGCTTATATAATTATGTCCAAATGAACACCAGTATTATGTATAAATATAATGCACTAATAAAAAAAATGAAAGAAGCCAGGCACAGGGGCACACACCTGTAATCCCAGCAGCTCGGGAGGCTAAGGCAGGAGGATCATGAGTTCAAAGATAGCCTCAGCAAAAGCAATGCACTAAGCAACTCAGTGAGACTCTGTTTCTAAAAATAATAATAATAAAAATACAAACAATAGGGCTGGGAAGGCAGCTCAGGGTCAAGTGCTTCAATCAGTTCAATCACTGGTACAGAAGGAAAAGAGAAGGAGAAGGAAGAAAGAAAGGAGGAAAGAGAGAAAAGAAATCAGCTAAAATTTCAATGAATTACTGATGGCAAAATGTGGGCTCATGTCTCATCATCTTAGCACTAAAGGAATCTGAGGTCTATGATGCACTGAAGGTGACAATAATGAAGAGATTGTCTCAAACTCCCACATTAATACCCTGATCTAAAAAGAGATATGCCCAATTCCAAGAACAAGTATTGTTTACCTCAGTCTCTCTCTCCTTCTATGTATGATATCTGGATTTCAAACACAAATAAAAGAAAAACAGAATGAAGCGAGGAAAAAAATCACTTCCCAGAGATTAAACAAACAACAGAAACAGACATGACCCAAAAGTTAGAACTTTAAAAGTACTATAATTAGTATGTTAGAGTACTCACTGTAAAAGTACACAACATGCATAAACGGATGGAGAAATTCAGCAGAGATAGAAATAATAAGGAATTTGTCAAACAGACAAGAAGACAATAGAAAATATCAACAAAACTAAAAGTTTGTTTTAAGAAACAAAAATGAAAGACCTTTAGCTAAACTAATAAAGGAAGAAGGAAAACTCAAATACATTTAGAAATATGAGAGAAGACATTGCAACTGATACCACAATAGACTACTTTTTCTTGCCTAATTGCTCTGTCTAGGATTTATAGTGCTACGTTGAACACAAATGCTGAGAGTGAGCATCCTTGTCTTGTTCATAATTATAGATGAAAATCTTGCAACTTTTGATGGTTGAATATGATGTTAGCTGTAGGTTTGTTGAATATAAACTTATATGTAGAAACAAAGTCCTTCTATGCCTATTTTTCAAGAGTGTTTATAATGAAGGATATTAAATTTTGTCAAGTGCTTTTTCTGCATTTATGGATAAGATCATTGACTTTTGTCCTTCATTTTGTTATGATGTATCACACTGATTGATTTACATCTATTAAACAATCATTGCATCCCTGGGATAAATCCCACTTGGTCAAAGAGGATAACATGCTTTTTGAATTCAGTTTGATAGAATTTTGCTAAAGATTTTTGCATCTCTCTTTAAAAAATGAAATAAAAGGCAGGGGCTGGGGTTGTGGCTCAGCGGTAGAGTGCTCGCCTCTCATGTGTGAGGCCCTGGATTCGATCCTCAGCACCACATATAAATAAATAAAATAAAAGTATTGTGTCCAACTACAACCAAAAAATAAATATAAAAAATTGTTTTAAAAAAACGAAAGAAAGAAAGGGAACCAAATAAGAAAAAAGCAGTAAAATTGTTTGCCAATGACATGATCTTATAAAAAGAAAACCCTAAAGACACCTACCAAAAAACTATTAGAGCTGATAAATGAATTTAGGTAAAGTTGCAGAATATAAAATCAACATGTAAAATCAGTCACATTGAAAATATTAGCAACAAATCATATAGGAGCGAAATCAAAAATTAACCCATACACAAAAGCTAAAAAATAAAAATACATGGGCTGGGACTGGGGCTCAGGGGTAGAGCACTTATCTAGCATATGTCCGGTACTGGGTTCGATCCTCAGCACCACATAAAAATAAATAAAAGTATTGTGTCCATCTACAATTAAAAAAATGTTTTTAATCTAAAACAATAAAAATATAATAAAGAAGATCCTAGTGGCATGCACTTATAATCCCAGTGGCTTGGGAGGCTGAGGCAGGAGGAACACAAGTTCAAAGCCAGCCTCAGCAATGGTGAGGCGCTAAGCAATTCAGTGAGACTCTGTCTCTAAATAAAACATAAAATAAGGCTAGGGATGTTGCTCAGTGGGCAAGTGCCCCTGAGTTTAATCCATGGTACCAAAAATAAAAAATTTTTAAAATATATTTAAAATAAATTTTAACAAGAAGTTGAAAGGCCTATACAGTGAAAGCTATAAAATGTTAATAAAAGAAATTGAAGAAGGCATAAAATGGAAATATATCATATGTTTATAGAGGGGAATAATTAATATTGTTAAAATGTCCATACTACTCAAAGTAATCTACAAATTCAATGCAATCCCTAGCAAAATTCCAATGTCATTCTTTAAATAGCAAAGGCAATCACAAAAGAAACCCAAGAAAATCTTGAGCAAAAAGAACAAAAGTAGAGAGATCAATCGATTTTCAATTAAGATGCTTAAAACACACAATGAAAAAAGGATAGTCTCTACAATAAATGGTGATGGAAAAACTGGATAGCCACATGCAGAAGAATGAACTGGGACTCTTATTTCACACAGAGTGCACAAACCATGTCAAAATTGACCAAAGACTTAACCATAAGACGCAAAACTATAAAACTCCTAGAAGAAACCATATAGGGAAAGTTCCGTGGCATTAGTCTGTCAAGTATTTATGGGATAGGACCCCAAAAGCACAGACAACAAACAAAATAAGCAAAATCAGACAAATGGGATTATGTCAAGCTAAAAAGGAAGGGGGAAAGACAAGACAAAGAGGAAGAGACAGAGAGGACACAAAAAGAAAGGTAAGTCTCTTTACAACATAATCTCAGGTACCTCATCACTTCACAAGTTCCAACCTACATTTAAAGGAAAGGGATTACACAAATGCATAAATATCAGAAGATGAGGGTCATTGGGAGCAACCTTGGAGACTTAGGTTACACACTGAGCAGGGTTGTGGCCAGGTCAACCTTGGTAAAGGAAGTCCTTGGTGGTAAGCCTGTGTCTAACCTCCATTCCTTCTACTATAGACATTTTTGTTTATGATCCCTTGAATAAGCCCTGAAAAGGCTGGGGGAGAAGGCAGACTGATATCCACCAGCCAGGTCATCTTAATCCGTATTTGCAGCATCCTCTGCTGTGAGGGACCTTCTGTGAACATTCACATAGTCTCACATGGTCACAGGTAGTCTTACAGCCTTGTCCCATTTTTAAAATTTCATCCTCAACATAATAAGATGGTTAAGAGCAGGGATTCTAAAGTCAGGTCAAATGCGAGTTCTCCCACTTATTAGCTGGATGATCTTATTCAAGCATTTAACATCTGCTGGCCTCTTTTTTCCTTGAGATTAATAGTGAAAAAAACTAATCCTTAATGTTTAGGGAGGATTAAATAAGTTAATGAATGAAAAGTGCATAGAACAGTATGTGGCCCAGAGTATTACAGGAGTGTTGATAATGATGATGCTACCCCAAAATTCTTTTTTTTAATATTTATTTTTTAGTTGGACACAATACCTTTATTTCAATCATTTATTTTTATGTGGCGCCAAGGATCAAACCCAGGGTCTCTCACATGCGAGGAGAGCGCTCTACCACTGAGCCACATCCTCAGCCCCACCCCAAAATTCTTCATCCTCCATTCTCCTGCCTTGTTCCTTGCACCTCCTAAACCTCCTACAAAAGAAACCATTAGCCATTTTTCATGGATCAACGTAGATCAATATTCACACCACTCTTCTAAGCAAAGCAAACTCTTGAGTTGTACCATCAAAGTTCTACTCAATAGGTATTTTCTCTTCTCTACTATTCCACTAAACAAGCTGAAGTACTGGCTAGTTTGAATAATTTCAGCAGGCTCTAGGGCACAGGAGCTGTCTCTAGTCTGAAACCTGACCCTGCTATGACTAAGGCAAGGGAATATTAGTCCAAAGTTGCAGAGCCCAATAAAGAAGGCAGTTGAGGCGATGGACTCCTGAGTTGTTTGGTTATAAATAAAAGCCATCCTGGCAGGTGCTACACCTGTGAATGAGCTGACCCTGGGAGGGACAGTCTCCCCACTGTCAATAAGGCCCCAAATGTCAAATTTAAAAATAAAAAAGACATATTTAATACACAGGGACAAAATCATTAGGATCCTTTAAATCAGTGGAAAGAGTTTGCATTGTATTCTACCTATATGAGAAGCTACTGAGATATTAGAGTAAAAAAGGAAGGGACTGATACCACCTGATTTGCACATGAAGACGTATAATACAAGATTTTAATACAAGAAGAGGACACAAGATTGGGAAAGGCCCAGGTGAGAGACAAGTTGCTGGACTAGGATTTTAGCAGTCAAGATGATGAGAGAGGGGCTGGGGATGTGGCTCAAGCGGTAGCGCGCTTGCCTGGAATGCGTGCGGGCCGGTTTCGATCCTCAGCACCACACACAAACAAAGATGTTGTGCCCACCGATAACTAAAAAAAATAAATATTAAAATTCTCTCTCTCTCTCTTTAAAAAAAAAAAGATGATAAGAGAGGCTTGTTGGTATTATAATTTTTTTAGGCAGAACTACTAGGACTTACTAAGAAATTGAATATCAGCCATTAAGAAAAGCAAATCATTAAATAGAAAGCTAGATTTTTTTAGTCTGTGCAAGTTGGTGGCAACTGGTCACTTACTGTACTGGGGAAGGTTGGGAAAGGAGCAAGAATTATTTACGACATGGGAAGTTTGAGATGCCTCTAAGTCATCTAACAGGGAATCCTCAGTTTTATGTACAAGAAGCAGCCAAGGCCAAAGATGTACGTTGGAGAGTCACAGAAAGCAAAGAATGTGTTTCAGGAGAGAGAAGAGATCAAATGTGTCAAATATTGCTGCAAGAATGAGTAAAATAAACACTTAAAAATCCCCAGCCCCACCCCAAAATTCTTTAGATTTAGCAACAAAGGGGTTGGTGGTGGTCTTGATAAGAGATGATTATGGAGTAGTAGGGACAAACAGGGAAAAAATGGGTCATAAAAAGTAGAGACAGCAAGCATCAACTAGAGGGCAGTAGGGGTTAAGGCAAAGACTGACTGGTTCGGGTAACACCCCAGCTCTACCCCTAATGTCAGCATCCTCTGTCATCCACCTCACCCTTCCCAAGATAACAGCCTTCCGAAGGCTTAACTCTGTGCCAGGACCTCAAAGGTACATGACAGGAGAGATGCAGAGAAAGGCAGAACCCCTAGGTAGCCAGTCAGGCAATATCCTCACTAGAACATTCTCTTTCTAAAAAGCAAACTAAGCAGGGGGAAACAATGTGCCTAAATCACACTTCACTGTTAGTAACTTCCAGAATCTGCCAAAAGCATCTATACTTAACAGGAAGCTGAGATTCCATATGTGGGAATTAACTCCCTAGGGAGAGTCTACACATGAGGGAGAGAAAGCCTCGTGCTTTCTGTGACCAAGGAGGCCCTTCATGAGTGGGGAGGCAAGAGCGCTCCAGGAGAGGAAACAAGGTATGAGAAAGGGAAGAAGGACACAGGCCAGCCATGAAGAATGAGCTTAAGGAGAGAAGGAAGAACACACCTGGCACTGGAGACCCAGAAAGAATTATCTGGCCCCTGACACTACCTCAGCTCAGGGTTACCCAGGGAAACCCCAGGAGTCAGGGCCTCCCAGGTCCCCAGGGGTCAGAGGCACTACACCAGCCGGAGAATAACTATGGGCACCACAGAGGCTGAAACTTCCAGGGAGGGGAAGAACGGAACCTTGCCTGTGCCCAGCAGCTCTTTCCCTGGCTGGATGACCATATCTATCCCCTCACCTCCCTCCTAGTACCCGACACAGTCCCCACACAGTGCTGTGCAGCCTTGGGCCTTCCCCTGACAAGGACAGATCCTGCCAGAGACAGTGAGGTAAGAGCAGTGGCTACATTAGGGCCCACTCAGGGCCTGAGAACCTCTCTGTAGATAAGAGAGAGGTTGGTAATAGAAGAAAAGAGTCCAGAAGACGATTCCCAAATCTCTCCTATTTCATTTACAGAGGTGTGATTCAGATGCCACCAGCCTTGCTGGACAGGGAGAAGGGCTGGAAAAGAGATAGGGAACGATGGACAATTATTCCTGCCAGGTAAAACTGAACATAAAGAGCAAGGCAAGCACGTATACAGTGACTGTGCAAATCCTTAATGTGTGGGTGATACGCTGGGGCTGGAAGAGCGTGCTGTGTGGCAAGTGTGGTGATTGTGTGATTATGTATTAGTAGTGTGTCAAAAAGGATGGAGTGTGTAGGGTGAAACAGCATCTAGTGGGGGGGGGCATCTGTGGGTTTGCCTGTGTTGGGTATTCAGGTGGTCACAACACCCTCCATACTGTCAACGGTCAGTGTCTCTCAGGTTCCTGTTAATAGTCCCAATTTCAGAGCCCACAGATAGAGCTGCCTGCATCCTCCATTACTGCCCCACACTGTTTCCAATACACACACACACAACAATAACAACAACCATGCGCAGCTCCCATTAATACTTTGCCAAAAAAAATCTGAATGAACAAAGGTGAAATGTCTGACCCAAACCTCCATGATTCCATGAAGACTGCCTTTCCTGTTATTTCCCACGCCATGAAGCTCCAGAATCCAAATTTTTTTCAAAAGAATCCCTGCTCCCTTATACCCAAAATACCAAGCCTAACCTCAAAAATCTGTTTTCTATGCCATTCGCCCTCTAAGATTCTCACTTCCTGCATTCAGGATCACAGGGTTGACCAGTCATGCAACCAGTCAGCCTGCCACACCTCTGTAATTAACTATAGGTTATCTGTCACTCTAGCCACATACCCATTAGCTGACCAATTTATCCATCTACCTGAGGCTTATTGGAAGCATAGGGGTTGTTTTTCTGCTTTAAAGAGAGTCACTGGGAAGTGAAAATGGGGAGTTGTTTTTCAATTTTGAGAGATGAAAAAGTTATGGAGGTATCTGGCATGACAAAATAAATATACTTAACACTATGGAACTCAACATTTGAAAACTGTTATGATGGTAAATTTTATGCTATGCATTTCCACCATAATTAAAAGTATTTTTTTAAAAGTTCATCTCCTGCCTATGACCCAGTGAGCAGTTACCTTCTGTCCTCTGCTCCTCTGTGAGAGGCTATACAAAGAATAACCATGGCTTCAAGGCCAGTATCTCTACGAAGATTATTCCAACTGTGTCAAGACATGTGGAGATTAGAGAAGTTGAAAAGGGAAATGAACCATCAGAGTGGAAAAAGGAAAGTGGGAATCTGAGGAGCAGGGAGGGAAGAACAGAGGATGCCAGAGAAACTTGCCTCTCCACACTCACCGGCGACATTGTTCAGCAAAATTTAACCAGAGCACTAAGAGTGAAGCAAAAGTGAGATGAGTGTAGAGGGAGAGGCCTTGGTGAGGGCAGGCAGGAACAAGAAGGATCTCAGCTTTACTCAGGAAAGGAAGACAGAGATGTCACTCTGTTAGAGGAATCTAAATGCATGTGTAATATGGCAAGACCCATAAAAATGTTCATACTCTTAGCCAAGAATTCCACCCCTGGAAATTTATCCTAAGGGAATATGTTAACAGAAGCAGATGGAGCTATGCACAAAGATAGTGCTTGCGTCATTATGTACGACACCAGAAAAAAATGGAACAGCTTAACTTGCAGGAGTATAAGAAAGTGTTTATTAAATGTTAGGGGGGAAATTCAGTGGATTTTTTTCAAGAACTCTTTCTTAAAAGATCATTCAGAATACTCTGTGATCTCGTGGCAATGTTTATAGCAAACATCTTTCTGAAAACAAAATATTATCTACTACAAGCATGTAAAATGAGTTTTCAGTGGGGCAAAGGCCTGAGAGCAATAAAGAAGAAAAAATAATTTAACTAAGGGATAGAATCATGGATGGCTTTATTCCAAATAATTCTCAAGTACTTTTAATTAGAAAAAATGACATTTTAAAAATATGAAAACAGCAGGATCTTATCTATGTTATCTAAGTGATGTGGACATCTGGTGGATTGTTGACCATCAGATAACCCTGGTCAAACTAACTAGATGCAAGTTCATCCCTCAAAAGTGTAAGGTGAGGCTAAGGTTCTCACTGGACATGCAGCACGTACGGATGTTGATTAAAATCCCTCAGAGCTGTAGTTCCTTATCTGCAATGGCAAGAAACAATTACGACTAGTGTTGTTAGAAAAGTCTGCTGAGATTCTGCACAATTCCTAGCACACAGCAATCTCTAAGTGGGAGCTAGAGTAAATGGCAATAGGTTAAAAAATATATATATGATGACAGGGCAGGTGAGGGTGGGACAAAGGTTAGGTCCATGAGCAATGGGCAGAAAGCTTCAGACCCTCCTGTCTAAATACAAAGATGGATGAACAAACTCCATGTATGTGGTGAATGTGGGTGATGCAAGCTCAGTAAATCTTGAGACTCAGGTCTTCTTCAGAAGTTCAGTTTCCTGTCTTAGTGTCTAACTTTAGGCAAATCATTTAATCTCTCTGTTCATCAGTTCCCCTGTCTTTATAACTGGAATCATTCATTCTCCTAATAAATGTTTAGGGAAGACTTGGCATGTTCTAAGTATCATGCTAGTCGTTCTGGTGATTAAACTAAACTCCAAGAAAAAATTTAAAAAAAAAAAATAAAACTAACCTCCAAGACAGTGGATGACTTAGGTAAGAGCACAGGCCCTGCTGGTGCAGTAGCTCATGCCCATAATTCTAGTCATTCAGGAGGCTAAGGCAGGAGGATCACAAGTTCAAGGCCAGTCTCAGCAATTTAGCAAAACTCTGTCTCAAAATTCAAAGGAGCTGGGGGCACAGCTCAGTGGTCACACCCCAGGGTTCAACCTCCAGTATCACAAAAAAAAAAAAAAAAGTTCCTGAAGTTAGACAGACCCAGATTTGAGCCCAAACTCTTTCTAAATATTTGACCTAGAGAAAGTTACTTACACTATCTGGGCTTCCATTTCCTCATCTGCAAAATGGAGAAAATAAAAGTCTCTATGCCACAGTATGATTGTGAAGATCCAATGATATAATGAATGTTCGACTCTTAGCATAGTAGAAACATTAGCAACTGCTAAAACAGACAAACCCCTTCCCCACATCCCCATCTTGTCCTACAGGATCTTATAGTAGAAACTTTACATGAGGAAGTGCTGGGACCAAGGCACAAGCAATGTCTCAAGAGAGTATGGATAAAGACACCTTCTTCAAATACTTTAAGGACTGGCTAGTACAAGAGGGGTTAGAAATTCTGTGAACTACTAAACATTTAGCCAAGACCAGTATAATGAATACTTTCCCAACAAACAGAAAAGGCCAAAGCTAGAAGAGGCCACCTCAGTAGGTAGTGAATTCCCCCATTACTGAGCTGTTCACACAGACACCGCACAGCACCTTTCTCAATACTGGAGATAAGATCAAAGCATTGTCACGTAGACATAAATGACCCTAGAGGTCAACCCTGAAATGCCATAGACAATTATTTCTGAGCATGAAGATGATTGAAATCTGCCTTGGAAAGTGGAACTTGAGCTTCAGCCTGAAGAATGAGTGAGATTTAAATAGAATGAGTAGAAACTCTGCAGGGAACACTGGTAAAGAAGGAACTCTGAAGAGCACAGGGTGTGCTGGGACAGCTGATCACAGGGGCCTAGACAAGAGGAGAGCCAAGGAATCAGGGCAAGTGCCAAAATCCCAAAGCTTGACGCCACTGGGCAGTGTGATCACAAATAGTCATATCACCACACACCATTTTAAATCCTCAGCTCTCAGGTGACTGCCCACTAGACACCAGCTTAGGACAGCCCCTGGTGTGACCTGCTTTGCTTTGGGCTGTAGTTTCAGTCTGGAGGGTACAAAAGTGCTGAGAGCACAGCTTCTACTTCGTCCCTCGTTCTGGAAAAAGATCCAAAATACAAACAGATACGGGGTCTCTCCAAATGGGAGTGAGTCTTCAAAGGAAAAAAAAAACAGAGCATGCAAAATTGTGGGAAGTGCATAGAATTTGTAATCAAGAGGCCTGGATTCAAGTCCCAGTCCCATCACTTCCTCAATATTTCTCTGAGATCCAAGGTTCATCCAAAAAGGGAACACACTGTCACTTGATTTTGAGAGGGACTGTATGAAAAGTACTTTACTGAATGTCAGAAATGTTGTTGTTTCTAAATAACTTCTCTTTCCTGGCTGGACCATAGCTTCTGGCCTGGAGCGATGACCGAGGAAAACCATACTGCACTGCCTGAATTCCTTCTTCTAGGGTTCTCGGACCTCAGGGCCCTGCAGGGCCCCCTGTTCTGTGTGGTACTTCTGGTCTACCTGGTCACCTTGCTGGGTAACTCCCTGATCATCCTGCTCACACAGGCGAGCCCCGCGCTGCACTCCCCCATGTACTTCTTCCTCCGCCACCTCTCCATGGTGGAGGTCCTCTATACCACCAACATCGTGCCCAGGACCTTGGCTGATCTGGCCTCCCCAGAGCCTCAGGCCATTTCCTTCCAAGCTTGCACAGCCCAGATGTATGTCTTCATTGTCCTGGGCATCTCAGAGTGCTGCCTGCTCACGGCAATGGCCTATGACTGATATGCAGCCATCTGCAGACCCCTACACTACTCCACCCTCATGAGCCCGCAGGCCTGCAGGGCCATGGTGGGCACCTCCTGGGTCATGGGCATCATCACAGCCACCACTCATTCCTCCCTCATCTTCACTCTGCCTTTCCCCAGCCACCCTACTGTCCCGCACTTCCTCTGTGACATCCTGCCGGTACTGAGGCTGGCAAGTGCTGGGAAGCACAGGAGCGAAATCTCTGTGATGACCGCCACTGTGGTCTTCATCATGGTCCCCTTTTCTCTGATTGTCACTTCTTATGTCCGCATCCTGAGTGCCATCCTGGCAATGACTTCTACCCAGAGTCGTCGCAGGGTCTTCTCTACCTGCTCCTCCCACCTGCTCGTGGTCTCACTCTTCTTTGGAACAGCCAGCATCACCTACATCCGGCCCCAGGCAGGCTCCTCTGTCACCACAGACCGTGTCCTCAGCCTCTTCTACACAGTCATCACACCCATGCTCAACCCCATCATCTACACCCTTCGGAACAAGGAAGTGACAGGGGCTCTACGACACATGGTGAAGAGGCAGGCCACCTAAACCTGAAGGGATTAGGGGACTTCTACTCATTCACTGACTGCTCCTGCCCCCAGCTTTCAAGTGCTGGACTAAACCCCAGCCTAACAGAAACCGTGCAGAAATAAGGCTTCCTGGCAGGAAATGCTAGAATTAAAACAGATAAATCTATGCCTTACCTACTGTTCTATACCCCAGATTCACAGTCAGAACATGGGTTATTAGGACAAGGGAGAGTGGAAAAGATTGTCAACTTTGAGAAAGAACACTTAGCATCCTCTAGGTTGCTCAGGTGATTGCCATGACTATAGAAGTAGTGAGAGGTCTGCATCAGTCATGGAGGCAGATGTCTATGAACCTGACACCCAATTAAGTGGCCCACCCGAGCCTGTGGAATCTTCCTGGCCTTCCATTGCATTTTCTTCCATGTGTGTCTGAGTCTACTCACAGTACATTTGCTCTACTCTCAGCCTTCAGGAGTAATAGCTGAGAGTTCTGGTCATGAGACTCACTCATTCCCAAGATACCAGGGAAGGCGGTAGAGTTCATCAAGGACTGGGGTTAGGCCTCAGGAAAAAGGAAAAACTTTTTGCCAGAATATCCTATGCCCCATCTCTAAGAAACACACTGAAATCTCAGGCTCTGGGTACTTTTTTTTTTTTTTTTTGAGAGAGAGAATTTTTTAATATTTATTTTTTAGTTTTCGGCAGATACAACATCTTTGTTTGTATGTGGTGCTGAGGATCGAACCCGGGCCGCACGCTCGGCGCTACCGCTTGAGCCACATCCCCAGACCTCTGTGTACTTTTTAGGAGACAGCTGGTCAAGGATTCCAGAAGATACACTGGCCTGGGAGGCAAGATACAAAACCAAAGCCAACCAGGGATCCAGAAACAGGACTTGTGAAAGTGAAGCACTCTTCAGCCTTCAAGGTGGCTGATGCCACCTCCTCCATATCTTCCCCAGGGCCATGGCAGAGGTTTCCACCACTCCACTTCTCTGGGTGTCCTCCCTGATGAAAAAGCAGCTTAAGACTAATGTGAGAGGACAGACTATTCCAGATAATGCCTTCCTGGCCCATCAGCCTCTTACACACCATTACCTGTTGGAATAGCCTTCAGTTGCAACTGAAATTTGCTACTTCATAATTGTGAGAGAAACATCATATGCCATCATATAAATGCTGCAAGCATTTATAGTTTCCTCACAGTGTGGTTACATTAGGCAAAGATAATTGGCTTATAGATATTATCTTGTTTATGTATGATTGACGGGCACCCCCCACTCGATCCCTATAACAGTTGTGTGTGTCCCCTTCTCTTGCTGTGCCCTTGGGTGTGGCCTACCCAGATGTCAGTCAACCTGCTGACAGTGGACATCAGTTAAGATAGACTCAGCCCCCTGAAACCTGACCCCTTCCCTCATTTGAATAACTTCTCCTCAATAAAAGGGGTCAGCGCATGTGTGTGCTCTCTCTCTCTTCCTGCGGACCCTTAAGGTCAGAGGAGCCATCACAGCGACCCCAAAGAAAAAAGTATTTGTGTCTCTTGTGTGGTTATTTTGCGCAGCCCAGTTAACCCAGTTCAACTGGAGTAACCCCTGAGCCTTTTAGTCGCGAGAACAGAAACCTGGCAATTACCATCTCCATGTCCTCCACACAAGAACCTTCAGAAGCTCCAGCTCTCTGTGAGGAGCCACAACCCTCCAACATTTCATCAACAACAGGAGCTACAGAGGAAGTGTAGGAACCCCGTCTTCCACCAACCCTCTGATCTTTAAGCCCTCAGCACTCAAGCCCCTCAAGATTTGCTCTTGTGCTGAGTGATTCAACTGTGGAAAACAGTGCATCCCACTGTAGCCCACCTCTGCCTCCTCTTCTAAGTTCATTTCCAATAAAACTCCCCACTTAGGCAGACTTCTTGTCTCTCCATGCCTTTCCTGTTCTGCCAGAAATTCCCCACACACATCTTACTCAACGTGTCCTGGCAAACTGCTATTCACCCTTCAAGAGGAAACGCAAGGAATTCCTTCTTGAAATTTGATATCCAAAACACACTTCTCCCTCCTTGATGCCACTACCAATCCATCTTTGCAATGAATTTTAACATTTCTCCAGCTGCTTCTTTGGTTTTGTTTTAACCATGTGGCAAAATGCAGACTTTTTCCTTATGTAATTTTTTAAATACTGCATTGTCATGGAAGGATACTAATATTTACCCTCCAAAAAAAATCTTCAGTAAAACTTGTACTATCCTTGTGGATTTTGTTAAAAGAATATCAAGTTAACAGACCTGTAAAAGAAACTGACTTGTCTTCTTGAAAAAGACTTATTTACTAACTATTATTTTGAGGGAAATTTGAAGATGGTGGCTAGAAACCACCAGTATTTCTGGGTAAGGTTGAAGACCCATTTGTTTATTATCATTCAAATTTTGCACTATTACTTTGGAAAATTGTCCTTGGATGGCAGTGGTATCCAGTAATTACTGATTTCTGAGGTCCTTGTAAGATTGGTACTTATAAGCACATAGTCCTCTTTTGTGATCAAGTCCTCAGACAGGAGGGCATCTAGTGACTGATTAAGGCAGACTTTAGTCATTTGGTTCACAATGCCTTCCCTTTTGCCCTGGATCCACTGTTGGGCTATACCAGGCTGTAGACGCTCTGAATACCCCTCAGCTAAGAATGGATTTATTATTTGTTGAAGAGCAGGGGCTGGTCTTGTAATCACAGAATATAACCCTTTGAGATGCAAAAACAGTACTACGCCAACTGTGATTTATAGGACAGTGATGCAGCTTTATAGAAGAATAGTCAGGAGTTTTTCCAGATTTTAAAAAAAAAAAAAAAACTTTTTTCTTGAGAAATTGACAGGGACCTTGGAGTTCCAGGGGAACCACTGCTTTGATGGAGCTGAGAGGATCCACATGATTCCCCCTGTGGACCATGATTCCCAGATATGTTCAGAGATAACTCCATCTCCTTGTCATGTAAGTGAAGAGTACTCAAAGCACTCTGTAACTTTGTTAATTTGTTAGAAAAGTTATCTCCATAATGTTCTCCATAAATGAACTGGCCTAAATTCTATTAACATTTTAGGGAAGAAGGTATTTCTTCTGGATTTTGTGCCCATTCCCTTTCTATTAGAGAGATCATGATAACTGTCAAATGCAAACTTTCTTCATCAGCATCAGGTGGATATCCCTGAGACTCACTACATAATCTGCAAAAGAGTGGTGACTTCTTCAAAAGGCTGATTTCTGGCTAACACTTCTCATAGGATAACTGCAGAATCATATGTATCATGATTGACACTGGCCCTTGATTTCTTTGTTCAGGTTTGTGGCATAATTGTCTTTCACGTGGCATAATTGTTTCTCCAAATTTTCCTCTGGGGAAATTTGCTAATTCATAATTGTGAGAGAAACATCATATGCCATTTTGATAAAACTGCAATCTTAATATGAAATTCATTATCCAACAAGATATATTGAGTCTTCAAGTAATGATGAAGTGGAGAACTCATATTGCTCTAACTTACAGTAAGTGCAACTTCATGTAGGATGTGACATCTTAACAGCCTCACAACATCAGGATGTTCAGTTTTACTATGTAGGAGTTCATTTAATGATCTATTTGGCATGTAACTATTTCCCAAAATTCTGGCTTATTGCAAATTCCCCTATTGGAAGAACATAACTAAATCTGGATTTGTGCAAAATACCAGCTTCTCTTAAGACTTTTCTTTCACTGTGGAGCAGCAAGGTGTGGCTGAGCAGGAGCTTCACAGCCACGTGGATGTGCCAGTCTGCACAGTTGACCAAGGACACCCTGCTGGAGGTGCAGACACTTTTAAGGTTGCACAGATTGCAGAGCTTGGGGTAGGAAATGGTGTGCAGGGTGCTGCAGATGACCCCTCTATTTGTGGTGGCAGGCAGCCCTGGGGCTCAGGTGGCCCACACATCCTGGGTGTGCACACCACTCCCATTGCTAGTGACACCCAGATCCCTCTCTGCCCAAGTGGGCCAAGAGGCCTTTCCTGTGGAACACTAGGTCAAAAGGCCACCCATTCCCTGCTGCTTTCCCAGGCAAATGGACTCTTCTTTTCATCTCGATCTACTTGTAAACTGTTAGCAACCTGAACACAGGAAAAGACTCAGTCCCCATCACTCCCTATATCATTCAATGGATACTGATTTTATTTAATGAATCATTGAAGTATGATAATAGAATCATTTCATAAACTCTGAAGTACCGTGCAAAACTCCAACTATTAAACCCCATGCTCTAACTGATTCCTGGTGAGGTTCAAAACTGCCAGCCCAACCTGAGGCCTCCTAAATTATTGATCCTACTATTATGAGATGTCTGGGAAACTGAGGCAGCCTGAAGACCCTCTTTCAAAAACCAATTCTTTTTTTTTTTTTTTGTACGGGGATTGGACTCAGGGGCACTCGACCACCAAGCCACATCCCCAGCCCTATTTTGTATTTTATTTAGAGACAGGGTCTCACTGAGTTGCTTAGTGCCTCACAGTTGCTGAAACTAGCTTTGAACTCGAAATTCTCCTGTCTCAGCCTCCCAAAGTGTTAGGATTATAGGCATGCACCAACGCACCTGGAAAAACCCAATTCTTGTGGTCAATTCAGAAAGATTTCAGACACATCACTTAAAGTAACAGATGATGAGTTTATTAGAAGAGATGGGAAAGGGGAAAGAGGGACACTTTCAAGGGAGAGAGTGGATTCTCTCAGAGAGGAAAGGGACAGTGTGCCTCTCTTGCATTCCAGCTTTATTGGGGGTTCCTAAGAAGTTTCCAGAGAGTTCTACTCAGGTCCAATTCGACTTTTGACTGACAGCATTATGATATCAGATTTTAAGTCCCCACTGCCATGATAACTCTAGGTCACTTTGGTCCATGTTGACTGACTCTAATTTGAATTCTTAAACATAAATTCCTATAGCTTTTATGGTTAGGGGTAATTTTCCTTATCTCCCTGAATTCCAGAATCTCATCTGTGAAAAAGGTCACGAAAGTCTCCTCCTTTAGAGAAATTTGGATTCCTGCTATTGACGTTATTTCAGGCCTGCATTTCTCCTACAGATAACAGATAGTTTGCTGAGGAATGTGATATATCCTGTCCACTTAACCCAGGCAGGGCCGCAGGTAAATTGCTTCTTGGAAAAAAAAAAAAAAAAGCCTGTAGGGGTGAGCACAGTGGACCCATGGTTTAGAATTTTTTCCTTAACCTCATGTTCCCATCACTCGCATCTGTCTGTTCCCTATCACTACTCCCTCTTGAAATATTCTACATGGATCCTTGTCCCTGCCCTCCCCACCCTTGATTTTTGAAATCATTCATAACTGGTGACAGCATGCCTGACAGAGCAAGAGGATCTCCCTGGCTTCTCTGGGCCATCAGCTTGCTCCCATATACCCTCACCACCAACCCTCCAGACTGGATCAGACCCTGAGGAGCAGCATGCAGTCTCTCTTAGACAGCAGCAAAGAAGGCTGCAATGGCAAATTCTGACCTGGAAATATCATCTGAGTCCTGGAAGCAGCATCAACAGTTTCCTCAACTGACCATCTGTATTCGTCATGGAAGCTTAGCCTCTGGCATGGCCTCCAGCTCTCCCCACAGCTCTTTGAACTACTCTATATTTTGTTAATAAGTAATTTTTCTGCTTCATTATGCAGCCAGTCAAGGAGATTGACTGATATAACAAGTTTGGAGGCTGGAAGCCTTAGAAAGAAACTTTGGTGTACTAGGATGGCTTGGGCCCTGAACAGAGAGACCAGCTAAAGGGAACTGGGGATCAGAGAACATCCTCAGACAAACAGACACAAGTTCAAGGAACCTGATCTGGAACTGATCTGGAGTATCAGTAAGACACCCCTGATATTCAGAGAATAACTGATAAAGTCCCTGGGCTCATAGGACTCATAATCTAATGCAGGTTGGGATGAAAGAGTGGAGTGGAGAGAAAACAAACAGAAATATGATGAGACCAAAGATGTGTAAGTGTATATTGGAAGTTTAATGATTAATAACAGTGTAGAGTATTCCTGGAAGGCTTTCTAGATGAAGTAGTTCAATTCAGTACTTACACCACATCAAGGCATATATAAAAAGTGCTCGTATTTGAATGGTGCATCAGGGTAAACTAAAGGGGATTTGGAAGTATCTTGATAGGGCTTGCTGCAAAAAATAAATTCATCATACTCTTACTAATAATTATAAGGAAATAAAATTTACAATAACAGAAAAATCTTTTAATACTGGTTCTATATAAAACTTCTTAAACACTGCTTTCTTCTGTGTGTATAATTTTACATTAGACTTTGCGTTTTAAAAATGGCTGAACGTTTTCTGATCAAGATCCTTAGCACTCCCTAAGACCTAAAAAAAGCACACTATAGGGACACTGCTACATCCATGTTCATAGCAGCACAATTCACAATAGCAAGACTGTGGAACCAACCTAGATGCCCTTCAATAGACGAATGGATAAAAAAAAATGTGGCATTTATACACAATGGAGTATTACTCTGCACTAAAAAATGACAAAATCATAGAATTTGGAGGGAAATGGATGGCATTAGAGCAGATTATGCTAAGTGAAGCTAGCCAATCCCTTAAAAACAAATGCCAAATGTCTTCTTTGATATAAGGAGAGTAACTAAGAACAGAGTAGGGACGAAGAGCATGAGAAGAAGATTAACATTAAACAGGGATGAGAGGTGGGAGGGAAAGGGAGAGAGAAGGGAAATTGCATGGAAATGGAAGGAGACCCTCAGGGGTATACAAAATTACATACAAGAGGAAGTGAGGGGAAAGGGGGAAAAATATAAGGGGGAGAAATAAATTACAGTAGAGGGGGTAGAGAGAGAAGAGGGGAGGGGAGGGGGGGAGGGGGGATAGTAGAGGATAGGAAAGGCAGCAGAATACAACAGACACTAGTATGGCAATATGTAAATCAATGGAGGTGCAACTGATATGATTCTGCAATCTGTATACCGGGTAAAAATGGGAGTTCATATCCCACTTGAATCAAAGTGTGAAATATGATATATCAAGAACTATGTAATGTTTTGAACAACCAACAATAAAAATTAATTTAAAAAAAAATAAATAAAAAAAAAAAAGATCCTTAGCACTGGGCCAGGATTGGGGCTCAGTGGTAGAGCACTTGCCTAGCATATGTGAAGCACTGGGTTTGATACTTAACACCACATATAAATAAATAAATAAATAAATAAATAAATATTCACACACAAAAAAATCCTTAGTACTGATTTGTGTGTGTGTGTGTGTGTGTGTGTGTGTGTGTGCTGGGGATTGAACCCAAGAGAACTTTACCACTGAGTCACATCCCCAGCTCTTTTTATTTTTTATATTGAGACAGAGTGTTGCTAAGTGGCTTAGGGTCTTGCTAAGTTGCTGAGGCTAGCTTTGAACTCGAAATCCTCCTGCCTCAGCCTCCCTCATTGTTGCTAGGATAACTGGCATATACCACCAAGCCCAGAAGTATCAATTTTTTAAATGAATAATGGTCACCATCAAAGAAAACTGCTCACAGAATGGGCAATAAAAAATATAAAACCTTTTTCAAGCTCATTTAGAATTTTTCAATAGAGAAAATGTAAAGGTAAAATTTTTAAGCTGATTCTAAGCCGCAGAGCCTGAGTTAAAGTGTGAAAGACCGGACATTGTGAAGTTTCTAACTGCAAGGCTTGGGTTAAAAAGTAAAAGACCAAGTATTGTTAAATTCCTCTGCTATCCCCGGAACCTGTAATCTCTGTAGCTGTTAGGACAATACCCGAACTGCCCAGTAAATATTCTCACTGACTCCTCTGGTTGTCTAATAACCTGGGGTTCTGTGTAGAATGGCACATAGACATCGCAGGACTTAAAACCAATCAGTTTAAATGTGTACCCCGCTTAGAAGTGACCAATCACCCCTGTCCAATCTGTTCCCGCCAATGAATGTAACTAATCAGGTCTCAGAGTTGTTGTTCAATTTTCCCGCACCTCATGATGATTTGTTCTGATGTATGCAAAGCCTCCCGCCCTCTCCAAAAAGTGTACTTAAGCTCTGCCTGACCTCTGCTTGGGGCTCTGGGCTGCCCTATCTTCCTGAGTGAGCCTGGAGCCTCAGCATGCTGAATCAATAAAACCCCTTCTGCCAATTGCATGGAGCTGGTCTCTTGTGGTCTCTTTCTCCGACGCTTCGCCGGACCCTTACAAAAATATGTGTAAATTGTCCACTAACTTTTCTTTTTCTTTCATCAAAAAAGAACAAATTTAAAATTCTTGTATTAACAAAAAGGATTTTACATCCAATAACACTTTTCCAAAGTCAAGTATTTCAAAATATAGTACTGCAGAGCTGTAATGTGCAGAACGTACATACATTCAGAGTAGTCACCATGTGGCTAGTTTAGATACCCTGATATGACACATCAGCAGATACCAGAAAGAAGTATCCTATGTACATGGAATCAGAAGTTCAGAATTACTATGGAGAAGTGAGCCCTCAGGAGACCTTAGCAACTCCCCACCCTCCAACCCCTGAGGGCCACACCTTTACCTTGCTCTGTGTTCCTTAGGAACATGGAATAGCTCCATGGGTCTGTCCACTATGGAGTGGACAGCAGAGGGCACTGAGGAGCTGGCTGCTGGAGTGGATAGGGACATGATAGAGCACCCAGGCTGCAGCTGCCCTCAACCCACTGAGGCGAAGCAGTAAGCATTGCTCCCGGACTCAGTGTGCATCACCAAACTTCACTCCTTGGGAGCTTCCTCCTGAGGAGCTCCAAGAAAGGCCATTTATGACCTTGGGACTCTGTTCATTCTAAGACTCCACACATGCAGAAACTAGGTTGAAGATCACTGTCTTACAGAGCATATCCAATCCATGTGGCCCACCTGCATGCCATTCTACACTCTTCAGGGGGCTCAAGTTAAATATATTCATTCAGAAAATGTCATGCCAATCTAGGTGCCAAGAATTTGATTGCAAAGAAAAATAAACAAGTGGGGAAAAAAGGCCAATTAACAGGTGACTCCAATTTTACATTTTTTTATGAAGTTTGTTCAAAAGATAGCAGCAAGACAGGGTATCAAGGACCACAAAGGAGAGACCCCTAAAGCCAGGCCAAAGGGACAGAGGAGGCTTCAAGAAGGAGAAAATCTTAACTGAAGCCAAATAATGAAAGGTTTTCAGAAGAAGAAGCAGGTGTTAAAAGGTAAGCCTAACACATTAAAACTTTCAAGAGTTTATCATCAATTCATGAATCAGGAAGCCTCAGGCTGCAAGCAGCATAGCCCTTCTCTGGAAGGGGTGAGAGAAAACTTACAAAGTGTTCATGGAATCAAGACAAAAGAAAAAACATCTACTAAGACAGTTTCTGATGATAAAGTCTCTAGTTTTGTTTGACTATTTTCATTAGGCTTTGGTTTACTTACATAGGAACTTAAAGTGCTAGAAACACCTCAGTCTAACGGCCTCTGAATTTTTTTTTCTTTTTTGGTAGTCCTGGGAATCAAGCCCAGGAGTGCATTAGTTACTGAGCAACATCTCCAGCCCTTTTTATTTTTGTTTTTGAGACAAGGTCTTGCTCATTTGTGAAAGTTGGACTCAAACTTGCAATCTTCCTTCCTCATCCTTCCAAGTTTCTAGGATTATAAGCATGTACCACTGTGCCCAGTCCAGTTAATTTTTTTTAATAAAGGGGAATGGAATGTGTCAAGGTGAGCCAGAGCATGACACCCTCCAGAACTGCAAGTCATTCATTACAACAAAGTACAGTAAGCAAGGGGAAAATGGCAAGAGAGGAGGAAGGAATAAGCAGCAACCCAAACTGTTGGACTTTGAAAGCATCCGTTAACCATGTGTATTATTTCCATCACAAAACCATGTATGTTTGTCATTTTCCATGACAAGATATTTGAGGCTGGGAAGCTTAGAAATACAAAATGTTTTGGAGGCTGAAAGTCCAAGATCACGTGGCCCCGCCAATTTGGCCTCTGGCGAGGGTCCCCTTAGCGACGTACATCATGGCAGATGGCATGGCAGGAGACATGTGAGAGAAATCATATGGTGAGATATGAAGCCAGAGAGCAGGGCTGGGCCAGTCTTGCTCTTTATGATGACTCTTTCAGAAGAACTAACTCAGGGTCCCATGAGTTAGTCCTTTCAAGAATAGCACTTCCAGTGATCTAACAACTTTACACTGGGCCCCACCTCCAAACATCACCACACTGAGGACCATGCTCCCAACATGTGAGGCTTTGGTAGAACACTCAAACCATATCACCTCTCATCTCTTCCTTTTGGGTTCTCCATCAATAAGTGGAGTTAAGTGGGGAGCAAAGTATCAATCAGCTTTGTTACTAGTAAAACTGAATTGGAGCTTGGAGCTTGGAGCTTGGAGCTTGGACCTAAAGTCAAAATGAGCTTCAATTATGCTTTAGATATGAGGTGTCCTCCCAAAAGCCCATATGTGAGATAATGCAAGAAGGTTTAGAGGTGAAATGGTTTATCAGAGCCTTAAGTCAATCCCTGAAAGGGATTAACAGAGTGGTAACTGAAAGCAGGTAGGGTGTGGCTGGAAGGGGTGGGTCGTTGGAGGTGTGCCTTTGGGGTTTATTTTTTGTGTAGTGACAGAGTTTCTCTCTCTGCTTCCTGCTGTCATGTCCAGCCACTTTCCTCCACCATACCCTTCCGCCGTGATGTCCTGCCTTATCTCCGACCCTGAGTAATGGAGACAGCCATCTATGGACTCAGACCTCTGAAACCATGAGCATCCAAATAAACTTTTCTTTCTCTAATTGTTCTTGTCAGGTCTTTTGGTCCCAGCGGTGAAAAACCTGACTAAAACAGCTTTCTATTCCCCACATTTATCATCACCCCCTAATTTCAGGAAGAGGATCTGTACAAATTGCAGGTCACTGCAGTAGAGGCGCAACATTTGAAGGAGAAAAGAATATGTGCATCCAAAAGCCAGCCAACCTTAGTGGGGAAAGCCAAAGAGAAAAAATGCTCTGGATAGTATCATCAATCAGTAAAGTCACTCCCCTATCCGTGAAGAAGCAATGAGGGGACAGAGATGAAGGCCACAGTATTTCTATCCTCATTTCCCTTTGGGGGTGGAACAAAACAACCCCTCACCTTGTACAAAACATGAGGATCAGGTTAATTAGGCGTGTCCCACCTACTGCACCCATACAGATCACAAAGGATGCTGTGGTTCACTTGGAAACCTGGGGGCTCATCCTGAGTGACAAGATCAGATCTGAGTTTCTAAAAGATCACTCTAGCTGTGGAATAGAGAATAGATAATAGAGGCTGGAAACGAAGCACAGAGGCTTTCCAACTCTAGAGTTTCCAACTCTAGAACTCACTTGAACCCTCTACTGTATGAATTCTCCTTCTGATAATGTGAGTTAGAAAAATTAGAAAGATGAGGGTAGAAAGGAGCAAAGGAGAATGAACAGAAGGACAGGAGGAAGCAAAGGAGACTAGTAACAGAGAGAAAGGAGCAGGATGACCTCACCTGCCAGGGAGCCACTTGCCCTCACCTCCACTGTATGCAAATATTGTGCATGCCCGGAGGCTTCCAGCAGGACTTGTCTCTCTCCTAGCAGGACACAAGTGCGCCTTTTCTTGACCTGCCTCAGGGTTGCAGCCACTTAGTTAGCAAGTTTATTGATCATCTCACCATCCCATAGGACAGCACTCTGGTCCATTGCATGGATGAGACTACACTGATAACATCTGGAAAGAAGAAAATGGCAAGCACTCTGGAAATACATTCATACCAGAGGAGATAAATCCCATAAAATTAAAAGGCCTGCCACCTCACTCGTTTTCCAGGGATGTCTAGATGAATCTAGATATCTCCTCAAATGTTAAGTGCAGTTGCCTTACCTTTTTCTCCCGACAGTAAGAAAAAGATCACCTGTGATTCTCTGAATTTTGGGAGTGACATATTACCCATTTGGACCTGCTATTTCAACCTACTTATCAGATGTTTTTGTTTTGTTTTGTTTTGTTTTGTTTTAGTACCAGGGGTTGAATCCAAGGGTACTCTACCAATTGAGTAACATCATTAGCCCTTTTTATTTTTTACTTAAAGACAGGGGTCTCACTAAGTTGCCCAGGCAGGCCTCAAACTGACAATACTCCTGCCTCGGCTTCCTGAGTCACTAGAATTACAGGTGTGTGCCACTAGGCTGAGCTCACTTATGTCTTAAAAGACAGAGCAATAAAAGGTTCTATAACTTTCCTGTTCTGCCAATGGGGCTTCTCAACTACCCAGAAGACTGTAAGAGATTGTTATAGTTTAGATAAATGTTCCCCAAAAGCCCGCATGTTGAAGCCTTGGTTCCCAGTGTACCATTTTAGGAGGTTCAGCCTCTGGGAAGTAATTGAATCATGAGGACTTTAACCTCATAATGAATTAATCTATTGATGGATTTATTGCTTAAATGGCTATTGGAAGGTGATAAGAACTTTAGAAGATGAGGCCTAGTTGCAGGAAGTTGGTCACTGGAAGCATGATCCTTGAAGGATATTGTAAGGGTCTGGGGAAGTGTCGGAGAAAGAGACCACAAGAGACCAGCCTCATGCAATAATCAGGGGGGAAGTTTTATTGAACCAGCATGCTGGGGCTCTGTGCCCACTCAAGAAAGGAGAGCTGCCCAGAGCCCAGAGCAGGGGTCAGGCAGAGCTTAAGTACACTTTTTGGAGAGGGCGGGGGGCTTTGCATACATCAGAACAAATCATCATGAGGTGCGGGAAAATTGAACAACAACTCTGAGACCTGATTAGTACATTCATTGGCGGGAACAGATTGGACAGGGGTGATTGGTCACTTCTAAGCGGGGTGCACATTTAAACTGATTGGTTTTAGGTCCTGCGATGTCTACGTGCCATTCTACACAGAGTCCCAAGTTATTAGACAACCAGAGGAGCCAGTGAGAATGTTTACTGGGCAGTTTGGGTATTGTTCTAACAGCTACAGAGATTACAGGTTCCGGGGGCAGCAGAGGAATTTAACAATACTTGGTCTTTCACTCTTTAACCCAAGCCTTGCGGCTTAGAATCAGCTTAAAAATTTTACCCTTACATTCCCCACTCCTTTTTCTGACTACTTTTAATCTTAAAAGTAATGAATCATAATTATTGAAGGGTCTCATATTACATGAGTTGTTTTGCATTCCCTGGAATCATTTTCAGCATGGCCTCCATTTTATATCCCACTCGATATTAGACCGAATCTAACTACACTGACTACCTAACTTTTAATCTGGCTTCATTTCCCCCCTCTAATTTGGGAACTCCTTACTGCTGTAAGGAAGGGGGGCGAAGATGATCTTTCTGGCTTCTTCAGGCTGAAAAGGGATGGTGTGGGGCAAGCAGTTTGGAGTCCCCCTCTAAAAATCGGGTCTATCGAGTGGTCCATGATAAAAGTCCAATTGAGAAGTAACAGACTGGAAGGCCATTTGAGTGATGGATGGTCTATAAAAGAAACAAGAATTCATTAGTACTGGAACCAGACTGATGCAGCAATAAATGCCATAGCACAGAATTATTGAGTATGATGCCAAAGACAGACTAACAATGTTTTCCATCAGGCAGTACGAAGAACCAGGAGCTAAGATATTGTTTCCATGACAAAGTTGCTGAGTAAATGGCTTCTATCTGAGCATGTAAATCTTTAAGGATATTTGTCATACAACATTTAACTTTTAGGGTTACAGATGTCCTTTCCCTTAAGATATAGTCTGTCTAATAATTTTAATAATTTAATGTCATTTGATCTTGTAAAATCCTTTTACTAGTATGATCTCTGTGCCTAATAGAGAGACCTTTAATTCTGTTACTTAGGACTGGATAACCATACTAGCAAACATTAAGCCTACCTGCGTTGGTTAGAAATCTTAACCTTAAGCTAAAACTACTCTGGCAGTTCTTTTTGATGGTTATCAGGCATTTCTACCTAAGAATCTCTTTTGTAGTCTCCAGTTTACTTATTTATGGAAGTTATATTTAACTATTACTATCATTTAAAATGCCCAGGAACAGCTATGCTTTGGCTTTGACTGTCTTTGCTAAGTGTTTAAGATGAAGCAAATCAAACTGACCTTTGTTTCCATCTATTGTTAACAGTCAGCTGAGTTTCCCTGGGAGTCCTCAGGGAACTTACAGCAGCTTTTCAGTTCTGCTAGTGCCATTTGCGCTGCTAGTGCTATTTGTGCTAGGATGGGTCCAGGCCTTGCTTGACCATATGGCTTCCCTCTGAAGCATCAGGGATGTTTCCCTTCTCTGATGACCCTCCTCTTCACAGCAAATGCACTGATTGGCTTTCTGTCCTCCACTGGTCTCATTAATCTCCCTGTTCAGGAGGTTATGTGGCCTAGAGTTGCAGAGCCCTTTGGAGAAGTCCCCTATCCCCTGTCTCAGACTGACTCAGAGGGCAAGAGCCAAATTTTTAATTTTAAAACTTAATCTTAAACATTTAGCAAATAAGTTTTAACAGCCTTATATTAAAAGTACTGGGCTTTAATGTCTATCTCTCTATCCTGTAAGTGGTAACTCCTTATCTTAAGTTGACCCAGGTTGTAAGTTCTTAAAGCAGTACCTCTTTAAAACATTAACAGGCAATCTTTAGACCATCTAAAAGCAAACTACAAAACAAAACTAACTAGGGTAAAAACATATTTAGTTTATGTAATAGTTACCTAGAATTTTGGCAAAGTTATACATTATAATCTCCTGTTTGAGATCCTGGCAATCGTGACAAAAACCAACTTCTGGACACAACTTTAAATGTACTGAAATCTGGCCTACTTTTTTCATATTTACTTTCACATGCAGCGAGATGGGACATAGAGCCTTATCTCAAGTAAGGCAGGGCTCTTTATAAATCTTGAATACTATAGTTTTAAAGCTGATCTTTACCTTTTTAGACATCATTTTATAAAGCCTGCATAAACTGTTGTTCAAGTTTACATGAACATTAGCTATCACAACATAATATCACACCTAAAACATGAATTAAAGAAAGGCTGAAAGCTTCTAACCTTTTATGGAAAAGTAGCAAAGTACTTTTGTGTTTTACAATAAAACCTTTATACAGATTAGGCCCTCATTAACTTAAAAATATACTTAAATTGTATCTCAGTGTAAAAAGGTAATGTAGAACTGTACATATCTTATTGATACCAAGTCCAGTTTCAGAACACAAATGATATAATTAAATCTCTAACATGTTTTTTTAAGCCTAAAATTACCATACAACTTTAGGATACCAGTTTGATATAATGCTCTTTCTAAGCTTCTACCTTACAGACTTGTATACCTGGAAGACATGAACACATTAAAATTAAATGGCAGGTAACCCGTCTATTGGCAAGTTTTTCCAGATATTGTCACCAGCACCTGAAGAAGATCAGGGTGAATAGGAACAGAATGAAGATAAAAATCAAGGCAAAGGTCAATTTTTGGCAGAAGTTCCATGTTGGGGGACTGACAGAGAAGAGACCAAGGGCCATGATGAGGCTTAGAAAGACATAAAGACTCATAAACCCAGGATGGTGGATTAAGAGGTTCTCCGAACTTGTTGTCTCCTGCTGTCTGATGTCCGTTGTATTCCATCGTACCTTGTAGTGAGCTTCAGCACTGAGTGAACTGTTCTCTTGAAGATGTTGGGGGTCCATTGGTCATCAGAGGCTGGTAGTGCCTAAACTTTCTGCAATTAGGTTTGAAGGAACTTCATTATGTAAAGCAAGAGAGTACAAGAGAAGTATTGAAAGATAACAGTTGTTGTTTAACCATAGTTGTATAATTTTTTTTAAGATTACTTGTTCAAAAACTTACACATATACCTAACTTATACAAACCTTCTTTATCACTTACTTAAACCCTCTTAATTACCTAATCACATAGACTTTTTTATCTAGAAACACATTTTTTTATTAAATCCATATCTAGAACCTTTTAGTTTCTCTTTTTCATCTGTTAACCTCTTTCTGTTCGCATTTTGAAACAATACTTGTAAATTTTTGAATTTAAGCAGATTATTTTAAAGACATTAACATTTTATCTGTTTACCCTATTTAAATTGAACCATTTGAATCACGTGAATCAAAGATACTTTTAAATTTTTTTATGAGCGCTCCTCATCTGTCAATTATCATATCACTGCAGGATATATGAACATACACACATACAGACATACCGACATATAACACATAACACAAATTGTCTAAAAACTCCACAGCTGATCAGAAAACATTAACTTGCCTGTAGGATTAAAATCATGAGCTTAAAAAGATGACTGGCCAGTAATTAGTAAACACCATACAATTTACTCCTTTGTTTAGTCTAGTTTGAGTTCAGGTAAAAAGACACTTTCACCTTTTTTTTTTTCCTTGGGCCTGAGCTTTAAGCTTCTTCTGTTTGCATATCAGCTTAAGCCCTGACTGAGGTCTGGAAGGAACTGGGGAAACCGGAATTCTGGGCAGAAACCTTATGTCGAGGCATTTTAACCATAAGTCATAATTTCCAGGTTCGGATGTTGAAAATTATGATACAAGTTTAAGATGTAATTTTTTAAATTTTATATCTTTTTATAATATAAAGTTACTATCAGAAGAGATCCCCTCAGCATCATTAAGCCAATTTTTTTGTTCTGAAGTTTTTAAAGTAGTAGTAAGTTATATTAAATTACCTGAAAAATTTTAAAAAGAACCACACCCTGCCATGTATGTCTAAAATTAAGCTTTTAAAAATTTCCAAGACTGTTGCTATTTAATGTCATTTTAATAAACCAGACCAACGTTTTAATCTAACACTTATTTTTTTCTGAATCTTACATGTTGAGGGGAACAGATACCATATCATAATTTATTATTTTTGTCCAAGTCAATGTCCTGGAATGCCTAGTGAAATTTTGTCAGGCTACCCAGTTTAAAATTGAAACAAGTTTTTTAGCATGAACTATCTGAAGTCAAACTAAACAACTGTTTAAGCCCAATTATACTTATTTAGCCAAGATCATCTCTAAGAAACAATTTATAATATCAACATATTACTGCATCTATTGTCCCCTTTTATTAAGTAAACAGAGGTGGAGTAATCCTTAAAGTGCAGGTAAGGAATAAGGAGTTCCCCAAAGCAAAATGGCTTTGGCAGCTGCTGGGAATTTCCTTAATTCCGCCTTTTACTCATAGGATTAGTTCCTCTGTTACTCTGGCTCGGTTTGACCCCAGGCACCAGGCATTTGCCTTATTTTTTTTAACTTTTTAGCAGTCAGCTCCCAAAAAGTTTATCCTCTGCTTGCAGTTGTTTCGAGTGCTAGGCTTCCCCAAGAAAGCAGAGTGGAGACTCCTTAAAAGTTCCCTCGGGAGTGTCAAAATTTGTGACTGTAAATTTGGTTCCCATCTCCAAAGCCAATTAACGCCTAATTTGATAATGAGGACAGGGTTTCGAGCAGGTATTTCCATTGGCGCTCAAGCCGACTAGGGGAAGAAAAGAAGACACTGCTTCCCTAGTCTCAGTATTTAGCCTTAGATGGAATTTACCACCCGCTTTGGGCTGCATTCCCAAGCAACCTAACTCAGGGAAGACCCGTTCCTTTCTTCGGCCCCAGGATTTGGTGATCGCTGCGGCGGGGGAGGGCTGCAACACTCGGGGGATTTGGGACCCGGTCACTTTTACCCCCACGAGGAAGGGAGAAGGCCGGGTGCCCCCGAGCTGCTTTCCCCGCTCGCCGCCGGGCGGACGGGGGGGGGGGGGGGGGGGGGGGGGGGGGGCAGTCCCCTGCTGACTCTTCCTCCGACCCGCCCGCCCCACTGTGGTGGAAACCTACCCAGTGGCAGCCGGTTGCCGGCAGAGGAGGGGGAGAGGCGGTCCCCCGCCAACCTTACCCCCACCCTGCCCGCTCATCCCTTGTGCCCGCCGGAGCACCCCCCGCCTCTCCGGAGAGGGGAGACAGCTAAGGGGCAGAGAGGACAGATGGGTGGAGGGGCCGGGAGGAACGGGACGGGACAGATCCGCCATACCGCAGGGTTGAATCTTCCGGGCGGACTGCACGGACCCCACCCAAGCAGTAGGAGATTTGCAGAGGTCCTGAAAGGTTAAAAGCCATGATCTGGACGGCCATGCGGCCCCAGCTGAAAGACAATATCTCTGACTTTACAGATTAGAGAGAGATGGAGGGACCCTCCTGGGGGCCATTCAACTGCGAGGGTGGGCCATTCTAAAGCAATACAAACGTGACACAATGAGACGCAATCATAGACACACAGTAAAACGTTTAACACAAGTTCAGAAGCAAAAATTAAAGACAGTGAATTCAACCTGAGAAAAAAAGAATTGCCGGCAAAAACCAGACAGGTTGGCAGCAGAATACACCTGAGGAGGGCTCCTCCCTCTACCTGATAGGGGCTCTTCTGTCCCCCCTCCTGAGTCCCCCAAGGTGTCCCTCTGGGGAACGTGGCCCGTGGCTCCAAAGACACGTCTGTCCACCACAGCCAGGGGGAGCTCACGCTCTCCGCTGGCAGCCACATGCTGCCAACCCAAACCAATCTAAATGGCTCTGAGAGCTCACACCCTCTGGGAGCTCACGCCGGCCATTGAGCCAGAAACCGAACCCCAGCAATCGCAAAAGAGCGATCACAAAAGATGCTCTCTGGGAGCTTATGCTCGCCACTGAGCCAGAAACCGAATCCGAGCGATCGCGAAAGAAAAACGAGGAGGAGAAAAGGAGAAGAAGGAGGGGAAAGAAAGAGAGAGAGAGAGAGATAAAGGTGCCTTACCTACCCCTGAAGCAGTCCGTTGGGTCTCCCTGTCCGGCGATGCGCAGTTCCCGGCCAATGCACCAAATGTAAGGGTCCGGCGAAGCGTCGGAGAAAGAGACCACAAGAGACCAGCCTCATGCAATAAGCAGGGGGAAGTTTTATTGAACCAGCATGCTGGGGCTCCATGCCCACTCAAGAAAGGAGAGCTGCCCAGAGCCCAGAGCAGGGGTCAGGCAGAGCTTAAGTACACTTTTTGGAGAGGGCGGGGGGGCTTTGCATACATCAGAACAAATCATCATGAGGCGCAGGAAAATTGAACAACAACTCTGAGACCTGATTAGTACATTCATTGGCGGGAACAGATTGGACAGGGGTGATTGGTCACTTCTAAGCGGGGTGCACATTTAAACTGATTGGTTTTAGGTCCTGCGATGTCTACGTGCCATTCTACACAGAGTCCCAAGTTATTAGACAACCAGAGGAGCCAGTGAAAATGTTTACTGGGCAGTTTGGGTATTGTTCTAACAGCTACAGAGATTACAGGTTCCGGGGGCAGCAGAGGAATTTAACAATACTTGGTCTTTTACTCTTTAACCCAAGCCTTGCGGCTTAGAATCAGCTTAAAAATTTTACCCTTACAATATATCTTGTCCACTGACCTTTCCTTCCTCCTCCCACTCCTGCCCTCCACCCCAAACTCCTGTCTCCTTCCTAGCCACCACAAGTTGAGTAGCTTTGCTCTACCACCTGCTCTCTGCCTGAATCTTCTGCCTTACTACAACCCCAGAAACAACAGAGTCACATGATCATAGACTGAAACCTCTGAAACTGAGCCAAATAAATCTTTTCTTCCTTGAGTTGATTTTCTCAGGTATTTTGTCACAACAATGGAAAACTGACTAACACAGTGTCAGTGGTACTGGAGGCTGTGGTAAATCTAAAAAGTCAATCAAGGGCTTGGGATCCAAACTTAAGCCTGTAGGGCAAAGAATTAGCCATCTTTTTGTGAAACTGTTCTTGAGCTATATAACAGTCAGCTCTTGTGTTACTACAGTGAAATTTTTAAGACAATGAACTTTGTGAAGAGAAATGGTTTATTTAGCTCACAGTTTGGGAGTTTTGAGTCTAATATCAGAATGCCCTTATGGGTTTGAGCCTCTGGTGAGGGCACTAGATGGCAAAACAGACACTTCTGTTGAAACAAGAAGTCACATCTCCAGCCAGGAAGTCAAGAGAGACTGAGACTAGAGTGACACAGGCCCTTCAAGACCATGCCTCAAATGACACAGGGACCGCACCCCAGGTCCCTCTTCTTTAAAGATCCACAGCACCTCCCAATACCATAAAGCTAGAATGAAGCCTTTACATAAGGACCTTTGAAGGATGCTCATCCAAATCACAGAAGGCCTAATGTGGGCAACCGTATATTCTGAACACTTGACCACCAGATAACAGATGACCATGCACAATTGCACCAGCCTAAAATTATGTGTCCCCAAGAGCACTTCATCAGTAATAGAAAGTGGCAAATTTATGGGGGCCCAAGCTTGTACAGAAGACAAAAGAAAATTGCATCTACTTCATTCCCCAGCAACCACCCCCCATTCGTTCTTAATGGGTCTATAAATAAAATGGTCATAACAGCAAGAAAGGAGGTCATGCAGCTGGTGGCATCTGCCAGTAATCCCAGCAATTTGGGAGGCTGAGGCAGGAGAATCACAAATTCGAGGCCAGCATGGGCAACATAGTGAGCCCCTATCTCAAAATAAAATTTTAAAAGGGGATAAGGATGTAGCTCAGTGCTAGAGTACTTGCCTAGAATGTGTGAGGTCCTAGATTCAATCACCAGCTTGACCAAAAAAAAAAAAAAAAAAAAGGAAGCCATGCATGAACTCAACAACAAGGGCTTCCTCCACCAAGCTAATCCAGCTAAGAATCCACCTTGGAATTCTCCTTGGTTTGGAGGCTAAGAGCTTTGTGGGAAGCAAAGCTCCACCCACTTTTATAAAAGCAGAGAGAGCGAAATTACTGTCTTCCCTAAACCATGACAGCCAGGGCAGGCCTGTGACCCTAGCCAGTCCTAGTGGATGCTTCTACCTCAGACTTTGAATCAGGTGCAAGTGATGCAAAGAAGTATAGGAAAGTTTACAACTCATGATGATGGTGACAGTGGTGGGTTCCAGGACCCCGAAACACTAGCACCACAACGGTGCCAGGGAAATTTCCAGTAACCAGTGTGGGCAGTGCCAGCAGCATCCTATCTAGACCATTCCTATGGTATAACCTTAGCTGGCCTCTCAGCTTCTCTAGGTTCTCAACCATTTTCTAAGCCTGGTTCTCCAAAATCTCTTTCAAGGCCATAAGCTACCAGAGTCCATTTTTCTCCAGAATTGCTTATTTCCTCCTTGCTTCTCTCTAGTGGCCCCTAGGAAATGGCCCACTTGATCCCTTCTCAATTTTCCCCCTCATAACTTGCACTAGGATTTTCTCTTTTCCAAATCCCTTCTCCTCTAAATCTCATACACAGCTCTTCCTTTCCTCTCTTCAACATGACACATGTTAGACTTTCCAGCAATGTTAGGGAGATTTTTTAATAGGGAAAATCCAGAATTGTTATGACATCTAAAAACTTTGATGAAGTTCATGTGAATAGAAATGATATAGAAAAGCCATAGAAAAGCCATCGTAGCAGAAACTGAAACAGATTAGTTCACTCTGATATTTCACTTTGCTAAGCAGTTTTATTAAAGCTATTTGTCTACCTTTTTTACAAATATCTATTGATCATCTGCTATGTTCGAGACACTAATTCTAAGTACCAGGAATATACAAGGTGAACAAGATAGGCAACATCCCTACCCTTACGGGACACTGCATTTTAGTGAAAGAAGTCATAAGTAAATAAAGACGGAAATTTCAGGTAATGCAAAGCAATTATGTGGTAAAGGGGGAGAGGGGACGGCTGCATTTAATCCTCACAACAATCATGTGGAACGCAGGAACTATTATAATCCTGATTTTAGATAAGGAAGGCCACTGTTCACACAGGTACCAAGAATGGAATTCTGATCATGCACAGAATTCACATCAAAGGAAACCATTCCTTCCTCCTAAATAGAGTTCATCAGAGATTTCTACTTAGATCCTCACCTCTAACTGCATGCAGTTCCAGGCCTGCTTAAACAGAACCTGGCTATGGGGCTCTCATGTTTGAAATTAAATATACAGGACACCTGGTTAAATTTGGATTTTGGATAAATGATTTTTTTTAAGTGTAAACAAGTCCAAAATATTTTCCCCAGAAATATAAAACAATCTGATCCTTCAAGCTAAATATTTCAAGAGACATACTAACAACTTATTTGTTGGTTACCTGAAATTTGAATTTAATCGGGTGCCCTGTATTTTAACTGAGCCTCTTAAAAATAAGGACTTGAGCCTCTCGAGCTGATGGTCGCCATGCTGAGGAGAGAAGCAGGAAGGTTCTCAGAGCCAAATGAGTCCAGCTTCACCATATCCTTCTTCTTCTGCCTCCACTCTCAGCTCAGAACAAAGGAGAAAAAGGGCAACATCTCTCTCCTCATTTTGTTCAGACACCAAATCTTTCATAAAGCACTCCCTTGGACCTAATTCTGATGCCTTATCATGTCATATTACCCTGTGCTCAATAAACTGAGGAAAAGCCAGTCCATAGCTTTCTCAGTGGATTCTTTCTTCCCTCTAAGAATATTAAATACCAATCTGTACCTTCACCCATCCTCCTCTTTTCTGGGCTATCTAGTCCCAACTCATTTCTGACTCTTAGTCCATTTCCCTGCCCTGAAAATTGTGGGGAAAGCCACTTGATTGAACCATAAAACAATAAAAATTCTTGTGGAGGGTAATTTGGCAGAATGTTTCAGAAACAATTTGGTTCAGCATTTCCATTTCTAGAATTCTGTGTTAATGAAAGCATAAAATAAATATACAAAGATATAAGTATAATCATATCTATTTCAACAATATTTACAACAAAAAATCCCTTAATCCAATGATAGGAAATTACTTAAAATCATAGTATATCCATATAAGTATTTTAGACATCAAAAGCATGTTTTAAAAGTCTCCTGATATTGTACAATGTTAAAATATAGTTTAATAAAGTAGAAAATTTATTACAGAGCAATTTAGACAATATAATCCCTTTTTTAGTTTTCAGACATATGCATATATACATATACAGACTAAAACAGGCTGCAGTAATTTCCCAAGGAAATTATTACTAACAAAAATGTCAATATTTATTTTCTTTTCTTCTGAATGCAAGATTCTCTGCAATTAACAGTGCTATTTTTGTAAACCGGGAAAGGAAAAAAATCAATGCTATTTAAAGGTTCTGTGCCTTAAGTGATTTCCCCCACTGTGCAGCTCCCTTCTGTGGCTTCTAATTGAAGGAGAATTTGCAAACAGGCAAGAACTGGCTTCCCAAGAAAAAGTAAAGTGGTTGCGGATCCCTCTGGCCAGAAAAATTAAGTGGACTCCAAGTAGAAATATTGCTGGAAACAAAAGTGTCATTTTGGTAGTGTAAGGTCTAAGTCAGACCTTCTGATCAGAGCCAGGGAAAAGAGATGGATGTGCATTTCCACCGTGGGAAAAGAGGGAGAAATGAGGAGCAAGTCTGTCAAGGGGCTGGGCAAAGAGGTTCAGCAGAGAACACCAACATTCAGGAACCCCCAGAAAGAAGTCTTCAGTCAGGAGCATACTAACTGGACTAGTGCCGCCAGACCAAAGCAGCACCAAGACTTGTCTCCTGAACTTCCAAATTCAAACCAACTACTCCCTGCCCCTGTTCCTTCCCTGGCACCACAGACACCCAGGCTGGTCACCGCACTGGAGTAAAGGAGCTTTTGTTGCAGCAGAGGTGCCCGATGCCAGAGAGAAAGACTGGCAATGAGGAGTCTCTGGGAGAAATAGAAGAGGAACAGCTTAAGGGTGAGTTTGCCCAGCTCTGAGCTTACAGTCAAGTCAGGTCAAGGCCATAGGAACAGGCCCCAGAAGCAGAGCTGCGAGCAACACATTGGTGCCTTGGGCCCTCATTTTGAGTGGAGCAAGGAAACCCACACTCACAGACCCTGTGCACCTCAGGTCCTGGCTTCTCCCTCCTCCTCAAAAACAGGCCAAAGATCAAGCCCTTGCCTCCAGGAATTCGGGAGGCAGGAAGCAGCATCAAGGGCTCCAAAGGTATCTCTTCATGATCCGCCTCATGGCTCCTGTGACCTCCTTGTTCCTCAGAGTGTAGATAAAAGGGTTTAACATGGGGGTGACACCTGTGTAGAAGACAACAAGGATCTGGTCCATGTCCCAAAAGGAGCCTGCCTGAGGCTTCATATAGGCAACAGTCCCAGTCCCAAAAAAGGACATGACCACAAACAGATGGGAAGAACATGTAGAGACTTTTTGAAGCCCCTGGGATGTCGCAACCCCAAGAATAGTGGCAAGAATACAGGCATAGGAGATCACAATCAGTGAGAAGGGGGTCAGAATAAAGGCCACCGTGGCAGCAAGGTTCCCCACTTCACCCCAGAAGGGGCTCCCACTAGCCAGTCTCAGCACAGGCAGGATGTCACACAGGAAGTGATGGACGGTGTTGGCACCATGGAAGGGCAAGGTGAAGATGAAGATTGTTGAGAGCCACAGGCTAAGGGGCCCCAGCAAACTTTCAGACTTCCAGCTGATGATTGGCTCACAGCAGCCCCAGCAACATCTAGCTGATTGGCTCCTCTGCGGTGATGCTCATTGGGCTGTTTCCCTGCCCTTTCAGGCCACGGAGCTGCTCACTGGGGGACTTTTTTGGCTCCGCCCACACAACCCAGCCAATCGGCCTCAAGAGCAGGAGGATTGTGGGAGGTGGAGAGGCTGGTGGTTGAGGGAGTGGCTTGTGGGAAGCCCGTGGTGGCAGTTGGGCTCTGAGGGTTTTTCCTGAGAAGCTTTTTTGTTTGGCTGTGTGTGGTTCCAAAAATAGTTTCTTTTGACAAGTGGCTCCTGAATTGTGCCCAGCCAGACTGCGGCAGAAGATGGAGTGAGTGGTGCCAGTGATGACACCCATGAGGTAGGAGGCCCCCACCATGCCCACACACGCTGCCTGGTTCAACAGGGTGGGATAGTGCAGCGGTCGGCAGATGGCGGCATACCGGTCATAGGCCATGGCAGTGAGCAAGCAGCATTCCGTGATGCCAAAGAGGGCAAAGAAATATAGCTGGGTGAAGCAGCTGGCACGTGGGATGATCGGGCAGGAGGAGAGGAGATCAGCCAGCATCCTAGGCACAATGGTGGTGGTATATAGGACCTCCACCAGAGAGAAGTGGCAAAGGAAGAAGTACATGGGGGAATGCAGAGCAGAGTCTGCCAGTGTAAGGAAGATGATCAGGGAGTTGCCCAGCAAGGTGATCAAGTAAATGCAGAGCACCCCCCAAAACAGAGGGCCCGGGAAAGAGTCAAAACCTGGGGAACCCAATCAAAACAAATTCCGTTACTGCTGAGCCATTGCCACTCTCCATGTCCCCAAAGCCACACTGGAAAAAGGAAAAGAAAGAGGGCTCATGCAGCAGCAGGAGGCAGCCAGGCAAAGACAAGGGCTGCAGCAGAGAAGATGTGGGAAAGTCCCTAAGAACATCCCAGCTCTCCAGAGTAGGATGGGTGAGCCCCTGGCTGCTTGACTCCTTCCCAGAAAAAATGCCTCAGAGCAGAAGGAAGAAAAACCAGGGGAGTTAAAGGGAAGATTGCAGACCACCCTGGATGCTGGGGGTTTGACAAACACGAAGGTGGTTTATTCCACTTGCCCAGGTCCTGGGTTTAGGAGCAAAGAGCTTAAGAAATTGATTGAGACTATGGGCAGGAAAGTGGGTGAGCAAACAGAATAAACAAAGCTGGCAGAAAGAGACTGAGGCAGAGAGTTAAGTGAATCTGACAACAAAGTGAGAGTGAAAGAGAGAAGACACAGGACTGAAGGCCAAAGCACGGGAGCCTGTGCAGCTTTTACCCGTAGAGGGATCCCCACGGCCCTCAGAATGTGCCTCCTGGCAGCACATCATGCAGCTCAATCCTCCCAAGAGCCTGGATCCCAGAGCAGAGGGTGGAGAGGAAAGTAGATGGGGGAAATAAAAAAGGAGTGAGGAAGTGGCTTCCTTCTGCCACATCACAGTGCTAAGCTGCCTGCAGTCAGGTCAGGATGTGGAGCATCCTCCTAAGGACAACTGAGATCCATGTAGAGGGGCTGGCATGTATCCACGGTCCCTCAGCAAGGCCTGAATAAAGCTGGGTTCAGATGCCCAGTGTTCTAACTCTTTGGTCAGTTTCTGTAGACTGCCTGTTCAGTCCACTGTTTCCAGAGCTGTCCTCTGCCCATCCCATCAGTTAGTCCCTAGCCTCCTTTCCACTGTCTGGAAAGTAATTTTTAAAAAAACTTTTTGGAAAATAGTGCTATTTCTCAAAGAAAAGAACTGTTGAAATAGCAACTCCCAACCCATCCCAGGATTTGTATCCACTCCCCAGCTGCTGAAAGAGGCTGCAGTGTTCTCTTAACTTCTAAAACAGGAAAGTCTCTCTTAGATCTTAGTGACCCAAGAGGATGCCTCTGTCACTGATAGCTAAATGAATAAATACCTTCAAATTACATGTATCAATTAAATGAAAAATAAATGTTCTTCTCTGACACATGTTCATGCCCCATTTAGTGATCTAGGGAGACCCTTTTAATTCAAAGCAGCCTGTTCTTTACTTGGGTTATTTTCTTTTTTAGGTTGTTCAAATTTAAATTTAGATAAATAAACACGTTTAAATTGTTTAAATTCCAAAGAATTTATGCAGGTAGTTTGCCCTCAAAAAGGGACGTGTGGACTGCACATTCTTTATAGAAAGAGGAGGGAGCTGTGTAACGACAGTGGAACAACTTGCCCACCACCACCTCAGCCAGGTGACCATGGTCAACATCAACCCTGATAAATCATGCTGATAGAACATGCCTTCAATATGATTTGATGAAAAGAGCACTTCACCTCTGTGGCCTTCCCCCATAACCCCAGGCTAATCATGAGAAAAACATCAAACAGATTCCATTCGAGACTTCTCAAAACTTTCAAATTCCCCAAAAGAAAAAAAAAAAAAGCCTAAGAAACTAAAGAAACATGACAACTAAAATGTGATATGGTAGTTACGGGAAAAGGACAGTAAGTAAAAACTAAGGGAATCTGAATAAAATTTGGACTTCAATTAACTATTATATATCAATAAACTTCATAAATTGTGAAAGGTATTACTAAGAGAGAACACTGAATGTAGTATATATGGGAATTCCATAAACTATCCTAGCAATTTTTCTTTACGTCAAAGCTACCCTAAAATAAAATTTTTTCTCTTTTTAAAAGTTTATTTATTAGCCAGGTACAATGGTGCACACCTGTAATCCAGTGACTCAAGAGGCTGAGGCAGAAGGATTGCAAGTTCAAAGTCAGCCTCAGTAATTTAGTGAAATCCTAAGCAACTCAGCAAGAACCTATCTCTAAATAAAATATAAAAAAGGGCTGGGGATGTGCCTCAACAGTTAAGCACACCTGGGTTCAATCCCTGGTACAAAAAAAAAAAAAAAAGCTGCTTTATTGACATGGAAGGACATTTGGAATATATTGCAAAGTAATAAAATAAGATAAAACATTAAATTTTCAATAAAAAATTTTATTAAGATAGATGAGAGAGAGAGAGAGAGAGAGAGAGAGAGAGAGAGAGAATGAAAAGCCCTAAATGGAATGGATTGGGGGAATTAAATAGGTTCTTTTTTTGTTTTTGCAGTTGTTACTACATTTTTACTATATTTTAAATTCACTGATCACACAATAGGTGAAAAACTATATAAAACATTAAAATAAAATGATGGAATTAATTCATATTGATATTTTAATGTCTAATTTATTTTCAATTAATTATGCCTACTTTTGTATCTTTGGAAATATTTTATCACTGGTTTGGCTTTTTTTAATTAGGTCAATAGTGAATGCTTCCAATCATCACTATGCATTTTTTTAAATGTATTCCTCGTAGAAAGGCTATAAACAGGTCTGAAGATATAGCTCAGTGAGCGTGCTAGCCTAGCATGCGTGAGGCCCTAGCTTCAATCCCCAGTGTAGTCAGAATAAAATATGGACTACAAGCAGAACATGGAATGACTAGTTCTTAACTGTTTCCAGTTTTGGAATGGTGGAGAGGGGGCCCTGGCTGTCACATCTGTCACCAGACTGGGTTGACTTGGCTGATTTGTCTGGCTAGGTATGTGTTCCCTTCTTCCCTCACTCCCTCCCAAAGCTAAGGCTTCAGAGGAAGAGGACAACTTTCCCTGATAGAGAAGGACTATTCTTGGGGCAAGGGTGTAGGAATGGCTGTACTCACCTGCTAGAACCTCCAAATGATCTGTCAAGGTTATTTCCAGCTTTATAATGTTCAACACGTCTGTAATTTCCAATTAAAAGGAGTTGTAAACAAAGATAGATGTGGTGGACTCTGGAAAATGAACCAAAAAGAAAGTGTTTTGGTTGAGGTGGGGGGAGCTTTGCTGGGGTTTTTATTATTTTCCACCGCAAAAGTCTGCACAGTTCTGGAGCAGCTGGATTGTGGCATTCTTGTAAATGGGATCACACTGCCTCCGTGTGGTGAATCTCTGAAAAGCCACCTTAAACACTGACTACCTGAACTGTTTGATGAGGAAATGATAAAAATAAGGGCCTTGAAAATCTACCCATCCTCTCAGTCTTCACAAAAAGAAATTAAGGTCAAGAAAAACTCCTATGGGACCTTTGATAAAATACAGCAGCCATTTGTGTTAAAAAATAAAAAATAAAAAACACTGGAGAAATTAAGGATAGAAAAAATTTACCTCAACATTATTAAATATATATATATATATGACAAACATATATATATATATATATATATATATATATATATATATATATGTATATATATGACAGACCCAAAGCCATATCATACTAAATGGAGAAAAACTGAAAGAAAAAATTCTGCTATGTGCATAGATAAATATACCACAGTGAAATGCACCTTTATGTATATCTATAAAGCAACAATTAAAAACAGATAAATAAATAGAAGGAAGGCCAGTAGAGTAGAGCAAGAGGAATGGGGCAGAGAAAGAGGGAAAGAAAAGAAGGGACTCCAGGTGCCGCAGTCCGGCTGCAGCAAAATAACGGGGGGGGGGGGGGGGGGGGGGGGGGGGGGGGGGGGGGAACAACTTGTGTACCTTGACACAGCAGGAGTGGGAGCCGTTTATTGTAAGACAACAGAGGTATTTATACATTCCACACAGCTTATCTTAATTAGCATAAACTAGATACAGCAGTCAACCAATAAGAAATCTCCACACTTAATGGCTCGCTGGCTCCACCTCACAAACCACTCCCCCTGGCAAAATGCCAGGCGCCATCCAGACTTGTTTACAGACTCTAACATTTGCCAGGCGCCATCCTGACTTGTTTACAGACTCTAACATCCAGGGACAGAAATAGATCAAGTTAAATTTTGTGCCAAAAGTACATATGGGAGGAGCTGGGGCTGTGGCTCAGTGGTAGAGTGCTTGCCTAGCATGTGTGGGGCACTGGGTTAGATCCTCAGCACCACATAAAAATAAATAAATAAAATTAAGATAGTGTGTCCATTTACAATTTAAAAAATATGTTTAAAAAATACATATTGGAGAAAATATAGCTTTTGACAAATGGTGCAAGGGAAACTGGATACCCATATGTAGAAGAATGAAACCAGATCCCTATCTCGTGCCCTTCAAAAAAGTCAATACAAATGGATCAAACACTTAGGAATTAGACCAGAAACTTTTCAACTGCTAGAATAAAACATAGGGTCAACTCTCCATCATATTGGTGCAGCCACAGACTTCCTTAACAGGATCTCTAAAGCTCAAGAAATAAAACCAAGAATCAATAAGTGGGATGGCATCAAATTTAAAAGCTTCTGCATAGCAAAGGAAATGATTGAGAGTGTGAAGAGACAGCCTACATACTGGGAGAAAATCTTTGCCAGCTACTCCTCCCACAGAGGATTAATATTCAGAATATATAAAGAACTCAAAAAAAAAATCAATAAATGGGTAAAAGAACTAAACTGATATTTCTCAAAAGAAGAAACACAAATGACCAACAAATATATTTTTATATTTTATTATATCTAGCAACCAGGAAAATGCAGATCAAAACTATACTTAAGATTTTGTCTTGGGGCTGGGGATGTGTCAAGCGGTAGCGCGCTCTCCTGGCATGCATGCGGCCCGGGGTTCAATCCTCAGCACCACAAACAAAACAAAGATGTTGTGTTCACTGAAAAACTGAAAAATAAATATTAAAAATTCTCTCTCTCTTTAAAAAAAATATTTTGTCTTGCTCCAATCAGAATAGTAATTACCAAGAATACAAATTATAATAAATGCTGGCAACTCATACATTGTTGGTGGGGTTATAAATTAGTACAACCACTATGGAGATCAATATGGAAGTTCCTGAATAGACTAGGAAAGGCTCCACCACATGACCCACCGATCCCATTATCCTAAAGAACTAAAATCATCATACTATAGTGATACAACCATGTCAATGTTTATAGTAGTGCAATTCACAATAACCAAGTTATGGAACCACCACAAGTCAACAGACAATGGATTAAGAAAATGTGGTACATATACACAATGGAATTTTACTTAGCCATAAAAAGAATGAAATTATGGCATTTGCCAATAAATGGAACTGGACAACATCATGCTAAGTGAAATAAAACAGACTCAGAAAGTTAAAGATTGAATGTTTTCTCTCACATATAGAAGCTATAGCAAAGTAAGGGGAGATTGAGGGAGAAGGAGGAAGGATGGGAAAGGGGAGGAAAGGTGGAATTAATTTGACAAAATTGTGCTATGTGAATGTATAAATGTACTACAGTGAATGCCGCCTTTATGTATATCTATAAAGAGCAAGTTTTTTAAATAAATATGGTTTAGGGTTGTGGCTCTGGCTGGAGTGCTTGCCTAGCATGCATGAGGCCCTGGGTTTGAACCTCAGCACCACATTAAAAAAAAAAAAAGATAAATAAATAAAATAAAGGTATGTGCACATCTACAACTAAAAAATAATATTTAAAAATAAATAAATAAATAGAAGGAAAACCAATAGAGTAGAGGAAGAAGAATAGGGAGGAAAGAGGGAAGGAAAAGGCAAGCACTGGGGAATGAAATGGAGCAAATTAAATTCCTTGCATATTTGATTGTGTCAAAATGAACCCAACTGGGCTGGGGATGTGGCTCAAGCGGTGGCACACTCAGCTGGCTTGCACGGGACAGTGGGTTCGATCCTCAGCACCACATAATATAAAATAAAGATGTTATGTCCACCTAAAACTGAAAAATAAATATTTAAAAAAAATTCTCTCTCTTTAAAAAAAATGAACCCAACTTATTATGCATAACCATAATGTACCAATAAAAGCATTTTTATAAAAAGAAGGAAAAACTTCTATTGTTTTGGCAGAGCTAAGGCTGGTAATAACATGTGTCATGTATATGACATAGCCACATTACATAAATCATCTCCCTTAATCCTAATACAACAAGGTTTAAATAATCTCACACCACAGATAAGGAAACTGTGCTAATAGAGATGAAATACTTGTCCAAGGTCCTATAGACTGACAGAAACACAGCCACAACTCAAACCCAGCCCATCTCTCCCCAAAGCCAGTATAACTGAATGCTGTAAACCCAGCCTCCAAATCCAACACTCAGCCCACATGTCTTTGTAATCTGTCTGCATCTAGATCACAGAAAGAAGATGCCTTGGAGATGTCTGTTCTAATTGCATCATGTTACAGAAGAAGAAAACAGGTGGAGAGAATATACAATTTATCCATAGTTACCAAGGGACAGAGCTAGGAATGGTCACGGTCTCTGTTCTACCTACTCATCTACTAAAGTTCTGTGAATGTATATCTTGTGTGTGCACATGTGTTGGGGGTGTGGGAGTGGCAATCCTACTCATAGGAAGAGTACCCAGGAAATCCCCAGATCAATTTCCAACAGTAACAGTAGCCAGCCCTGTTCCATCACAGAGTTTGAGGTATAATACTGGGATCAAAAGTTAGAGAAGGAAGAGAGCATTGATGATATAATGTATCACAACTGGGTCCCTGAAGGACTAAAGGCATTTCAGTGGGGACAAGATCCCAGACACACACTTCCCTGAAATCTAATATGTAAAGTTCAGAGGCCTACATGAAACCACCAGGATATCAGATAAACATATGGTTCCAGCCATATGTCCTGTTTCAATTAGCTTTTTGTGTCAAATACCAAAATGCCCAACAAGAACAACTTAGAGGAGGAAAAGTTTATTTGGGGCTCACATTTTCAGAGGTCTCAGTCCATAGATGGCCAACTTCATTGCTTTGGGCCCAATGTGAAGAAGTACATCATGGGGGAAGGGCCCAGCAGAGTAAAGCCAATCAGAAAGCAGAGAGTGAAAGAGGGAGAGGAAGAGGCCTCAAGGAAAATGCCCCCTTCTAGGGCACACCCGCAATGATCTACCTCCTTCAGCCCCGCCCCACATGCCTACAGTTATAACCCAGTCCTTCAAACTAGGAAGTGAATGGACTAATTAGGTTACAGCTCTCATAATCTGATCATTTTACCTCCAGATATTCCTGCATTAACAGGAGCTTTGGGAGATACTTCATATCCAAACCATAACGTGCCCTTTTCTGCCCCAGGATAGAAGCTTCTTCCATGCTCCTGCCTCAGCAGCAGAACTCAGTGTTTTACAAGAGATCCCAGAGAGCAGTAGGCACACTGAGGCAGGAACAAAGAGGGTGCAAGAAGTGGCACTGGCAAGATTGAGGAAAACATGTCCAGAGACAAGAACAGAACTTCCCTGATGCCCCTAAGACAGGGGTACTCTGAGTGCCAATGAGCAGAGAGAGCTAAGGGCAAGGAGCCAGGCCATAGGTGCTGTGAAAATATTTAAGCAGGAGTTGCTTTCACCCCACGGGGGATTTTTCCATTCAGGTAAATGTGTAGGTGAGGGGCTGCAGTGTTTGAGGTGTGCACTGATGGAGGGACATGGGGGAAGCCACAGAGAGGGAAAGTGAACTGAAGAGTAATGTGAAAAAAGAGAAAAGGGACCAGAGGCTGCTGGTCAGCCCCTCAAAGATAAGAAGATGAAACTGGTCTCAAGCTGAAAACATTGCACATACACTGAAGAAGCTAGAATTGAGGTGTTTTTTCCCTAGAAACATGAAAAACCAGATAAGGCTGAGAAAGCCTTTACTCTGAGCCCCAGAACTTCTGGACTCTCCTGGGCCAAGCTTGCTTTCTTATGGATAACTGGGTAAAGGAAGATCTCACAGGGGTTAGGAGCTCCTGAGAGAGAAAACTTGGGATAGGGAAGAGCCTCTCCAACCCCCTGAGATCCTTCTTACGGTTCAAGTTTGAGCAGTAATTTGCATCCAACCAGATGCAACTTAATGATTAACACATACTTTCTCCCTGTGTCTGCTGGGGAGGTTTTAATTAATTCCCTAGGGCCAACCAAGGCTCCCTGTATCCCTCACCTCTGCTCCCCAGCTTCATTGCCTCCAGTGCCTCCGCAGCAGTAATTACCTGCTACAAATGAGAACATCTCCAGCAGCACAGCAGTAATTATAGCCACAAGAACTCCACAATTAATCTCACCCTCAACATTAAAAAAGAAAAAATGGCATCCTAACCTGAATAGATCACTTGAGCAATTTCCCTGCATTATCCCATTTGGCCTCACATCAACCCTAGAGATCAACCTGGCAGGTATTAATCACTGGCCTATTTCAGTGATAGGAAAATTTAGGAGCCAAGTGATTTTCAGTCACTTGGCCAACAAGGATGGAGATGAGACCTGAAATCTGGAAGACAAATCCCTGGAGAGAACCCCAATATACTCTCCAGCACACAGTTCTGCCTGTCTTGAGACCCCCATCTCCCCACAAGCTCTGTCCCCACATCTGTTACTTGTCCTTTGAAAACCCAACTCTTTACAACACCAAGAGACTACAGTGTCCTACAAAGCAACCTAGGAACAGCTGACCTTCTCAGAAACCCCAGCTTCTCACATCCTGACTCCCACCACCATGCCAGATCCTGGAGCAGGAGAGAGTGCACCCCATGGGCAGGTCATTGGTCCTTGCCACAGTCCCCACTGTACCTCTATCACACCACCCACAACTCTGCCCAATTACCTGCCTCCTTCTACCCTGATCCCATAGCTAAGGAGACCCCTGCTGTTTATATTTACTTGTTTAGAGGACACAACATAAATAGCTTACCATGACATTTAGAACACCATTATGTAGCAAATTTAATTGCTTAAGAAAATAAAGAAAAAGAAAAGAAAAATTTAAAAAGAAAGGTAGGGATATAAAACAGAGACAGGAATGAAACTAAAAATTGTCTAAAGTAAGATCTACGCCCTTCCAAAGGGTGGCCACAAGTTTGGCTCAAAACTGTTTAGCAACCAATCCGAAAAGGACAGTCTGGCCCATTCTTGAGTTAACCATGTCCGTGAGATAAAACAGAGACAGATTACACAGAGAAGTACAACTATTCTTGGAACTAAAACCAGACAGAAATTTCTCCCAAGGCCACTCCTGGAGAGAGAGGGTCGTGCATAGCCTTACCATTACCTTGACAGTGAGTTTTCTAAGATGTGTCAAATAACTTCCCTCAACACAAGGGATGCTATTGTACCAAACTACCTCTGCAGTTGTGGGGGAAAATAGGATGCTCCATGTATTCTTTCCTGGTGGAGCTTGATCTAAGGCAGAATTTCTCAACCTCAGCACTATTGATATTTGAGGCCAGATAACTCTTTGTTGTGGGGCTTGGTCATATATCCTAGGATGTTTAGCAGCATACCTGGTCACCATCCACTCCATAGCAGTAGCCTCCTTCCCTCCACTAGTGACACCAAAATGACTCCAGACATTGTCAAATGTCTCCTGGAGGATAAAATTGGCCCCAGTTGAGAACCAGTGATCCAAGAGCAGAAATCATTGCTCCTTTTTTTTTTTTTTTTTTTTTTTTAAGTAGAGAGGCAAAGAAGGAACACCTGGTTTATTTTTATTATTTTTACAGCTTTATTGAGGTATGATTTATGTACCACTCATTTAACATTTGTGGTTTTTAGTATGTTCACAAAAGTGTGCAACCATCATCACTATGCAATTTTAGAACATTTTCTTCATGCTAAAAAGTAATTCTGTACCCCCTCAGAAGTAACTCCCCATTCTCCTCTTTCCCCATCTCCCAGCAACCACTAATCTTGTGTCTCTCTCTATTTTGTATTTACCTATTCTGGACATTTTATGTAAAAGAATTATTCAAAAGACAGGCACAGTGGGCTGGGGTTGTGGCTCAGCAGTAGAGCACTCACCTAGCTTATTTATTTATTTTTATGTGGTGCTGGGTTCAATCCTCAGCACCACATAAAAATAAATAAATAAAACAAAGGTATTGTGTCCAACTACAACTAAAAAATAAATTTAAAAAAAAGGCAGGCACAGTGCCACATGCCTGTGATCCTAGAAATTGAGCAGGCTGAGGCAGAAGGATCACAAGTTTAAGGCCAGCCTCAGAAATGTAGCAAGGCTGTGTACCAAATTTTAAAAGGGGAAGGGGACTTGGGGGTGTAATTGAGTGGTAGAGTACTTCCTTAGCATACACAAGGCCCTGGATTTAATCCCCAGTACACACCAAAAAAAAAAAAAAAAAAGAAAGAAGAAGAATTATTATTCAATGTCTGATCTTTCACTCAGCATCATGTTTTCAAGATTCATCAATGTTGGAGCATGTATCCATACTACAACTCTTTTTATTGCCAAACAATATTCCCCTTATATGATATATTTTACTTATTCATTCATCAGTTTATGGCATTGGAGTTGTTCACATCTTGGAACTGTTATGAATAATTCAACTACACAAATTTACATACAAGTTTTTGTGGAAATCTATGTTTTTCATTTTGGGGGGGAGGCGTTTATATGTAGCAATGAAATTTTTGGGTCATAGGGTAACTTTATGTTTAATATTTTAAGGAACTGTCAAATAGTTTTCCACAATGGCTGCAGCATTTTACATTCCCACTAGCGTGAGTGAAGGTTCCAATTTTCCCACAACTCCATCAACCTTTGTTATTGTCTTTATTTTAGTCATCTTAGTATGTATGAAGTGGTGTCTCATTGTGGTTTTGATTTTCATTTCCCAATGGCTAATGATGTTGAACATCTTTTATGTATTTATTGGTCTTTTGAATATCTTTACCTTAGAGAAATGTCTTATCCGATTCCTTTTCCCTTTTTTTAATTGGATCGTCTATTGTGAGTTGTAAGACAGCTTTGTGTATTCTGGATACAAGTCTCTTATTGGACACAATTTGCAAATAGTTCCTCCTGTGGATTATCTTTTCACTGGTGTGATAGAGTTCTTAGAAGCATAAAAGCTTTTTTATTTTGGAAAAGCTTAATATATAGATGGTTACAGCTATGAATTTTCTTTCTTGACAAATTAGTTATTTAAGAATGAGACATTGGGGCTGGGGATATCGCTCAAGTGGTAGCGCGCTCGCCTGGCATGCGTGCGGCCCAGGCTCGAGCCTCAGCACCACATACAAACAAAGATGTTGTGTCCGCCAAAAACTAAAAAATAAATAATAAAATTCCCTCTCTCTCTCTTGAGACATTGAATTTCTACCTATTTTGTGAATTCCCCAAATTTCTTTATATTTCATTGTCCTCAGAGAATACACTTTATATGATTTTAATCCTTTTAAATTGATTGTGCCTCATTTTATGATTTTTTAAAAATATTTTTTAGTTGATGATTGACCTTTATTTTTTATTTATTTACATGTGGTGCTGAGAACCAAACCCAGTGCCTCACACATGCTAGGCAGGCACTCTACCACTGAGCTACAACCCCAGCTCTATTTTATGATTTAATATGTGTTCTATCCAAAAAAAAATGTTTGATGCGCACGTGAAAGAAATGTTCATTCTGCTGCTATCAGATAAATTGTTCTATAGGTGTGTGTTAAGCCTAGTTTATAGTATTGTTCTATATTTTCTAGTTGATCCTCTGACTAGTTGTTCTATTTTTTTAAAATAAAATGTAAAGTCTCTATTTTTGTTGAACTATCTATTTCTCTCTTCAGTTTGATCAGTCTTTGCTTCATGTATTTGGGGACACTGTTTCTAAGTGACTATACTAATATCAGGCAAAAAATAGGGTTTAAGACAAAATTGGTTGCTTTAGATAAAGAAGATTATTTTGTGATGGTAAGAAGTTCAATCTACCATGAAAGAAATACAGATTAGAGTATAAACAAATGAAGTAGAAAATAGGAAATATCAACAAAATAAAAAGTTGTCTCCTTGAAACAACAAAGTTGACAAACTTTTAATTAGCTTAACCAAGAAAAATGAGAGAAAAAAAATCTAATTACTAAAATTAGGGAGCCAGTCACACCTGTAATACCAGCAACACAGGAGGCTGAAGCAAGAGGATCACTAGTTCAAGACCAGTCTCAGCAGTTTAGCAAGGCCCTAAGCAACTTAGCAAGACTGTGTATCGAAATAAAAAAGGGGTAGGGATGTGGCTTGGTGGTTAAGTACCTCTAGATTCAATCCCCAGTACCCCCAGAAAAAATTCACTAAACTTAAGAATGAAAGAGGAAAATCACTACTGACCTTACAGAAGCAAAAATAATTATAAGGAAATATTATCTGTCCAGTTAGTCCAACATTTAGGCTTCTGCAGGGAAACCAGCCTGAGGATTGCTTCTTCCCCCTGTGTGAACCATATTCTCTCTCTTTTTTTTTTTTTTTTTTTTTTTTTTTGCAATTCTCACAATTTTTTTATTGAAAACTGGATGTTTTAAACAATAAAATGTGGCAACTCTAGAAATAAGATTCTACTCCCTCAGGAATTTTCATTGTTGCTGTTTGTTGTTCTGGCTGCTTCTGCTGTTCTGCTGCTGCTGCTCCTATTTATTGTGGGTTTAGTGACTTGCTCGGATTAATTCCATAATATCTGTACTCTTTGTCACGTGTACCCACTGAAGTCTCTGCTTGCCTAGCTTACCAGTCAGCTAATAATGAAATTGAGATTCCCTTAAATTCCTTTGACAACTAAATTCCCTCACTCCTTTGCTGAGAAACTGTGTGTGTGTGTGTGTGTGTGTGCGTGTGTGCATGTACATGTTTGTGATACCTCCAATACACCAGCAGTTTGTTGTTATTCACTACTGGGGATAGAAGCCAGGCCCTGTGCATGCTAGGAACATCTCTACCACTGAGCTACACCCCAGCCCTCCAGCAAGTGATAAATCTGACCTGGACTTCACTTTCTGCTGCACAGAGCCTCAAGGTAAACCAGAAGTGAGAGTGGCTAAACTTTGCACGTACTTGTTGCCTTCTTGGCCCCGAAGAATAAGTAAGAGCTGTTTAAAACCCCTATAGACATCCTCAGATTTTCTTTGTAAGATTGTGGCAAGTCTAGTTTTTGCATCAATGGGTATTGCCACCTCAAAACGCTGCAATTTTAAAAATTGCCTCTAATAATTTGACCAGTGCTACCAGTGATCAAATACAAACCCTATGAATTGGACTTTTCCTAGGGTCTTCCTGACAGTGACAATTTTCTGGAGGTCAGCTCTTTGGGGAGCTTGAAACCTATTCTACCTCCTCCCATAGTTACTAGGCTTCTGAGGCTGCTGGTTTCAAGGCTACCACTGAGCTGGAAAGAGGGTGTGGGTATAGGGCTAGTTAAACACCACAGAAGCCAGATGTGGTAGTGCGCTTCTGTAATTCCAGCAACTCCAGAGGCTGAAGTAGGAGGATCCAATGTTAAAGGACGGTCTTATCAATTTAGGGAGACCCTGTTCCAAAATAAAAAGATAAAAAGGACTAGGAATGTAATTCAGTGGTAGAACACCCATAGGTTCAATCCCCAGTACCACAAAAATAAATAAATAAAAATAAAACATCACAAAGCTCACTGTTCATACAATAGTCAGTCATTTTCCTTGGGGGAAAAAGAACCCTCCTTGAATTTTGTAAGCCTTTGGTTAATTTCTAGAGTTCTGAAACAGTATGGAAGTTCCTAAAAAAAATTAAAAACAGAACTACCATAGGATCTAGCATCTCTTTTCTGGAAATATATTCAAAAGAAATGAAATCACTACCACATAAAGATATTTGCACTCCTATGTTCATTCCAGCATTAGTCAAAATGTGGAAACAACCTAAGTATCCATCAACAGACAAATGGATAAAGAAACTATAGCATGTATATACAATGGAACATTATTCAGTCTCAAAAAAGGAGACCCTGCCATTTGTCACAACATGGATAAAATTGGAAGACACCATGCCGAGTAAAATAAGTTAGATACAGATAGGAATAATGCATGATCTCTCCTATGTGTGAATTTAAAAAAAAAAAAAAGAGAGAGAGAGAGGTAGGCACGGTGGCACTCACCTGTAATCCTCATGACCTGAGAGACAAGAGAACCACAAGTTCAAGACCAGCCTGGTCAACTTAATTGGCTATACTAATATCAGGCAAAATGAAGCTGTATCTCAAAATAAAAAATAAAAAGGGCTGGGGATGTAGCTCAGTGGTCAAGCACTATGGGTTCAATCCCCGATACCAAATATATATATTTGAAACTGTATGTGTGTGTATATATACACACATACATACATACATATACATAGATAAAATACATACACACAGAGAGAAAATAAAACAGTGGTTACCAAATGTATAACAATGAATCCCACTGCTGTGAATAGTTATGATGCACCAATAAAATATATTTAAATAAAGACTTTAATGATCCAACTCGGGGAGGGGGCAGTGGTTACCAGGGACAGCGTAAAAAGGAGGAAATGAGGAAATGTAGGTCAAAGGGCACAAAACAGATAATGTAGACCGAACAAGTATAGGGATCTAATGTACAATAATAATATCGTATTGCATTCATGACATTTGCTAAATGACTAGACTCAAGTTGCTCTTGTCACACACACACAGAGTAAGGCAAAATGGGATCTTAATTAGAATAGGTTATACTCCATGCACGTATAATATGTCAAAATACATTCTACTGTCATGTACGGGATGCAGTGGTGCACATCTGTAATCTCAGTGGCTTGGGAGGCTGAGGCAGAAGGATCATGAGTTCAAAGCCAATCTCAGCAAAGGGGAGGTGCTAAGCAACTCAGTGAGACCCTGTCTCTAAATAGAAATATAAAACAGGGCTGGGGATGTGACTCAGTGGTCAAGTGCCCATGAGTTCAATCCCCAATACCCCCAACCAAAATAAAAATACATTATACTGTCATGTATAACTAAAAAGAAAAAATAAAAATAAGATCAAATTAAATTTTAAAAAGAGAGTAGGGGAGAGACCATGGGAGATGATGGCTGTGTTCACTTGCTTCACTGGAGTAACCATTTTACTCTCTATCTGTATCTCATAATGTTGTGCTGTATATCTTAAATATATTAAGAAAGAGAAACAAACAAAAAAAAAGCTTTCAATGACTTCTGCCCAGAGTTAAGATGCCTCAGGATCAGCTCCTCCCCAGGACCAGGATACTGGGATAGGGAAGTTCAGCAGCACTGCTACAGAGCAGGGCCAGTCCTGGCAAGGCAGTGTCTCTGAGCCAGACAGAACTGGATTTCCTGGGTGCCGGTTTAGGTTGCAAACTATAATGGCATGGTCCAGGAGATTGTCACTCCTGATTTCCTTTGTTGTTAGTGCCTATCTTAAAAGAGGAATGCAATTTTCTGCATTGTTCCAGGATATACAGAACTATAAGTAATATTTTACAACTGTTATAGCTGATTTCTATCTATAAACTGAGAATGGCAGATAAGGCCACTCAGGGATTAGAAAGGACTAGATTTCTTCCATTTTTCAGGCTGTAGGTATACTAAAAAAATTTGTTGGGCTGGGGTTATAGCTCAGTTGGAAGAGTGCATGCTTCACATGCTCAAGGCCCTGGGTTCAATCCCCAGCACCACATGAAAAAAAAAATTATTTATATTGTTTTTAGTGAAATATATATATTGTTTTTAGTGAAAGGGAAGATACTGGGAAATGAGATTGATCAAAATATGTCATGCACATGTACAAATATGGCATAATGACATGCATAATTTTAAAGTACCAATAAAAAATAAAAAAAGAAAGAATATATATTTTTGAAAGTTCCAGAAATTACTAAAATAATAGTATATTTTAGTTGTTTATTTTTAACCAATCAAAATTTTGCATACAAGTCAGTCATGGTGACACATACCTGTAATTTCAGGAACTCTGAAGGCTAAGACAGGAAGATCACAAATTTGAGGCCAGCTTCAGCAACTTGGCAAGACCCCATCTCAAAATAAAAATAAAGAAGAGGTATAACTAAGTGATAACACAAAAAATATTTTTTAATACAACCAATAAATACAAGGCAGTGTGATTTTATTTGGCAATAATAATAAATTATATATTTAAGGTCTTTCATGAATACAAGGCCCAGGCCATAATTCTTCTTGTTCCATGAAAGATAAGATGACTCAGAGAATTCTTTTCCCCCATGGAAGGAAGGAAGTCAGAATTTAGATAAATCAGTCTCAAGTTCTCTCTTGCCAGGAGAGAACCACTTCCAGCTCAGTAGATCAAATGGACCCTAGTAAACTAAGGTCTCCTTGCAAACTCCTGGGGTGGGAAGAATTGCATTCTCCCCCATCCTAGCTATATTTCAGTCACTGTTCATGTTCCTCCTGCCTGTCAAGACTTCCAGGGGAGAGAAAATTCAGTCCCAGTGCTATAATGGAGATTTTTTTTTAGTATTTTATTTACATTTTAGTTTTCGGCAGACACAACATCTTTCTTTGTATGTGGTGCTGAGGCTCGAACCCGGGCCGCACGCATGCCAGGCGAGCGCGTTACCGCTTGAGCCACATCCCCAGCCCCTATAATGGAGATTTACACTGTTCCTTTCCTGTCTGGATAGGGAATTATTACAGAATAGTTCAGAATAAGACAGTGTGACTTTATCTAAATACTTTATTCCAAGCAATATGGAGATTGCTCAAAAAAATAGGAATAAAACCACCATAGCCTACCTATCCCACTCATCAGTATATATCAAAAGATCTAAAATCAGTAGGGATGGAGCCACATCAATGTTTATAGCAGTACAATGCACAATAGCCAAGTTTTATGGAACCCCACCTAGGTGCTCAACAACAGATGAATGATAAAAAAAAAATATGGTATATATGGCCACAAAGAAGAATGAAATGATAGCACTTTTCGGCAACTGGATGGAACTGGAGACCATTATGCTAAGTGAAATAAGCCAGACCCAGAAAGTCAAAGGTCAAATGTTTTCTCTGATATGCGAAGTTAGACCAAAATAGGAAAGATTAAAAAAAAGTAAAAGGAGGTGGGGAATTCCATGAAAATAGAAGAAAGATCAGTGAGTAGAGGAAGGGGACTGAAGAGGGGGAGGAAGGAAGGACGGGAAATGGAAAGAACAGTGAAATGAATCTCACCAAACTTTCCTACATATATAGGAATGAATCTTACCTTTATGTATAATTACAAGGCACTAATTTTTTAAAAATCTAAAAATAAATAGAAGAAAGATCAATAGAAAAAAAAGATTGATAGACATAATAAAAGAAACAGAGGGAGGAAATGAGAAGTACTGGGGACTGAATTAGAGCAAATTTTATCTATGCCTGTATAATTATAACGAATGCTAATGTTATATATAACTAAAATGAACTAATAAAAATAAGTTTAATAAACTATTAATAAATAAATAACAGGCACTTGCTAAAAAAATAATTAGTAAATAGCTTATTCCCATCAGCACATAAGCAAAAAAAAAAAAAAAACTCATAGACCTAGGTTTTAAGGGGAAAGCGGGTTTCTTATGGATATTTTCTCTCTCTCAATCTATGTTTAAGCTTCAGATTTCAGCCAAATGATAACAGAAATTTTCTCTAGCCAGATCTCCCCAAATCTCAAATTGGGTAGGAGCTATCTTGGTTCCAGGAATGAAGTAGACATTTCCTGATGTGTCAAATTACCCAAAAAGCAAGCCCACTAGAGCTGGGAATATAGCTCAGTGATACAGCACTTGCCCAGCTCTACAAGGCTTCCAGGTTAATCCCCAGCACCACAAAAAAAAAAAAAAAAAAAAGAAAGAAAAAGAGAAAAAAAATACCAAAAACAAGCACAACTCATCATTAGTAAGAATCAGTCCCAGATCAATAAAATCTGGTTTTGTATTAAGAAATCATATACAGTAATGAGATCCTGTCTCAAAATATAAAAATAAGTAAATAAAAAGGGTTAGGGATGTAGCCCAGTGGTAGAGTGCCCCGGGGTTCAATCCCTATACTGCAGAGAGAGAGAGAGAGAATATATTATCCCTAATGCTAAGATTTTCACCCTCTTCCTTGCAAAATGATAAACCTCAGATGACCACAACTAAGGAATCCTTGATTTCATCCTAGCCTGCATTAGCTCTATTAGGTCACTCAACCCCCCCAAGGGTTGAGATTCTGATCTGAAACACTCCCACGGACAGAAAAATAAATAAATAAGACGTCTTAATTTCCAAACACACACCATAGTTTACATTGTAATTCATATCTGGTGGCTTCAATTATTTTTGCGGTGAAATATGAAAACATATTGGAACACAAGAGAGCAACATGCAGCAGTCAAACAATAAATGTGTATTTTTAAAAAGTGCATGCTGGGGTCCTGGGCGGCACATGCTCTTCTGCAGATTTTCCTAATTCCCTTGGTTAACTGTCCCTATGACCAGAGGAGACCCAAAAGTCTGCTAACTGCAACATAAAGCAGGGCATTTTAAATGCCATTTCTTCAAAATGTGAAAGTATTGTTTTGGATTACAAGAATGATGTTTGCACTAGACATTCTAACTTTTACCCCAACACTGAACCTTGCCCCATTCCTGAAGCTCACCCTATCCCTGACCATCTGAGCTTAGGGCCCATCCCCAATCCCTGCCCCAACCCCAGAAATTGCCTCATCTAATGTTCTGTCCCTGACCTGTGCTCACTGACCAGGCCTCTTGCCCAACAATTCCATCTATGTCAATTTTCTGCCACACCTATTCTGCCTGATCCTGGCTGGACTCTATTTGGGCTTGTTCAGCCAAGCTCTATCTCAGAGACAGCTCCTATTTGACCCTGCCTGTGAGGTGCAGTCTCCAGACGGGCCCACTGGGCACACCCACTAGATTTGAGTGCTGTGGTGTAGACCTTCTGAAGGTCAAGCTCCACCACCTGGTCAGCCAAGCCCACAAAGCTGGGCTTTCTGTGCCAGAGAAAGGCACCAAGGATCCTGAGCTCACAGGTTCTATCACCTTTCCCAGTCAATATTTCCAGAATAGTGCTTCTGAAACTGGAATGCACATATAAATGACCTGGAGGTCTTGTTAAAAATGCAGATTTAGGCTTAACAGATCTGGGATGGAGGCCAATAATCTATATTTCTACAAGTGAAACCAGTATTGTTGGTCCAAGGAACATACTTTGAGTAACAAGCTTCTAGAATATTAATTACTGAAGTTTTGTTTTAAAAAGAAAAACAGTTTACAGTAACAACACTCTTAATTTCCACCAAGGGAAGAGAAGAATATATTCCCTCACAGCACACTTAGCCCATGAAACTTGGACTCTGTCCCATACATCTTTTGCACTAATCACATAAGGCATTATTTTGAATTTCACTTAATAATTTCCTATATATGTGCTTTGTTTACTACTCAACCATTTGGTCCATTTACAACATTCATTCATCCCGCAAGCATGATTGATCATTACTCTGTTGGAGCCACAGGAATATGTGAGACAGTCTCTGTGTTCAATAAGCCAACAGGCCATTAAAGGAGACATACATAAATCTTTTCAGACAATACAGTAAGTACAATAATTGTATCTATATGTGATGTGGAGGGAAAAGAGGCCCATAACCCCTGCAGAATTAGGAAGTCACCAGGAAAGTCATTCTGGGGGGAAAAAGGAACCTGAGCAGAATCTAACAAAAATACAGAGTGAGTCAAATGATGGATAAGGTACCCCCAGGCAGAGGAGCAGGCTGAGTGGAAGGAGGGCTGCACAATTGTGCACCAAGGGAGAAAGCCACCAAGGAGAAGCTACGTGTGGATCAGGGTTCATCACAGAGCACCTTGTCTGCCATGGACAGGTGCTTGGATATTAATCTTTGTACAAAGAGGAAACCATTATGATTTTTAAATAAGGTCATGGCATGGTCATGTTTGGGTTTTAAGTATATTAAGCCTAATAAATGTACAGAAAATGGAAATGAAAGTGCCAAAGCTGATTTCATGATCCAAATACCAGATGGTGTGGTGGTGAGATAACAAAGAGGGGACACTTAGAAAATATTTGGAAATATATACATGCCAGAATTTAGTGATGGGTTGAATGGGGATGGAGACGAGACAATGGGAGGTTAAAGAATGACTCCCAGGTCCTTGTGACTCTCATGTCCCGAGACTCCCAGGTCCCTAGTTTGCAGACTTGTCACATCCAACCAAATCAGCGAGGACAGGATGTGTTGCTGGTTTGGTATGAGACCAGATCCTATCTCTACTCTGCTGGGCCTCAAATATTTATCTGCAACTAAAACACTCTTTGAAGTTCTAGACTCCTATATCTGACTGCTTGGTGACATTTCTACCTCAAAGTCAGCATGCCAAAACCAAATTCACTATCTTTTTGGAGTTTTGGGGGGTTTGTTTGTTTTTGTTTTTCAGTACTAGAGATTGAACCTAGGGGTGCTCTATCTCTGAGCTACATCCCCAGCCCCTTTTTATTTTATTTTAAAATTGGGTCTCACTAGTTTCCCAGGCAAAGCTCACACTTCTGATCCTCCTGTCTCAGGCTCCAAGTACCTAGGATTACAGGTATATACCACTGTACCTGGCTTAAATTCACCACCTTAAAAAATAAATAAATGAATAAACCTCCTTATTCTGGGAACTTGTATCCAGTGACCACAGAATAATCTGCTAAGAATTAATATCAGTGTTTGATGGTGGCCAGGAACTGATACAAAATTACTGTTTGATGACACAGAGGTTCAGTTTGGGAAGATTAAAAGATTCTGGAGATGTATCATGATGGTTGCACAACCGTGAAAATGTACTTAATACACTGAACTACTTACACTTAACAGAGTTCAAATGATAACTTATTTTGGGGGGGGGGGCTTTTTGGTTTTGTTTTTAGTTTGTTTTTGTTTTTGTTTTGGTGTCAGGGATTGAACCCAGTTTTATTACTAAGCTTTATATAGACCCTAGCCCCTTAAATGGTAATTTTATCTTATTTATATTTTTTTATTTGTTTTAATTAGTTATACATGACAGTAGAATGCATTTATGCACTTTGATATATCATACATAGATGGGATACAATTTCTCATTTTTCTGAGTTTGTATATTATAGAATCATATTGGTCATGCAGTCACATATATACATAAAGTAATAATGTCTGTTTCATTCTACTGTCTTTCCTATCCCCACATGCCGCAGTCTGGCTGGACACAAAATCACGAGCCACTCACAGCCTTGTAGATTCAAACAGCAATTCTTTATTCCCGAACTCACACCGGCACTCTACAAACACGTTCTGGGGAAATCCACGATCTGGGCAAAATCCACACTCTCCACTGGGCTCTGAATCCCAAATACTCTCTGAATCTCACGAGAACTCAATGGGAACTCAAGGCGCCTGAGGCAGCAGGATACGCCCTATTCCCAGCAGGAATAACCTTAAACCTGGAACCTCCCTAAACTCAAGGAGCAGGATACTCCCTAATCCCAGCAGGATACACCCTAAACCTGGATCCGCCCTGGTACTTGAGCAAGGTCACCTTACATGCAATGTCACTGCAAATGACCTGGGTCCAATATGGAGAGTCCTTCCTCTAAGCAACATTGGGTAGGCTGACAAAGAAATTGCCATGCGTCATTCCTACTTGGCAATGGCTCTCAGCACCCACATCCCCTTCCCTGCCCTCCCATCACTTCTCTGTACCTAATCTAAGGTAACGCTATTCTTTCCTAGTGCCCCCCACCACGGCCTTATTGTGAATTAGCATCTGCATATTACAGAAAAAATTTGGCCTTTGGTTTTGGGGGATTAGCTTATTTTCACTTAGCATGATATTCTCCAACTCCATCCATTTACTGGCAAATTCCATAATTTCATTCTTCTTTAAACCTGAGTAATATTCCATTGAGTATATATGCCACATTTTCTTTATCCATTCATCTATTGAAGGACAGCTAGGTTGGTTCCATAGTTTAGCTATTGTGAATTGAGCTGCTATAAACATTGACATGGCTGCATTACTGTAGTATGCTGATTTTAAGTCCTTTGGGTTATGTATATTTTAATAAATTTCTTAAATGAAAAAAAATGCTATTTATTAACCCATATATATGTATGTATGTATGTATGTAACCTATGTATAGAGATATAGATATCTTCCTCTCTGTCCCCAGCACTATTGCTCCATTTTTTCATTATCCCTTCCTTGGACCACTGCAAATTATCTCAAATGGTCTCCTAACCTCCAGTCTTTCTTTCCTAAACCAACCATCAGAGAAATGTTTCAAGCACGCTCACTCTTTCCCAATTCCTGTAGTATAAGAGCCACATTCTTTAGTTGGGCGTGTAAGGGCCTCAGTGATCTAGAAAGAACAGGCAGGGCAGGTGATATAGAAAAAGACTGTGATGTTAGGACAGCCAGGGTTAGAGAATGTTTCAAGAAAGTAGTCATAGCCAACTATTTCTGAAGCTGTTAAAGTGGTCAAATAAGAACAGGGACTCTTTGCTGGAGCTGGAAATGTGGAAACCACTGTGATAACAACAGTTCATATTAAAGCCAAAGCTCAGGCCAAGTGCCTTCCCTCCTCCTCCCTCGCCATGACCTCGAAGGAGCCCAAAGCACATCATGCTGTTCACACTGAGCACAGAATCCAAGGAGAGAAGATGTTTGACTTGCTTAAAGCCCAGCAGGGAGAGGAGTCTGAAGGAGATCAACCAGAGGTTTCTCTGTGACCAGAAGAAGAGGGATGAAGAGAACCTGCTGGAAAGGCTCACAGCCTTCAAAACAAGTATGACACTTGAATTGATATCTTTAAAGAGGATGATGGAGAGGCTTGGTCTTGGGGACCCACCTGGAGATGAAGAAGACCACCTCAAAGATGGCAGTTAGGGTCCGTGACACCATCTCCTACAAGACTTGTGAACATGACGCTGGGAAAGCAGTCAGTTGTCCTCAGGTTAGTCATGATGTTAGAAGGAAAAGAAAACCGAGAGCAGCCCAAAGCCAGAGACATTGCCACCCTTCCCTGAGGTGCTACCTGGACATCCCTGCTCCTACTCCTCCCTCCACATCACTGCCTTTCTTGTCTTATTGTGATTCATCTCATTTGTTTACTTGATCATCATGGGTATTGTTCTTTTGTTTCATCCAGCTCTTTGTAAAGCATAAATCATTTGCCTTAAAGGGGCTCTCCTTCCCTCTTCTTCCCACCTTCCTCTCTTTCTGTACTGAAGAGCTAACATCAAACCAAAAACCTCCGGCAGGGAGGCTGGAAGCGTGTGTTCCCCACTCTTGGAGACAGTACTGTATCTAAGTGTCTGAGCTAAGCCCAGGCTCCCAGGCCTGGCCCTGGTGAGGACCCCAGGCCACCCTCAAAAGGCCCTGGGGTAGGAACAATACTGCAGGGCTTTCTTAGGCTGTTCTTAGACATTGCATGTTCCCAGTGCTCCTGGCTGGTCCAGGATGTGGCCACTCAGTGCTCCATTGCCCCAAGTGATCCCCCCTTAGGCCACAATTCTTCTCATCCTCAATGACATGACAGGTGAGAAGGAAAGGAGCTTGGCAATTTGAGCCCTTCAAGAAGGAGCCCTCTGGCATCACTCTCTGACCACAACTTTATGGGCAGCTCAGAGGGACAGTGCAACTTGTTAGGGCAGCAAAGAGCTTCAAAGGCACCGGTGAGACCAAAGTTCATCGCAATCCCACCTCTTAGGAAGGATCTGAGGGCACCAGGATAGGAGAATGAGGAGCAAAATACCCATGGCAAAAGTCAGCACAAGTGTTAAGCCAGGAGCCGAGAGATAGAAGGCTGTCTATTGGATATCCATCTGAAACCCAACTAGATTTCCTTGATTTGTCTTCCTACCCTATTCACAACATTCATTCATTCAATCATTTAAGTGACATTTATTGAGCACCTCTTATAGGCTTTAGGTCCCCACTTTGACCTGACATGTTCTGTGTCCCCTGTCCCTCTAACTCATCTCTCCCTCTCCAAGTTGCTCAAAACCATGGCCTCAGGGGTTGGATTAAGGTCACCTATGTACTTTCTAATGAACTCACAGGATTTTAGAACCCCGATTTCCCTCTGTAAGGCAGCCAGGATGGTCCTATCATTTGACTGTAGTGCCCATGGGATTAAATGCTTTGCCCAAGGTCATCTGGAGATGGAAGAGCCTGGACTGGAGCACAGGGGGCCAGATACCTGCCTGTACCTCACTCTGGGCTGCCTTAGTCAATGTTAAAACAGGAATGGGATGGGGCTGGGGTTGTGGCTTAGCGATTGAGCACTTGCCTCGTATGTGTGAGGCCCTGGGTTCAATCCTCAGGACCACATGAAAATAAATAAACAAAATAAAGGAATAGAGTTTGGAAAGGACTTGGGGGCTGGAAAGGACTGAGGGCTGTTAGAGCCATTATGGAATACCTGCGGTTCCGTATAGACCCACAGTCAAAGGGTGCTGTCCTCAAGCAGCTTGAGGGAGTAGATCAGGTAGAGTCTACCTGGGGACATGGACAGGTCTGGACTCAACCAGTTCAGGAGCAAGACCATTTGGCTATGACTGGTTGATCTTCAGCCTAAGGAGCTGTTTCAAAGACAGGCCTAGTTGAGGTTTAAATTCCAGCAAACATTCCTGCCTGCAAATATAAGACCACACTCCCACTCACATTTCTGCCTTATTTTTTGTTTTTTGATTTTTGCTTTTTCCCTAAGATATTATATTAGCACCTCTCTGTCCCCAGCTCTTCCTCTTGCTTCCCGTCTCAGGGTCAGGCTGGAACTTTTTAGGAAGATCAAACCTTCATTGACTCCCCATCATACTCAGTGTGCCTGTTCCTTGCTCGGAGAGAAAGGTACAACCAACTGCTTATTTCAGTGGGTTTCTCAGTTGATGAGACCACAGGAAGACTCCTTGAAGGAAGAATAAACAGGGGTGCCACCAGTCTGTGGAAATGCAGAAAGGAGGGTTCTTTCATAGCAAGGAAGGACCCACCAGACTCTTCACCATTTCTTACAACTCAACCACTGGGGAGAAAGGTTCTCAAGAGTGGTCTCTGCAAAAGAACCAAAAATATACATTGGAGAAAAGACAGACTTTTAACAAATAGTGTCTGGAAAACTGGATATCCACATGTAGAAGAATGAAACTAGATCCCTATATCTCACCCTGCAAAAAATCAACTCAAAGAGGATTAAAGACCTAGGAATTAAACCAAAAACTCTGCAACTGCTAGAAGAAAACATAGGGTCAACACGCCAACATAAAGGCTCAGTCAGGCACTGACTTCCTTAATAAGGGCTACTAAAACTCAGGAAATAAAACCAAGAATTAGTACACAAGATGGCATCAAATTAAAAAGCTTCTTCACAGCCAGGGAAGAAGAGAGAACCTGCAGAATGCTGGAAAAACTTTGCCAGTACTCTTCCAACAAAAAAAAATTAATATCCAGAATATATAAAGAGCTCAAAAACCTTTGTTTATTTTTTAGTTATAGTTGGATGCAATACCTTTATTTTGTTTATTTATAATTATATGGTGCCGAGAATCAAATCCAGGGCCTTGCACATGCTAAGCAAGTGCTCTACCACTGAGCCACAACCCCAGCACCGAGCTCAAAAATTTTAACACCAAAAAAACAAACAGCCCCATCAAAAGTGGGCAAATGAACTTCTCAAAAGAAAAAATACGAATGGCCAACAAAGATATGAAAAAATATTCAGCATCTTTAGCCCTCAGGGAAATGAAATCAAAACCACACTAAGAGTTCATTTCATTCCAGTTAGAATAACAATCACCTAGAATACAAATAATACAAGCTGGTTGGGGGTTGGGGAAAAATAAACACATAAACACTGTTGGTGGGATTATAAATTGGAACAAGCACTATGGAGATCAGTATGGAGGTCCCCAAGAAGACAAAGAATGAAACCACCATATGACCCAGGTATCCCACTTCTTAGTATTTGTCAAAAAGAATTAAAATCAGCACACTACAGTGATTCATTCATACCCATGTTTGTAGCAGTGCAATTCACAGTAGTCAAGTTAGAGAAACAGTCTACGTGCCCATCAATAGAAGAATGGATAAAGAAAATGAGATATATATACTCGATGGAGTTGTATTCAATATTAAAAAAAAACAAAATTATGTCATTTTCAGGAAAATGGTTGGAACTGGAGAATATCATGTTAAATGAAATAAGCCAAATTCAGAAAGTCAAGGGGCATTGTTTTCTCTCATATGTGGAAGCTAGAGGGAAAAAAAAAGTAAAAAAGAGGAAGAAGAGATCAAGAAAATAAAAGGGAGACCAGGAGAATACAGAAGTAGAGGAAGGGGACCAGGGAAAGAAAGAGAAGGTACCGGGAAATCAAATTGTTTAAATTACATTATGTGCATGTATGAATGTGCTACAATGAATCCCAATGTTACGCATTTATATACTGAGCTATACCACCTTTTTGTTTTTCATTTTGAGACAGGGTCTTGCAAAGTTGTCCAGGCTTGCCTTGAATCTGGGATCCTCCTGCCTCAGCTTCCCAAGCAGCTGTGATTACAGACATGTGCCACCACCCCATCCCACCCCAAAATTATGTATAATTATAATGTACCAATAAAAATGCATGCATCTCAGGTTGTAGCGATTGACTCAAGGACTTTTACTTCTCTGGCTAAGGGCCCAGCCTCTTGGGACTTCTGAAATTAACCACATCTAATGAATATAACCAGCAATGTGAGGACTGCTAAGGATGGCTTTGTTCCTGTGATGCAAAAGGAACGAAGGTAAATGAAGTTATGTGTCTGCATGTGCATGTAAGTTATTGTGGTGTGGGATATCATCTCTACAGACGGGAAATAAATCAGACAAACTTTTAAAAAAATACAGTGATGGGTTGGAGGGGAAGGGAGAATGAATGGGAGGTTAGAGAATCAAGATAACATGAACAGAGGACATGAACAGAGAAGCATGACTTTGAAATAGATCTGGTGGGGGGGGGGAGTTACAGTGAAGTGTGGAGTCAAGAGTGGGTCAGTTTTGTAACCTAAAATACATTCAAGCATGTTAATAGGCTGAAAGATTTACAAAGAGTCAGCGATTAATGATTCAGGAGAAAGAACAGGTAAAACTAAGCATTCACAGCAGCGTTATTCATAATACCCAAAAAGTGGAAACAACTCAAGAGGTGAATGGGTTGATTTAGTAAGGCATAGCTACACAATGGAACTTAACTTGAGAATAAAAGGATTAAAAGAAAGAGTATTGATACAGGCTGCAACACAGGTGCAGGGAGCACTGTGTAGAATGAAAAAAGCTGGTCACAAAGGCTCACATATATTGTGATTCCAATTGTGTGAAATATGTAGGATAGGTAAATAAGGGCAGAGACACAAAGTAGCCTGACAGTTGGTTGGGGGTGCTAAAAGGAAACAAGAGTGACTACTAGACCCAGGGCCCTTTTAGGGGCAATAAAAAATGTTCTAAAATTGATTATAGTGATGATTGCACAACTCTGTGAACATCTAAAAACCACTGAATTGCACTATTTAAATGGGTAGATTTTATTGTAGATGATTTATACCTCAATAAAGCTCTTCAGTAAAATATTTTTAAAAATTATAGTAAGGAAACTTAAGGTAACAGGTGATAAAATACAGACAAAAACAGATTAACAACAACAGACCCTCTATTGTCACAAAAGAGGAAAGGAGAAAATGAAAATAATTTATAGGTAAGTCTTTTTTATTTACTTTTTTAATTTGTTCTTTTTAGATATACATAACAGTAGAGTGTATTTTTGATCTATTATACATACATGGATTATAACTTATTCTAATAAGGATTCCATTCTTGTGGTTGTATGTGATGTGGAATTTCACTGATCATGTATTCATATATGAGCATAGGAAAGCTATGTCTAATTAATTCCTCTGTCTTTCCAAATCCTATCCCCTCTTCCCTTTATTCTCCTTTGTATAATCCAATGAATTTTTATTCTTCCCCCTCCATTTTGTAGGTTAGCACCCACATATCAAAACATTCGGCTTTTGGTTTGGGGGGATTGGCTTACTTCACTTAGCATGATATTCTCTGAATCCATCCGTTTACCTGCAAATGCCATAATTTTATTCTCTTTTAATTCTGAGTAATAGTCCATTGTGTATATATACCACATTTCTTTATCCATTCATCTGGTGAAGGACACCTGTGTTGGTTCCATAGCTTAGCTATTGTGAATTGGGCTGCTATAAACATTGAGGTGGCTGCATCACTATAGTATGCTGATTTTAAGCCCTTTGGGTATAGACTGAGGAGTGGGATAGCTGGGTCAAATGGTGGTTCCATTCCAAGTTTTCTAAGTAATCTCCATACTGCTTTCCATAGTGGCTATACCAATTTGCAGTCCCACCAGCAATGGATTTTCCCTATATACTCACCAACATTTATCATTACTTGTATTCTTGATGATTGCCATTCTGACTGAAGTGAGATGGAATTGCAGTGGTGTTTTAATTTGTGGTTTTTTTTAAGTGCTAAGGATGTTGAACATTTTGTCCTAAAATTGTTGACTATTTGTATTTTTTTCTTCTGTGAAGTGCCTGTTCAGTTCCTTTGCCCATTTATTGATGGGTTATCTGTGTTTGGAGTTTCTTTGGGGGGGGGGGGGGTTGGGGGTTTGTTTTGGTTTTGGTGTTAAGGTTTTTGAGTTCTTTGTATATCCTGGAGATTAATGCTCTATCTGAGGTGCAGGTAGCAAAGATTTTCTCCCATTCTGTAGGCTCTCTATTCACGTTCTTAATTGTTTGCTTTGCTGTGAAGAAGCACTTTAGTTTGATACTATCCCATTTACTGACTCTTGATTTTACTTTTTATACTGTAGAAGTCTTGTTGAGGAAGTCAATTCCTAAGCTGACATGATAGAGAGTTGGGCCTACTTTTCTTCTAGTAGGCCAGGGTCTCTGGTCTAATGCCTAGATCCTTGATTCACTTTGAGTTGAGTTTTGTGCAGAATGAGAGCCAGGGATTCAATTTCATTCTACTACATATGAATTTCAATTTTTCCCAGCACCATTTGTTGAAGAGGCTCTTTTCTCCAATGTATGTTTTTGGCACTTTGTCTATTATGAGATAACTGTATTTATGTGGATCTGTCTCTGGGTCTTCTATTCTGTTCCATTGATCTTCATGTCTGGTTGTGTGCCAATACCACACTGTTTTTTGTAGTGTCATTTAAAGTCTGGCATTGTGATGCCTCCTGTATCACTTTTCTTGCTAAGGATTGCTTTGGCTACTCTGGGCCTTTTATTTTTCCAAATGAATTTCATGATTGCTTTTTCTGTTTCTATGAAAAACATCATTGAAATTTTAATAGGAATTGCATTAAATCCATATAGCACTTTTGGTAGTATGGATATTTTGACAATATTAACTCTGTCTGCCCTAAAACATGGGAGATCTTTCCACCGTCTAAGGTCTTCTTCAGTTTTGTTCTTCAGTGTTCTTCAGTTTTCATTGTAGAGGTCTTTCACCTCTTTTATTAGATTGATTCCCAAGTATTTTAATTTTTTTGAGGCTGTTGTAAATGGAATAGTTTTCCTCATGTCTATTTCAGGTGATTCATTAGTAATATTTAGAATGCATTTGATTTATGGATGTTAATTTTTATCCTACTACATTGCTGAATTCATTTATGAGTTCTAGAAGCATTCTGGTGAAGTATTTTGGGTCTTCTAAATATAATATCATGTCATCAGCAAATAGGGATATTTTGTATCTTATTTGTATCCCTTTAATGTCTTTCTTTTATCTAATCACTCTGGCTAGGGTTTCAAGGACTATGTGAATAGAAGTGCTGATAGAGGGCATCCCTGTCTTCTTCCAGTTTTCAAAGGGAATGCTTCAATTTTTCTCCTTTTAGAATGAATTTGGCATTGGGTTTAGCACAAATAGCTTTTACAATGTTGAGGTAAGTTCCTATTATCCCTAGTTTTTCTAGTGTTTTGAGCATGAATGGTTGCTGAATTTTGTCAAAGGTTTTTTCTACATCTATTGAAATAACCATGTGATTCAAGTCTTTAAGTATATTTTGATATGATGAATTACTTTATTGATTTCCATATGTTGAACCAACCTTGCATCCCTGAAATGAACCCCACTTGATCATGGTGCACTATCTTTTTAATATATTTTTGAATGCAATTTGCCAGTATTTTATTAAGAATTTTTGCATCTGTTCATCAGGGATATTGGTCTGAAATTTTCCTTCCTTGATGTGTCTTTTTCTGGTTTTGGTATCAGAGTGATACTAGCTGTATAGAATGAGTTTGAAAGGGTTCTCTCCTTTTCTATTTCATGGAATAATTTAAGATGTATTGGTATAAGTTCTTCTTTGAAGTCTGGTAAAACTCAGCTAAGAATTCATCTGGTCCTGGGCTGTTCTTTGTTGGTTGGCTTTTGATGTTATCTCCAATTTCACTGCTTGAAATTAATCTATTTAAATTTTTTATGTCCTCCTGATTCAATTTGTGTAGGTCATGTGTCTCTAGAAATTTGTCGATGTCTTCATGATTTTCTGTTTCATTGGAGTATAGATTATCGTCTGTATTTCAGTAGTGTCTAACATGGTATTTCCTTTTTCATCATGAATTTTAGTAATTTGAGTTCTCTCTTTCTCTTTCTTTACTAGCTTGGCTAAGTGTTTATCAATTTTGTTTATTCTTTCAGGAACCAACTTTTTGTTTCATTGATTTTTTTTTGAATTTTTTGTTTTAATTTCATTAATTTCAATTATTTCCTGTCTCTACTGCTTTTGGGGTTGATTTGTTCTTCTTTTTCTATGAATTTAAGATGTAAAGTTAGGTTATTTATTTGGTGACTTTCTGTTCTTTTAATAAATGAGCTCTGTGCAATGAACTTAGAACCACCTCCCTAGTGTCCCAGAAACTTTTATATGTTGTGTCACTATTCTCATTTATATTTCATTCAATAGCATATTATTTAGTCTCCAAATGGTAGAGTAGCTTCTATTTTTTATTTTTGAATTGCTTTCTAATTTCATCCCATTATAATCTTATAATATAAAAGGTATTATCTCTATTTTTTGTATTTGCTAAGAGATGGTCTATTTTAGCCTAAGATATGGTCTATTTTAGAGAAGGATCCATGTGCTACTTAGAAGTAAGTACATTCAGTCATTGGGGGGAGACAGATAATAACAACAACCAATGCAAACTATTTACAATATTAAAACAAACAGTTCTTGCTATGAAATCTACAATGTTGATTGTCACAATAATGAGAAATGATATGATCAGTTATTGCCCACAGTAAAAACAGTAAGTTTATAAAAGGGTTTACAATTTCAGCAGTGAATAGGGTTAGAAGAGATGTGATGTAGGATGTGATGATTATGAGGGAAGAGGAGAGAAAAGAGAAGTAAAAAAATTAAAGGAAAAGTGAGAAATCTGTAGAAATTGGCTGTTAGCAGAAGAAAGGAGAGAAAGAGAGTTGAGGAAAACATATAAGTGAGAAAAAATGTACAAGATAAAAATTTATAAAAAGAAATAAAATAATACAAGAACAAAATTGTTATATACTAATCAAATTGTTATATACTTAGTATATACTTACTATATACTAAGTATTTAGTCCTTGAAATACTTATCCATAAAAAATAACTGTCTTAAAAAAGTGCTAGATGTGAGAAATAATAAACAGATGTGAATCTGTATAAATATCCACTTAAAGATAGAGTTCATTAAGAGGAAAGAAGAGATGGGGGCAGAAAAGGTTTTTTAGATTCAAGAGATGAACAAGACAAATGCAGAAGCTATGTAGTTGTGTTTATAAGGGGGGAGAATAAAAAGAAGAATAGAAGTAAAAGAATTAACGGAAGAGTGAAAAAAACAGTTTGGCTGTTAGTAAAAAAAAGAGAGAGAGAGAAACAGAAACAGAGGGAAATGGAGTTGTGAAACAAACAATAGAAAAATCAATCCAAAACAAAAACCCTTAACCCTCAAAAAATAGAGCACAGAACAATTACTACCCTCAAAGAAACGCTAAAAGTGAAAAAGCAGAAACAGTGGCTGGGGCAGGGGCTCAGTGATAGAGCACTCGCCTAATATGTGTGAGGCTCTCAGTGATAGAGCGCTCACCTAACATGGGTTCGATCCTCCACACCACATAAAAATAAATAAACAAAACAAAGGTATTGTGTCCATCTACAACTAAAAAAATTAAAGAAAAAGCAGAAACAAATATGTATGCATACAAATGTATAAACATCCATTATGTATCAATCAGTACACATTCAAAAACAAAATAACAGAATAGTCAATGAGAGTATTTACCAGCTGTCTGTGCTAAACCGCCTTTCCATTTCTCATCCTCCCTTCTCAGCAGAATGGTGTGAGGACCTATGGAAGGTACTTTTGACTTTACTTCCAGGATACTGTTACTGCTGGGTTCTGTGAGATGAGTTCCTGCAAGTGAAGCTCCCAGGGCAGAGCTTAGGTCTGGTATTGCCCCAGGTGTTTTACTGCATGGGCATTAATAAATCAATATCCCATTACTCTCCCCAGGCCACCACTCATGGGACGGGGGAGTGGGTTCTTCCCCAGTTCTGGTCTTTGGAGATACTGTTTTTTTGGGCCTCTCCAGGACTGGTTTCCAAGCACTGAGCTCAGTCACTCCGACACATTCAAATTCTCCCTTCTGCTGGTTCTGCCCGCTGCCAGATTCAAGGGAGCCGGATGGAGGGCAGGTTTTCTCTGGCCTTTCTGATCTGTATTGCCGCCAGCCAGAAATTCTGCATGCCAGAAATTCTCCTGATTTTCTAGGCTTAGTTTAGATCTTGCAGTTGGCATCTGCTTGATTCATGTATTGGACTCAGCCTCAAACTCATGAACCTAAGTTCCCAGTCTGAATTAGAACCACTGTCACAAGGATGTACCAAAATATCTCTTGCTTGGGCTCCCTGTGCACATGTGGCAGACCTAACTTTGGTGTACCAGTTTAATGAGCCGAATAGCCTCTGGGTTGGCCCACAGCAGGCTGCCCCTTCCATCCTAGGACTCCCCACACCAAGACATTTCCAGCACTTTAGAATCATTTTCAAACTTGTGTATCAATTTTACCCACTTCCACCAAGAGCCTTAGCCTTATCTGATGTACCCAAAATTTCCTAGTCTTGGAGGCTCTCTGTCCAATACTGAGTATCAGTAGAGTGCTTTTTGTTTTGTTTTGTTTTGTTTTCACTTACCTCACAGAGAAGTAGTTTTCTTACTGTTTGAGTACTAAGTCACGGAGTTGTGAAAAAAGCTACTTCCTGCTAATCCGCCATCTTCTCTCCCCACTCCCTTTTTTTTTTTAGTTGTAGATGGCCACGATACCTTTATTTTTTTTATTTATTTTTATGTGGAGATGAAAATCGAACCTAGAGTCTTGCACGTGCTAGGCAAGTGCTCTACCACTGAGCCACAACCCTACCCACTATAGATAAGTCTTAGAAAATAAAAAAGTTTAAATCTGACAGCTCCTATCATGATGAGGGAGATATAGAAGGGCTTAGGCAATAAGGGCTAGATAGTGAGGAAGTCAGGGGCAGGGCCAGAACAAAGGAGCATGGAGAGGGTCTTCTGATGAGGTCAACTTCCTGCTTGACAAAAGAAGTCAGGGGCAGGGCCAGAACAAAGGAGCATGGAGAGGGTCTTCTGATGAGGTCAACTTCCTGCTTGACAAAAATGCTCATGGACACAAGTGAAGGACCCAATCAGACAGACACTTCTGTACTCATGCTCCTAAGCGGGGGATCCAATAGAAAAACTAAGATATGTGGACAGAGGGGGCACCAATCAATAATAGTGAGAAGAGTATGGATGGGGAAGAGATAAGGAAAGGAGAAGATTCCAGAGATCATTAAAAAGAACAGACCAAAACTCCCCCACCGAATTCCCAGCTCTGGGACCTCTTTTCTTTGGAGAAGTTTCTCTCTGTATCTCTGTCACCTTTGCAATAAACCTAGTTCTGGCTTGCTATCTCTGTGTCCTGTTCTTCAAATTCCTTTTTTGAACAGAGACAATGAACCCAGCACCCCTAGATGGGAACAAATAAAGGATGAGGCAAATTCATCTATTGAGAGTAAAGGTGGAAGAGGAGTTTTAAGAGGTTTGAACACAGGCAATCTGATATGAAACATTCATCTCAAAACTAACTTACACAATTTAAATATTCTTATCTCAACTCCAAAGGCTGCATATGTTTTGTTTTGTTTTATTTTGTTTTTTGAGTTGGTGTTTGGTTTGGTTTGGTTTTGGTGTGTGTTTGTGGGTTTTGGAGGCATTAGGGGGTATCTTTTGCTGCTGTTTTGTTTTGCAGTACTGGGGATTGAACCTGGGTAACTCTACCACTGAGTTATATCCCCAGTCAAAATTAAAAATTTTGAGACAAGGTCTTTCTAAGTCACTGAGGCTGACCTCCAACTTGTGAACCTCCTGCCTCAGCTTCTTGGAGTTGCTGTGATTACAGACATGCAACACCACCTGGCTTACATCATTATTAATGGACATACTAGTCAAGGTCCAATCACCCAGAGACCACTCTTATGGCTTCAAACATAAGAAATATAATGTAGCCAGACATAGTGATGCACACCCATAATTGCAAGTACTTGAAAACCTAAAAATAGTGAGAATCACAAGTCAGAGGCCACCTTGGGTAACTTAATGTGACTCTTTTGCAAAATAAAATGAAAAGGGTGAGGGTGTAGTCCAAAGGTAGAGTGCTCGCCTAGCATGCATGGGGTGCTGGGTTCAATCCTCAGCACCACATAAATGTAAAATAAGGATACTGTGTCCACCTAAAACTAAAAAGTAAATAAATTTTTAAAAAGCTGGGTAAGAGGCTTGAAAAATACAGATAAACGACTACCTATGAGAAATTATTAGAGACATTCCCATTAATTTCAGGAAGAAAAGGAATTTAGTGTCCATCTCACTATTTGATATTGTTGACCTTAAGCAAGAGAAAAACAAAATTGAAAAGAAGTAAAATTATCAATGTTTCCACATATCATTCTGTACCTGGGAAACCCAAAAAAAATGAAGAACAGTCCCTCTTTTATAATAATAAAAAGGCAAAATAACTAAGAATACACTTTCAGACTGTTCGATAGCTACATGAACCTATCTTTACAATGCTTCTTTGGGGCCAGATCAGTGGCACACACCTGTAATCCTAAGCTACTCAGAAGACTAAGGCAGGAGGATTTCCAGGACAATTTAGTGACAGTCTATTTCAAAATTAAAAATAAAAAAGTCTGGGGATGTAGCTTAATCCCCAGTTCAATCCCCAGTACAAAAAAAAAAAAAAAAAAAAAAACACCTCCCTTTGGTCACTGTGCAGTTGGCGTGCAGCCTTCAATACACTAATGGGGAGCTGCTCCCAAGATGCTGAGGAGGCTTCATCCAAAAGCGAACCATTGGGGCTGGGGTTGTGGCTCAGCAGTAGAGCGCTCACCTAGCATGCGCGAGGCCCTGGGTTCGAACCTCAACACCATATAAAAATAAATAAACAAAATAAATGTGTACAACTAAAATAAAAAATATTTTTAAAAACCTATTAAAGAGAGAGAGAGAGAGAGGGAGATCCGTTAATAACCTGGGACCTGGGGACTTTGTACTGAGACACCTGTGACCCAAACACCTTTTGTCTGCCACTTCCCTTCTTCCACAGCAATCTCTGGCCTGGTCCTGAAGCCATGAGGGGTTACTGTCCGAGGCTGTGATCCAGGTCCCCAGGGAGCTGTGAGGACACCCAGGGTCACCTGCTTCCTGCTGTTACCCCACTCTTCGTAGATCACACAAATGTGAGAGCATGGGGACACTTTGGAAATTGTATAAGGCCCTCCAGCCTCTCCTTATACTCCCTATTTTATACAAATTCTCTTTATAAGAAATTGAAACACAGAAAGTAAAAACACTTGCCCAAGCGGACACAGGCCAAAGTGGCAGAACTAAGACTTTTTTGAACCCAGGTCTCCGGATCTGCTTTTCCCTCCCCTTTTTTTCTCCTAATTCTAGAGCCTGGAGGCCTTGGATAATAATAAACAGCAGTAAACTCAGTAAGTGCCTTTCTTTTGACCAGTAACCACCCTCCTTCTTATGACCAATCAAACCTAATCCTGAACATTCTGTTTGGCCTCCATCTGGGGCAAAGGCCTGTTACAGTTTATCAAACTCTGAGGGTGTGCTCCAGAAACCCAACCAGAATTTCCAGCTTGCACAACCAATTGAAGCAGACCTGGGATCAGAATGAGACTAAGACATCCCCCCATGACTCAGCTCTTCCCTGACATTTGGCTCCCATGAAGCAGTAATCTGAGACATAAACTGTGGTCCCCCTTAACATCTCTCTAAGGTGAGTCAGCACATGCCACCCTCCTCAGCTGGGCAGCGCTCCCCAGAACACATCACCACCTGTCCCTTCACCCCACATAAAGGACTGTGAGAACTTTGCCTTCTGGAGAAATTCCACACACCTTCTCCCCTGTAAGGAAGATTGCCAATCCAGACCCAAGGAGCAAAGTCCTAAAACAGGAGGAGGGGAAACTGGTTTCTGCAAAGGCTGGGCAGAGAAAGAGAGCCAGTGTCTCAACAGAAGCAATACCAGAAGCTGGTGCCATGGATGTCCTGGTCCGACTCCTGCAGCTGCTCATGCTGCTCCTGACACTGCCCCTGCACCTGATGGCTCTGCTAGGCTTCTGGCAGCCCCTGTGCAAAAGCTACTTTCCCTACCTGATGGCCATGCTGGCTGCGAAAACCAACCGAATGATGGAGAGCAAGAAACGGGAGCTCTTCAGTGAGATAAAGGGGCTGATGGGAACCTCAGGGAAAGTGGCCCTGCTGGAGCTGGGCTGTGGCACTGGTGCCAACTTCCAGTTCTATCCTGCTGGCTGCAGGATCACCTGCCTGGACCCAAACCCCCACTTTGAGAAGTTCCTGAAAAGGAGCATGGCTGAGAACAGGCACCTCCAATATGAGCGGTTTGTGGTGGCCCCTGGAGAGGACATGAAACAAGTGGCTGATGGCTCCATGGACGTGGTGGTCTGCACTCTGGTGCTCTGCTCTGTGCAGAGCCCAAAGAGGGTCCTGCAGGAAGTCCACAGAGTGCTGAGGCCGGTGAGCAGAGTGGGAAGGACGGGGGCCTGGGGCAGGCAAACAGCATTGGCCACCCCAGAGTTTGGGGGCCCCAGGAGGGGAACTGAGGTATTAGTACATTAGACACCTGCTGCTGAGTAAGAGTGACCATGGTGGACCCAATAGGATGCTGTTGGGGCAGACAGGAGAGTCACCTAACAGGAAGTGGAGGGAGGTGGGGAATTCACCTAAGAAAGTGAAGTTTAAATTGAGATCAGAAGAATTAAACAGGACATGGAGGGTGGGGAAATAAGTGTGCCAGTAGAGATATTAGGGGGAGTAGAATCCACACATTTTTTAAATCCATAATATTTCAAGCGGGACATAGAGAGAGGGGAGTTTAGGATAGTTTCCAAGTTTCTGGCGTGAGCAACTGAAGGGATATGGGTGCTAGACCATTTGCTGGAATGGAGGAACACTGTTTGGGACTTGTTAGGTCCCAGGAGCTGCTGAGACAGCCAAGCAAGAAACCATGTGGGCTGTTAGAGGGCTAGAACTGGAAGGCAGGAAAAGATGCAGCGTGGAGATAGAGTTGGACATTGCCAGCTTGTAGCTGCTAATTAAGAGCACGGGGGGGGGGGGGGGGGGGGGGGTGAGTGAATCACTAGGGGAGGGTAGTGGGAAGAGAAGAGCTGGAGAAACCCCCTGTGGTTATCAGGCAGGGTCTGAGGTTTCTCTGGGATGTTGGAGGAGATGTCAGGAACAGCTATGGCACGCACCTGAGTCTTGATAGAGAGGCCTGGTGCATCTGTATATAGTGAGCCATCTGCCCTTATTTCTTAATCACCTTCTGTCTGTCCTCTGGACCTTCTTTAAAGATCTCTAGCAGTCATTTGCCCCTCAGTTACAAGAGGTTCTTCACAGGCCCCTTGAGGGAGGGTAGGAGCAGGGGTTGCAGAAAATGTCAGAGCAGGCAGTTTGCTCCAAAAACTCTCAGACCAGCTGCTCCCACTTCACTAAGAGATTTGGCCAGGCTTGATCAGAGGGAAGGAGGAAGGAGCAGGATGGAGCAACTAGTGACACTGACCCTCTCCTCCCTCCCAGGGAGGAGTGCTGTTCTTCTGGGAGCACGTGGCTTATCCGCGAGGAAGCCAGGCCTTCATGTGGCAGCAAGTTTTTGAGCCCACCTGGAAGCACATTGGGGATGGCTGCTACCTTACCAGAGAGACCTGGAAGGACCTGGAGAATGCCCAGTTCTCTGAGATCCAAATGGAACGACAGCCCCCTCCCCTCAAATGGTTACCTGTTGGGCCCCACATCATGGGGAAGGCTGTGAAATAAACTTCCCTGTCCCCATTCAGAAAAAGCCACCCACAGCCAAATCTGCCTTCTGCTGAGAGGGATCTAATCAAGAATGAGAGAAGCTTCCCCTACCACTATCCTCCCTAGTTCCTCTCTCTGCCTGAGGGGAATCTCTAGCTCTAAAAAAAAAAAAAAAAAAAAAAATATTCCTACCCTGACACTAGAGGGAGGAAAACATTATGCTCTGTCATTCCTTAACTAAAAATTCTCAGACTTCACCCACCCCCTTCCTAGGACAGCTCCCATCCCTTCCCTTATCCCCATGGGAAAGGTCCCCCTGCCCTTCTTAGGTTACTCCTATGTGCCCCTGGGACTAGTCACAGAAGCCATGGTACTGCAACCCTGCCTGGCCACCTGAGTCTCCTTCCCCACTATCACCTTTATCCTGAGCTGTGGGGGTACCATAGAGAAGGGGAGACCCTGGGGAGGAGGGAGCAGCACTTAGCAAAGAAGCCAGAGGTTTTTTCTTAAATGTTTTTTAATAAATAGACAAAATCCACTAGACTGATGCAGCAAACTAAGGTCAGAGGAGAAGGGAAACTGAGGAGGGAGAAGCCCCTGAGTCAGCAACACAATCTCCTCCCTGACTGTCCAGCTAAGGCACTTTGGGGGAGACAGGTTACACAGCGAGAGTGGCAGAAGGAGGGATTCTGATCCCCACCGAATAGCAGGACATCCCTGCCCTTCTTCCCCTGCCCCACAGCCCCATCCCTGATTGACACCCTCTTGTCTCCCAGCATTCCAAGGGGAAGATCGGGCTGGTTCTCATGGGTGGGTGAGGTCTGTGCTCCTGAGAAAGCAGATCCTGCCAAATCTTGAGGCAGTGTCAGCAACCAATTCTACTCTCTTCATCCAGAGGAGCCACTCAGGAAGAGATGGAAGGGACCCTTGGGCCAGGATGAGACCAAGGAAGCTAGGCAGTGCCTGGCACAGGGTGCACCTCAGGGCCCAGCTCAGGGTGCCCATCAGCGGCCAGGATGGGGTGTGCGTCAGGACTTTCCCGTCGGGGACTGCCCCAGTTGTTCCTCAAGATGGTCCCTGTCTTCTCTTCCTTGAACTGTTGCCGGTCTTCACGAGGAATCTTCACTGCATGGTACTGGGGCACTGTGGCCTCAGGGTGCTTTGCCCGCTTGAAGAATCCCATCTATAAGGACGCCAAGCCAGACTATGAGGAGCTACAGGGCTGAGGTCCTGGGGACAGACACCCACAGCACAGAGCCTTGCCCCCACCATCCCTGGGAGAGAAACAACCACCTGAAGCAGAACAGAGACAGGCCAGCCAGCACCCAGCACCATGGGCAGCACCCAGGGTGCCTCCAGTGCCAGGGCCCCAGGTTCTCATTCACAGCAAGAGGAAGATCAAGAGGGGGCCCGAGGAGCAGGAAAGGAAATCTCCTTGAGCCTCTGAAAGGGAGGTTTGGAGGTGGGACATCAGGACCTCTAACTCCCAAGATTTCTATCCACCCAAGCTTCTTAAGAGGCCAACAGCATCCCCCAAGATCTGAGGAGGAAATGGCTTCCTCAACCCCTGCATATCTGGCCCCTTCACGCCTTACACACCCCCTGTGTGTATGAACACTGGGTAGCACCTCCCTTAGGCAGGGACCTCTCCTCCCTGAATACAGTACTCCATCCCCTCCTTACATCATGACTATGCTGTCCTGCACACCAAGATGGCCATGTGGCCTTTCCATACTCATACTCAGAACTGCCCAAGACTCCCACAAGCTCAGGCTGCACAGCATCCCTTTTCACATCCATCTCTGCACACTCATGCCTACAGAAGAGACGTGCATGAAGCCTCCCCACACTCCTACATGCTCAGCCATGAGCCCACCCAGCTCTTAGTGCATGCCCCCAGCTGTATACACACATCCTTATAACCTCAGCCTCCTAATGATTTCTCGCCTCCGTGACTAGGACTCACATCACCCTCATGCAAACACATTCCTTATTCCTGATCCCTGAATGCTAGAGCTCTATTCATTCTCACATACATACATACACACGCACACACACACACACACACACATAGTTGCAGACACACTCATGCACACATACAAGTTACCCTACAGTCCCTGGACCCCCAACTTCCATGGCCGACGGCTGTACAGCCAGATGGGCTCTGTGATAGTTGGTGGGGAAAGATGAGCTCTGACTGCTCCGATGGAAGAAGCCGCACTGGTAAATTGAGGGAGGAGGGGAGCAAAGGAGGCAGAGGATGGAAAGACTGAAGACGAGGGGGCCTTATCTCTGCTGTTTCTGGGGTGCAGGGGGCAGGCATCCTGGGGCCAGTTTCATAAAGACATCAATCTCCCTTAAGACTGGGCAGGTTCCCCACTGCTTAGATGCCACTCCAGAGCCTGGTCCACTTGCCAAAAGGTGTGCTCACTCTGTGATCAGTCCCAGGGGACAGGTGGGAAGTAGGGCAGTGCCCCGCAGAGCCCAAGGACATGCATGGTTCTGCACCCATCCCCAGACTGTGGTGTTGGCTCAGAGACAATGAGTCCTAGTGATGTATGTGACTGCCTGTACTGATATGTGGGGGGTGTGCTTTTACATTGCACTCCAGATGTCAATGGGGTTCTGTTACAGCTGGGTGTGTTCAAGAATGATTCCATGTGGACCTGGTATGTGGAAGCTCAAAGTCCAGCTTTGCAGGCAGTTTCCTGGAACTAGTTCTCCACACTTGGTGGCCTTTTGGGCCACAGATTTCTTTCCAGCCTTCACTGCCACACTCATTAAATCAGACCATACTTTCCCAGCTCCATGTCTTTGCCTACCAGGGGCCTTCTGGAAGGCTCAGGCCCCACCCACCCCATCTCCCCATATCCAGATTCTATCAACTCACCTTCCTTTAAGACCCAGCTCCGCAGCCCTCTGCTCTGGAGTCTCCCTTCCTCTGAACTCCCCCTTTCTCAACTCAACCCCTTCTGCCTTGTCTTTGACTGTGAGGCTCAATAACCCCACTACGCTACAAAATTCCTGAGAACAAGATCTGCATCAGACTTATCTTTGAAACACTCAGGGCTGGATAGAGTCCCTGGTGCATGCAGGGTCAGGGCTTAATGTAGATTGTTGAATACATGGGTGTGAAGGTGAGTGAGAGAGCCACAGTTCAAATGTCTGCCTGCCCAACCAGGAAGTCTAGCCTCCAGCAGGTGCCACCCTCCCCAAGCCTCACCTTCCACAGGAGCAGCACCAACAGCGCTAGCACCAGCAGTCCGGCCAGCACAGCCAGGAGGATGACCCACCAGGGGACTCCTTCTGCCACCACAGCCATGGGGTCTAAGTATACCATCACTGGAATCTGAGGAATAAGGGGTTAATGGAGTGAGAGCTGGAGGGAGAAGGAAAGAAGAGAGTCTCCCCACCCAGCCAGCCCAGCCCTGCAGCTCACCACAGTGGAGGCATCTCTGAGCAGCAAGTTCTTGATGGAGGACTTCACTGTGATGTTGGCTCGGACAATCACTTCCAGGGACTTCACAGCTGAGTACTCCTAAGGGAGTGGAGAAGGGGACCCTCCTCCTAAATGCCCCACATTCCCCTCACTTTCCCCCAGCTCCTGAAATTATAAATGGAATGGTGCCCAATGCCAAGGTTGATTCTGTCTGTCTTGGTTCAGGAATATGCTGCATTTAGACAAGAACAAGGTAGCGATGAATCCCAGTGGGGCCTCTGCAGAAGAAGAAACCCAGCCTGAAGCCCAGCAAAGCCCTCACCTCCAGAAAGGTGCTATTCCACAGGCGGCCCCAGACGTGCAGCACAGCCGCACGGTCAAAGCTGTAGAGTGGACAGCTGAACACCACACAGTTGGCAGTACCCCGGGCGCAGTCCTGAGGACAAGAACAGGCAGGGTTCAGAGCTGCTCAGTCCCACCCCATTAAGCCTACTATCTCTCTTATTTTCTTTTCAGGACCTCTAACTTCCCTCCTCCAGGAAGTCTTCCCAAACTAACCCTATTGTCCAAAATAGCTGACTACCCCAAATCTGAGCTATTTGGCTTTGAAATGCATGAGGGGCACAGAGGGGATCTCTTAACAGGAAAAGGCAAAGTAGCTTCTCCAACTGATTCTTATTGCTACCTTATGATGGTTTCATTTTTGAGCACCTACTATCTGCCAGCAATTACCCCACTTAAGTATCCTGCACAGTGCATATTATTAACTTTTTTTTTTTTTTTTGCAGTACTGGGAATTGAACCCAGAGGTGTTCTACCACTGAACTACATCTCTAGTCTTTTGTATTTTTTATGTTGAGACAGGGTCTCACTAAGTTGCCCACAGTGGCCTCCCTCCTGCTTCAGCCTTCTGAATTGCTAGGATTGCAGACATGTACCACCAAGCCCAGCATTACTAACATTTTTCAAAGGAGGAAATTGAGGACCAGGGAGGCCAGGTGACCATCTAGCAAAACCATTAAGTTGTGGAGCAGGTATTGCAAGTCAGGTCCACATTAGACAAAACCACAGGCCTGCACTAAGCTCAAATTCACTGAAGGAGGAGGACAGTGACACAGGATCTGCTGGAAGGACAGGAACTCAGTCTGTTCCTTCCAAGACTGACCTAATCCATTTGACCAAGTTGCCACTAATAACCTATTTGTATAAAAGTTATGTTACATTCATCATGCCACAGTCCATTTACAGAAGAATGGCTTTGAGAGTGCTTGAAGTTACTTTGAGTCGTCCTTTAGTTTGCAACTTTTGAGCAATTCAAGAGTCCTTAATTTGTTTTAAAAGCAAGACTATCTGCCTTAACTTTGTGTATGTTATTTTCATATGTTATGTTAAGTGAAACAAGCCAGGCATGGAAAGACAAATACCACCTGATCTCACCCATATGTGGAATCTAAAAGAGGTGAACTCAGAAGTAGAGAGCATGCTTACCAGGGGCTGGATGGGCGGAAGTGAATAGGAAATGTTGGCCAAAGGATACAGTTTCAGTTAGGCAGGAATAATAAATTCAAGAGCTCTATTACTACTGTACATCGTGATGACCATAGCTAATAACAATATATTTTGCATTCTTGAAAATCATCAAGAGCTGGGTGCAATGGCATATGCCTGTAATCCCAGGGCTCAGGAGGCTGAGACCGGAAAATCATAAAAGAATTCAAAGCCAGCCTCAGCAACAGTGAGGTGCTAAGCAACTCAGTGAGACCCTGACTCTAAATAAAATATAAAGTAGATCTGGGGATGTCGTTCAGTAATTCACTAGTCAAGTGCCCCTGAGTTCAATCCCCGGTACCGCACACCCCGCCAAAAAAAAAAAAAAAAAAATTAGATTGAAAAAAAAAAACGAGGTTGTAGCTCAGTGTTACAGCACCTGCCTAGGATACATAAGGCCCTGGATTCAATCCCTAGCACTAAAAAAAAAAAAAAAAAAAAAAAAAAACAGATCTCAGAGACCTATATAAATCTAAGGCAAATGGATTGCTAGCTAACTGACTGACTGGTCAAGGGTACTGCTTGGAGTGAGCGCTTGGAGTTGGGGAGTCTGTGGGGTCAGCAGTTGCCTCATAGGCACCCACTCCCTCCAGCTGTGCTGCAAACTGTCTTGTCAACTTGTCCTTGCCCAGGTGTTTGACCACCACATCTTGACAGGCCACTCTCCCTGAATGTCCACCACCTAAAGCTCTGGACCCCCACAGCATTCCTATCATGTTATGCCCCAATGTGTTCACCCTTCCCTCACCAGGGTGATGTTTTTCTTCTTCTCAGCAGATGACACTGGCCACCAGGACGTGGTGGGTGCCAGCTGCTCACGAGGCTCCTGCTGCTCTGGCTGCTCCAGCTCTCGTCGCCTCCTATCCCTACTGTCCACATCCTACATATACAGAAGGGAAGGACCAGTGACATTCCTCCAAATGCAGGGATCCTGAGGTCACATATCCTCCACACAACCCACACATGCTCCCCAGGCCCATAACATCCCTCCTAAGTCCTACCCTTCCTACCCTGCCTAAACCTCACCAGGCGGAGGATGTTGGGCCTGGGGGAACAGAGTCCTTTCTGCCCAGGTCCCTGACCGCCCTCCAGCTCCACTCGCATGGGATACAACAGCCACTTCCCATTGGCAATCTCGTGGGGCCACATGATGTTGAGGAAGGCGGAGCCCAGGGTGTTGAGCGACTGGCCTTGGTTGGAGACCTGTGGGAACAGAAGGAAGGCCGCTCAGTTTCTGAGCAGACCCTAAACCCACAGAGACAAGGGGACAAGGCTGAGGGGATGGCATCAAGAAGCACAGTTTCAGCAAAGACTTGGGAACAAGACCAGATGAGGCACCATTCTCTCTCCGGAGGCATCCTGAGCAGGCATATGGGAGGCTCCAGCCAAGCAAGGACAGAATTCTAAAGACAGACATCAACTCTTCCCCAAGGTCCCATCCCTCAGACCAAAAGGAAATAAAATGGCCAGTCAAAAAGAACAGGAGATGGTTAGCTGAGGACCCAGCACCAACATATGCCCACAGCCAAGGTCCAGGTGTAAGGCAGAGGCCCCTAAATCACTGGACCATGCAGCCCCTTATCCTCTGGGCCAAGAAGGGAGAAGGGCCATGAAGGGCCCATATACAGGACACTTACCGTGACCTCATACTTGACCTTGCTGCCCACATCCCACTCAGACCGCATAGCACTCTCGCCCCTCACCACACCGGAGAAGAAGAGTTGCTGTGGTACAGCCACCCTGGTATGAAGGGGTCAAAACAGGGGCTGAGAAAGCCCGGAGTCTGGCTGAATGGAGAGCCAGAAGTGAAAGGGCAGGCAAGACAGAGCCCAGACCAGGGTTTAGGAGTGGGGATACCCCCACCCTCTAGCAGAGCACCCCACTTGGACAAGGCTTACCCTGTGATGGACAGAGGCAGCTCAATGAAAACAAGGGCTCGAGCAGACACTGGATGCAGCTCCTGCTCACTGATCCTAGCATGTAGATAGGGGCAGGGGTGGGCAGCAGGCATGGGCACCCCCGTGGGGTCAACGAGGACAGTCCAACTGCTATCATGCTGCCACCATCCTGCCCCACCAGGCTTACGTGGCCAACAGCAGCTCTACTTCCAGTTCTGTGGTCTCAATGGTGATCCCAGAGGTGCTGAGGATGAGGTAGAAGGTGACCTAGGCCAGAGTAGAATGAGAGAGTCATGGCGGGGGGGGAGGGGGGGCAGTAGGAGATTAAGGAGCAGCCACTCAGACAGAACTAAGGGCAGATGTACCCACCTGGGCACCTCTCTTCATAGGGTTCCCCAGCTCACACTCAACATGGGAGGCATTCTCATTGGACAGGCAGAGAGGCTTTTCCTGGAATGGGGTAGAAAGGAAAGGTGAGATTGGGCTACTGGAGCCCTTCAAGACCCCACCCAACCCTGCCCAGGCCCCTTACCGCAGGATCCAGGGCCCGGACTCCTGAATAGTGCAGTGAGGCAGGGAGGGTGACCAGGAGCTGGGCTTCATGAGCATCGTCCCCATCAGCCTGGGGCTGGGCAGGGTTGGAGGGCAGGTTGGTGACCATCAGCTCAAGGCCAATGACTGGCTGCCCACTCAGTGCAAACAGGGCCGTCGTTCCATCCACATCCCTGGAGGGTCAGATCTCACTCACTCTAAGGTCAGAACACCCTCCCTACCTCTCCACTCCTGCCTCCCCCACATTCACCCAGTGCACACTGCCGCCTCAGCATCCCCAGCCTCTCCCCCCACCCCAGGTCTCCTGGATCATACACCAACCCAAGTCAGGTCTTTCTGTGCACCAATGAGAGCCAGGGGATCACCGTCCTCATCCCAGTCCACTACTTCTTCCTTTGGGCAAATAACCTTAACCTTTCTAGGCCTCAGTTCTCCATCTGTAAAATGGGACTAATAACTCCTACCTCACATCTGTGAAGACTAAACAATGAGATGGAAACTGTATGTTATGGTGTTGTGAAGGGTTGTTACTTATGCCAGGCTCCTCTGGTGCCCCAGCCCCATCACTGACTCGATTCCCAGTCTTCTGGATGGTCATCTGCTCCTCTCTGGCCTTCTCTCTACAGGGTCAGACCCCCCCTCTGCCTGGTCTTCCTGAGGGCACTCCTCCCATTCCTTGAGCTCTTGCCATCCTTCCCCCTTCCATGTGCTCCCCACTCCTCTCACATGGGCAGAGGCTGGAACTCTGTGTCGCTGACCCGGGCACAGAAACGGGCATGCACCAGCTGCAGATTGCTCTGACAAATCTTGTCTTCACCACAGCCTTGCTTCAGAAAGTGGATCTGAAAGCGATTTGAGGAGAGGGTCATTCCTAAGGGGCAAGGCATAGGTTAAATGTGTCACAAGGCATATAGTGGGTTGGAGTATTATAGGATTAAACAATCCAGATCTGCTGTTTACTGGCAGTGTGGTATTGGGATGGTCACTTAGCCACTCTGAGCTGTAATGTGATGGGTGTATTGCCATGCTGTGGTAAAGATGAGCAGATCATTCCATAGCTACCCACATTTCCCCAGCTCTGACTGCAGGCACTGAATTCCACATCAAGAATGACAAGAGTGGTAAAGGCTGCCTATAAGAACTGTGCCAGGAGATTCATATTTCTCCATTCTGGCTGAAAAGCAGAAAGGACCTTGGAGGCCACATTTGATGGTGTGGCCACTTTTAATGACAGACCCCCATCAGCCTGGGACCCTAAAGGATTAGAGATTGGAGGAACACCATCCCTGGACTGGAACATGTGGTTTTTTGGGCCTACATTTAGGGGGGTCTACTTACTACAGCACCTAGAAACATGAAGAACTACCAGGGTGACGTGTAGAAGAGATTTGCAAGCAATGAGTGGGTGTCACTGGTGAAGGACCAGGATCACTGCCCCTCCCAGCACCTCTTCCCATGCTCACCTCTGCCCGCTGGGTGCTGGGCTGGTGGGCATTGAGGATGGGGGCCACTGGGGGCAGTCCCTGGCCAAGAGCCTGTCGCCGGAGCCGAGGGGTCTGGAGACTATAGGACAAGGTCACCACAATGGCCCGAAGTTTGTCTTTGACATTGTCCTGAGAAGGGGAAAGATTGTTGCTCACTGGAACACCCCTGCCCCTATCCACATGCTAGGATCAGTGAGCAGGAGCTTCATCCATTGTACACCTTGAATACATCATTTTTAATCCCCTGAATGACTCCCCAACCCTGCCCAAGACCCCAGCCAGACACAAGACACATTCTGAAACTTAGAGAAGTTTAGAAAGATTAAGGACAAAGATGGAGAACTGAGCAAGGAAGAAGGAGGAGAGACTGCCATTAGGGAAGAAAGGCGACCCAGGATCTAGGACACTGTGGAATAGATGTGAAAATGGAACCTGCCATCCCCACCTCCAGAGACTACAGGAGATACAAGAAAGCAGTCATGAGGAGAAGGTGAAGCCATAAGGGAGGTTTCTTGGAGTGATTCAGATCTTAGAATGAGGTGTGAGCATGTCAGAAGCAGCTAAGAGAAATAAAGGAGAAGACATGCAGTGAGAAGGAACCCCAGGCCGGGAATTGGTGTCCACCTGAAGCTGGAACATGGTGTCTCCACAGACTCGGTCATGCTGGTGCTTCAGCCACACAGTGCCTGAGGCCTGGTGCTTAGGGTCATCTGGGCTACGGCTCAGGAAGGTCACACGCGGAACCTGGCCCCGGAGCCTCCTATCTGTGTCCCCATCTAATACATAATCCAGGGCTGTGGTGTGTGGGGAGAAGAGAGGGGCCGTGAGTTGGGAACATCTCCCCCTGACTCTGTCCCCAAGGTTCCCTCCTCTCCATTCAGGAGTGACCCTCCCTGGAAACCCAATGAGATGACCAGAGGGAGAGGATCCCACTCACCCACAATAGGGCTGTAGCTGCTGGGGACTGCAATATAGCTGAAACAGATTCTTAGGTCCACACTGTGGGGGCAAAGGGTGGCTTCTGAGCCAAACAAGGCTGATGTTCCAAGGTCCCAGGCCCACCCTTCCCATTCCTCCAGCTGGGAAACTGGAGAGAGACAGGGACAGGAAAACTAGACCTTGCTTGCTCTGACCTCCTCGGACCCCGACTCACCAGACTGAGTGGCCACCAGCACAGTTGGGCTGTTCTAAGTCGATGGCTCGGGGAGCAATGAAGACCTCGTGGGAAACATGGAGAACAGGCCTGGCCCTGGGGGAACAGGGAGTTCAGGGTACAAGAAACATGAGGACAGGAGGCTGGACACTCATTAGCTTCAGACTTGAAGTGGAAATCAGAGTTACAGGGAGGAGATGATGGCCTCAAGGAGGGAGAAGGCAACCAAGAGGGAGGGGCTTACCTGAAGAGTGCAACAGTGTCCGCCAGGGAGCCCACCAGCAGGTCAGGGTAATGGTTCCCATCCACATCCAGGCCACCCGACAGAGAGTAGCCAAAGCTCTTGATGCCCACAGCCTCGCCCTCCAGCACCTGGGGACCAGCTGTCAGCCTCCTTCGCTGAACCCCATCTCCCCCATCTGCCTCCCCTGCCCTCTGCAGTCCTTATTCCACCCACACCCATTCCCTCATCACCATGAGACTCCTCACCTGTGAAGGTTTGATGACCACCCCCAGGCTGCTCCCATGGTAGATAAAGACCTTCCCATCCCCATCAAAGGGAGCTCCCACAGCGATATCTGAGGGTCATGGGGAAAAGGCATCACACTGGGGAAGGGGTGGACAAGGGCAGGCCCCAGTTTCCCTCAGGCACTCGGTCTGTATAATGAGTTTTCTTTTATATTAGGAAACTACAAAGTCCCAGGCACCTGGAATACATCATTTTTAATCCCCTAAATTACTCCCTTCAGTTATTATTAGCTCAAAAAGGTCACAAAGCATAGTAAAATTCATATGTGAGCACAGAATCCTCTAAGCCCTCAGAAGACCACCCCCCCCCGACCTCTGAGAAGCTTCCCCATTCCTCCCCTGACCCCATCCCTCCACTGAATCTTTTCTGTTTCCAATCACACCTGGGAAGCCATCTTGGTTGAGGTCTCCCAGGACAGCCAGGCTGATCCCGAACATGGAGTCAGGGGAACCACAGAGCCGGAGTGGGGAGACCCCTGTCCAGTGACCACCCTGGTTCAAGTACACATACACAGCTCCCCCCAGCTCTTCTTGGCGCTCAAAGAAGTAAGGGGCACCCACTATCAGGTCTGGCCAGCTATGGAGAAAGGGAGACAGTCAGTGTGGGGTCCTCCTAGGCCAACGGAGTCAAGAGAAGATGCCCAAGGTCACTTATACCTCCTGGACCCAGCGCCCCCTAGACCCCACTCCCCTTGCCCACTCTCACCCATCATTATTCAGATCTGCCACAGCCAGCGAGTAGCCAAAGCCAGAGGTCAGACGCTCTCCAGAGAGCATCACTTCGGGTACTAGGCGACTGGCACTGTCTTTGCGCAGAATGACCACAGCACCCTTGTGGTTGGCACGGGGGGCCCCTGCCACAAAGCTCAGCTCTTCTGCTCGCACCAGACCCTTCCCAGAGTCAATGGAGAATCCTAGGAATGAGGGATGACTTACCAGTTAGTGTTTCCCTAAGACTCAGAAGCCGGGTGCACCCCAGCTACCCCCACCCTGCCTGAGTCCAATAGGTCTGGAGCCAGAAGGTAAAGGTGCCCCCAAGTCACCACCACCATAGCTGGACTGCTCTTCCTCCCCCTCCAGTGGTCTGGCAGCCCTCCCACACTCTCCTGACCCAGAGACTGGAGTTTGGCACAAGAATTGTGATGAGGTCAGCCTCAGGGACTAAAGAGGAGGGAAAAAAAGTAATGACAGAGAAGCCCAGATGACCAGCGGTGGGAAGGGCACAGTGGCAGGAGCTGAGCTGAGGCAATACCCGTATCTACATACCCTAGGAGGCCCCAGTCCCACCCAGTGCACCTTCTTTGGCCCCACTCCCACCACCCTGAAAGGAGAAGACTTCACGTGGATGGGAGGGAGACACAAACAAGCAAGGAAGAGCCTGCTTCACCCAAATGTCTCTCAGGCCTCTCCTTCTCCTCCTTAGCAGAGGGATGTAGATGAGACAATGGGGGGACTTACCAACAAGCTAGATCATTCTCCAGCCTGAGCCCACCATCAACCCCTCAGAGAAAGCCACCCCCCCACCAGAGGTCAGCACTGTCCTTCCCAGGACAGTCTCAGCCCTTTCCCTGTCACTTCATCAGGATCTTCCTCCATGAAGACCCCTCACTCACAGCCCCCAAGGCCATCACCCTTGGAGCCTCCTCTTCTTGGGTCTAGTGACTAGGTGCTCAAAGGTCCTCTGTAATTTGGGCCCTGGGTGCGTATTGGTGGGGCAAGGCAGGAAAAGAACGTTCCCTGGGGAGAGGGGAGGCCAGGGCCAAGCCCCCAGGGCCCAGGAAATGGGAGCTTACAAACCTAAGTAGCTATTCAAGGCCAAGTCTCCGGCTGGTCCTGGAAGCCGGTCAGCAGGATCCAAAGTTTTATACACCAGCTGGTCAGGGTCTGAGCTATCAATGTTGGTCACAAAAAGCAACCCTGTGGGGGTGAGGGGGAGGTGGGGAAGAGACACCAGGGAAGGGACATCCAGAGGAAGGACCACAGAGCAAGGAGAGAGAGCCAGACAGAAAGGCCAGAAGAAGATGGAAGAAGAAGAGATGGAGGAAGAAAATGAGAGAGATGAAGAGAACAGAGAGATAAGAGAGACAGGGTGAGAGACGGACAGAGACAGAGACAGAAGGTTGGGAGCATGGAGGGTGGGGAGGATGAGAGAGGAGCAGAGGGTTAGAGCCGTTGTGGGCCAGGGAAGGGTCCCTACCAAAGTAGCTGTTGGCAGGGACCGGGATGAGGCGGGGGTCCTGCTCCTTCTCACCCCCCGCCTCGTAGGGCCCGTCGTCCAGGTGTGCCAGGTCCGCTGAGCCCTGCACACAGAGCTCCACCCTGGCTGTGCCTGCAAGGACAGTCCTGTTAGTGCCTGAAGCAGGGAGCAAGGAGCACCCCGCAGGTGGGACACTGAGTTAGGCACATGAGGACACCCCTCCTCTCCTTTCCAGCCCCATCTTCACCCCCCTCCCTAACCCAAGCATGCTGGGGTCCCCTGGACTTGGCATCACACACTCACCGAGTGTCAGCTCAGCCAACAGCGGCGTGCAGAGGCAGGAATTGGCAGTGATGAGGGCTGGGCTGCATGTCGGAGCAAGCAGGCCCTGGCTGGGTGGGCAGACCCAGCTGTGCATATGGGGGCTCATGCCAGCATATGGAGGAACATTTGGCCATGCAAGGAGAGAAGATACCCCGTTCATGTGTGTGGTGGCATGATGGGGGTGGAAGGCATGGCAGTGCCCCAGGGCAACATGCCAGTGAAAGCATGGTCATGCTTGGCCACCTGCTGCCTGCAACCCCATCTCTGGGGTAAGAGGAGGTTTTGGTCCCCTTCTCCCCACTCTCTAAGGAGTGACTCACCCTTCCAATTATAAGTTCCTGGAGCCCCAAAGAGGAGGTAGTGGCTGTCGGGGGAGAAGGCAGCAGCTGTGCCCTGCTGGCAGAACCCAAATTGTTCGTGGCCCTGGGGGCGCCCCTCACAGAACTTCCACTCCCCACCATCCAGCTCATCACGGATGGCCAAGTCCTGGCTTAGCACAAAGCAGCGACCAATCACATCCCTCGTCTCCAGGATCTGGTCTACTCGCTGCCTCGACTCATATCGATGTGCACAGGTCTGTGGGAAGAAGGCAAGAAAGGTCATTTATTTCCTGTGTGGACCCGGGATCTGCATGCTACCCACATGCAGACATTTGGCAGACATATCACACACACATGCACACACCCAGATGCCTCATCACTGGAGCACATCGCCCAGCCAGTGTTAAGCAAGTTCTTGCATTACCCAGCATCCCGTCTGCATCTACTTCCTTGCCCTCTCAGAACATCACCCTTATTCCACATTCTGCGTAGGCACCCAGAGACACAGGATATGTCCCTCCCTGGTCACAATCCTGCAATACGCTGAGCGTGGTCCTTTCCTTGGACCTTTTAAGGCCACCACTTCATTTACAAAGAACCTCCTTCTCTTTTCATTCCCCAGGCCTGACCTATTCTTGAAAGTCCAGGTCAAATCACTACACTACCAGAGTCCTTCCCTACTCCTTCTGTACTTATATGCTTGGGGACTGGACCTCTCACTTAATGTTAACCATATTCAGCCCTGTGGCGACTTGTATTGAAAATTGTGTGCCTATGCACGTTAGTGAAAGGCCCAAAGAGACATATAAAAGAGAGAATGAGGGTGGGGGTTGTAACTCAGTAGTAAAGCGCTTGCCTCACATGCATGAGGCCCTGGGTTCAATCCTGAGCACCACATTAAAAAATAAATAAATAAAAATAAAGATATTGTGTCTGAGGCTGGGGATGTGGCTCAGTGGCAGAGCGCTTGCCTAGCACGTGTGAGGCACTGGGTTAGATTCTCAGCACCACATAAAAATAAATAAATAAAATAAAGGTATTGTGTCCATCTACAACTAAAATTTTTTTAATTAAAAAAATAATGTGTCCATCTATAACTAAAGTGTGTGTGTGTGTGTGTGTGTGTGTGTGTATATATATATATATATATATATATATATATATATATATATATATATAAAGAGAAAGAGAGAGAAAATGAGAATCCCCATGACTATTGGGCAGGAATCAGGCCTTCCATTGTCCTTATATTTCCTCTCTCAGTAACTAACACAGTTTCTTATGCTTAAAAGGTTCTCAATAACAGTTGGTAAACAGATGAGTGAAAGAACAGATGGTTAGGTGTTTTTAGATTTCTAAGGAACAGGGACTGAGTCTTATACTTATTTATAATTGCCCTGGGAATCATACTATGTGTCCATCCTGTGCTCCATAAGCACATCTGGGCATATACACACAGATTACACAATCATCATCATAGTCATCATCATCATCATCCTTGCATTCAGCCACAAGATGCGGTACTCACGACAATCTTGCCCCCAGGTCCCTGGCTCCGAACACTGACTCCCAACCACTGGTTCTCCTTGCTTTCCTTTTTCACATCAGCTGGAGGCAAAACACTGGGAATTAGGGACGAGAAAAGGAAGCCAAGTCCTCTTCCCCACTCCACCCAGCAGGGCCGCACCTCCTCGGTCAATGTCCACTCTGTAGCAGTCAGTCTCCTCCAGGCTCAGAGGGCAAGCGAAGAGGCCTCCAGTGCGATTTGCCTGCTGCCCAGGAAGAGCTAGGGCCTGGGGAGCACCCACCAGCAGCCTGCATGATGGGGCAGAGGCCAGAGTTAGAGGTCAGTGTTCTCCAACCTCCCGTGAGCTGCCCAGGCCCAGGGGCCAAGCAGTGTTTAAGAACTAAAGAGAGGGAGAAAAAGGGATTTTTCTCAAATTCTGGTGAGAACAGACTAAAACCCTTGGCCATACAAACGTCATGTTACATACTCTCTGGATGAAGGACCAACACACACACAGCCTGGCCAGCACTGCTTGTTTGAAAGAACCGCCTGTTCCCAGCACCTGTTCCTGTCCAGTCCTTCCCTACCGACTGCTTGGCCCCATCCCCAGGCTCTACTCTCCTCCCCAACCCTCATTCAGTTGAAACCCTGCCAGAAATGCCAAGAATGCTGGGAGCAAAAGCAACAGGGGCCCAGAGTGACACCACAGTGTCACTCTGAAGCAGGCTTCTGAACCAGCTTCTGAAGCAAGACAAGAAGCTAGATATGGGCCTTCCTCTCCCTCATCAGGGGTCCAGCAAATATACCCTCACCGCGACCCCCAGCAACTCTACCAGCCCAGGATTCTATCAGCCACACTGGCTATCATGGAAGAAGGGACAAGTTTCTCATTCTGTGGCCAATCCTACCCCCATTTTCCTCCTCCCAACCTAAATCCCCTTCCCCATTCTTCCTTCTCCTCCCACATCCATGGTCCTCTCCTCTCCTCCCACCCCCTGCCCTCACCCAGTCTTCTCTCCACCTCCCCTTCAGCCTCTTTCCCAGCCACGGCTTTCTTGGCAGGACAATTTTCCATGATCACAGCCAAGGCATCTTCCCCAGGGGAGGACTGTACTGGGAATGGAAGCTTCCTGGGTCCCCCAGGGCTGAACCCCCAGGCCAGGAGTGAAAGAGGGATGAGGTGAGCCAGCAACCCCCAGCTGGCCACATGGGTCCTCTCTTTGCAGAAGGAAGCACTCAAAAGTGGCCGTAGGGGCTGGGGATGTGGCTCAAGTGGTAGCGCGCTCGCCTGGCATGCGCGGGGCACTGGGTTCAATCCTCAGCACCACATAAAAATAAAAATAAAGATGTTGTATCCACTAAAAAACTAAAAAATAATTTTTTTAAAAAAAGTGGCAGTAGGACAAACCTTAAGGTTTCTCACCACACTCTTATTCCACCCCCCTTCCTGGGGGGCAAGGCCCAAAACTGCAGGGCAATATTACAGACAGTCATCTGTGGGGCACCGTGCCAGTTCTGATGGGGTTGGGGGAAGGCACAGAGCCATTCTCCCTTCCCACAACTCCTCCTCATCTCTTAGCAGCTGTCATTCCATGTCAGAGCCAGTGTCATCAGAGAGAAGGGGGATGGGGAGCAATAGAGAAGGGAACATACATTCAACATTCATTTAACAACTATTTATTGAGACCCTATCATATACCAAACCCTGTGACAGGCACTAATGAGACAAGGAAGTAGTATTATCCAGCACCTACTACGGGTCATAACCTAAGCTAGACACAAGGAATGTGAGAAAATAATGTTTATCATTCTCCAAATAAGTGTCAGACATTGGGCAAAGCAAATCACATTCATTATCCCATTTATCCTCACAACAATCTTATGAGATAAGGATTCTTTTCTTGTCTTCCAGATTAGGAAACTCTATTCAAAGATATTAAAAAGTCTTGCTGGAATTCAAATCTACATCTGCTTAACTCCATTACTTAAGGTCATTTCACCGAATGACTGGCCTGTCTTCAGTACACTTAGACAACTGTAGGAAAGGGAAAGGAGGGTATCTTGCACACAAAAGAATCTAGATGACAGGGCCCTATGCAAAAATAATGTCAGTCTTTAGACTATTCAGCAGTGCCCCCAACCTCCAAACACAGGAAGCTGGGGCTATCTTATTCATCTTTGTGCTTACCTCATAGGAAGTGTCAAGATGAGCTGGGGATGTAGCTCAGTGGTACAGTGTTTGCCTGGCATGCCCAAAGCCCTGGGTTCAATCCCTAGTACCACAAAGTGGACTCACAGAGACACCCAGTACCTCAGCTGGTCGGGACATAGCTAAGCACACAGAGAAGCTGAAGTGTTTCATGCTTACATTTCCCCTAGAAGATAGGAGTAGGGAGGAAGGGAGGGGCCTATATGGAGAAAGGAAAGTAAGTGCATAGACAAGCCTAACCCTGCTCTTGATAGAGAAGAAAACAGCCAATTCTTTCTGGAACAAGAGCACGCACACATGGCCTCCTCATCCCCTCCACCTCTGCCCCAGCCACATCTTCCTGGCTCCATCCCATGAGTCCCAGCAGCCCAGGCCCCCAGACAGAACAATAGTCACAGCTGCACCCACCACAGAGAGGATAAAAGGTTGGCAGCTGGAGGTAGAGAGACCTTTGGGGACCCAGCTAAGTGCAAAAGAAGGAGTAGCCCAGAGCTGGGGTTGTGGCTCAGCAGTAGTGCTCGCCTAGCATGCGTGAGGCACTGGGTTCGATCCTCAGCACTACATAAAGTAAAAGAAAGACACTGTGTCCACCTATAATTAAAAATAAATAAATATTTTTTTAAAAAAGAAGAGTAGCCCAATACCCCCTGAACTTCTCAATTCTCCACAAATGTCAGGGCTCCAGCCTAAGTCTGGCCCCTTTCTGACCCCTTGCAACCTGGGGGGCCCACTGGGAAGGCTACTTTACCCAGCAGGCTGGTTCAGCCTTGGGGGGCCTCAAAGCCTTTGGATTCAGGATCTCTGTAAGGCACTAAAACTAGCCTCTGTGGATCACAGTACAAAAATAGCCAAACTATGAACACTTTCATAGTACCCGTTATAGGCTGTGGGCTATTCTAAGCATTTTATATATATTAAGAACTCTTAGGGCTGGGGCTTTAGCTCAGTGGTAGAGTGCTTGCCTAGCATGGGTGAAGCACTGGGCTCGATTCTCAGCACTGCATATAAATAAATGAATAAAATAAAGGTCCATCAACATGTAAAAAATATTTTAATACTCAAATTATATATATATATATATATATATATATATATATATATATATATATATATATATATATATCTCCTCAAACAATCCTATGATGTGGTAGTACAAATTGTTTATCTCTGTTTTATAGTTGATGGAAATTACCATGGAGCAAAATAAGAAGGTTAGACCTCAAAGTCTCATTCAAAGCCTTTCCATCAGTGAATGCTAGGGATAGCCTTTGAAACTAAAAGCTAGGGACTGAGTAAGGTACCTGGCCTCTTAGGGCCACCAAGCAGCAGAGCGCCCCCTGCCGGAAAAGAGGACAAGGTTAGGCAGTCAGACCCCTCTACAAATGCCCCTAAGCTTGGCACTGGGAGTCAGAATCAGGAGCCACATTCAAAGAGAAGGGGAAAATGACAAGAGACCAAGCCATTAAAAATAACCTAGAATTTGCCTGGAAATAGCTCAGAGAGTTCAGCATGTCCTAAAAAGGCCTCCAGTCCCGGAACTCTGGCAGATGGGGGAAAGAGAAGGAGGGGTGGGGGAGGAATGAGACAGAGATGAGGGAGGAAGGGATGGCAGCCTGAAGAAAAGGTGAAGTCAGTTCCTTTTTACATCCTAAAGTTTTAAGGGCTGTTGACCCTGCTCCCCGATGACTGTGATAATGGAACAAGGAAGATTAGAGCTAGCCCCCACTTTCTGTGACTAAAGAGAAATAAGCTCTTATCCCTGCCCTCAGCCCCCAGGGCAATAATGGGAATGGGGCAGTCCCAGTGGACAGCATTGATCCCAGTAATGGACATTTAATGTGTCTTAGGCACTGGCTTAAGAGAGAGAAGCCCCCCTGGCAGGATGGAAGTGGGAAGCTTTGTTCCCCTTCTGGTCTCTCTTTTTAGCAAGAGCCAAGAGTACAGGAAGCATGACCAGTTGCAAGCTCCACCTAACTGTGTCCATCTCCCAGGGGTCCTGAACTGATGAGAAGCGAACTAGAATTGTCCTCTGCCCCTCACTCCTCCTCTGCTGAAATTTTTGGAGTTGGAAATTTCCTAAGGGGGAGGAGAGGGAGCAGCCTGGCCAGCATCCTTCCTGGATCTCTCTCACTGCTGCTGCTGCTGCTGCTGTTGCTGCTGCTGCTGCTGCAGCCACCGCTGCCACCACCACTACTTTGGAGACTGTTTTCTGCCACTCTATCACCAAACCACCAATGCAAGTTGCCAGGCCCTCCAGTCTCTCAATCTTCCTGCTGCCTTGAGCCTCAGAAGTGGCAGCTGCGCTCTCCTGGCCTTCCAGTGTCCTGTAGTCCTCACTCCATCCCACAGCAATGCTCTGGCAGAAAGTTATTTCTGGAGTCTTACCTTCTACCTTCCATCCCTCCCATGACACCCTCATCCTCTCTGTCCTTTCCCTTTCCTTCTGCCCTAGGCAGAGACAGAATGATCAGTCTTTCTTCCTGGGGGAATTTAGCCCTCTAAAGGAGAGGAGCCAGAGACCCTGGAGCTGGAACAAAGATGCAAATTAAGGGAAAAGGCAGAAGGAGATGGTTCCCTGCCAAGTCAAGAGCCTTGCTCTCCAACTCATCCCCAAAGCAAAATTCTGGGTCTAGGACCTGGGTGGGGTTGGGCTCTAAACCCAAGACACATGAGATAAGTCTCCAGGTTGGGATATGGGATGTCTCTGGGCAGCGTAGGAGTTGGTAGAGTTTGAAGATAGAAGAGGAGGTGACTGGTGAGTCGGGGGTAGAGAGTGATCTGTGGCTTGGGCCTGGGGACTCTGGGCGGGGGCGGTGACTCACCAGCTCTGGGGTCGGGGCTGCAACTGCCGATGCAGGGCCACAGAGAAGCCGAAGAGGCTGCCTGGCTCTCCTTCCTTGCGCAGAGCGCCCATCACATCCAGATTGAAGGCGACAGCCCGTGGAAAAAGCAGTCCGGCGAACAAGGGACCAAGAAGATAGCAAATCCCAGGGGGGCCCCAAGAATCGCAACTCCGAGCCCCGGCCATGGGACGAATCCCGTGAGTGCTCCCCAACAGTGAAACAACAGTGCAAAGAAAAAACAGGTCTCCCCGGGCGTGTCTCCAGTTTCCGAAGTCTAGCTGGTCTTTCAGGGGGTCTTCCAATCTTTCGCCCGGACACCCGGCCCTCGCCCGCCCCTCCGCAGCACCAGCATCGGCTAGGACAACTACAGCGGCCGGAGCTTGGGAGTCCACTAGGCTCCTGCCGCCTCTCCTGGGGTGCCGCCCAAGTCCCGCCCTCGGCCCCGCCCGCTCTTTCCCGCGGCAGGTGGAGACTACAGTATGTTTTCAAAAGACGCCCAGACCCTCAGTAGGAATTGGCCTTGTTCCCCCTGCACCCCAGCCCAACACCAACTCCGCCCCACCCCAATGCTGCCTTCTCCTCCCCATTCTCCCGCACCCCTATCCTAAAGAGGCGGAGATGGCGCCTTGAAATGGGGAGGGAGCAAAGAAGTACAAATAGGAGGAGCAGAAGAGAGAGTAAGAGAGAAGTAGGATGAGACCGAAAGACAACCTGGGAAGAAAGCTATACAGACTAAAGCAGAGGAGAGGAAGGGGAGAAATTCTGGGGGTATTGTCCCTCAGCATCCCGCCTCCCCACCATCGCACAGAGCATCCCTCAGGCTGCTGGAAAACCACTTCCCACGCCCCAGAGACTGGCAATGGTAGAGGCAATGCTAGTCGTACTGTCAGCATTTTTTTCTTTTCTTTTCTTTTGGTACCAGGGATTGAACCCAAGGGCGCTTAATCACTGAGCCACATCCCCAGACCTTTATTATTTTTATTTTGAGACAGGCTCTCGCTAAGTTGTTTAGTGCCTCGCTGATATGCTGAGGCTGGCTTTCAACTTGTGATCCTCCTGCCTCAGCTTCCTGAGTTGTTGGGATTATAGGCCTGCGCCACCACACTCAGCACATTACCAGCATTCAAAGAACAGAGAAAAAGGCCGAGGCAAAGAGCACAGAGAACAACTCCGGAAGTATAGGGAGGGTAACAAATAAAGAAATGGAGAAAGAAAAAAAAATAGAGAAGGAGAAAGAAGTGCAATATTTCCATCAACAAAGACTAGAATGAAGGAAGGGAGGACAAGAAAAGCCTGAGTGTTATATATGAAGAGCAAACTGGTAGGAGGAGATAGGTGGTGTCAAAGAATGGCAGGGGTGAAAGAGACAAGATCTAAGAGACTGAAGGATGGAAAGGGTGTCTCAGTTACCAGACTTCCCAGGACTGTACACTTCCCATGCATCAAAGGGGAAGGAGACTGGAAGACCAGAGTCCTGGGCTGGCACAGGCAGGAGCTGGGTGGGGCAGAAGAGGGATCTCCACAGGGACCTAACAGCCTGTCCCTCTTTCTCTCCCTTCCCCCCAAGCCTGGGACAGAAGCAAAGGGAGGGGACATTTTCCAACCCTCTGCTATTTATAACTCCAATCCAGAAATGGAGCCAGGAGAAAAGATAGAAAATAATTTGGCAAAACCGGAACTTTCCAGGCTCCTACTTTCCCTTCCCACTCTCCTTTCTTACTCGATATTGGTCATATGTATATTCAACTGTCCATCTTTCCCTTCTCTCTCTGTTTTTTGTCTATCACAAATTCTATGTTTGCCCCTCCTCCTCTCTGTCACATTTGGAATCTTTCTCAGATTATTTCTCAATATCACTAATGTCTCTGCCCGTCAATAGCTCTCATATTCTTATGATTCTCTCCTTTCCTCAAAGCTCTAATACATAGCCTACCTACCACTTCTTTCCATGTTCCCTTTATCTCATTTGCTTCTTTGTTCAGAATCATACTTTTTTGTAGGAAAAAAAAACAGGTGGGCTCTCAGTCTGCTGTCCCTGGAACAATCCTTACTCCAGGTAAATTAAAATATGTTTGATGATTTGACCTTCTGTTTTTGTAATACTTCACCTGTAGACATCCTCTATAGTAAAGTAGTTTCACCTCTAAACAAGTGCTATGAAGGAAATACATGTGCTGACCAGTATTCTACTTTCATTATTCCCCAGATATGCCCTCTCCATCTGTTTTCTCAGAGCCCCTGACAATAGAGAGGAGCTGGTAAGAGAATGCAGAATAGCAAAATCAGGATAGAACCCAGGACTTCTAACTCCTTCCAACTCAGGCCATAAAACCTTTAGTGTCCCAGCCACCTTCCTCCCTGCACCTGCTGCTTCTGCCTGCCTCCATTTCCACTTCCCTGACTTCTGATAAATCTAAGGGTGAAATCAAATGCCAAGAATCTGCATCTGACCTCCTCTGCCCAAATATTTGAGAAGTCACCTCACATGCCACAGAAGGAAAAAGTAGAACAGAGATTGGCCACCCAAAATTAGCCTGTCTATAAATAGTGGGGCAAGGGAGTGCTGGTAACTCACAAGAACACTAGACCAGACTAGTAAATTTAGACAAGTAGATGTTCCCTAAAGCAGAATTGAGACCATAATGTTGAAATGGAGCATAATCAAGATACAGAACTCAATTCCATAAAGGAGATCCCTTATGTTCTCCTGCTATCCCTTTATAATGGACCCATCCTTCCATCTTTGTGACCTGGAAACTACTAATATGTTCTTCATCTATACAGTTTTGCCACTTGAAAATGTTATATGAGTGGAATTATGCAGGAATAATGCAGCATCAATACTTTGGGGGGTTGTTTTTTGTTGGTTTGGAGGGTTGGGGATTGAACCCAGGGTCTTACATCTTGTGCACAATAGACAGGTGCTCTATCACTGAGCTATTTAATTCAATTCTCAATACAATATTATGCTCCACTCCAACATTCTGGTCTCAATACTGCTTTAGGGGAAATCTATTCATCTACTTGGGGTTGAGCTGATTCTATACATGCAATAAAACTGCAGAGTGCCACATACACACAAATGAATGCATGTGTGAATGGTGAAAATTGAATAAGGCTGTGGGCTACTTAACAATTCTGTACCAATGTCAAATTCCTGGTTTTAATATTGCACTACCAGTTATATATGATGTCACCATTGGGGGAAACTGAATAAAGGGACCTCATGCACTATTTTTTGCAACTTCCTCTGAGTTTAAAATTATTTCAAAATAATTTCAAAATTCTTTAAAAATTGAGAAATGTCCAGACCCAGCAAAGACTTTGGCCTTTGTCTGAGTGAGGAAAATAAGGATTTCTCCATTCCCTCCCCCCTTCCTTTGTTCCCTTCCATCTGGGATCCCTATATTTCAGCTCCCCAGACCACAATTTTCCAGTTTATCTCTAGCTTACAAACACTTCCAGAACACACACTCCAGAGTTAACTTCTCCCTCCTTCTCATTTGGCAACAAAGACTTGAAGCATAGGTCCCAGGGTCAGGCTTTCCCTCCTCAAAATACACAGCATGAAGACTTTCTCACCCCACCCACCTCTCCAGCACTGGAATCCTCCTGCCTGCCTCTAAATGCTGGCTGTAGCCAAAGCTTGGACTCTGGGAGTGGCTGTGAGAGAAAGAACATAAATGTGATTGAGAGGAGTCTATGGGGAAATGGCTTGACCGTTCTGGTCTTTGAGGGTCTAAGAAATACTCTTGCATCTTGGGTAGAGGACGGGAAGGTCACTTCCCACAGGGAGCTATTTAGACCATCTTGAGGGCCCCTTTTCTTTTGAGCCCTGGCTTCAAGCCAACATTTGGAACTTGGCCACACCACCAACAGCCCCCTCACTTGAAGCTCAGCCAGATTTCCCAGTATGCAAAGCCTTCTCCACTTCCTCCAGGGCCTCTCTCAGTCCTCACCTAACCCCTAACAACTCAGCAACTTCCAGCCCTAGTGCTTTCCCAGTCAATCAGTTTGGAGCTTGCTAATTAAAACTAATTCTAAGCCGGATGCAGTGGAAAACACCTGTAATTCCAGCAGCACCAGAGGCTGAGGCAGGAGGATCGCAAGTTCAAAGCCAGCCTCTGCAACTTAGTGAAGCCCTAAGCAACTCAGTGAGACCCTGTGTCTAAATAAATTACAAAAAGGGGTGGCAATGTGGCTCAGTGGTTGAGTGCTCCTGAGTTTAATTCTTGGTACAAAAAAAAAAAAAAACTAATTCTAAGAGTTATCTCAAAGGAATAGGGAAATTAGTGGAAACATGACCATGGAGTTGCATTCATTCCATCTAAGGGAAAAGAATCTGGGTACGAGATTGTTGGGAGAGGTAGGCAGAAAGGAGACTTCAGATTTCAAGACTCAGTCTCTGGATATACATGCAACTTGTTTTCATCTCTACCACAGGAAGGTGGATCAGAACTTCACCCACAACAGAAACTGATGTTAGACAGTGAACAACAAGGACCTGGGAAAAGAAAATATGGAGGATTACCCTGGAGAGATCAGACGGGGTCACCAGATAAAGATACCCCATGTCCATCGTCCAACTCTAGGGCAAAGGAACAGCCAGTGTATCAGGAGAGGTAGCCAGGGCTAATGACTGCAGAATCTATGCTGTCTCTACCCTAATTGTGAAAATGTTGGGAGGTATGCCAAGAGGGGTGAGGGTAAGAGAAGATGAGCCTGACACTCTCCCTGAGTCAGCCTAATCTTTTCACAGACTTATCCCTGAAGCCCCCAACACTAACCCCCTTCACCCTGTGTTTCACTTGTACCATGTCACCATCTCTGGTACCCCTGCCAACCCATGTCCTTCCCTCCCAAGTCCCCCAACTTGGAATGAAACACCAGGCACCTTCCAACCTGCCTCTATTTTGCTTGCTCACTGCAGTTGGAAGCAGGAGCCAGAGAGGGGGGAGGACTGGGCCACGCTGCCCTGTGATGCTCTCATTCTTCCCGCTTCTATTGATCAGCCCTTCTCTGGAGAAGAGCCTCTTCCCAAAAACTCCACCCTTACCAGGATTCCCTTCAGCTCATGCCCAGCAAGCTAGAGGGGCATGATGACCAGACGGGGAGCTTCCTTGAGAAGTGCATCTGAGTCTCTCCTTCTGGGATCTCTCCCATTAATATGCTGTATAGAGTGGTCACACTCAGGCTGTGGAGTCAGAGCCTGAAGGGTATCCTAGCCCTACACTGATGAGCTTCATTACTTAGATACTCCATACCTCAGATTTTCCCTTCACAAACTATAGATGATAATAATACTTCACAGGTTTGTTCCAGGGATTAAATAAATTAAAACATGTAAAGTGTTTAATCTCTTGTAAATACTCAAGAAATGTTGGGGAAATGTTCCTAGTATATAGATGAGCACACAGACACTTACATACAAAGTATCCAGCACTTTTACTTAGATCTTTTTTGAGGGGGGTGGGCAGTAGTGCTGGAGATGGAACCCAGGGCCTCCCACATTCCAGGCAAACTCTACCATTGAGCTACACCCCAACTGCTATTTAAAATTTGTATTTTGGCACTTAATGTTCTGCGTTATGTGGCCACTTAACCATTTCATATGCTTCTCCTCACTTATAATTTGATGGTTGCACATCTTTCAGGATTTAGGGTATTATTCTGGATATAGCTGAATTGACCAAACAATCAGTAATTTTTAACTCTTATTCAGAAAACTCATAAGAATGTTTTATTCTAACTCAACCAGTACTCATTTATCCTCCCCTGATAGTAGATATAATGAAATAAGTTTAATTATGCCACTGAATCATAAAATGTGTTCATGTCAAAATTGGAAAGTCTTAGATGTGGTTTAGCCCAGTGATTCTAAACACTGAGTGCACATTAGAATCACACATCCTTATATAAAATACTAATGTCTGGGCTTCACCTCTTGAGAATCTATTTAATAAACTTGAGATCAAGGAATTTTTTAAAGCTCCCACATGGACCTCGATAGTAGTACACATCTATAACCCCATTTACTCTGAAGGCTGGGACAGAAGAATCACCAAGTTTGAGGCGAGCCTCGGCAACTTAGCGAGACCCTTTTTTTTTCTTTTCTTTTCTTTCTTTCTTTCTTTTTCTTTTTTCTTTTTTTCTTAAGAAGCTGAGATGTGGTGGAGAGTCCCTGGGTTCAATACCCAGTATCCAAAAATAAATAATTGAAAGTTCTCCCATGTGATTCTAGTGTTTAATCAGGGTTGAGAATCACTGATTTAATACAATCCCCCTATTTTACTAAAAAGAAAACTAAAATCCAGAGTGGGTAAGCAAACTGCCCAAAGTCACTCAGCATGTTAAGATGCACCAAGAGCTGGATGCCAGTACTTAGGAGACTGAGGCAGTAGAATGGCGAACCGAGACTAGCCTGGGCAACAAAGCGAGACCCCCCCCCCATCTCTAAACAAAGTTTCTTTTATTATTAAAGAAAGGGAAAAAAGAAGAAGATATATCAATAGTCATTGTAGCAACAGCAATATACCGATGATGTTTATAATTTTTCTTGTTGGCGTTAATCCTGGAAACATTCTTCTACAGTTCAGAGAGGCGTTGTATAATTTACCTTTTACTTTGGCCACAGCACTTCGCATTCCCTGACCACAAAAGGACAGAGATGGAATTGCACATTCACCACACAGAGTCCGCCAAGTTAGCAAACCTCCTTAGAAGGCCTCTTGAAGGGCATAAAATGCTTCTCTATAATGAGAATTGAGGGACCTCGGCAGCGTGGTGAGAAGAGAAAGGGCTGGAAGAGACGAAAGCGTTCTCTTCTAGAGAGAGGGAGTTGGGAATCAACTGAGAACTGTTCAGTACTGCCAGGAGGTAGGGCGAGGGAACGAAAAGAATTTCAATGAGCCGAGGGAGCCTCGGCCGCCCCAACAACCGAACCGTGATGGACAGCCTGGCAACGCCTGAGAGCCAAGGGAGATGTTAAAAACTGGCTCCGCAATATGGGCACTAAAGAAAACTCCTTCCAACACTCACCAGAGTGAGCGCCCAATAAAGAAAAGGGTTCACCGACCGTGCCAATCCTCTAGGGTTGAAATCGTTAAGGTCCTCTTTCCTAACCAACCATCCTACGTCTCTAAAAGAGGGCGGTTCCCGACCTCACGTGACGTTGTGGTCACGTGACCCGGCCCCGCAGGAACCGAGGTGCATTCCAGCTCCGACAGCAGGAGGGGGGCCGGCGTGCCCAACCCCTAGCCCCGTCACGACCATGCTGTCCCGCCTGCTCAAAGAACACCAGGCCAAGCAGAATGAGCGCAAGGAGCTGCAGGGTGAGCCGAATCTCCTGTCGGCCTTTTCCTCCCCGGCCGCGGCCTAGCTTCTACCGGAGGCCTAGACCTCAAGTAACAGCCCAGATCCAGGAAGGCTGACGGGCAGCGGGGGTGGAGGAGAGAGAATAGGGGGCGGCTTTTTTGGAATTTCGTTCCGGGACCCACAGTCTCCGGGCTCCGGTCCTTTTGGCAACTCTCCAGTCCCCTAGGCAACTCCCCCAATCCCGCCTAGGCGTCATCCTAACCCCGCCCCTTGCTCAGGGGCGCCTTGCCATTGGTCCGGGGGGTCCTCTCATGGAAGTGGGAAGGGACTGTCCTGGAGAGAGGAGTGTGTCAGGGACCTCCCAGAGACTGGATTCTAGGAGGCCCGAAACCACCCAGAAGGAGATGAGGCACTGCTTTTCCTGAATCTAGGCTGGGAATCCTGGAGTTACAGATCCTTTAGCCAAGTCAGTGGAGAAAGAAGGCCTGGGAGTCAGGAGTCCTGGGCGCTGGAACTGACTGGTTGGCATCCCTGAGCGCTTCCCTTCCCCTCTCAGGGTATCATTTTCTCATCTCTAAAATTAAATGAGATTGCTTTATGTTTTGCAAGATCCTTTTCGGCTAGGGCATTCCCAGATTAGTTGGATGTTTGGGGAACTAGCAGTATAGTAATGGGTGGGTGAGGAACTCTTGGCACCACCCTCAAAAACCATGTCTCCAATCCCTTTTCCCCCCACACCCAGAGAAGAGGAGGCGCGAGGCTATCACTGCAGCGACCTGCCTGACAGAAGCTTTGGTGGATCACCTCAATGTGGGGTATGAACCTCTTCCTATGAACACCGGCTCCCTCCCCCACCCTCCCCAAGTCAGACACTAACAAGGTGTCTGACCCTTAGGCTGTTTTAAAGGGTTGGGATGTCCCATTTGTTCCCCTATCCTACCCTGACCTCCTAGTTCAACTTTGTGGAGAGAGGTTGGAGTCAGCTCTGACCACTAACACGGTGTGAGGGAGGAGCAGCTGCCGTGGTTGGAGAAGCAGCCAGATTTCCCCCTCCTCACATTAACTTGCCTGGCACTTAACAACGTGATGCCATCTGCCCACATCCCTTTGCCCTTCCAAGTCCAGCTGTCACTTCTGTGGGAGAGAGAACACTCTCCTTCACCACAGCTTACCACCCTCTCCTTCTTCACCTCCCACCCTCTGGCAAGCCTGAGCAACAGCTGGCAGGAAAGGGATGGCACAGCTGGTAGGGGTGAAGGTGGAACCTATGCCAGGAGCTAGGGCAGAGCCAGGCTGTCTCTTAGCCTCCTTCTGAGCCTCCAGAGATGACCCCCTACCCCAGCCTTAAATGAGAATGCCAATAATTGCCAAAGACTTGGGAAGGAACAAAGAACATTGTCTCCTGACCCTGAGTGACCCAGAAGAGTTCAGAGGTTTTGATTTGATCCTCTGTTGGAAGAAAGGAGGCAGTGTGGTGCCTTCCACCCTAGGGCAAGTGAAAGAGCTTGGTTGTGAATCCAGAGACTGAATCATCCTAGGGAGTCATGCAGGAGCTGGGGTCATCTTCATTACTCATCTGTGGGGAGATGAGGGAAAAGGAAGGCTGTAGCTGTGGTTGGGACCTCTAATTTCCCTTCCCTCCAGGCAGCTCTCTTCACTCAGTGCTGTTTCCCAAAGAGGAGGGGCAGGTTTTTGTCTCTTCTCCCTCCCACATTGGCGCCTCCTGGGCTGTGCTGTGCCACCATTTGTGCAGTTGGCCCAGGCTTTTCTCTCTTCTCTTTTCTAGAAGCCACCCCACGTTCAGCTTGGAGGGCAGCTAAGCCAAAGCCAGATTAGAAAGGGTTTTGTGTTGCTGCCCACGGCTCCTCTTATTCCCCAGAAAGAAAAACAAAGACTCAGTTTATCTCAGCCCTTGTCAGGTGTCCTGCCCACTCTCGTGACCCCCCCCATCCCTTGTCTCCTTCAGCCCCCACACATTCCAGTGGGTGGGGGCACCGGATGTGGATTCTCCTGGCTGACCTAGAGCTTTGGGTGGGGGGGGGGGGGTGAAAGATTAATTGGCCAATAAGGAAGGGTGAATAATCATTGCAGGGGAGGGGGAAGCAAAAAAACATTGTTAGAGGATTGGGGACACCAACCCAGTAATAGCAATGGTAACTGCTGCCAGTTAACCTTGGTTGAGGAGAAGAGAAAATGATTGCCTGGAGAAGAAGAGAGGCAGTGTGTGTGTTTTCTTTCATCTGTGTGGGCGAAAGAAGAGTTAGAGGAGAGATCCAAGAAGAAACCCCTTGATATTCTCTCCTGACCCAGGGTTTCTGGAGAGAGGGGGTTGCTCTCCCACCCCACCCCAGATTCAGAGAGGGGCCCTATTCTCTTCCCAACTTCTTGCACAGATCCCTGGACTTCCAGTCATTGCCAGATGTGTCCCTGCTGTAAGATTTTCCCAGCATCACCATACCCTCATTTCCCTCAGGGATGTCCCCCCAGGTTAACCCTCCCTTTCCCCCACCCAGCTGCAGGAACTCCTTTGGGGAATAGGAGATGATATGTTTCTAGTCAGCTCCCAAAACTTGGCTCTCCTGGGAATCCTGGGAGTGGAGTAAAGAGCTGGCTTCATTTGCATGTACTGGTTGTCATTTGCATCACATATATGAAGAGCCAAAATCTTAAGATTTTCCCAGCCCTAACTCCTAACTGGCCTCCCAACTACAGTGGAATATTAGTTCTGGAGACCACCCCCCACAAGTTGGATGAGCTAATCTCCTCCCTCCTCCAACCCTTAGTGTGGCCCAGGCCTACATGAACCAAAGAAAGCTGGACCATGAGGTGAAGACCCTTCAGGTCCAGGCTGCCCAATTTGCCAAGCAGACAGGCCAGTGGATCGGGATGGTGGAGAACTTCAACCAAGCACTAAAGGTGGGCCACACTCCCCATGTCACAACCCTATCAGAACCCTCAGTAGCTGCCTCCAGTCTGATTACCTCAGACCTTGGATTAAGGAGGAAGTGGGTATTGTCCCAGGTACTTCGTCTATGATTACAGTGTCAGAGAAGCTAGAGAAAGAATTAAAAGCAGGGGCTGGGTGGTAGAAGTAGCTCATTAGTAGAGGACCAATCCCTAAACTAACAAAAAAGAAAGAAAGAAAGAAAGAAAAAGTGCTCAGCGGGGCACAGTGGCACATGCCTATAATCCCAGCAGCTCTGAGGCAGGAGGATGGAGAGTTCAAAGACAATTTCAGCAACTTAGTGAGGCCCTAAGCAACTCAGCAAGACCCTGTCTCTAACTAATATATAAAAATGGGGTTCAAACCTTGGTACCTAAAAGAAAAAGTACTCAGAACATCCCCAGTTCTGTGAAGTACACCTGTAGTCCCAGCTACTCAAAAGGGTTGAGGCAGGAAGACCTTTTGGGTTAGCAGAGGGTGGGAAGGCCAATCTGGACAAAAAAGAAAGAAAAGAGGAGCTGGGGATGTGGCTCAAGCGGTAGTGCGCTGGCCTGGCATGCATGCAGCCCAGGTTCAATCCTCAGCACCACATACAAAGATGTTGTGTCTGCCGAAAACTAAAAAATAAATATTATTAAAAAAAAAAAAAGAAAAAAGAAAAGAGCTAGGTACAGTGACAGACTCCTGTAATCCCAGCAACATGGGAGGCTGAGGCAAAAGGATCATAAGTTCTAGGCCAGCTTCAACAACTTAGTGAGACCGTGTCTCAAGATTTAAAGTTCTTTTAAAAGGGCTGGGGATATAACTCAGTGGTAGAGCGTCCCTGGGTTCAATCTACTACCAAAAAAAGAAAAAAGAAATACAATCCATTAGTCCATTAGTAGATCCAAGTAAAGACCTTTCCAGATGAATAAAAAATGTTCCCACAATGGGAAACACTCTATCCACCCTACCCATCCTGATTCCTGGATTCCATCCCTCCTGTCATCCTTCCCAGGAAATAGGGGATGTAGAGAACTGGGCTCGGAGCATCGAACTGGATATGCGCACAATTGCCACTGCACTGGAATATGTCTACAAAGGACAGCTACAGTCTGCCCCCTCCTAGCCCCTCTATCCGACCCCTCATGCCTCACCCACAGAGGCAGGAGGGAGACTGACAGGTAACCAATGAATAAAACTAAAGTGTCCATTTCTATGTGGTGTGTGTCAAGGAACTACTAGCTTCAGTGTGAGGATGGAAGTAGAGGATTCAGAGGTTTCCCTGAGGGAGAGGGGCCTTTCTGATAGAGGGTGGAACTAGCTTCATCTTTACAATCCCATACAAGTACCTTTTGGGTTAGCAGAGGGTGGGAAGTTTTCCACACCTCTGGAGAGAAGGTCCTGGTGATTCCTGCCCCATGCTTCCTAGTTCCAAACTTCAGGTTCCTGCAGAGGAGAAATAAGACAAGGAGCAGTCCTATTTCCCAGCTCTGGCTTTCTGCCTTTCCACGTGCTCGTGGCCTCTCCCAGGCTGGCACTAAGCAGTATCATGAGTCTGGACCAGGTGAGAGATTAATTCTTGGGGGCACTTCAGGACAGAGAAGGGAGAGGAATGACAATTTCAGGGCCACCAACAGAGAGGAGAAGCTGCCATCCTTGACAGCTTCCTCTTCCTGGGAGACCATGGCATAAATGATCAGGAACCCAGGCTGAGAAAGACAGCCCAGGAGGTGGCCTGGGCAAATCTGGCTTCTGCCAAACCCTAGCTTCAGTCAGATAGGCTCCAGCCTCCCTAGCTCCTCCTCCTCAGCCCTCCCCTTTCTCATCACACTTACACTTAACACTCCTGACGCCCAAGTCCACCCACTCTGGACTTTGGGCTTAGCTGCTGCTAGTGTGGGAGACTGGGAAGACCGAAAGCAAAGTCTCTTAAACAGAAACAAAGGGAGCAGCTTCACACGTTGTAATATCTACCAGCTTTCCCCAGAGTAGGTAAGTGGGACAGTGGGAGTTGTGGGTGCTACAGGAAGACTGGATATGCTTCCTCACACATTATCTCTGATCCTCCACAATTCTGAGTGGGCCTGGTGGGTGGTAACCCAGCTTGCTAGATGAGAAAATAGGTTCAGAGATGCAGAAAGATACCTACCATTACACAGCAAGTTTGGGGCCATCATGACTGAAATGCAGGGCTCTTAGCCCTATATGTGGTTGTATAAATAAGGCTCAGATTACACTTAAAGATTTCCAGTGCCCCTGGTTTAGTAGGAGAAAAGATGTGAGAACAAACAAGATCCCTCTGTTCCCATGGGGTAGGTCTGCACACAGAACCTAGCTCTTCTTTTTAGTTAGCCACAAATATAGGGTCTGCCCACATCTTTGTTTTGCACAATAAGCCATACTTGGCCAATTATCTGCCAATCAGATAATTTCTCAATCTGCTCAGACCAGACACTTTAGCTAAGGAGAATGTTAGAGGCCCAGGTTTTGGGGCCAAAATAAAGAACAAGCCTTCCTGCCCAGCTTGGGCTGCCACCTGCAGGTCATTTGGGTCCAGCCATGTGGCTACTTCTGTTGCTGGGTGCCTTGTTCTGGGCAGTGCTGTGGTTTCTGAGGGACCGGCAAAGCCTGCCTGCCAGCGATGCCTTCGTCTTCATCACCGGCTGTGACTCAGGCTTCGGGCGCCTTCTGGCACTACGACTGGACCAGAGGGGCTTCCGAGTCTTGGCCAGCTGCCTGACCCCCTCTGGAGCAGAGAACCTACAGCAGATGGCCTCCTCCCGCCTCCACACCACCCTGCTGGATGTCACTGATCCCCAAAGTGTCCAGCGGGTAGCCAAATGGGTGGAGACACATGTTAGGGAAGCAGGTGAGTATGGTAGAGCCACCAGGAACATGGTATGGGGTGTTCCTGGTCCCCACAATAACCCCCAGAGTCCCTTGCAAGAGCTGTGGGAAGCTAGAGGGACCAGTGGGGAGGAGCAGTGTTCAGATCCTCCCATGAAGGAGAGGACATGGAAGTGTCTCATTCCCCCCCAGCACACACACACAAAACCCATCTCGTCTCCCCACAGGGCTTTTTGGTCTGGTGAATAATGCTGGTGTGGCTGGTATCATCGGACCCACACCATGGCTGCCATGGGATGATTTCCATCGGGTGCTGAATGTGAACACTCTGGGTCCTATCGGGGTCACCCTTGCCCTATTGCCGCTGCTACAGCGGGCCCGAGGCCGGGTGATCAACATCACCAGTGTCCTGGGTCGCCTGGCAGCCAATGGCGGGGGCTACTGTGTCTCCAAGTTTGGCCTGGAGGCCTTCTCTGACAGCCTGAGGTGAGGGGTGCAGAGCTCTGGGCTCCAAGCCAAGGGGCAGCCCACTCAACATTCATGTTAGTGCCTGTTTGGCATTGATCCACAGAGATGATTAGGACAACACCATGGAAGGTTGACAAGGAGACAGGTTAGGGCTGGACTTCATAGGTTCATAACCCAGCTTGTTTGTAAGCTTTATGACCTTAGGTAGGTTACTATCTTTATCCAGTCTTTCCTCACCTGTTAAATCAGGATAAGAAGACCTGCCTCATGGACATTGGGAATGAAATGAGGTACATGGAAGAACCCAACATAGTAAATGTTCAAAAAAAAACCCTGCTATCATCAGGAGTAAAGAAGGAAAACTACTAACAGCTATTTGAGTGAGCAAGTAGCTTTACATTACATTTTCTCATTTAATCCTCCCAACAGTCCTATAAAGGTAGATATTAATACAAAGCTCGTTAGTGGAAGTACTGGGATCTCCATCCCCAGGTCTGCTTGCCTCTGGAGCTTGGTCATTATATTCTTCAACCCTTCATCTTTAAACAATAATGTTCAAAAGCTCCATGGAAGCACAAAGGAGTCTTGATAAGGATAGCAGGGCCTGAATTTAAAGCAGAAGCCCAAGTTGTACAAGCTGAGCCCACCTTTTAAGAAAGCTTGCCCTTACCACCATCACTCAGCAGATCATTTTTGTCCTTGTCCCTTAGTCTTTAATTTTTTTAAAAAAAATAATTTTTAGTTATATGTGGGCACAATATCTTTATTTTGTTTATTTATTTTTATGTAGTGCTGAGGATCAAACCCAGTATTTCACATATGCAAAGCAAGCGCTCTTGGTCTTTAATTTTCTAATTGGCATCATGTAACACATACTTTTTACTTAGATCTGTACATCTGGGCAAGGGCAGTGGGATATATCACCACTCTCCCCATTAGATTACATGTCCAAGTAATCCCATGTTTTGGGAGCTAGGGAATGGAGTTTCTTTAGATCAAGATTGGCAAGCAGCCTTTCTCAGGCCAAATCTTGCCAATATGGTTTTTGCATTTTTAAAGAGTTACTTTGTAAATGGTTATATAACTACCTAGTAATATCATTAACTTTGTTTCTTGGCCTGCAGCACCCAAAATATTTGCTATCAGGCCTTTTAATAAAGTTTTCTGGCCCTTGCTCTAAATTATAGATAGGAAAAAATACCTCCCTCTGGGTAGGGGCATAACTTAGTGATAACACACTGGACTAGCATACACAATCTCCTGGGTTTGACTTCCATCGTACACAATACCTCCCTTCCATTACCCCACTTGCCCCTTGTCCCAGAACAGCAGGGATCTCTCTTTTTACCAGGACTCATATTCCTAGCCTGTGATAACTGTCCATCTTAGATTCCCCACCTATGTTCCTGAAAGTATCCTCCCTATAGAGCAAGAACCCAGAAACCTCTCTACCCACACTCCAGGCGGGATGTGGCTTCTTTTGGGGTACGAGTCTCCATCGTGGAGCCTGGCTTCTTCCGAACCCCTGTGACCAGCCTGGAGAATTTGGAGAACACCCTGCAGGCCTGCTGGGCGCGACTACCTCCAGCCACACAGGCTCACTATGGGGAGGCCTTCCTTACCAAGTGTGAGTAGCTGGGCACATACAGGGGGAAATGAAGAGAAATGAGAGGGCCAGTAAAGCCAGACCCTCATCAGCTGGGAGGAGGAGGTGGGCAAGCTTATAAATGGAAGGCCCCAGGAAAGTGTCCAGGCCAGTTAGAACCTGCCCACTCCCCAAAATGGAGAAGGAACTTAAGAGTCATCTCTACTGGGCAACAAGCCCAAGGATCTAGAAAATAGGACCTAAGATGGGATGGAGTCAGGAAAGGATGCTAACTGCAACCATTCACGGGGCTGCAGACCTGAAAGTGCAGCGGCGCATCATGAACCTGATCTGTGACCCGGACCTAACCAAGGTGAGCAGATGTGTGGAGCATGCCCTGACTGCTTGTCACCCCCGAACCCGCTACAGCCCAGGCTGGGACGCCAAGCTGCTCTGGCTGCCTGCTTCCTACCTGCCAGCCAGCCTGGTGGATGCTGTGCTTGCCTGGGTCCTTCCCAAGCCCTCCCAGTCAGTCTACTGAATCTACCCTTCCAGGAACAGATTGTTTTTCAAGGGCAAGGACTTGTATTTCGGTCCCCACCCTGGCACTTCCTGGTGCCTGGTACAAAATAGACAATAAATGTATATTGTTAAAAAAATAAAAAAATAAAAAAACAGTAGGTGGGCAAAATGAATGTGTCCAGTGGGAGACTGACCCCTTAAGGGCTAATTACCCTAAGCTGTTTTACTGCCCAAAGTCTCGAGCCTGTTCAGTGCCTGCAAAACAGCTAACATCCACTGGGGGACATAAGGGAATTGCCTTGCAACTGTAAGTGATATTTGAAACTGCAGGGGGAAGGGTGACCACTAGAAGGCGTTTTTCTATATAAGAGTATTATCTATTTTTCCTCAGGGGAAGAGAAGGTGATGAAGAGGGTTCAGGGCCAGCTTGGGTGTTTTTCATGTAAGGCAGTACTCACTTAAATTCACCTACTGAGTGAAGAATGAGGGACACTGGCCATACAGGCCTCAAGCATCTTATCACCACTCTGAAACGGGCAAACTCCCCTTGAGGACTAGAGGGGGAAGGAGTTTGCTGGCCCTCAGAGGTGTACAGAAGACCAGAAAGATGTACATAGTGGATCTGGACTGGGCTCTACCAGGTAGGACCTTTGTGGAAAATCCCTTTGGCTTATACAAGAGATGGCTTCATGTATGTTCCAGTGCTAAGCCTGGGAGCACAAAAAAGGGAAGGCACTTGGCCACAACCTCCTCTAGATCCTCACTTCTCTCACCCCCAGTCCTACCCACACCTTTAGCAAAATCCTCCTTTCCCAAACACCCGCCAAATCAGGCCTGCCTTTCCCAGAGCTGCACACAGAGAAAGTTTCCAGAGGACAGGGAATATGGAAAATGAGAGAAAATGGATCAAGGATCACTCTACAACAAACTGAAACGATCTCTTTTTGGTTTGAAAAAATAATCCGTTTAATTGGAAAACCTGAAAGATTCTATTCCACTCCCCTAGAGGGGCTAAAGAAACCAGACGGGCCTACATTACTTCATATCCACTTCGGATACTCTTCACAAGGCAACAGGCAAAGACAATTCCTAGAACCTAGAAAGAAAGATGGAGAAGAGGGTAGAGAAGATTCAGAATGTCAAGCTATCTAGGACACACCCACAGGATCCCAAACACAACCAAAGCTCCCTACCCCACTAACCAGTACCTCTTGTTCAGCACCCTCCTCCCTATTTCCCCTGTCCCCACCCAAGAGGTCCCAGCCCCTGCCCAGGGCACCTCACCTCTACAAAAGCAATGCCCAGAGCTGCTGCAGCCACCAGCAGCACATTCTTCCTCAGCCAAATGCCAATCTTCTCCACACAGCCCTGCAGGGAGGCAGGCACACAAGGCAAAAGACCATCAGAAACTTCAAACACATTTTCATCGGCCCCTCTTGTCTCTTCTCTACCCCTCTGTCCTTTTCCCCACCCTTTGAATTCTCACAGCCCTCCCCATCCCTGACCATGTAAACTGTCCTACCTCCTAAACATCTCACAGATTTCCCAAGTCCCATACTATCTCAACCTTCCCCCAACCTGGGTATTGATTGCATGCAGGTCGAAATCAGTTCCACAGTGTGCAGTGACATTGATGCAGCAGGAGTCAGGGACTCGGTCCTTCCCCATACCGGGTATGTTCTCCCAATCTGTGTAGTTAGCAGCCCCACAGCAGTTAAACTGGAAGTAGAGAAATATGGGAGGAAATATGCTAAGTGAATCACCATCTTCAGTACAGAGACAAGAATCCCCTTCCCCCATTACTTCTGTTCCCAGCAGCCCCACTCACCTCTTCCTGCATCTTGTCCAGCAATGAAGCTGTACCATTGTTTTTCGGGTAATTTTGCATCTGCTGCTGGAAGTTCTTATTAAACTCTGTTTTGACCTTAGAATAGGAAATAGAGTTGTTGAGAGCAGAATTCAGGCCACTGAGTCCCAGAGCAGCACAAAGCAGGGGTCTCCCCTTATGCCCTGCTTACCTTGTCTTTAAACACATAGCCAGCAATGGCCACAGCCACCTCCACTAGCATGATAAGAGTCAGGAAGATGGCAAACTGCAAGAGCAAAGGAAGGGAGTCAAGTATGGAGTCTGGATGAGAAAGACCTGCTCTGGTCCAGCCAGTCCCTGGAAAACTTACAGAGGTCCCCAACTTACCCACCCTAGTTAGCCCTAACCATAGAAATTTTTTTGCCTTCTGGCACTCCCAGGCACCCATGCTGGTCCCACATCCCACTCACCGTCATCATAAGACAGTAGTTCTCCTTGCAGGCACCACAGCAGCCCACAAAGGCCACCAGGAAGAGGAAGGCACCCACTACAATGATGACCACAGGCAACAGAGTACCAGGAGTAGCACCGTGGGTTATGGTTTGATTCAGGACAAGCTGGACTGCTACACCCACAACGATCAATCCCACTGCACAGGCCTGAAGGGGAAGGCAAATGAGGGTTAGGCCAGAACCACAACAATACAGCAGTACAGGGACACAGACCAATCCAGGAGAGAGATTCTCACACCACCAGGGAACTTTGGATTGGGAACAAGGAGATACCCCACTCTTGACCCTGGGGATCTGTTCAAAGCACTTGGAGAAGGGGAAAGCCAGGCCTTCCTTTAAACAGCTCTTCAGCCAGGGGGTGACCAGAAGCAAAAAAGAGAAGTACACAGAAAGCCTTGACCCCAGGGCACACACATTCCTGACCTAAAAGTAGCACATTTTATGAGCCCCCAGGGCTCCTAGCCAGATTCTTTCTCAGATCTGCACCCTCACTACCCTCCAATAACTAAGGTCTTCAAGACAGGGAGGAGAAAGCAGGAAAAGGGGGCAAGGGTGGTGTGCCCCTCCCTGAACAAACAGTAGCCTCTCAGGCCAGGATCCCAGGAAGGAGTCCGGGGCAAGAACCAATTAGGGTGGGCAGAGCTCTTCCTCATCCCCAACCAACTGGTAGGGGAAAAGTGGGAAAAGGGAATGAAGAGGGATGAGCAGGGTGGGGAGTGGAGGAAAGCCTCGTGGTGATAGCATCAGGCCGTTGGCGGTTGCCCCACTGCCCCATATCACAAGTGGTTGGGTCACCAGACAGGAAGGGCCAGGAGAAGTGGGGGTGGGGGTGTTGCACATCCAGTTTGGCCATTCTCGGTCCAAACTAGCCTCAGGAGTCCCTGAAAGCTAGAGGAGGGAGTATCCGCTCCTCCTTCGGCCCTTTCCCCGGGCTTGCTTTCCACATCTGGTCTCCAGCTGCTTTCATTCTTGGTCCCTCAGCCCTCACCACTCCTGTGCCTGGGCTCCCTGCACCCCGCCAGCGCGCCCCCATCGCTCCCCTTCCCCACTCACGCAAAAGGCCAGCAGAAGAACGTAGAGCAAGAACTTGACACATTTCATTCCTCCTTCCATCGCCATGGCTGCTGGGCCTGGGGCCGAGGGAGGGCGAGTGGGGGGGGATTAGAACAGGCCGAGGGGGGCCAGGGCTTCCGGGCTCCCCGCCTGCCCTCAAGGCCTTCCCAGCCCGACCTCCATTCCCGGCCCCTCCCACCCGGAAACCCGCGGTCAGATCCACGTCTCCCAGCCCCCTCTGCTCCGCGGCCAGAGAGGTGTGGGGGCGCCAGCCCGGACCTCCCCCGCCGCCACCGGAGCCCGAGACAGACGTGAGGGCACCCACAGGGGCTCGAGCCTGACGCCGACCCTCTGCCCGCAGGAGTCAAACACCCACTGCCCGTCCAAACAGCTCCGCAGGACAGTCCTCGGCCCAACCCCGGCCCCCAACATCTTTCCGCCAGGTGCTGTCCTCCCCGCGAAAAAGTGCGGTCGATGTCCCCACCCCACCCTGCCCAGGCTTCTCGAACTTTGAAGCAAAGTTATTCGAGGGCCTCGGGAGAATCGTGGAGCTTGGGGCGGGTATTCGGAGGCTGAGACCAGCCCCTGGAAGAGGACACTCAGAGTGGTCTCCCCAACCCAGGCCCACGTCCGCCGTGGGTCCCGTGGCCTCACCTGGGCTCCCAGAGGCTGTGCGATCCTCTCCCGCCGCGACTCAGGGGCTCTCTAGCTGCGCCCCCCAGCTCCTGCCCCGCCTGCCGCGCGGCCCCGCCCCGGCTCCAGCCACAGCCCCCTCCCCCGCCGCCTCCCCGCCCGGTGGCCGCCAGCCTCCTCATGTGACGCGGGAACAGCTGCGGCCTGAGTCACCACGGTCAGCCAGGGGAGGGCCGAACCCCCCGCCCGGCCAGGGCCACGTGGCCACTAACCCAGAAGACAGTACCCACCCCCGCAAGGGGAAGGCACTCAGGGCAGCACTTCACCGCGCCCGGGGCCCTTGTGGAAGCAGGACGGAGCGCCGCCGGGTTCTCTTTGATTCTTGGAAGCAGAGGAGGCGGGTAAGAGCCAAAGGAAGGATGGACGACCCAGAGTTGCCCTCTAAGCGCCCAGACGGCAGAGCTGAGGCAAAGTGAAAAGGTGGTCTGCGAGAGGCTTCCTCATCCTTCATCGCCCAGAGCCCACCCGGATCCTCCTCGCGCTTTCTGTTTTAAGCTCCCGCCCCCATTCTCGGGTCTGCAGAAAGCTACGGGCTGCCTGGGATCGGGTGGGGCCAGAATAAACACTTCCAGAAAGTCCCTGGCCTCAGGTCCTGGGAGTCTCCCAACATTTCTAGCCTGCGTGGAGGGGCGGCGGGGAGGTTCATGTCCCCTTCTGTGAGCACAGTTTCTTCGTTTTCCAGGGCTCTTGAACTAAGAAATCGGGAGGAGGCCTTTATCCAGGACCATCCTACTCAATTATTATATGTCAAATGTCGGGTCCCTCCCTCTGGGGGGAAGATTGAGAGACTGTACTCCCCTGCTCCGGATCATACCGTTATATGAGGATGTGGGGGAAGATACTAGACAAGGGAGGTTTGTATCTTTTGAATTTCCCCATCTCATTCTAGCAGACAGCCCTTCTCATCCCAGAAGGCAAAGCTAGGTGTGACTGTAAGGCGAGGGTGGGTTCCAGCTGCCTCCCTGCCTGTGTGCCACTAGTGGTCCCTAGATAGCGCTAGTATGAACAGGCTAAAGGATATAAAGGGACAGACTTCATACTCCCAGTCTGGGCCCCTTCCCACACACACACACACACACTTAGGTTCTTAAGGTTCTGCCTCAAGAGCCACTTCCCTTAGTTTTGGGGGATGGGGTGCACAAAGAAGGAAACTATAAGAGCAAAGGGAAGGCATCCACCCTTGGCTGAGAACCAGTTACCAGGATCACACCCTTCCAGCAGATTATACCAATTCCATTGTGAACCTTGCTTCCCTTATCATGGCAGGCAGGCTGTGGAGGAGGAGTCAAGATGCCAAAGAAAGGAGTATTTATCAGGTTTTTTGTTTGAGGATTTTTTTGTTTGGTTGATTGGTTTGGTTTGGTTTGCTTGTTTGTTTTTTGACCTGCCACTAGATGCCAGGCATGTGCTAGGCATGGGGCAAAAAGGAGAGAAAGACAGCAGACCTGCCCTGTGCTTGGAGGCAGAATCAAGTTCTGTCCATCATGAAGAAAGGTAGAAGCCCCTGTTGCAGCTGGATGAGCTCAGAGGGACAGACAGGGAGTAGGAGAGGGAATTTCACAGAGATGGATGAAATAAAGAATAAATGGCAAGCTTTGAGTTCCAGAGACAAGGAGAGGGTCAACTGTAAAAAATAATTTTTTGTGTGGGAGCAGGGGTGAACCCAGGGGTGCTTGCTTTATCATTGAGCTATATCCCCAGTGCTTTTCATTTTATTTTGATGCAGGTTCTCAATAAGTTGCCCAGGGTGAGCTGGAAGTTTAGATCCTCCTGCGTCAGCCTCCCAAGTCTCTAGAATTAAAGGTGTGTGCCACTACACATGGAGAAAAGGATGAATTTTAAAAGTATATGGCAGGGGATGAATAAATAAATGAGTTGCAATCTTTAAAAAAGTTATATGACAGGTTGGGTTGGAGTTGGCTGGCTCCAAAGGCTCACAAAGGATGAGGGAAAGATGGATGGGAAGATGGTCTGAAGATCAAGGTTGACTGACCTGAGGTACATGGTGCATAATAAGCAAGTACAGTGCTTGGTCCTTTATTGAATCTTTTTTTTAAAATATATTTTTTAGTTGTAGATGGACATAATATCTTTATTTATTTTTATATGGTGCTGAGGATCGAACCCAGTACCTCACACATACAAGGCAAGTGCTCTACCACTGAGCCACAACCCCAGCCCCCTTTACTGAATCTTTGTCCAAACAATCAGCTGCAAAACACATTTTAGAACAGTTCAGGGAACGTGAATATGGTATGAGAATTAAACATGACAAAATTATTTTGTTAGGTTAGGAGTGTAGCTCACTTGTAAAGAACTTGCCTATTGTGCACAAGGTCATGGGTTCAATCCCCAGCACTGAAAAAATGTTGTTTTGTTTGTTTGTTTGTTTGTTTTTGTTATTTTTTTTTAATTTTGTTAGCTATGATAGTGATAGTTAGGGAAATTACTCTTTCTTTAAAGATGCACACTAAAGGGGCTGGGGTTATGGCTCAATCGTAGTGTGCTTGCCTAGTGTGTGTATGTATGTATGTGTGTGTGTGTGTGTGTGTGTGTGTGTGTATATATATATATATATATATATATATATATATAAAGATGCACACTAAAATATAAATGGTGAAATGTCTCGTCTGTAATTTACTTTGGAATACTTCACAAAACAATAGATAAAGCAGAAAGATGGTGGTCTAGGTAATTTGGACTATTGGGGTATTGAAGGCTATGTTGGGTATGTTCTTTGAACTTTTTTTTTTTTAAACTATAGTACTGGGGACTGAACCCATGGCGCGTTAAATTATGTTGGGTATGTTCTAAAGGCAATGGGCAAGGTAAAAGCTTTTGAGAAGGTGACAACATCCTGGCATTGATCCCAATGTGGGACCAGGCCCACATTGAAATGAGAAGAAATGAATGTCATATGGCCTGAAAAACAACTGAGACATTTCAGCACAGTCCACAGGAGAGAGGATGAGACCCATTACAAGAAAAGAAGAGGTAGCCACCCAAGGCAGGAAGCACACAAAGGGCATCCAGGTAGAGACATCCTGCCAGGACTTGGGGATGTGAAAATCAGGAGAGGGGTAAGAATTACTATTAAAGTTAAATATTAACCAGGCAGGGTAGCACAAGATTGTAATCCCAGTGGCTCAGGAGGCTAAGGCAGGAGGATCACAAGTTCGAGGCCAGCCTCAACAGTCTCACTTAGTGAGACCCTGCCTCAAAAAAAAAAAATTAAGACTAGGGATATAACTCAGTGGTAAAGTACCTCTGGGTTCAATCCCTTGCCTAAAAGAAAAAGGGCTAAGGAGGTAGCTCAGTAGTAAAGTGCCCATGGGTACTAAAAAAAAAAAAAAAAAAGGGGATATCTAAATCCATGGATGGAAACCAGGTGCAGAGACACACTTGTAGTCCCAGCTACCTGAAAGGTTGAGGTAGGATTGCTTAAATTCAGACATTCAGGGACAGCCTGGACAACATAGCAAAACCCTGTTAATTAATTATGTTAGTTAATTAATTATGGGCAGGGGTTATAGCAGTGGTAGAGCGCTTGCCTCACATGTGTGAGGTACAGGGTTTGATCCTCAGCACCACAAAAAAATAAATAAATAAAGATATTGTATCCATCTACAACTTAAAAAAACAAATGTTAATTAGTTAACTAACCCATGGTGGTGAGGCCCAAAGCAAGGGAAAAAAAGAAAAACCTCAGGGAGCCTTTATGTTTAAGAAACAGGGGTGGCTGGGGTTGTGGCTCAGCGGTAGAGCACTCACCTAGCACGTGCGAGGCCCTGGGTTCAATCCTCAACACCACATAAAAATAAATAAATAAAATAAAGGTATTGTGCCTAGTGTGGTGGCACACTCCTGAAATCCCAGCAGCTCAGGAGGCAGAGACAGGAGGATCTCGAGTTCACAAAGCCAGTCTCAGCAAAAGCAAGGCGCAAAGCAACTCAGTGAGATACAAAATAGGGCTGGGGTTGTGGCTCAGTGGCCAAGTACCCCTGGATTCAATCCCTGGTACCACCCCCCAAAAAAATAAAATAAAGATATTGTGTCCAACTACAACTATATATATTATACTTTTTTTTTTTTTAAGAAAGAAAGAAACAGGTGTGGTGGCCTATACCTGTAATTCCAGTACCTAGGGAGGCTGAGGCAGGAGAATTGCAAGTCAAAGGCCAGCCTAAGCAATTTAGTGAGACTGTGTCTCAAAATAAAAAAATTTAAAGGGCTGGGAATGGAGCTAAGTAATAGAGCACCCCTGGTTCAATCCTCAGTACCAAAAAGAAAAGAAAAAGATACATGAGGATGGGGTAAAGGGACTGAAAGGGAAAGAGCTTTGTAGAGCTGGACCTCTGAACTATGCCAGGCACTGTGCTGAACTCCAACATCTGTTCACTCAGGGTTTAATCCTCACAACAACCCTGGAAGAACAGTATTATTTTTTCCTAGGTTGTTTTGGTTTATTTTGGTACCAGAGAATGAATGCAGGGGCATTTAACCACAGCCCTTTTATTTTTTATTTTGAGGCAAGTTCTCACTGAGTTACTTAGGGCCTTGCTAATTTGCTAAGGCTGGCTTTGAACTTGAGATCCTCCTGCCTCAGCCTCCCAAGTTGCTGGGATTAACAGGTACACACCACCACACCTAGCTGTTTTTTGTTGTTGTTTTTTTTTTTTTATTTAGAAATAAAGAAACTGAGGCTTGGAAACATGGTATAACATACCCATAATCCAAGGTAGTGAAAGTCAGTCTTAGGATTTCAACCCAGATCTCTGCAGTTCCCAAAGCCTATACTTTTTTCTCTTTCTCCAGGAGGCCAAGAGAAAAGAGAACAAGACAGGAAGTGGAAAACAGGGCCTGAAGTACTGAATAGTGTAGGGAGGTCAACTTGGGTGACAAGCAAGAGAAGGTCATTTAGTGGGATGGTCTCCAGAGCAATGTCAAGAGTACGTGCTGGGGCCAGGAGTAAAAGGAGGAAGTGGAGACATCCAGGTGAGTAGGGGAAGAGTAAGGTGAAGGTCAAGAGCCCTCCTAGAGAACACCTGGGGAGAGATAGAGGCAAACTATGGCAAATGCACAGTGGTGGCAGCAACTTGGTAAAGCAGTGACAGGCCAGGGAGACCCCCAGAGAACAAGCCTATGTGGGATTAGAAGGGGAAAGTAAGAATAGTCCATTCTAGGCTGGGGGTGTAGCTCAGGGTAGAGCACTGGCCTAGCACGTGTGAGCCTTGCCTAGACCAGGGTTCAATCCTCAGCACCACTTAAATGAATAAGTAAGTAAGTAAAGTATTGTGCCATCTTCAATTAAAATATATATATATATTTTAAAATAGCCCATTCTGAGACAGAGAGTAAAATGGTGGTAGCCATGTGCAGGGGTGAGGGGCATGGAGAGTTAGTGTTTAATAGGTTCAGAGTTTTAGTTAGGGAAGGTGAAAAAGTTCTGAAGATGGATGGTGGTGATGACTGTACAACAGTATGAATATACACAACATGAATGTACTCTAAAAGATAGTTAAAATGGTAATTTTTATGTTATATGTATTTTACCATGATAATAATAATAATAAAAGAACAATCCACTCCTACATCCTGGAAAGTCAACATAGAGCCCTGTGTATCTGCTGGGCTGCAGGGCAGAGAGGCCTCTGAGTGGAGAAGGGGCTGACCTCAGACCTGGCCCTTCACATCATATCCTTCAGAGCCTCCAGTACCTACTCCAGGTGTGCATCCAGATACACCACCAAATCACTCTGGTTGACCCGGACTGCTGCCCCTTGGGGGCCTGGCACTGGCTGGTGGTAGGTAAGTTGGTGCAGGAACCTTCATCCCTCGCCACTAAGCAAATCCAATCTACCCTACAACTTCACCAATGCATCTACCCAGGGCTAGTTGGAAATAGTCAAGAGTTTGGGTCTGAATTAGGGGCCTGAGATTTAAGGCAAGAGATCCGAGCTTTGGATAAGGAGGGAGGCATTGGTACGTAATGACAATTTCCAGATTCCAAGCTTAGATCACAACAAGGTACAGATCTGCAGGTCCTACTAGTAGAAAGACCCAGAGTCTGACAGATACCCTTGCAGCCTGGAGGGGAAGATATCCTGGGATGGCTCTCCAGTGACATCACCACCAAGGTACTGGTTGCTAGAGTCTGGGGAATAGCCTGGAGTCTCTAATCACTGTGGGTGGTCAGTTCTGACTGTTCCCCCACTGTCTAGGGAGGCCATGTGCTTCATGATGGCAGGACTAGATTACTGTCCTACCCAGGAAAACACACTGCCGAAGTCCCTTTATGTTCTCACTGCAAGGAAAGTGAGGCTCAGAGAGATGAAACCACTCCTCAGCAACAACCTGCAGATAAGGACCAGGATCTTGAGATACCTTCTCCAATACTAGGTCCATTACACCTACACAGAACACTCCTGAGGTAGAAAAACATTGGTATGAGACCGGATTCTGCCAACTCATGGAGAGGGGTGGTGACCTTGGGTAAACTCTTGCATTCTTGCCCCCAGTTGAATAGGAGGAAAACAGTCCTTCCCCATCTCATAAGATAGTTCTGAGGATCACAGAAAAAAAATGAATATTGATTTTATTACCTGAAAAAATGATAAAGCAAGCCAGTGCGGTAGCACATACCTGTAATGCCAGCCACTCAGGAGGCTAAGACAGGAGAATTGCAAGCGTGAGGTCAGCCTAAGCAGCACAGTGTGACCCTGTCTCAACTCAAAAATAAAACAGGGCTGGGCACAATGGTGCATGCCTGTAATCCCAGCTACTTGGGAGACTCAGGCAGAAGGATCACAAGTTCAGGGTCAGCCTGGACAATTTAGTAAGACCCTAATCAAAAATAAAAGGGGCTGTGGAGATGGCTCAGTGGTAGAGCCCCCTCACGTTCAATTCCCAGTACAATGAGTACCACAAAACACATTAAAAAAATAATAATAAAATAGTCTGGGGGTGTAGCTCAGTGGTAGAGCACTTGCCCTACATGTGCAAGGACCTAGGTTTGATTCCAGCACTGGGGGAAAAAAAAGGCAGAGGTTGGAGATACAGCCTAGTGGCAGAACACTTGCCTAGCATTTGTGAAGCCTTAGGTTCTTCTATCCCCAACACCAAGAAAAAATAAAGAATGACCCAGGAGCAGTGGTGCATGCCTGTAATCCCAATGGCTCAGGGGGCTGAGACAGGAGGATGGCAAATTCAAAGCCACCTTCAGCAGGTTAGCAAGACTGTCAGCAACTTAATGAGAACCTGTCTCAAAATAAAAAATAAAACAGGCTGGGGATATGACTCAGTGGTTAAGCACCCCTGGATTCAATTTGGTACCCCAAAATAAAGAAATAGGGAATGAAAAGAGTAGCTCTGGGGAAATAGCTCAATGCATGAGGTACTAGATTAGATCCACAGTACCAAGCTTAGATCAAAACAGGGTACAGATCTACAGGTCCTACTGGTAGAAAGACCCAGAGTCTGACAGATATCCTTGCAGCCTGGAGGGGAAGATACCCTGGGATGGCTCTCCAGTGACATCACCACCAAGGTACTGGTTGCTAGAGTCTGGGGGAAAAAAGTGATCAGGATTCATCATACCCTGTTGTATGCATTACTGGGGACTGAATTCAAGGGCACTTTACCACTCAGCTACATCCCCAGGCCTTTTCACTTTTTTAAAAAATATTTTTTTTAGTTATAGATGGACCCATACCTTTATTTTGTTTGTTTGTTTGTTTGTTTTGTTGTTGTTGTTGTTTTATGTAGTGGCGGGACGGAACCCAGTGCCTCATATGTACTAGGCAAGCACTCTACCACTGACCCAAAGCACCAGCCCTCATTTTTTATTTTGAAATAGGGTCTGGCTAGATTGTCCAGACTGCCTTGAATTTGCAATCCTCCTGCCTCAACCTCCTGAGACACTGAGATTACAAGTGTGTGCCATCATGACCAGTCTCATAGCCTGTTTTTATTTTTATATTTTTTAATTTATTTTTTAGGTGGACACAATATATTTATTTTATTTTTATATGGTGCTGAGGATCAAACCTAGGGACTCATGCATGCTAGGCAAACACTGTACCACTGAGCCACAACCCCAGCCCATCATAGCCTGTTTTTAGGTGCATGGAAATTAAAATGATTTTGATTTGAGAAGTATCTTGACACCCCACCCCAATTGAGGTAACAATATAAGGGTTGGAAGGAAAAACCCAGCCTCCTTCTTCCCTTCCTAAGCACTCTGGCCTTTGTCCAGTTTTTCAATACAAGCCCCAAGGCCTAACTCCTATTCCAAATCCACCCCACCCCCACCCTATCCAACCCTTTGCAAGACTGTCCTCAGGGACCTGCCTTTATTCCTTTCCCTACTTCCTGGACCTCCAGACTCTGACCTCTGCCTGGTTCTCCCCATCTTCCCTGGCTCCTGTTGCAGCTACCTCCCAGACAATGTCACCTTTAGTGATGGGTTAGCCAGGCATGGTGGCACATACCCGTAATCCCAGCTACTCCAGAGGCCAAGGCAGGAAGATTGCAAGTTTGAGAACAGCCTGGACAACTTAATGAGACTTTGTCTCATTAAATAAGCCGGGTATGGTGGTGCACTCCTGTAATCCCAGCAAGGTTGAGGCAGGGGGCTGGGCATGTGGCTCAAGCGGTAGCACGCTCTGGCACGCCTGCGGCCCTGGTTGAATCCTCAGCATCACATACAAACAAAGATGTGTCCACCGAAAACTAAAAAATAAATATTAAAATTCTCTTTCTCTTAAAAAAAAAAAAAGGCTGAGGTAGGAGGATTGTGAGTTCAAAGCAAGCCTCAAACCTGTAAAACCCTATACAAAGTCCTAAGCAACTTGGCGAGATCCCTTCTCAAAATAAAAAGGACTGGGGATGTGGTTAAGTACCTTGGGTTAGATCCCTGGTACCAAAAATAAATAAATAAAAAATAAAAAGAGCCAAGAATGTAGCTCAGTGGTAGGGTACCTGTGGTTTTAATTCCCAGTTCAAGGACAAAAAAAAAAAAAATGCCAGGGGAGGGGTGAGCAGTGGGATTTGACCCAAATGCTCAGCTGGAGACTAGACAGGGTCCAGAGCCTTGTTCAACTTCATGGCTTCCCTGTGCACCACCTCAGCCAGGATGCCATCTGCCTGTGGTTCTGGTCCAGGACGTGGTGCAGAAACACAGCAGTATCCACCTGAGAATCACAGAGCCTCACTACTAACATTTCTCCTGAAATGAACATAGGGAAAATAAGAAATAGGCAGTGCTGGGGGCTGGGTGCCTACCTCAGACCTGTTCCTAGGGCTTAAAGGGTCAAAAGGTCTAGGCAGGGCCTTAAGGCCTTGGGGGAAAACCACTCACCCAGGCTATTCTCAAACCAGTTGTATTCCTCCACAAGAATGTGGTCTTACAGCTCAGAAAACTAGAAGTGAGAAGAGGAAGGGTTGGAATGGGGTGTGGGTGTACTGGCATCCCTAGGTAGAGCCCAGAGCCATTTGTCCTGCCTTTACATCTCTTTACATTTCTGGTTCCCCCTCTTAGCCACACCCTCTGATTGTCCTCATACCTTTACCCATGCTATTTCTCTCTCTCTCTCTCTCTCTCTCTCTCTCTCTCTCTCTCTCTCTCCCTCCCTCCCTCCCTCCCTGTGTGTGTGTGTGTGTGTGTCTCACACACATATGTAAGTGCACATACATGAACATGAAGATGCATAAACATACCACCTCTCATCTGGGAACAACTTTGATCTGCATTGCCCTATACTCTCTCCTTACTTGTCCACTAGAGAATGGATTTCTTCCTAACACTTCAGCCTTCAGTTGCCCTCTGCTTCTCTCCAGCTTCCCCCACCTGGCAATCCAGGTCATGCTTTGTGACCTCCTGGATCAGCCCAGCTGCTGGCGTTTTGATATCACTGGAGAAGCAGAAATTGCTCTGAGATCCCACCTTTTCTTTGACCAGGAGCTGGAATGTGGCACCTCCTGCTGGCCAGGCTATGCAATGCAGCCTGCTTTTGCCACCATCTCCACCAGGGCCTTTAGTAAGGACTTCACCATTGACCTGAAGAGGGAGCAAGTGAGAAAAACAGGGAAGAGGTGGGGAGACAAGGGAATAGCAAGCCTTAAGATCTAGAGGTAGGCTGAGGCAGGAGGATTGCAAGTTCAGAGCCAGCCTCAGGAATTTAGCAAGGCCCTGAGCAACTTAGCTAGACCCTGTCTTAAAATTAAAAAAAATTAAAAAGGGCTGGAGATGTAGCTCAGTAGTTAAGCACCCCTGGGTTCAAGCCCCGGTAGCAAAAAAGAAAGGGGGGGAGAGAGAGTGAAAAGAGGAAGGGGTTTGCCTCCAGTTGAGTTAGGAAGGCTGGCCCATTCCTTAAGACTGAAATCATGACCCTCAATGATTCTTGGAGTTCTCCAGTTGTATCAAATCTACACTACCATCACCACAGCCTCAAATGCAAACTCTTTGGCTCTCTTCTCTCAATCCCCAACTTCTCTTAGAGGACCTTGGGGCAAAAGAGGTTAACAGCACTGCCAAGCGGCTCAGGCAAGATAATTATAGGGTTTAGAGCCCAGTGTGGGAGAGAATGAGAGGACACTAATTACATACGTAGTCAGAGGTCTGGGAAGGTCCAACAACTCTATACAACCCCTAGCCCAGAAGAACCTCCCCCTATCCCCAGAGGCACAAGCTGTGGTGTTGAGGGGGAAATAAGCCTTTAGGGAGGCCTCTCCACCAGAGCTACAGTTTAATCACCCAACGCCTCCCCTCTTGAGAAAGTCCCTACACCAAGGAATGAGCATACTAAACCCCAAAATAGGACCTTTAGGAACATAAAAAGAGGGAGGCGATTTAGACTGGGAATCCTCCCTGAGGAGGAGAGGAAAATGTCTACTCCTACCTGATACAGTGGCACATGCAATGGAATCCCAGTGACTTGGGAGGCTGAGGCAGGAGATCACAAGTTCGGGGCCAGCCTTAGCAACTTAGTGAGACCTGTCTCAAAATAAATTTTAAAAGGGGTTGGGGATGTAGCTCAGTGGTAGAGTGTCCCTAGGTTCAGTCCCCAGTACCAAGGGGAAAAAAAAGAGAAGTCTAGTGCCCAGCTCTGATGGACAAAGCAGTCCATCAGACAAGGTGGAGGTGGCCTGCACCATAGGGATGCAGGATAACAGAAGTCTCTCCTCCTTAAATCAGTTCCCCTGTTATGGCAACAGCACCTGTAGTGGCTCAGGCATCTCTGACCTCGAACTCTGGCAACTGGCTCTCAGGAGCTTCATCAATTTTTCCTAAGAATGTTAATGGATCCTCTAACAGGAGGAGGACACACCAGCACCAGCACGTTTTTCCCTCTGCTATGCTAGGTCCTGAAACTTCATTCGCTCCTCCAGCAATACCATCCCCTCTGGTGACAACTCACAACCTTCAAATCTAAATGCCTCCCTTAGGCCCCATCCCACATTTGCTGTGAACCAGTCAGGACCTTAAAGGAGGCGGGCCTGAAGGTTATCTGGGTAATGCAGGGAGTTACATCCTTAGTAAGCAGACAGTTGCCTGGGAGACCAGGACAGTGGGCAGGACTCCGAGTCATGGTTACCACGTACCGGGATAAGCAAAGATGTTAAAGTGTACTGTCTTCCAACTCTTTTTTTTTTTGTAAAATCACCAAGGGCCCTTCTTCAGGACTGGGTCTGGGACAGCTGGAGTTCTGGAGCTCCTAAAAGAAACCTCCTAGGGATTAACTCCTTCAACTCAGAGGTACCCGACAGGACCAAACCTGATGGAACTCAAAAGGCAAGATCTGTGAGGGTTTATAGAAAAGACAAGATGTAGCTCAGCTCAGTAGAGAGAGTGTCTAACATGTGTGAGACTCTGGGCTCGATTCCCAGGGGCAGGAGAGACATTTCTCCAACTAGAAATCTAAAATGAAAATCCTCCAAGTACTAGTAAGAAAAAACAGGATGATTTTAGTTCCACCTCCAAGGAACTGGCATCCTAAATTCTACCACCAGATGGCAGTCTTGTCAATTTATTGGATTACCTGTAGTCAGTGGGCAGAAAGCCAAGAGATGGAAATCCTTTCTGTCTCACAATCTGTTTCTGATTGTTAGTTCCCGATATTTGGCAGACAACAGAAACCCTCATGGATATAAATATACAGTTTTCTCTCCCCGTCCAACTCTGACCACTTCCACTTACCAAGGTTCATTCATTGTTGTATACAAAGCATCTGAGAAAAACTTTGGTGAAAAAGTTAATGCTCTCGGGCTGGGATTATAGCTCAGTGGTAGAGTGCTTGCCTCCCATGTGGAAGGCACTGGGTTCAATCCTCAGCACCACGTAAAAATTAAAAAAAAAGAAAAAAGTTATTGTGTCCATCTAGAACTTAAAAAAAAAAAAAGTTAATGCTCTCAAGTTCCAGTGTAATGGTTATAAATTGGGGGAAGAGTATTTATCCTATTAGAATGGTGTTTCCTAATAATTCTATGAAATATGTATAATATTTGTATCTTCATCTTACAAATAAGATGTATCTCATCAAATAAGATGTATCTCATCTTCTTTAAAGACTTTTAAGAACTTTCAAAGCTGGGCACACACATGCCTGCTAATTCCAACTACTTGGGAAGCTGAAGCAGGAGGATCACAAGTTTAAGGCCAGCCTGGGCAAATTAGTGCAACCCCATCTCAATAATAAACACATAAAAAGGGCTGGGGAGTAGAGTGCCCCTTAGTGGTAGAATAGTAAAAATCGTTGAAGTTCACACAGCCAGAAAAGGGGGGCTACTGGAACTGGAGCCCAGGCAGCCTTGTTGCAGTCAAGAAGCTAGAGTCAGCATAGGACGTCTGGATGTCATGCCTAAATCTCATCTATGCTGAGAGCTAAGGAAAGAGTAAATTTGGCCTAGAGATTGTGGGAGGCAGGGGGAATTGAGTGCTGGGTATCTAACCCTGGGACTCAAACATACTAAGCATATACTGTATCACTGAACTCCAACCCCCAGCCAAGGAGTTATTCTGTGAAGAAGAAAAACTTATGCAGATTCAAGAGTATAAGAAGAATGGAATAATACTTCCAGGTATCTAGCTTAGGTGGTTGCCATTCACTAAATGAAAAACTGCAAGTGGGGAGATGAGGTTATGGCTCAATGGTAGAGCACTCACCTGGCATGTGTGGGGCACTGGGTTCCATCCTCAGAACTACATAAAAATAAATAAATAAATACAGTATTTAGAAAGAAAGAAAGAAATCCTGCAGGTGAGCCAGGTGCAGTGACACATGTCTATAATCCCAATGGCTCAGAAGGCTGAGGCAGAAGGATCACAAGTTCAAAACCAACCTCAGCAACGTAAGGAGACCCTATCTCAAAATAAAAATGGCTAGGGTTGTAGTTCACTGGTTAAGCTCTCCTGACTTCCATGTTTGGTACAAAAAAAAAAAAAAAAAAAAACTTAGGTGGGTCATATTTTAGGGAAGAGAAGGAATTCTCTATTTGAGCTGTGATGTTTGAGTGCCTTGGGTTATCCAGATGGACATGTTCAGGAGGCATCTCTCTGTCCTGGAGTTTGGGCTAATACTGTTTATTTATTGTCTTGTTTGGACTATCCGTTCCCTGAGTTTTATCTTTGCATATCATTTCCCTGCACCTGCCATTATATTCATGTTTGGTGAGGAAGTAAAGATTGGGCTGCCTTCATATTCATTTATTCATTTTTAAAGTACTGATACTCAAATTTCAGGGCTCACACATGCTGGGCAAGCACTCTACCACCAAGCTACACCCTTAGCCCATGTGCTGCCTTCTTTACAGGAGCAGAAGGAGATGACACCACCTCTTCTCTCAAGGTGTTTACAAGTTTGTTGAGGAAGTGACATTACAGAAACATTTTAGATGATGGGACAAACCAGAAAAATGTGGTAAAGCCTCTGGGAAATCAAAAAGGGGAAAAAAAAAGAGAATCATTAAGAAGGAGAAAAAGGGGCTGGGGCTGGGGCTCAGCGGTAGAGCGCACTCCTAGCACATTAAAGGCTCTGGGTTCAAACCTTAATAAATAAATAAAATTTATTGTGTCCAACTACAACTTAAAAATAAATACATATTTTTTTAAAAAGATGGAGAAAAAGTAGGCTGGGGATATAGCTTAGTTGGTAGAGTGCTTGCCTCCCTTGCACAAAACTCTGGGTTCAATCCCTAGCACCACAAAAAAAAAAAAAGGAGAGAAAAAAAGTCAGGTACAATGGCAGCCACCTATAATCCCAGCTACTCTACTCAAGAGGCAGAAGCAGGAGGATTACAAGTTTGAGGCCAGTCTGGGTAACTCAACAAGACCCTGTCTCAAAATATAAATATTTTAGACACCTTGGTGGCACATGCCTGTAATCCAAGTGACTTAGGCAGAAATATCAGAAGTTCAAGGCCAACCTCAGCAACTTAGCAAGACCCTCAACAATTCAGTGAGACCCCATCTAAAAATAAAAAGCACTGGGGATGTATCTCAGTGGTAAAGCATTATATATATATATATATATATATATATATATATATATATATATATACACACACACACACACACACACACACATACATACACACACACATACATATACATACATATACATGTATATATGTCTATATATATACATATATATGTGTATATATATATATACACATACATACAGATATATAATTTTGTAAAGGAATAAGGATATAGCTCCATGGTACAATTTGCCTAGTGTGTGTGAGGCTATGGATTCAATGTTCCATACCACACACACACACACACACGCACACACAAGAAAAGTTCATGAACACTTCTATCGACTGATCACTATGTAATTCTCACAACCAGTTGAGGGTAGGCATTGTGATCCCCATGATATAGGTAAAAAGAATAAAAAAATAAACTTGATGAAATTCTGAGATACCCATATCTTGGTCCAAGGCAAAGGGAGCTAAGTTTTTTGCTCATTCCATTGTTATCTCAGTTCCTGTTCCCCATGGAAATGGATCATCTATTAAAAGTTCCATGGGTTGTTTTTCCTAGCCCCTCTCCTCACACCTGAACCCTCAGTTTCTTCCTTATTCCACTCCAGTTCTCCAACCCTACTTTGCTCTTATGTTTATGCCAAGTCAACTTTATGATATTTTATTGGGCTCAAATTCCAAAGAGTAAACCCCTCGGCTTGGTCTGAGCAGCTCAATAATGAAATTCATCCATTTATTCAACAAACATTTAAAGTGCCCGGGTGGTGGTACATGCCTATAATCCCAGCATCTCAGGAGGCTCAGGCAGGAGGATTTCAAGTTCAAAAGCCAGCCTCAGCAATTTAGCGAGGCACTAAGCAATTTAGCAAGACCCTGTCTCAAAATGAAAAATAAAAAAGGATGTGGCTTAGTAATTAAGCACCCCTGGGTTCAATTCCTTGGGGGCGGGGGATTGAAAGTTCCAGGAGTGCTTGTTTTGGCAGCATATATACTAAGTTTGGATCAATACAGAGAAGATTAGCATGGCCCCTAGAATGACACACAAATTCCCGAAGCATTCCATAACTTTGTTTTCTCTAATAAGTGGATGCTGATCTATAGTTGTGGGGCGGGCAGGAAAAAAAAATGAAGAAACTTTGGATTGTGCAGTGGGGAGTGTGAAGGGGTGGCGCGATAGGAATGGGAAGGATAGTAGAATGAGATAGACATTATTACCCTATATACATGTATGATTACACTACTGGTGTGACTCAGCACCATGTACAGCCAGAGGAATGAGAAGTTATTCTCCATTTGTGTACAATGTGTCAAAATGCATTCTACTGGACAGGCACCTTGACCCATGCCTGCAATCCCTGTGGCTTGGGAGCTGAGGCAGGAGGATTTCAAGTTCAAAGCCAGCCTCAGCAACTGTAAGGTACTAAGAAACTCAGTGAGACCCTGTCTCTAAATAAAATACAAAATAGGGCTGGGGGTGTGACTAAGGGGTTGAATGCCCCTGAGTTCAATCCCAGATACCACACACACACACACACACACACACACACACACACACACAAAATGCATTCTACTGTCATGTATGACTAATTAGAATCAAAAAAGAAAATGTCAGGAAATGAGTAAAACATGATCTCTCAAACATCTTCAATTTTCCTAGTGATCTTCTGGAACTTGGGATTAAGAAATAAACCTGGGCCAGGGATGGTAGCCCATGCCTGTAATGCTGGTGGCTTGGGAGGCTAAGGCAAGAGGATCACAAGTTAGAGGCCAGCCTCAGCAATTTAGTGAAGCTGTGAACAACTTAGTAAGACCCTGTATCAAAATAAAAAATCAAAAGGACTGGGGATATAGCTCAAAGGTAAAGTATCCTTAAGTTCAGGTCCCAGTATCAAAAAAAGAAGAAAGAAAAGAAATAAGGCTGGAGCTGGATGTTGTGGTGGCACATGCCTATAACCCCAGATACTCAAGAGGCAGTGGCAGAAAGATGACAATTTAGAAGCCAGCCTGGTAAACTTTGTGAGATCCTGCCTCAAAAGAGAAGGAGGAGGAGGAGGAAGTAGAGGAGAAAGCTTGGAGAAACTGATGTCTGGGAAGAGGTATCCAGCATCAGATGTTAAGCACCTTCAAATAATTTTGTCACTTGGCACTCTTTCACTCTGCCTTCTGGCTTTGTCCATGGCCATACTTGAAGATGACCACCTCGGGATTTCTCCTCTTGTAACTTGCTGCCTACAACTCAGACATCTGAAAATAGACCTCTCCCCATCCTCACCCATGCAACTTTGAGCCCCTTCTCAGGCATCTAAGATCCTGCAGGTCCAAAGGCATAGGTAGATATTCATAGCTCCAGATTCCTCTCTAAAACATAGTGGCCTCCATGGTTTTTGTTGTTATTTTGGGTGGAATGAGGGATACTGGAAATACTGAGTATTGAACCCAGGGCCTACATGGTAGGCATATCCTCTACCAAAGAGCTACACCCCCATTCTCTTAAAAAACAAACAGGAGCTGGAGTTGTGGCTCAGCAGTAGAGCACTTGCCTAGCACGTGTGAGGCCCTGTATCAGGGGTTCAATCCTCAGCACACATAAAAATAAATAAATAAAATAAAGGTATTGTGTCCAACTACAACTAAAAATAATAAATATTTAAAAATTTAAGAAACAAACTTTATTTTGAGGGCTGGGGCTATGGCTCAGTGATAGAGCACTTGCCCAGCACATGTGAGGTACTGGGTTCGACCCTCAGCACTGCATAAAAATAAATCAACAAAATAAAGGCATTGTGTCCATCTACAACAACAAAAAAAAAAATTAATAAAATTTAAAAAAATAAACACTTTATTTTGAGATAGGGTCTTGTTAAATTGTCCAGGTTTGTCAAGTTTGCACCTTCCTGCTTTAACCTTGGGATGACACCAGGATGAAAGGTGTGCCACCCTGCCTGCTACTGTGCTGGGGCTCCTCATTATTTTGTTCTTCATTTTATGTTAATTAATTTATTAGTTTATTAATTATTTTGGGAGGTACTGGGGATCGAACCCAGAGCACTCTACCACTGAGCTACATCCCCAGCCCATTAAATTTTTTGTTGTGAGACAGCGTCTTGCTAAATTGCCAGACTGGCCTCAAACTTGCAATTCTCTTCTCTCAGCGTTATTAGTGGCCAGGATTGCAGGTGTGTACCACTAAGTCTGGCTCCTCATGTCTTCTTCTTTAGCTACCTCTGGCAGATGGGGCTCTTTTGGACTCAAGTTCTTCACCTTCTCCCTTTCGGGCTCTCTGTGCTCCCACCAAGGTTGACTCTTGTGGCTGTCACCCCTTCCCTCAGGAGTCTGCTTTTGCCCTGATCCTTTGGTCTGCCTTCTCAGGGGCTCCCTTGGTATCTCCCAGTCTGTGGCCCTCTCCCTTTGTCTTTCCAGGGTACTGGTCTCTGTCCTATCGGTTCCTCTGCCCCTGTTCCCATCTCTATGTCTTCCCTTGTTTAGCCGCACCTCTCTCTGGACATTCCTTTATCTCTGTCTCCGATTCTCTCCACCCTAACTCTACCCCTTCTCTTATTCTAACTAAGTCTCTCACCTCTGTCTAGTCCCATCCGACTCTTCTTTTCCCTCCTTTGTCTGTCTCTCTGTCTCTTACCTCTCTTCCTGTCTCTCTGGATTTGTCTCTTCTTCCCTTATCCCTCCAGTCTCTCCTAGGTCTCTCTGACTCTGACTTTCCCTCTATACCTACCCCCTCCCCCTCTCCTGTCTCTTCACCTTTCTCTGGGCCCTTGCTCCCTCGCTCCCTCCCTCTCTCTTTTCCTCCGCTCTCTCCGGCTCCCTCTCTCGCCTCGGATGACAGCGCTACCTCTTTTGTTGGCTCCGCAGCCAATCGCGGCCGCTGACGACACGGGGGCCGGGGCTATAAAGGGCCTGGCCCGGGCTCGGGCCCCCCCAGCCGCCCGCCCCGGCCGCTCGCCCGCCCCGCCCGCGCGCCCGCCGCCCCCGGCCCCCCCGGTCCCCCCTCGGCCGGGCAGCCCCCAATCCCGCGCCGCCCGGACCCCCTCCTCCTCCCTCCCTCTTCCCTCCGCCCCCTCCCTGCGGGACTCCGGCGTCCCCGCCCCCCAGTCCTCCTCCCCTCCCCTCCAGCATGGTGCTCGCGGCCCCGCTGCTGCTGGGCTTCCTGCTCCTCGCCCTGGAGCTGCGGCCCCGGGGGGAGGCGGCCGAGGGCCCCGAGGCGGCGGCGGCGGCGGCGGCGGCGGCGGCGGCCGGGGCCGGGGGGGAGCGTTCCAGTCGGCCGGCCCCGTCCGTGGCGCCCGAGCCGGACGGCTGCCCCGTGTGCGTGTGGCGGCAGCATAGCCGCGAGCTGCGCCTGGAGAGCATCAAGTCGCAGATCCTAAGCAAACTGCGGCTCAAGGAGGCGCCCAACATCAGCCGAGAGGTGGTGAAGCAGCTGCTGCCCAAGGCGCCGCCGCTGCAGCAGATCCTGGACCTGCATGACTTCCAGGGCGACGCGCTGCAGCCCGAGGACTTCCTGGAGGAAGACGAGTACCACGCCACCACCGAGACCGTCATTAGCATGGCCCAGGAGAGTAAGTGGGCTTCGGGGCTCAAGCGGTGCGTTGCTGGCTCGGCTCTGGGAAGGGCGCCTCTGGCTTCCAAGCCGGGCGCTCCCGGCTGCTTCGGCCCGGAAGCGTTTTCTGCGAAAACTTGATGGATTAGGGACCCGGGGCTATTCCACAGAACTTTTTTCCAGCGGTGAAGCTGGGCAACGGAGTTGTGTGCAGGCCCTGTTCCTGGAGGTGGGAGGGGGCAAACGCGACGGGTTGCAAGATACTGCCTCCCAACCCCGGTGTGCGAGAAAGACCCCGTTAAAGGAGTCGGGGGCGGGGGGAAGCCGAGGCCCGCAGCTTTGGGAACTAGGCAGACACTCTGTCCTGAAGGGCCACGGGTGGAGATGACTAGAGAACAGAATTGGGAGGCTCCCAGCTGGGCCGCAGTACTCTGTGTCTTCCCATCGTCCTGGCACCAACTCCCCGCCCGATGCTCCGCAACGCGCCCACCCGGCTCCAGAGAACCGAGTGCCCCTCTCTGTCCCAGGAATAGGATCCCAGAACCCAATGTTCCTCCTGGCAGCCCAGCAGGCACCCTTTTCATCCTGAGCCGTGTCTCACACTGGGTATCCCAAGGGGCCAGGAAAACTGTCTTCTTGGTACCGACCGATCTCAAGATAACTCCATTGCGCTGGGGGTTTAAGGACAATCATTTGGTTACTTAAACCTCAGTATTCCGTCCCTTATTCACCGGGCCCGATGGCAACTGGACTTGAGAGGAAGACCCAAGGGAGAATGAGAAAGAACTGGACGGGTGTTGGGGGAGACCCAGGCATCCGAGTCCCTGGCTTAAGGAAGCTGAATACTGAACACGTTAATAGACATGAGCTGCTTTGAAATTTTATGGCCTGGAAAATCCAGGCAATACCACTACCCCCAACTCTATCTCTCCCTAAGGTCAGGTGACTCCCTCTTCCCCTCCCCCACTGAGTCTCCCCTGACTCTTCAACTCCAGGGAACCAAGCCCTCTCTTATTCCCTGGTGGTTTGGCAAGGTCCCCCACCCCCCAGTTTGGTTTATGGCTCTGAGGGGGGAGACTGGTTTATTGGCAGATGGGCAATAAAAAGCTGGGGGCTGAGGGTCCTAGTGGCCCACATCCATAGGAGAGGCACAGGAGCCCAGGTGTGCATCTGGGAGGTTTAGTACCTGGTAATGCCAAATGTGTTTCTGTAGAACTCAACTGAACAGTACTTAATCAAGACTGTAAAGAAAACTAACCAGGAAAACTAACTGGATTTGTGTGTGTATGTGTTTGTATGTGTGTTTGTGTGCACACGCACACAGGCGAGCTATGCACCCTGCACCAAGGAAGGGCTGGAAATCTGATCCTCGTTTCCTCAGTCTCCCTTCTGCTCCTTTTAAGACTTCTGCTTGTGGAAGCTGGGGTCAGTCTGAGATTGACCTAGGGCAGGGGTGGGGGTGGGGGTAGGGATTCTAGGAAACAGTAGTAGAAGAATTCTGATCAAGAGTTTGCTGGAAGAAGATGAAGGGTACAGAGGGAAAAGATGCTCTGGTCTGTGTGGTATAGTGTGTGAGAATTCCCAGGATGGGTGACAGGGCCTTGGACTTCCCCTTGCTCCTCACTATGCCTAGCATTCCTTAGCTATAGGTCTGAGCTCAGAATTAGCTCTTGTAGTGGGGATGTGGGAAGTGAAGGGACCCTGCATGCATGGATGGGGCAAAGAAGGTTAAGACTGAAGGAGGCACCAGCAGTTGGGGTCTCACCCCCAACTTCCAATCTTGTGCCACCAACGCAGCACTTGGGTAACTAGGGAACTGGGTCTCCAGCCAGGTATTGTACGTCCCCTTTAAGAGCCTAGCTGAGCTCTTAAGAGAGGGAGGGGGAGTGGAGGGAGGGGGGAGGGAGAGAGGGGAAAAGGAAAAAGAGACTTTTATAGTCTAATCCCCAGGGACCCGCTTTAATAAGAGACTTGTGCTCTGCTAATCGGGGGAGGTGTTTGTCAGCAGAGATGGCCTCTGCTCCCCTCCCCCTGTCTCCCCTCCCCCAGCCTTCAACCCTGGACCCCAGCCCCCACCTCGCCTAGACTGCTTTGCTTGCCCTAGTTCCCTCTACCCTCTCAGGCTCTCCCACCCCAGCCTTCATCCTGGGAAACCAGCCCCCTGCCCTTCTGGGAGCCGAGCCCAGCCCCTCAGTTTCTCTCTCCTCCCCATACAGAGAGGCCCCTGCCCTCTCAGCCCAACCTCCTGCCCCTAGGCCTTCTAGCCTGGGTTGGAAAAGGGTGTGTAGTTGGGGGTGGAAAGGGGAGGCCGTAAGTAAGGAGGGGGTTGGGCTTTTGCTGAAAATAATGCAATGACCTCTCTCCCCCAGCAGCACCGCCTACTAAACCTGACCTGCTGCCTGCCACCAACCAGATCAATCCAACACATGTGTGGCCCCCTCCCTTTCCCATCAGAGCTGTTAAGGATTCTCTCAAGCCCCTTTCCCTCTATAGCTCTACCTGCTTATTCTTTGTTTCTCCCTCTCTACCTTTTCTGTCCTCTTATCTTTACCCCACCAGGTTTAGCTCCCTCCCACCTCTAGCTTTTTAACCCCCACCCACTCCTTTCTACTCAACCCTGGTGTTCTCCAACTCCCAAACTTATTTCTTCTCACACCACAATCTTTCTACAACCTCCGTTTCTCTGCTTATCTCTACTAACCTGACTTCATTCCTGGATCTTCTTGATTCTTACTTCCCTCACCTTCTCCAGTCTTTCCTGACTCTTCACCTTTCTCTTTACTTTCTCCCTATGTCCTGTCCCCTAGTAGTACTGACTAGTCTCCCATCCAGTGGAGAAGTGTATGAGGATTCCCTGGGATGGGCAATCCTTTATCTGAAGGAACCAAAGGATCAGGTGCCCAATCCCTCACCTTCAAATCTTAGGTCAGCTAAAGGTAGTAGGGTATGTTTAGAGTTTAGAAAACCAAACAGTTATTGAGAAACTACTACTATTTTCACATTCTTTAATGCTCAGCACCTAAATCAAGAATCATTACTATCATACCAAGAAGTCTATGGGAAAGGTCAGATGAGGAGTCAAACAGTGGTTAAACCCACTTCAATGTAGCCAAGGACAGTTTAGGAAGAACTCTCAAGCACTTGCCTGTGTAACTGAAAACTGGGAGTTCATTCAGCATGTATTTATTGAATACTGTTTGGTACTATGGGAAGCACTAAAGCTACAGTGGTGAGTAAAATATATAGTATTGACAGTGTCCACCCTCAAAATGAGTATCTTAATAGCAAGAAATAGACATTTCCTATGCCTAAATTGGGCATAATATGCCATTTGGATTGTTGCTTGTCATTCCAGAGCTCACCAATAGCTTCCTTGCCCCAGCTACTCTCCTAATCTCTGAATTTCCATTCCCCAAGCCCCACTCTATTACATCATTACTGAAGCTCCAGCCGTAGGATAAATGGGAGGACTAACAGAACACTGCACCTCAGAGAAACAAGGAAGACGATGATGCAGAGGACTTTGTGTATTGTGACCTAAAATATGAAGATTACAAAGGACTTTCTTCCTATCCTATTCAGAAGGACCTCCTCTTCTGGAGTGAAGTGGGAGAGTATTCATGGATGTTAAGTCCTCCATGACTACACAGAATGTTATGTGGGCATAATACCTAAGGGCCTACCTGGACTTCTGCATCATAGCTATATGGGCCTGGAAAAGCTCATTCCAGATTCTTCTTATCTAGAATCAGAATGGTCATTCTTTAGAAACATAATTCAGGGCATTCCCAAACTAAGAGATTAGGAAATGGAACTGGAAGAAGCTGGGAGCACAGGGATATATTGAGCATCATCTTTAATCCCCAAGATTTAATTTATGGTCCAGAACAAGGGGGAAAGGGTCAAGATGTGAAGTTGGGATACTGAACCTCTGTAGACTTGCTGTTGGTCCTGGACCAAAAAAAAAAAAAAAAAAAAAAAAAAAAAAAAAATCTCAGGGGAGAAAAAGCTACTGAATTTTGTTTGGTTTTTTGTTTTGTTTGCTAGGGATTGAACCCAGGGCTTCATACATGCCGGGCACTTCCTCTACCACTAAGCTACATACATGCCCATCCCTTTTTTCCCCTAAGTTTTGAGACAGGGTCTTGCTAAGTTGCTAAGGCTGGTCTTAGACTTGCCATCCTCCTGCCTTAGCCTTCTTGAGTAGCTGGTATTACAAGTGTGCACCAACTGTACCCTGTTGATTATAGTTGATATGGTATGTTGAATTATTGTTTGTTTTTGTGGTGTTGGGGATTGATCCCAGGGCCTTGTGAATGAAGGTAAGCACTCTACCAACTGAGCTATATCCCCAGCCCAAATTATTTCTGATGCTTTGGGAAAGTAGGAAGAAACACAATTTTTCCCTCCCTCAAAATCTGAAGCACTAATGGTGGTGATGATGAGAAAGCAGCTAAGGAAACTTCTTTTTAGGAGAAAAGGAATGAGTTGTCAGATGCATAGGACGTGCTTGGGTAGTTTCATTCTGGTGCTACTGGGGATGACACAAGCTTAGATTTCAATTCTGGTTTAGTTTATAAGATAAATTTAGCCTACATTTCCTCTGGACCCTGAGTTATATCCTCTGAGGCCACCTTTTTTTTTTTTTTTTTTTTTTTTTGCCGGGGGGATGCCAGGTTCCACCTGCCCATCAGACAAATCATCAGAAATGGGGCAAGGTGACCTAAGTACAGCAGGTGTGGTAAGAGGTATGGCTTCTATGAAGAGCTTAAAGATTCAGAAAAAGTTAGAGCCTTACATTCTGGGAATAGTTGGGGAAAGGGAAGGGAGAATTCCCTGATAATTACCTTTACAGGTTAAAATGTAGAGGGGAACCTGTGTATTAGGATAAGTAAATGGATTAGGGAATTGGTACAGATCAGTAAGGACTGATAGAGCCCTCATCCAAAGTGAGGCGGCAGTTTTCAGTACCTGAAACCCCATACGGATAATCCATAAGATAGTCACAGTAGAAGGGCAAAAGCTGAAACACTCAGGCTGAGGAGTCCAAACTGCCAATGCCACCCAGGGCTGCTGATCCTTTCTACAAATACTCTTTGCTAATGTTGTGCTCCCTTCTCTCTTATCAGCGGATCCTGCAGTGCAGACAGATGGCAGTCCTCTCTGTTGCCATTTCCACTTCAGCCCCAAGGTGATGTTCACAAAGGTACTGAAGGCACAGCTGTGGGTGTACCTTCGGCCTGTGCCCCGCCCAGCCACAGTCTACCTGCAGATCTTGCGACTGAAACCCCTAACTGGGGAAGGGACCGCAGGGGGAGGGGGTGGAGGCCGCCGTCACATCCGTATCCGTTCACTCAAGATTGAGCTGCACTCGCGCTCCGGCCACTGGCAGAGCATCGACTTCAAGCAAGTGCTACACAGCTGGTTCCGCCAGCCACAGAGCAACTGGGGCATCGAGATCAACGCCTTTGATCCCAGTGGCACAGACCTGGCTGTCACCTCCCTGGGGCCAGGAGCTGAGGGGCTGGTGAGCAGGGGGCCTGAAGTGGTGGTGGATATATGTATCCTGGCCCTGAGGAGGTGGGGATGTTAGAAAAAGTAGACCAGGAACATAAAGGGAGGTGGGGACCAGTATTACTTCTTAGGCCAGGAGCTGATTCTAGATGAGTTGGAGGATGGGGTGGCAACTGTCACTTTTCAGGGAACCAAGCCAGGCAGCAGCTGAAAACTGGATTTGGGGTAAAGGTGTCAGATAATGGAATCCAAAAACTGGACATTGATGAGGCCCTGAGCCAAGGGGCTGATGAAGGTCAGGTTGCCAGGACAAAGAACTAGGGAAGGCTGAGTTCAGAGATGGTAGATGGCAAGAAAAGTAAGTTGCAGATAAGGGTGGGGTGGGTGGGGCAATGGAAAAGCCAAGAAGCCAATGGTTTCGATTCTGATGCCACTATTGAGAGGCAGATGGGGGGGGGGGGGCAGGGAAGAACTTTTCAGGGCTATGTCACATCTCTTTCCCCTCTCCCTGACCTTCAGCATCCTTTCATGGAGCTTCGAGTCCTAGAGAACACAAAACGGTCCCGGCGGAACCTAGGCCTGGATTGTGATGAGCACTCAAGCGAGTCCCGCTGCTGCCGATATCCCCTCACAGTGGACTTTGAGGCTTTTGGTTGGGACTGGATCATCGCACCTAAGCGCTACAAAGCCAACTACTGCTCCGGCCAATGCGAGTACATGTTCATGCAAAAGTATCCGCATACCCACTTGGTGCAACAGGCCAATCCAAGAGGCTCTGCTGGGCCCTGCTGCACCCCTACCAAGATGTCCCCTATCAACATGCTCTACTTCAATGACAAGCAGCAGATTATCTACGGCAAGATCCCTGGCATGGTGGTGGATCGTTGTGGCTGCTCCTAAGGTGGGGGACAGTGGATGCCTTCCCCACAGACCCTACCCTGAGACCCCAGCCCTGGCCCCCATCTCCCCAAGCCCTAGAGCTCCCTCCACCTCTTCCCATGAACATCACACCTTGTTCCCTGACCAAGCAGTGTGCAATACAACAGAGGGAGGCAGGTGGGGGTTGAGGGACAAGGGGTTGGGGAAACGGGAAAGGAGGGACAGACCTAGTTAGGGTGGAGTGTTTGATGTTTGCAGGTAAGAAGGTTTGGCAAGAAGACAGAGAGATGTAGAGACAGAAGTATAGAGGGATAGAGACAGGAACAAACAGCAACATTGAGAAGGCAAAGGAATAGAGAGGCAGAAGAGACAAGAGACCAGGCAGAGACAAACAATGAGAAAGAGACAGAAATGGAGTAATAAATGAAAGCCCCACACCAAGCCTCCTTTCTTCCACTGGCAAGGTGAGGGGCTTGGTATAGTTTGGGGAGATCCCCTGACTATCCAGTAGGAGAGGAAATAAAAAATCCATCCTTAGCATTTTCCCTCTCCCCCTACAACAATAACCAGGGGAAGGGAAGCAAGGGCAGGGGCAAAAGTAAGGATTTGGGAATTTTATTTATTTATTTATTGCAACTTTTCTTTGTTTTTTCTTTTTATTTTTGGGTACTTGGCTTTACTGGAATAGGAGGGCCCCTGCCCACTATGCCCCATTTGTCCCTTATGCCCCAAACCCTGCTCTTCCCCAATACCCACCCATTTAAGCACTTGTATAAAGCCTCCGGGGTTGGGAATGGGAGTAAAGGGCAAGAGGGCTGATATATGTGTTTCTAACCCATAAGCAACCTAACTAACCAAATGGGTTGAAATGAGTGGCCATAGAAGTAGTACAAGATTGGCGTTTAAGAGCTGAGGGAGGGGAAATCCTCAACATCCAGGATCTATGAGAGCGCCACTAAACTAACCCTCAGACCCACCTTCTCCAAGGTATTGATTTAGTCAGAGGGTATAGCCTGTTTATGCCCAAATTACCCTCAGCCGAGAGAGACCAAAGAGCCTGTGGAATGCCCCTGCTCCCAGCCTCTATCTTCAGGTCAATAAAAGAGTAGAGACCCCAAAGTCCCCCAGCTCTGGGTAAGATTATAAAGGGTCAAGAAAGGAATAATAAGGAGGCTGAAGGTTACAGGGCATTTGAATCCAAATCACTGCTCTGGGCTAGGGAATAGAATCTGTAGACCAAGGTGGAAGGGATTCTGGAAGGGGGACATTTTAGTCCCCCACCCCCCAAAGCTCAGGGTGGAAGGAGGGAGAAAAAGGGAGCAGAGTGTCTATATAATTTTTAATCTTTTATTTTTGGAGTATAGAAGTACCTGGAAGCAGGGAGGGGATAGTACAGTGGGGAAAGGCATCTGACAAGGCCAGTTGGCGGCAAAGAATGGGAAGGAAGGAGATTCCCTAGTTTGAAAGGCTAGGAAGCAGGCAGAAAGTAGTTGCCACTTCAACTCACTAGCTGGGCCAATTCATTCCTCCCATAATCCTGACTCACTCTCCTCTGGACTCACTGTGCCTCAGTTTCTTCCCCTCGATGGAATGAGAGATAGCAGCACCCGCCACAGCCAAGAGATGAATTCTGAGCACTTACCACGGGCACTTTATGGACATAAAATACCTCTCGCTGTGGGACGAGATAACCAGGGCACCAGAGTAGTGGTGAAGATATGTGAGGCTTAGAGGAGTCACAGGCTTCAGAGAGTACAAGTTCCCCTGCCTCCCAGATGGACAGTGCCTGAAGCCAAGGAGTTGAGAATCTCCACACCCTATCCATACCTCACCAGCAGATCTCTTGGCTCCAGGCAAGAGCCTAAGGATGTCAGGAAAGCAGGGGGTGGGCTGGGGGGGGGGGTGACGCGGAGACCTACAGCAAAATGGTACTCTTAAGTAGATCCAGCAATTATGGTCTGGTAGAAACCGTACTGAACTGAAGTAAAGCCTGAGGTGGAGAGCAGACCTGGAAGGCTTATTCTTCCTGAGCACATGTCTCTCCTGCTTGGACCAGACCACTGAAGGGGCAAAGGTATGGTGACCACCCTTGGGAAGGTGATGCTGGTGAAATTTAGCATCTTACTTCTATTCTCATAGTGAGAAAATGAGATAAGGTGTTTCAGTAGAGGAATGAACAGGGACTGTCAAGCTTTTCAACTCACCTTCCATATAGCAGCTATTTTAACCCCAACTCTCTCCTCTCTGGCCCTATTCTTCACCCTTCTGCCCCAGTCTTGGAGAACAAGACACACCTGACCATTCACATTTCTTTGGTGGAAGGAGAGGAGCAGAAAAGTGAAGAATAGCACATGCTTCCCCGCAAGGTCAAATACCTCTTGATCTTGGACAGGGTGGGGACTGGGCAATAAACATTAGGTAACTTCCCTCTACAAAATCTAAACAGCTAGGGCATTAAACTTGGGAGACACTTAAAAAATTGCCCTTTAATACCACCAAATAAAGACCTTTGCAGAGTCAGGAAAGGGGTCATTTCTCTTAGGAATATAAATCTGAGTTGAAATTGCAGTCCCCTGTTCCTCCCTATTCCCAAAGAGGCATGGGATAGAAAAGCTTGGAGACACAACCCAGCAATCCAGTGGGGGCTGGCACCCTTCCCCCACCTTAAGTGTGTGGACCTGGCCAGTGCCCCTCGGAACATATCATTACTGGTGTAATTATTTACTTTGTGTATTTGTTACATCATGTGTGTGATTGCCTTTGTTTGTTAAGGGTGTCTGAGGAGTATGGGGCTGACTGGGGCACTGGAATGCCAGGAAAGGACTTCTTCACTGAGATCAAGGCTTCCTCGAGGGAACCACTGCAAAAAGGCCATCAGGTAGTTTTCAAGTTATGTGACAGAGGGCAAAGATGGCCATAGGGTGCTCTGAGTTTTGGGATGGTCACATGACACAATCCAGCACTTGAACCTGAAAAAAGAAAAATAAAAGCAGTCAAAGAGTTTAGAAATCAGTGCCAAGCTCTTCTCCCTAATCAAGCGTGACATTTATACTTGGGAGACCAGGAATTCAAGAGGATCTAAGAGAGGAAACCTTTTGCTCTAGGACTAAGAAGATGGGGTCCTTGGAGCAAGAGAAAAACCACTATGGATCTGGGTGTGTGATGCACACTTGTAACCCCAGCAACTCAAGAGGCAGAGGCTGAAAGATCACAAGTTTGCAGCCAGCCTCATCAATTTAACAAGACCCTGCCTCAAAAAAAATTTTTTTTAAAAAAAGGACTGGGGATGTATGTGGCTCAGATTGAACACCCCTGGGTTCAATCCATGATAATGCAAACAACAATAAAACACAAAAGTGCTTGTGGGATGAGGGTTGGGACATGTAGTCCAAGACAGATGGACAGAGGATGAGAAAGGAAGGGGAGGAGTTCCTTTCTCTGGAAAGCTTGATTCAAAACAGTCCCCCAGATTAGGAAATCTGAAGTTTTCTTAAGACAATCCAGCTAATGTCTGCTATTCTGCAGTCCCTACTCCTAGGTTTCCTCAACAGTTTTACCAAAATTCATGAAACAAAACTGACAGTTGTTTGCTTTGTCTGCAAAAAAAAAAGTGATTAAGCATTTCAAACAATCTTTGAGCCCACTATACCTAGAGGGCAATTTCCAGGATGTTACAAGTTGGGGGTGGCAAAACAACCTTGCCTGACAAATAATAACATAAGGAAAGCTCCTGTGACACCAGCATGATCCAGAACAGGCAGCAAGGATACTAAGGGTTCAATGTGCCATCATGCTTTCCCTGCCTTGTTCATTCTACTACCAGACTGACCCCACCCTATACCAACTACAAAACAAGTTGAGACTGGGCAAGTAACTACAGTGTTGTGCATTGTATCTTCCCTTAGGGAACTGCTTTATCTACAGTTCTATCCCTAGCTTTCGGCCTGAGTCAAAATGGTTTTCCTCTTACTACTCAAAGGAATACAGAAGAAATTGTAAGATGAGTTTTAAGTCTTTTCTCCTTTTCCCAAAACACCCTCCAAGAAGTACATTAGCAGCTATCCTATCATTAGTCTTTGCCCAGTTTTCATATGTGAGGGGCATGCCCCAAGCTAATAAACAGCAAGCAGTGTAACATTTAGTCTCTGGTGGATAGTGGGGCAGAAGTAGGAAAGTCAATGCTCCAGGTGACAATGTTAACTTTCCTACCCATAAGCTAAGGATTAAGAGAAGAAGTGGAACTCTTCCCCTATCTTCCTAGTCTCCAAACTCCCAAATACAATTGCATAAGCACATGTATGTGTACATACATAGGCCCAAACTCACCCCCCATTCTTTATCTAGAATCTGTTCAAGTGGGAAAAAAAGTGTTCTTATCCTACTTTTATTTTACCCTTATAAAATTAAGAGCTAATATTTTTCAATGATTATTAAGCATTAACTATACTAAGCAAATTATACTGAGTTCATAATATGAAAATATTAATTTTTACAGCAACCTTCATAATACTGATACAGAGTCTGGAGAGAGTCACAGAATTAAGTAATTTGCCCAGGGTCATAGAGCTAGTGTGACAGAATAAGAGATTAAACCTAAATAGTTACTACATACATTATACTCTATTAATAGTGATATAAGAGAAAACAAAATACAGGGACAATAGAGAGGAAAGATGACAAAGTCAGGAACAATATGGTTCAAAGGGTCTGCAAAGGCATGCAACCTTTTATTTTCAGTCCTCTTGGAGGAAAAAAACAAGAAGAATCTGGAAACAGCAAGAGAAAGGGAGATCAGAATGTGTGTGTGTGGGGGGGGAGGACTTTAATAATCAGAAGTGGCAATGCCTGTCAGAGGCCTCATGTAAGAGAACAGGGAAGCAAAGTACAATGATACACACCTGTAATCCCAGCTACTCAGGAAGCTTGAGTCTGAAGGATCCAAATTTGAGGCCTGGGCAACTTAGTGAGACCCTATCTCAAAATTTAAAAAGGCTAGGGATGTAGCTTGGTGGTAAAGTGCCCTTGGGTTCAATCCTCAATACTGGAGGAGGGTGGGGAGCAGAGAAAGTTATTCTCTCCTTAAGTTCCTCGCTACCCCATCAGTTTCTCATGTTAGACACAGCAAGAGGACTCAGCTCAACACTAAGAAGAGGTCTGGTACAGTGGGATATATTCATAGTCCCAGCTACTCAGTTGGCTGCAGCAGGAGAATTGCCAGTCTGAGGCCAGCATGGGCAACACAGGCAACATAGAGTAATGCTTTCTCAAAATACAAAAACAAACAACAAAACACCAAGAAGCTCTGCCCTTATTCACCCCTTCTTTCCTATAGTCTTTGCCCACACTGAAAGTTTTAGTCTTCTGGGGGGAAGGGCAGCTTAGGGTGATGGTGGTGAAGACAATGATCCTGGAGAACCATAAAAAGGTGCAGATTTACAGCTAAGGAAGCTTGTTCTCTCCACAGCTTTTATAGATTCCCTCATTAAGAGCCTCCAGGTATGCGGAGAATGTCACAGCTTTATAACAAGGAAAAGACTGGAGTCAGCTAACTACAGGAGTGAGACTCAGGGATAAGAAGGAAGGAAAGGTATTTGGATCCCAGATAAGAATTATAAGCCTAGGTGTCTATTCTGTTAGGCAAACAAAAAGGACTTTCTTTTGGTGCTGGGAATTGAATCCAGGGCCTCAGCATTCTACCGATTGTGCTATATCCCCAGCCTTGGACTTATTGTTTTAAATTCAGGGGGGGAAAAAATCCTAATTTTGAGCATTCTATACTATTCATGCTCAAAAAGTTATGTGTGAAATGACTACACTGAGACAGAAAGAGAACATGGTGGTCAGGCTTGGAGGTTATAGTCTTTTGACTGACATAGGAAAACATGGCATCAAAGATCTGAGGAAGGTGAGCATGGTGGTACATGCCAGTAATCAGAGCAACTCAGGAAGAAGGATCACAAATTCAAGGCCAGTCTTGGCAATTTAGAGAATCCCATCTCAAAAACTAAAAAGAGTTGGGGATGCAGTTCCGTGGCAGAATGCTCTTGGGTTCAAACCCCAGTACCAGTAAATAATAAATAAGTGGGGAGTGAGGAATCGAGCTGAGTAAAGAGAAAGATTAAGTGTAAAGAGTAAAGAATCTACCGAATAAGGCTGAATACATTTCTTTCTGTAAAGTTGTAAAGACTAAACAGACAAAGTGAAGAAAATTTCTGAGGGACCCATTGCTCTGTTCCATTATTAGCATCTACCCTATTCCTCCTTTTTAAAAAAACATCCTAGAGTAAGAAATCCTTATTGAATCTATAATCTTTCTTATATTACAAAACTGAATAATTCTCTTGGTTGTTTTCAGATGAAGGCATAGGAGAGACAGAGAAAAAAAAAAAAAAAAGCTAGTTCTGAGATTAGAGCCTGAAGTCAAGAAAGGGAGGCAAACAGAACAGACTAACAGGAAGGGAGGGGAAAGTCACTCCATGTATAAGGTTTATTTGGTTGAGGATATGACAAAAATTTAACCAACTTTCCTTCTTGTTCATTTCTCCAGAATCTCAAATGGGGCAGAAATAAAGAGATTGACAGAAATAAAAAAATAAAATAAAGACTTGACAGAAATAAAGAGATTCTTAATGTTACAAAGTTTTGAAAAAATTATAACCTTTCTACTGATCACAAAAACAAGCAGGTTTTCACAGAATTAAAGACAAAGATTACAAACAACAGCAATGTAAGAGTTAATAATGGGAGAAAATCTTCAAGTAAGATACCAGGCTTGTAAATTTTATAATCCTACCTCACCAAAAAAAAAAAAAAAAAAAAAAAACTTCTATAGATGTCCAAATATAATGATTAAGAGGAGACACCCTACATCAACACATCTGAAAAGACTACCAAGTCTCAGATTTATAGGAAACTTCAAATGCAAACAAGCAACCTGCTTGGGGAGAGTCAAACCTTTTCTAAGAAGGAAGCTCAGCAAGGAAAATGAATTTTAGTAATATCCATGAAACACTACCAAAACTGCAATGGCATCCTTCTGCAACAGAAGAAGATAAACTAGCACAGGGCTTAACAAAAAGCTAAAGTAGAGTTGGGATATAGCTCAGTGGTATTGCACTGGCCTTCCATGTGCAAGACCCTAGGTTTAATCCCTGCCACTGAGGGGGGCGTGGAAAGGTAGCATCCCATCCCATTGCTTATGTTCTCAATTATCTAATAATGTTTAATGTTTAACATTTTTTATATTCTTTCATACTTTGAATCCCTACATTTTCTTCTATCTCTGAGGAGCATCCAGCCCATCAATCTTCCTGAACTGCAAAACTGACAAGGTCCCACACAGTGATTTGTTCTGGAACCAATTATCATGCCAGGCCACATGGAAAATAGGGTCCTTCTTACTGTAGGAGTCTGGACTCCATTTTATCCAACAACAGGACTTTGTTACTAGCTTATAGTAGGGAATTATAAATCATTAGTCCTTGTATTTATATTGTTTCTATCTCCTAAAACCTCCTATGCTCCCTCTATTTTATCTCTATGGGTCACTCTAACCTGCTGAAGCAAAGATTCAGGGAGTAACTTGACCTCTTTACAGAAGTTAATGAAGGATGCCTGTGAGTACAAGCAAAGGTAATAAATGGGCTTAAAGGGTAGACTCATACTCAACCTTGTCTTCTTTTCTAAGGGATAAAGACATTATGGCTAATCCCCCATAATATTTGCTCTCAAAACTCCCCTTATCTTACCTAATCTGGCTCCAAGAACTTATATGAGGAGCACCTAATAAAACACATTGTTCTCTTTTCTGTTTTTTTATTAACAAGCAAAATAATTAAAAACAAAACCACAACAACCTTAAAGTTGGAACAACAGTAAATTAAATTGCTGCTGGAGTTCACTGATGTACCTGAGGTACATGCTCCCTCACTGCGAGGCAGGACGTAGGCACATGACTGTGCATTTAGGTATACATGTGACCAAGAAGAATCAGAAATGGAAACCACGGGAGAATGGAAAGCATCAAGAACTTTCATCATGCAATCCCAAAACGCTCTGCTCTTTTCCTCTTCTTTGCCTGTAAGGAAAAAGCAAGAAGAAAAAAATAGTAAGACAATAGTAGCTTAGGTTCCTGGATGCTTTAATCCAAACTCACATGAACTGTCACAAGGTCCAAGAAGAAGGGATGACCCTGACTTTAAGCTTTGTAGCCAGAGATTTCATTCCTGAATCTCCTCAGTTATTCAGCTGAGGAGGTTTAGTGAGAAAGGAGAATGAAAAGAAAAGATTACAGGAGGTGGGAGGGGAGGCGAGCAAAAGAGAAGAGTAGTAGAAAATGGAAAGATTTTTTTTTTTTTTTAAAGAGAGAGTGTGGGGGGGGGGGGAGAGAGGGGATTTTAATATTTATTTTTTAGTTATCGGCGGATACAACATCTTTGTATGTGGTGCTGAGGATCAAACCCAGGCCGCACGCAAACCAGGCAAGCGCGCTACCGCTTGAGCCACATCCCCAGCCCTGGAAAGATTTTCTAAGGAGACAGGGCCCTCAGCCTAAAACAAGAGAGCCTGCAAATAATGGGTCCTGAATAGGTTGGGGAAAGTATCGGGGAGGGTATTGGGGAGGGAGATGAAAATTTCAGGGAACAAAGGATGGTGAGGATGCCCTTTCGAGCAGTCAGGCCTAATAGTAGCTATTCCTTAGGCCTCTAATCCACAGAAAAGAATATGAATCTTCAATGCCAAAAGAATAAATTTAAAGAGAGGAGGGTGTTTACAGATGACTCCTAAGAGAGGCAACACTGGAGAGGGGCCACAAAACAGCCTAAATCCTTCATTCTCACAACCACTGCTCCAGCAAAGAAGGAACCCTTTTTCAGCCCATTCATGCCAAAGGTCTAACCTATATTATTTAAAAAAGAAAAAAAATACACACTAGCCCACTGCATCTCACCTGGACTACTAAGACAGTTCTCTGAACTCAAAATCTTCTTGTGAACTTCATTAGCCACAGAGGTTATGACTCCTCTACATATGCTGATTCTTCCAATAAAAACCACTGTTCCCGGCCACCCAATCCACAACCTCCTTACCTTGCAAGAGGCCAAGTGTACCTACTTAGCAAGCATGCCTGGTTTAACAATAATTTCTTTGGCAAGAAGGAAACAATTTCAACAGGAATTAAAACAAACCTAAGTTTACTTCAAGCTCATTCTGGTAAATCAGAGAGTAAATGAATAGATATAAGAGGTGACATTTTATTCTCAGAAGCACAAAGAATACAAACTTCTTTAGTTTGTTCCAAGTAGAAAGTGCAAACTGATCTGACTATAATTTTTAGGCTTACTTACAAGATCATCTCTGATATTTATTCATAAAAAAGCTTAACAAGAGTTTGAGTGTATAAGGAAACAAAATTTAGAGGCTATCTCCAGAAGCAGACGGAGGGAAGAAATCCTGGATTAAATGGAAGTTTTAAAGAACATTCCAAATTCTTTGCTCTTCAAGAAACTTCCTGTAACACTACAAATACTCATTATTTCAATTGCACTTTATGTACACCCCAGGTGACAGATATCTGGTCTCAATTACAGATATTCTCAAATCAGCAAAGCAACATTGTCTGTCAATGCTGAATCTCAATGAATATGAGTTACTCCAGTGGAAACTGAGGCATGGATGAATATGAACCTTAAAAAAAAAAAGATACTCTTTCCTTTTGTAAATAAAGTGGTAACAATAAGGGGATGGGGCTAGGACTAAGACTCAGTGGTAGAGTCCTTGCCTAGCATGTATGAGGCCCTGGATTCAAACCCAAACACTGCAAAAAAACAAAAAAACAAACAAACAAAAAAAAAAACCCAAAGTAATAAGAACAAAAACTCATTTGTGGTTTGTGTCCACTGTCCTATTCCAGAGAAAGTTGGGCAAAATTACACTTATATCTAGGTTGGAGGTAGCTTTATTAAATAATCAAAGGAAAAATTCCCAGTTAGGAACAAAAAAACTATTATTTATTCAATACTTAAAATACAACAAGCATTAACCTGAGTGTCTTACATATAGCATCAATTCAGTCTTGAAGTACTACTCTGAGGTGAGTATGTTATACTCTCCTGACAATGAAACAAAAGCTCAGGAAAAGTGGTGGAGCCAATTTTCAAATCCAAACCTACATGATTTCATCACAAGATGACACCCCCACCCCCGCTCGGCCCCCCAAGCAAAAGGTAAATGACTTGTCCTGTGGGAACTGAGGAAGTAGTCTGGGGGTGCTGGGGTTGTGGCTCAGCGGTAGAGCACTCGTCTAGCATGTCAAGGCCCTGGGTTCAATCCTCAGCACCACATAAAAATAAATAAATTAATATAAAGGCATTGTGTCCAACTACAACTAAAAAAAAAAAAAAAAAAAAGAAGTAGTAGTAGTAGGCTGGGGAAACAGAGGTGTTTTGCTCATTCAACGTATTCACCCTAATTTCCCCTTAAGAGCTCTATGAAGCATTCAAAGAATATTTTACCTCTGTATCCTCTGTGGTTCCAGTTCCAGCTGAACTTGTGACAATTCCAAATCGCTCCTTCCTCTTTTTCAGCTTTTCATCATCTTCAGACTGTTCAGGACAAGAAAAATGGTTGAATCAAGCTAGACTCTATTCACAAAGTAAATAGAAAAGAAATAATTTATTGATTATAATATGCAAGCCAACCTTGCACTGAGATAAGGATCACACACAAAAACAGAAAAGACAGATAAGAAACTGAATAAGCTAGTAGTATAGTTTGGAGATGTTCTGAGATGGGTGGGATTTTTTTTTTTTTTTTGGCAGTATTAGGGATTGAACTCAGCAGTACTTCATCATTGAGCTACATCCCCAGTCCCTTTTTATTTTCTATTTTGAAGACAGGGTCTCAATAAGTTGTCAAGGGTGGCCTCGAACTTCTGATCCTCCTGTCACCGTGATCATAGGGTTGTGCCATCACACCTGGCCAAGCCTGACCTTTGAATTATGTTTTGTTTTCCCATCTGGAAATATGATCTTTTCCTCACACATGTACTCCTGCCATGGTATCATTTGGTACATGTGTATGGATCCTCACTGCTATGTGTAGACTTTCAGCCTCCAAAACTGAGCTAAATAAGTTACCCAGCCTCCATTTTTTTTTTCAGGGCCAAACTTATATTTGTTAAGAACAGTAAGCCCTCACTACATTGTCATTGTTGCAGACTACAGAGCACCTTCAGAACTTGATACAAAGAATTCCTGTCCATGAAGCTAGTTACAGAAGAATTCTCAGTTATTTCTTTATAGCAATAAAAAACGGTAATAGTAGCATATTATACCTAGAATGACTAAAAAACTTATTTTAGGTAGAGCTTCAATATTCTTTAAACCAGAGTAGAGAAACAGCAAGAAATATCCATAAAACAAACTTCTTGCTCAAGAAATTTGGTAGCTCAAATATATGGAAAACTAAGGTTTGACGGAGTAACTCCTGCAGAGAACAGTTTGGTAGAAGGTATCTAAGCTGCCTGTTGAACATATCAACAAGTACCATTTACTTACCAGGGAACAGAAGGGGAAGGGAGCCAGAGTGTTTGAAACACCAAGAAAAGTCACAGAAAGTTCTAAATAGTTTGAAATGATTTTGAGAAAAGGTATCCAAGTGACAGCTGCAGTCATTTAAGAGATATGCTCTAGATATTTTTCAAGCATCGATGACCATTCATGATGCCTGCCTAGTAACTGGGGAGAATATTTCATCTTACTATGAATCAGACCTGGTCACTCCCCCTACTCCACCCGGTGGTACTGGGCTTGAACCCAGGGGTGTCTACCAGTTAGCTACATCTCCATTCCTCAGCCCTTTTTATTTTTTAAATAGCAAGACAGAGTCTTACTATTGCCAAGGCTGACCTTGAACTTGCAATCTTCCTGACATAGCCTCTCAAATTGTTGGGATTACAAGCGTGTGACACTGTGCCCAGCTACTTATAGCTATTTTAAAGACTGAGCTACTGAACTGGGTGCATACATGAGTGGTAAAGCACTTATCTAGCATGCACAAGGTCCTGCGTTCAAGACCCAGCTCCACAAAAAAATAAAAAGAGAGAGAGATAAGAAAAACTGACCTACTGTTTACTTCCAACATTATTCAATATAACAGTCCTGGATATATTCAAATAAGGACCTAAATATTACTGTTTTTTGTTTGTTTGTTTGTTTGTTTTGTGGTATTGGGGATTGAACCCAGGACCTTACGCATGCGAGGCAAGCACTATATCAACTGAGCTATATCCCCAGCCCAACATTACTGTTTTATTTATCCCATTTTAAGTTATTTTAACCTTCACCTTCCCTTCACACCTAGTCACCAGTTATCAAAAGCTCAGCCTCAGGATTTGTAAATATCACATGGGCTCCCCAAGTGTTCTTCCCCCAGAAAGATTTTCTAAAACTTGGCACATCTATTCAAAGATCCCATCTTCTCATAATCTCAACATCCCCTCTACTCCATATAGACATACCCACCATCACCATAGGGGCAAGAGAGTTTATTTTAAATGAGCTTTTCTCTATGTGGAAATTAAATTCCACAAGGAATTTATGTTTCTGCCATCTACAGGTAGGCTGTGTCTTTGGTGTCCCAAAACCACAGAGTCAAAAAGCAAAAATAATCAAAAGACCTACCAAAAAAACAAAAAGGAATTTTTCAATACCTCTGCTCTCAATCCCAACCAAGGAATTGCCTTTGTCCCCATGACCATAGCAGCCATCTCTACAATAAAGGGCAGGGCAGCCATCCAGCATTCTATGCTCAATTTATTTAATTACTCCAGCTCCTTGAACAAAGCATCAAAAATACTATCTCAGTCTTTTAGTTTAAAATTCTTTTAGTTTATTTTCTCCCTTTTGCTGTGCCTTCTTTCTAGTGAATAGGAAGGGAGCCAGAAAGCTTGAGAGCCATGAAGGAGTAAAGAATCCTACACAGGAGTTATTTTTAAAAAGTATATTACTACAATAAACTGTTGCCTACACAGTTTTTCCACCTTTTTTAATTGTAACTATCAATCTATGCTGGGTGCCCAATTACTATAATCTAAACTACTTTTGTGTGTGTGTGTGTCGGGGAGGGTACTGGAGATGGAACTCAGGGCTTTGTGCATGTGAGGCAAGCACGTCGCTAACTGATATATCCCTATATATCCCCAGCCCTAATCTAAACTACTTTAAAACACAGCCAGGTTCCAAGAAAAAGAGACATATTCTTGTCCTTTGTCATATAAAAAAATAACAACAACATTATAGTCACTAACATTTAAGTGCTTCCTATGTGTCAGGTACTGTGTGGAGTTCTTTACATGCAGTAATACATTTAATTTGTTTAACAATCCTATAAAGTAAGCATTATGATTAAATTCATCCTGTAGATATGAAAACTGGGGCTTGGGGTGATTAAATAACTTGCCCAATGTCTCACAAATAATGGCATAGTCAGGATCAGAACCAGGAAATTTTACTCAAGAACCCACTCCTAATTTTACCATCTCTTCTGCTATCACACATAAGTATTTCTTTGGAAGAACTGTAACAAAACAAAAGAGATGCTTAATTCTCAAAGGAAAAGGATAATCAAGACCCTAAGCAGTTAGAAATTGCTTTAACCATTTCCATATCACTCATATAACTGGGTCAACACTAAGATTCCATCACTTTTCTAGTATATCACTTATCTCCATTTTATAAATTACATCTAGAGAAAAGACTCCACTTAGTAAGTTTCTTTTCGCCTCAATTTGTTTCTAATTTTGGCTAACTGGCCCTGCTAACAAGCATTTCCAGTAAACACAAAGCCCCACTATATTTTCACTATTAAGGAGGAAAGTTTCCTTGATTTTGTCTATTACCCCTAAGATAAAAGCAAGTAAGAGATACAAATGGAAATGTCATAATGAGAACCAGTTTCAGGGGGTTTCAAAGGAGCATCCCTTCTTGGGGAAAGACACAAATAGAACATCATTATGCTGAAGTACCACTTTGAGCTTGCTTTCTTTTTCATTCAATTCAGTGCTAGAAGTACTTCAGCAAGTTCTAGTCAGAGAAGGACACACTACTGATGAAACCTAGCCTTTATTTGGAGTGCTTGCCTCATATGCACAAAGCCCTGGGTTCCATCTCCAGCACCACACACACACACACAAAAGTAGTTTAGATTATAGTAATTGGGCACCCAGCATAGATTGATAGTTACAATAAAAGTACAGACCCTGAGGTCACTCCCTTCACAAATCTCACCACAAAGCTACATCCACTTGGCAAGTGGGGAGGCAGTCTTTTTCCTTGTTCTTTACTTTGCTATATCCTAAACTGGGTAGTTTGAATTCTAAATTAAATCTCCTGTATTTTCTTTTGAGCTCAAAAGTGAGGAAAGGACAAGCATCAGAAAAAGGAGGTAAGGATACACTTCCCTAATCACTAAGACTAGTATCAGAGATTTTCCCAGGAGCTTTCCCTTTTTAATCAGATTTTGGGGGCCTCTCCTAGAGATCCAGGCAGAGCATCTGCTCCAAATTCATCAGGGGGTGGAGCGGGGCTAACACTGCTCTCCCCACCTACCACAAACAGCCTGCCTTTCCCTCCCCAACTTAGCACCCCTCTTACAGCCTCTTTCCTCCTTGCCCTGCAGGGAAAGTGCACAAGAGGCCCAGTAAATCAACACAGTTCTAATGATCTTTCTCACTTGACCCTTCTAGCGTGACGGAGTCACATGGAAACAAACGTACAATAAACTTCACTCCATCTTTAGCTCCTTCCTGACAGGTTTTGATTCATGGGATGGTGAGACCCATCTGAGGGAAATTACCTCAATCAAAACGCAACTCTCTCTGCATTCATCAGGCCAATGTTCCCCCAGGCCATGCTCAAGTGCACAAATGGGGTTATACATCTGCAGACAGTACTGACCTCTCTAATTCGATGTCATATACATTTGCAAACCTTTTCCCTTCATCACTCTCTCAATTCCCTTCTCCAAATCCTCAACTACTAAAAATCTCTTTTTTCTTCCTGTGTATTACCTTGTGCAGGAGAAAAAGTGCTTGAATCCAAAGTGCTTTATTTCCCATCAAGTGCACACTCCTTAAAACATACAACTTGCGGGCTGGGGCTGTAGCTCAGAGGCAGAGCGCTTGCCTAGCATTCGAGAGGCACTGGGTTCGATCCTCAGCACCACATAAAAATAAACAAAATAAAGACATGCTGTCCATCTACAACTACAAATTAAAAAAAAAAAAAAAAAAAAAAAACAACAACAACATACAACTTGCATCTAAAATCAGAGGAGAAACCTGTCCTCATTGACCAAACACAGGCACTGGATGTTCAGATTAATCTATATACTTCACTCCCTGCTCCACTCTCTCCCTCCTCAAGAGTTAAAACACCAAGGCAACTGACAGATGATAATAATTTCAGCACACACAAGCCTCATGGCATCCAATAACTGCCTTGTTTGCTTTTCCTTTTTAAAATCTCACTTATAAAATGAGGAAGAATTCTGCAAAAAAAAAAAAAAAAAAAAAGGAGGGAGCACCCATAAGAACAGAAGGCATGATCTATATTTAATAAAACCAAATACTCCCATGAAACACTATTGCTAAAAAAGAAAAAAAGAAAGAAAAGAAACATTATTACTGCATGCATATATTTATTTATTTATTTGAGTGGTGGGGATTGAACCCAGGGAGGTTCTACCACTGAGCTACATTCCCAGCCCTATTTATATAATCTATCTATTTATTTATTGGTACTATGGATTTAACCCAGGGGCACTTTACTTCAGAGCAACAGCCTCAGCTTCCCCCTCCTCTTTTTTACTTTTTATTTTGAAACAGGGGCTTGCTAAGTTGCTGAGGCTGGCCTCAAACTTGCAATGCTGCTGCCTCGGTCTCCCAAGTAGCTGGGATTATAGATGTGCACATGTGTCTGGCTCCTTTTTACTTTTTGAGACCCTCACTAAATTGCCAAGGCTGGAGTTGAACTTGTGATTCTCCTGCTTCAGCCTGGGATTATAAGCATGTACCACTGCACCTGGCTACCATCTTCTCTTTCTAGGACTAGGTTCCAGGCTTTATTATTTCATCTAAGTATCAATGTCTACAAAAAGAGATATGCTAACATATTTGAAAAGAGTAGGGATCCAGCCTCTACACAAACCCAATCTCAGGTACTCCAAAGACCTCTAAAGAATTGCTCTTGTTAATCTATGTGACATCAATTATTTATGATATTTTTTAGGTACTGGGGATTGAACCCAGGGCTCTTTACCTTTGAGCTATATCCCAGACCCTTTTGTTTTTTGAATCAGGGTCTTGCTAAATTCCTGAAAGTCTCCCTAAATTGCTGAGGTTAGTCTCCAACATGCAATTCTCTTTGCTTTGCCTCCTGAGTCACTGGGATTAAAGGCACATTACTACGCCTGTCTGTGGCATCAATTTAAATCAACATTTTCAGTAGTGCTACAACCATAAAATTAATTCATTCATTCACTAGTCATTTAAATTAGATTCATTTGAGTGTCTACTTTGGGTCAAGCACTGTTTGGGCCCTGGAATATAGAAATGAAGAAGATAAAGATCCTCAGTCTCATGAGGCTTAGAAATGCACCACCAAGTTACTATAAAAATGGGTACACTGGGGCTGGGGTTGTGGCTCAGCAGTAGAGTGCTCGCCTAGCACACTCAAGACCCTGGGTTTGATTCTCAGCATCACTTAAAAATAAATAAAATAAAGGTATTGTGTTCAACTAAAACTAAAAATAAATACTTAAAAAATGTATACATTATTCCTTATATTACTGAATTATGAGGACCCACAGGAAATTTTTCTTTCTGATCCCCAGATCCAAAATACTCCAGCTTTTTATGAGCAACCTGTTAGTTTTTACCTTGTGAATTCTGTGAACCACTATCAATAGTGCACTGTGCTTTCCTCTTTCTGCTGGCTGACTATAAAGTTTGGAGCCAAATGTGTGGTTTGTCTCTGTAGAAATGATTTGAAAATTTTTCTATTATAAGAGAGGCCAGACAGCTGGGCTCAGTGGTGCACATCCCAGCAACTTGTGACATTGAGACAGGAGGATCACAAGTTCAAAACCAGCCTCAGCAACTTAGCGATGATGACCTAAGTAATTTAGTAAAACCCTATCTCAAAATAAAAAATAAAAAAGGGATGTAACTCAGTGGTTAAATGCCCCTGGGTTAAATACCTAGGAGAGAGGGAGGGAGGGAAAGAGGAAAGAAAGGAGGGAAGGAGGGAAGGAAGTTGGAAGGAAGGAAGGAAGGGAGGGAGGGAGTGAGTGAGTGAGTGAATCCTGAAGCACTGACATGAGAAAAACATAAGATCTAGAAAGGCAAACCCAAATATCAGAACCAGAGGTAGGAGCTTAGAAAGCAAGATGAAGTGAGTCAGTTACAAGGTTGCTGGTGATCCCTTTAGAATTTTACTCCTCATTAAATATAATGGAATTTATTTAAAAATACTTCAATGACCTGAGAAGGAAAAAGAGAGGAAAAGAAGGTACCAGGTGAAAACTAGAAATTTTAAATTAAGGACTCTTGACAATGGTTTCCATGGCACATATGCTATAGCCAAGAATTAAGTCCCAAGTGGAAAATCAGCTTCAACAATTGGCAGTTAAATACCAAAGATGTTTTCTTTCTTTCTTTTCTTTTTTTAGAGAGAGAGAGAGAGAATTTTAATATTTATTTTTAGTTATCAGCAGACACAACATCTTTGTTTGTATGTGGTGCTGAGGATAGAACCCGGGCCGCACGCATGCCAGGAGAGCATCCTTGGCCACATCCCCAGCCCAAAGATGTTTTCTTTCTTTCCTTTCATCTTCTTTTCCCTCCCTCCCTCCCTTCCCCTCTCTCTCTCCCTCCCTCCCTCTCTCTCTCTCTCTCTCTCTCTCTCTCTCTCTCCAATACTGGGTATAGAACCCAGGGCCTCACAGATGCTAGGCAAGCACTCCACCCAGGAGCTACAGTCCCAGCCCCCACCCCATAGATGTTTTTCTAAAGTACTGCCTCTTTTTTTTCTAACAGAATACCAATATTAATAACTCTACACAAAGTGGAGTTATAACTTGGTGAGTTTCCCAACACAACTTGTGTCTTTAAGATTCAAATTCAAGAGGACATTTTTCAAAACTTAAGAATTTTATCCTGACTACAATAAAGAATAGTGCTGGCCTGTGTACTAGGGTTATTTGTTCTGCCAAAAGGAGTCCAATTTGATGCAATTAGCACCCCATGGCCATGTGTTCAAAGCATTCACCTTCTTCAACCTTATTACCACTGCCACTCTGGATCATAAAAAGAAAAGTAGGAGAAACAAAACAATGACCTAAAGTGTAACCCAGGCATATTTAGGACATTCGAACTCAGTAATTCCCAAGAACACAAAAGAACGTATTCACTGGACTCAAATTAGACATATCTTCATATTCTCGAGGATACCAAAAGAATTTTAACCAAGTCAAACATTGTTCTTGGTTGGTGAACAAACTCACCCTCCATCCTTTTCATACCATGTTTAAGGAACACAAATTCCAATCTAAAGAATTCAGTCAAAGAAAGGGACATTTTGGAGAAACTCTGGTACTGCAATGAATATTTCCCTCAGAAGTCTTTTATCTGCAGTCATGGAAGAGAGACTTATAGTAATCTAAGATGGTCATATAAAAAAAAAAAAAAGATCAACTCCCCCCCTTTTGAAATGAATTGCACATTAAGATGTTGACAGTTCTCAGGCCAATCTAATTTTCCAAGGGAATGTAAGGTAGTGAGACAAAAAAGAGAGCTTTATGGTCACTTTTCTGAATTTCATTGCCACATGACTGATGGCAGGATGAAAAGCAGAGCCTGGGGGCTTGCAGGGGATGATAGATTAATGACAACACAGCCTTAACTTCCCAGATGTAAAGGTTATGAAACACTCCAGGGTGAACTTTCAATTTCATACTCACAGGGTGAATGACAACAACTGATGGTTTTTCTCTCAGAAAACACTTCAATGCTTAAACACACAGCTGTCACTTCCCTGCCCCTATTTCTGAAATCCATCTGAACTTTTTTTATTCTTGAGCCTCTCTGCCAGCCAGACCACAGAACAGGAGGTGATCCCCCAAAAAACAATATATAGACTAAAAGATGAAGGACTAAACTCGTAGAGTATGCCACCTCAGTAGGTAACATGGTAAAGAAATACTCCAACATTCTACACACATATGTGTAACACCTCTTCAATATAAACACCTGTTCTCAGCAATCTCCAACTGTAAAATCAGAATCAACTTTGCAGGGCTAGTAGGGGGCTAGGAACTTTAAAGCTATACCAGAATTAGAAGCACTAAAAACAGTCATCTCCTCCTATCTTCACAGAATCTGAAACCAAAATCACAGTCTGCTCAGAACCCAAACACTCTTTTAAGGATTCACTAGCTCCTATCACTTTTTCTTTCTCTCATCCAAATCAGGTTCTTTCCCCAACCCCCCTTCTCTTTAGCCCCAGAGGAGGTCGTCTCGGTCTTGCTCTAGCTGACTGTAGGACAAAGCAAAGCAGGTGGAGGAAATGAAGGTTTCACACTTGAGACCCCCGGAAACTGAGTTTCTATTAAAAGTCTCCACCTCCCTCCCTTAAAAGCCAGGAAGTTGCTGCTTTTAAGGATAAGCGATGCAGAGCTTGGCAGAAATGTCAAGAAGTCAGTAGAGGGAAGCTAAAACTTTAGAAGGGAGGTTAATGCTGTCTTAACCAAAACATAAAGAGAATGAAGAGGCAAAAAAAGATAAGTTACCTGAGCATTCAGAAATTTAGAATGAGTAATCGGAAAACAGAGGCTTTTTGCCTGGAATATTTAAAAATGCAGATTCCAAGAGCTGAGCAGTGGTAAGGCATTTGCAAACAAAGTCCTGGGTTCAAACCCCATTACAGCAGGCAGATTCCTAGCTTCACCCCAATCATAAATCAGAATCTCAAAAAGAGCAGGCATACAGAGCTGAAAGGGTTCCCCTAGTGATCCTTCTGTGCAGCCATATTTGGGAACAATTGCAAATAGCTTTGACAAAATATACACAAGACCCACCTCACAAATATATTTATTTGGTAGCAGTGGGATGAACCCATGAGAGCTCTACCACTGATTTACAATCCTCAGTCCATTTTGATTTTGAGACAAGGTCTTGCTAAATTGTCAAACTGGCTTCAAACTTGTGATCCTCGGGCCTCAGCCTCCCCTATGAGATGATAGGTATACACCACCATGCTGGTTTAAACCAAAAAGTTTAAAATAATTTCTCTTATAATTTAAATAAGTGGCCATCCAGCTCCAATCTTCCCCCACTAACAGCAGGGGTCTTCCAAAAGTTTATGCTTCCTACAAATAGGATATCTCAGCTGTAGGGATATGAAGGTAAACAAAATGTGAAGGAATCACACAGGGCTCTGAGTAGTGTCATCTTACTGCCTTCCTAGAATTCAAATAGAGAAGCAAAGAGAATTTTTCACCAAAATAGTTCAATACAAGGAAAACATGCCAAAGGTCACCAAGGAATTGGGAGGCCAGCCTGAGCAACACAACCAGACCTCATTTCTTAGAAAAACATGCCCAAACAAAATGAGGGCACACTTCAGGTGCACAGGAGCAAAAGACAGGCAACTAGGTCCAAGCATGAAAAGGATTTTGTTTTTTCCCTACAGAATTGATACAAAGAAAAAGGAGGAATATCAATAAGTGGGAGAAGACGATTTCTCCTAAGGCTCACATATTCATTTAGAGCACTAAAGAGGTCCATTCTATATGGCCTCTCGTTGTAAAGCTCTGTTCATTTCCAAATGCTCCTTTTTTTCAATCATCACATACTTAAGCAGAGGCATGGTAGTAAGAATTTTGTAACTGCCTCTGCTTTATACCCTAATAAACTCCACCAATAAATACTTTCTAAAAGTCCAGACCAAGCATTTCAAACATAATCCCCTTCTCAACACATATCCATTGCTAGAGATTTAAAGATTCAATATTTGATCTTTAATAAACATCAAGTCAGAATAGTAGCTTAATTTGAACTCACAATACTTATTTCATTTTGAAAAGATTTTGGCCTAAGATTTGTATTTTTATTTGATTTTTTTTTTTAGTTGGTGCTGGGGATTGAACCCAGGACCTTGTGCATGTGAGGCAGGCACTCTGCCACCTGAGCTTTATAACCAGCCCTATTTGATATCTTTTGACCTGGGAAGGTAGAGAGAGAGTTTTATATCTAGGTTAGGTGTGTTTTAGTTTCTTGAATCTTACTTAACTGTTAAATACAATGTCCTGTTAATGTGTCTAAAGAACTGTGGTTTCTTAAATAAAACTCCTAGTATTGTCTACATACTGCTCATAAGACTTTGAGTTTCTTTAAAGCTTGTACTAGGATGGAGATTACTTGTGTACTCCCTTTTATTTGTTTAGTGGTGGCCCAACTTTTCAGCAAGACCTTAATAAAGAATGCTTTTCCTTAAGTTTTACATATATGCTTGCATTTAAAAAACAAAAACAAAAACATATGCTTTGCCCAGTTTTGGTGAAAATGTTCTGCTAGGATGAAATAATACATAAAAGTATTCGTTTTATATAAAGTAGCTTATATTTGCTCATCTTTTTTTATGTGTATGTAAAATCAGAAATTGAGCATAATTTATTTCCTTTGGATGGAAGGCATGGTTAGGTTTAAAGGAGCTTAAACATCATAGCTTACTGTTCCAGATGTATAGGTGCAGAAGTGCTTTGTCAAGCTTCTTGATCCATTTATATCATAAAGGAGGGTTTTTCAGAGTGATAAAGTTCTTTGTATGTCAGTGTTCTTTGTGACAATGCATGGTTGCATTTTTGCTTGTTCTATTTTCTTAAGAAAACTTCTTTCTTTAAATTTCCTTAAAAAAAGACGTTTCAGTTGGCTAATAGAATACCTTTTTTTTTTATGAAGAGCTGAGAGGCTATGGGAATAGGTAAGAGCTAAGCATAATTTTAATTTAAGCTCTGAAAAAGTATATTATTCTAGACATGTTTGGTATGCCAATAGAGGTCTTTAAAAATGGGTTTGTATGTTAATGATTTGTTTTTCTAATGTGCACTGAATATTTTACACCAAGACTGTACTGTTTTACATTAATACTGCATATTTTTCTAAGTGAATTGAATAAAGGATATTATAAGCACTGGTTAAAAAAAAAAAAGTAGAAAACAAAGATTCAATATTTAACATTAAATCCAAATGTAATATACTCCGCAAATACATTTCTACTTTTGTCCTAAGAATCTGCTCTGGTAATGAAAAGGTAAGAATTTGGTACTGATTTTTTAAATTATGAGAAAACAGTAAAGAAAAAGAGAAAGGAGGAAAAGAATTAACACCTTCTAGATTTTAACAAGGGATCTTAGATTATATAAAAACAGAGGCCGGGCGGGGTTGTGGCTTAGCAGTAGAGCGTGCTCACCTAGCAAGTGCAAGGCCCTGGATTCGAGCCTCAGCACCACATAAAAATAAATAAAATATTGTGTCCAACTACAACTAAAAAATAAATATAAACAACAACAACACCCTGGCTGGTGCAGTGGCACACACCTGTAATCCCAGTGACTCGTGATGCAGGAGGATCCTGAGTTCAAAGGTAGCCTCAGCAAAGGCAAAGCCCTAAGCAACTCAGTGAGACCCTGTCTTAAAATAAAAATTAAAATAGGGCTAGGGATGTGCTAAGTGGTTAAGTGCCCCTGAGTTCAATCCCCAGTACCACAAACAAACAAACAAACAAAAACACAAAATCAGAGCCTTTAGGGTGTTCTTCACCCTCAGGCATGAAGAACAATTTCACTATGTTGGTGATACATAAGAAAAGGAACTATCTGTAATTATTAAATTTTATTTTAATTGAGCCTGTATGAATAAAATGTTACCCCTCCTTATAAACACTAGTTCAAAGAACAGTATTACTCAGGTTTTCACCTCTTAAGTACGTAAGTACATCCTAAATATTACTAAACTTCTATAATTCTCACTGAGGTACCTTTTAACATTAAAATATCCTATCATACCCCCCCAAAAAACTTCTAGTAACACATACACCAAAAAACAAACAACCTACTAAAAAAAAAAACCCATCCTTTACCCCACCTCCTTTTTTCCTCCCATACAGATTTTTAAGGATAGTTGTACTTGGATTCAGTTATCTCACATTTCACCACATCTAGGAAACATCTGGGAATGGATAGACATTTCACTTACAAAAGCCAGGTCAGTCACTGATCACCCTAACGTTATACCTGCAACTAGATAAACAACCAGACATAATGTGATTTAAAAATAATTTACCTTATATACTAAGAATAGCATTTTCTTTTTAAACTGTCACTCAGGGGATAATCCTATTTTAAGAAGTTGACTGGCAAAAACAACTGAAGGTATTTAAAAATAAAAAAAAGACAACAGAATTCAGCATTCCCCACTTTTTCCAAGCTATGTTTATTGTTGGGGCAAGGGGAACCAAAGAGAGGCATAAAACTTGCTGTCAATGTTGATGATTTTTATCAAGGTAATCAGTCCCGACATGTCAGAAGGAATTCCAACATTGGCAGCAGTGAATTTGGGGTGTTTTTTTGTTGTTGTTGTTTTTCCGGGGATTGAACTCAAGGGATGCTCAGCCACTGAGCCACATCCCTAGCCATTTTCTGTATTTTCTTTTGAAAACAGTTTCACTATCACTAAGGTGTTTGTGGGGGACTTGTTAAGTTACCAAGGCTGGTTTTGAACCTGTGATCCTCATACCTCAGCCTCCCAAGCCACCGGGATTACAGGCATGTGCCAGTAGGAGGGAGGAAAAAATGATTTTTTTCTTACTAACAATTTTCTTACCTTGACTCTTTGGGTTCAAACTCAGTGAATGAAATCAGAATATAATATCAAAAGGTACAACACCTTAGTGGTCTCAACACGAACTGAAATTTACCAGGTTCTTCCAAAATATCCAGTATAGTAAACAAATACCAGCGATGTAGGTTGACCTAGCATCAAAATTTTTACCTTACTCCTCTAAATTTTAAAAAACATTCCTCTTAAGGAATTTTGTTCATTTTATATCCCCCACATTTCTTGTCCACTCTACCCCAACGCACTGTGCGCCCATGCCCACGCAGGACTAGGTGAAAAGTGTCCTGTAAAAAGTGTGGGTCTGATGATTCAGATATAAAAGAAAAGGAAAAAGAGAAGCTAAGCAAAGAAAGACTCTAGTTAAAATCAGAATACATTTTTAAGAGCCCTGGGCAGAAGAGACAAAAAAATTCCATTTTGTCCCTTTGCTCTTCCAAATTCCTACAGCCAAGTGGTTCAACAGCAGTTGAATAGCACACATAATGACATCATTGATTGCAACGATAATAGAAGAGTGAGTGAAGGGGGGCGGGGGAAGGGAGGGAGGTGAAGATGTATTTGTGCTACATACAAAAGACAAGTTCTGTTCCTCAGCAGGGACAAATGAAGAACCAGATGACAGGATAAACTGAGGTCAGAGAGTTTCCCCTATTGCTTCTTCTTTAAACTGTTCCTTTTCCACTCCCTCAAGGTTTGTTCCATAAAACAGGTGGAGGGAGAACTGTACACATTTTTATCTCAAAGGGGAGGAGGAAGAGAAGAAAACGAGAGAGACAGAGGGGGGGGGGATTATACACTCTGTCAGTGGCCTTGAAAAAGTCAAATACTTATTTTCAAAGTATTATGAATTAGCAAAAAATTTAAAGAATAGGTTAGATTTTTGTTGAGCTTTAAAATGTCCTGAGAAATGTTACCTATAAAATACTGAAAACTATTTGAGGTCAGGTCTTAGATCTTCCTGAAATTCATCTTCTATGATATCAATTACTATTTCTATCCACCATATACAGATGCTCCTCTATTTAAGATAATATCCCAAGAAACCCATTATAAGCTGAAAATATCTTAAGTCAAAAATGCTTTTAAGGGAGCTGGGGTGGTGGCTCAGTGATAGAGTGCTTGCCTAGCATGTGTGAGGCACTGGATTCAAATCTCAGCACTGCATGTAAATAAATAAATGTCCAGTGACAGTGACAATTACACACACACACACACACACACACACACACACATACTTCTACCTAGCCTACTGAACATCATAGCTTAGCAATCATAGCACTGCAAATACGGTTGTTTACCCTGGTGATCTCATGGATGACTGGTAGCTGTAACTTGCTGCTGATGGCAAGAGTATCCTACCACATATTGCTAGCTCAGGAAAAGATCAGAAATCAAAATGAGCCATAATTACACCAATTCAGGATGATCATCAAGTTCAGCAACTTAGTGAGACCCAGTCTCAAAATGAAAAACATTTTTAAAAATTGGCTGGGGAGGGCTGGGGATATAGCTCAGTTGGCAGAGTGCTTGCCTTGCACGCACAAAGCCCTGAATTCAATCCCCAGCACACAAACAAACAAAAAATGGCTGGGGATATAGGTCAGTGGTAGATAGAGCACACTTGATTCAAACCCCAGGGCATTAAAAAAAAAAATTGAAATTGAATTTCTACTGAATGTGAGTTTCTTGTAAATGTGTATTGCTTTCCCACTATCAGCAAAGTAAAAAATCGTTAAGTTGAACTAATGCAGATTGAAAACAACTGTACATGATTTATATCCTCTTACTATTTAATCAAATTAAAATGAAATTTTTCAAAGGGAAGAAGCATGTTTTTAAAATCGATGAAGAAGAGGGGAAAATTCTGTCAAACATCCTATCAATGAGATATGACAACCGGTAAGACTGACACTTCCCCCCACCTACAATTCTAATATTTGCCTTTTTTTTTTTTTTTGGTCACATGAGAAAGGAGAATGGAGAATTAATTTTGGGGGGTACTGGGGATTGAACTTATAGGCATTCGATCACTGAGCCACAACCCTAGCCCTATTTTATATTTCTATTTAGAGACAGAGTCTCATTGAGTTGCTTAGTGCCTTGCTTTTGCTGTGGCTGGCTTTGAACTCACGATCCTCCTGTCTCAGCCTCCCGAGCCAGTGGGATTACAGGCGTTCGCCACCAGGCCTGGTGAGAATTAATTCTGAACTTGGACTAGGCACTGCTGCTTAAATATATCTCGAAAGAACCCAAACCTATTCAGCCAGCTACTTCTCCAATTTATCCTGGGATTTAATTTTTCTACCACGACTCTCTTTAAAAAATATTCCACCTGAGGGCTGGGGCTGAGCTCTTGCCTAGCATGCGTAAGGCACTGGGTTCGATCCTCAGCACCACATAAAAATAAGCAAATAAAATAAAGGCATTCTGTCCACTGCAACTACAATTAAAAAAAATATATATATATATATATATATATTCCACCTGGGACTAGAGTTGTAGCTTAGTGGTAGCACCCTTGCCTAGCACTCGTGAGGCACTGGGTTCAATCCTAAGCACCACATACAAATAAATAAATTAATTAAAAATATTGTGTCGGGCTGGGGATGTGGCTCAAGCGGTAGCGCGCTCGCCTGGCATGCGTGCAGCCCAGGTTCGATCCTCAGCACCACATACAAACAAAGATGTTGTGTCCGCCAAAAAAACTAAAAAATAAATATTAAAAAATTCTCTCTCTCTCTCTGCCTCTCTCCCTCTTTCTTTAAAAAAAAAAAAATATTGTGTCTATCTACAACTTAAAAAAAAATTAATTTAATTTAAAAGTCCACCAAACTCCTCACCATAGCTTAGGGTTTTCTACAGGTGCTTTTTAAAAGCTGCATGGTGGCAATGTCCTATGTATGGCCCCACAGTTCTTCCTTTGGAAAAAGGTTTATACATTCATACCTAAACCAATAAATCCTAAGTATGTACCCTCTGAGAACTGGTAACTAACTTCTAAATCCATATTATAAACTTCTTCATTTTGTCCACATCCAATGGCTAACTTCTATACGAAAATTCAGCACTAAAGGGGAGGAACAAACACCAAATATTTTTTCATTTATTTTAGATGATGGAAGGGAATCAATATGGAATTAAATAGGCCTTCCTGAAGAGTATGAATTGAACCTAGCCCCCTCAGTTAGAAAAAATGAAACTTGTATGCTAGAAGACTCTAGGGCTTTCCTATGGCTTGGAACTAACTATTCTAGCTTCTTCTTAGGTATCTCAACACATTTCAGTAATAAGTTCCTCAAAAAAAAGGAAAAAAAAAGAAAGGCATGTCTAATATCTCTCTCACTTTGAAGCAGTTCATCTCCAAATGATACTAAGTAAAGACACAATACAAAAAGCTCATAAATAATCAATGCAGCTACTCAGGAATATCCCAGCTACCATCCTCATCAAGAAGTTGGTCAGTAAAAGGTATTTGGTTTGCTTTCAACCCTTTTATAGTTTAACATTTCTACACAGACCACAACCATTAGGGAAGAAAACTGGCAAAAATCACAAATCAGATAAAAGTGTCTTTCAGGGCTTATGGGCCTTAAGATAACTTATTAAGACAGTCATCTATATGAAAAGCCACAAGTGCAGGCAAACCCTAGTCATACTCTAATAGAGGAAAAAGAAAGATAGTAAGGTCACTAGGGTTCAAGATCTCTATACTTTCTACTACTAATCAAGAGACAGCTGGGACTGGTGGCACATGCCTATGATTTGAGCTACTGAGGAAGTTGAAGCAAAAAGATCACAAGTTCAAGGCCAGCTTGGGTAACTCAGTGAGACCCTGTCTCAAAATAAAAAATAAAAAGGACTGGAGATGTAACTCAGAGGTAGAGTACCTTTGGGTTCAATCACAAGTACCACACGCACAAACACACCTAAAGGAAGAAGAGTGAGTTGATCAACCACACACTACTATACAAGCCCAGACTTGGTTGTTTTGGTTTGTTTTCTGTATCAGGGATTGAACCCAGGGGCACTTAACCACTGATCCATATCTCCAGCCTCCTTTTTAATATTTTATTTAAAGAAAGGGTCTCTTGCTTAGGCCTACGTTGCTGAGGCTAGCTTTTGAAGTCATGATCTTCCTGCCTCAGACTCCGAGCTGGTATTATAGGTGTGCGTCACTGCACCCAGCTTCAGACTTATTTTTATTTTTTTAAAATAACACCCATCTAGATGAATTTCCTATAAATTCCTAACCTATTAAGTTTCACCTTCCCAAATATGCCAATATTTTTTTAAAAACTGGTAATCCGTTCAAATTAGCTACCTCAGTTAACACTACAGCTCTAAGCCTAGGTTTAGTTTTACCAAAACTAATGTCCTTTGACCATGATGTATTAACTGAGCTAACTTACATCCTCATTTCCTCTATACAACTCTCAGTCCTTTCAAAGATGAGTTTCCTATGTGCCAGGAAAAGTCCTACCCTTTACTAATAGGACTGACTCAAACTCTAGTTCTCTTGACAGGCATGGAAAACAGGGGGAGGGGGATCACAGTCCAGCACTAGACTGAAAATGAAGCTAGTGATCAATCAGAACCAAAAGGCAGATCTTATTTATCTGGGTTTTGCTTTGTTTAAGGGGATGGGAGGTTTCTTAGCACATAGTCATCATGCAGCTTATATAAAAAGAAAACTTGCCATTCTATCCTCCAATAGTCCAAAGAGTTGGAAGGGACAATTTATAGCTTCTTGTGTAAAAAATGTCTATAAATGCCAAGTGCCATTCTTTGCCCTGTCACTTTCCATTATCCTAAACCAATTGGATCCTATTCACTGAAAGCTAGGCTAAAAACATGAACGGACAGACTTTTACTGGCCAGGGAGAAAGGGAGAAGATGATTTTGGAGGGTGGGTGAGTGTGGGAAGTCAAGATTTCTTAGAAACTCTGTGTAGCGCCTAATGTGTATAGTATACTAGTTGAAAACTCGACTCATGCAAAAGTCAGCCTAGGAAGAATAGCAGAGATTTAGTTTCCTCAAATTTATAATACACTTAAGCTGTAAATCCAAAATATGGAAAAGAAATGATCAGATTATGACTTTTTAAAACAATCAGTCATAAATATTACTTGATCCCTTGCTCATTTGCTCCCATATACTTCCTTCCTTTCTTCATATATACTACTCTGGAGCCAAGTCTACTGAAGAGAAAGCAAACAAGCAGGGCCTTTAATCGGATCAAGGAAACAGAAACTCTGCAATGGAGAAGACAGGGGAAAGGTTTCTCATTGTCCCACTTGGAATACTAGGACAGAGAAGAGGCACTAGACACTACCTCCACTACTGTCCCACTGCTAACTAAAGGAAACCTAATGGACTTAAAACTTAAAGACAAGTGGCCAAACTACACAGGCTATCCTGGAATCCAGAACTTCAAGAAAGATGGACAGAAGTATGCTAATATAGCTGTTCCATAAACATAAAATGAATAATATTCATGTCAAGAATTTTGGCTAACCAAACAAATACAAGGTAGTAACTCCTTTCCAGTGACAGACAAGTTAAGCTCAAGTCTTAGAATCAGGCAATTCTCACTAGAGAACTCAGCCAGTTGCAATTTCAGAAAAAGTTACTTGGATTATAGTGCATTCTACTGTCATGTGTAACTAATTAGAACAAATAAAAATTAAAAATTTACTTAGAAAAAAAAAACTTTCCTTTTCCTATCTTTTACTTCCTTTCTTCCAACTTTTTTCCTTCTAATTTACTCTGAAACTGTTTATATTTTCTACAAGTATTTAAAAAATTATGGGGGCTGGGAATGTGGCTCAAGCCTGGCATGCATGGGGCGCTGGGTTCGATCCTCACCACCACATAAAAAAAAAAAAAAATAAAGATGTTGTGTCCACTGAAAACTAAAAATAAATATTAACAAAAAAAAAATTCTGGGGGATGGGAGTTGTAGCTCAGTGGTAGAGCGCTTGCCTCGCATGTGTGAGGCCCTGGGTTTGATCCTCAGCACCACATAAGAATAAATAAACAAAAAAATAAAGATATTTTGCCGGTCTACAACTAAAAAAAAATTTTTTTAAAATTCTGGGCTACAGGGATGGGGGTATAACTCAGTGACAGAACATTTACCTAGTATATGTATATACTGGAGCCAGTATGTTTAATCTAGCATGGCAAAAATTAACTGATTTTGGGGGCTGGGGATGTGGCTCAAGTGGTAGCGCGCTCGCCTGGCATGTGTGCAGCCCGGGTTCGATTCTCAGCACCACGTACAAACAAGGATGTTGTGTCCACTGATAACTAAAAAATAAATATTAAAAAATTCTCTCTCTCTCTCCTCTCTCACTCTTTAAAAAAAAAAAATTAACTGATTTAAAAAAAATTTTTTTCTTTTTAGTTGTAGATGGACACAATACCTTTATTTTATTTATTTTTATGTGGTGCTGAGGATCAAACCCAGTGCCTCAAGTATGCTTGGCAAGCACTCTACCACTGAGCCACAATCCCGGCCACAAACTGATTTTTATTAAATAAATAAAGCCAGTTTACCAACAGAACTAAGGAAAAAAGAGTTGGGGGCAGGAGGATGACAAGTTTGAGGCCACCCTCTGCAACTGAGCAATATCCTGTCTCATGATAAAAAATTAAAAGGGCTGTGGATATAGCTCAGTGATAAAGCACCCCTGGGTTCAATCCTCAGTACCCACCCCCTCAAATTTAAAAAAAAAAAAAAAGGCTAAGAGAAAAAGAAAACTAATATTTACTGAGGGTCAAACTGTTAGTAGGTTACAATTAATAATTAAATACACAATTATTCACTTTCCTCAACCAGGATACTGAAGATTACTCCAAACTTTACCAATGAAAATCAAAAAGTTTAGTCATTTTCTCAAGGTCACAAAAGTAATATATACATATATGTATATATATATGTGTATACCCACACATATACATATATGTGTGTGCAAATATATGTGTATAAATATTTACATTTTATTCAGCCTCCTGTGGACTAAAAATGAATAGGTCAAATATGAAGAAAGATTCTAGGGAAGGGAAGAAGGAAGAGAAGGGCTAATATCCTTATAATGAAACACATAAGAACAACTCAGGTGGGGACTGGGGTTGTAGCTCAGTGGTAGAGCATTTGCCTAGCATGTGTGAGGCACTGGGTTTGATCCTCAGCACCACATAAAAATAAATAAAAAATAAAGTCATTGTGTCCATCTACAACTAGAGAAAAATATTAAAAAAAAAAAAAAAAAAGAAAAGAAAAAAGAAACCTCAGGTAGACAATATAGTATGGTGGGATTTTTCTTAGGAATGTGATCATATGACCCAAGTAGTATGACATATGATGTTCAGTTTTTTAAATTCTGAAGATACACAAACACACACAGTTCTCCTAGAAGTTGGGGTGAAATTACTGCTGAGGTTTTTAAACACCTAACCCTCATATTCAAAAGAAGGAGCTAAGCCAAGTGTAGTAGCACACACCTGTAATCCTAGTGGTCAGGAGGCTGAGGCAGGAGTATTACAAGTTCAAGGTAGCCTAAGCAACTCAGCAAGGCCCTCCTAAGCAACTCAGCAAGACCCTGTCTCAACGTAAAATATAGAAAGAGCTAGGAAGCCGGACATGGTGGCACATGCCTGTAATCCTCATGGCTCAGGAGGCTGAGGCAGGAGGATCGAGAGTTCAAAGGCAGCCACAGAAAAAGTGAGGCGCTAAGCAACTCCGTTAGACCCTGTCTCTAAATAGAAATACAAAATAGGGCTGGGGAAGTGGTCAATGATCGAGTGCCCCCGAGTTCAATCCCCAGTATCCCCCAAAGAAGAGTTTAGAAAGTGCTAGCAAAGTGCTAGCTGAGGATATAGCTTGTGATTCAGTGTCCTGGGATTAATTGTCAGTACCAAAAAACAAAACAAGAAAAGGAGCTACATGAGAATCAGAACCACAGATCCAAGAGATGCCTCTCCTTGGCCATCTACCACAACATAAACAACTTTTGGTTTTATATTAAGTCTTCCCAATTAAGCTGCAGGTAGTTTAAGAATCAAATAATCTGCCTGTCTCCCAACTCGTTTTTTTCTTTCTTATTTCACATAACTGGCAAGTATTTTTATTGGAACACCTCAGCATCATACTAGGCAGATGGACCTGATGTTACACGCCTAGTAAAACATTACAAATGTAACCTAGGTTCAGGGATATAGCTCAGTGACAGAGTGCTTGCCTAAAGTATGTGAGACCCTGGATTCGATCTGCAGCACTGAAAAAAAAACCTAAAGGAGAGAAAGATGGAGCACAGCTATGTACAAGGTTTTATGTTCCATAGTGACAAGTAATTGCTTTCAGTGCTTAGTTTTTTTTCCTTTCCTCAAAGAAGAAACAGCTTTCTAGAGTTAAATTCTTCTATACTAAAGTCAGAAATAATGAATTGTTTTTTAATGATAATTTTGGGGGATTTGAGACCTTTAAATTTTGTTCCTGGTACCTTCAACCTAAAAGACAAAACTGTTTTCTCCTAATTATTTAATTTCCATTATGCCTATATCAGAAGTTAAAACAGATGTAACAGGTTTTAACATTACTGTATTCAACATCTTGACCAAGAAAAATATAGACCATACTTTAAAAGCACGGGTGAAAGCTATGAAAACAATCTGTAGAACAAAAAATTTAGCTTGTGAAATAGCTCCTATAATGTACCAAGTCAGTGAGGGGCGATATTCAAAGGACTGGATGAAATATAACCAGCTACATTCAATAGTGTCATTTCCAATTTATGTAAGCTTCCCAAGATGTTTTTATATTGCAAAACAGCACTCTTATCCAATCTACATTACCTTTCTAGAGATTGAAGAGACATTCAAACCAAATCTTTGTGCTCTTTCCTTTAGCTTATCCAGGTTAACCTATAAAAACACAGGGATATTTTAAAAAATCAAAATAGAAAACAGAGAAGGCAGAAACTATGGTCCAAAATTAAGAGCCTATAACATCAAAGACACCCCATGTGTCAAACATGGAAACTAAGCATCACCCATCCATCCTACTGATTATTAAAAAGCCTCTTCTGGAATGCAGTCAATGATTCGGTCCTGCCTTCTTCATTCATCAAAGATGGCAAGAGTCTAAGGAAAGTTTATGGCCAAAGTAGACCAAACACTACTTGAAAAAGTAAACATATATACAAATCATTACCTCCAAAAAAAGTCCATCATTCACAATACAAAATTATCCATTCCTTCATAGTCTCTGCAAATAGTTCTTTATCTTCAAACCAAAACCAAACTGACAACTGCAATGTTCCCATCTTCAAAAGACAAGTGTACCTCCACCACCCAACTGAACTCTCTTCCCTCACTTTTCTTGGAAGCCTTGGCATATGAGAGTTGTAATCATAAGGCTGTTTAGGACATTTTTATTAACATCAACAATAATAAAACATTTCAGATTCACTTACAATACTGAACTGTAACCCCAAGGGCAAGATTCTTAAAGCTGAACATATTTTACCACAGTATGTTTCCACTTTCTAAACATAGACTATTTACAATGGCCTAAGCCATTCTTATTCTAACATTCTTTACTCTCTTGACTTTATATTTAATAGGTAATATCTAGGAAAAAAATTCTACAAACAGACCTCATAAATTGCTTCCATAGACCCTCTTGTGGTAATTAAGAACCAAACATTATCTAAAGCCACGGGACAAAGCCTAAAATTCCAATACCATAAAACAAAGGGAATGTCTCCAGCTAACAAAATCTATTCGTCTTTTCAAAAAGAGGAATACTAGGAAGGAAGATGTCTACAGTAACATGACGATGTGTCAACTTTCCATACTTCAAGCAGCGCGTGTGTGTGTGTGTGTGTGTGTGTGTGTGTGTGTGTATTTCCCCCGCCCCTTGAGACAAGAGTCTTGCTAAGCTGCCCAGGCTGGCCTTAAACTTGGAATCCTCCTGCCTGAGTAGTCAGGATTCCAAGTATATGCCACCATGCCCAGCAAATAATTTTCTTTTATTATTCATAACACACAACATCATACTGAAAACAGTTACCAAACTCATGAGTTCCCTCTGATCTGGGGAGAGGAGGGATCTCTAACTTTAAAACTAACTGTATGGAGTTAAGATCTGGCTCTTCAAGGGATAAAAAAAGATTTCATACCATAGGCTTGGTGTCAGATGACAGACCTAATGAAGCAAATAAAAAAGTTTTATTTAATATTTTTCAAAGTCAGAATGGAAGATAACAATCTTCAAATAAAATTAGAATGCATAAAAACAGCACAGAGAACAAATGTCCTTTATCCTATGATGAGAAAGAAGGCAGAAAATGCATCCAGAGACCATATCTGCATTCTCTGCTGGTAGTATAACTATTTTTGAAAACAGTTTGGTAATTTTGCAAAAATTTAAGCATATTGTTACCATATCATCTAGCAACTCTACTCCATGATATATGCCCAAGAGAAATGAAAATGCGTGTCTAAACAAATGTCCACAGAAGCATTATTCATATTAGATAAAAAGAGAAAACAACCCAAACATCCATCAGCTGACAACTGGGTAAATAAAATGTCACATATCCATACCATGGAATATTATAAGCAATGAAAATGAATGGAACAGACATACATACTATATATCAACCTCGAAAACATAAGTGAAAGAAACCATTTATAAAAGATCACATAATGTTATGACTTCAATGATATGAAGTCAAGTTTATACATATATATTTCAATATATATTTCAATCTTTTTGGAATTTTGTTTTAAGCAATCTTAATCTTGCAAGAAATTCCCTAACTTTCCATTGTGAACATTCAGGAATAGATTCAAGTTTTTCGTTTTTGCAGTACTGGGAATTGAACCCAGGGCCTCGCATGTGCTAGGCAAGCACTCTACATCTGATCAAACTTTAATATTCAGATTTAATCTTGCTAAATAGCCCAGGATAATCTCCAACCTGTGGTCCTCCTGCTTCAGCCTCTTGAGTACCTAGTTATAGGTATGCACCATCATGCCCAGTTGAATTCAACTTCAACACAATCCATGGGCTAGGAACTGATACGTATTCTATGTTCTCATAAAAAAACAAACAAACACAAAAAAACTTCCTCTTAAATGTTCCCAAATTCTACTCTTTTTAAAAAAGTTATTCTATAGTTCTACATGTCAGGATTATATAAAAACACTGCAAATGTTATGTATACATTATTTTATTGATCAGGTTTCCTTTTTATATGATTTACTTTAGCTTTTATTGTTCTCCAAAAATCGTCTTTAGTTGTTTCTGCTGCATCTTTACCAACTCTCTCTCTCGATATAACTAAGAGCCAAAAAATAAGTTGTTTCTAAAATACTTAAGAGGTAGTGGCCAGAATTTGATCTTTTTAAAAGCACAGCAAATTACTTCAAGAAGGATGTTTTATCAACCCACTTAAAATTATTAAAAGGTAATCAGGAATAGGGTTAGAAGACTACATTTTCAATTTTTAAAAAAAGGATTATGTTTTTTGGGTTTTTTTTTTTAATCATTGTATAGATTTTAAAAAGACAAGAGAAGTTAGGCACAGTGGCACATGCATGTAATCCCAGCAGCTTCCTGAAGCAGGAAAATTGCAAGTTTGAGGCCAAACTGGGCAATTTAGTAATATCCTGTCTCAAAATAAAAAATAAAAAGGGTTGAGGATGTAACTCTGTGGTAAAGTGCCCCTGGGTTCGACCTCCAGTACTCGGGGGAAGAGTATATATATATACTATGGATATATAGCCATATATATGTAAATAAAAAATGTAAAACCACAGACAAGTCAAGTCATTCAAAATTCCACCAAATGCTAACAATTTAGTATACGTTCTTCCAATATTTTTTTCCTATCCACACAGGCAAGTTTTTATGACTAAAATAGGAACATAATTATAATTTTTAACTTGTCTTTTCCACTTAACATCGAACATTTTTTAAAATATCTTTTTGTGTTGGGGGTGACACTGGAGATTAACCAAGGCTCTCCATCACTGAGCAACATTCCCAGCCCTTTTTATTTTAAGAGAGTCTAACTAAGTTACTGAGGCTAACCTCAAACTTTTGACCCTCTTGCCTTAGCCTCCCAAATTGCAGGGATTACAGGCCATGCGTCACCAGCATGCCCAGCTTAATCACCTTTAATATAGTGTATTCTACTATACTGTGGCACACGTTTATTTATACAATTCTCTACTGTATATTTAGTTGTTTCCAGTTATTTATCGCTATAATGATTTTGTTGATAGTCCTCACGGCTAAATCTTTATGCACATCCAAGATTATTTTCTTAAATTTCTAGAAGTAGAATGCTTAAGGTAAAAGATATTTCCCTTTTACCACTTATACTAACCCACAACACTGATAGATACACAATATAATTTTTTATGCTATAAGGCACTAGAATAAGCAAAGTAGTAGAAACTTTTTGTTTGTTTGTTTCTTTGGTGCAAGAGAATGAATCCAGGGACACTTAACCACTAAGGCACATCACCAGCCCCCCGCCTTTTTTATATATATTTTATTAGAGATAGGGTCTTGCTAAGTTGCTTAGAGACTTGCTAAGTCTCTGAAGCTGGCTTTGAACTTGAAATCCTCCTGCCTCAGCCTCCCAAGCCACTGAAGATGTCTAAGGAAAGGAAATGAATGTTGGTACCTCCTCCTATTTTCTTATAATTTCAGAACTTCTCTTAATTACTTAGGAATTGATTAAGTATAATTTTACCTAAAGCAAAGAAGCAAATCTATAACCTCATAAGGGTTTCTAGAGCTACCAAATTTAGCTTAATTTGGAGAAATAAAATGTTATGACAGAAAAGAAACAAAATAAATAAAACTTTCTCAGAATAACCTCTATATCCTTACCTTTTGTTGGAACTGAAGAAATTCCAAACCTGTAGGAAGAAAAACAAACTAAATTTTAGGAAGCTGTTCACACTCCTGGTTGTCTGTCTCTGCACTAATGGTACACATGACTGACACTTCTTGCTTGTGATCTCAAACTTTGCAATCATTAGCTAATTCTAACAACTCCATGAAAGAGGTTCCCTCTCTCACCAAAAGCCCAAAGAGTAAGCCACAAGGAAGCCTTATCAAAACTGGAAGTAGCACATTCCTTTTACCTATTTTTAAAAACTCTATTCACTAATAAAGCATGATCTATAGCCTACTACATCCAAATCAGCAGAGATATTCTGAATAGGGCCAAATTATATACTCCATTTCCTTTCAACAGGGTCACTATTCTACTTAAAATCAATAATTATGTCTAAAACCTAAGGCACATCCCCACACATTCACCCTGACATTCATTTCAGGTTCAAAAGGGTGGAGACACTCACCTAGCTGCCCGGGCAGCTTTCTTACTCTCCAAGCTCACAGGTACATTGAATCGTTCAGCCCTCTTCTGCATTCTCTAAGTGACAATAGATGAAAGAGAAGAGAAAAAATAAATTTCTAGTTAAAAAAAATGTTAGTTAGAGGCAGTGGCTCACACCCAGCTTCTAGAGAGGCTAAGGCAGGAAGCTTCCAAGTTTGAGGCCTGCTTGATCAACTCAACAAAATCTTGTCTCAAAAAATAAAAAGGGCTGGAGATGTAGTAGCTCAGTATTAAGAGTGCTTGTTTAGCATGCAGAAGGCCCTTGGGTTCAATCCTTATTTTACTTACACACACACACACACACACACACACACACACACACACACACACATTTTCTAGAGGACTTCAGGTTGTACCCATCCTAGGACTTAATGTAAGTTCCAGAAAGGAAACACAAAAAGACTATTATTATATTCATGTCTTTGAAAACAAAAGGGAGGAATAAAATAAAATAAAACCCACATTTTGGATGACACCAAGAACACAAAAGCTATATTTGGTTGACCTTTGAAAAAGGATCAAAGGAATAGATTGGTTCCAATACTAGTGGTAATATTTTAGTTAGAAATGAGGCACAGCATTGTCTCATAGCATCCTAAAAGAGTTTAGTAATTCTCTACTTTAAAGGTATAAAACTGAACACAAAATTTCAATGGGAACCTGGTAGAAACCTTGGAAAAAATCCAAAGAAATTTTAATCTCACCTATTGGCAAGTAGCAATTCAAGAGGGATACTTACCATTGTTACTTTTTCAAGGTATAATCCTCCCAAACTAATCCAAGGTTTGTAAACACCTTAGAGAGTCACCATTAAGCCACAGAATTATATGCAACGTAGCTTCAAACCCACTACAACAATCCAAATATTTTTCTAAGAGTAGTTGGTAGAAAAATCAACATTAAAATCTGTCAATACTGACTTTACGCCTATGAATATATTTTTAAAATAATTATATAGACAGAATAAAGGGTAAGAAACAGAAATGTAAATGGTTCTACCATGGAACAAAATATTTACCTCAGTCTGAGGCATTTCAGAAGTAATTTTTACCACCTTCTTCTCTGCTGCCCTGGAAAAGGAAGATTTTTTAAAAAATCAGAAAATTGATATTCTAAACCAAGACCTTCGAAACATATAAGAATTCACCTGAGTCATGTCCTCTGCCCATATCTCTCTGCTACCCCTTAATCCAAAGAAATATGAAGTCCATTAAAACTCTGATTCCTTGAACTGACATCTACTATAAAGAAAAAGTTCAAATAATATTAAGCTACTTTAACTAAGGTATAAGAAAATAATCAAGAAAAAAGTCTGGTTAGATATTTTGAGAAACAAAGAACACCGGAAACTATTTTTTTTTTAATATTTATTCATTTATTTATTTATTTTTTTTTTTTGGTTTTCGGCAGAAACAACATCTTTCTTTGTATGTGGTGCTGAGGATCGAACCCAGGCTGCACGCATGCCAGGCGAGCACGCTACCGCTTGAGCCACATCCCCAGCCCCACCAGAAACTATTTCATTTGTTTTTAGGCACTTTAAATTTACTTTTAGACTAATTACTATCCCTCTAACCTTCATTTAAATACCAGGTTTCAATTTTCATCACAACAATAATTAAATGAGTGCTCTACAAACTCCTATTTCCTTCTTTTAGAAATCTTTATTTCTCCCATGAGAAATATAGCTGCAGCTAAGACAACTCAAACTGGAACAAATAAAAATGCCAAAGGGAGCAAGAAGAAAAAAGACTAAGTGAGGTTTGAATTAGGAAAACATGTAAGTTACTGGTCAAAAGGTTTAAGAGAAAACAAAAGAGGGGGACTATAGGGGCGGGAGACAAAGTTCGGAAGTACCCAGGATAAATGGAAGGACATTAACCCTCCACCAAACAACTCCCATAAAACTGTGGGTCATAACCAGTCTCATTAAGGTCCCTCATTTAGAGATATGGGCAGCTTTTGTTCCAATATCCCGGACACTTTTCCCATTTGATGCCCTGAAAGGTAGTAATGGTTTAATGACATTTTCAGAGGAAGTAATTCTGGAACAGGAACTTACTTTCTCCATCCTTTTGTTGGAGGTCTCAAGACTACAGACAAGCAATGGGTGCCCCCTGCTGACCACAACTAAATCCTACAATATTTAACTGCTTTGGCTAAAACAATAAATAAAAATAAATAAAACCACAAACAAAAGTATATTTATGGAGAACCTCAGATCAAAGATGAAGCAAGGGAATTTCCTTTTGAATACCCGAGGGACATATTAGATCTGAATATCCTTATTTTTTTTTTTTTTTAAGGAAGTTTCGACATAATTCCCATCTCCTGACCTCCTTCCCCAGGACTTTCTGATGTTCAGGCAAAAAAGGCCACAGAAGATTAATGTTTTACTTGAAGTCCAATGTCATTAGGGAACACTCCTCTCCATCAATCCCAAGCTAATGACTTCCTCCACCATTCTCATCTTGAAACACAATCTCTGCACTAGACCTCAAGGCAAAAAGGTTATCCAGGTTTCTGCTCTATTCCAATTCTCTTAAGCACAAAATTAAACTTAAGTAATAAATATATATCACATTCTGGGATTCACAGGAAATTTTCATTTGTCATTGACAAATTTTTCTCCTACCCACAGACACATACAAAGCACTTCAAAAACTACAGCGGGGCTGGGGTTGTGGCTCAGTGGCAGAGTGCTTGCCTCACACATGTGAGGCACTGGGTTCAATCCTCAGCACCACATAAAAATAAACAAAATAAAGATATTGTGTCCATGTATAACTAAAAAATATTTTTTTAAAAAACTACAGGGACCCTAATTCCCCTTTCTGTACATAATTAATCTAACCATAACTATCCTCTAAAAAAACAAAAATTACCACCACCCCACACACACTTTCAATTTCCTTGTTTCAAAATTCATCAATAGAATTAAAGCCCCTGAATACAAGAATTAACACATTTTACATATGCTAAGGATAATGAATTTCTACAAATTTTCCAACCTCACTATTTTTAATCCAAGCAAGCCAATTATTGTATTCATTTGGTCTTCCTTCTTGTCCCAGGAGTCCCCAAACATCTATTTTAAAGCTATCCCATTAATTCATTTTCTCAAGGCACTATACTGAATTATAAACCTACGTGTGGCTCATTGGTAGAGTGCAATGCTTAGTATATTTGAGGCTCAGTGTTCAATTTCAGCAATAAAAAAATATTTTAACAAAAACCAACAAGAACAAGAACCTGTGATAAGAAGACAGCTAATGGCTTTATGAAGAAATAGCTGACAAAATCTCTCTGATACAGCAAATCTCTTCCTAGAAATTTATCTGATGGACATACATACGTATAAAAAATAGTTGAATAAGGACAGATAGCACTGCCTTTTTTCTGCTTTATGAATAATCTAAAGGTCTATCAAGCAAGTCACAGGTGAAATAAATTATGATTCCTAAATAGAGTGAAATACTACTGTCTACAAAAAAGAATAAGGTTCTAACATTAATAACCACTATATTTGGGTGATGGGTATATGAGAGTCTACCAAACTATTTTCATAACCTCTGTATATACTTGTAATTTCCCTAATGAGCTTAAAAAAAAAAAAAGACTGCCACTTAATAGGACAATTAACCCTACTCAATAAGTTGATGTGAGGACTGAATGAGAATACATGTAAAACACTTAGAACCATATCTAGTATATAACATTAACATAAATACATTAATATAAAGATATCCAAATGTGAACCAAAAAAAATGGAAAAACTGTGCATAGCATGTGTATATATTTGTTCATGCATACATATACTTAGGCACATACACATACATAGGTACATACACACAAACTAAAAACCTTTGGAAAGTGTGATGAGATGGATACAATAAGTACTCAATTTTCCATTTATATACCCCTCTGTGTATTGTTTGAATTTTTACTTGTACATACATTGCCTTGTATAATTAAATGCATTTAATACAGCTATAAGGAACAAAAATGTTAAGAGGGACTCAACTGTTCTTAATGTGCTGTAGTACAACATGGCCAGACATTTGTGGAAAGAAACCCAAATAAAAGATGATCAACCTTGTGGGCTAGTTTAAACAAATCGAGATCCACTTTCTCTAGTACTTTGTCCTCCCCTCCTCCACTGTAAATCAAAAAGCAAGAGAGAATACAGCATTACTTGAGAGACATAACCTCTACCCAACACCCTCCTCCCTTATTAAATTCCTTATATACAGTTTTACATTTTTCTGTAAAAGTGTAAAACTCTGCAAAGTGTAAGAGTTCACAGAATTTTACAACATATAAAGAATCATACAGATTCTAACAGTATAAGCTATTATGGTGATCCTACAAAAGAACAAAGGCTAGGAGAACTAAATTATGTCTGTGCTTGAAGTCATCTGGTTCTAATTACGTATTATATAACTTGAAAACAAACTGTTTCCTTCCCTGGGACCATGTACTTGAAGTCGTCCCTTCTGAAAATGTCTGATCTAATCAGAAGTGAAAAAAGTCAATGACAATCTCTAAAAGGTAAAGACAGTGAAATTTTACACCCAATAAAAACAGAACTTTCTGCTCTGTATTCAGATTATAAAAAAGAGATAATTACACATCAACAGTTTTTTCAGGGGGTTCTTCCTCTTTGACGGGCAGTTCTATGGGCTTTGGTTCTTCTTCCTAAAACCAAACAAAACAACACAGTTAACATAAATCAAGAGTTAACACACATCAAAAGAGGGATATCAGAACGCCAAAATGAGTCAGTTTTCAGAATCTTCATTCCCTCCTTAAGCTCCCCTAATAAATTAGCATCTAAGCACTCTAATGATTGATATTAAGCAATGTGGCCCAGGCAGTGGCATATCACCAGGCCAGTGACTAACCTTAACTCTTTCCAACTCACCTCTGTTTCATCTCCCAGTACATCTTCTTCATTCGCCTCCTCTTCAGCTAAAGAATATTAAAATAATCAGGTCAAGCCCTGCTATAAAACCATCTTGATCACTGTGCTGAGGCTAATATCACAATCACCTTGCTTTCCCAAAATAAAAATCAACAATGAAAGTAAAACTCATGCTCAGAAAATCTGCTACATTTGGAGAAAATAAAACCATATCTCTACTTAACATTAGTACATAGTTGAACTCCATCTGGACTGAAAAATTAAATTAAAATTAAATGTGAGGAGGTCACAACAGAATTAATTTAAAAATAAGGCAGGATCTCTTTGAAATTTAGTGGTAGGGAAGGATTTGTTTAAAAAAATAAACGTTTGCCTAGCCTGAGCAAGACCCCCAGTTTGATACCCCACACTACAAAAAGAAACAAACCTAAAAGCAAAAGCATGAGGTAAAGAAGAAAGATTTTTCAAAACTAAGGACATCTATTTAGGGAAGGAAACCAAGGAAAATTTTTGGACAAATAATAAAGATATTTGTGCCTAAAGGCAAAAAGGAAACAGTTGCTAGAATATAAAAGAAATGTCTGCAATCAACAACTGAATGATGGGAATGCTAATAGAAAAAGGGCAAAGAAGGAACCCAAAGAATCATGAACAAAGTAAATTTAAGTTGTTTTTTTTTTAATAGAACAAAGTAAATTAAACCATCCAACAAATGTAGCAAAAATTAGGGCTGGGGATATAGCTCAGCTGATAGAGTGACTGCCTCACATGCACAAGGCCCTGGGTTCAATCGCCAGGCACCACAAAAAAAAAAAAAAGAGGAGCAAAAATTAGGCTATTTGAATAGATAATGCCAAATTTAGTTTTGTGAAGATACAAAGACCCTGATGTACTGGTTATGCAAGTATAGACTAACAGGAAAATTCTGGGAAATAATTTGGCAGTGCTCAGTTATTTTCAGTTTGTATATGTTTTTATGAATATATAATAATTAACAATCCCATTATGAGTATACACCCCAGAAAGACTCTCACAAGAACATGAGCAAACAAAAGTAGTTCATAATATAATATTATGTATGGTACATATATTATTATATACACTATACATAATACTACTATATATAACAAACTGTAGAATATATTATATACTAGAATAACACATAGTATCCTATGTACTACTATATGTATTACTAATGCATACAGAATTACTGTAAATAGTAGTACTATTTATAGTAGCTGGGGCTTGAAGGCAATATGTATCTGCCACAGGATGACCTGCAAAATGTGATGGCTATTCATCATAGAAAGATACACATGATTTAGAACGAATAATCTGGATGATCACATAGCCTCAATCAACAAAGATACAACTTAAAAAAAAAAAAAAAAAACCTCAGAAATAAAGTAAGGCTACACAGACTCATTAATAATTACATAAATGAAAATATTCTATCAACACTACGTGGTTAATAGGAATAAAGACAAAAAATGTGTATCAAACACATTAAAATGGATGCCTAAAGGGGTTGGGGGGAAGTAAAAGGAGGAATCAAAATAAAGGGATTAAATGAAAATTAAGAGGGAGCTTGTACAATCTGGGATGATAATATGCCTTCAATGATGGTGGGGTTTTCTGTTTGTTTATTTAATTTCTTTATTTTGCTTGTTGGCTTTGATACTAGGGGTTGAACCCAGGGGCACTTAACCACCGAGCCACATTCCCAGCTTTTTTTTTTTTTTTTTTTTTTTTGAGACAGGAGGGTCTTGCTAAATTGCTTAGAGTCCCACCAAGTTCTTGAGGCCAGCTTTGAACTTATAATACTCCTGCCTCAGACTCCCAATATACTAGGAACAGGCATATGCCCCCAAACCTCGCTCATTTTTATTTCATTCTTTAAATTTTATTTATTTATTAATTTTTGGTACCAAGGATTGAACTCAGTGGCATTCAACCACTGAGCCACATCCTTAGCCCTATTTTGTATTTCATTTAGAGACAGGGTCTCACTGAGTTGCTTTACAGCCTCGCTTTTGCTGAGGCTTTGAACTCACTATCCTCCTGCCTCAGCCTCCAGAGGTACTGGGATTACAGGCATGCTCCGTCACACCCGGCCTGTTTTTGTTTTAAAAAAAACTGCAGAATGGGAAACTTGGTAGGGATCAGAAATTACCTAGTTTACAGATTTCAAGGGTCTAGACATTTGTCTCATGTCATAGGATCAGGAATAGACACTAGTCCTGTAAACAATAACTATCCAAAGTTACCTAGTAAATTTCTGGCATAAAACTAAAACACAAGCCTTCTATTGCATGCCTGCAATTCCACTGACTTAGGAGGCCGAGGCAGGAGGATAGCGAGTTCAAAGCCAGCCTCAGCTATAGCGAAGTACTAAGCAACTCAGTGAGAACCCATCTCTAAATAAAATATTTTAAAAAGGGCTGAAGATGTGACTCAGTGGTTAAGTGTCCCTGGGTTACATTCCCAGTACAAAAAAAAAACCAAGCCTTCCATTTCTCAGTCTAATGATACTTGTATTACCATGCCAACTTTATTTCTTTTTTCAATGATTTTTTTAATTTGTGCTTTTTAGATATACATGGCAATAGAGTGCACTTTGAAATATTAAACATACAACCATACTAACTTTTAAATAACATGCTCAGGGCTGGGGATGTGGCTCAAGTGGTAGCGCGCTTGCCTGGCATGCGTGCGGCCCGGGTTCAATCCTCAGCACCACATACAAACAAAGATGTTGTGTTTGCCGAAAACTAAAAAATAAATACTAAAATAAAACTCACTCTCCCTCTCTCTCTCTTAAAATAAATAAATAAATAAATAAATAAATAACATGCTCAGATATTAAGAGGCCAACCTGGGCAACATAGCAAGATGCTATCTCTTCAAAAAAAGGGGGGTGGAGTGCTGATATAAAATGATGTCTTTAAAAAAGGGAATAGTTCTTTACATTATAACCACTGTTTTATATGACCAAGAGTTTTCTTTTTTTTTTTTCCTTTCTTTTTTTGCAGTGTTGGGGATCAAACCCAGGTCCTTATGCACACTAGATAAGCACTCTACTTCTGAGCTATACACCAGCCCATAAAAGTTTTCTTGATGCAGTTAATTAAGAGCTTACATCACCAATGACGTAAAAAAGGAAGAAATATAAGTGATAGAGCCTAAAAATTACTCCCCTTACTCATATCACCTTATTTGCATAAAGTACTCACCATGCTCTTCAAGATATGCCTGGAGCCTGTTAATGAGATCTTGTTTTATTCCCTTGGTCTCCAAACCACGAGCAAGACATTCTTGTTTTAGTTCAGCAAGCTGAGAGAAAAAAAAATTAAACATTTCCTTAGTTACCAGGATGAATCCCAATGAATGAAAAGAGGTAGTTTTCACAAGGGAAAAAAGCAAGGGAAAAAGAAGAAAAGAAAGTTCAATCCCACACCACTGCCCCTAATCCTACTGAGACTCTGGGTCCATAGAGATGACTCATCCTCATCTAACTGGGGACAAGGATGTAGCTCAGTGGTAGAATACTTGTCTAGCATGTATGAGGTCCTGAGTTTAATCCCCAGTACCAAAAAGAAAAAAAAAAAAAAAAGTCAGTAATTTGACTAAAATTAAAAAGTATACTTATCAATTTTGCAGGAATGAAGAATTATTGGATTACTGACAGAACATGAAAAAACAAAACTTTAAAAGAACCCTTTTCGCGGAAAACAAAGAAATGAAGACTTCATTTAAAAGGAGGGCTGGGTTTGTAACTCAGTGGTAGAGCGCTTATCTAGCACCTGTGAGGCACTGGGTTCAATCCTCACACCACATTAAAAAAACAAATAAAATAAAGATTGTATCCACCTACAACTGAGAGAGAGGGGGGGGGGGGGACGACAACGACGGACTGAAAGTATAGCTCAAGAGCACAGTGCTTGCCTAGCCACGCATGTGGCCCTGGGTTTGATTCCTAGCACTGAAGGGGAGAGTGAAAGAATGATGAAATGCATGATTTTATACCTAAGATCCAAACCTTCAATTATACAAAATCTGGATGAGGCAGATCTGACTCACCAGTAACTCAAAAGCAGAGGGTTAACAGTATGAATCGCTAAAAAAGTAATTCTAGGTTATAGGTGACTGGAATATAGGATCTATAATAAATGGTCTAATGAGACTTACTGTGTATACATGTGTCAATGCTAGGGAATCAAATCCAGGGCCTTGCACATGGTAGGCAAGCACTCTACCACTGAGTTATATTCCCAGTCCTACACACTTTTTAAAAATTTGTTCTTATTAGTTATATATGATAGTAGAATGTATTTTGACATATTATACATATATGGAGTACAACTTCTCATTATTCTGGTTGTACATGATATAGAATTAACATTGGTTGTATAATCATATATGTACATAGGATAGTAATGTTTGATTCATTCTACTAACTTTCCTATTCCCATTCCCCCTCCCTTCCCTTCATTCCCTTTATCTAAGCCAAAGTACTTCTATTTTCCCTTACCTCCCTTATTATGAGTTAGCATCCTCATATCAAAGAAAACATTCCAGCCCTATATACTCTTATTTTATGAAGTATAAGTCAATCCAAGGAGATAAAGCAGGAAAAGGAACAAATTATATATGCAGATCATCACACAGATAGACGTTTAGCCTGAGATGACCTTTCTGGTTTTGAAGTAAGATGAACCAGTAGAAGTGAGAAGGTATAGTTCCATAGAAAAAAGCATTTCACTACTATAAAGTATGTTCTTCATCTCTACAAAGTTTTCAGCCTGGAGTGCATTTAAAAATGGAGAGTAGAATTTTGTTATTTTTAATGTTACAATGATTGATTAAGGAGGCAAAGTATTTAGTGAGTGAAGCAAGCAGGCAGGCAGGCAGGGTTGAGAACTATACAGAGAACTAACAGTCCTACCCAGTAAGCCATCAGCATTCTATATTGAGAATCATGACAGGTAATGAACCATTAAAAATTATTTTAAAAAGACTTCTGCATATAAAAAATTATTGCAGAGTTACTGCACAGTAGTTTAAGAACATTGCTTCTAAAGTCAGACTACTTAGGTTCAAATTGTAACTTTACCACTTATAGCTATGTAACCTTAGGGGAGTAACTTAAGCTCTCTTTGCCTCAAATTCCTTACCTGTGAAATGGAAATAACAAGAGTACCTACCCCCACAGGGCCATTATAAAGATTTAAACCAGCAAATATTTACAAAACATTCAGGATAGTGCCTGATAGCTAGTAACAACTTTATAAGTGTTGGACAATGGGTGAGGGATTAGACAAAACCCTCTGAATTTCACTGATCAATTTTTTTAAATAGGTAGATTAGTGCAGTTGTTTTTTAGAACATTCCACCTAAGTCATGAACCAAACTTTGTAAAAATAAATATTGATTACCAGAAAAACAAACACATACTTGCATGTAGCAGTGATGTTAAACCACTAAAAGAGTTTCTAGAAGCTTTCTCTCAATTTTTGTACTTATCTCTTCATTAACTAGTAACAGCTACTTCATAGACCAGTACTGGTTGGTCTATGGATCAGACTCTTAATAATATTAATCTAGAATCTATACTCTAAGTGATCTTTATTTTATTCCTTTCTCTCCAACCCTCCCACTCCCCCCGCCCCCACAATGGGGATAGAACCTAGGAGCACTCTATCACTGAGTTACATCTCCAGCCCTTTTAATTTTTTTTTTTTTTTTTTTTTTTGGCAGAGTGGGTGTAACCAGAGATTGAACTCAGGGACACTCAACCCCAGAACCACATCTCCAGCCCTATTTTTGTATTTTATTTAGAGTCATGGTCTCACTGAGTTGCTTAGCATCTCACTTTTTTTTGCTGAGGCTGACTTTGAACTCGCAATCCCCCTGCCTCAGTCTCCCAAGCCAATGGGACTACAGGCGTGCGCCACGGCATCTGGCTTAATTTTTTGAGACAGGGTTTCACTCAATTGCTAAGGCTGGCCTGAAACTTGCAACCCTCCTGCCTCAGCCTCCCAAGTTGCTAGGATATAGGAATACCTCACTACACCCAGTTCTCTAAGTGATCTTTAAAGTCCTTTACTTAAAATTATTAATCTTTCTCACATTGGTACTTTATTCCTTTATTTTCTTTCAAATTCTCCAAGGAGTGTTTTTTTTAATATTATTTTAAAGATGGACACAATATCTTTATTTCTTATATTTATTTATTTATTATGTGGTGCTGACAATCGAACTTACAAGTGAGAGGCAATACAGCACTGAGCTATAACCCCAGGCCCAAAAAGGAGTGTTTTGATTTCAGTTACATTTTTAAATTTTTTATTGGTTTATTACAAAGTATTATGAATACTTAGAATAGTTGAGAAATGCTAAAAAGCAGAGGAAAATAAAAGCCATATGTAACCTCAGCATCTACAGATCACTTAATATTTTGAATATTATCATTTGTAGGGAGTTAGGGTATAGCTCAGTGGTAGAGTATCTCAATGTGTGGCTTCAATCTCCAACAACAAAATTAAATATCACCTGTAGTATATGTGTGTAATGACCTTGCCACTGTCTCTCATCGAGACTTCAGTCTCCAGTGACCTCATTCAACAGACCTCTCAACACCACTATGTTCCCTTCTTTGGTCAAATGGGAATGTTACAAGCTTTTTACATAATGTTGTATTACGTCCTTTGTTCTATTAAGGGTTTTTCTCATATACACTTGAACTTTTTTGGCAAGGGGAGTACAGGGAATTGAACCAGGGGTGCTTTACCACTGACCTACATCCCCAGCCCTTTTTATTTTTTATTTTGAGACACAGTCTCCTTAAGTTGTACATGCTGGCCTCAAACTTGCAATTCTCCAGCCTCAGGCTATCAAGTCGATAGTATTACAGGTATACACCACCAGGCCAGGCTAGACATTATTTTTTTTAAATATTTATTTTTTAGTTTTAGGTGGACACAATATCTTTATTTTACATTTAAGTGGTGCTGAAGATCCAACCCAGTGCCTCATGTATGCTAGGCGAGCGCTCTACCACTGAGCCACAACCCCAGCCCTAGACATTTTTAAAGTGAAACAGATGAGTAAAAACATAAAATAGGGACTGGGATTGTAGCTAAGTGGCACAGTGCTTGCCTTTCATGTATTGGGTTCGATCCTCAGCACCACATAAAAATAAATAAATAAATGTGTTCATCTACAACTAAAAAAAATATTAAAAAAAAAACAAAATAGCTGAAAATAATTTCTTCTTCCACAATATTTTGGCACAATGACATTAGGAGGACTAAAACCTTTAAAATCTTCAAATAAAACTAACATCAATCCAGCAGCTTGGGAGGCTGAGACAAAGAGGATACTGAGTTCAAAATCAGCCTCTGCAATTCAGTGAGGCCCTAAGCAACTTTCCAAGGACAACCCCACCCCACTCCCACCCCCACCCCCACTCCCACCCCCACCCCCACCCCCACCCCATCTCAAAATAAAAAATAGAAAGGGCTGGGGATATGGCTCTATGGTTAAGTGTCGCTGGGTTCAATCTCCAGTATCAGAAAAAAATAATAATAACAACATCATCAAATATTACCCCATTTTTACATGTTATAAAAGAATGTATTTTTATTTTTTTAATTTTAATATTTATTTAAATTTCGCTCGGACACAACATCTTTGTTGGTATGTGGTGCTCAGGATCGAACCCGGGCCGTAGGCATGCCAGGCGAGTGCGCTACCGCTTGAGCCACACCCCCAGCCCCAAGAATGTATTTTTAAACTAAGGTATATTGAATAAAATATTACCATGTGTGAATTATATCTCAGTAAGGCTGTTTAAGAAAATAATGGGGCGCTGACTATATACAGGATACTCACAATAATGTCAAAAGCACACAAACACATATCACTGTATGATATACATACAAAAGATATCTGGACAAGAAACAGGTAAGCTAAAAATAGTTGAACCCAGGAAAAGGAAGGTAGTTGAGGACAGGCACAGGAAGTAAACATTTCACCATATACCCTTTTGTACCTTTAGAAATATGAACTTGTGTATGAAATTACATATTCAAAAATTGTTACAATCTTATTTTTCAGTATCAATCAAGCATTCTTGTTTTACCTATCCAACCTATAAAGGACAGATCACTGACTATAATACATTTGACATTAATCATTCATTGCTCTGTGATTTCCTGTTTACTAATCCTCTTCCCCTTACTGGGGGTTAAGCCCAAGGCCCAGAACATGCTGGGCAAGTGCTCTACAACTGAGCTACATCCCCAGCCCTTTCATTTAATCATTTATTTTTACTTTGAGACACAGCAACTAAGTTACTCAGGCTGGTGTCCAACCTGTCTATTTTCCCATCTTAGTTCCCTGAGTAATTGGGACTAGGATCATATGCCACTATGCTTCTTTGTTACTAATTTTTGTTTTTGGTACTGAGGATTGAACCAGGGGCTCAACGGCTAAGCCATATCCCCATCCCTTTTTTTTTTTTTTTTAATATTTTGTTTTAGTTGGACACAATACCTTTATTTATTTATTTTTTTAAATGTGGTGCTCGCCAGCACTCCACACGCACTAGGCTCTTCCACTGAGCCTCAACCCCAGGCCCCACCCCCCAGTCCTTTTTGGTATTTTATTTAGAGACAGGGCCTCCCTAAGTTGCTGAGGTTGGCTTTGAACTCAAGATCCTCTTGCCTCAGTCTCCCAAGGTGCTGGGATTACAGGCATGCAACACCACACCTAGCTATTACTAATTTAAATTTTTTTTTTTTTTTTTTTGGTACCAGAGATTGAACCCAGGGGCACTTCATCACTAAGCCCAAATTCCCAGTCCTTTTTATATTTTATTTAGAGACAGGGTCTTGCCAAGTTGCTTAGGGCCTCAATAAATTGCTGAGGCTGGCTTTGAACTCACAATCTTCCTGCCTCAGCCTCCTGAGCCGCTGGGATTACAGGCATGTGCCAATCCATGTATTCTCAAATTTTGATTAAAATATTTTATTATAAAGATATTTTTCATGGGGGCTGGGGTTGTGGATCAGCAGTAGAATGCTTGCCTCGCACTTGTGAGGCAATGGGTTCAATCCTCAGCAACACATAAAAAATAAACAAACAAAATGAAGGTATTAAAAAAAAGATATTTTTCATATATTCTCCCCATATAATTTGTAAACTCATTGATGGCAGACATCGCTCTTCCTCAATCTTCTTACTAGTTATTCCACCCAACCCTATAAATATTCACTAAGATTTCTTCTTTGGCCCTCTTCTTACTCCACTTCTATCAAAGACAGATTTCGCTCCCTGAATCCAATCACAGGCAAATCCTGTCAGCTCCACCTTCAAAATATGTCCACAGTCTAATCCCTTTGCACCACTGCTTAGCATCTCACTTTTTTTGTTTCTCTCATACAGATTACTATATTGCCAAAACCCTTTAGCTCCTGTCTCACTATAGTTCTCAACAAAGTAGACCACTCTTTTGAAATTTAAGAGTACATATCAGATTTAACTTCTACTAAAAAATCATTCACCAGGCATGGTGGTGCACTCTTGTCATCACAGTGGCTTGGGAGGTTGAGGCAGGAGGACTGAGAGTTCAAAGACAGGCTCAACAATTTAGCAAGGCCCTAAGCAACTCAGTGAGACCCTGTCTCTAGATAAAATACAAAAAAAGGGCTGGAAATGTGGCTCAGTGTTTAAGTGTCCCTGGGTTCAATCCCTGGTACCAAAAGTAAATAAATTAAAAAATCATCCACTGGGGACTGGTGATGTAACCCAGTGGTAGAGTACCTGCCTAGCATGCCTGATGCTCGGTGTTTGATCCCTAGCACCACAAAAAAAAAAAAAAAAAAAAAAAAAGAATGAAATAAAAATTAATCCACTGGCTTCCTATCTCATTAAGGTTAAGAAACTGTTTCAAGTATTGTTTACAAGGCCACACACAATCTGCTCTCCCTCTTCCCTACCATCACCTCTTATTCATTTGAACTTTTTACTTTGATATAAAACAAACTAGCCTCCTGCTATATTCCTCTAAAACTTTGCACACATGGCTACCTGTTTCACTTTCTTCAAGTCTTTTCTTTTCTTTTAGAGAGAGAGAGAGAGAGAATTTTAATATTTATTTTTAGTTATCAGCGGACACAACATCTTTGTTTGTGGTGCTGAGGATCGAACCCAGGCCACACGCATGCCAGGCCGAGCGCGCTACCGCTTGAGCCACATCCCCAGCCCAAGTCTTTTCTTTTTGTACCAGGGATTGAACCCAGGGGTGCTTAACCAATGAGCCACATCCCCAGACCTTTTTTTTATTTTTTATTTTGAGACAGGGTCTCGCTAAGTTGTTTTAGAGCCTTGCTAAATTGCTGAGGTTTGCCCTGAACTCCTGACCCTCCTGCTTCAGCCTCCCTAGCTGCTGGGATTACAGGCATGCACCTCAAACCAGGCTTCAAATCTTTTTAAACACCTCCTTCACAATAAGATCTTCAGTCATTGTATTTAAAATTACAATATTCTTCCCAATATACTCTCTTATACCTCTTATTAGGTTTCTCTACAGACCTTATCATCATCTGACATACTATAAATTTCACTGTTTCTTTTAGTGCTAGGGATTGAAACAAGGGTCTCATATATGCACAGGTTGCATGCTCTACCACTGAGCTATACCCCCACCCTAAATTTTACTTCTTTATTGTGCCTTCTCCTAGTAAAATATAAGCTCCATGAAAGGAAGGATTTCCTGTGCTTTGTTCAACATTGTAACCCCAGAACCCCTGGTAATTATTACATAGCAGGCACTCCATCTTTTGTAAAATAAATCCCAAATCCTCTTTCATTCCCCCCACATCTGATCTACAAATACTACGATTTTACATCTCAAATTTCTTTCAAATTTGTTCTCATTCTAATAGTTACTATCTTCTTTCAGGTCTTAATATGTTCATTCATTTGACAAACAGTTACTGAGCACCTACAATGTGTCAAGTTTTATCTTAGATACAGGGAAATAATCATGAACAAAACAGAAAGAGTTCTTACACACACACACACCCAGCTTACAATCTAGCAGGAAAACAAAACAACCAGTGATGAAGTAACTACTGTTTAATTTTTTAATAAAAGTATTAGGCCTAGAGAATCATATGAAAAGTTGCCTAAATATATGTGTGAATAGAACCAGGAAGGACTCCCTTGTTTGACTGCTATCTGAAGGGTAACTAGTAGTTAGAAGAGTTGGAAAGGGAGAGTGGCAGGAACACTGCAGCCAAAAGTAAACTACAAGTAAGGTTCAGGGTTCCAAAGGAAAGGCACTGCATAGTGATTAAGAATATGAATTTTTTAAAAATATTTTTAGTTGTAGATGGTAACAATACATTTTGTTTGTTTATTTTTATGTAGTGCTGAGGATGGAACCCAGTGCCTCATTTGTGCTAGGTAAGCTCTCCACCACTGAGCCACAACCCTAGCCCAAGAATATGAATTTTGAAGACAGTTTGGATATGACACCCCATTTATTAGCTGTGTGACCTAGGTCAGATTACTATCTCTGGGCTTTGATTTTTACTTTTAAATGAAGATATAGAGGTATTTCTTTAATAGGTTTATTATGAGAATCAGATCAGTTAATGTATACAAATGGCTTCAACCAGTACTTGACACATAGTAAATGATTTGTGTTAGCAATCAATGACACACCCATTTTGAAGAAATGAAATAAAGTAAGATCACTGTAGTAGGCATGTGAGAAATTAAGCTGGATAGATCGGTAGCCATATAATTAAAAGGTTTTAAGCCGAAGAAAATACTATAATAAACATCTAACTTACAAAATCCTTCCCTCTCCAGATTCCATCTTCCACACTGCCAAAAGAACCAAACTAATCATATTAGGTTCTTCCATTCAGATTTCCAAAGGCTCCCAGCTTTGCTTATGACTATATGACAAGAATCAGAACTCCTTATACAATTTAGAAGGCCCTTGTCAGTATCACTCCAATTTACCTTTTTAATCACAAAATTTATCAACTTTCTAAACTACCTTCAGTCAGCAACGTAAGGCACTTCACATTTCAATCATACAAATGTCTAACAGTTCTCAACACTCTGATACCACTATACTTTTTTGTCTTTCTCCTTTACAACAGTTCCTTTCCTCGTGCCGAACTGGAAGTCTGGTATTGTTACAATTCAAGCATTTTCAACCACAGTTCAGTCTCTCTTTCCAACTGTGTTAGAATGACTGCATTGCTAAAAAAATTTTCAGAAGTTTGTAGTTGATGTGGACTTACCTATCAATTCATAAAATATTTTTTCTTCCTACTTCAAAGTTTGTTTCTTTCTTCTAAAGTCCCATACTAAAGCCCCAAATTCTCTTCATAAAATTGAAAAGATATTTTTCGAAAGGCAATAAAACCCTAAAGCAACCCAAAAGTCAGGATTACTCTATCAAGATCACCAGTGGAACCAAGCATTAACTACCCAGAATAAAGATTAAAGGCATGGGTTCTTAACCAGAGGTCCATGGACTCCTCAGGTCAACAAGGTATTTTTATGAAGCCCCTCAAATCGCATGCAAAGTATGTGTACATGCCTTTTTCTGGGAAGAGGGTCCATACCTTTCATCAGAGTTTCAAAGATATCTGTGACCTCCAAAAGGTTAAGAAGCACTCTAGAGAAAAAGCAAAGACAAGCAAATATGATTAAAGAATGAGCCCAGTTTAGGCCCTCAGGAGTGCCACATGTTCTCTTAGACTGTTAATACTTAAAACCAAGTCAGAGAACATTATGTAAAAGTGACTTATCCAAGTAAATGCAAATTTAATATGGGGCTGATAAATACTGATTTTTATGGAAAAAGGAACTCCACAAAACTCCATAAAAAGTCATGGGGCAGCTGATGACTTAATCTAGGGTTTCAAGAATGGAACAAATAGAAGAAAATATTTGCTCTTCTATTAATTCTCATTCATCTAAAATTTATCTTCAGTGTCTTATACAAACAGTACAGAAGTACATAAATTATACAAATACATAAATGGAAGTTGTTGCTCAGTTTTTCTTACTTGTTAAGTAAATATCAGGAGATTACTGATATCATTTACACATTCCAGCACCATCAAGCTAACAGTAACTCTAAAAACACTAGTACAATTTAGAATCTAACAGTTAAGAAATATGTCGACTTTCACAGAAAGGCTTATGATTAAGGATAGGACCTTTTCCTACATTTACTCCATATTTTTCTTTGCTTTTTTTTTTAATTCATCAGGCATTAAAATCTAAAAGATCAGTTTTCAGTTTTCTCTCAATCAGCCTGGTTTGTCCAAGGTTCCCAGAATGACAGGATGGAAACATCTAAGGGAAACAACTTGTGAAATCAAAAGTATACACAAATAATCAAGATATTCTTTTAACTCTTCCTAAAAGAAAGTACTCTCTCCTTCCAGGAGAGTATAAGAAAACTACCAAGAGTTCCAAAAGATACAACTTAAAACTCTGATTCAGAGTGTCACCCAGTGAAGACAGCAAGAGATGCAGGGTTCATCAAAGATCAAACAGGGCAGAGATAATCTAACCTTGAAACTCTCAGCAGCTGAGAGTTTCTCTCTGGAGGTTGGGGGTGACCAGAGCGAAGGCTGGCAGTCAGAGGTAAATTGTGAGAAAACTGGAAAAACTTTTAAGCTGAGGTGTTTTATTTTTACAAATTCTTCCAGCTGCCTCATTCCCAGGTCTTTATTATAGGGAGGTCTATATTCTGCGGCCTCACGCAGGTTTCAAAATTTGCCCAGGGGGCGTAAGCCCACCTATAAAAAGGGATTGGAAGCATTTTCTGGATCATGTTTGGTGACATGTTCCAATAGAAATAAGGAAAAAAGGGTATCGTCTGCTAACAGTAGTATTTCAGCTTCAGACAACAGACAGGAAAGTATCAATTCTGGGGAGAAAAACGGGTCCTGGGTCCGGCACAGGGACCGGAGGAGGGACTACTGACGTAATGCGGTTCTGATGAGAAACGAGGAGTTCAGCATAACACATAGAAGGCATTTGCACGGCCCGGTGGGAAAGGGTGACGGGAAATACAACAATAGGAAGGAAGACGAAATAACAAGTAAACATACCAATAAAACTGTGAGAAGAAATGGGAAATTAGGGGAAGCCTGGGAAGGGAGACAAAAGAACTACGGCGGGAAATGAAGTGGAAAAGCCTGAAAGAAGGACATTTAGGAAAAGAAGACGCAAGCCACTCTCCAGAATTCAGTTCTCAGAAGAGCCCACCTAACCCCTTCCCTCACTTCGCGGTACCTTCAACTTATGGAGCTCCACCGTCTCCGCCGCCATCTTGTTACCCCTCCACTTCACCAAACCCCACCCCCCCGCGCCTCCGCCTCCGGGAGCTCCCGCCTAGGCGTGAAGATTGAAGGCCGACCAATCGTTGCCACTTTTACTCAAACCCCGTACTATAGGCTCTTCCCATTAGTCAATGGCTGGCGTCGCTCTCTTGCCCCTCAGCAACTTTCCCAGCTCTCTGAAAGGTGGGACCCAGAGAAAGGAGGGTTCTGATTTCTCTTAACGACAGAAAGGGCGGCCAATTGTCCGTCTTCATTACAGTATGACAACCAATTGGTGGTGACATCGCTGGTTCTGTTCCACCAATAGGGAGCCCGCAGGTGTGGAGGCTACTTCCTGGAGACCACAGGTATAGGAGCTAGCGCCGTGACCCTATACGGACGTGCTCCTGAAGCTGGCAGGTATGGGCTCCGCTGTGGATAGACTGGAAAGGGTTGCGGAGTGAAAATGAAGGGGGGAGGAAAGGGCGGCGGGAGGCGGCACGTGAAATACCGAGAAAGGAGTGCTGAAGAGAGCCCTAGAAAGCCACCAACGAGTGAAAAGAGGGAAGCTAGGAGTTGTATGGGGTGTGCTCAGTACTAGAATTCAGGGAATTTTAGGGAGGGCAAGAGCTGCTTCCTAACTACCTATCCTCTGTGTTAGACCTAGCACTATTTATTTATGATAAATTATTTATTTATTTATGAACCCAGGGGCACTGTGCCACTGAGCTACATCACCAGCCTTATTTATCTATTTACTTATTTTTTTGAGAAGGGGTCTCGCTAAATCACCGAGATTTGCAGTCCTCCTGCCTCAGCCTCCCCAGTGTTAGCACCATTTTAGTAGCCACGTTCAGACTAGATCTGCCCCTAGCAAAACTGGGGCACCACTCTCAAGGCGCTAAGCTCAGGTCCCTTTCTGGCCCAATTTAGAAACTGGGCAAGTTCTTGTAGCCTCCACGCTTGAGGGAAGGAATGAGGTTACTAGCCGCTGACATGCCTAGAGACAGGTCGGACAAGCCCCAGCGAAAAAGGTGGGGACTCGAGGTAGCTTTACTCTAATCCCTTGTATTGGTCCCGATTGATTTCACGACTCTTCTGGAACTTTGGGTATATGTGGCCTCTTCATCATTCCTTATTCTTAAGAAAAGTAAAGTGAGATACTCCTATTTTCCCCTGCTCCTAGAATTGGATACCCCAAGCCTAGGCTTACTGCCTTGTTGCAGTTGAAGTGTAAGGATCTGAATAAAAATCACCACATCTCTACAAGAAGGATGGACTATTCTTGGCTTTTCAAGTCCCCCCCCCCCCCAGTCTTCAGTTTTTCCTTTCTGCATGATAGGGAAGTTCTTTGATTCCCAATAGAATTCAGAGAATTTTAGCTCTTCAGGAGATAACTATGGGAAACAAACTCAAACAGGGGTTGAGAGGAAATTGAGTTGGACTCCCACCTGATCCCTCACTGTGGTAGGATGAATGTGGGGGTGGCACACAGTGAAGTAAACCCCAACACCCGAGTGATGAATAGTCGGGGCATCTGGCTGGCCTACATCATCTTGGTAGGACTGCTGCATGTGGTTCTACTCAGCATCCCCTTCTTCAGCATTCCTGTTGTCTGGACCCTGACCAACGTCATCCATAACTTGGTGAGCACTAAAACATGGCCCTTGTACCAACCCCAGATCTTTCCCAATCAGAAACAAAATTAAATTGGGGACTTTTATCTTCCTTTTGGGGTCTCAGCATAATTCTTGGGTAGAAGGACTACTTTCTATCTCTAACACCATCCTTTTCCCTCTTCCCAGGCAATGTATATCTTCTTACATACAGTGAAAGGAACACCCTTTGAAACCCCTGACCAAGGAAAGGCTCGGCTACTGACTCACTGGGAGCAGATGGACTATGGGCTCCAGTTTACCTCTTCCCGCAAATTCCTTAGCATCTCTCCTATCATACTGTGAGTCTCTGGGGATTAGGGTAGACGCTGGATTAGAAACAGCTCCAAAAACCAGGTGGAATGGCTCATAGAGAAGCTTTTAAAAAGCAGACCACTCATCTAAGACCCTTTGAAGATACTATGATACACTAGTCCTGAGCCTATAGAGAACAGTAAAAAGTAAAATTCAATAATCAAGCATTCCTCACTGCCTCCTTGGACACAGGGGAATAGAGAAAAAACTGAAGAAATATAAGACACCAACTAATTTTACACTTCTAAAAGCAAATAGATTAAGGCAGAAGTGATATTAATCTTCAAAAACTGGGCAGTAGAAGCAAAAAGGACTCTTAAATAAGAGTCATACAGGCTGAAGCTATTTCAACTATCATTGCCATTTGTCATTAACAACAAACTTGACTTGTAATTGCTAGTTAAAGCTACTGTGTGTTTACTCCTTTGTCCCAAAGTAAATACTATTGATATAGCTGGAATATTTTCAGATATCCAAGGATTTCATGCAATAAAACTGGACATTGAAAATAAGTCACTTCAAAAAAGCAAGAACAGGGATGTGGAAGGCCAACCTCACTCATTCTATTTTTTTTTTCTCCCAGCTATCTCCTGGCCAGCTTCTACACCAAATATGATGCTGCTCACTTCCTCATCAACACTACCTCACTGCTCAGTGTACTGCTGCCTAAGTTACCTCAATTCCATGGGGTTCGTCTCTTTGGCATTAACAAATACTGAGGGATGAGGCTAAGAACAGTTCCACGGGCATAGAGAAGGTGCTGGAACAAAAGGCTGTAACATCTTCCCCTTCTCCATACTATTTTGTGTGTCTTGAAAGTCTAAGAAGTATACAACCTCTCCCCAAACTCTCAGAAAGGGGAGATTGGGAAATGGGGCTCCTGGACCCAGCCCTACTATGTGCAAGATTCTTTGAATCCGGAAAAGCAGATGGGGTTAAGAGCCAAATCAACAGGAAGGTATCCAAGTTTGGGCAGCTTGTTTGGTGATTACATTTTTCCATATCTTCCACCCCTACCACCTTCTAGCTTCTGCTTTGGTCTTTTCCTTATAATAAAGTAACTTTTTCAGTGATGGCTACAATTCAGTCAGCAAGAGATGTAAGGAGATGTCTTCATAATGCTTGGGAGGAAAGATGCAATACTAACTCTTTATATAAAACTGTAAGCAATTTTTTATCCCTTCTCCCTTGGTCCAATAGGAGATCCTCTTCACTCATATAAAAGTAGGGAAAGGATTCTCAAATGAGAAAAAAGGGCTGCAGCTATATAGGCAAAGAAGAAAGGGAAGATACAGGTTGCCAGTTATATATTTATAGAAAGATAATCCCCTGGCTTTAAATAGATATGTACATACAAATATGAACAAACTTAAAAAAATACAAACCCTAGGATCACAAGAGGGCTTCTAGGAACCCCTTATCCTTTCCCCTCACCCAAGGGCACAGGGCATGAGTCTGCTTCTTAAAAATTATTAATTTTGGCCATCCTTGCAGCAATAAGCCTGAAGTGGGATGATTTTCCCACAAGGTAAAAGTCAGAGGAAAGGTTCAGTTTACACTCTTTGAACTCTATGCATCTTCAAAATTAGGGCTACATGCTTTCTTGTTCTGTGTTTTAACTAATGTATCAGAGTAAAGGAGGGGGCTTCCCCCTGAAATGGGTCAAGAAATAAGATAGACTCAGTTTAAAAAGCAGGGATGGGGTAATATCATCTGCTATAAAAGCAAATGACAAGACAAAGGCATACAGACCCCAGGGAAATACCCAATTCCCATTCCTCAAAGGGATACATTGTCCAGCCTAGGTCCAGGCCTTAGGTTCTTTGCTCTAGCCACCCCCTGTTTCTTTGGTATTGTCAGAAGACAAGATTCAGTTCCTGGGTGCTGGGGGAGGAAGGCGAGTGGTTCAGGGGCTTCCTACAAGTACTGAGTGAACAATTTAAGCTTAACATTTTCCCTTTTTAAAATATTTAAAAAATAATCAAACTCCATCCTGTGCTGTACACAGCCCTTTTGACTCCCTGACAATGATTTGAGGAAAAAAGAGAAGGGGCATCAACGTTGGAAGGGCCTCCTCACTTTCTTCCGCCGCTTCGGTTTGGCTTCTCCCTTGGGTACTGTGCTGTTGGGTTTGGAGGCTGCAGTGGCCCCAGTGCCAGGCTGAGGAGCTGCAAAGAAGTTCCCATTGGACATCTGGCCTGGGGGTACTTGAAAGATCCGACTTAAGAAATCCTGAAGGTCAGCGGGAGGGGCATCTGGGGTGGCTCTGAGGAGGAAAAAAAACAATATGACAAGAAATGTTAAAGAGTCATATGCTTACTTAAGGTACAGATACATTGAGTTAGTTCCCAAACTTCCTAGAGAGATACCTAGGTGTTCTAAACAGCAGATCATCTGAAACCACATTCAAAACTGGAATGGTGGATAGGTAATTGAGGAATACCACTTACCTCTGGCGACCACTGGTACCTGGGATCCGAGAACCAAATGAGATGTGATAGGGAACTCTGTGGGTATCTGGGGAGATTCCAACGCGCTGGCATCCAGCCCACTCTGCAAACAGGAGAAATAATTAGCCAAAACATCATAGTTTAGACCATATGCGATGAAGCAAGCTCATATTTCTAGAGGATAGATGTGTACCTGTGATGTCATAGACCTTTCCATCCATCAGTGCAAAGTAGGTAATCTTGAGGCCCAACATGCTTGATTCTGCCCAAAAGTCTCCTTCCTCAGCAGGGTGCAGCCTATTACACTCAGCACAGTATCTGGCATTTTTAGGTTCCCGGTCCATTTCAAACCTCCTGAAATGCAAAACAAAATGATAGTTCCTTGATATTACCAAGCCTACATATAGCAATGCTAGTAATCTCATCATTGTTGTCAAATATAACTAAAAGATTTAAAATTATCCCCACTAGGTTGTTACATATGCCGGTTTACACTATGCCCTCAATTTTCTATCTTAGCTAATTTTTTTGTCTTACTGCTAATCTGAATCAACCTCTTGATAGTACGGCTGAGGTACAAACCTCACCATCTGTATCCTAAAATTACCAAAAATACTCAAGAAGAAAGTCTTTGTTACCCAGTTCCTGAGCTGTGGCTGTCCCATCCCTGTCCTATATCATACCTATGCTTTCCTTGGCATCGGCTACACATCATGGTATTCATTGCTTCCTTCAAGTCATCTTGCAGCTTGGACAGAAACTCGTTCACAGACCGGCTCAACTCATTTTCTGCCATTCGTTTCCTAAAAGAAAGCCTTTGTAAGTCAGAGAATACTGAGGGAGGGACAACAAGAGGGGCATCTATTCACCCCTTGAACTACCTGGCTCATCAGAAGAAAGTAACTGCAGTTCTCTTTGCCTGAGAGCCTCCATCCACAAGTTCAGGGGCCTCTCCCATTGAGGAATTTTCATTTTATCTCACCTAACAATTTCCCATCTCTAACTTACATCTCATATTCCTTCCGCCTTTCAGGGTTGCTGACAATGTCCCAAGCTGCCCGCAAAACCTTGAAGGCCTCTTCAGCCCGGGGATGTTGATTTTTATCTGGATGAACCTACCAGAACAAAGAGATTTAATCACAAATCCATTTCAACCCTCTCCCCATCTAAGGTCTATTCCCATATAACAGAGTTCTCTTTCATCATCCTTTTGAAGACTCAGTATACCTTTTTTTTTTTTTCTTTTTTTAAGTTGTAGATGAACATGGTACTTTTATTTATTTAATTTTATGTGGTACTGAGGATAGAACCCGGTGCCTCACACATGCTAGGCAAGCATTCTACCACTGAGCTACAACCCCAACCCTTCAATATGATTAATTATGCTGGCTTTGCCCCTGGATCTGGGTTCAAATACCAGCTATCATTTATTAGCTCTATGACCTTGAATATATCTATCATGAATTTTTTTAAATATTTTTTTTAGTTGTAGTTGGACACAATACCTTTATTTTATTTACTTATTTTTATATGGTGCTGAAGATCGAACCCAGGGCCTCACACATGCAAGGTGAGCACTCTACCGCTGAGCCACAATTTCAGCCCCTATCATGAATTCTTAGGAAGATTAAATAAGAATACATGTGCCAGGCATAGTGGCATATACCTATAATTGTAGCTACTCAAGAGGCTGATGCCTCAAATTTGAGACCAGCCTCGGTAATCTAGCAACAACCTTTCTCAAAATAAAAAGGGCTGGGGATATATCTCTGTAGTAAGGCACCCCTGTGTTCAATCCCCAGCACAACAACAAAAAAGTCTAGGGCTAGTGGTAGGGGGAGTTATTGCACTGAATCTGGCACTAGGATGACTCACCATCCCAGTTTGCCTGAGACTATCCCAATTTAGCACTGAAAGTTCCACATGTCAGGAAACCCTACAACCTCAAATAGGCAAATAGGGATGGTTGGTCCCTTTACCTGGCACACATATACTAAGCCCTTGCACTTCCGTTTTATAATCAGCCATAAAGAGTTCCAAAAATGTCGGACATGGTTGCACACACCTGTAATCCCAGCAAGTTGGGAGGCTGAGACAGGAGGATTGCAGTTCAAGGCCAGCCTCAGCAACTTAATGAGGCCCTAAGCAACTTAGCAAGACTATGCCTCAAAAAATAAAAAAGGGCTGGGGATGGGGTTGTGGCTCAGTGTAAAGCGCTTGCCTAGCACATGTGAGACACTGGGTTTGATCTTCAACATCACATAAAAATAAAATAAAGGTATTGTGCCCTACTACATCTAAAAATAAAATACTTAAAAAAAAACAGGGGGGTAGGGCTGGGGCTCAGTAGTAGCGCACTTGCCTAACGTGTGAGGCACTGGGTTTGATTCACAGCACTGCATATGAATAAATTTTTAAAAAATAAAGGTTTATCAACAGCTGAAAAAATATTTTTTAAAGAGTCGGGATAGCTGGGCATGTAGCTCAGTGGTAAAGAGTCCCAAAGATGTTACATGTTCACACTCGTCCTTTCTCTAACTAGAACATTTTCATATCCAAAACTTTCTACTATAATCTGCTTTTTTGTCTCTAAAATGAAATAGCATATGAAGATATCAGAGACTAGTGTGTGCCTATAATCCCAGTGGCTAGGGAGGCTGACACAGGAGGAAAGCGAGTTCAAAGCCAACCTCAGAAATTTGGCAAGGCCCTAAATACAAAAAAAGGGATTGTGATGTGGCTCTGTGGTTGAGTGTCCCTGAGTTCAGTCCTTGGTACCAAAAAAAAAAAAAAAAAAAAAATGTCAGAGGCTTATAATAATTCAGTCTTTCTTTCATGACAAATAATAACCTCTCTTTCTACAGCTTCCTGATTGTTACTATTCCTGTTCCCAAAAATACAGAGATATAGTGAGTCTCCTCACTGATGCCCACCCCCTCCCCAAACAAAGAATGCTATTAAATTCCTACATTCTCAAACTAATATAACAGCCTTTTAGACACGTTCACACAGGGGCCTAGTAAGGTCAGTGAGAAACTCTATTGAAAAAGCTAACAAACTCTTGCCCAAAACAAGAGAGAACTTCAGAGTGTAGGACGCCCACATAAGAACTTTGGGTGTGTAAAGGGAACTTAACCATATTTTCACTCCAAGAGAAGTAAGTTGAAAATGAGAATTTTTGTAAGAATTATATCCTGCAGGAGATAACTGCTAAAACACACAAAGGTAAAAAAAAGAACTCTACTACTAGTAACAATCTGAGGGTAAGCAGTTGCTTCTACACTAAGAATATCTTAGGCTATCCACTAAGGGGTATGCATTTTCCAGTTCTTTGGTAAGTTACAGGCCTGATTGTACCATTAATCATTAAGGGAAACTTTGGTTGCCCATTCCTCTTTGGTGTCGTGTAGTCTTTGAAGTAATTTGCACACTATGATGTTTTACCAGTCCAGCTCCATAAACAATGGAAGTAGGTCTCCATTGCAATTTACACACTTTACTTACATTCATAACAGTTTTAGTTGTAAAAAATATCAATAACAATCATGTATCTAAAAAATAGCAACTTGGGGCTGGGGATGTGGCTCAAGCGGTAGCGCGCTCGCCTGGCATGTGTGCGGCCCAGGTTCGATCCTCAGCACCACATACAAAAACAAAGATGTTGTGTCTGCCGAAAATTTTAAAAAAAAAAAAAAAAATTAAAAAATAGCAACTTAATACCTACTTCTAATAGCAATTTGACTGCATGCTAGCATTAAACCATTTGCTTCAAGCATATGGAATATCACAACTCCTACCTATACACTCCCTTATCACTAAAAGCAACTATACTTTCAGGTACAAATACATATGTATATACTTCTTTGTGATTTATGTTCCATTTTCCTGCCCTTTCATATTCTGGGTTGCTGATCTAGAAATACTATGTTTTTTCTACCTGCTCCTGGAATAAACATTCAGGTGCACTCCCTGAATCTTCCCAGACTAGATCCACACTTGTCTATCTAGGAAAGACAGCAGGGTTGCCCCATGTTTAAAAATCCTCCTTTATTCAGGGGAGAGCATCTGAGGTACTCTGTGACTAGTAGGCCTCTTCCCCACCCTAAAGGGATTTCATCTAGCTATTCCAGGATGAGTGAGTTCAACAATGCTTGCTATAACAAGTTCCAAAGGAGGACAGGGGCAAAAATCATGACAAAAAAATACTTTAAATGGAAGGAAGGTCAGATCCCATAGTACAGAGAATAAGTCTTTATGAGCCAGCCACTGTGGCACACACCTATAATCCCAGCTACTCAGGAGACTAGGCAAGAAGATCATAAGTTTGAGGTCAGCCTGGGCAACTTAGTGAGACCCTGTCTCAATATATAAGACACAAAGGGCTGGGGCTGTAGTTCAGTAGTAAAGCTCCCCTGGGTTCAATCCCCAGTACCAAAAATGTCCTAAGAATTTTATCCGTCAGCTTCAATTGATTTTCTGAGTTTCCTTTATTGTCTCCCTAAAACTGAAACAGAAAATAAAATATGGAAACAAGAGGAATAGGAAATACAGGGAAGAGTACTCACCATCACTGCCAGCTGCCTATAGGCCTTCTTCAATTCAATATCTGATGCTGTGGTTTCAACCCCAAGCACATGGAAAGGATTTAACTCATCCTCAGGAACCCCAACCATGCTCAAGAGTCGAGCCACTTCCTCTTCAGGATGGCAGTAGCGTCCACTAGCTATAGGTGTATTCCCCTGCCTATTAGTCCTCTGCTTGACCCAAGGCAACTCCAGCCAACCCCACTGAACTATTCTTACCAGCTGCTGCCATGGCCTGCTATCTCTCAGCACAGTCAAGCAATGCTGCAAGGCTGGAGAATCCAGCCAAGAGAAGAGCCAGGTGGCCTTATCCCTCCAGCCTAAACGGTCACCCAGTCCCACCAGAAACCGCCAGCCCAACTGTAGACAGCCCAAAAAGAGGGCCAGTGCCAGGAGCAGCAAAGCACCCAGTAACCTAAGAAAACGGGTGAACAGTCCTACCCCATAGTAAAACCCTTGGCGTAAAAACTGGAACATCATCTGGGCCCAGCCCCCCACCCTCCCTGCCCAGATTCCCACCCAAACTCGAAAAAGGTCCAGATCACTGCCTTTTAGCTGCCTGCATGCATAGATGAGATGGCCACAAGTTTCCACACACTCTCCCACCAATACCAGCAGTTCAATCAGCCACCAAAAGCCTGCCTGTCCAAGCTGACATAGTTCCTCTGCTCCCCACAATCCCAGACCTCTGCGCTTATCTGCCTGACTTCGTTTTCTGCCCAACCGATGTCGACCAGGAGACCTGGGATCTCTACGTCCACCCTCCCGAGTATCCTCCTTGGTTGGAAAGCGATGTCGCTGTCTCCGAGATGGGGGTTTCTTTCCGCTGGACACACGTGAAAAATCACTGGGGAATTTAAGAGGTTCCTCATCATCGTATTCCTCTTCCAACTCTTCATCTTCCCCCAAGGCTGGAGAGGTACAATGGTGACAAAAGTTGCTAGAAGAGCCATCTCCTCCCTCAGAATATGGCCCTTCAGGGATTCCAGGGGTTCCCTGGCAGTTACAAGCAGATGGAATGGAAAGAAAAGAAGAGTTCCCATCCTCTTGGTACCGGACATCATTCTCTCTTGAGAGTTCCTGGTCCTCTCCTGACTCTTCTGAAGATGCCTCACTCTGATCAGGGTCCTCTCCTTCCCTAGGTGGTCCTGGACCCCTTGGGGGGCCATGGCTTGGATCCGACCAGTGGGATGGGTTTGGGGGCCGTGTGTACTTAGGACCAGAGTGCTCTGTGAGGCAGCGGGTACCATTAGGAGCAGTCCCTGCTGAGTCCCTGAGTCCTGAGAATGAAAGTATTTCAGGGTCCGCGGAGGATCCTAAAGTCCTGAGGGAGGCACCACCACTTTGGTGGGCTCCACACAACCCTCTTTCTCCAGGGGGCTTCTGGGCCATGACCCCAGGGCTTCCTGAGGGTTTTAGGTCACAGCCATCATTATAAGTTCAGATGCCTGGAACAAAGGTATCAAGATGGGGATGGTCAAGGTGGGAACCAAGAGAAGAGTTAAACAATCTTAAAGTGGGGACATATTCAGTGTAGGCATCCCCCTCATTATCCCAAGCTTTTCTAGGGCATTCATTAGTCCTAACAATAAGCCAGAACCAGACTAACTGCATCCTTGCTTGAACAAACATATACATATAGACACACACACACACACACACACACACACACACACAGACACCACCGATCTCCGTAGTCTTTCTTCATTCCCCAGGAAGCTATAATCTTCAATCAGGAAGAGAGGGAAGGACGGCAAAGGGTGTGGTCCGGGGGTCACTCTTAAGAAAAAGAGAAAGACGGTCGGAAAGGGGGCGCCGCAGACTGTCAGAAAAGGGTGGGGACTGTGCGGCCCTCAAGGAAAAGCTGGGGGCGGAGCTCAGGGTTGCCTCAGGAAACCCTCCGACCCGCTAGATAGAAGAGGTGAAAGTAACGTACCGAAGAGCGGCGGTAACTCCTCCCCCTTGAGCAGCTGGGCCTGGGGCCAGGGGGAGCTACGAGTGCAGCTCCCCCGGCTCCGCCTCCCGTTCACCCTCTGCTTCCGCCTTCCGTCCCCGCCGCGGCCACCGACCTGAGCCTACTTCCACTTCCGGGGTCACCAGGGAAGAGACGGGAAGAAAAAGAAAAAACGGTTGGCAGAGGTGCGAGCCGGTCTAGCTAGCGCCGAGTCGAATTGTAGGCGGTCCGGTGGAGCACTGGCCCCACCCCTTAAAGGGCCCTCCGCGTGCTGCAATGGCTGTCCCCGCAGTTGAGCCTCTGCAAGCGAAGCAAGTCGGTTCTGCAGCAATGCCTGCGGGCTGGGAACAGACTCTCAGAATTGCTCTGGCTGTATTCCTGGGCTTTGCCCAGATTGGGAGATGGAAAACAGCTACCAGGCCACGCATAGTCTGTTTCCCTTGCAGACAAAACGGGGAGCCATGAGAAGCCACCGTCTTGATACCTTCCTTGACGGTTGTAGCCAAGACAGAGGCCCCTTTGTATCCTGTAGAGATGGAGCGAAGGAGTGGGTGCCCCGGCCAGCCCCAGCCCTGGCTCTGAAGCGCTGCCCCTCCTTTTCCAGCAGCCCTCAGCCTCCTCCGCTCCTGACCCAGCTGGCGAGCTGCCCCTAATAACTACAGCTCCCACGCCCCGGACCCGCCCCCTCTGGACGCGGTTCCCACACCGTGTCACAGAGCGAGGCCAGGGGACTGCGAGCGTAGCTCTGCAGGACTCAGAATCACAACCAAGTGCAGCAGAAAACTGCACTAATCTGCGTGCTATTTTGCATCTCATTTGCATACCGATCCTCTCGGTAGATGTCTACCTTCGCCCCGGTCCCCACGCAGACCCTGCAGAGTCCCCTCAGCGTACATGTCTAGCCTTACAATTCTGTTAGTGCCCCATCTTGCTCCGCAAGTTTTTCCCCCCAGGAGTCCCCGCCAGCTCCCCCAGATCAGTAAAAGCCCCTTCGCGGTTCCCCGATCCAGACTACCCGGTTCTCCAAAAGACAATACTCCAATTCTCTGGGAAGTGGAAGAAACCAAGCTAGAGCTAGGGGGGTGCTGGAAGCCCACTTGGGACTTTGAGAGCTTCAAGTTGTGAAATCTTCTCCTAAGTATTCATACTTTGCCCCTACTTCTTGCTATGATCTCCAAGACCCTTTCCTGCTATCTTTGGGAGTCCTGATCCTGGATTAGAACAGTTGGCAACTGGATCCTCCCACACGCAGAGGAAAGGATTGGAGGGGCCCGCCACGTGATGTCACTCCCCCCTCACACACACACCCTGTCCCCTTCCTCCACCACCACCACCCCCCAGCTAGTTGCATTTAGCTCACAGGGTTTGGGCTACGACTTGCAAGAGTTTAGGAAGCAAAGAACAGTGGCCCTGGGGGTGCCTACGCCTGACACCCATCCCAACGTCTGAACCTCTGGGCTAGGATGCTGCTGGGGGTATAGGAAAGCATTTCCACCCCGCTCCTTTCCTGAGCCCTGGCAGGGTGGTGAGTAGCTAACCTTCCCTCCCCAACCTCCCCTTGTTTAGGGACCCAGACTTATAAACGGATTGAGGAAAAGGAATTTTCCAAGCCAACTCTCAGCCTGTTAGGACCTTAATGTCCAAAAGACAGCTGAAGGAAAGTGCCTGCATCCATGCCATCCCAAATGACAACTCCTCCTTGGTGATCTCCCTTCAGGATCTGTATTCAAATGCCATTGGCAGCCCTGATATCCCTGGGGGAAGGGAAGGGTGTGAAAAATGTCTTCAGTGTTCTTAGGGAGGAGCAAGGGGCTACCAGGATGTGAGATGTCTGTGGGCAAAGTGCCTGCTTATTCTATATAGGGCCATGGGATTTTAACTGTGGCTGCACACCCTTCCCCCCAACAACTCCACCTCAGCATGAAGCCAAGGCTTTAAAACCCTGACAAACTGAGAGTGACTGTCTCTGCTTAATTCCTTGTCCCAAACTCTTTTGGTATCTTTTGGGGAGATTATTTTTCCCCTCTTTCTTCCCTAGGATTGGAGCAGCTGTCCAGATACCCCACTATGACTCATTCTCTCCTCTTCCTCCTCCCTTTCCCCTGTTAACCCCACCCTTCCCAATCCAGTGTGGTAGTATTGAGTCCCAGCTGCAGAGGCAAGTTTTCTTTTTAGCTGAAACAGGCTGCTTTAGCCCCAAGTCCCATTAGGGCTTTCCACAGACTCAGGGCTTCCTAATTCTCCTACACTGACCCTGAAAAACTGGGCAAGGAGTGTGGGGCAGGGCAAAAGCTCATTATAAAATTTTCATTTAAGTTTTATTTAGTGTCCTTTTTCCAGAGGGTAGGAAAGAAACATCCTGCTCCCCTCAACACAGTCCTGTAGATTTCTTCAGTTACCCTGACAAGGCCATTCTTTCTTCTGATTGGCCATTTTTCAACAGAAAAAAAGAGGTACAGAGTCCTCAAGATCCATGGGTGCCTGAGTTCCTACCCCTGTCCCCTTGTAGGTTTCCCAACCCTTTAAGACATGCATGGATAGATGAGAGGAGTCAACACCAACCTTCCATTCTATGACCACGTTCTCTTCAATCATGGAGAAAGCCTTGCTGCCCTTAACTGTGACATCTGACCCCAGGCCCTTTAATCAACAACTCCCAGAGCCTCCAGACCCAAGATGTGTCTTGAAACCCCAGGACAATCCTGAACTAGCACCTGCCCTGGTGTGTGCCCTTTGCTGCTGCTTTGGAATCATCTATTGCTGCTTCGGTGAGAGCAGGGCCAAGGTCGGTGGGGGGCAGCTGCCCAAGACTATTAACCTCAAGGATGATGCAAACTTTATTCTTTGCTTCTGGGCCACCTCACCTCCTCTATCAAGGAACACCTACCTTCAGAGAGGCTCATGCTGCCCTTGCCAGCTTGTTATCCTTCCCCCTTGCCCATGTCATCCAGCTCTGATCTCTGGTGTCTATCATTTTCTCTCCTCTTGCTTCCTACCTCAAAATTCCATTCCCAAATTATCTTCCATGCTTCAGACTTTACCAGAAACCTGAACCAGCCTGTGGGCAATTTCTTCTTATATGCCATCCCTGGAAAGACTAGACCTTCCTATTCTTTCCTCAACACATCTATCGTATCTCCTGATTCCACCCCACCCCAACCCCGTCTCCTCACAGTTCCTGAATGCTTCTCCTCCCCAAATTTATTCCTTCCCCCACCCCCTTTCTTTGAGGTCCCCTTGGTGCTCCTGTCTTCCTCCTCTTGTTAATCATTCCTCTTACAATTCACCATAGGCATCCCTGTAGAACCTCCTTTCTGCTTCTCAGTACTTCCTGCCTCCATTCCCAGGCTACCGCTGTTTTAAGGCAGTGATGTTTCTCTCGGGCCTGCTGTCTGGAGCTCTGGTCATCTTCCTGCTGTGCCACAAGGAACAGGTGCTGGAGACACAGCTAAGCCTGGAGGTGAGCGCAGGCATCGCACTGGGCATCGGACTCCTCTGCGGCCTGGTCACCATGCTAGTTCGCAGTGTTGGGCTCTTCCTGACTGGTCTCCTATTAGGTCTGACCCTGGGTGCTGGGGCTCTGCTGAGCACTGAGCCCATCTACCAGCCCCCATCAGCCTGGGTGCCAGCCGGGGGGCTGGTGGGGCTGGCATTACTGGGAGCCCTGCTCACACTTCGGTGGCCACGTCCATTCACAGTTCTGGGCACAGCCTTGCTGGGTGCTGCAGTGCTGGTGGCCTGTGCTGACTACTTCCTGGAGGGGCTGTCACTGGGCAGTCGGTTGGGCCAACGCCTGCAGGCACTTCCAGCCTTGTCTCCTCTCTGCTGGTATAGCTGGGTCTTACTGGGGACCTGGCCAGCCTTGGGGGCTCTTGGGGCCCTGGCCCAGTGGAAGCTCATGGCTGAGGAACATGGAGGCCACGCCAACGGTGAGTTAGTATTGCGGTATAGAAACAGCCAGCCTGTGCTTACTCATGTCCCCAGTTCTCAGACTTGAGAGGGGGAAGGGGAGAAAAACACTTGAGGGACAAGGATCGGGGAGGATATCCAAAGTAAATGGGGCAGAGCATAAAGGAAAGTTAGGGTACAAGTAGCCAAAGAAGCTCAGGGTAAAAATCAGAAGCAAAATCGGCAGGGGATGCAACAAAGTTATTTGGGACAGGTATGAGAGGAAAGGAGAGGATCCCAGGGAAGTCCAGGAGGGAAAAATAGGAGAAGGGAAGCTGAGCCTTGAGAGAACCCTAAGAAGAAGGTTAAATGGGCTTCTGTAGAGTGACTATATTTGGGGGTGGGATTCAGGGCCTAAAAAGGATTAGAGTTCTTATTACTCCCTCCCAAGCAGTGGTCTTGAGCCACCAGCGAAGGCGTCTCCAACTTCTTCGGATCCATCATCAGCAAGAGGCCAAGTGGCACCGAACTCCATCTGGGGTGGGACCATGTGAGGGCAGCTATCGGCGCCAGCTGCCTGCCAATACCCGGAGCCCTGCTGACAGTCTGGCTCCAGTGAGTGGGAAGAATGGGACAGCCTGGGGGGCCACTGTGGCAGAGGGCATATGGAGGTGGTCAGGGGGGAGTAGTGTTCTGATCCAGGTTTCTCCTCTTGCTCTCTCTGCCCTCTACCCCTTCAGAGTTATCTCCAGAGTCTTCAAGAGCGCCAACTGGGACCAAGCATCCAGATGTCAGCCCCCTATACCATCCTGAACCTGGATTCTGACTGTGGTTCCACTCTACCCCTCACCACACCCTCTGCTCCCATCCAAACCTAACCCTCTGCTGATGCCCCTGCCTCTAGTATGGGCCCACAGAACCTACACACAAACTTCCCCACCTCTTGGACTTGGGATGGGATTTGTGCTCCAGACCAGACTTGTAGGGATGTATTTCAGGGACAGACACAGAGGAATCTCATAGGGAGGGGAGACAAATGGAAGTAGAGTACCTACCTCTTGCCACAGTCCAGCTGGGCCAAATAACCGGGAGGTGACAAACAACTTGAAGGTTGAAGCGGGAACTGCTTTATTGTGGGGAAACTCAGCGGGAACTGAACGGGAACTCAAGGTAGTGGGCACCCAAGGTAGCGGGAGCCGCTTTATTGCAAAACAGCAGAGGTATATATACCTAACTGATTACACATAGTTTGACTCAATTAGCATCATCTAGATACAGCAGTCAGCCAATAAGGAATCCCCATCATCTTAATGGCTCGGTGGTGTTGCCTCACAAACCACTCCTCTTAGCAAACTGCCAGGCGCCATCTTGATTTGCGGTCCCCAACAACCTCTGACCAATAATACAGGTACTGTGGCCCCTAGAGATACTGACTCCCCAATTCCCTCCAAACTAAGGAGAGCCATCACCCAAATAACCTTTTAAATACTGTTTCAGTGTACCCCACAATGTTAAAATAAGGGGCTTTGTTTTTGTAGGAACTGTAGAAAATCAGGGAGCCTCCTAAGGCATGTGATAGCTTTTTAATGGAGAGCATGACACAAAAGAGCTCCTCCTTAAGGGGTAGTTGGGTTTCTAGTAGGGTTTGCCCCCTGGCTCCCATAGATTGAGCCCCCTTCTCCTACCTCAGTGGGGAGCACCGTCCCCCTTTTCTCAACCTGGGAAGATCACAGCACCTGCCTCAGCACCAGACTTTCCAAAAGCTGGCTTCTTGCTCCAAGAAGAGAGCATTGTCCTCATACGAGAGTCCTGCCCTTTTGCCCAAAAGAGCCTGGTCTTCAGGGCTGCATGGGAGACAAGTGCCTTCCCCGCCTCTCACTGTGGATGATACTCATTTTCTCTTTAACCAGAATTTTGTACCAGCCACTAACCCTTTCTAACTCTCCCTACTCTCACTCTCCTGCCCAAGTTCATGTTCATGTTTTCAGTCTCTCAAATCCCTGTTTTCCTAGATAGCATGAAGACACAGCCCTCCCCTAGACAGCAAGGCTATGATGGGAGGGAGGAAGAACATGGGAACATGTGAATAAAATGGCATTGAAAACTGAACCTATGGTAACTGGCCTCTACTGTTGCTGCTCTTTTCTTACTCTGTACCCCAAAATAGAGAGATAGCCATATTAAAAAATTTTCTGTTCCCTAAATATCTGACCAGGGGTACCCTTGATGGATAGACCACTGTAGGTGCTACACACCCAGATAGCTTGAGGAAGAACTATCCATCCTGATCCTCCTGCCTCAGCCTTCCAAGTAGCTAGGATTACAGGCATGTGTCACTACACCCAGTAGAGTTAGCCTTTATTAAACAGAAATGTGCAAGACAATGGTGCCAAGCACTCCATATGGAATATTGTCATTTAACACAACAACCCTACAGGACTGGAAATCTAAGATTCAATGAGGTTAATTAGCTTGCCCAAAGTCACAAACAAATTAATGTGATTCTCAATAATTCCAAAGCCCTTGTTCATTTTACTGACTATGCTGTTTTCTTGTACTTTATCTAAGGAGAATAAGACCCAGGTATCCAGCTTCACCAGCTGTTGCCACCTGTCAGGAAAAGACCTGACTGAGGCCTCCCTCCACCATTGTCTTCCACATAACACAGCTGGAACTGCTATCTAAGAGAAAGATAAAATGGATGGAGCTGGGGCTGATCAGAGTTAAGGGGAAAGTTCCCAGGAAAGCAGAGAAGAAAGAGCAAAGAAGCGGATGAAACTTTTAGGGACCTGAGGTCCATGGTTCATGCTCCTTCTGTAGTATCTGTATGGTGAAGGTGTTCCACCTCCCACTGTCTTGACAAGGTCAAAGTGAGGAGGGCAAGTATTTGGCAAGGCTGCACTTGTGGGAAACCAAACCCTTTTTTATGTAATTGGGACTTTTTATTTTATACTCAGCCTTACAGAAGGCATGAGTATACTTTAAATTCTAGATGGCCAAGAATATAACAGGTGGTTCATGACTTAGAGGCTGTTTTACTATCTCTCAGGACATTGAGAACAAAACAGAAAAATATCAACAGTCATTCTGGGAAATGTTATAGGAACTCTAGGCACCATGATTGATTATATCAACCAAGAATCCAAGTTCATATTTTCAGTCTCTCAAGCCTAAGTAGATAGTTATCATGCCTATTGCACAAAGCCCACCACATATAGCCTATTTAATTGAGGATAGGATATGGTATTCATCCAGGGGAGAAAAGGTTAGTAAAAATATATCTTCTTTCTAATAGACCCTCCTTTACTTTACATACGGATTTAAGATAAGCATAGTTAATGTTAGCGGCAGGGGGATTGACATGCAGAGCCTGCCCTTTAGTTAAAGATTAGTAAAGAACTGGTGTACTTTGACTAAGGAAAAAGGAAACTCTCTGAGAAAGCAGCTCAACCAGTTTTATGAGAACAAATGTAGGCATTTTTTGATGCTTTTAGAATATAAGATTGTTATTAAGGGGACTTTTAGATGGGATCTTAAGTACAGGTGTGCTTTAAACTTAAAGGTTAATGACAGGTTAGGAGACATACAGTCTGGTTACATAGTTTGGCATCTGTTAAATAAGAGAATGTCAAATCTGAAGATTGTAAATTGATGACGCATTTTATTAATGATTCTGTATCCAAAATGATGAGAAAAAATAAAAGGAGACAGAGAGAAAGCAGCTGACAGTTCTGTCTCTGGAGATTGTGTCAAAGAAAGGACTCCATCCCTTGCATCAACGCCACTTGTCCTTCAGGACCCCCTGGACCCCTCTGAGGCAGGACCCCAGCACCTGTGTAGTTTCAGTGAATAGACATTTGATTAGGTCCTAGGCCTCTGGAAGGGGACATTAGCAGGAAGTGAAAGGGTGGTGGAGTTTATAGCTGAGGTGGTAATATCCAAGATTGTGTCTGACCACTCATCAGTGGTCAAGGTTCAAGGTGGTCTCCATGGTGGAGGAAGTGGTATTCAAGGTTATGCCTGTGGCTGAGGAAGTGTTGTCCCCAGTTGAGCGGGTAGTGCCTAGAGTCTGGGGATGACAATGCATCCAGCTGTGGGCAGTATTTCTTGGATAGCCTTTCTCTACCAGAAGCTGCTGGTTGAGACGCCAGTATTTTTTCCCCTTGAAGAAATAGACTTGACCATCGCGCCAACTCATAGTTGCCGAGGGCTGGTCTGGCACTCCAGAAAACAATTCCTTGATTGGTTTGGGGTAGCGGCTGAAGTCAATTCGAGCCAGCTCGTCCCACTGCCAGTACCCGGAGCCCTGGGTGTCAAGTAGACAGGGAGAAGAGAAGGATGAGGAGAGAGCACCAGAGGTTTATCCTCCCCCCATCACAACAGCAGTAGGTCTCCCTTAAGAGCAACTCTTTACTTTTAAGTATAAGCCCACCTCTGCTAAGAAAGGATTGCTCTTGCTTCGAACTTTATACCTTAAAGAGGAAAATCTTTTGGTTGAAAGGCCAATAGAAAGCTGCATCCAGGTTAGGTTCTACTCTATTCAGTTTCTTGGGGAAGCCAGGAGATATCTTGAAATTAATGTAGCGCCACACCTTGTCTCCTGAGAGTATATAAGGAAAGAACAAGTTACTTCTGTCGTCAGGTGATAGCTTTGGGTCCCTCTATTCCACCCTTTCAGAAATTCTCAACTCCCCCTCCCTTTATGGCTTCTTTATAATTAGTCGTCAAGTAAGACACTGCAACTAGCCCCCTTACCCTTAAAGAAGTGAATCCATTGTGTTCGAGGAGAGTAGACAGCAGCATCTAGGTTCCCTGGGAGTCCCTCCCAAAGGGCAGACACTCGGAACATGGGCCCCAGTCCTGAATCTGTCACAGTCCACACATAGTTCCCCTTGAATGCATAAGTCTTCCCACGGGGCCCTGAGAACAAAAGTGTCATCAGCAAGGCAAAAGACACCATCAAAAAGACAAAGACTTGGACTGGGGTTGTGACTCAGTGGTAGAGTCCTCGCCTAGCATGTGTGAGGCCCTGGGTTCGATCCTCAGCACCACATACAAAAATAAAATAAAGATTAAAAAAGAAAAAAGAAAAAAGACAAAGACTTGTAGGTGTCTCAGGTAGACTGCTAATCTGTCCTCCTGCCCACAGGCAAATTCTTCAAAAATCCATTCAACTTTAATTCAAGTAAAAAAATTAAAGACAGAGAAAGAGGACCCAGTGCTCAGCCTCTCCTTTATTGTTTAGAGTATTTTATCTCTGGTCCAATCAACAAAAACAAAAGCTCTGCAGATAGCCATTCTTCCTTGGGAGTCTCATGCCCTACCCCAAAGTGGGCTCCTAATTGTCTTCAACCAGGTATAAAGCCCTCTTTAATAGACACTCTAGTTAATTCTATCTTGCTGCATTTCCAGAAGTGTTCTAATGGCCCTTAGAGTATTGCAACCTCAATAAATACCTGCTTGGTCCCCTTTTAACTTGACTCTGAATCCTCCCTTTTTATATACATATCTTCTTCCTTGGTCACCAATACCTGCCTGGGGTCTAACCTCCATTGCTCATGCTGTAGTCTCATGTCATTACCATCTATCTAGGCCTCAAGATCAGTGAGCTGCCTCCATTGTCTGCCTACATCCTTGAGGGGAAGGGTCTCACCCATCATCATGGCATCCAGTTCACCACTGCAGGGGTTTGGCATGGGACCAGGTTCTGTGGGCACTGGGGGTACAGTGGGCACCTCCATATCTTCTTCCTCATCTCTTGGCCTCTTCTTACCTACAAAGTAAAATAATATTTGCTTGGGAGAGACATACAGCACCTGACCTCTCCACCTGTCCATTGTAAGTTCTGCTCAGTGGCCCCACAGAGAGGGGGAAAAAGAATACTAGGGACTTTTCCTTGGTGATGTGCAATATCCTTGCAAGAGACATTTTACTTTTGAGAGGCACCAGAAATGGTGATGGACATTTACTAGAATATGTATTCTCTATCTCTAAGAACAGGAGTGAGAGGAGAGAGACCTGGGAGGAAGGTTAGACATGCAAGAGTCAGAGAGAAACTATTCCTGAAAATGAAGAAGTCTGAAAAACTGGGCTGTAGGAAGAGAAAGAAATCAAGCCATTTCCCTCCATAGAAGCCAGACCCGTCTCTTCAAATCTAGAGAGATGCTAATCCAACTGACCCTCATGCTCACTAGGGAGAGAGACTGACCATAGAGAGCCTGGATCCCTGCCACATCATCAGGATGCAGCTTGAAATAGGGCCGGTAGCCAGCATAGACAGGGGCCATGAGTGCTTGGGTGTATCGAGAATGCCCAAGTCCCAAGGCATGGCCCAGTTCATGGGCTGCAATGATACGCAGGTTCACGCCCCGGTAGGTCCCCTCACTCCAGAGTTCATCTTCATCAAAGTGTACACTGCCCAGCTCTGGAATATCAGCATGGGCCAGGACCTTTCCTGGATAAAGGCAAAGGAGGACAGGAAGGAAGTCAGAGCCCAGAACACAGCAGCATTCCTGCCTGCATAAATTCTAATCACTCCATTCCCTTAAAATTCCTCCAGTTTTAGTCACTATCTCTTGAACACTTCTTTCAGATTCCTGTCATTATCCAAATCTCTCAGGGATGTCCATCACAGTCCCTTTTCCTCTCTAGCCACTCTCTCTCTCTCTGACTCATTTCTCTCTCAGGTGTGCCTTGATAGGGGAAATTAAGCCAGGGAAGGAGGTATAACCTTCAAAGAAAAGCCTTGGTAAGATCCCAGGTAGGTGACCAATTGTACCCTGGGGAATGTTGGAAGGGGATCAGAGAACAGAAGGTACAGGCAGGCATAACGGGCATCCTGAACATTAAGGTTCTAGAGGCACTGGCTCAAGGAGACACAGGTAATCTCAGAGTTCTGTGAGATGAGAGCTGAGAACTGGTGCCTACCAGGCCCATCAAAGGTATTGGAGCAGTAGGTGCTCTGGCGGCCATGGAAGGAGAGGCGGATATCAGCCCAGCCAGCCTGCACCTCCCGGAAGGTCAGGGGGACCACATTGCTCCAATACTTGAAGGCTTGAAACAAAGATGCCCGGGCTGTGTGGGGTGGGAGGGTGGAGGGCAGGTTCAAGATGCGGAAGGTCAGGTGCTTCTTTCTCCAGCGGCCTGTTTAAGAGACCAGAAAACAGATTGGAAACACAGATCTTTCACTAAATTAGAAACACAGATCCTTCTGCCAAGTTTAGGGAGCACCCCTGTGTAATGGACACTCACAATCCCTCTAGCATACGATAGCAAGGTAATTACCAAGTGATAATCCATTCAACATTGAGCTGATTCAGGCTGACCCAATGCCATCCACCTACCAGAGCTACACCATTTTCTCCTCTCCCTCCCTTTCCCAGGTTCGTCCCTCACCCAGCAGCAGGTATTTTAGGATCTTCTGGTTGAAGGGGTCTTCCAGACCACAACGAGGCTGCCTCATTCGAGCCCTTGTGGCATCATCCAGCTGACCTGAAATTGGCAGCTCAGTTGCTTCCTGAAAAGCTCTAGAAAGAGGGAGAGAAATGGGTCCCCCAAGGCAGGCGAATCTGGAATGACTAGGAATGCCCAATGTGGTGACCAAGAGTGGCACAGAATCTCCAAAGCAGACTGGGTCACTCTAGCTTCCAATTCTCATAACTGGGACTTTCTCTTCTGTAAAATGACAACCTTGTAATTTCATATGTCCATTTTTAATATATTTTTTTGAGAAAGATAGCCTTCCTTTCTCCTATAATTTCTTTTTTTCTTTGAATTATTTTTATTTCTCCTTTTTAGATATACATGTCAGTAGAGTATATTTTGACGTATTATACATACATGGAGTATAACTTCCCATTCTTGTGGTTGTACATGATGTGGAGTTACACTGGTTGTGTATTCATATATGAACATAGGAAAGTTATGTTTGATTCACTTTCTGTCTTTCCTATTCCCATTCTCCTCCGTTTCCTTCATTCATCTATCTAATCCAATGAACTTCTATTCTTCCCTCCCCCACTCCTGTACTTTTCTAACCTTCTCCTGATGTAGGGAAGTGACCAGCCCCACTGCTCTAGAAAATTTTCTACCCCTGCTCTCCAGATTCTGCACCAGGTCCGGTCCTTTTCAGCCTTGCTGGACCTGCAGCCCAGCCCATCCTGCTTTGGGACAATTTCATCTACCAATGAACTATCATAGGATCTACAGGCTTTTCAAAGGACCTATACACAAAGAAAAACAATTCATTAGCAAAATATAAAAGAAAATAACAAAATAGAAATAAATGCTGAATTAAAAGTCCTCAAAGGCAGTCATATCAACAACTCAATTCATAGTTTTACAGGTAAATTATACTTCATGTGGGCTGTACCTAAATATTAGTATTTTGAATGTGATGTTGGGGTGAAGTTTCCAAAGGAGCACTCTGGGCCTAGGAAGATCCAATAAGTGTACTCATCTTGAATTCACACCTCATCCCATGCTCTACTGGGCTATCAATGCTAGCACCCATCTGATAGATCCTTATCATGGATTTGTATCAGGCAGAGGTGGGCCTGGAAAGAGGGAAAGAATGAGAAGAGGAAGAAGAACTTGCAATCTCAACTTAGAAATCATGTGCCTTGAACTCTCACCTCAGGGCCTCGGTAATATCTTCTGGCCTGAAGTGATGAGGTCCTTCTAGAGGCTTCTGTAAGTACCCATACTGTAACAGGTAATCCTATGGTGGGGTGGAGGTAAGCAGGGTAAACAGAAGGTTAGACTCAGGGTAAATCTTCCAAGTGACCTAACGGGCCCATTAGGACAAGGGGAGAAATATACAGAAGGCCTAAAGGAAAGGTGCCCTAGAAAAGGGGTTCAGAAGGAATGAGAAAAAGGAACAGCAAGTGATAGGCAGGGTAGATCATGGAACAGAGGAAGGAAGGAAAAGGCAGACAGGCTGAAGGGCGGAAGGAGGCTTGGATGGGACTACGGAGTGGTAACCACTGGCCTGTGTCCCTCTTTCCCAAGGGACTCACCATAGCTGCCTCCTCCTCTGTAGGTCCCAGGGCCCGCCCTGAGACTGTCATGGGGAATAGGAAGCCCAGCCACAGCTGCTGCCAGTTCATGGTGCCACCAGACAAGAGCTCCAGAGGCTGTCGGTGCCCTCTGACCTGAGATTTCTAGAAGCCTGGAAGAGCAGGGCTAAACAAGGGGTTCTTACCTTCAGTTCTTTTCACTTGCCAGCCCTTGGTCCTCTTTATAAAACTTCAACTGAGGGGAATGGGGGATGGCAATGGGAGGTGACTCAGCCCAGAGATATGTTGCAATTCACCATTAACCCCTGCCCTTCCAGAAAGCAGAAGCCCAAAACAGCCCCTAACACCCCCTTCCTCTTGGAGACTTTTCATACTGCCCTGGGGAGGGCCTCCTGGCAGGATGAGAAGCAAAATTTCAGGAGAGACTAGGAATAAAATCAGGCTGTCACCTCAAGTGAGACATTCCTGTGCTCCAGGGACCCTGGGTCAGCAATCCCTTGGCTTCAACCTTTCAGTCTTCCAGCTCTTTTTTGGGGGAAGGAGGGGGTTGAACTTAGTGGGCACTGGACCTCTGAGCCACATCCCCAGCCCTATTTTGTATTTTATTTCAAGACAGGGTCTCACTGAGTTGCTTAGCACCTTGCTTTTTGCTGAGACTGGTTTTGAACTTGTGATCCACCTGCCTCTGCCTCCTTAGCCGCTGCGATTACAAGCGTGCACTGTCACTCCCAGTAGGTCTTCCAGCTTTTGGATAAGAAAAATAAATAAACAGAAACAAAAAGGTAGGGAACAACTGAGATAGTTTGGGTTTCAGGTGAAGAAATCAAGGTTGAAGTCTCAGTTTCTTTGTACCCAAGAACAAGTTGAGAATGTAATCGCTCTTGAACCCATGTATGTCTGCTTTATAAAAAGTCGTTATTTTAAGTATTTAATGAGCCCTGAATATTGGAGTGGGATGGGATTTAGTAAGGGCACGAAGAAGGAGAGCTTACAGATAGGGTGAGGCAGAGGGGAACCTAGAACTGGAAAGGCAGTCTTTGAGCTGAGCTTTGAAGGCTAACTAAGAATCAGCTGGAGTAACAACAGGGACTGTGCCAGTCAAGTGGAAGTAAAGAGCTGAAAGGCTGCTATGCTAAGTCCAAAGAGTCAGGGCTGCTTCATTCACTACTGAATCACTAGTGTCTACTCCAGGTTAGCTGTGTGCTTTAGAGAGACAGTGCCCAATAGACTTTTATTAAGTTAATAGGGGAGGAGGGGTACATAGCTGCAACCCAGAGTTTAGAGAAGGCCTTGAATGCTATGAAAGGAAAAGAAGAAAAACTTACATTAAGCATATCTACTATCATGTTAGATGTTTTATACGGTGTCTCATTTAATTCTCACAACTGTCCTGTAAGGGTAGGGTTATTATGACCTTTTCTTTTTTCTTTCTTTCTTTCTTTCTTTTTTTTTTTTTTTCTTTTAATAGACAAGACTTTAGCCTGGTACAGTGGTGCATGCCTGTAATCCCAGTGGCTCTGGAGGCTGACACAGGAGGATCACGAGTTCAAAACCAGCCTCAGCAACCGCAAAGCCCTAAGGAACTGAGTGAGACCCTGTCTCTAAATAAAATACAAAATAGGGCTGGGGATGTGACTCAGTGGTCAAATGCCCCTGAGTTCAATCTCCAGTACCAAAAAAAAAAAAAAAAAAAAAGGAGAGACAAGATCTTGCCATGTTGTTCAGCTGATCCTGAATTCTTTTTTTTCCCGCTACAAAACTTTATTTTTGATTAGAATAGAGTACCATCTCAAATCTCTTCTACAAAAACAAAACAAAACAAAACAAAAAAACCCAAAACAAAACAAAAGAAATCACAACCACTTCACTCACTTCAAGACCTATATACATGTAAGTTGTTCTCTGTGTTTTTTTTCCTTTTTTCTTGACTTTTTTTTAAAATTTTTACTATTTTTTTTTTTTAAATAAACTCAGTGTTCACATTTCTATAAAGAATTAATCCAGTTTCAGGAAGCCCTGCCCTGGCAGGTGCAGGGAGCAGCACTGTCCCTGCCTGCCTCTAGGGTGACTACCCACCCTGATGCTTCAAGGTGCCCGGAAAAGCGGCCGCCTGTGGAAGAGAAAGTCTAGGCCCGGCCATGATCCTGAATTCTTAAGCTCCAGCTGTAGCTGGGACTATAAGCATGAGCCACCACTCTTGCCTTTTGGAGTGTGAGGGGTACTGGGGATTAAACCCAGGGCCTCACACATGCTGGTTAAGCATTCTACCACTGAGTTAGATCCCAAGCCCTTTTTCTTTTTAATTTTATATTGAGACAGGGTCTTGCTAAATTGCCCAGGCTGGCTTTAAACTTTCAACCCTGCTTCCTCAGTCTACCCAAGTAGCTGGAGTTACAGGGGTGTGCCACCTTACCCAGCGTGGCTGTTTTTATAAGAGGAAATGAAGATCCAGAGAAGGAAATTTGAACAAGGACATGGAGCTCCAACTGGCCTGGCCTATATTCAAATTCCTCTGCTGACCCCATAAAATCTGAGCTTTATCCAGATACCACACTGACACTTAGAGCTTTGTTCTTTAGTGAAATTTCTAATAGCACTTATGCCTCACACAACATTTGCATATTACTCAAATGCACAGTGCAATAGGCAGAGGAATAGAGGCAAGGGTGACTGAATTCATGTTCTCAGTAAAACCTCACTCCAGAATCAAAGTGGAGAATACTCCTGACTCATATTGCTGCCCTCAGTGATCCTTGTCTCCTGACCTACCCAGTACCCAACTGGGTAACATGAGTGACTAAGTCCCAAATGACCGGTAAAGGGCAAGGAAGGACAGAGAGTCTCTGAGCAATGAGTGACAGAGGCCATCAAGGCTGGTGCACCAAGGAAATGATGTAGTTTGGGGACTAGTTCTTGCTTGGCCCCCTGCAGGGCTCTTTCTCATCCCTTTTCTCCCTCTTTCTACCACCCACTCCATCACTCACTGTGGCCTGGGACGGCCCAAACACATCCTAGAAACTAGGGAGCCAGGACAGGGCAGAGTAAAATGCAAAAAACTGCCAAATACTTTATTTAAATCTCTGTAACAACCCTGTGTAATGATACTATCAACTTTTTACAGAAAAAAAGGAGTGTCTCTCAAATGGGTTGCTTTAGCTCACACATCTAGGAAGCAGCCATCATGGACTCTAAAGCTGTAATCTTTGCAGAACACTTTTCAGCCTCCAGGGAATTCGCACAGACACCCAAACAAAATTCCCTAGAGCTGGTAGCTGCAGTCTGGACATATATGCAAGAACTACATGACTAATTCTATTTCCACCATGTGTCATGACCACCCCTGCTGCCAGACCCCTCCCCCTAAAACAGGCTGACCCAGCTCATTTTCCCCTCTGAATTTGTCATCTCTCTCTGGGGGAGATGCAGGATGTGCGCAAAGGGATAGGACATGTGGCCCGGCTCTTCCCCAAAAGAACTTGACTGGAGAGGGGAAAGTACTGGGTTCTTTTGGCTTGCTTACTCCCTTCCCACACACTGGTTTCCCTCTCTGCCCACAATCATGGCAGAAGAGTTCATATAGAAATATTTGTAAATTGAGTGTGATAGCACATGCCTGTAATCCCAGCTACTCTAGAGGCTGAGATTAGAGGATCTCAAGTTTGAGGCCAACCTGGGCAACTTAGTGAGACACTGTCTCAAAATAACAACAATAAAAATTTTAAAAAGGACTGGGGACGCCTGTAATCCCAGCAGCTCAGGAAGCTGAGGCAGGAGGATCACGAGTTTAAAGCCAGCATCAGCAATGGCGAGGCACTAAACAACTCAGTGAGACCCTGTCTCTTAACAAAATACAAAATAGGGCTGGGGATGTGGCTCAGTGGTCAAGTGCCCCTGAGTTAAATTCTCAGTACCAAAACAAACAAACAAAGGCTGGGGATATTGCTCAGTTGTAGAATGCTTCCCTAGCATGTATAAGGTCCTGATTTCAATCACCAGTACTCAAGGGGGCGGGGTGGGGGGGAGTATTTTAAACTAAACCTTATCAAGGTGGGTGTGACTTCGGGAGTTGAGGCAGAGGATTGCAAGTTCAAAGCCATCCTCAGCAATTTTGCAAGGCTGGCAACTTAGTGAGACCCTGTCTCAAAATAAAAAATTAAAAGGGCTTGGGATATGAGCCAGTGGTAAAGTTCTTCTGGGTTCAATCCCTAGTACCAAATAAAATAAAATAAATCATAACAGAGGTGAGTAGAGAGATTTCTGAGGGTATTTTCTAATGACCATGGGGCTATGGGTGGAGGGAGAGTCAAAGTTTCTGGGCTTAGGAGAAGCCAAACTCTTAACTCTCATCTACTCTCCCTCAAACAGCCACTTTTACTCTCTGGAGGCGGGCAGGGGTTGGACATTCCAAAATATAAAAGGAAAGTCCAGGACCTGAAACTGAGAACTGAAGGGAAGAAAAACTTGAGTGTAAAGGCTGACCCAGACCCAGCCTTAGCATCTGGCCTATTGTCCCCTAAAAGCCCTGAGGGAGTTCAAGAGAAGAGAGAGCTTTCCCTGGCCAGTGGAAGACTGTTACCCTGGAAACCTCTGTTTTTAAGAGTGCCCCCCCACACACACACTCCTTTAATTAGTCATAAGTAGTCACATGGGAAGTGATGTCCAGGATTGTGCACAGCTGGAACTGGTTAGTGATCAGGGAAGTGGGAGGGCCGTGGAGATGACTCAGGGACTGGGCTACATATTATCTTCCCATGATCCCCCAAACTTCCTCAGCATCCCACCCCACCTTGTGCACATCTCCTGGCATTCAGACTATACACTGCAGTTCACATACATACCCGCCCCAGCACTGGCCTGAATCAGCTCAGTTGAGAAAACATCAGACCCAAATCCTGAAGTTCTTCAGTTCCTGCCAAAGTATAAGGGAAACCAAGATCTACTTCCCTTCTTCCATTCACACAAAAGGGTGCCATTCCACAGGACACCCCTGGAAATTGCTGGAGGCCTCTGCTGGTGGCCTCTGCAGCACAGTGCCTGTTTCATGAAAGGGAAAATTCTTGCTTTTGGAAAAAGGAGAAGAAGAGATGATAAATAAAGAGTTTCAGTGTTCTCCTGGCTTCTGGGATGACAGTAAAATGATTATAGCATAAGGGGGTTTGTCCTTCTAGGAATGGGAGTTATTTCTTTAATGAAAACCAATCTGATCTTTATTGTTATGACAAAGAAAGGTGGGACGTGGAACAGCATTTTGATCTCTTGGTCTTGTTCTGTGACCCTAAGAAACAGATTTGTCTTGATGTTTGGGGACCATCATGGGCTTGAAAAATCTGTTTGCCGCCCCCTCCTTTTTTTTTTTTTTTTTTGGTTAGGAAAGGGCTTGACAGAGAGTTGGCAATGGAATTAGGCCAGCACTGACTTTTCTATTTGAAGAGAGTATTACACTAGATGGGAGAGGGAGACCTAAGGGAGCTCTGTTTTAGCCAGACCAGCAATTGAAGAGATGGTTGTTGGGTTGCTAAGATTGTTAGGGACTGCCTTTAATGGGGAGGCATGTAGGGAGAAGCTCTTCTTGGCTTTATGTTGCCCCTAACTTACTTAAGAAGGGAGAGCTGGGTGTGATAATGCACACCTGTAATCCTAGTGATTATTGATCGAGGGAGGGAGGAGGAGGCTGAGGCAGGAGGATTGCAAGTTCAGGCCAGCCTCAGCAACTTAGTGAGGCCCTAAGCAACTCAGTGAGACTCTATCTCAAAATAAAAAATAAAAAAGTCTGGGGTGTAGCTCAGTGGTTAAGTGCTCCTGAGTTCAATGTTCAATCCCTGTAACAACAATAAAATATGTGTGTGTGTACTATGTATGTATGTATATATATGTATATGTATGTATGTATGTGTGTATATGTATGTGTATATATGAAGGTAGAGGGCTTTGGGCATTCACCAATGTTTTAAAAACTGAGTTCATTAATTTGACAATGGGGAAGGGCTGAGGCTCTGTACAAATGTATCCTACGCATAGTGAGGAAAAAAGAGCTACAGTATTTTAAGTGGTAAAGGGCACAATTCCAGTTTGAGTTTGAACAGCTTTGGCATAATGAGCAATGCCTCTCAGCTGTGAAATAAGTTCAAGTTTTGTTTGTTTGTTTGTTTTTGTAGTGTGGATTGAACCCAACGGTGCTTTACCACTAAGCCACATCCCTCAATCCTTTTTATTGTCTATTTTGAGAATAAGTCTTGCTAAATTGCTTTAGTGCCTCACTAAATTGCTGAGACTGGCCTTGAACTTGAAATACTCCTGCCTCAGCTTCCCAAGTTCCTGGAATTACAGGTGTGTGCTACCATACCTGGCTGCTTCTGATTCCTTAAAAACTGCTTATCCTGTGTGTGTATAAATGTAAATGATACATAACTGTCTGCCTACCTTCAAAAAGAAAGCCCTGGGCTGGGGTAGCAAAACAGAAGAGTACTTCCTTAGCATACATGAGGTCCTGGGTTCAAGAAATAGAAAGGAGGGGCTGGGGATGTGGCTCAAGTGGTAGCGCACTCTCCTGGCGTGTGTGTGCGGCCCGGGTTCGATCCTCAGCACCACATACAAGCCAAAGATGTTGTGTCTGCAAAAAAATTCTCTAAAAGAAATAGAAAGAAATGAAGAAAGAAAATGTTTTGATTTTTTTTTTTTTTTTTTTTTTTTTTTGGTACAGGATTGAACTCAGAGGCACTTAACCACTGAACCACATCCCCAGCCCCTTTTTTGTATTTTATTTAGAAACAGGGTCTCACTGAGTTGCTTAGTGCCTCACTAAGTTGCTGAGGCTGGCTTTGAACTCACACTCCTCCTGCCTCAGCCTCTCAAGTTACTGGGTTTATAGGTGTGCACCACAATGCCTGGCAAGAAACTGTTTTAAAACATCAAAAAGGAATCCATATATCAGGAGGATAGGAGCACACTGGTAGGAAAGATTTCACTTTGGAAAATAAGAGTTGGAACAGATAGAAAAAATATCCTTTTGATCATTAGCCACAAAGCATAACTGGCTACTGAGCAGAGTAGCCATGGTGACCAATAATATCAGGAAGAACTGATCTGCAAGCCAACAGTGGTGGCCAGTCGGGGGACGGGGGAGAGTAAAGAGAAGCAAGTGAGAAGCTAGACAAGGCAAATCATGCCTGTAGTAGTCCCAGCAACTTGGGAGGATAAGGCAAGGAGGATCTCAAGTTCAAGAACAGCCTGGGCAACCTAGTACAATTCATCTTTGAGAGAGAGAGAGAGAGAGAGAGAGAGAGAGAGAGAGAGAGAGAGAGAGAAGCAAGTGAAAAGGGCAGTCAGGTTGGGTGAACTGAAGGAGTGTGGGAAACCAAATTTAGCTTAGATTAAGGTCATGTACTGAAGGCAAAATTAGAATTGTTCTTCTGACTAGATGGGGTATAACCTTACAAATATAAGGAAGAAGATTTTTTTTTTATTGTTTCCTTTTTTGTTGTTTGTTTTGGTACTGGGGATTGTACCCTTGAACTTGAAATTCTCCTGTCTCAGCCTCATGAGCCACTGGAATTGTAGGTGTGTGCCACCATTTCCAGCAGAAATGAGCTTTCACAAATTGTAATTTCAAAAATTGTATCATCCATTGTTCATTGCTTCCTATAGTCATTCATTAAACATTTATCAAATCTATCAATGCTTCTCAAACACTGAGGTAGAAAAGCATAAACTATGGGGGCTGGGAGTGTGGCTCAGCGGTGGTGTACTTGCCTAGCACATGAGAGGACCTGGGTTCAATCCTCAGCACCACATAAAAATAAATAAAGATATTGTGTCCAATTAAAACTAAAAAATAAATATTAAAAAATAGAAAATGCATGCCTATAATCTCAGCTACTCAGTAGTCTGAAGCTGGAGAATCATAAATCCAATGCCAGCCTGAGCAACCTAGCAAGGCCCTGTCTCAAAATAAAAAGGGTTGGGGATGTAGCTCAGAGGCAGAATGCTCCCATATTTGGTCCCCAGTACAGGGCGGTGGGCAGCATTCATGGGAATAATGAAGTATAAAGTTAAAAGAGCAATTGAGGACCAGAATATTACATGCCTGGTTATTCAATGAAGGAGCTTGGTCTTCATTGACTAGAAACAAAAGGGACTACTAAAGATTGTTGTTCAACAACATGATACCACAATGAGCTTTAAGGAGGTAAACCATGTGGAAAATCAGCGTTTAAGATATTTTGATATTTTGGGGGGCTGGGGATATAGCTCAGTTAGTAGAGTGTTTGCCTTGCATGCACAAGGCCCTGTGTTCAATCCCTAGCACCACAAAAAAAAAAAAAAAAAAAAAAAAGATATTTTGGGAGCTAAGTACAGTAGTGCATGCCTATAATCCCAGCTACCTGGGAGCCTGGATTGTAAAATTGAGGCCAGGCTCAGCAATTTAGCTAGGCCCACAGCAACTTAGTGAGACCCTATCTCAAAATAAAACATTAAAAAGGGTTGGGGATGTGGTTAAGTGCTTAAGCACTTCTGGGTTCAATCTCTGATTCCAAGGGGGAAAAAAAAAGGAATCCTGGGAAATTGTGTGTGTGGTAGAAAGAGATAGGAGTTTGAGGCCAGTTCTTTTGCAGTAATCCATATAAGAAGTAACTAATAGCTCTGGGCACAGTGTTGGACACTTGTAATCCCAGAGTCTCTGGACGCTGAGGCAGGAGGATTGACAGTTCAAAGCCAGCCTCAGCAAAAGCAAGGAACTAAGCAACTCAGGGAGATCCTGTCTCTAAATAAAATATGAAAAAGAACTGCGATATGGCTCAGTGGCTGAGTGTCCCTGAGTTCATACCCCAGTATCAAAAAAAAAAAAGTAAATAATATATCTAGGTAATGAAAATAAGAATAAAAATTATATAATTACCATAAAACCTCATGCCCTCAGGCTTCTTTCAGTGTTTGGTTTTCGACAAGTTTAATTTGAAGTACCACCACGCAAATAAGACCTTGAATCTCTCTTTCTTGGTTGGTCCTCTCCACTCTACCTTAGAGAGTGCTACTCTTACATCCATTTTCAATAAAGTCTGTACTTTGCCTATGGGGGGAGAGAGAGAGAGAGAGAGAGAGAGAGAGAGAGAGAGAGAGAGAGAGAGAGGGGGAGGGAGGGAGAGGGAGAGAGGGAGGGAGGGAGGGAGGGAAATCTGATGAGTGGGTTTTAGAGAGCTGACTAGGGTAGAAAAAGATTGGGAGTTATTAACACAAAGGTAACTATTGAAATCCCAGGAGTAAATTAAATTGCCAAGACTTCAGCAAAACATAACCTTGGCGGGTGGGGGTTTAGGATGTTCGAGATCTTCTATTCATCCTTCCAGACTCAGTTTTAGCCTACAGCATGTCATCTCCTCTGGGAAGCCTGCCCTAATCTCCACCTCCTTATCCCCAATTTTATACATGATTTAGTGATACCTGTTCTCCTTCAGAGCACCCTGTATATGCTCCTAATAGAATATCAAGTTGGGTGTTTACATCTGTTTTCTTTGAGCTTCTAGAAAAGGGGTACCAAAACTTAGGCAACATTGTATTCTCCTGGCCTAAGGAAGGCTCCTGAAAAAATGTCTTCCAGGGCTGGGGTTGTAGCTCAGTGGTAGAGCATGTGTTAGTCGGCTTTCTCTTTTTCTTGTTATTTGTTATAACAAATACCTGAGATAAATCATCTTATAAAGACAGGTTTATTTTGGCTCACAGCTTCAGAGGTCCCACCTCATGTTTGCCTGGTCCTTTTGCTTTTGGGACAGTGGTGGCATTTTGCAACATGGAGGGAATTTGTGTCAGAGGAGCTCCTTACCTCATGGCAGCCAGGAAACAGAGAGAAAGAGGAAAGGTGGGGATTCTCAATATCTCCTTCCTTCCGTTAGGCTCCAGCTCTTAAAGTTTCTACTACCTCCCAATAGTGTTATGGACTGGGGACCAAGCCTTCAATACATGGGCCCTTGAGATGCAGGGATTCAATATCCAAACTATTGCAGAGCACTTGCCCAGCATGCACAAGGACCTAGGTTCCATCACTAGTACTACAAAAACAAAGGCAAACAAATGGGAAAAAAATGCTGAATTGCTCAATCTTCATGACATGTTGCTTTTCTAATAATCAGTCTATTTTATTTTATTCTAAGAGAATATCCAAAACTGGGAATTTTAAAAAGAAATTTATTTCTTACAGTTCTGGAGGCTGGGAAGTCCAAGAAGGAGGGCTGTCATGCTGTGTCATGAGGGAAGGTGGAAAAGCAAGAGAGCACATGAAAGGTGGGAGTCCAATCCCCTTTTTATTACAAACCAAATCCCTCAATAACTAAACCACTGTTGTAATAATAGCCTTAATTTATTCGTGAGGGCTTATGCCTCTTGACCTAATCACCTATAAAAGGGTCTACTTCTAAACACTATGGCATTGGGGACTGAGTTTCCAACACTAGAACTTTGGGGACATATTCAAACCAGAGAACCAAGAAAGAGATCCCTTAATTTTGCCTTTTTCACCTCTCTCAGCCATTTATTACCCTGACATAGCTAGTTATTCATTTTGGAGTATGACTTCTATCCCTTTCACTTCAATTTAGTATCTTTAAATTCCAGGGGAAAATTGAAAGCATTCTTGATCATTGACAGGTGGCAGAATTGACATCCCCCCAAAAAAAATGTATTTTTTTTTTTCAAATCAGTTCTGAGATCAAACTCAGGGCCTCATACATTCCAGGCAAGTACTATATCACTGAGCTACATACCTAATCCCAAAAATGTACTCTCTTGATCCCATATTCTCAATCCTCAATTTGCTCAGTTAGGTTATATTTAGGGAGGGGAACAAGATCTAGACATTCTCTCCTGAAATGCTTGGGAGCCTAAAGAGAAAAGATAATCTAGCAGAATAAATCTGCTACTTTGAAAACAAGTACAATCTATGGATAGGATAATTTGTAAACATCGGACCTTCCTAGTACCACCTAGTGGACAATAAGAAAACAACACATGGGCTCTGAGCACAGGAGGGGAAATGGCTAGTCCAAATATAATTCACCTCCAGATCCCTAGAATTTTTGCTATTTCCATATAAAGAGGGAATCATATGCAAGAAGAGAAATTTCAAATAAATAATACAGCCTCGGAGTAGAAAAGAAAGGGAGGGGCTCATTTTCTTCACTATCATTTACAGTTGGGGAAATAATTATACCAATATTCTTTTGCCTCACCCATCCCAAATACAGGGACAAGAAGGACAATGTGTGATACTTTAGCCCCTCATTATTGATTAGATTAGTGGTTTTCAAACTTATTATATATATTACATTTATTATATTATATATGCATACATATACACAATTTTCAGAAAAATAATTATCATGGAACATATTATGAATTGATTGTACCCCTTCCAAATTTATGTTAAATCCCTAATCCTTAATGTGATTGTATTCAGAGAGGAGGTCTTAAGAAGGGAATTAGGTTTAGACAAAGTTACAAAAGTAGGATCTTCATGAAAGGATTAGTGCCCCTATAAAAAGGGACTTTGTCCAGGATCAAACAAAAAAAAAAGGGCTTATGAAAGTATACAGCAAGAAGGTAGAGGCCCTCATTAGGAATCAAGTCTGTTGGCATCTTGGTTTGGAACTTTCTAGACTCTGGAACTATGAGAAATAAATGTCTATTGTTTAAGCCTCCCAGTCTGTTTTATTTTATTATGGCAGCACAAGCTAACTAAAGACATATTTACATTTATTAAGCATCAGGCTCTGCTTTTTTCTATTCAGTTGAAGAAACAATACTGGTTAGAACTTTCTAAATTTATATTTTTAAATATTCTTAAAATATCTTTATTTTTATTTTATTTATATGTGTGCTGAGGATCGAACCCAGGGCTTCACACATGGTAGGCGAGCGCTCTACCTCTGAGCCACAACCACAGCCCTCTAAATTGATTTTTTAGAGGAGATAAAATTTCTTCTCTACCCTCTTGAGCTGTGGCCGAGCCTAAAATTTAAACTGACATAAGATAGAACAAGAAAAGTTTCCCTTTCCCAATAACAACCACGAGAATGTGATCCTAATTAGAATGTTACATTCCATGTATGTATAATGTCAAAATATATACTCTACTGGGCTGGGGTTATAGCTCAGCGGTAGAGCGCTAACCTAGCATACGCGGGGCCCTGGGTTCAATCCTCAACAACACATAAAAATAAATAAATAAACAAAATAAATAAATAAAATAATAAATAAACAAATGAAATAAATAAACACACATACACACTCTGATGTATATCTAAAAATAACAACAAAAAATCTGTTCCAAGTTTCATTAGATTCTAAGACTAATTTCTATTTACTGATATCTGAGTAGACATGTACAGAAATCAGTGTTGCTAATTTGGTAATACACTCATAATTTTTTAAAATTAAAAGAAATATTACTCCCAACATGTGTATTTCTGGGCCAAATTTATGGGATAAAACAAAGAAAGAGATAAAGTCTAGGGCTGGGGATACAGCTCAGTTAGTAGAGTACTCGCCTTCTATGCACAAGGCCTGGGTTCAATTTCCAGCACCACAAAAAAAGAAAAAAAGAAAGAAAGAAAGAGACAAAGCCAGACATGTCTACTTGAGTTTATTCTTGTTCTTTAAAAAAAGAAAAACAGAGAGAGAGAGAAAGAGACAAAGTGGGGTGGGGGAAGAGAGAGATATTAGGATAGACAGGGAAATAACTCAAACACTGTGAACAGGAACCAAGACTCCAAGATTTGGGCGTACTCTCTCTACCCTCTACCTCAGTTCTCCAAGAGAGTCCCACCCACCCGATTTTCTTTTAAACAAGACACCCAAATCAGCAGCAAAGGTACCTGGGGTAGACACTGAGATTTTGAACACTGGGAATGAGAGGGAGAAAGTCCCAAAATTAGGAGTTGGAAGAAAAGGGAAGGAATGAGGGAGAGGCTAGGCTCTGGAGGGCAGAGTTGGGCAGCGAGAGGTGGAAGTGAGTCAGTATGAGGGGTTCCCCTCCTGACCGCTGCTGCCCACACTTCCCTGGACCCCAGAGAGCCCCATGGTTTGTTCTGCAGTTCATTCCCTATTTCCAAAGGCCTCACAGGCCTAACTCCAAGTCCTCTAGCTCCTCCTCCAGCGCCCTCCTCCTTGCTAGCTTCTCCAGCTGCTCTTTGCTGGGCTGACTGACTTCTCCAGCCTGGATCCGCTGTTGCAGCTCTTCCACCTGCCGAAGCTTTTTCTTTAGGTTCTTTATCTTCTTGGCTTTCTCAGTGGTGGCAGCTGAATCAGGTGGGTCAGAAGCAGCTGTTGAGGCTGAGTGGGAGCCTTGTGGAGCACTGGGGAGTTGGGCTGTCTCTCCCAGGGACACCTTGTCAAGAGTCCGGCTCAAGGCCTCTGCCTCTCCTTTCTCTTGCTGTTGCCGCCTCTTCTCCTTTCGCTTCAGGTTGCGTTTGGCTGTCTTGGAGAGGCCTGGTTCACCACCTTCAGGTCTAGATGGGGTAACAGGAGTGGTGGCCTCAGGGCTCAGCCCTGGAGGCAGCTCTGGTTTACTCTTGAAAAACTTCACATATTTATTTTCATACCTGCAGAAAACAAAAGAAGTCAACAAATTTCTAAGAATCACTGACTTTTTGATTCTTAACCTTCCAAGTCACTTCATTCTCATAACATTCCCAATTCCTTCCTCTCTTTAGGTGCCTCCCCCACTTTGCCTAGCTCTGCAGGAGAGGCTGTTGGAGGGTGCCTAGGATCTGAAATTGTGACTGGCATTTGGAGGTTCTGATTATCAGAGGTCATAGAATCAAGACTAGTCACATGTAACCCTCAGTCATCTGAGAACCCCACCCTTGTTCTCCTTTCTCCAGTACCCTTCCTTCCATTTCCTTGGGGTACTGGAGAGTCATCCCTGAATTTATGGGCACACATAATTTATACTTCTGGAAGGACCCCATTAACTAGCCCTTCTCAAGCCTAACCACGCACACTGGGACCTCCTCCTGGGGCACATAGCCTTCTTTCACCCTCCGCTGCTTGCGCCAGGTCCCGTCAGGTCGCTGTGTTGAGGCGATATACTTGCCTGAAATGAGAGAGATTAAGGTGGAGAGTTATTCTTTCTTATTTTCTAAGATGAAAGAATGCGTAAATGTGCATTTCCCTTAGCACCTATCTTGTCTACCAAATGCAAACTGCTAAGTTATCTTCTCTTCTATCAACCCCAATCCCTGTCATCATTATTTACTGAGTAACTATGCACTATACAACATACCACCCTTGTCCTCAAGGAGCTTTTGTTTTTATAATTTAATTGGCAAGAGAGGATAGGCATAGACCCAATTATTCACCAGTCTGGGCAACATAGTGAGACTCCATCAAAAACTGAGTGCAGTAGCACATGCCTATAATCTCAGCAACTCTGGAGGCTGAGGCAAAAAGATCACAAGTTCAAGGTCAGACTCTGCAACTTAGCAAGACCCTGTCTCAAAATTTAAAAAAATGAAAAGGGCTGCTGGGAATGTGGCTCAGTGGTAAAGCATCCCTGGTTTCAATCTTCAGCTTAAAAAAAAAGAGAGAGAAAGAAACACAAAACAATTGTAAGAGGACATCAAAGAAAAGCACCAAGTACACAAGAGTATACATAAAGGATACTTGTTGATAATTATTGAAATTAGCAAAAAGCTGAAAGTAACTTAAGTAGTAATCAACAGATGAATGATTAAATGGCTTTGGTTCATCCACACAACACAACACCATACTGTTGTTAAAAAGAATGTTAGATATAGCTGCCAGGTGCTATAGCATCCCCTCAGCAGTACAAAAAAAAGGGGGGGGATGTTAAATATAAATGTACTACCATTGAATAGTGTGTATGGTATACTAAGTGAAAAAGTGAGTTGCAGGATAACGTGTAGAGGTCCTCAAACCTTTTTACTTTAGGAACCCTTTACCCAGCGCCTCATTCAAGCTAGCAAGTATTCCACCACTGAGCTAGCAACATCCCCAACCCTTGGTACTGGGCATTGAACCCAGAGGCATTATACTACTGACCTACATCTCCAGCCATTTTTTTTATTTTTTGAGATACGGTCTTGATAAATTGCCTAGGCTGGCCTCAAACTTGCAATGGTCCTACCTCTACCTCTTGAGGAGCTGGGATTACAGGCTGGCATCACTATGCCCAGCTCCCTTTATAGTCTTATTTTACAATGTTATGTATTTATTTATGTTACAATTCAAAAAAAATGCACTAATTTCCTCAGAAAAGTCTGTAAGAACTAGGAAGTTGTAAATTTCACAGTAGCTGAAGTTTCCCAGACTTCTAATTTTGGAGGGTTTGAATTTTATCATTGATAATAAATATTGTCAGTTGTTTTCCTTGAAATGACAGGCTTGTCTACGGCATACCACCCTGAACACGCCTGATCTCACGATCTCGTCTGAAATGACAGGCTTGCTTCCTTCCTTCATTTTCAAAAGAATGACTGTCAAATATATCTGACAGGTTTTTGTTTTGTTTATTTTGTAAGACTGGGGCTGCTAAATGGCTGAGGCTGGCCTTGAATTTGGGAAACTCCTGCTTCAGCCTCCTCAACTGCTGGGATTATAGCCAAGCACCACCACACCCAGCTGTGAAAATGTTTTTGCTTACAGAATTCCTAAAAGGGTTTTTAAGGCCCCTGCACCACCCCCATCTCCAAGAGTCATGGAGAACACTTTCAGAATCTCTGGTAGAAAGCATGGGTCCCATTTTTGGTGAAGCATGAGGCAGGACTTAAAGGTCTATGAACACAGGTCATGCCTGTAATCCCAATATTCAGGAGGCTGAAGCAAGAAGATTGCTTGAGCCCAGGCGTCTGAGACTAATCTGGGCAACACAGCAAGACCCTGTCTAAAAAAAAGGGCGGGAGGTGTAGCTTAGTAGTAGAGCGCTTCTTAGCATGGATGTAGCCCTGGGTTTGATTCCCAGCACCAAAACAGAAATTCTATGTTGTCTGTGTATGAGGACAAAGAGAAAAGTGTGGAAGGACACATACCAAGCCTTTAATGTTGTTTACTTTAATAGGGATAACCTGGAAAAAGAGAAATGGCAAAACCATTTTTAAAAATTATATATATAATTATATATATATATATAATTTCGTTTAAAAAAAAAAAAAAAACTGTAGTACTTTTTTTGGTGGTGGGTACCAGGGATTGAACTCAGGGGAACTCGATCACTGAGTCACATTCCTAGCCCTATTCTGTATTCTTTAAATTAGAGACAGGGTCTCACTGAGTTTCTTAGCACCTCAATAAATTGCTGAGCTGGTGAACTCACTGCCTCCACCTGCCAAGCTGCTGGGATTACAGGCAGAAAAATCAAATCTAGGACCTCTATGAGGATTATGTATTTTTCCATTAATTGATTTTTTTTCAAAATGCAAATATCAGCTAAATGTAGTGGTATACACCTGTAATCCCAGGGATTTGGGAGGTTGAGGCAGGAGGATTCCAAATTCAAGGCCAGCTTCAGTAATTAGGGAGGCCCTAAGCAATTTAGATCCTATCTCAAAATAAGAAAAAAAAAAAAAAAAAAAAAAAAGATTGGGGAATGTAATTTAGTGCTCAGTGGTAAAACATCCCTGGGTTCAACCCCAAGTACCCCCAAAAAAGAAAAAAGCAGTAGTCAGGCTGGGAATGAAAAATCGGGCCAGGCCAGACCAGATCAGACACAGTGGTACATGCCTGTAATCCAGGCAACTCAGGAGGCTGACACAGGAAGATTACAAATTCAAGACTAGCCTCAGCAATTTAGCTAGCTAAGCAACTTAGTGAGACCCTGGCTCAAAATAAAAATTAAAAAGGGCTGAGGACATGATTCAGTTGGTTAAGCACTCTGGATTCAATCCCCAGTAGCAAGAAAAAGGGAAATGGGACCAGATCTTAGAAGGTCTTAGAAACAAGGTCAAGGAATTTGGACTTTATCAGATGAGTAAAAGAAATACGGAGGATATTTTTTGGCCAGGAGTGATAGTATAGACACAAGAATAAAAACAAAAGAATGAAAAAAAACAAAAACAAAAACAAAAAACCTGAAAAGCTTCATGAAAGGACTAAGACTAGTGTGGGCTCTGAAGAAAGGGTCAAACTAAAGGAAATGAGAAAGCAGACAGAATGGATCGGAAACAGAAGTCCATTCTAAAACAAAAACTCAGATGTGAGAATACAGATGGCATTTTCAGGAGATGGCAAGTAGAGGAGTCTGGCTGAGCCAAAGAAAGGACTGGTATAGTGAAAGGCCAATGTTCAGATCTTGAATGCCAGTTAAGGAGTTTAACATGTGGCACATGGCATGCATTCAATAAACACTTGTCAAATGAATGAATCCTTTATCCAAAGCATTTTTGTAAAGCCTTGGATATGAATAAATCCTTTATTCAAAACAGTGTTTTAGACCAGTTAATCCGGCATGATGAGAAGGTAAATTGGAAAAGAAAAACACTGGAGTCTAAGGAAACCAGTTAGAAAAAAAGACTGCAATAATCTTTTTCTCCTCCCCCATCCCCACCCTGGTTACTGGGGATTGACCTCGGGGCACTCTACCCCTGAGCTATAGACACAGCCCTTAGTATTTTTTGAGACAGGGTCTCACTATATTACTCAGGCTGGACTTAAAATCTGCAATCCTCCTGCCTCAGCCTCCTAAGACTGTAGTAATCTTGGCATGAAGAGGCAGAATTGGCTAAAAAAGAACTCAAAGAAGACACTGATGCTAATATATTATCAAAGGATCAACCATACTTGGTGATTCACTGACTAGGGGAGAGGTAAGCAAGTTAGAAATCAAAAATAACTCAATACATTTCTAGTAATCCTACTGTTAAGAATTAACATAAAGGAATAGTTCCAAGAGGAAAAAATACAAAGAAAGAGGAAAATATAATTATGTAAAACTTATGGCATTATCTATGAATAAAAATTAAAAACAAAATTTACATCCAATTTTATAAGAATGGCTAAATATACATAGTATATATGTTTAAATGATGACAGAAGCCAGGCACCATGGCACACACCTATAATCCCAGGTACTCAAGGAAGCTGGGGCAGGAGGATCACAAATTCAAGGCAAACCTCAGCAATTTAGCAAGACCTGTCTCAAAAAGTAAAAAAAAAAAAAAAAAAAAATTAAAAATAAAAGAAAGAGCTGGGAATGTAGCTCACTGGTAAAGCACCCCTGGCATCAAATTCAGATACCTACCCACCCCCCACACACAATGATAAAATTTTTCAAAAAATCTTATGATGTGATCTAATAGAAAGTATAAGAAAATTATACATATACCATGATTTTTTTTTTTTTTTTTTTTTTGTACCAGGGGTTGAACCCATGGGCACTTAACCACTGAACCACATCCCCAGTCCTTTTTTAATATTTTATTTAGAGACAAGGTTGCTTAGGGCCTTGCTGAATCACTGAAGCTAACTTTGAACTTGTGGTCCTCCAGAGCCACTGGGATTACAGACATGTACCACGGAGCCTGGCCACCCATGATTTCAACAATTAAATGTTATGAATATTTGTAAATTTAGAAAAGGATATGCAATAATGAAAATGTTACATTAGGGTAATAAAATTATAAATACTTCATTTTGCTGAGCATGGTGGAGCACGTCTATAATCCCACAAAATAGAAGGATGAGGTAGGAGGATTGCAAATTTGGGCCAGTCTCAGCAATGTAAAGGACCCTGTCTTGGCTGGGGCTATGGTCCAGTGGGTAGAGTGCTTGCCTTGCATGCACAGGGCCCTGGGTTCAATCCTCAGCAACACACACACACACACACACACACACACACGCGCGTGCGCGCACGAGATCCTGTCTCAAAATAAAAAAATTTTAAAGGACCAGGGATATAGCTCAGTGCTAAAGTGCCCCTGGAGTCAATATCCAGGACAAAAGAAAAATTATTTTTTCTTTTAAAATATTCCCTTTAATGTTGCTGACATATTGTGGATTTCTTAAATATGTAATTTTAGGTGGCTTAGAGAATTATAGGTACACTAAGGACAGCAAAATTATCTTGACCAAATAATTCATAAAGATTAGAGACACAGCACTTATTGTGATCCTTGGAAAATGAGCAGGATTTAGACAAGTGAAGGTGAAAGCAGAGTTGAGAAAAAAAGAGAAAGGTAAAGGAACAAGAGCAAAGGGGCAAAAAATATTTGAACCTTTACTTAAAATTCTTCCTGGATTCCTATTTCCCTCTGGGTTCTTACATGGAGTCACACACAGAAGGTCCTCTTGACCTAGCTCCTGCTAGTCTCCAGCCTCCTAACACACAGGCAGCCACTCGCTTTCTACTCTAGCCACAGAAATAGTCACAAATCTCACCCAGAACTGTGCCTCTACTGTCTATGTCTTTTTGCTTTATTTCCCTTTTCCTTATTTCTTATGTTAGCTAATTCTTACTGATCTTTAAGTAAATTCATTCCACTGCAGCCTTCCCTGAGTTTCCCAACACAAGCCAAGTTAGAAGCTGCCCTTCATGCACACATAACACCTATTTCAGCCTTTATCATGATCTAATGTTTAATGTAATTGTTTGCTTGTTTGAATGCAAGGACTTTGTCTTTTAACTTTGTAGCGAAGAGCTTGGCTCACGGAAGACAGTAAATATTGGTTGAATTAATAAATGTGAAAGTTTAAGTATATCATGAAGTAGCAAGAATCCAGCATATTTTTTTTAAGAGAGAGGAGAGAGAGAGAAAGAGAGAGAGAGAGAGAGAGAGAGAGAGAGAGAGAGAATTTTTTTAATATCTATATATATATATATATATATATTTTTTTTTTTTTTTCCGGCAGACACAACATCTTTGTACGTGGTACTAAGAATTGAACCCGGGCCACACACATGCCAGGCGAGCGCGCTACCGCTTGAGCCACATCCCCAGCCCCAAATTTTGGAAAAAAAGGTATATATAATGAGAAAAGAAACTAGAATAAACTAGTGAGTATATGAAAGATCTCCAATCTCTACTGCATTTGGAATTTAAGCCTTAGATTGCAGGAGAACACCAAAGACCTATAATGGAGTACAGGCGATCTGCTTAAAGCTATGCTTTTAAATCTAACCCGAGTTGGGCACAGTGCTGTAATCCCAGCTCACCTTTAATCCCAGTGACTCAGGAGGCTGAGGCAGGAGAATTGCAAACTCAAGACCAGCCTTGGCAACTTACTGAGGCCCTAAGCAACTTAGACAGACCCTGTCTCAAAATAAAAAATTAAAAAGTCTATGGATATGGCTGAATGGTAAAATTCTTCTGGGCTCAATCCCCAGTACCAAAAAAATAAATAAATAAATAAATTTGAAAATATAGTGTAGTCATCCCTCAGCATCTGTGGGGGAATGTTTCCAGGACACCTCAGGACACCAAATCCTCAGGTGCTCAAGTCTCTTATACAAAATGGCATAATGTTTGCATATAACCTTTTCAAATCCTCCCATATACTCGAATCATCTCTGGATTATTTATAATACCTAATACAACGTAATGATATATAAATTCTTGTAAGCTACATTGTTCAGGGAATAATTACAAGAAAATCAAGAGTAGTGACGTGTTCAGTAGAGACACACACACACACAAAAAAAAAAAACAACTTTTTTTTTAAAGAGATGGATCTTGCTCTGTTGCCCATGGTGATCCCAAATTCCTGGGCTCAAGCAATCCTCCTGTCTCAGCATCCCTAGTAGCTGGAATTACAAGTATATGCCACACCCAGCCATGAATATTTTCAATCTGTTGAAAATAGATTGAGGTTGGTTGAATCTGTAGATGCAGAACCCATGAATGTGAAGGGGTGACTATACAATAAACTTAAAGTGGAGAAAATGAAAACAATAGCTGTAACAAAAGAAGACCTAACTGGGATATTCTTTGTGGCATTAAAAGGAAAATGAAAAGAAAAATCCATTATGAAGGATAAATGAACAAGATGCAAAGACTGCTAAGATTTGAATTGGAGAGGAAATAATAAAAATAGTGTTACAATGAATTTAATTTGATGCCTTTCATATATATTATCTTGTTTTTCACCCCATATTTTTGGGTAAATAGGGCATATGGTAATAACACTTATTCACACATGGATTTTAAATGTTTATTGAGCACTTACTGTTGTGCCAGGCACTGTAACAGAAGCTAGAGATACAATAATGAATAAAGCAAGCAAGATTCTTGCCTGCATATAGCATACATTCCTGTGAGGAAGATAATAAATGAGGACACAAACTAATTACAATATCACTCTTGAATGTGGAAAGTGGGAAGAATAAAAACCACTGACATATACAAAGTCCAGAAAGGAAAACTTTGTGAAAATAACTAATTCAATTCTAGACAATCAATGTTTTACATGGAATCAGGGAGAAAGAGATAATAGTAGTAATATTGAATACTAGAAATATTTAAGTCAAATGCATAGAGTTTATAGCAGGCCCCTTTTATCAGAGGGGGGATATATTTCAAGATCCACACTGGATGCTTGAAACTGCAGATAATACCAAACCCTATACACAGGTTGAGCATCCCTAATCCAAAAATCCAAACTCTGAAATGCTCTAAATCTGAAACTTTTTGATTGCTGACATGATGCCACAAGCAGAAAATTCCACACCTGATCACATGTGATAGATCACAGTCAAAATGCAGTTACGCTGAAAATATTATATTAAATTTCCTTCAGGCTGTGTATGTAGGGTATATCTGAAACATAAATAAATGCTGTGTTTAGAATTGGATTCTATCCCAAGATATTTCACTATGTATATGCAAATATTCCAAAATCTAAAAACATCCAAAATCCAAAACACTTCTGGTCCCAAGCATTTTGGATAAGGGATACTCACCCTGTATACTGTTTTATCCTAATTATACATATTTATGCCAAAGCTTAATTTATAAATTAGGCACAGTAAGAAATTAACAATAACTAATAAAATATAACTATAACAATATACCATAATAAGTTATTTAAACGTGGTCTCTATTACTCTCTCAAAATATCTTATTGTACTATACTGTATTTTTGCACTTGAATTGATCACAGTTAACTGAAACCATAGAAAACAAAACTTCTGACAAAGGGGCACTATTGCATAGTTGAAGAATTAAGAGAAGTAAAGATAGATTGTGAGGAAAGCAGGGCAGAGCTTCTTGAATGACCATCCTGTATGGAAGCCCTCTGAGATACAAATAGCTCATTATCACATAGGAGCACCTATTTTATGTTATCTTGGTTCCATCCTCTGGCCTTGATGGTATCCAAGGGTGAAGTCAAAAAGAAGGGAGAGGTTTGGCGATTCCCACCCCTAGAAATAAAAACCAAGGGCAGAATATCAGGACTTTCAGATAACATTTTTGAGAGAATCAGAAAGTACAGATTAGGGACTGCTATTCTGTTTTTTAAACTTTGTCATTTCCCACATTTATTGTTTTATAATTTTCAACTTGTTTTCCTTAAACCTATTAGTAATAAAAACTCTTAATCTAAAAAGGGCCTTGTTTGAGGGGTCGCAGGAAGACAGCAAAGAGACAACATTGCAAGGCTTGGGAGAACGCCGAGGGACTAGAGAAAGTGACTGGTAAAGATGTGTTGATGAGCCTGAGGATGATCTCCGGCCAATGATAAGACCTAGCTAGAGGTGGTTTCCAAAAAAGAGATCAGAGTTGGAGGAATGACCCTGGAAAATGATCATGATTGTTTCTCTCAAGGAAGTAAAGGTACTAAAATCATGAAGTGATTCATAGAAAAGGACAGAATAATGCCATGGAGACCAAAAGAGTTTTATGTAACAGTAGTTGATTAACAGGGTTGAAAGTACCATTTTAAGGGAGTAAGTGATTAACACTATTAAATACTGCAGTGAGATCTAGGACAAGGAGAACTGAGTAAAAGTCAACTGTTTCTGGCAATTTGGAAATACCTGGTTATCTCCAAGAATACAGCTTTGGAAAAGCATGGTGGTCAGAAGCTAGACTACAAATTAATTAAATATGATAAATAGGCACAGTGGCTCACAGTTGTAATCCCAGGGACTCAGGAAGCTGAGGAAGGAGGATTCTGAGTTCAAAGCCAGCCTCAGCAATTTAGCAAAGCCCTAAGCAATTTAGTGAGATCCTGTCTCAAAATAACTAAATAAAAATAAAAAGTGCTTAGTTTGTGGCACCATAGGATTAATCCCTGATACCAACAAAAAAAAGGACAAACATTTATTGAAAGCTTCCTATGAGAAATGTACTGTACTAAGTGCCATTAGGATTAACAATATAAGCAAGCAAAATGGTGCTTAGTTTCAAAAAAATGTACATTCTAAGTAAGGGGAGCTGGGCAAGCAAAAAATAAGACAAACGTATAAATGACAAAAGTAACCAAACAGATGCAGATAAGGAATAAATAACCATACTCCATTTGATGAGGGAAGATAGCAGGAAACTAGGAAAACCTTAAGAAATTGACATTAAAGATTAGGTAATAGTAATAATAATAATAACAACAAATAAGCAGCCAATATTTTACAGGCAGAAAAGAGAAACAAATAGGAACAACAAGAAGCAAAATCATAGCAGTAGAAAACTCACAGTATGTTATGAATGATTACAAATAAGCATTTATTAATGAGTAGCTACATTACACCAGGAACAGTGGGTAAATATTATTTACAAGTTGAGGAAATAGTCTTACAGAGATTGAGTAGTATATTGTAGTACACACCTATAATCCCAGCTATTTGGGACTGTGAGGCAGGAGGGTCACAAATTTAAGGCCATCGTATGCAATTTAGGAGACACTGTTTCTTTTCTTCCTTTTTTTTTTGGGGGGGGGGGTGCTGGGGATTGAACCCAGGGCCTTGTGCATGTGAGGCAAGCACTCTACCAACTGAGCTACATCCCCAGCCCTAGGAGACCCTGTTTCAAAAGATGTAGGCGTGCTAAGGATATAGCTCAGTGATAAAGTGCTTGCTTAGAATGCCTAAGGTCCTGTGATCAATCTCTAGTATTAATAAGAAAGACTAGTCTAAGATCTTATAAAGGTAGCATATAGCTAGCTGTAGTTACATTCTGAACTCAGGTCTGATGCCAAAACTTACTATCACACTGATGTTCTACTTTCCTATAAAGCCCAGTTTCACCAGAGGGTACAGGCAAATATACAATATGTGACAAATACTAGAATGAAAACTAGTCTGTGCTCATACTAGAGAGTCATGTCTTAACGTAAGCAGGTAGCATGAAGAGTCCATGTATCAATCTGAAAGTTAACTCCCAAAAGTTAACTCCCAAATAATAACATTAGCAATCTTTGAGTACTTGCCAAATACTTTATTCAATATTTATAAATATTATCTTATTTCATTTTCACAACTCCAAAGTATTATTCCAGTTTTATAGAAAATGAGAAATTTAATAACTTGCCCAAAGTTAATTAGTAAACTGCATCAAAAATTGAACTCAGAGTAAGGGCTCCCAAGGTTACAGTCTTTCTTTTACACTGGTACTAGGGATTGAATCAGGGCTGCTCTACCACTGCTACCTTCTCAGCCCTTTTAATTAATGTATGTATTTATATATTTTTATTTTTTGGTACTGAAGATTGAACTCAGTGTCGCTAAACCACCAAGCCATATCCCTAGAGCATTTTTCTAGTGTTTTATACTGAGTCAGGGTCTCACCAAATCCTTAGGGCCTCACCAAGTTGCTGAAACTGGCTTTAAACTTGCAATCCTTCTACCTTAGCCTTCTGAGTTGCTGGAATTACAAGCATGTACCATAACCTCCAAAAGAGCTGGAGATGTAGTTCAATAATAAAGAGCCCTTGGGTTAAATCCCCAGTGCCAAAAAAAAAAAAAAAAGTACTAAGGATATTAAAAGGATATGTTAAATGTGTAAAATAAATAAATATGAATTAAAAAAAATAAATCAAAATGTATCCTTCTGGGCAATCTATTCTAAGATAATAACCCTAAATGAGGGGCTGGGAGTACAGCTCAGTTGTAGAATGCTTGCCAAGCATGCACTAAGCCTTAGGTTCAATTCCCAAACCACATCACAAAACAAAACAAAAACCCTAAATATAGGCAAAGATTTATGTGCAAAAATATTCACGAAGTTCTTATAAAAAAATTTTTTTAGGGGCTGGGGATGTGGCTCAGCGGTAGAGCGCTCGTCTAGCATGTGCGAGGCCCTGGGTTCGATCCTCAGCACCACATAAAAATCAATCAATAAAATAAAGGTACAAGAAAATTATTTTAAAAAAAAGACTATTGGGCTGGGGATGTGGCTCAAGTGGTAGCGTGCTCGCCTGGCATGCGTGTGGCCCGGGTTTGATCCTCAGCACCGCATACAAACAAAGATGTTATGTCCTCCGAAAACTGAAAAAATAAATATTGAAATTCTCTCTCTCTCTCTCTTTAAAAAAAAAAAAAAAAAAATTTTTTTTTTAGAGTGTTACAGCTCTTTTAGAATCTGCCTAAAAGATTTTCTAGTTTTTGCAAGAAACAACCCCACCCCCATAGCAGACAAAAAAAAGTTCTGGAAATAATCTAAAAATCCAATGGCAGAAGAAAGGTAAGGGCTAAAGGTGTGGCTCAGTGGTAAAGCAACTCTGGCTTCAGTTTCCAGCATTAAAAAAAAAGAGAGAGAGAGAATTAATGTCATAAGGTTAAGTGAAAGGCAAGATACTAAAAACATATAGAGCTAGGCATGGGGATGCATGCCTGTAATCCCAGTGATTTAGGTGACTGAAACAGGAGGATCACAAGTTCAAATGAAGCCTTAGCACTTAGTGAGCCCCAGAGCAACTGAGCAAGCCCCTGTTTCTAATAAAATATAAAAAAGAGCTGGGGATGTGGCCCCTGGATTCAATCTCTGGTATCAAAAAAAAAAAAGCAGTAACCTTATAGTATGTCAGATGAGATGGAACAGAAAGAGACTAGAGATTAGACAAGTTATTTAAAAGGTCACAGCAATATTTGTAGAATAATAGAAACTAAAATTTTAGCAGGCACTTAGAATAGCTCAACTATAATGCTTGACACTTGGCATATAATCTCTGCCAATCCATACACTAACCCTTACATAATAGTAATAATTACAAAAGAGTGCTTTGGACACATGTATCAGATATGTACATTGCTTTATTTAAACTTTTTAAAATATTTTTAATATCTATTTTTGTTTTATTTATTGTTATTTTGTGCTGAGGCTTGAACCAATGCCTCACATGTGCAAGGCAAGCACTCTGCCACTGAGCCACAACCCCAGCCGACTTTAATTAAATTTTAATTCTCACAATATTTCATTAATGAGAAGAATTCCCAAGGCCATAGAGCTAAGTATTGAAGAAGAAATAAGTGTAATGCCACTAGAAATAAAAGAATATTTCAACAAGCTGGGTGTCATGGCATATGCATATAATTCTAGCTACTCAGGAGGCCGAGGCAGAAGGGCAGCAAATTCAAGGCCAGCCTTGGCAACTTTATGAGTCCCTATCTCAAAATAAAAAATAGGGGCTGAGGTAGTAGCTCAATGGTAAAGTGCTTGCTTCATATGTGTGAGGCACTGGGTTCAATTCTTAGCACCACATAAAAACAAATAAAGATACTGTTTGTTCATCTACAACTAAATAAATATTAAAAGAAAAAATAAAAATAAAAAATAAAGGGGCTGGGAAGTGGTAGAGTGCTCCAGGTTCAAACCCAAAAACTGGAAAAAAGTAAATAAATAAATAAGAACTAGAAAAAAAAAAATTAGCCAGGCACAGTGCCACATGCCTATAATCCCTTGATTCGAGAGACTGAGGCAGGAGGTCCCAAATTCAGGGCATCCATAACTTCTTTCTCTGTATGTGACCTTTTTTTTGCAGTGCTGGGGATTGAACCCAGGGCCTCAAACATGCTAGGCAAGTACTCTATTGCTGAGCTGTGCTCCAGCCCACCTTTTTATCTTAAAGAGAATATATCTAATATTTTCCTATTAAGTATAATGCTAACTTTGTGAGACAAAAACCTTCATCAAGCAAAGAAAATTTCCTTCTATCTTTGATTAATAAAAATCATTATTAGTATTATTTGAAGTGCTAGGGATTGAACTGAGGGCCTTGCGCATGCTAGGTAAGCTATTTCCCACTAAGCTACATCCCCAGTCTCCTCAATCCCCTTTTTAACACCAGGAATTATTTCCATCACGAATTTACATGATGGTGCTTTTTACCAGACAACAGTTTGGTTTCTATCGTGTCACTTTCCTTACATTAGGACCTTTTTGCAGTTGTAGTGTCTACATTGTTTATCTCAATATTTTTCCAGCTGTGTTCCTGGAAATCCTGGGAGTGTTTCAGGGGTTATGTGGGATAGGATGGAATGAAAGGAAGGGAATAAGCACCTCTGTAGTTATATAGAGAAAAATAAACTGTTTCTTCTACTCTATGCTCAAAACATAGATCACTTCTGTGATCTCCAAATGTGTGGGGATTTCTTCCTACCAACAAGCAAGCAACCAGTTCTGCAGCAGATACCATCTGGACTTCCTCTAATTCAATTTAATTCAGACACTCTGTACCTGAAGGTAGCACAGTTTGAGGGCTCAGTCTCATCAGATTATTCCTCACTTCAGATCCAGTTGCATGTTTAGGCTTTTGAGTCTTCTGACCTACTGGCCACCAGTTGGGGTTCCTATAACCTCCTCCTGCGGTTCAATTTAATTGCTAGAACAGCTTAGGGATCCATATTTGTAATTTCAGCTACACAGGAGGCTAAGGTAGGAGGATCACAAATTCGAGGCCTGTCTGGGCAATTTAGCAAGACCCTATCTCAAAATAAAAAATACAAAGGACTGGGGAAATAACCCAGTGGTAGAACACTTCTGGGTGTAATCCCTAATACCAAAAAAAGAAAGAATATTTAAAGCTGAGCATAGTGGCACATACCTGTAATCCCTGCAACTCAGGAGGCTGAGGTAAAAGGATCACAAGTTCAGGCCAGCCTGGAAAACTTTGTGAAAGCCTGTCTCAAAATAAAAAAGGGCTAGGGCTGTAGCTTAGTAGTAGAGTGAGATAAAACTTTAACCTTGTGAGATAAAATCTTCATCAAGCAAAGAAAATTTCCTTCTATCTTTGATTAATAAAAATCATTATTAGTATTATTTGAAGTGCTGGGGATTGAACTGAGGGCCTTGCGCATGCTATCTCCATATCTCCCACTAAGCTAACATCCCCAGTCTCCTCAATCCCCTTTTTAACACCAGGAATTATTTCCTGGTGTTCAATCCCCAATTGGGTTTAATCCCCAATAAAGCAAAAAAAGAAAAAAAATCATATTTTGACAACTGATGTAAAAGGGAGGAGGTGGTAGATGGTATGAGAAAAGTAAAAAGCCAAGTCTGGTGACTCATGCATGTAATCCTAGCAATTTGGGAGGCTGAGACAGGAGGATCACGAGTTCAAAGCCAGCCTCAGCAAAAGCAAGGTGCTAAGCAACTCAGTGAGACTCTGTTTCTAAATAAAATACAAAATAGGGCTGGGGATGTGGCTCAGTGTTCAAGTGCCCCTGAGTTCAATCTCCAGTACCAAAATAATAATAACAATAAATAAAAAGGGCTGGAGCACAGCTCAGTGGTAGAACACCCGGGGTTCAATCTCTATCTCTAGTACTACTAAAAAAAAAAAAAAAAAAAAAAAAAAGGAAAAGATGATTCAAAATACAAGAGCAATGAAAAGACCTAGTGCTCCGATCTTGGTTTCTACTTTCTAACATCATTCTTCAGTAAAATGAACAAAGGGCATGCCTGTAATCCCAGTGGCTCAGGAGACTGAGGCAGGAGGATAGCGAGTTCAAAGCCAACCTCAGCAAAAGCAAGGTGCTAAACAACTCAGTGAGAGAGACCCTGTCTCTAAATAAAATACAAAATAGGGCTGGGGATGTAGCTCAGCGGTTGAGTCTGAGTTCAATCCCCAGTACCCCCCCCCAAAAAAAAATGAACAAAAATTCCTTGGAGAAATGGCTGATTCTAGAACTGAAGCAGGAAATATATACATGATGAGCCTGGAACATCTTCAAAAGGAGAGCTTACTTTGTATATCAAAGAAGAAAGGGGCCAGCTAAAAAAATAAAGAGTTCCCAATGTCTAAAAGGTTGAGGGTTAGGGATGTAGCTCAGCAGTAAAGTGCTTGCCTAGCACACACAAGGCCTTGGACTCAATCCCCCGCATCAATAAATAAAGGCTGAAACAGTCAAGCAGTAAAATAAATATAGTATTGGATTAAAAAACCTAATTATAAAATAAAAAATCAATGTCAATATTGATATAAATAAATGTTTGAAAAAATAAACAGGAGAGAAATCTCCTGTGCAGAATAATTCCAAATGATCTCTGTCCTTAAGGAAAAAAACCTAATATCCTATTCTTGATGTTTGGGCTGCATAAGTGACTTCCCTCCAAAGAATATAATGGAAAGGAGGAGGGTAGAGAGAAACTCTACAGTAGAGAAGCCTTACAACCACTACCTTACCAGATGACCATGGTCAATATCAATATTAAAAAAATCACTGTGATCCTACATCATTATCACTCTGCCTCTATGGTCTTATCCCCAAAATACATAACCCCATCTAATCATGAGAAAAATGTCAGATGAATTCCAATGGACAGCGGGCATTGTGACTAGTACACACCTATAATCTCAGTGACTCCCAAGACTGAGGCAGGAAGATAACAAGTGCAAGGCCAGCCTAGGCAATTCCGCAAGGTCCTTTCTCCAATGGAAAAGCCAGGAGTAGTGGCCCAATCCTGTAATCCTACCAGCTCGGGAGGCTTCGACAAGAGAATCACTAGATCAAAGCCAGCCTCAGCAACACTGAGGCATGAAGCAACTCAGTGAGACCCTGTCTCTAAAATAGGGCTCAGGATGTGGCTCAGTGGTCGAGTACCTGAGTTCAATCCCCATTACCAAAAATAAAATAAAATGAAGAGAAGCCAGGTGTTGTGATGCATGCCTGTAATCCCACCAGTTCGGAAGGCTGAAGCAGGAGGATCCCAAGTTCAAAGCTGGTCCTGGCAATTTAGCGAAGCCCTAAGCAACTTAGTGAGATCCTATCTCAAAATAAAAAATAAAAAGGGCTGGGGACATGGCTCAGTAGTTAAGCACCCCTGGGTTCAATCCTCAATAACAAAATAAATAAATAAATATTTAGAAATTTAAAATATATAAGTAAAATGAAAAGGGCTAGGGATGTAGCCAGTGTTAAGAGTATCCCAGGGTCTAGCCCTTGCTACCATAAAAAGGCATAGGCAACTCAGGAGACAGGGTGATGCTAAGAATAATAACTGTAGTTAAGGAACAAACTAAGCAGTGAGGAAATGGAAATAGGTTTAGACCTGATATTCAATAAATCTGCCTGTGAATAGGAAAGAAACAGAAATGACATGCCTTGATTTTTCAATGAAACATAGTGAACTTATCTGCCATAAAAGGAAAAATTAAAAGGGTGGGGCACAGAGAGTAGAAAAGATTAGAGAGATGGTCATGGGAAATTTAATGACACCTGGAAAAAAGTATTGTAGAGAAGCTGTGATCTGACAGAAGTTAACATTATATGGAATCTGCTAGTTTCTATGCTTTTTCTCTAGCAACATGCAACAGTCTAGAAACAGAAGCCAAGAAACTAGTTGATAGGTATGATTCAATATAACAGAAGCCCTTGCCTTAGTATAGAAGATCAAAATTACTAAGAAAATGAAAAAGATAGTATCAAATTGGTTGGCCATACAGGTCTAACTAAGCAGCAGCAAAGGTAATCATAAGGTACTGGTAGACTCAACAAAATGGAATGGATCAAGAACCAGAAAAATGGGAATGAAGCTCTAATAGTACAGCTCTTGCCTAGCATGCTCAAGGTCTTGGGTTTGATCTTCAACACTGCACACTCCCACAAAAAAAGAATCAGAGCACCTAAAAAAGACAAATAGCTGCCTCTGTAGATCTGAGGTAGTCAAAAAGGGGAAGGAGGGCTGGGGTTATGACTCAATGGTAGAAGGCTTGCCTAGGATGTGTGAGGCAGCTTGATTTTCAGCACTGTGTATAACTAAATGAATAAAATAAAAGTCCATTAACATCTAAAAAATAAATAAATACAGTTTTTAAAAAAAGTAAAGGAGCTGGGTATAGTGGTATAAGCCTGTAATCCCAGCTACATAGGAAGCTGAGAAAGGAGGATCACATGTTCAAGGCCAACCTGAACAACTTAGTGAGACCCTGTCCTAAAATAAAATAAAAAAGGCTGGAGATGTAGCTTAGTGGATGACCGCTTGCCTAGCATACATAAAACCTTGGGTTTAATCCCAGTATCACAAAAAAGAAGAAAAAAAGAAGAAGATGGTAACTGGTAAGGAGGCTAAAGTAAGTACTTGGAGGGTACCTGAAGGGAAGGTACTGGTAGTGTTGTCAGGTTGTGGCAGTGACTTAGAACAAAGCAGCCTGTGTGGGAAAGAAACATCAACCAGGCCCCCATGGAAACACCTGCCAATTAGCAGGATCTCCTGACTACCACCTGTCAATCAGCAGGACCCCTTGGACAATCCTGGAGTTCAGCCAGCTTTCCACCAACTCCAGCGGGACAAGGGACTCTAAAAACACATTTTCCTGTCCCAAGCCCTTCCCTTCCTGCCTAAGCCCCATAAAATTCCAGTCCAGTCAAGCTCCCACGCGGTTTCTCCTCAGACCCTTCTCCTTGATTTTTCAATGAAACATAGTGAGCTTATCTGCCATAAAAGGAAAAATTAAAAGGGAGGGGCACAGAGAGTAGAAAAGATTAGAGAGATGGTCATGGGAAATTTAATGACACCTGGAAATTTAATGACACTCTGTTGGTGTGATCGAGTTCCGCCCAGGAGTGATATCTCAAATAAAGCCTCATTCAAAGGCCTTTTTAAATCTTCATCCTTTGGTCACTGCCCGCCTTGCCTGATCTTATAAGTGTCACTGATGAGGTCCAGGTTGTAGTGATTCTAACATATATCTGGTTTGAAAATAGAAAGGTAAGTCAATGGTCTCATGCTGAGGAACCAGGAGATCAGAGAATTTCAAAAGTGCTAGAGACACTGAGAATAATAGCAAGAAACAGCATAGAGAAAACAATATGGTTTGATGGGTCTGGGTCCTTATGGACAGTAAATAATGGCACTGAAGTTTTAAAGAAACTACTATAATTGCATGGCAATACCTTCTACAAAGATTGCAGTGACAATGGTAGGCCAATAATCAAAAAGCAGTATTGGAGTGGAAAAGAACAGTTTATTCCTCCCTCTTTCCCACACAGGCAAAGGGAACAGAAAATGTCTCCTTATGGCAGGGTAAGGGAGATGTGATATCTGGATTTTTATTAAGTCAGGATTTAGGGGGGAAAAAAAGGACTGGATGATAAGTAGTATTTTCAGAACATACATTAGAAGTTGAACACATTAAAGAAAAACTGAACAATCAGCACAAGCAAAGATGGTGTATCACTTTGAAGAGGAGAGACCTGGGTTGTCATTAGGTACCATAAGATAGAGGGCTGAGATATAAGAAACATATAAAGCAACAGAACAAGTGGCATTTTAAAACACACTGTGCATACCACTGCACATGCTCGGTGTCACCTACACAGAAGACTCACATATACCATACAGGCTACAAAAACATAATCACCTCGCACTTACATAGCATTTTACAAACTACTTTCGTATATATTACCCTATTTCACCTTCACTGGGTCGATATTACTACCATGCACATTTTTCTAAAGACAAGATTATTAGGATAAGACAAAACTATGAAGAAAGCCTTTATTTTTCAATTTCTCACATACACAGCAGACATTATTTGGCATCTCAAATAATCAGGCTAAAATTCTTCTCAAGCCATTAGGAATAGTAGGTTCTATCAACCAAAGACCTTGGGAGAAGTCACTAGACACCTTCCTGTTTGCCTTCTCTCACCTTAGATTCTGCAATCCCTATCATCACCGGGGGAGGTAGAGATAGGTGGCTCCATCAAGGAAAAAACTCAAGTTGAAAGTTATATTAAGTTTCTCCTCCCTTCACACATCTAGACCTCAGTGACCCAACAAATCAAGATGAGAGAGTGGGAAAGGAACTAGGTAGCAATGGATTGGTCTTCCGTAGATATAGCTTCGAGAAAAAGAATGAAAACAGGGATGGGTAGGACAGGAAACAGGTATAACTAAGACATGGGGGGGGGGGCGGGCAGGGGGCTGGAATTGGACGGAAGTAAGAGTGTAGGAGTCCATAAGGCTGGAGAACCAAACAGAGATATGGGAGCTCCAATCGCTGCAGAAAAACTGAGGGCCCGTGAGGGTCCTGGAGCAGGGAGCATTGAAAGACCCTGAGTTTGGGTGACCGGAAGCAGAGACCCCCCAAACACCAGACCAGAAGGGGGCGCAGGTGACACCCCGGAGGAGAGAATGAATGGGGAAGGCGGTCCGGGGGGCGGGACAAAGGAGGGGCCCCGGGATGGGCGGGGCACAGACCCCTTTGCAAGTACGAACCCCTACCCCGAGAGCCCAGGGAGAAGCGAGTCCGCGACTCCCGCACTCACCGCCGGTCTCGTCAGTTACATAGGGAGTCGCCATCTTGAAAACGCAAACCACTTCCGGCGTGCGCGGACTGGGGTCCCGCCCCCTCACTACCGGAAGTGGAGTCTTGTTCGTAGCAAGCCACCATTTTAGTCTTAAAGGAAGAGTGCACCATTTCGTGGGCGAGGGAAAGGAAGAGGGGACTAAAAGCTGAGATAGTTGATAAAATAAAGCCTTGGATTCTTATTGCCACCCATATCACCCTTAAGCGCCTGGTGCGTGTAAATCAGCTGGGAGCGGGAGAGGTTCCGACACACAATTTCTCTCATCCCAGAGCTGTACATCTAGGACATGCGAGGGGAAAGGGGCGCAAGGCCCAATTGCACCCGAAAGAGGGGGCCGATACAGAAGTAAAGGAAGACTATTCATGCTCTGACCTGACCCAGATACCAAGGAGACTTGGTGACACGGGGCCGGCAAACTCCAGCAACGTACTAGAGTGCACGAATATTGCTGGAGGCATGTGGAAGACCCCAACAACCCTTAGAAGGTGGGGAGGTCGAACTGGCATGCCGTTTGCCCTCGCTGCCCAGCTTAACTCTAGATCGAGACCTAAGAAAGAGGCCTGCAAGTCGGTGGCCGCTGCGGCTTGGTCACCTGTCCCCACACCCTCAGGGTTGCGGCTGGCTTTCATGGTCGAGTTGGGGCGGGCGGGCAGCACCGGGCAGCCTGGGCACTCGGTGGCGAAGTGACTTCCTGCCCTGGCCGCCTACCGGAGGAGTCTCCTCGGGGTGAGCCCTAGGGTCAAGGCAGAGTGAAGGCATCTGGGCGGACCCAGTTAGTATTCTGTTCAACCTCGTGCAAGTCTCTGGGAGCTGAGGATCTAAAGCGGGATAGCTAGCCTATAATCCCAGCCGGCCCACACGGTCACTCCCTTGGCAGGTCTGCCCTGCCTCCAGCCTCAATTGTTCTTCAAAGAACCCCAAACTTCTCCCTCCCCCACTCCTCTGTAGCTGTAATTCCTCAGGGCTAAATCCTGTTAAACTAGTTTCTCTTTCGGCCTGGGAGGGGCGAGTCACAGCTTCCTCTCCTCAGGTATCCGGACTCTGTGCTCCTCCATCCCCTTATTTATTTTTCTTCAGCAACCCCTTTACCTTCCTCTGTAACCCTTATTTTAATGCCCATAGTACCTCTGTGAATATTAGTGACCACCTCTAATACTAGGCAGCATGCCTTAGTTAAAAGAACAAAACAAAAATAAAAACAGCAATTGGCTGAATAGGACCTTAGCCAAGCAAATTAAACCTCAGAAGTTTTTTTCAGGGCCACACCTGTGCTTTCTTTCCGTTCTCCCATCTCCTTGACTTCTACCTGGGACCCAACTCACCAGGTCTCAAAAAGATTTATTTAAAAACTATTTACATCTCTGGGCTGGAGTTGTGGCTCAGTGGTAGAGCACTTACCTAGCACGTGAGAGGCACTGGGTTCCATCCTCAGCACCACATAAAAATAAATAAATAAATAAATAAATAAAGGTATTGTGTCCACCTACAACTATTAAAAAAAAAAAAAAAGCATCTCTGAGCCTGCTCAGTACACAACATAAACCAAGCTCACTCTCTTGGGCTGAAAAAATTTATGGTCAAGAAGTTATCATTGAAATTAAATGGTGCCAGACATGTCCAAGGAATATTATGGGGAATCTGACGCCTTTAAGAATCTTGTGATAGATGAATGTGTGGATATCGAAACTAATGGGCAACAGAACAATAGTGGAATGGTGGTAATACAAGGAAATAGTATCATCATGTTAGAAGTTTTGGAACAGGTACAAATAATGACTATTCAGCAGAGAAATCCATCACCCTTCTCCAAAGGGACTAACTATGACCTAAAAATCAGGTCATGTACATTTTCATATTAAACTTTTTGTTAAATAAACTTTTTAATAGTTAAAAAAAAAAAAAAAAAAAAAACTATAAACCATGCATGTGGTGGTGCATGCCTGTAATCCCAGTGGCAAGTCTGAGGCAGGAGGATCACAAGTTCAAAAACAGCCTCAGCAACTTAGCAAGGCCCTAAGCAACTCGGAGACCCCATCTCTAAATAAAATATTTTATAAAAAGGGGGCTGGGTGGGCTGGGATTGCGGCTCAGAGGTAGAATGCACGCCTAGCATGTGTGAGGCACTGGGTTCGATCCTCAGCACCACATAAAGTAAAATAAAGACATCGTGTCCACCTATACCTAAAAATAAATAAATAAATATAATTTAAAAGGGGGAGTTGGTGCTGGGGATGTGACTAAGTGGTTAAATGCCCTGGGTTCAATCCTTAGAACAAAAAAATAAACCTAATTACATACAGATGGGAAGGGCAATACACACACTTAGTCCCAGCTACTAGGGAGGCTAAAGCAAGAGTCTAAGACAGACTCTGTTGTGCTTCAGCCCTGCCCCATCCATCATCCTGTCCTTAGCGTTGTAACTAATAAGAGGTGAGTATGATAGGAAGACTCTAAAAATTAGTGGACTACATCAGTATCTAAGGAATGGTCTTTGTGGCTTCTTTGGGCCTGTTCTGCAAGGGGAATCCTAAAGTGGGCACTGCTCATTACCTAACCCTAATCCCCCACTGTGCCCCAAAACCTCCTGCCCCAGTTCTGGGTGACAGGAAGTGAAACTCAACTGTCTGCTTAGTAGACCAGCCTAGTACCCAGCCCTGGGCCCCGGATGTGACCCCCCACCCTGAGGAGGAAGGGGGTAAAAAGAGGCTGGGGAGAACAGGCTGTTGTTTTTTCCTTTCCCTTTGTTCATTGCGGTTTCTTTCTTTCTGACTTTTATGATGTGGTTGACTACAGAAATGAGCACCTGGAACTGTAGGCATTAGATGCCTCCTCTTTAGATGTTTCTTTGCCTTTCTTCCCCCCTTCAATTACTAACTTGGGGTATGATGGAGCACAGATCCAAACAAGATACAAAGAAGGCTAGAGTAAGATTGATTTCATCTTATTCCTTACTAAACAAATAACACCCATTGAAGTTAAAAAAAAAAAAAAAAAAAGTCTTCAAAGGCGTGTCTTTAACTTTATGTAAAGACCGGAAGAGGGGTTATGGACCTATTCTTACTTGTATACTCAGAGCAGAGAAGCTTTATAATATTTACACTCTTTTCTACAGTCCCTAAACTGGGCTGTTTTTGCCTATCTTGCAGAACTAAGTACAGAACCTGATATATAGTTGGCCTTCAAAAGTATTTGTTGGCCATGACTAAGGAGGTCACAAAAACGAAGCTTTGCTGGGGCTCTGGCTGTGACTCAGTGGTAGCACACTTGCCTGGCATGTGTGAGGTACTGGTTCAATTCTCAAACCGCATATAAATAGATAAAATAAAAGTCTATCAACAACTAAAAAAAGTTTTTAAAAAAAGAACCTTTGCTAACAATGAAGCAAATACTTTTCCAAGTGAAGGATGAGCACATGCCTGTAATCTCAGTGATTCTAGAGGCTGAGGCAGGAGGATAGCAAGTTTGAGGCCAGCCTCAGCAACTTAGTGAGGCTCTGTCTCAAAAAGGGCTAGGGATATGGCTCAGTGGTTAAGTGCTCCTCAATCTCTGGTACCAAAAAAAAAAAAAACTGAGGATAAAACCTGGAGAGGACACAGTTGCAGAGACAGCCCCTCCTCTAATCTGTGCTAGAGATCTCCAGTTTAGATATAATAATTTTCTCAAACCTTACTACTCAGCAGCCATATTTCTGGAAAAAGTGGAGCAGTTTCTTCAACTAGCTTGTCTTGAGACAATTGGGAATTATTTGCCTCCCTCTGTTTCCACTAGAGGGCCTCATGCATTCATTCATTTCTTTTCCTCTGTGACCCCTACCAAGCATAAGTATATATTTTGTGTATGTGATATATGTGTGTACACACACATACACATACACACTCCCAGTCAGAGGTCTCTCCTCCCCCTCCTTCCACCTCAAAGGTAAGAGGGACTATTCCAGTAACTCAAGGCTTTGTCATTCTGCCCTACTTCAAAGGAAGGGTAGGAGGGAGTTAGGGGTTGGGGCGGGGCTAGGGAGCAGGATGCCTGGGTTCCCAGGTCTTAACAGTAAGTCCCTAGGCTGTGTCTCTCTCCCTTGCTCTACCAGCCTGAGGACCATCCATGCTGCCCCAAGAGCCTTGACAGCTCCTGAACAGATTCCAGGCAAGAGAAACTGAAAGGATCTCCTTTTAGCTCCTACTTTTGACTAGGGCCTTCTTCATCACTTGCTGAGGTCAGTAGGTAAAATGGGAGGGTTAGGGCATAGAGGAATGGTGCACACAGACCAGAGAGCTCTTTGCACCCTAGAATTAGGGAGAGGATATGAGTTTTGCGTGGAAGTGTCCGTAGACTGGAGGAATAAGTCTGAAAGGCTGACAGATTGTCTCAAGAAGTGTCAAGCAAGCCATGCAAGAAGGGAGGCGACTGGATCTCAGGAAGTGGAATGTGGAACCTTGCCCTGCCCTTGTGGGATCTCCTGGGTGAGAAGTCATGGTGGATGGAAAGGAGTTGAACAGGGAAGCCCAGGGTGGCAGCAATTAGGATAGGGGAACTGATGGATGGTTGGACAGCTGTGAAGCTGTTCTTCTCATCTGCCTGCCTCTGCTCTTGACTTCCCAGGTTTAGGATGAGGGGAGAGGCCGTGATTAGAAAGAAGGGGATATGGAAGTAGAGCTACCCCAGGCACTAGAAGACTAGATGGAGCGCAGAAAATGAGAAAGTGGTACAGAACAGAGCCCTGGAGACATTCGGGGGACAGGGAGCAGTTTATGTTGAACTGGAAATCTGGAAACAGGCCTCTCTGGTCTCGAAGTTCCCGGTATTGGGGGCGCGGGAGCGGCAGACAAGCAGGCTGGGTGGGGGGCGGGCAGCTGTGTCGTCAGGAGTTGGGGCGGCCCCGAGGCCGCTGCGTCTGCCTGGCCCGTCCCCTCCAGCCCAGCTCCAGCTCCAAGCTCCTCCAGCGCCAGCGCCCGCGCTTCAGCTCCGACCGCTCGCCCTCCTCGGGCAAGGTAGAGACCCCGCCCTTCCACGCTCTCCCACCAGAGTAGGAGGCCGGCCTCCAAAGGGGTCGCCTCGCGGGCTGGGTTGGGGCTGCGAGGCAGCGAAGGAGGAAGCGTAACAGCTGGAGTGGGTGGCTAGAAGGGTTTGCGCTGGGACGCCGCGGGCAGGGGGAGGGTTGGGCCAGAACCGCGTAGGCAGCCTCTCCACAGACATTTTTTTCCATCCTTCCTGGTCACTCGCAAGGATGATGAAGCTCTGCTTCTTGAGAATCCGACTCCCAAGGAAGTCCCTTTTGGAATCTCCACAGTGCCGCACAGGTGGAGAAGGGTTCTTATTTGTCCTCCTGGTCCCCAACTTCCTATCCTCATCCTTTACACACCTGTCACCAGCTAGTTTCTAAAAATCCCTGATTCTGAATCCCACTTTTCAGCTTCAAGTAAAAGAAATGAGTCTTCTCGCGGAAGAAATGCAAATAGTGTTAGACATCTCTTCAGCCTCAAAACATGCATGGCCACATCCCCACAACCATGCCAATATCGTAACTTCCTCCAGTACTACGCAATGATACCCTCCACATGTACCACCCCCTTAACCAGACAACACTATCCTCTGCGATGTTTGTGGAGGTTTAATGAATTTTGAGGCTTCAGGCCAAATAATTCTCTCTCGGGGACCACTGACTTACAGAAGCAGGAATGGATGGGGAATAATAGACCTTTTATCAGTCTTGGGAGAGGAAGAGGATACAGTCCCTGATAGAGTTAAGGGATTCAGAGGCCCAGGTAATCAGGCCTGAGTCCTCAAACTAGGAGTGCCTGCCCCTTGGGGAATTCTTGCTGAGACAGCCTGAATGTCCTGGGGACATAGCTAATTCTTGAGTAATGATCAGCTTATGACCTGGAATGTGAAACTTTAAATGTTAGCACTGGCTTTAGCAATAATATTTATCTCTTGGTTAACACCAATTTTAGTGTTTGATGTTTAAAATTAGATCTAGGGAATGAGAGATACTAAGATTTAGTGGGATGGAGTAAGGACAACACATCTAGAGTCTAAGACTCTGACAGTCATTTTCTCTAAGTCTTACTTTCCTCCATTCTCTTCTTTGATTGTTTGTTTGTTGGAGATGGGGTAGAGGGTGTTTCAGTATGTTGCCCAGGTTGGGCTTGAGTTCTGGATCCTCCTGGCCAGCCTCCTGAGAACTTGGATATAAAGGCATGTGCCACTGAGCCCTGTTGTTCAGTTTCCTCCTTTGTAAAATATGAGAATTGGCAACTCCTGGCTGAAGATGTTGTAGCATTCTTCACCTTTAAATCAACATAGTCCTTTTGCCCCAAGTTGGAAGAGGTGGGTAGGGAAACCAGAAGAGAGAAGGGTAGAGTGAGTCACAAATAACTGGCAGGCAGGCAGCAGACCCCACCCTTCTAGCCCTGGCATTCGCCTGGACTAGCCCAGGTTATAGCCTCAGGGTTGGGATGGAGCTAGAGGACAAAATTGAACTTGTTCCAGATCTTTAAGGGCCCAGGATCCTGCAGCTTGCTGTCCTTCACCCCCAGAGGCATCCAAACTTTCAACAAAAGAAGTCAAAAAGAAGATTGAACAGATCCAGGAGTCCTTATGTCCAAGAGCTCAACCCAGGGATGTCCTTGGACTCTTAACAGTGTAGTTTCTAAAAATTCCAGAGCAAAGTATAGGATTCTGACATCACTATATGTCTGTACCTGATATATAAAAAGGAGTGGAAGGTATACACCCGAGCTTCACTGCTGCTTGAAGTCCCTAGAACTTGGGCCTTTCTGGTTCAGTGGCATAATTTTTCAAAATGTCCACATATCCTTCTCTAGGTAGAATAATAGCTAATGTTTATTGAATTCTTTGTGACACACAGTTTGTTATATACATTGCTTGTACAATCTTATTTAATCTCCACTCTGTGACAGATTTCTCTAGGTACCCATTTTACTGATGAAAACTGAGGTTGAGCTGGAGGCATAGCTCAGTGGCAGTATGCTTACTCAGCATTCATGAGGCACTTATGCATACATATACAACACTGAGATTCAAGGAAATGAAATGACTCATCCACAAGCTAGGATTTTAACCTATGCCTAATTTGAAAGTCCATCCCTGCCACCTTTGTGGTAGGAGGGATTGAATTCAGACCCTTGCTATGTTAGGCAAGTGCTCTACTACTGAGCTACATTCCCAGCCCTTTTTAAATTTTTGAGACAGGTTTCACTAAGTTGCCCAGGCTGGCCTCAAACTTGGGATTCTTGTGCCTTGGTTTCCCAAAGTGCTGGGATTACAGGCTTATATCACAAACCTATCCCAAAGTTCATTTTCTTAGTTAACTAGTAACTAGTGGTTACTAATATATAGTAATTACTACATATTACTTCTCCAGGTTTAAGGCCTGGAGAGCTAGGAAGAGGCAAAAATAAGTTGAGTCATTGTGAAAAGAGAGACAAGGAAAAGGGTCTTACCCTCTCTTTTATTTTCCCTTGCGCTGTCATTTTCTCCCTCAGATTCTATTTTTCCAGAACTTTGGAGTAATGTAAGAATCCCCAAGGGGTTAATCAGAAAGGCTAATTAAGCAATGCAGGCCCTATTGATACTAAGACTGTTATATATTCATTAGATCTGTTGGCAGCAGAAGTTGAATTATAGTAATTGGTAAAGGCCAAATGGGTAGTCTTTTCTCCAGGATGTCAGTGTCCCAGGACCCTCTTCCAAGTGTTCCCAGAAAGCCCTGGAACAGGAATGTTGTACTGCATAGAGGTGGACAGCAGAGATGTCCCAAGGGCAGAAGTTGCACAGAAGGTTCTTGCGCCATCAGAAAGGAAGGGGGCTGAACTATTGTAGGCCCTAAAGGCCTCCCTGCTTTGCCTGACCTCATAAGCCCCAAAGGAGTAAATGGAGGTCAAAATGTTTGATGAAGTAACTCAATAAATGCTTTATAGAATCATTTACTCTTTTACCAACTATTGATTTACCACCTACTGTATGTGTTCCAAATTATCTCATCCTTTCCTTACTGTTAAGTAGACACTCTGCTATCCATTTAATCATACTGATTAACAGTTCCAAAATAAGACTCCCCTACTTTATTCAATCATTCGTATAACCTATATTGAGCACTCACTATATGCTGGGCGTTCTTTTAGGTACTTGGACTATATTGGCAAACAAGACTGACAAGTTCCTGACCTTATGGAACTCACATTTTTTAAAATAATTATTTTATTACATTTATTTGTATGTGATGCTAAGGATCGAACCCAGTGCCTAACACATGCTAGGCAAGCACTCTACCACTGAGCTCCAGACTCAGCCATGGAACTCACATTTGATAGAAGAGAACAGTAAATAAAAATCAAATTTCCAGTTACTTTGGATGCCAAGGTAGGAGGATCACAAGTTTGAGGCCAGCCTGGGCAATTTAGTGAAGCCCTGTCTCAAAATAAAATAAAAATAAGGACTGGGGATGTAGCTTAGTGGTGGGGTGCTTGCCTAGCATGCACCACAATCCTCATCACCACAAAAAATAAAATAAAAGTAAGGGTTGTAGATGTAACTCAGAAGCAGAATTATCCTGGATTCAATCCCAGTTACTCCCCTTCCCCCACTGCCTGGGACGCACGCACAAAGAAACAAATAATTAGGGAAGATAATTTCTACTTGTGATAAATTCTATGAAGGAAACAAAGAAGAAATACCATTTTAAGATGGATCAGTCAAGGAAGCTCTCTTGGAGGAGCTGATATTCAGTTGAGGCAAGAAGTTGGCTTTGCCAGGTGTGGGGAGGAGGATGCAGTGCTGCACAACTATAATCCCAGTGACTCTGGAGGATGAGACAGGAGGATTGCAAGTTTGAGATCAGCCTCAGCAACTTAAGTGAGGTCTTAAGCAACTTAGTGAGAACCTGTCTCAAAATAAAAAGTAAAAAGGGCTGGAGACATAGCTCAGAGGTAAAGTGCCTCGAGTTCCAATCCCCAATATCCAAAATAAATAATAAAAACTTAACTTTTAATATAATAACTACCATTTTTATAGGTTTCCTGTATGCAAGGCATTATACTAGGCATTTTTCATATATTATATTATTTAATATAATTGTGAAAGCTAGGTATCATTCTCCCCACTTTACAGATTTAACTTGCCCAAGACACACAGAGCTATCAGAGCTAAGAATTGGAACCAAGTAGAACTGACTTTTAGTTCTGTTTGACTCTAAAATCGTGCTGTACTATTTACTATTGTAACATGTAATTACGTAATTTTTGTTTTCTTCTTGGTACTGGGGCTTGAACCCTGGGGCGCTTAACAACTGAGCCATATCCCCAGACTTTTTTTTTTATTTTTATTTTTTATTTTGAGACAGCATCTCGATAAATTACTTAGGGCCTCGCTAAATTGCTGAGGCTGACTTTGAACTCCTGACCCTCCCGCTTCAGCGATCCTCCAGCCTTAAACAGCCCCCACCCCCAAGGCGCTGGGATTACAGGCGTGCACCACCATGTTCAGTTGTAACCTGTAATTATTGTTATTGCTGTTATTGAACCATCAAGGCAAGTCGCCTTCTGCAACTTGGTCCCTGTTTGGGGGGATGGGGATGGGGTGTGAGGATCAGCAATATCCATGTGAGAGCTCCTCCTTGTTTCCTGGGTCCAATAGCAGAAAGTTGGGGTTCCCTAAACCTAGGGTTCCTCCTAGGTTCCTTAAACCTAGGAGGGTGAAAGGAAGACCCTGGCATCCAAGACTCCAGCACGCAGCTCCACGGTGCGGCGCCTGGGAAATGAGGCTGGTGCACAGAGCATTCTACCACTACCTCCTCCCAATCCCGCGCGCCTGGGTCCCCACCCTTTCCCAGTGGAGCTCCACGGCGAGGCGGGGCCAGAGCTAGGGACCCAGCTAGAGCCTGCGCTGGTTCTGTGTCGCGCGTCAGAAGCGCTAGAGGTCGTTGCGGGGCGTGGGTGGCTGGGGAAGTGGGTAGCTGAGCGCCCTGGGGACCCCGGCTAGAGGCGGAGCAAGATGGGGTCCTGGCCTGGAAGGCGTGCTAGCTTAGTAAGAACCATCCAGAGGGCTGGCGGGGACTGCAGACCTGAGATGGGAGAGAAGTCGGGCTATGAAGAGACTGCAGAGACTGGGGGTGGCTTGAGACGCAGAAACAGGCCAGAGATATATTCATATAAACATATATAGACTTGGAAAGGAGGGGTGGAAGGTGGGGAAGTGATGAGGGTCAGGTGAATCAAGATGGATTTGGGGAGAAGTCAGAGTGGGAAAAAGATCCAGAAATGAAGGAGAGAAAGTTAAGAAATGAGTCAGAGAAACAGAGATAGAGGACAGGCTCTGTAAGGGAAAATAGAGAGGGGGAGGTTTAGGGAGGGACACAGAGAAGGAAAGCACAGAAATCACAGTGGGAGTAAAGACTGAATGGATCAGACAGAAACAAAGAAATCCAGACAGCTGGCTCTTCTCCATGTAGCTCTTGTCATCTTCCTTCAGGCCTACCCTCTGAAGAGGACAAACCGCAAGAAGTACTACTACGAAGCTATCTTTCTGGCCATCATTCAGAAAAACAGAAAGATGGCCAAGGAAAGGGGACTATTAAGCCCTGAAGACTTTGCCCAGCTGCAAAAATACATGGAATGTGAGCCTTCCTCCCAGCTCTTCAGTTTTGGAGACTACCCAAAGAATCCCTCTTTCTTCCTATTATATTTTCCCCATCATGCCCCAGTTTCCCCAGTGGCTTTAAGCCAGTCTGTCAGATGGACCCATGACTGTGTAAGGGAGAAAAACAGATAGGGAGATGCCTGGGGTCTCAGCTCTCTACCTACCTTCTGTATACTTTGACTGCTTTCTGCAAGCCCCAGAAGAGAAAAGAGTGGTACCATGTTAGAGGATCTGAAATGTTTTTCCCTTTGTATTTCTGTGTTTCTCCTTGGAATTCTTCCTTCATCTCATTCAAATCTTTTTTTTTTCCCCATTGGATGTCTGAGTGGGACTCTGGCAGAAGGCCAGAAGAGCCAAGATGCCAAGATGGACTAATATTCTTTTCTTACTCTCTTCACACCTAGACTCCAACCAAAAGGTCAGTGATGTCCTAAAACTCTTCGAGAACGAGAAGATGGCCAAATATCTCCAAGGAGATGTGAGTGGCAGCTGGAAATTCTGCTCCTTAATCAACTTTTTTTTTTTTTTTTTTTTTTGCCACTCCATTGGAATCCCCACTTCAGGGATTATTCTTGTCAGCTCGCTTCTAAATGCCCCATTGTCCATTGTCATTGCAGCTTTTGCTTTAAGACGAAATAAGAGATCCTTTGGATTTGGCTTGCCAAGAAGCATATTAATGTTTCAAATGCTTCTCAGCTTTGCACTTACTGTATCTGGGCCCACTATTCCTAGTTTTTCAGTCCCCAACTCCTACCCTGCAAACTCCCAGAGTAATGCTCACTTCCATCACAGGCCATTGGCTATGAGGGATTTGAGCAATTCCTGAAAATCTATTTGGAAGTGGATAATGTTCCCCATCACCTAAGCCTGGCACTGTTTCATTCCTTCCACACTGATCACTGCTTAAAAGAGAATGTAAGGAAAGGTATGTTTCATGGTAGGACTGGGCTGGGCCTGTGGAAGAAAAGTAAAATTAGTGCGTTTGAGGATGAGGTTGAATTGAGTCACATGTTGAGTGGGTCAGGAGAGAGCGGTGGAGGGTAGTAAGGCTGGACTAGGAGTTAGCTGGAGGAAAGTTCAAGGGGAAAAGTTGTAATAAATAAAGGAGAAGAGAACCAAAGTGGAGGGGCCCTGACCTCAGATCTGCTGTACTTTTTTGTAGCAAATGTGGTATGTCTCAGTGATGTCTCCTGTTACTTTTCCCTTCTGGAGGGTGGCCGGCCAGAAGATAAGCTAGAATGTGAGTTGCTATTCTGGACTGGGAGAGGGGAGGAAAGGTGAGGGAAAAGGGAGATATTCATTCCCTAGCCTCCCTTCCCTCATTCTTTCAGGATTCCTAAAGGCTGACAGGGCCAGACAAAGGTGGGGCCAGAGATTGGGCCCATTTCCTCTGTTCTTCCAGACTACTTATAACATCCCTCATAGTCACTCGAATTCCCACATCTTGTACATTCTTATGTAGGCAGTCTGGGATGTTCTCGGGATATGGGAATGTGTGTTATCTCCCCTATCTAATTCACTGAGGGTGGCATCCATGCCTGCTTTCCTTCCCTTTTTGTCTCCTTTTTCAGTTCCACCCTAAGTCCTAGGCTCTTCACCCCAAAGTTTTTTTTTTTTCCCCTATCTCTGTTTCCCCTGTATTCTGGTGTGATTATTTAGTTATCTCTCACAAACTGACTCCAGCCTCCCTAAAACACCCCACAGTCACCTTCAAGCTGTATGACACGGACGGAAATGGGATCCTGGACAGCTCAGTGAGTTGTGGGACCTGTATGTTGGGCAAGGGAGTGTGCTTCCACTTGTCTGTGCTTTCCTGCCCCAGGGTAAAAAGCAGAGAAGGGGCTGAGAATATAGCTCAGTGGTAGAGTACTTGCCTAGTACATTCTAGGTCCTGGGTTCAATCCTCAGCACTGAAAAAAAAAAAAAAAAAAAAAAAAAAAAGAGAGAGAGAGAGAGAGAGAAGGCTAGAAGACATTGAATCCTCTAGGGACTAAATTTAGGAGTAGGTCCTAAGCTCTTGACCCCTAAAAGAGAAGCCTGGAGACATGAACTGGAAGCTGACTTGCAAATATACAAACACATTTATTTACTTGGTAGAAGCACCTAAGAATGAGAGAGAGGTCTGGGAATGGAGCTCAGAAACCCTGGTTTCTGGAGAAGAGTTTAGTGTGGAAGTAGCAATGGGGGTATGGCTGTGGCTCTTTTCCTCTTTGCCCCAGGAAGTGGAAAGAATCATACTCCAGATGACACGAGTGGCTGAATATCTGGATTGGGATGTGTCAGAGCTGAGGCCGGTAAGGCAGTTCTTCCTCCCTGTTCTTTATTATGCCTTCTTCTTTGGTGATCCTACGTCTGCCTTACCCTGTCTCTGATAGGCCACCTTGTTCCCTCAGCTAGGAGGGTTGTGCTGGGTATCCCAGGAGACAGTGGAGAGGTCTCTGAGGGGCATATCTACCCAAGTCCCTTCCCACTCTGTTCAGATTTTTCAGGAGATGATGAAAGAGATTGACTATGATGGCAGTGGCTCTGTCTCCCTAGCTGAGTGGGTCCGAGCTGGGGCCACTACAGTGCCGCTGCTAGTACTGCTGGGGCTGGAGATGGTGAGTAGAAGAAGCTTGTTAGGATGGCTTCTACTTGTCAGAGATTAGCCTGCTAAGGGCTTAGACACTCCTTAGCATCCTCTGTGCCCTCCCAGACTCTGAAGGATGATGGGCAGCACATGTGGAGACCCAAGAGATTTCCCAGACCAGTCTACTGCAACCTGTGCGAGTTGAGCATTGGTCTTGGCAAACAGGGGCTGAGCTGTAACCGTAAGTAATGGGACCTGGGAGTGTGGGAGAAGATGGGAGCCCAATTATCTGCAGGAGCATGACACTCTGAATTAAGACATGGGTTTGAATACTAGGTTGTGCTACTAACTAGTTATGTGATCTTGGGAAAGCCACATAACTTGTTGTTTTGTAGTGCTGGGGATCAAACCCACTGTCTCATGCATCTTTTTTAAGCTTTAGTTTCCTGAAAATGAAGTCATTGTGAGCATTAAATAGTTTGATACCAAAAAAAAAAAAAAAAATGTGCTTCACAGCCAAGCATGGTGGTGTACACCTGTAATCCCAGTTATTCAATAGGCTGAAGCAAGAGGATCACAATTTCAAGGGCAGCTTCAGCAATTTAGCAAGACCCTATCTTAAAATAAAAAATAAAAAGGGCTGGGATGTAGCTCAGTGGTAGAGTACTCCTGAGTTCAATCCCCAGTACTGCAAAAAAAGAAAAAAAAGAAAAGTGCTTCACACATTGTAATCACATACTATAAAATGCAATAAAAAGTAGTTAGCCAGGCACAGTGGTGAATGCCTGTAATTCCAATGGCTCAGAAGGTCGAAGCAGGAGGATAACGTGTTCAAAGCCAGCCTCAGCAATTTAGTGAGACTCTAAGCAACTTAGCAAGAACAGGTTTTGGATGTGGCTCAGTGATTAAGCCCCTTTGGGTTCAATCCATGACACCCTCCCCCACCACACATACAAAAAGTAGCTATTGGCTGGGTTTAGTACACATGCCTGTAATCCCAGCAACCAGGGATGCTGAGGCAGTAGAACTGCAAATTCAAGGCCATCCAAGCAATTTAGTGAGATCCTGTCTCAAAACAAAATTTAAAAAAGGTTTGGGGATGTAGGTAGGTGTAGACCTCCCCTGGGCTTAATCCATAATACCAATAAGTAAATAAATATTAGTTATTATTGATAATGTTATTTCTGGGCCTCCCTTAGATCATCCAGCCTAATTCCAGCTGGCCCATGGATGGTGTGGAGACAGGCTTAGGGTGGTAGTTGCTTTTTTAGGAGGAGGAGTGAGAAGAAGTCACAGTTTTTGGAGGTGAATCCCCCCCCCCCCCGCAAAAAAATTAATTATCTGCTACACCTTTGAAAGCAAGGAATTTGATGTCTTGTTCTAGAGGGTGATCCTTTCTCCCAAGTAAGGAACAGATGTGGGAAAGGACTGCAGCTAAGGCTCTGACCTTTTTCCCTTTCCCCCAGTCTGTAAGTACACTGTTCACGACCAGTGTGCCATGAAGGCCCTGCCTTGTGAAGTCAGCACCTATGCCAAGTCTCGGAAAGACATTGGTGTGAGTGATCCCTGGAAGCTTCTCCCACTCCCCACATTGCCACCCCCATCTTGGCCCCGGTCCTTAGTTTGTTGCTCCCCTCAGCCTCTCCCTCCCCCAGTCTCTGCAGACTAGGAACTGTCTTTCTCCCTAAGGTCCAATCACACGTGTGGGTGCGAGGAGGCTGTGAGTCCGGGCGCTGTGACCGCTGTCAGAAAAAGATCCGGACCTACCACAGTCTAACCGGGCTGCATTGCGTATGGTGCCACCTAGAGGTGTGAGAGCTCTCCCTCCAGTCTATGCCTTCTGGTCTCTCCTCAAGGGGCCCTCTCCACAGGCCTCCTCAATCCCACCTTCTTTACAGCTGTAGTTGTCCTCGCTCCCAAGGGCTCTCTTTCCAATCCAGACCCAAGTGAAAGGTGGTAGAGTCCCTTGCATGATCCTGTATGCCCATCTTGTCTTTCAGATTCATGATGACTGCCTGCAAGCCGTGGGCTCTGAGTGTGACTGTGGGCTGCTCCGGGATCACATCCTGCCTCCATCTTCCATCTATCCCAGCGTCCTGGTGAGACACATAAAATGCCATTTAGAACAGGAGACCCTATACTTCTAGGATTCGAGTCAGGCCCATCTGTTTAGGGATTTATACACAATCCAGCTCTCCTTCCCTCTGCTTTGCTCCCCTCCCAGGCATCTGAACAGGAACGCAAACACAGCAAAACAAGCCAAAAGACCATGGATGACTCAAATTTGTGCATCTCTGAAGCTCTTCGGGTACAGGGCTGAGGTCTTGGGCTTCATGGTGGGGTCAGTTTTTGGCTGGAGCTGACATGGGAGGGACTGAAGTGGGAAATCTTTGGGAAGTGCTGCCTGATTTCTAGAGGCTCCATCGGTAGGAGAGGAGAGGAGAACATGAAGGAGGGGGAAAGCATTTGGGAAATGCCAGTCCTCTGCCCCTGTCTCCAGGATCCACTTTAACACTGACAAAATCCTGCTTTCTTTATTCTTATTTTATTCCCCAACTGCAGATCAACCCTGTTTCTAACACCCACCCACTTCTAGTCTTTGTCAATCCCAAGAGTGGTGGAAAGCAGGGACTGAGGTGAGGAAAAAGAAATTGGGGGGCTGGGGTTGTGGCTCATTGGTAGAGGGCTCGCCTAGCATGCGTGAGGCACTGGGTTCAATCCTCAGCACCACATAAATATAAATAAAGGTATTGTGTCCACTTAAAACTAAAAAAATAAATATTAAAAAAAAAAAGACATTGGGTCTTTCTAGATGGAGAGGGAGGGCCAGAGCTTGGAGGGAGAAAAGGAATATGTGTATCTAGTTGGATCACCTTGAGGAAAACATGAAGCTTTCCTTTTTTTACTCACACAGGGTCCTTTGGAAGTTCCAATATATACTAAACCCTCGGCAGGTGATCAACCTCCTAAAGGATGGTCCTGAACAAGGGTGAGTATAGGCTAGGGGCTATATCACAGTGTTTTCTTGTGTCTATACATGTTGAGAGAAAACAGTAAACAGTGCATATTGAGAGAGGAGGTCTAGGGGAACCCAAGACACCAGAATTTCGAATGCTTCTTTCCCTAAGGTATCTCCTCCTCTCAGCTCTCTTTCCATCTTTGTCCTGTTTTCTTTCTTTCTTTCTTTCTTTTTTTTTTTTTTTTTTTGGTGCTGGGGATTAAACCCAGGGCCTTGTGCATGCAAGTCAAGCACTGTACCAACTGAGCTATATCCCTAGCCCTTTGTCCTGTTTTCAAGGGATGAAGATCCATTTTTTCCCCTAACCACTAAGGAGTAGCTATAATTTTCTCCATTGTCCTTTTCTCTTTCTAGAAATTCAAGTCTTATTTATTTTAAAAATTATTGTCAAGAGCTGTAGTGCACACCTGTAATCTCAGCGACTAGGGAGGCTGAAGCAGGAGGATCACGAGTTCAAAGCCAGCAAAAGCGAGGTGCTAAGCAATTCAGTGAGACCCTGTCTCTAAACAAAATACAAATATGGCTGGATATGTGGCTCAGTGATCTAGTGCTCCTGAGTTCAATCCCCGGTACCAGGGGGGAAAAAAAAAAAAAAAAAAATATATATATATATATATATATATATATATATATATATATATATATAAATGTGTGTGTGTGTGTGTGTGTGTGTGTATATATATATATATATATATATATATATATATATATATATATATATATATATATAAATTTATGGCCAGGTGTGGTGGCACATAGCTGTGGTTCCAGCAACCTGGGAGGCTGAGACGGGAGGATCATGAGTTCAAAGCCAACCAACCTCAGTAACTTAGCAAGGCCCTAAGCAACACTTAAGGGACACTGTCTCTAAATAAAACACAAAAAAGGGCTGAGGATGTGACTCAGTGGTTTAGCAACCCAGGTTCAATCCCTGGTACCAACAAAAAAAGCAAATTAAAAAAAATTGTAATCATTTTTTAAGGTGCGTGGGACAAAACCCAGGGCATGTTAGGGAAATACTTTACCACTGAGCTACATCCCCAGCCCAAAACTCAAGTCTTTTGAAAAAGGGGAAAAAGGTAATATGAATGAGACACAAGAAATAATCTGCTGGGCCCTGGGTTCGATCCTCAGCACCACACAAAAATAAATAAACTAAAGGTATTGTGTTCATCTACAACAAAAAAAAAATATATTAAAAAAAAAGAAGTAATCTGCTGTCCAGGAATTTGATAACCTCAGTCCTATTATCCTTCATCTTTTCTCTCTCCCCTTTTTTCTCAGGCTCAGATTCTTCAAAGATGTTCCTGACAGCCGTATTTTGGTGTGTGGTGGAGATGGCACAGTAGGCTGGATTCTAGAGGCCATTGGTCAGTGCAAGGAGAAGCTCTAGGAGGAATATGGGGGCAGTGGTCTTCTAGAACCAACTCTCCCCATATATCTCTTCACCTGCTTCCCCAGACAAAATCAACTTACCTGTTGTACCTCCTGTTGCTGTGTTGCCCCTGGGCACTGGAAATGATCTGGCTCGTTGCTTAAGGTGGGGAGGAGGTAAGTGGTTGGAAATTGCTAGGGGTTGGAGGGAGTTGGTTAAGAAGGGAAAGTCATGGGGAGTAATGTAGGCATCTGGTATAGAAAGAGCATTGGGGGAAAAGAGGCACAGATGGGTGAGTACCAAAGTGGAAGAACTAAAAGAAGAGAGTTTTGGAAGAAATAGGGAACATATTCTGAGCCTAGAAGGACCAAGGGTGACTGTCTTCTTTCCTATAAACCTAAAAATAAATGTCTGTCTCTCCTAAACAACTCTTAGGGCTCAGAGGATCAAAGATCATAGCGGGGGTAGATGGAACCATGTGGGAATGAGGAAGGTTATGTAAGAGCTAAGCCAGATGAAGAGTAATGAAGCTAGAAGGGAGCTTGTCCGTGATTCATTCATTCATTCAAATGATGAAAAGGTGGTCATTCATTCATTCATTCATTCATTCACTATCATTTCTTTCTGAGTCTATTGCAGTAGTCTCCTAACTGCACTCCCATTTCTAATCTTATTCCTTTCAAAGAAAAGGGTTTTTTGTTTGAAAAAAAAATTGTGTTTGAAGTGTCTTGGTATTGAAGCTGTTATGTTCGAGTTCAGCTTCAACATCTCACTGGAGATTAGGTAATAAAGGTCTGCTAAGTAGAGTGAAAGAATTCTAGGTGGGGAAAGTGGTAAAGGCCAGAGGAGACAACAAACAACATGGTGGTGTCTGTGATTGGAACCTAGGCTGCAAGGTGGGAGATGGACAAAGGGAGGACCCAGTTGAGCAGGTACAGATTATGGAAGCTATTGGAAGTTATTAATGCTGTGCTGAAGAGTTTTTATCCACACTCTGCCAAAGTTGGCAAGCTGAAAGCCTACAGAAATGATTTTGTATTGTTTTGTAGTTTGCTTTGCAGTGTTTTCAATTTCTTTGAACTTGATTATTTCTTCTTTCTTTCTTTTTTTTGTTTTGTTTTGTTTTGTATTGTTTTTGGTATGGGAATTGAACCAGGGGCACTTTACCACTGAGGTACATCCCCATTCATTTTATTTTTTATTTTGAGACAGAGTCTGACTAAATTGCTGAGAGTCTTGCTAAGTAGATGAGGTTGACCTTGAACTTTATGATCCTCTTGCCTCAGCCTTCAGCCTCTTTTTTTTTAATATCTATTTTTTAGTTGTAGGTGGACACAATATCTTTATTTCATTTTTATGTGGTGCTAAGGATTGAACCCAGGGCCTCACATGTGATAGGCAAGCACTCTACCATTGAGCCACAACCCCAGCCCAACCCTTAGCCTTTTGAATTTCTGGAATTAATATATTTTTTTAATTTTTATTTTTGGTGGTACTGGAGATTGAACACAGTGACATTCTACCACTGAGCTCCATACTCCCAACTTTTTATTTTTTATTTTGAGGCAGGGTTTCACAAAATTGCTGAGATTGTACTCAAACTTACCATTTTCCTGCCTCAGCCATTTCAGTCAATGGGATTACAGGAGTATGCCACAGTGGGCAGTTGAACTTGATTGTTTCTGAAGTGGGGCATATATTCTTCAATTCTCCACAATCCTCTTGTTCTCTGCTAGTCATTCATTTGTTTTACCTTTCAAGCCACTGAGGCATTGAGGTATGTAGATATACAACATGTGTGTGTGTGTGTGTGTGTGTGTGTGTGTATGTGTGTGTGTGTGTGTTTGTGTGTTACTAGGAATTGAGGCCCAGGGCTTCTTGTATGCTAAGCAAGTACACTGCTATTGAGCTATATTCCCAACCCTTTTCTTATTTTATGTTGAGACAGGATCTTCCTGAGGCTGACCTCAAAGTTGTAATCCTCCTGCCTCAGCCTCCTGAGTAGGTGCAATTACAGGCATGCCCCACTGTGCCCAGCCATTTGACCAATTTTTTTTTTTTAACCAGTTTTTGAGTCCACAACAATTAAATTTTTCATTTGGTACTAGTCACTTTGATATTAGATATGTTGAGTATTCACTGTGTGTTCTATGAATGAGACTCTGAAAGCAGTTTTCTGCTGACTTGATCTGAATAATGACTATAAGAATATAAATGAAAATTATATGTTAGCATTTAAAAAAAAACCATAAGGTTTGAACAGAAGGAAGTGAAAGGAGTGTCACTGTGGGAGCTCTGGGGAGCATGGATAAGAGGTGAAGAAAGAGATAGGATAGGAAATTACCTTTATTACAATGGTTCAGATAAGAGATGATAAACATAAAGGCAAAGAACAGCAGTGGAGTTAATGAGATAGAAGCAACAGCATTTGATATCTGCTGGATTACTGAGGAGGAGGTAGAGATAAGCATAGAACACTTTCTAGGTTTAGAGACTGAGCTGAGCAGATGGGGGTGCCATTTGTTATGATGGGGACTATGTAAGCAAGACCATTTTAAGAAAGATAGATTTACTTTTGGACATGTTGAACTGAGGTGTCATTGGAGCAACCAGATGGAGATGATGTGGTAGGAAGATAGAAATCGATGTCTATTTCTAATAGGAATTTAGAAGAAAAATCAGGGATAGAGATACACCTTGGAGAGTCATCTATTCCCAGTGGTGGTAGTTGATAGCCTAACAGGAGATGAGATTACCCAAGGAGATAAGGATAGCAAGATCCTGGTAAACACCTTATTTAATGGCTGAGCAGAAAAAGAGGAATTATTAAATAGTCTTTATTAGTTTCCCATTTCTCACTGTTACAAATTACCATAAATGCTGGCCTAAAGCAACGCATATTTATTGTCTTACAGTTCTGGAAAGTCATAATTCCACATTAGGACTCATTGGGCTAAAATCAAGGAAGTGGCAGAACTGTTTTTCTCTTGAGAGCCTAGGGAAGAATCATTCACCTTTCCTTTTCCAGTTTCTAATGTCTGCCTACATCCCTTGGCTGTGGTCCCACTTCCAACCAGCAATGTTATCACTCTGATCTCTGCTTCTGTTGTCACCTCTTCTATGACTCTTCACTCCTGCCTTCCTCTTTCACTTTTAAGGACCCCTGTGATTACATTGGGACCATCCAGATAATCCAGGATAATCTCTCATTCAAGATCCTTAATTTAATCATATCTGCAGTCTCTTTTGCCATGTAAAGTTCTTTTATTTTTAAATTTTATTTATTTGAGATGGATCTCCCTAAATTACCTAGGCTGTCCTAAAACTCCTGGGTCCAAGTGATCCTCCTGCCTCAGCCTTCATGTAGCTGGGATTACACAGGAGTGTGCCACCATGTCCAACATAATTTTTGTGTTTTTATATGTACACACGTATGTGTACCCACACATAAGACGTTTTAACAAATAAATGGAATCACACTAGACAGATTGTTTTAGTACTTCTTTTTCATTGAATATATCTTGGAAATCTTTCCATGCTAGTACATATAGATAGATTTCACTCTATATCCAATATCTGCACAGTATTTCATGAATTTACCATAATTTATATGGCCTTCCCTTACTGGTGGACATTTAGATTGTTTCCAGTATTTCAGAGAGCACATCAACAAAGATCCATCTCTGTACATGTGTATTAATTTCTGTAGGAGAAATTCCTAAAAGTAATTGTTTTGTCAAAACAGTTTATATATATATATATATATATATATATATATATATATATTTTTTTTTTTTTTTTTTTTTTTTTTTTTTTGGTGTGCACATGGTTCTGGGATTGACTCCCATACTGAGCTATACCTACAGCCCTGTTTATTTTTGGTTTTGAGACTGGATCTCCCTAAGTGGTCCAGGCTGGTCAACCTTAGGATCTTCCTGCCTCAGCCTCCTGAGTAGCTGGAATTATAAAGTGCTACCATGCCTAGCTGTTTTGATCAAATTTGAAATGGCTTTGATTAAAAATTGCCAAATTGCCTTCCAAAGATGAGGTGTTTTTGTTTTTTATTTTCCTACAGTTCTGGGGATTGAACCTAAGGATACTCAACCACTGAGCTATATTATTTTATTTATTGGTTACTGAAGATTGAACTCAGGGATGCTTTACCACTGACTACAGCCCTAATCTTTTTTATTTTTTATTTTGAGACAGGGTTTCACTAAGTTGCTGAGGCTAGACAAGGCTGGCCTCAAACTTGTGATCATCCTGCCTTAGTCTCCTGAGTAGCTATGCCACTGTGCCTGGCTATGAGTTATTATTTCATGCTCCAACTAACAACAAATGAGAATGACAGTTTACTCATAAACTCATAAACAGCTTTCTTAATCTTCTTATAAATTGTTAATTTGATTAACAAAAAGTTAACTAATCATTTTACATTTCTTTGAATTATTAGTAATATTATCTTTCTTGTGCATATTGGCCATTTGTATTTCTTCTGTAATAGGCTTATTTGCATTACTTCCCATTTTTCTATTTAATATAGTGATTTGTAATTTTTTTTTTTTTTTTTTTTTTTTTTTTTTTTTTGGTGTGGGTGGTTCTGGGAAACAAACCCAGGGCCTCGGGCATGCTAGGCAAGTGCTCTACCACTGAGCTAAACTCCTAGTTCTATAAACATTTTTTTGAATGTTGGGAAAGTTAATCCTATTATGTATGTGCCTTTTAGCCTTGTTTTTATATTTTTTTAGGTGTGTGTTTATTTAACCATATAAAAGTTTACTTTTTTTTAATACCAGGAATTAAATCCAGAAACACTTAACCACTGAGCCACATCCCTAGCCCTTTAAAATTTTTTTTTTTTTTTTAAATTTTGAGACAGGGTCTTGCTAAGTTGCTTAGGACTTCATCAAGTTGCTGAGGCTTACCTTTGAACTTGTAATCCTCCAGCCTCAGTCTCCTGAACCGCTGGGATTACAGGCATGCAGCACCTGGCCAAAAGTTTTAAATTTTAATATAATTACATTTATCCATCTTCTTTGGCACCTAGGTTTGTATTATGCTTAAAAAACATTTATTTTTTAATTGTAGGTGGACACAATACCTTTATTTTATTTTTATATGGTGCTGAGGATCTAACCTAGTGGCTCACGCATGCTAGGTAAGCACTCTACCTCTGAGCCACAACCCCAGCCCTATTATGCTTTATAAAGACCTTTTCATCCAAGGATTATAAAAGAAATTCACTCATTTTTCTTCTAGTACAAATCCTGTTTTTTGTTTGCTTGTTTGTTTTGCTTATTTTGTTTACTGGGGATTGAACCCAGCCACTTGCACATGCTAGACAAGTACTCTACCATGAAATTGTATCCCCAACCCTACTGCTTTAGTTTTTCATACTTGCTTTTTTTGCTTCAGATTGGTTTAAAAAGTGACTTCTATCCAGGCACAGTGGTGCATACCTGTAATCCCAGCAGTTTGGGAGGCTGTAGCAGGAGGATGACAAGTTCAAAACCAGCTTCAGGGCTGGGGATGTGGCTCAAGTGGTAGTGCGCTTGTCTAGCATGCGTGCGGCCCGGCCCAGGTTCGATCCTCAGCACCACATGCAAACAAAGATGTTGTGTCCACCGAGAACTAAAAAATAAAAAATATTTAAAAAATTCTCTCTCTCTCTCTCTTTCTAAAATAAAATAAAATAAAATAAATCAGCTTCAGCAATTTAGTGAGGCTCTAAACAACTCAGTGAGATCCTGTCTCTAAATAAAATACAAAAAAAAAAAAAAAAGGCAGGGAGCTGGGAATGTTACTCAGTGGTTAAGTGCCCCTGGGTTCAATCCCTGGGGACAAAAAAAAAAAAAAAAAAAAGACTTCTTCACCTAGTACCATGTACTGAATAATTTATTTTTCTCCATTTATTTGAAATGTTGTATTATGCTAAATTCTCAAATATGTTGAAATCTATTTGGAAAACTATTTTTTTTTCTTTTAAGTTCTAAGAATAGGGCCTCTTACATGCTAGGTAACTACTCTTACCAATGGGCTACATCCTCAGCCCTTTTAAAAAAAATTATTTTTACTGAGGATTGAATACCTGGGCACTGAGCTAAATCCTCCTCAGTTATTTTTTATTTTATTTTATCTTTATTATTTAATTTAATTTTTATTTATTCATTTGCTTGTTTATTTATTTATTTATTTATTTATTTATTTATTTATTTATTTTTGTGATGCTAGGGATGGAATCCAGGGCCCTGCACATGTTGGGCAAGCCTACCAATGAGCTACATTCCCAGTTTATCTTTTATTTTGAGACAGGGTCTCAATAAGTTGCTGAGGTTGCCCTCCAACTTGCAGTCTTCCTGCCTTGACTTCCTGCATAGCTGGGATTACAGTTGTGCATCACCATTCCCAGCTCTATTCTTTACCATTAAATTGCTTATTCTAGTCACTGTGCCAGTATCATACTGTTTAGATACTTCCTTTATTCTGTGTTCTTCCTAGTGGAATGAAGCAAGAAAGCATGAGGGAGTGAGGGAGACTGTCCCCGTGTTTTACTCATCTTTTTTAGCATTTTCCTAGCTGTTCTCTCCAATTCTCCAGATGAATTTTGTAGCTGTTTTTGTTTGTTTTATACCTGAGATTGAACCCAGGGGTGCTTAAACACTGAGCAACATCCCTAGCCCTTTTAATTTTAAAGTTTTAGGGTCTCACTAAGTTGCTTAGGGCATCGTCAAATTGCTGAGACTGGCTTTGAACTTGAGATTCTCCTGCCTCAACCTCCCAAGCCACTGTGATTACAGGTGTACCCCACCATTCCCAGCAAGGCTGACCCCTCTTAACCTTGGTCCACAGAGGCTGCACATCCTACCCTCTCAGTGTTTTTTTTTTTTTTTTGAGAGAGAGAGAGAGAGAGAGAGGATATATATATATATATATATATATATATATATATATATATATATTTTAATATTTATTTTTTAGTTCTCGGTGGACACAACATCTTTGTTTGTATGTGGTGCTGAGGCTCGAACCCGGGCCACACGCATGCCAGGCGAGCGCGCTACCGCTTGAGCCACATTCCCAGCCCCCTACCCTTTCACTGTTGATGGCTAGGAGATTCTGCAGAACCAGAGCAGAGGGTTCTTGGAGATTTGCAGATCTGGGGATAAGAGGAGGGCTCTGGAAGACTCAGGGCTCAGTGCTAATCTGTCTTCTCTTCCACCTTTAGGGTATGAAGGAGAGAATTTGGCAAAGATTCTCAGGGAATTAGAGATGAGTACGGTGGTATATATAGATCGATGGTCCCTGGAAGTGATACCCCAACAAACTGAAGAAAAGACTGATCCAGTCCCCTTTCAAATCATCAATAACTACTTCTCCATTGGTGTGGTCAGTAGACTGGGGCACAGAGGGAAGGGTGGAAGTGGGGGTTAAGCAGGCAGAGGCTGGAGGAGGACAGAAAGGGAAGGGAGAGGTTAAAGAAGCAGTGATATGGGGAAATTAGAAATGGGGTATAGTGGTGTGAGTTGCAAATAAAGAATGTGGAACATGTGGAACATGCTGTACCTAGACTGGAGAGGCAGGAGAGGGGGAGGGAGGGAGGGAGGAAAGGAGAGACAGAGAGAGAACATGAACATGAATATGCTCTGAGATTAGGCCAGTTTCTGATATCATATGCCCTTAACTCTCCAGGATGCTTCTATTGCTCACCGATTTCACATCATGCGAGAGAAATATCCTGAGAAGTTCAATAGCAGGTGAAGGAAAAAGGGGAGGAGCATGGGCATACATGGTGTCAGGGACTGGCTTTGTGACCAAGTTTGACTCAGAATGTTTAGATGGGCAGTGATACCTCTAGGAAACCCCGCACCTCCGCAAAATAAAGCTACCCTTGTTCCCCTTGGAGTTGGGAGATTGATGCTCTTCCCTGTTACTTACCACCTCTACCACCACTGTATAACCTGTTCCCTTCCTACTGGGCCTCGTGCTGGGGCTGTTACAGAATGAAGAACAAGCTATGGTACTTCGAATTTGCCACATCTGAATCCATCTTCTCAACATGCAAAAAGTTGGAGGAGTCTTTGACAGTTGAGGTATGTATGATGAGACCCTACTCTACGTCCTTTCTGCTTCTTATAGCCAAGCATTTCCCTGCACAGGCCACCCGAGGAATTTCCCGTATTCTTCTTCTTCTTTTTTAAAATGCCTTTATTTTATTTTTTAAATTTTTTATGTGATGCTAAGGATCAAACCCAGTGCCTCACATGTGCTAGGCAAGTCCTCTGCCACTGACCTACAACCCCAGCCCCTACTTCCCATATTCTTGAACTTATACCTCTTTGACCTCCCAGCTCTCCAACCGTGACTTCCTAAGTCCTCAAGATGCACTAGTTCCTTTTTTCTTTCATCTCTTGCAAACCTCCAAATCCTGGCCTTCCTAGTTTGTTACATAGTCAAGGGAACAGTTACATCCATGATTATACCATGAGGTGAGAATCTGTGCTCTTCCCAACTGGGGTTGTGCCCCACTCCCCTCAGATCTGTGGGAAACCGCTGGATCTGAGTAACATGTCCCTAGAAGGCATCGCAGTGCTGAACATACCTAGCATGCACGGTGGCTCCAACCTCTGGGGTGATATCAAGAGACCCCATGGGGATAGCTGTGAGATCAACCAGGCCTTGGGCACAACAGCTAAAGTCATCACTGACCCTGATATCCTGAAAACTTGTGTACAAGGTGAGAGGAGTACCCTTGGGAGTTGAGTGGGCAGGACTAAGGGGAAAGTGTGACTCCCTTTGGGAAAACACTGCCTCTATAAAACTTATCTCCCTATTTCTCACTGCAGACCCAAGTGACAAACGACTGGAAGTAGTGGGGCTGGAAGGTGCAATTGAAATGGGCCAGATCTATACCAAGCTCAAGAGTGCTGGACATCGGCTGGCCAAGTGCTCTGAGATCACCATTCAGTAAGGAAGATTCCAGTCAGTAGCCTGAGGGAAGAAGGGAAGAGGGCATGGGAATAGTGGGAAGGGCTAGAGATCATCCTCAGTGACAAAGGGTCTCAGGGTCAAGGGGAACCAGAGTCTTGATATTTGGTCAGAAAGAAATCTATACCAATCTTCCTTGATCTCCCACAGCACCATAAAAACCCTCCCCATGCAAATTGACGGGGAACCCTGGATACAGACACCCTGTACAGTAAGTATTGCCTATGCCTGCCAAAAACAGAATCCTCAGGCTCCATGGATCCTCAATTTCCATCCCGCAACCTTCTTGACTTCCTCCCAATACCCAAAGTTCCCCTTGATACCCTTCCTCTAAAACTCTGATTTCTCAGACTGGCTCCCTACCATGATCTCCCCAGAACCCCAGAACCCCACCAACAGAGCCACATCTTTCCCCCAAATCCTTTTGCTCCATCTCCAAGGTATCAGATTCAGCCTCTGAACATGCTCCCTTCCCTTCCCTTCTAGATCAAGATCACGCACAAGAACCAGATGCCCATGCTCATGGGCCCACCACCCCGCTCCTCCAATTTCTTTGGCTTCTTTTCTTGTCCCACTTAGCCTCCAACCTAGCCTTGAGTCCACCTCCCTGTCCCTGAATTCCACCCCCTAGGCTCTGTACATTGCTGCCATATCCTCCTACTAGTTCAGGGGAGTATTCCTTTGCCCCCACAGTATTTATTATCCTGATTCACCTGTCCCCCACCCACATACATATATGCACATACACCACACATATGTTAAAAGTGCCTCTTCTAAATAAAGTGACTTTTATTTTACTGGATTATCTGTTAAGTGATACACCTCCTTCTTTTCCACCTTCATGCCTTAAAAGACTGATCTCAAGAAAGCAAGAAAAACAGCACCAAGTTCCAAGTATTTATTTCAGGTAATGGTGGTCTCCAAGGAAAGACTGCAGAAAAGACAGGCATTCCTGTCAACCCCAGGAGAATCATATCATCATATGAGAGTACTCAGACCTGCTGCCCACTGAGAAGTGGACTGTTCTCACCAGTGGGGCAAGCACGGAGGACTCTGGGCAGACGTAGCCAGTGAGTGCTACTGTGTGGCAGCTGGGAAATGGGGAGAGCTGAGCCCTGCTTCATAAATCTGCGCCTGATATTGAGAGAAGGGGGGAAATGGTTAGCAATGGACAAAGGCCAATTATCTGTGCTTCTCCAAAGAAGGGACACACCCATATCCCATGCTTAGCCTTAATTCTAGCTCCTTTCCCTTCTCCCCAACTCCAGGATTCATTGTCTCTTATTTCTATGGTAACCTCTCTCCTTTACCTATAAACTTCCCTGCTTTGAAGACCTTGGCCTGGGGATCTGCCCCTCTCAAAAGTGCTACACATAGAATATTAACAACAGTTATCAATGTCCTCAATTGGTGCGCTCTTGCCAGGTGGTTTACTCACATTGTTTCTAATCCTGACAACAGTCCCATAGGGAAGGTATTGTTTTTCTTATATCTCAGAGGCTCAGAAATTTTAAGCTATTTCCCCAGTATCCCACAAGAAAGACTGCAGCCTAGGTCTTTCTAACTTATATGCCTGGACTCTTTCCTAGACACCATGCTTCCTCAAAGGGAATGGTAGTTCATTTTCCCCTTAAGGAAGAGGAAGAGGTGTAATAAAGGATTGCGGGTCTGGGCTAGATGGTGGGGTTCTCACCTATATATCAGAGATGCAAGGACCACAGCCATCAACACCAGCAAGATACCCACAAGCAGGGGAACCTGCCCAAGGCCTGCTTCTTGACCTGTGAACAGAATCCCAGGCACTGCTTCATACAGTGTCTTCTCTCTCCTTTCTGGCTTCTGCCCATTCCCCTTCATCCTATCTTATATCTAAATACTTACCAGGCATGATAAGCTGGGTGCTGGCCACTGCCAGGCTGTTGGCATCAGCCAAGGACACATTGAGGCAGTAGGTCCCTGAGCCGCCCTTTAGTACCTGGTGCAGAACCACCTGGCAGGCTGGACTTGGCGGCACAGGCTGGCACAGACGTTGGGCTGGAGGCTGGCACCCTGGTGATGAAATATCCAAACAGGCTTCCTTGGGCAGCCTAGAATAAGGATCATCTTGCATCAGGGGATCTTGGAAGGGACATGACTCCAGAGATCAATGGTCAACTCATGAATCATCAGAGCAATCAGCAGGATACTCACCCGCCTTGGCAGGACACAGTCAGCTCAAATGCATCCCCTTCACTGGATGGCATGGCCTGCAGGATCTCAGCATTCTCAATGCCCTCTGTAAAATTGCAAGGTTATAAATTGGGATTCCTTCTGCAGGTCCATAAAGAGGAAAGCCGTAGGGCTACTCTCCCAATCCCATCCCTTTGTCTTCAAAGGAGGACCCTGTCATTGGGGCATTCTTTCTGTCTGGGTAAATAATTCCTCTCAAGGTATGCTCCCACTTGATGGTCCTGGGCAGCATATACCTTTCTTCATCAACCCCCAGGGTAGGCAAGACTTACGAACAATATCCAGGGTGAGAGAATAGGAACCATATCGATATAGAACACAATCCAAGGGGACTTGTCTCTTCACCAGCATTAAGGTATCTATGCCATCCAGCGGAGGGCTCAGGGACCCTGGCAGGAGAGGATTGAGGAGGCAAGGTTAAGAGACAGATAAGAAGACTCACTTGGAGGAAGAGGCCAAGCAGACATTTTCCCAAGTAGAGCTACTGGATCCCGAAATTACTGGCTTTAAGTCAGACAAGATCTTGGAAATATCTTTTTTGGGGGGTACTTGGAATTGAATTTAGGGGCACTCAATCACTGAGTTACATCCCCAGCCCTATATTGTATTTTATTTAGAATCAGGGTCTCACTGAGTTGCTTAGCATCTCGCTGTTCCTGAGGCTGGCTTTGAACTTGCAATCCTCCTGCCTCAGCCTCCTGAGCCACTTGGATTATAGGCTTGCACCACTGCACCCAGCAGAAATATCATTTTATAGATAAATAAACTGAAGCCCAGAAGAAGAAAATTACTGCTTTAGAGTCACAAGGTTAGAGGCAGGAGTTGGAGTTTTCAAAAAGTCTCCCAAATATTTATCATACCCCACATTATGCTAGGTCCTAGGCTAGATACTTGATGTAGCTCATTTAAACATCACTAACTCATCCCTTTTTTTTCACTTTGGGACAAGAATCTAGGAGTGGAAAATGGTAGGATTAGAGTCTTGGAATCTGAGAAAGATTTCTGTGCATTTATGCTTGAACAGAAAATATGATATAAATATTAAATGATCACAGTCTGTTCCCTGGCCTTCCCAGCTGTTCTCAGGGGTAGAAAAGCAACAAACTCTCTCCTCATATACTGGGGAAGACCCCAGATAATGAACTCCAAATCTCTTGCATGTCAAGAGACACTTGAGGGCTTTAGAGCTAGTAAGAACTCTGAGGAGATCACAGTGTTAAAGAGGATTAGATAACATCTGGGTAAGACTTTCAGAGTAGAGAAGTAAGAAATATCCCTTCTCAATGAACCTCATGCATACTGGTGGGTGTGTGTGTGTGTGTCTCCTCTCTCTCCCTCCCCCCCTTCTATCTATCTATCTAGATATCTATCTATCTATCTATCTATCTAGTTGTAGATGGACACAATACCCTTTTTTAAAATTTTTTTAATATTTATTTTTTAGTTTTCGGCGGACACACATCTTTGTTTGTATGTGGTGCTGAGGATCGAACCCGGGACGCACGCATGCCAGGCGAGTGCGCTACCGCTTGAGCCACATCCCCAGCCCAATACCCTTTTTTTAAAAAAGAATTTTTTGTTGTTGTTGTAAATGGACACATACTTTTATTTTATTTATTTTTTATGTGGTGCTGAGGATAGAACTCAGTGTATCACACATGCTAGGCAAGCGCTCTACCACCCCAGCACCACCCCCCACCTTTTTTTTTTTTTTTTTGGTACTGAGGATTGAACTCAGGGGCACTGAGGCACATTCCCAGCCCCATTTTGAATTTTATTTAGAGACAGGATCTCACTGAGTTGCTTAGCGCTCTTGCTGAGTCTGGCTTTGAACTTGAGATCCTCCTGCCTCAGCCTCCTGAGCCACTGGGATTACAAGTGTGCACCACTATGCCCGACCCCAGCCCCCATTTATTTTTATTTACTTATCTTTTTATGTGGTGCTGAGGATTGAACCCAGGGCCTCACATGTGCTAAGCACGTATTCTACCACTGGGCCACAACCCCAACCCTACACTGGTCCTCTTACCTGTAATACCTTCTGTAGACATGAATGGGCTAGCATCTGGACCCTCAGGCTCAGAGGTCGGTATCTTTTCAGCTGTGGTCTCCACCAACTCTATAGTTGTCACCTCTGTAGAAGACTCTGCAGTTGGCATCTTTACAGGTGTAGTATCTATAACCTCTGTAGTTGACACCTCTGCAAGTGTGGTATCTATGACCTCTGAGGTTGGTAGCTGCTGCAGTGTAGTACTTGTTCCCTCTGCAGTTGGCATTTGCACAGATGTGGTATTTATGACTTCTGTGGTTTGCACCTGCACAGCTGTGGTTCCAGACAGCTTTGTAGTTGGTACCTGATTGGGTGTAGTACCTATAACTTCTGCAGTAGGCACTTGCCCAACTGTGGTGCTAGGAACCTCTGCAGTTGACATATTCCCATCTGTTGTGGCTGGAAGTGGGGAAGAGCCACAGGAGGTAAGAGGAATGGCAGCCTGCAGCACCACCTGAGCAGTGACGGGGCCAGACTCCAGGTAAGTATGAGTGACCACAAGTGCCCGAGAGATCAGAGTCCCAGTACCATCTCCAAAGTTCCATGTATAAGAGAGGTCAGCCCCCTTCAAATAGCCACTGGGGTCATGGAGCTGAAGAGAAAAGGTCAGAGGTTGCTTCCTTAGGAAGTGTTTGTTCCCTCCATCCAAGGCTTGTAGTTGGGACACGCTCACGGAGAAAGGTACCTGGTCTGGGATTGGAGCCAGAAAAGGTGAGAACCAAACCTGGGCCAGAGCTTCTCCTTTCACAGCCATACCCTCTAACCCAAAAGCTGGTAGTCACCTGGCAATTCACTGGTTCTAAACCCCACATTCCTCTGCTAAGGTCTTCCTGGCCCTGCCTCTTGAAGGTAGCACACCCTTTCCTCTCTCCCCTCCAGTCCACCCAAGCCTCTCCATATTCTCCTGCTCTATTGCTGGCTTTGCCAATTCCTAGACCCTTACCAGTAATGGTGAAGGCTGAGCTGGAGCGAGCAAGGGGCACGTAGCTCTGGGATCCACGGTGATGGTAGACAGTCACTTCCATGGTGTGTGTGCCCAGCATTGCCTGTTCTGTCCCAATACTCAGCCTGGACACTGGACCCCCCAAGACTTGCCAGTATTGGCCTGAGGTTTTTGAAAAGAAAATCAGAAAGGGAGATGCTACTGGTCAGAGGGAACTGGAGCAGGATATGAAAAAGAACACAAGAGAAAGAACATCAGGAGACAGGAGATATATTAAGGATGATTACTTCAAAGGGTGTTGGGAAGGCTGTGACATAACGGGGCAGAGAAAGGGTTCTATTGTGTGTGAGAGGGCATTTCATGGAGTGGGACTATAATTGAGAAAGGGTTGCCTGCGATGGCTGGGGCTATAGATCAATAGTGCATGGTGTATACAAGGCCCTGGGTTTGATCCCCAGCACCCCCCATCTCCAAGAAAAATAATTGAAAGGGAGTTAGGTGCTATGAATGAAGAAATAGCCATGGGGGCAAATGAGGATTAGGGGAAATCACAAAAGTTAAGG